>NC_090304.1:88213537-89463537 GCF_039906515.1 Pseudorca crassidens | reverse complement strand
CGTCGTGTTTTCATTGTCATTTGTTTCTATGTATTTTTTAATTTCTTCTTTGACTTCTTCAGTGATGTCTTGGTTATTTAGTAGCACACTGTTTAGCCTCCATATATTTGTGGTTTTTACAGTTTTTTTTCCTGTAATTGATTTTGAATCTCATAGCGTTGTGGTCAGAAAAGATGCTTGATATGATTTCAGTTTTCTTAAATTTTCCGAGGCTTGATTTTTGACTCAAGATGTGATGGATCCTGGGGAATGTTCCGTGTGCACTTGAGAAGAAAATGTATTCTGCCACTTTTGGTGGAATGTCCTGTAAATATCAGTTAAATCTATCTGGCTTACTGTGCCATTTAAAACTTGTGTTTCCCTGTTTATTTTCTGTTTGGATGATCTGTCCATTGGTGTAAGTGGGGTGTTAAAGTCCCCTACTATTATTATGTTACTGTCAATTTCCCCTTTTATGGTTGTTAGCATTTGCCTTATGTATTGAAGTGCTCCTTTGTTGGGTGCATAAATATTTATAATTGTTATAGCTTCTTCTTGGGTTGATCCCTTTATCATTACATAGTGTCCTTCCTTATCTCTTGTAACAGTCTTTATTTTAAAGTCTATTTTATCTGATATGAATATTGCTACTCCAGCTTTCTTTTGATTTCCATTTGCATGGAATATCTTTTTCTATCCCTTCACTTTCAGTCTGTATGTGTCCCTAGGTCTGATGTGGGTCTCTCGTAGACAGCATATATATGGGTCTTGTTTTTGTATCCATTCAGCCAGCCTGTGTCTTTTGGTTGGAGCATTGAATCCATTTACATTTAAGGTAATTATTGATTTGTATTCTCCTATTACCATTTTCTTAATTGTTTGGGTTTGTTTTTGTGGGTCTTTTTCTTCTCTTGTGTTTCCCACCTAGAGAAGTTCCTTTAGCATTTGTTGTAAAGCTGGTTTGGTGGTGCTGAATTCTCTTAGCTTTTGATTGTCTGTAAAGCTTTTGATTTCTCAGTCAAATCTGAATGAGTTACTTGCTGGGTAGAGTAATCTTGCTTGTAGATTTTTCTCTTTCATCACTTTAAGTATATCCTGCCACTCCCTTCTGGCCTGCAGAGTTTCTGCTGAGAAATCAGCTGATAACCTTATGGGGATTCCTTTGTATGTTATTTTCTGCTTTTCCCTTGCTGCTTTTAATATTTTTTCTTTGAATTTAATTTTTGTTAGTTTGATTAATATATGTCTTGGTGTGTTTCTCTTAGGGTTTATCCTGTATGAGACTCTCTGCACTTCCTGGGCTTGGGTGACTATTTCCTTTCCCACGTGAGGGAAGTTTTCCACTATAATCTCTTCAGATATTTTCTCAGACCCTTTCTTTTTCTCTTCTTCTTCTGGGACCCCTATAATTTGAATGTTGGTGCATTTAGTGTTGTCCCAGAGGTCTCTTAGATTGTCTTCAGTTCTTTTCATTCTTTTCTCTTTATTCTGCTCCTTGGCAGGTATTTCCACCATTCCGTCTTCCAGCTCAGTTATTCGTTCTTCTACCTCAGTTATTCTGTTCTTGATTCCTTCTAGTGTATTTTTCATTTCAGTTATTGTGTTGTTCATCTCTGTTTTTTTGTTCTTTAGTTCTTCTAGATCTTTGTAAACATTTCTTGTATTTTCTCAATTCATGCCTCCATTCTATTTCTGAGATTCTGGATCATCTTTACTATCATTACTCTGAATTCTTTTTCAGGTAGGTTGCCTATTTCCTCTTCATTTATTTGGTCTCGTAGGTTTTTACCTTGCTCTTTCATCTGTGATATATATATATATATATATTTTTTTTTTTTAATGGGTGAGATTGTGTTCCTGTCTTACTGGTTGTTTGGCCTGAGGCTTCCATCACTGGAGTTTGTAGGCTGTTGGGTAGAGGTGGGTCTGGTGCCAAGAATGAGGAACTCCAGGAGACCTCATTCCTATGAATATTCCGTGGTGTCTGAGATTCTCTGTTAATCCAGTGGTTTGGACTCAGAGCTCCCACCACAGGAGCTCAGGCCTGACCCCTGTCTCATGCACCAAGATCCCACAAGCCATGCAGGGTGGCAAAAAAAAAAAAAAAAAAAAAAGGAAAAATAGCAGAACAATAACAAAGAGTAAAAAATAAAATAAGATTAGAAAACTAACAGATATGTTACAAAGAATAAAAAAATAAAAATATAGATGAAACAAGAACTGGAAGGTAAAACAGAACCATAATAGTAAAAAAGAGGAGAAAAGGAAAAAAAGCCTTGGCTGTGGAGGGTGAGGCTTAGGCAGGGGCGGGGTTTAGGCAGTGGGCAGGGCCTTTGCTTAGGACCACAGGGCCGGAAAAGGCCCTGGGGGGTTGGGGGTGGGGCTTAGGCTCATCTCAGCCGGAGGGGCCCAGGAGTGCCTCTGACCTTCGAGGGCAGAGGGCCAGGGCCAGGACGCCAGCAGGATCACTGGGCCCAAGTGGGTGGGGGAAACGCCAGCCAGCTGTGTTTCCCCCTGATCCTCCCATCCCAGAGGGCCCCTCCCTGTTGGCCTCTCTTCTTCTTTGCCCATCCCTCCCTCCTATGCCCCTAGGATCCACATGGCGGAGGGGGCCCCAGAAAGCAGGGGAGCAGACCTGGAATCCTAGTAGGCTTCCCAGGGCCAAGTGGGCAGGGGAGATGCCCGCTGGGCCTCCCCTGATCCTCTGGTCCTGGAGGATTCCCCCCATCATCTGCCTCCCCTCCTCTTCCCCCCCACCCCGCTCCCTCCCTCCCATGCCCCTAGGAACCATGAGGCTGGAGAGGACCCCGGGGAATGGAGAGCCAGACCTGGGAGCCCAGCAGTCTTCCCAGGCCTGGGTGAGTGGGGGAAATGCCCTCTGCACCTCCCTGGATCCTCCAGTCCTTGAGGGCCCCTCCTGCCAGCTTCTCCTCTTCTCCCCCCACCTCCCTCCTACACCCCTAGGACCAACGTGGCCCAGAGGGGGCCTCGGATGGTGGAGGACCCTTCCTGGGAGCCCCACAGGCTTCCCGGGCCCGACTGGGCAGGGAAATGTCTCGGAGGATCAGGGTTCCTCCAGGCGTGAGAACCCCTCCCCACTCCCAGCCACCCCTCAGAGGCTCCAGTCCTGTCTAGCCTCCACTTTGCCTCCCCTCTCACTCCCCCTATGTCCTACCTGGTCGCTGAGGGGTTCTTCCTGTCTCCTTAGGCGGTCAGGTCCCCCACTAGCGTCTGGCAGGCGCCCTAGTTGTGGGGAGACACGAACTCCACGTCCACCCCCACTGCCATCTTGACCGGAAGCCTCTAATTTTTTAAATAAAATTTTTTTTCGGCTTCATTGAGGTATAATTGACAAATAACATTGTGTAAGTTTAAGGTATACAATGTGATGATTTGGTATATGTATATATTGTGAAATGATTACCACAATAAGTTAGTTAAGGCATCCATCACCTCATGTAGTTACCATTTTTTTGTGGTGAGAACATTTAAGGTCTACTCTCTTAGGTGATTTCAAGTATGCAACACTGTATTGTTAACTGTAGTCACCATGCTGTACATTAGGTCCCTAAAACTTCACCATCTATAACTGAAATTTGACCAACATCTCTCCATTTCCCCCAGTCCCTCGCAACCACCATTCCACTTTGTTTCTATGAGTTCAACATCAGGGGCGCAGATATTGCTTCAAGGTAGTGATTTCATTTCTTTCAGATACATACCAAAAGTGGGATTGCTGGATGATATGGTAGTTCTATTTTTGATTTTTTTGAGGAACCTCCATACTGTTTTCCATCATGGCTATGCGAGTTCCCGTTCCTACCAACAGTACAAGGGTTCTCTTTTCTCCACATATTCGCCATTGCTTGTTATCTCTTGTCTTTTTGATGATAGCCATTCTGTCAGATATGAGGTGATAATCTCATAGTGGTTTTGTTTTGCATTTCCCTGATGATTGGTGATATTGAGCACCTTTTTGTGTACCTGTTGGCCATTTGTATGTCTTCTTTGGAAAAGGGTCTATTCAGGTCCTTTGCCCATTTTAAATCATATTATTTGGCTTTTTGCTGTTGAGTTGTATGAGTGCCTTATAAATTTTGGGTATTAACCCCTTATCAGATATATGGTTTCCAAATACTTTTTCTCTTTCCATAGGTTGCCTTTTTATTTTGGGCTCCTTTTTTAACCACTGTATTTCTTCTCTATTAGAGAATCTGCCCTTGATCATACTTAACCATTTTCTGCCAGAGACCTTTGTCCTTGTGTATTTTAGTTGTTCAGTAACTGATTCCTAGAAAAAAAGAATGTTCAGCAGCTGCTTCTCAGGAAGCATGAAAAGAGGTTACATTTTTTTAAATGGATTAGTATTTCAATTAATATGATTTTGCCTTAGTATCTTTCTAAAAACTTTAAATGAAATTTGCATATGGATGGTGTGATGAGTGAAGCCTAAAGCTAACTGGTGTAGTTGGGTATTAATTAGTTACTACCCACATCTCTGGTAGACCATGTATCCAGCACCAAAACTAGATAATCAGACCTGTAGTATGCCTAGCCAGAAAAGGCCAGGCTGAGGTCAAGTATTGAAATGTCATACTCAGAGCTCCCTCACCAAAGGAGGTCTAGGCATGAGACCATGAATCTTTACCCCTTGCTGGTTCTATTTGATTACAGAGACATGGTGCTGGCAGAGCTTTTAAAAACTTGTTTCATGTTTTTAAAATCCTTGGGAGCTACAGAGTGGGTGTTCAGACCAAAAAGGCTGCTTCCTGGAGTGTTTATGCAAAGGGTCATTTTTAGAGAGTTATGAGGAATGGAATTGGGTCTGACGTCAATTCTCAGTGTGCTTTCTCTCCCCGGAGGAATAGCCCATATGTAGAGACAGATGTGAGACTGAAGTCTCTTTTACATATAAATAATGCTGGGAGAGAATGAGAACATTACTGTGAGTTAGAGGTTGGGGAAGAACCAAGTTTACTGTAAGCCAGAGATGACCAAGTTGTTTTTATACGCACTTTTTCAAACATTCAATTGTGTATAACCCATAAGCCTAAATGTGCACAAAACATAAATGTACAGTAAATTAATAATAATTAATAATAATAGAACAAATACCTGTGTAATCATCCCAGGTCAAATACTAGAACATTACCAGCACCCAGAAGCTCCCCCAACAATTCCTTTTGATCACTACCCAGTTCCCCCTTCAGGAGTCTCCTGACTTTCATGGTGATAATCTCCTTGCTTTTCTCTTTAGATTTACCGCTTTTATATGCATTCCTAAACAACATAAATTCATTTTGCCTATTTTTGAGCTTCATATACATGGAATCATATTGCATTTTTATGGGTCTTGATCCTTTTACTTAATGTTTTGTTTGTAATTACACATTGTTGAATATAGCTGTAGTTTGTTCTCTTTTATTAGAGTATTTCATTGTATGACTATATTATTTTACTTTTGATAGTTGTTTGGTTCTTTCCAGTCTGGGCCAGCTGTAAATAATGCCACTTTGAACATTCTTTTTTTTAAAACAAATTTATTTATTTATTTATTTTTGGCTGCATTTGGTCTTCGTTGCTGCACGTGGGCTTTTTCTAGTTGTGGTGAGCAGGGGCTACTCTTCGTTGTGGTGTGCAGGCTTCTCATTGCGTTGACTTCTCTTGTTGAGGAGCATGGGCTCTAAGTGTGCAGGCTTCAGTAGCTGTGGCATGTGGGCTCAGCAGTTGTGGCTCGCGGGCTCTAGAGTGTAGGCTTAGTAGTTGTGGCTCACGGGCTTAGCTGCTCCACGGCATGTGGGATCTTCTCAGACCAGGGATCAAACCCATGTCCTCTGCATTGGCAGGCGGATTGTTAACCACTGCACCACCAGGGAAGTCCCCACTTTGAACATTCTTGAACTTGTCTTTTGGTTCATGAATTCCCGTTGGATATACATTACCTTGAACCATGTGAAATTACCTTATTTTTTTTCCTGTGTCGTGCAGCTTGCAAATTCTTAGTTCCCTGCCCAGGGATCGAACCTGTGCCTCCCTGCAGTGGAAGCGCAGAGTCCTAACCACTGGACTGCCAGGGAAGTCCCTGAAAGTATCATTTTTGTGGATCAGTCACATATTAATGATTCCATATGGTTCATTGTAATACCTAGGAGTAGAATTGTTGGATCATAAGAATTGCGTATGTTCAATTTTAGTAGATTCTGCCAAATAGTTTTCTAAAAATCTTGTACCAACTTAATCTCCCTCCAGCAACGTATAAGAATTGTTCCACATTCTGGCCTACATTTGGTATTGTAATTTTTCGTTGTAATTTTGATTTGTATTTCCTTGGTTACTCATGAGGTTGAGTACTGTTTCATTTGTTTTTGGCTGTTTAGATTTCTTCTTATGAAGTACCTATTCAAGTCATTTGCCTATTTTTCTGTTGAATGGTCCATTTTTGTCTTACTGATCAGCAGGTGTTCTTTATATATTCTAGATATGAATACTTGATTGTTAATGTGTCACATGTATCTTCTTCCATTCTGTGTCTCATCTCTTTACTCTCTTATTCGTGTCTTTGATGAACACATATTCCCAATTTTAAGGTAGCCAAATTTATTCATCATTTTTTTTATAGATAATACTTTTTGTGTTTGTCTAAAATGACTTTTGCCATACGTAAGATTTTGACGATAGTCTGCCATATTATCTTCCAAGAGCTTTGTTTTTCACATTTAGTTCTGTAATCCATCTGAAGTTGATTTTTTTTACATTATCAATTTTTTTATTGATGTATAGTTGATTTACAGCGTTGTATTAATTTCTGCTATACAGCAAAGTGATTCAGTTATATATAGATATAGATATATACACACATATTCTTTTTTATATTCTTTCCCACTGTGGTTTACCATGGGATATTGAATATAGTTCTTTGTGCTATACAGTAGGACCTTGTTGTTTATTCATTGTGTACAGAGGTCCAATTTCATTTTTCCCCCAATGGATATCCAGTTGTCCCAGCACCAATTAGTGAAGAGAGATACTCTCACCACTGCTCTGAGGTGTCACTTCTGTCATAGATCAGGGTCCATATGTGCCTGTATCTGTTCCAGGCTCTGTTCTATTCAGTGGTCTGTTATATTCCTGCACTAATACCTCATTGTCTTAATTACTATAACTTTATAGTAAATAAGTCCCCACCTTGTTCTTTTCTAAGAGTGCCTTGGCTATCCTTGTCCTTTTGCATTTCCATATACATTTTAGACTCAGCTTGTCAAGTTTCATCAAAAAAGTCTGTTGGCATTTTTATTGAGATTGCATTTAATCTATCAATTTATTTAGAATTTACATCTTTATAATAGTGAGTCTTAAATCTAGAAATAAGGTTTATCTCTCCATGTAATAAGGTCTACTTTATTGTTTATCAAAAAATTTTTTGAGGTAAAGTTCATATTTCAACAATATTTTATCATCAAATTTACCATTTTAATCATTTTTAGGTATACACTTCAGCTGCATTAAGAACAGTCACACTGTTGTGCAACCATCACCACTCTCTACCTCCAGAACTTTTTCAGTGGCTTTCAGTACATTCATAATGTTATACGACCACCAGCACTATCTAATTTCAGAGCATTTCATCATCTCCTCCCCCCCCAAAAAAACCCCCATGTGCATTAAGTTGTCACTCCTCCAATCCTTAGCAACCACTAATCTGCCTTCTGTCTTCATGGATTTGCCTCTACTGGACATTTCATGTTAAGTGGAGTCACACAAAATATGGTCTTTTGTGTCTCATTTCTTTCACTCAGCACAATGTTTTCAAGGCTCATCTTTGTTGTAGTATGTACCCTTTTTAAGACTGAATAATATTCCATTGCATGTATATACCACATTTTGATTATATGAATATACCATATTATAAATTCATCAGTTGATAGACTAGTCAATAAAATTCTATAATTCTTTACAGAGGACTTGCCCATATCTCGTTAGATTTATTCCAAGACACATGTTTTCAAATCCTTTTAAATGATATTTTTATAATGTAATTTGAAAATACATAATTTTTTAAAATGTAATTTAATATGTTGTTTACCACTGTTATATAGGAACATATGATGTTAATTTTACATTCTATAAATAGTTTAAAGTTTGATAAACTCTCTTAATCCCCAAAATTTATGTTGATTCTTTTGGATTTTATATATATCAATCATTGTGATAAATGAAGGACTTTTGTTTGTTTCTTTTCATTTCTTCTGCCATTTGTTTCTTCCTTGTATCTTACCCTGCTGACTAGAACCTCTAGTACAGTGTTGAATAGAGTAATGATAATAAGCAGCCTTGACGTTTTCCTGATTCCAAAGGAAAAGCTTTCAACCCTTCACTGTTAAATATGAGATTTGCTATGTTTCTATTCATATTTCAAATGATTTTTATCTTGGCTGAAACCTGGATTTCTAGGACAAATCATTTTTGGTTTTAATTTTTAAGAAACATTTAAATGAGCTCCTGAGGGTACTTCCCCTCTGATTCGGTCATTTTTGGCAGTCTTGATGTATGACTTTGGAAGTCACACTGACCTGAGTCCAAATATGGCTCTACTATAAACTCATGTGATTTTGGTTAGGATTATAAATCCTTTTAGGGCAAGAACTGCATGCTATTTATTTAATTCTGTATCATTAGCTTTAACTTACTAATGCCTCGTACATTGTAGGGGCTTAATATAGATCTTGAAAAAAATGAAGTTACATAATTTGTCTCTGAGTCTTGGCTTCCTCATTTATAAAATAGGAATTAATAATCCCCTATAGGCCTTTATATAATGATTTAAAAAATAGTATGTGTAACATAGTTGCATGTAAAAAATGCAACTTTCCTTTGAGATTTACTTTTCTTTAGCTGACTACATTAGTAATTAAGAGGGTTCTGGGATCCACTTTCTAATATTGAGTGTTGGGGGGGTTCTCCACAGTAACAGCAATTCTCAGACACCATCTGGGTGTCTTACAACTCAACACAATTCTTACACTGTCTACTCAGAGATACCATCAGATTCCACAGATTGGGGGCTCAGTCCTACAAGACTGCCCCCTTCTCCTGCCTACTTCAGATGCCAATCTTAAGCCCAGGTTGTTACCTGTTTCTGACTGCCTGGCTACAGATTGGAGCTGTGACCCCCTCCTTGAACTTTAGGTGCTGGTTGTAAGTCCAGGTTGTTCCCTATACTTCTGACTGAATATAAAGCAGAGGTTCACATGACCCTCTCCTTGTGTTTGATTAATTTGCTAGAGTGGCAAAAACAGAGAAATATTTTACTTACTAGATTATTGGTTTATTATAAAAGGATATAATTCAGGAACAGCCAGATGGAAGAGATGAATAGGGCAAGGTATAGGGGAAGATTGGGGATCTTCATGCCCTTTCCAGGTGCAGCACTCTTCCCGAATCTCCACGTGTTCACCAACCTGGAAGCTTTCCGAACTTGTCCTTTTAGGGTTTTATGGAGGCTTCATTACACAGGCATGATCGATTAAATCATTGGCCAATCTCCAGCCCCTCCCCCTCCCCCAGTGGCTGAAAGGTCCAACCTTCTTTTCACATGGTTAGTTCAACTGGTGACCAGCACCTCCTCCCATCTTTACAGGATTTTCAAAAGTCACCTCATTAACATAAGCTCAGTTGCGGTTGAAAGGGGCTTGTTATGAATAACAAGACACCCCTTTCACCATTATGGCTTTGAAGGGATTTCAGGAACTGAGGACAAGAGACTGAATATTATAACAAAAGATGCTCCCATTGCTCTCATGGCTTAGGAAATTACAAGGGTTTGGGGTGCTCTGAACCAGAAACATTGGAAGAAGACCAAAAAAAAATTTGATTATAAATCACAATATCACAGTAATGATTTCCATCTTTGGGTTTTTATTTAATCTCATAGAAACTTGTGTACTGTATTTTTTGGGACTATCATTGATTTACAGTATTGTGCTAGTTTCAGGTGCACAGCAAAGTGAACTTTGGCTGGGTGAGTGCATGTCTCACCCCTGCCCTCAGGAGCCTAAATAACACCCCCACACCCAGCACTCTTAGCTGAGTGAAGAGAGCACTGGTAACACTTTCTGAGGACTTAGATGTTTGTGCTTCTAAAACCCTGTGGGAATTCTTAGGATTATAGTTGATGTTTCTTACCCTGAAAGAACCTTTGCAATTACTGATGAAGAGTTGGCCTTTCTCTGTTGCAGATTGACATCAATAAATGCCATTATTTAGTGGATTTGGACACCATGAGAGAAACACCCCGGGAGCCAAAATATTCATCCAATAGAGAAGAATGGATCAACTTGGCCTACAGACCATTCCTTGATGCATCTAGGTATGTGGCTTTAGTCCTAAGAAATGTACTGGGATTAGTAAGGGCAAAAATTGGAATCTGGGATTGAATAACTTCCAGTCCTGGGCTAACTCTAGTAGCCATTTAATTTTATTTTTATTTGGGCCCAAACATCTTCTATTCTTGTCCAGTTCCCTGAGAAATCTAAAAGAGTGCTCTTCTTTTCTAGGCATCAGAGTACAAAGTATATTCTGGTATCATTCAAATAACAGAATCTAAACAGATAGATCCACTGAAGAAAACACAAATAAGTGTTTGATTATTTTTGGCAATCAACTTCAACTTTCTTAACCAAGAGTTTTCTAATACTGTTAGGAAGATTGACTGTGTTCTTTAAGGAGCTAGAAGTTCATATCCGCATTATTTTTGGGCTCAAGGCTCAGTCAGAGATGGGGCCAGGCCTTACTAGATCTTAAGTAGTGAGACCAAATAGACCAGGGCTTGGCTGGCTCTTCAGAAAAGCCTCAGAATTCATGATAAGAGGTTGAGTCAGGATATCCAGGTGAAGGAGTGGGGGAGAGTTAGAAAGGTGTAGGTTGTCTGTGGGCAGAGGTCCAGGTAGACAGCCAGTTGAAGTTAAGGAGGTCCAGGGAGGCCTGCTGGGCAGAGCCAGGATCCAAGAAATCAGGCAGAAACAAAAAGGTAGAGGACCAGGTCTTGAGAGGCAGGTTTGGGACTCAGAAACAGGGAAGAAAATATTTTCAGGAAGAGGGAGTGATTAGAACCTACTGATAAATCAAGTCCGTTTGATTAATATAACAATTGTTCATTGGATTTGGCAGCTGATAAAAGCCATTTTAGTGGAATGGTGGGGGCATAGGGACTTGAGAGATTGGAGGGGTCAAAGCAAAACTAGCAGGGGAGGAAGGAGGCAAGATGGCGGAGTAGAAGGACGTGAGCTTACGCCTTCTTATGGAAACACCAAAATCACAACTAACTGCTGAACAACCACTGACAAAAAAAACACTGGAACCTACCAAAAAGGATAGCCTATATCCAAAGACACAGAAGAAGCCACAGCGAGATGGTAGGAGGGGTGCAATCGCAATAAAATCAAATCCCATACATGCCAAGTGGGCAACCCACAAACTGGAAAATAATTACACCACAGAAGTTCTCCCACAGGAGTGAAAGTTCTGAGCCCCCCATTGGGCTCCCCAGTCTCGGGGTCTGGCAACAGGAGGAGGAGCCCCCAGGTCTGACTTTGAAGGCCACTGGTGTTTGACCACAGGAATTCCACAGGACTGGTGGAAACAAACTTCACTCTTGGAGGGCACACACTGGGTGTCATGCACACCAGGACCCAGGGAAAAAAGTGGTGACCTCATAAGAGACTGGGCCGGACTTACCTGTTGGGGTTGGATGGTCACCTGCAGAGGCAGGGGGCGGCTGTGGCTCACTGTGGGGACAGGGACAGTGGCTGCAGTGGCTCTGACAAGTGCTCATTGACATGGGCCTTCTAGGAGGCTGCCATTTTCTCACCAAGACCTGACCCCACCCAACAGCCTGTAGGCTCCTGAGTGCTAGGATGCCTCAGGCCAAACAACCAACAGGGTGGGAACATAGCTTCACCTATTAGCAGACAGGCTGCTTAAAGTCTTTTTTTTTTAAAGATTTTTTTTTTTTTTTTGATGTGGACCATTTTTAAAGTCTTTATTGAATTTGTTACAGTATTGCTTCTGCTTTATGTTTTTTGGTGTTTTGCCCCCGAGGCATGTGGGATCTTAGCTCCCTGGCCAGGGATTGAACCTGCACCCCCTGCATTGGAAAGCGGAGTCTTAACCACTGGACCGCCAGGGAAGTCCCTTAAAGTCTTCCTGAATAAACAGCTGCCCAATAATAAACACACCTCCCAGATATGGCCCTGCCCACCAGAGGGACAAGACCCAGCACTATGCACCCAGTCCCTCCCACCAGGAAAACTGCACAAGCCTCTTAGACAGCCTCATCCACCAGGGGGCAGCCAGCAGAAGCAAGAAGAAATACAGTGCTGCAGCCTGTGGAACAGAAACCACAAGCACAGAAAGTTAGACAAAATGAGATGGCAGAGGAATATGTCCCAGATGAAGGAACAAGATAAAACCCTAGAAGAACAACTAAGTAAAGTGGAGATAGGCAATCTACCTGAAAAAGGATTCAGAGTAATGATAGTAAAGATGATCCAAGATCTTGGGAAAAGAATGGAGGCACAGATTGAGAAGGTATAAGAAATATTTAACAAAGACCTAGAAGAACTAAAGAACAAACAGAGAGGAACAATACAATAATTGACATGAAAAATACACTAGAAGGAATCAGTGGCAGAGTAGCTGAGGCAGAAGAACGGATAAGTGACCTGGAAGACAGAATGGTGGAAATCACTGCCATGGAACAGAATAAAGAAAAAAGACTGAAAAGAAATGAAGACAGCCTAAGAGACCTCTGGGACAACATTAAATGCACCAGCATTCGCATTATAGGGGTCCCAGAAGGAGAAGAGAAAAAGAAAGGGTCTGAGAAAATATTTAAAGAGATAATAGCTGAAAACTTTCTTAACATGGGAAACAATCATCCAAGTCCAGGAAGTGCAGAGAGCCCCAGGCAGAATAAACACAAGGAGGAACACGCTGAGACACATATTAATCAAACTGACAAAAATTAAAGACAAAGAAAAAATATTAAAAGCAATAAGGGAAAAGCAACAAATAACGCACAAGGGAACTCCCATAAGGTTATCAGCTGATTTCTCAGCAGAAACTCTGCAGGCCAGAAGGGAGTGGCATGGTATGTTTAAAGTGATGAAAGGGAAGAACCTACAATCAAGAATACTCTTCCCAGCAAGGCTCTCATTCAGATTCAGTGGAGAAATCAAAAGGTTTATAGACAAGCAAAAGCTAAGAGAATTCAGCACCATCAGACCAGCTTTACAACAAATGCTGGAGGAACTTCTCTAGGCAGAAAACAAAGGCCACAACTAGAAACAAGAAAATTACAAATGGAAAAGCTTACCGGTAAAGGCAAACATACAGTAAAGTTAAGAAATCATCTGCACACAAATATATCAAACCCAGCAGTTGTGAGGAGAGCACAAATGCAAGGTATTGGAAATGCGTTTGATATTAAAAGACCAGCAACTTAAAACATTACACTGCTATATCAAAACCTCGTGGTAACCGCAAACCAAAAATGTACAATGGATACACACACAAAAAAGAAAAAGGAATCTAAACACAACAATAAAGAAGAGAACAAAAGAGGAAGGGAAGAAACAAAGACCTACAAAAACAAATCCAAAACAATTAACAAAATGGCAATAAGAACATACATATCAATAATTACCTTAAACGTGAATGGATTAAATGCTCCAACCAAAAGACACAGACTGGCTGAATTGATACAAAAACAAGACCTGTATGTATGCTGTCTACAGGAGACCCACTTCAAATCAAGGGACACATACCGAAAGTGAGAGGATGGAAAAATGTATTCCATGCAAATGGAAATCAAAGGAAAGCTGGAGTAACAAAATTCATATCAAAGCTGGAGACCCACTTCAAATCAGGGGACACATACTGAACATGAGAGGATGGAAAAATGTATTCCATGCAAATGGAAATCAAAGGAAAGCTGGAGTAACAATATTCATATCAGAAAAGGAACACTACATAATGATCAAGGGATCAGTCCAAAAAGAAGATATAACAACTGTAACTATATATGCTCCCAACATAGGAGCACCTCAATGTATAAGGCAAATGCTAACAACATTAAAGGGAGAAATCAACAGTAACACAATAATAGTGGGGGACTTTAACACCCTACTTTCATCAATGGACCAGATGGATTTAATTGATATTTCTAGAGCATCCATCCAAAAGCAGCAGAATACATATTCTTTTCAAGTGCACATGGAACATTCTCCAGGATTGATCACATGCTGGGCCACAAAGCGAGCCTTGGTAAATTTAAGAAAATTAAAATCGTATCAAGCATCTTTTCTGACCAAACGCTATGAGATTAGAAATCAATGACAAGAAAAAAACTGTAAAAAAACATGAACACTTGGAAGCTTAACAATATACAGCCAATCCAACAGCCAGTGGATCACTGAAGAAATCAAAGAGGAAATCAGAAAATACCTAGATAGGGCTTCCCTGGTGGTGCAGTGGTTGAGAGTCCGCCTGCCGATGCCGGGGACACGGGTTCGTGCCCCGGTCCGGGAAGATCCCACATGCCGCGGGGCGGCTGTGCCCGTGAGCCATGACCGCTGAGCCTGTGCGTCTGGAACCTGTACTCCACAACGGGAGAGGCCACAACAGTGAGAGGCCCGCATACCGCAAAAAAAAAAAAAAAAGAAAAGAAAAACCTAGATACAAATGAAAATGAAAGCACGACGATCGAAAAACCTATGGCATGTAGCAAAAGCAGTTCTAAGAGGGAAGTTTATAGCAATACAGTTTTACCTCAGGAAACAAGAAAAATCTCAAACAACGAAACCTTACAACCTAGAGCAACTAGAGAAAGAAGAACAAACAAAACCCAAAGTTAGTAGAAGGAAAGAAATCATAAAGGTAAGAGCAGAGATAAATGAAATAGACACAAAGAAAACAATAGAAAAGGTCAGTGATTGATCATGGCCTTAAGTGAGGGCCATGAGGGAGGGAGCGGGGAGGGCACTGAGGGAGTGGAAGACCATGACAGGTGGTAGGATCATGGCCTGATATTCAAAAAATTGTCAGAATCAGGGCAGTAGTAGGAGAGAGTTTGAAATTCTCTTTCAAGCAGCAGTGAAGGTATGAAGTTCTCTGCATCACACATATTCTTTGGTGCCTGACTTGTTTGATATAGTATTTAGGGGGCAGGTCGCTATTGTGCCTTCATTTTTGAGTTAAGAAAACTATGATGATGTGAGATCTGGGCCTGAAAATATCTCCAGCCCTGGAGGCTCAGTAGATCCCAAACAACCTTCCTGTTAACAAAGGGAAACTTAGTGGTTCACAAATACTGACCAGCAGTACCTTGGTCACAGAATAAACTCTGTTTATAGCAAATGGGGCAAGGGAGTATTTTTGAGGCAAATTTGTTTTCCTTTTGGTTTTGAAGGATTGAAGTGAGGTTCCTCATCTTCCCATTTCCCCTTTTGGTAGCACACAGGCACCACAGCTGGTAGACATGAACTGAGAGCCCATTCAAGGCAAAGAAGCCTGCTGCTTGTATGCTTCTCACTGGAGAACTGGAAATCTTTTGAGGGAAGAGCAGAAGGTGTTGGTCACCTTCCCATCTGCCTTGTGGTGAGCAGAGAGTGACCAGAGGTGACCACACAGTCACACAGTGATGTGCTTGAGCATCACTCCTCCAGGGCCCTCTGTGTTCAGCCGTCTCCTCAGCCAGAGGGAGCAGTGGACACAGTGGGAGACCATGAAATATGAGGGCCTTTCCCAGGGGTGCTACTCACTGCTCCTCACTGAACATCCTGCTTCCCTAACAAGCTAGATTTTAAGGGCAGAAATAGAGCATGACTGGCTCAGTTTGATAAACGTTTGTTGAAAATCTTCTACATGTAAGACTATGTAGACTGTGTGCAGGCGAGATGGCTGCCCTGGGAGTTTATAGTTTACTTGGGGAGGTACACCGTAGTTCAGAGAGGTGCTGTTGGGGCATCAGAGGGAGGGGTTAGTTCCAGGAGGCTATGGTGAGAGGGACTAAGGAAGACTCCAAGAGGAGGTGACATCTGAAGGTCACACTGGTGCTAAGTATGGGAGGTGGATGAAGGGAGAGAACGTTGGAGGCATACAGCCAAGTTGGGAGGCTATTCTGCTTGACTAGATGAGAGGTGACGAGAGAGTGAACTCAGCTGCAAAGGATGGATGGACTCAGGAGGCACATTTTTGCAGAGAAAGATCAGGCCAAAGTTTAGATCCCAGAAGCCTGCAACTTTCCCCAGTGAACTGTATCAAGCTTTTAAATTTTTTCCTTTGCTCTGTTAGCAGTGAAGTACTAATCATTTTATTGTTTGCTTTCTGTGGCTGGGTTGGTCCCTAACCAGAAGCTTTCACAAGTTGAGCAGCATTTGCTAGAGGGATGAGACCCTAAGCTTATCTCCTTGTACGTCCTGTTCTCCTGTGGGTCCCTGGTGCAGCTTCATTTCCCATTTGCCCACTGAGCACACCTCTATTGTAGGTGGAGGGAAGGAGAAGGCTATTGGGGAATGCCTTCACAGATTTTCAATTTCCCATAAATTGTACTAATTTCTCCTAAACTGGAATTCTTTTCATGACCAAATGCTGAGAAAAGAAAGAAATCAGTTGGTTTAAGAACTGCAAAGGTACAGTTACTTGAAGGTATGCAAAGTATAGTGAAAAAAGCATGGGGTCAGAAGACATGTGCATTTAATCCTGGTTACTTGCTGGTTGCTCTTCTCTATTCCCAAATTTCCATATGAGTAAAACAGAGATAATATTTTACATACTTCATGGGAAAACAGAGATAATAATATTTTACATACTTTATGGGAATGTTGTAAGGATTAAATGAGAGCTGAAATATGAAAGTGTTTTTAAATTCTAAACTATTATATAAATGTCAGGCCTTCCAGTTAATTAGCAGGCTGCCTGAAGTTCCAAAGTTATGCTGATTTTCTTTACATTTCTCTTCCTCAGCATTTCCTAGTATATACTGACCTAACTGCAAAAACAGCAGGATCCTACAGCCCCATCTGCCACAGCAATTTGTAACTGTCAGTACTGTGACATCTCCTGTTGCTGACTTAGGACCAGTCGAGCTGGACTGTACTGTCAGAGGCTGTGGGCCTCAGGGATACCACTCTGAGGTGGTGCATATGAAAGGCTCTTGGGAGATTGACCCTGGAATGCCTTTGAGCCTATTGAATGGGGCTGTTAATGTTTCCTCTGTCTTCTTGAAACAATGGTTTTTGTACTTTAGCTATTTATATAACAAGGAGAGAGAATGGTACTATCCACATGTAATAGTCACTCATGTCTTAGACCCTAGATCAGATGGGGCTGCAGGCCTACCTATTTATTATTTAGCTCTTCCTGAGGAAAGGTTTTCATAAGCCTGTGACATACCACCACATGATCTTTTTAGAAATGTAAGCAGGTTAGTTTCTCAAATGTTGAAGCCCCTAAAATTTTTTTCCAGGTTTTTTTTTTTCATTTTATTGTGTTAATTAAATTAAATTAATTTTTATTGGAGTATGGTTGATTTACAATGTTTTGTTACTTTCTGCTGTACAGCAAAGTGAATCAGTTATATCCACTCTTTTTTAGATTCTATTCCCATACAGGTCATTACAGAGAGTATTGAGTAGAGTTACCTGTGCTGTACAGTAGGTTCTTTTTTTTTTTTTAAACATCTTTATTGGAGTATAATTGCTTTACAATGTTGTGTTAGTTTCTACTGTATAACAAAGTGAATCAGCTATACGTATACATATTTCCCCATATCTCCTCCCTCTTGAGCCTCCCTCCCACCTTGCCTATCCCACCCCTCTAAGGTGGTCACAAAGCACCGAGCTCATCTCCCTGTGCTATGCAGCTGCTTCCCACTAGCACCCTGAGGAAACCATAATCCAAAAACAGATATATACCACACTGTTCATTGCAGCACTGTTTACAGTAGCCAGGACATGGGAGCAACCCTAAGTGTCCATCGACAGATGAATGGATAAAGAAGATGTGGCACATATATACAATGGAATTCTACTCAGCCATAAAAAGAAACGAAATTCACTTATTTGTAGTTAGGTGGATGGACCTCAAGTCTGTCATACAGAGTGAAGTAAGTCAGAAAGAGAAAAACAAATACCATATGCTAACACATATATATGGAATCAAAAAAAATGGTTCTGATGAACCTAGGGCCCAGACAGGAATAAAGATGCAGACATAGAGAATGGACTTGAGGACACGGGGCAGGGTAAGGGTAAGCTGGGACGAAGTGAGAGTAGCATTGACATATATACAGTGCCAAATGTAAAGTAGGTCCTTATTAGTTATCTATTTTATATATAGTAGTGTATATATGTCAATCCTAAATCTCCCAATCCATCTCTCCACTACCCCCTTTCTCCCTTGGTAACCATAAGTTTGTTTTCTACATCTGTGTAAGTCCCTAAAATTTAAATCTGCTTTCTTTAGAGTTCACTTTGAGTTCATTTTTTCTTTCTTCCTTTATCCATCTATCCGTCTGTCTATCTAAATGACATCCATCTAATCAGCAGATATTTTTTGAACACTGTCAGGAACTGTGATGGAGCTTAAGTATATGGTGGTGAACAGAACACACAAATTCCCTGTCCTCTTGGACCATACAGTATAACGGGGAGGCTGGCATTAAACAAATAACCGTACAGATCAATCTGGAATTACAACCCATATTAAGTACTTTAAGAGAAGAGTACAGGGTGCTGGGAGAGAAGGAGTCAGCAGCAGGACGTCCCTGGAGTCTTCTTTTATGTCCTGAAGCCAGCTGGTTAAGCAGGTTTGGAAATCAGAAAATATTTATTGAATAGCTATTATGTCCTTGTCACAGGGCTAGATTATTTAAGGGGTATAAGAGAAGCAATTAGACACAGATTTTTACCCTTGAATAATTTACAGCTTTTGTAGTTACATATACAAAAACACCTTGAAAGACCATAGATGGTGCCAGATTGTGTGCTAGAACTGTGGAGGTTAAGAGTGTACTAACCTCCTGTAGCCTGTGAAGGTTTCCTGAAGGAGGTGGTGCTTGAGCTGAGGCTTAAAGGAAAAAGAGGATTTGTACCAGTGATAAAGAGGGTAGAATCACGTCTATAATTCAAGGAGAAGAAAGCATGAGCACAGGTATAAAAATAAAAAGAAGCCTGTTGGATGAGGGGGCTGAGGGTCCATAAAGAAAAGTTTAGGGAATTCCCTGGTGGTCCAGTGGTTAGGACTCGGCACTTTCACTGCCATGGCCCAGGTTCGATCCCAGTTGGGGAACTAAGATCCTGCAAGCTACGAGGCACGGCCCAAAAAAAAAAGAAAAGTTTAATTTAATTCTTTGATTTAAATTTGCTTTTAGTTAAAGTGATCCGCAATATATCATCCAAATCAGAACACTTTTAAAAGTGAAAGGGGCCCTGCCCTGGGTGAATTGAGATAGGTGGTCATCCTGTTGTAATGTGGCCAGGATACAAGAGCTTATTCCAAAAAGCAGGATGGGAGAATGGAGCACATAGATGTAGTTCCTTTGTCCATATTCACCATGTGGATTTGCCCATAGCTTACTTATTTGATAATCTGTGGACCTTTCTTGGTGCTGTAGCGTGGATTGGGTCTTAGCTCTCTGAAAGGGAAGCGATGAGTCTAGTTTGAAGACAGTACCAGCACATAAAAAAATTGTACTCTGAGTGTATGCCAATGGAGACTCAACCCCAGGGGGAAGCAACCTAAACTTATTAGGACAATATTGTGACTGGTGCAAATTTAGGAATTCTATATACCTATGAATATGTGAAGAGGCGTGTTTTCTGTTGAACTTGTTGGAGATAAGCAAGGCCCTTACCGTTGGACTATTGGAGAAGGACTCACAAATAGGGCTGAATGTTGTTAGCCTGTCTGGGAGAATAGCAGCCCAGATGCCCATCCATTCTTTTCCTGTTAGGCTTCTTCTCTGCTTTATCAAAGGACTGGAGACCCCAGATCCCATTAGTTTGAGAGAAGATCCGGGCATAAGATCTTGATAACCGTCTTCTTGTCTCCCCTTGCACATAGCTGGTACCAGAGCTGCAGCTTCCTCTCCCTAAGTTTGCTATGTCTGTGTCTGGCTAATATTAGAAAGGTTTATCAAACTTCCAAGATATGGGGGCTAAACTAGGGGAAATACCACTTTTTAAACCAGACACATTCGTTACTCTGTGGACATCTCATACAACAAAGTTTCTAAAATGAGAGGATTTTTTTTTCTTTCTTTGAAGTATGGTATAATGGCTACTTGTGTAAAATAGCTGGACAAGTGGGTGGATGTAATGCTTACTTTGAGATTCCCCAGAGAGGAGTGAAGGGAGACTGTTGCAATAACTTGCCAGCTCAACGGTGGGTTCCTTTCTAAGTGTGGTGAGAATATTTGGCTGAGGGAGTCTGGTGGGAAATGCCTCTCCAGGATGTTGGAGTTGGCCTCCTGAGCAACAGAGCCTGTTTGTAGCTTTAGAAACAAATTGGGAGGCCCTGCCAGTGCTTCGCACAGCCACTTGCCACCCACTCTTTCCTCCTTCATTATAGGTCCCTTTTGTTTTGCTTGCTTTGCTTTCGCCTTTGGTTTTTGGATTGTGATATTTTCTTCTTCCCCATTTTGGAGCATATTAGCCTCATCCAGCTGGATTTTAGGCTTTGCCTGACTAAGGATGTGAGATAATTTGGGGAGACTTAAATAGGACAGGATTTCAAAGCCCTGCCAAGTTTATGATTACAGGTAGATGCAAGCAAAGAGTTAGAACTTCACATCTTCAGCTAGTGTGGTAGGAGATGGGCCTTTTCTAGTCAGAGGATTTCTATAGAGCCAGGTGGGGATTGTGGTGATAGCATCTGCAGCTTGTGTTCATTCACTGCCCAGCACAGGATTCTCATGTAGGTTTTTCTTACTGAGACTATTACTCTCCTTTTAACATCCAAGAAGAAGTGAATCAATCCAGCAGCTGTGAGGCCTAAAGAGTACATGGCACCTGTATCCATTTTGGTTCTGTGTCGTAGTCTAGTTCATGGCAGCCATTGTGTCCCCAGCCCTAACCCCAGCATAAGCAGAACAGTTTATTTCTGGAAGATAAGAAGACCACTGGAAAACCACTGTAAAGTGAAAATTAATTGGGAACTCTTGTTCCAGTTATTGCTGTGTAACAAGTCATCCCGAACTTAATGTTATAAAAGGACAACAGTTATTTATTATTGTTTTCTCTCATGGGTCTGTGGACTGACTGGGCTCAGCTAGGCAGTTCTTCAGCTACTCCGGATTCTTATACATTGGCCATCAGATGGTGGTGGGGACTGGAGGCATCTCAAAGGCTTTCCCACATGTCTAGCCGTTGATGCTGGATATTGGTTAGCTCTCAGCTGGGGCTGTTGGCCAAAACACCTACAAGTGGCTTCTCCATGTGGCCTGTGCTTCCTCTCAGGGTGGTGGCTGGCTCTCAGGAGCTAGGATCTCAAGAGCTGTATAGTTTTTTATGACCTAGCCTTGGAATTCACACAGTATCACTCCCACATCATTCTGTTCATTGAAAGCAAGGCATTCCAATAGCCCATGTTCAAGGGGGAAAGGAATTACACTTCCCGTATTGATGGGGAGGGTGTAAGAATTTATGGACATGCTTTAAAAACATCACAGCTCTTGATGCATTTCTTCATCCAAATTAGATAATTGTTGAAAAAGAATTTGTTTTGAAGGAGATTTCTTGCAGAAGAGACCTATGGCGCCCAAAATAGTCCAGCAGGCTGTTTCCATCTGCAGCTTCTTGCTATGCAGGTAGAAAGGGAGACTACACTCCCTGGCAGAATCTGGCTTTAGGCCAACAGTTTGACATGCTTCCGATGGCATTCAGATCCTTTGGGTGGAATTAGTTCTCCCTCCCAAGCAGCGATTGAAGTGCTCTTGTCTTTTCCCTGAGCGTCAACCACAGTGGTGCCCTCAGCTCCTTCACCTCTGCCAAGAGTGCTGAGAAACTGTGAGGAAGAAGCGATCAGAGTTTCTGTACTTTTGTAATTCTTTATCACCTTATTATTCTCTTATACTTTCTGTTTCTTTACCAGTTTGGGGGCTGTCCTTTTTTTCTTCTCCCCAGATGCTCTCCTGAGACCCTTTGTCTGGCAGGACTACTACCTCAGGCTAGATTTGGCTTCGGAACACACTGGTGTTTTGCTCATTGTATTCTTCAACTGCTTAATCATTATCATTTTGTTGTTCTTAAGCTCAGAGAGTCTGCTTTCCATTGTTGTCAAGTTAGTTCTCCAGAAAGAGACTGTCTGTTCTCCAAGTCCATGCTATAGAGCCTCTCAGGCTTGAAGAGTATACAGTGTCTTAGAACTGCCACCACGTTTAGCTAGCTTAGACCAAGCAGCTGGTTTCTCGTGAGTTAGAACAACATCTCTTGTTGAATCTCACAACTCCTAGCACATATTAGGGTCTCAGAAAATATTTATCAATTATTTGATGTATTTCATGCTCTTAAAACTGGATTTATGTCAAAGCAAGAAGGAAAAAAAAAGGTGAAATAAGAATTTCTTCAGAAGTTTCTCATGCTCTTATTTGATAAAATAAAGATTGTGGAGTAGCTGATTGGCTTCTATTTCCTGTCTCCTGGAATGCTCCTTCTTTGGACCCAGGTACCACCCCTTAAGGAAATCCAAAGGCTGTGTGGAGAGAGGAGCCCCCATAAAGGAGGACTGAAGGCCTGTAGATCTAGCTGAACTTGCAGCCCATGGCTGGCCATGAACATTCCAGCCAAAGCCCAGTGAAACAGAAAACCCATCAGTCAGCCACAGATTTGGGAGAAATAACAAATTGTTTTTTTAAGCTAAAAAAGAAAAGATTGTTGAGTTATTTTAAAGTATACTCATTATCTCCTCTCTCTAAAACTTGCCGGAATCATCTACCTGTTGTGACCTCCAGTGCTACTTACTGTCTGTCACAGAGAAGTAGCTCAAATTAGGGTCCAAAGAGTAGGGACAGAAACTTTCTTGAACACCGTTTAGTGTCTTCTCCACAGGAATGGTGAATGGAGCATGTAATACCTTCACATCTAAGTAGCTATCAGATGCAAAAAGGCTGGTCAAGAGCATTTCTCCATCAACCTTGGTGGGACTGAAGGTCAGACAATGACCGCTTGCTTAATACCAATTCTTTCTCAATTCCCCCATTCTGAATATTGGTGAAAGGTGACTTGGTCAAGAGCTTATGCTGTTACGTCAGATGATTGGCCAAGGCCACAAAGCAGTGAAATGATTCACTCTGTACACCAGTCTTGCGGTGATGTGATTCGTTTGTTCCTCAGCAAACTTCCAAGTCATCCACAGTGTGGATCTCTGGAGTTGTGGATCAAACAGTCCAAACTGTGAATGTATTCATTGAATGCTCAGGGTCTGTGGACATGCCCACTGAAAACAGTGTCATTCTGGTCACATGGGTAATGATGATTTAGTAAATTTTGTGGAAACTGAAACCTGGAGAGCGAGCTTCCTTCCTTCCTTCCTTCCTTCCTTCCTTCCTTCCTTCCTTCCTTCCTTCCTCCCTCCCTCCCTCCCTCCCTCCCCTCCCTTCCTTCCTTCCTTCCTTCCTTCCTCTCTCTTTCTCCCCCCTCCCTCCCTTCCTTCCTTCCTTCCTTTCTGCCACGTTCGGTCTTCATTGCTGTGCGTGGGCTTCTCATTGCGGTGGCTCCTCTTGTTGCAGAGCACAGGCTCTAGGCACCTGGGCTTCAGTAGTTGCAGCACGTGGGCCCTACGGTGCACAGGCTTCAGTATTTGCAGCGTGTGGGCTTAGTTGTGGCAGATGGGCTCTAGGGCACACGGGCTTCAGTAGTTGTGGCGCACAGGCTCAGTAGTTGTGGTGCGTGGGCTCTAGAGCACAGGCTCAGTAGTTGTGGCACACGGGCCCAGCCGCTCCGCGGCATGTGGGATCTTCCCGGACCAGAGCTCGAACCCGTGTCCCCTGCATTGGCAGGCGGATTCTCAACCACTGTGCCACCAGGGAAGTCCCTGGAGAGGTTTCTTGACCTTTTGCATTAATGTTCTCTTTGCTAGGTAAGAAATGGGAGGGTGCAAGTAGTTCTGTGTTGCTGGGTCATAAAGTGAGAGGCTGGAGGGGAGGAAAACGAGACAATAAAGGAAATAGGAACCAGAAGATGATACGAAACATGGAGTGTGAGAGTAATCTGATCAGCTCCATGAAGCCCTAGCAAAGACTGAGAAATGCAGGTCTGCAGAAATGATTTGTACGGCCAGCACAATGCTTTAAAATGGATTTGAATGCTTTTTTCCACTTTGTCAGAGTCTTCAGTATTCTCTGTGGTTTTGTCTCTTGTCTCTCCTCTTCCTGTTCCTTCAGTCACTGTCGGTTCCCCTGGCTCCTGTTTTACTGACATTTAGGCCATTTGTGTTGTACAGGTGTGTCCTACAGGTGTTTCTCATCTACTTTTACCAGATTTTGTTTTTTAAACCCTTGATGTGTGAAGCCTCCCTCCCCACCAAAAAAAAGATTAAAACTTTTTTGGGGAAAAAATATATTCTCGGGCTTCCCTCGTGGCGCAGTGGTTGAGAGTCCGCCTGCCGATGCAGGGGACACGGGTTCGTGCCCCGGTCCGGGAGGATCCCACATGCCATGGAGTGGCTGGGCCCATGAGCCATGGCCGCTGGGCCTGCGCATCCGGAGCCTGTGCTCTGCAACGGGAGAGGCCACAACGGTGAGAGGCCCGCGTACCGCAAAAAAAAAAAAAATATATATATATATATTCTCTTTGCTGTGATATGGATGCCCTCTGCATCTCACTTGTGCTCTAAGATCCCAATGGTCACTGCAGCTTCCCCCTCCCCATGCGCACACTGAAGACTCCTACTTTGCTCTGCCCCATCTGATGACTTTAGGACTGAATTGGTTGAGAAGAGATGAGAAAGAAGAGATTCATATTTTTGATATTTCACTTTCCTTGTAGATGATGAATATTGCCAGAAGCGAGGGAGATAAACTAGATGCTCTGATTTAAGAGTCAGGGTGTAGTCATTCATTCATTCACAGGATATTTATTGAGCACTTTCTGTGGCACTGTTCTAAACGCTGGAGTACAGCAGTTAGACTGCTGTAAAGTTCTGTAAAGTTCTGTAAAGTGCTGTAAAGTTCTGTAAAGTGCTGTAAAGTTCTGTCTTCAAGGGACTGATATTCTAGGGGAGAATTAACATATAGCATGTAACTCCTGTGTCCATTTCTTTATTTTGGAGAAGTGATAAATGTCACGTCTGTCTTACTTACCATGAGAGTAGTCTCTCACCCCATTTCCTATTAGAGAATATTAAAGACCAGCCACATTTTTGCTGCATATCAGCTTTTTGAGCAGTTCTTAAACGGCTTGATATGAGACTAAAGACTGACTGTGACTAAGATTAAGTCTTGAGGGAATTCTGAGATTCTCTTCAGAACTGATGATTTCTCTGAAAGGCCAGTTCTGTTCTGAGGGTTGTGGAAGTCTGTCACTGAACTGTGAACTAAGTGCAAGAGAGAACGAGAGACAAAGACAAAAAGAGAGGGAACTAGCTTTAAAAAGAAAGAGAACTGGCAGTGAGCTCAGACTACAGGTTTACATGGATAGTAATGTTTGGATGGATGGATGGATGGATGGATGGAGAGATAGATAGATAAAAATAAAAGAAAACCTGAGTACTAGGACGTTTTCTTTTTAAAACGGAAAATTGACCCAGCATTTCCATTGTGTCTGTTGAACTGGTGACATCAGGGACCAGCAAGCAGCCAGTCTTCCACTGACGTCAGCAAGAGCAGATTGAAATCTCCACAGCAGAGTGCTCCCCAGCCCTGATAAGTAGGACTGGTAATTGAATTAGAAAACATTCTGAGCTATCAGCTAATTACGCTATTCAGGCAATCGCTTTGTTCACGTCTGTTTCATCCTTGAATTGCCTGAGTGACTTTCTCACTGGGAGGGGAAGTACTTCAATGTCCACGATAGAGGCACATATTTTGCGTCTCCCTCAATTATGCTACCTGTGCTTCCCTAGGGCAATACTTCGGCATTTCACATTATTACGGACGTTGTATGAGTTTTGATCAGCATTAGTTTTGTTCTAATTTGTGATTCAGTCTGATCTTTGTTTCCACGTGTCTGAATGTGTGCACATGCATGTTATTCCAATGCTCTTTTCTTTCACAAAGGCAAATAACCAATTTGATTTCCCTTCTTCCAGCAATCATACAATATAACAATTTGAAAGGCCTTAGTCATGCTTAACATATTAAAGCTACTGATGGGAAAGAAATTAATCTAGAACAGCAGCTATAGTATTAGAAATGAAGGATTCATGTCAACTTCGTCTTTTGGTTTTAAAAAAAAATCACAGAATCTTCCCTTCGCAGCTCCGAAGTGTATGTGTTGATTGTTTATTCACTTCATCCACTGGAAGAAATTAGTGGCTTTAGGTGTTAAAGACAGACAATGCTATTAAAAATCATAAGCAAAATCTGCAAGAGAAAAGAAGGTTCATCTTCTAGTACGGATTTTTCCAGTACGAAGCACTGATGATAAATTTTACTTAACTTCTCCTTACATTTAGTTCCCACTTCTTATATGGTTTTGTGTTCAGGCTTAATTAGAAATGCCTCCTTGCTTCCTGAACACATTATCTAGAATTTGATGCCGAATTTCTTATGCTTATACACTGAGGAAGCATGGGAGAATCCCAGTGCTTCTTGGGTCTCTTGGGACAAACACATGCTTGTCCTTAGCAAGATGGTTATTGCAAACCACACATTCAGTGGGACTTTGAAATCCTCATTGAGAGTAGGAAAGAACTTGTAATTTTGAGGAACTTGAAAGGAGGCTGGTATGGTGAGAGTGTAGTGGGCAAGGAAGAAAATGGCACAAGGTGAGGTGAGACAGGTAAGTGAGGGCTAGATCTCCTATGGCTTTGTAGATCATTAGAGTTTGGATTTTATTCAAGCCATTCTCCAGTTGTTGCTGAGTGGACAGAGCATTTAACCTGAGTTGCCTATAGATTTGGTTATGGATGGGCAAGTTGCTTTTTTTTGCCTAGTGTACCTTGGAATGTTGGATGGACAAAATGGAATAATGTATAGTAAATGCTTCTTCCACACCTGTGCAACCCTCAGTGTTTGTTCTCTCTTCTGAATATGTGTATTATCACTTTGAACTTCTGTATCAGCTATTTAATATTTAGTGTATGCTACATTATGGTTATGTCGTTCATATTCTGTTTCTTCCAACGATAGATTATTAGCTCTTTGAGAACAGAGGCTTCAGGGCTAGCACACAAAGCTCTACACACAGTAAGCACATAGGGGTTTTTTTTGTTTGTTCATTTTAAGGATTTGAGGTTTCCTTTATTTAACTTTGTCTACTGGTTTTTAAAAATTATTACAAGTAATATATTTCATGTACTTTTGTATATATTCGAAATTTTCTATGTAACAAATGGAAAACAAAGTAGGTTGTTAAAAAAAAGTAATATGGTGCAAAGTACAAAATAAAAATCATCTGCTATATCATAGGGACTGCATAATTTTTGTTTTAATTGGTATTGTTAAAATTGCCTTTCCAAATGGCTCTTGCAGGTTTCCACTTTTACTGGCAATATCAATTTCCTAATTTCTCGCCAGTGTTTGATACTGTCAGACTTCTAAACTTTTGCAAACCTGATTATTGAAAAATTGTATCTAGATTTACATTTCCCCAATTACTAGTAAAATTGGACATTATTTCATATGGTTATTGGCCATTTACATTTCTTTTCTCTGTTTATGTCCTTTGTCATTTTTTTCCTTTTGAGTTGTTTGTCTTAGTGAATGCAGGAATACTTTATATATTCTAGGTACTCTTCCTCTGTTAATGTATGGTAAATATTTTGTCCCAATCTCTTTTATTTTTTTACCTTTGTTTCAGCTTGCCTTTTGCATTCAACGGTAAAACATAGTGGCCCTTCTTCCATTTTAGGGAGGTCAGTATTTTTGATGATGATTATGTCCCATGTATAGCCCAAGATAGTTTTCTGAAATGATCTTTTAGAATGAACTCCTTGGCATGACCTATCAGCCTAAAAATAATCATCACCATTTGCTGTCTTGGCCCAATAGACCCTGTTTGTTTTCATATATTTTAGTTATTTTAAAAATAACTTATAAGAATAATGAAAGGATAGTTAAAAAAACTTCATTTGAAATTTTAATAATAATATAAATATAGCAACCCCAATCTTTATTCCATATTCTCCTGGTTTTGAATATACATACCTGAAATGGGTACCTCTGAACTCAACTAACTACTCATCAACTGTCATGCATGAACCTGGAATATATACATCTTGAAAATACTGGCTCCAGACTTCAGATACATCTCTAATAGGTTCTAGCTTGTTACTTCTGGTTCTTCCTGCATTTGTATTATCAAAATGCAAAACTTGAAGAATTTTTTGAAACCTTAAATGGCTCGTAATTTTGTTGAAGAGAAGACAGCTATCTTCTTTGCTCCATAATTTAAACACTTTCATCTTTAGATTTATAAACATCAATCAAAATGATCAATGTTTTGGATTTTTTATTTCTTTATTATCTGTATCCTTCTAGCCACTTTCATATATTAACCTGCCCTCAGCATTTGTCCACTCATGAACTGTATCAAATAGAATTTGGCACACAGACCCCATAAAAGATAAAAGAATGTAGTCATATGCCCTTTTAGCATAACAGGGTAGTCCAAGTTCTTGTTGCAAAATATTGCATGATGAAGTCGTAGGGGAGCAAAACTTTTCCTTCTACCCTTCTAGGTTCTTTTGGTTGGCCTAATAACCAAATTGATGTAAGATAGATTTACAAGAGAAAAGCTAATTTAATTTCATATGTACAGGAGCCCCATAAAAATGAGAGACCCAAAGACAAGCCTCAGGCCGTTGAGGCTTATATGCCATCCTGAGCTAAGGAACAGGATAGAGGCCTGGGGCTTTGGAGGGGAGGAGGGTCATTCACAGGACAGTAAGAAGGGCAGATGTTTTCCCTGCCACACAGATATGTCATTCAGATAAAAAATTATCTCTGGTAATACCTCCCTCTCTGAGCCAGCTTCCCTACCTAGATTCTTTTAGGTAGTTAAGGGGGAGGTAGAAAGTTCTTCCTGTGTATCTTGGGCCTTATCTTCAACTCAAAATAATCTGCATGCTAGCTGTATGCTTTGGGGAGGCTCATTCTGAATCCCTCCAAAGTCCTTCCTGTTGAATGACTAACTGAATGAGAACACCTATTTCCTTTTTGTTCTTAGAAATACACTTTTCACTCATCATTTCTTGAGTTAGAAAATTTGTCTAGTATGTGGTCATCTAAAGACTCATAGTGTGAAATTTTGCCTTTATGATAAATGTTACCATCATCATTAGAGTCTTAATTGCTGCTATTTGTCTCTTTGCATTCATCTTCTGATTTGTCTAATTGTGAAATGTCTTCCTCTGTCAGTTTTCTTCTCATTGGCATTATGGACAGAAAATTTTAAAATTCTGAACTCTCAGCAGTGCTTAATTAAAGCTAAGTGCAGACTACAAAGATAGTGTCTCAAGTCTTTTGCACCTTATTGAAAGATGATGCATACTTTGGACAGTGCAGTGAGAAAATTGAAGGATAATATAATTGAATCACTTTTGCATCATCCTTTTTGGGGATTTCATCACTCTTCCTTTCTCTTATCATTTGTCTTTTTTTTAAAGCACAGTTGTAAATAATCCAAGATGTAGGGGAAAAAAAAGACCACTAAGATTCAATAATATAGCTTAAATTTATAAAAGCTTGTGCTGGACCCATATGGTAGTTACAAGATAGAATGAGTTTTACTCTATTTTTGATAGTAAGTATAATTTCCCTTTGTTGTTTGGAAGACTCTAAGAAGAATAAAATTATGAAATAACAATCCTTCCAAATAGTAAGGAATAGTTCCAAAAAGAAAGTAAAATTGGGCCCAATGGACCTAATGTTATACCAAGGACTGAGTTGACCGGAAATATATACTGACTGTATTAGTGAAGCTTTTAGTGTGGAGTCAACTGGAATGGAAATAACGTTTAATTTGGTTTAGCCTTTCTTTACTACACTGAAGCCTGCAGGAGTTTGCTCCAGCTTACAACTTTCTGTTCTGACCTTCCCCTTATCTGTACAGCACGGACAGAAAGAATAAATTAACTTCTTTTTGACTGAGGTAGGTGCTTCCTCCTCCTGTTCATTTTGTTTGCAGGAGCCCTGCTTTATCTCGTGTGTCTCTCTTCTAAGCCTCTTTTCTCTATCAAAGCCCTTGAGCTGTTAGCTGTTGAAGTGAAGTGCATCTCTGTAGAGCACAGAGCACTGCCAGCATCCCAGTTGGGGAGAATCTCTAAGAGGTGTGTATGCCAAGCACGATATCATTGTGTGCAGGCATTGCAGGAGTCTGCCAAACTCAGGGGTAGGCTGCCAGTACAAATGCCACGTTGACATGACATTTACAAGTTGAGAGTCTGGAAAAGGACTGGCAGTGGAACACCCTTCAGCTACCTCATTTAGGTTGGCAGTTTCAGGGCCAACTTTTGGTTTTTAGACTCAGAAACCATAGTCAAGAAGTAATACTTTGTATAGAATTTAAAACTATCACTGCCGCTTTTTCTAGGAAGTGATGAATCCTGTTAGCCTGTTCCTGGGATGCAGGATAAACCAGAGTGGTAAGAGTGCAGAACCTGGAATCAAATCTGGATTTGAATGAGGGCTTTATCACTTACTGTGTAACCCTGGTCAAGTTACTTAATCTATGTAAGTCTCATTTTCCTATATATAAAATAAGGATAATATCACTTTCCTCATAGTGTTATCAGATGGATTAAATAATATCCTTAAAAGTATAAGCACCAGTGCCTGTTCAATACTAGGTATTCAATAAATGTGAGGTATTTTTCAGATTCTTTAGAAACTTGTGAGAAATTCAGGTTTTTAGCTGTTCCTATCTATATTTTAGTAAAAAGTAAAAAGATTCTCTCTTTGACTTAAGAATTGCCAGAACAGTACGCACAGGAAGCCCAGAACACAGTTTTCTCCAGCTCTCCAGGAAAACTTAGAGCCAGAGTCAGGATCATTTGAGCATTTTGGCATCTCCACATTAGTTTCTTAGGTACAGAAACCTTTGAGGTATTAAGAATTTATTTCTGTAATAGCAGTCCTTTGATTGAATTGGAATTTTTCTATGGCAAATTCTAATGCAAAGTGCAGACCTAGAGCTATTCTGAAGGATATCCTGTGGCTTAATAGAGAGGCTATCATTTGGGTGCAGGTAAGAAGGTACTTGGTCTTGAGTAAGTCTTTTATCAAGATCTAGTAGCTAAATAACAGACTTTTCTGTGCTGCTTGTATAAAATATCCTCACCATAGCACTTTGTTTATTTCCTTTAATCATTTTCAATACATTAGTAAATTCTCTCAAATGATAAAATTCTGTCTTTTCTTTTTTCTCTTGTTTTTCAGATCTTCAAAGTTGTTGCGGGCATTCTATGTTCCCTTCCTGTCAGATCAGTATACAGTGTATGCAAACTACACCATCCTCAAACCCCGGAAAGGAAAGCAAATCAGGAAGAAAAGTGGAGGTTAGCACCATGCCTGTGGCCCCAAAGGACAACCATCCTGTTAACTGGTAATTCCACTGACAGGACTCCCTCCAAGTCATCGTTTGTAACATTTGTAATAAAAGCCGTCTGACAAGAATACTGGAATCTGGGCTCTTTGGGTTTGTCAGAGTCAATCACATTCACTTCTTAATGTGTGTCTCTGTTCTGCATGTACACTTTGTGCAGCTAGGTGGAGAAAGGCCCTAAAGTCCGGGTAGATACATTGCTCCACATCTCATTGTTTTTCTTCTGTTCAATTATTTACTAGACCGGAGAAGAGTAGAACCAACTTTCAGGAAGAATTGAAAATCCCGAGACTGGATGGCTGTGTTGAGCTGTTCTACACACTCTGGCTTGGCATCCAAGAACTAGCCTCCCTTGGGCCGTATGAGCTTCTCCACCAAAGCTCTTTGGCAGCTCCTAGCAGACGACCTCGTTCCAATCCTAGTGCTGAAAATGACCACAGCCTAATTGCCAACCTACATGTCCTTTTCACCTCCGGCAAGACTAAGCTTTTCTAAAGCATGTCACAGGACCAGGACCCTACCCTGGAGGTATCTCAGGAAAAATGCAATCAGTTGAGGAACTGTGGCTTAATTTCATTACATAGGATGCCTCTTGCTTTCATCTTATTTCCTTTACAACAAACTATAACTATATGGGTGTGGGTTTTTGTTTGTTTGTTTTTTAAGCTTTAGCATGCTGTTTCTTGAATTCAAGACTTCCCTGTATAAAGGTATCAACAGACCAGACTATAACTGTACAGGACATACGTGGAGAAAATTAACTCTATCAGTTGGTAGATTTGGATGACATCACATTTTAAAGTAATTTATTCTGAGGCCGTTTCTGAGGAAATTAAGAATCTCCCTTTTTAAACAACCCTAGTGAGAAAGACCAGTGTATATTCATGGCACCTGTTTTTGAGTATGTCTGTTGCAAAGCACATCCTGCATGGGGCACCTCTAGTCAAGTAGGCAATGATAAGGACTTAATTAAAACATAAGTATATACCTTACTTTGCTTTTACACACAGTATTTCATAGTTTACAAAGCACTTTCACATTATCTCATTTGATCCTCACAGTCATGACGTGAGGTAGACAAAGGAAGTGGTTTTATCCCCATTTTACAGATGAAGAAACTGAGACTATGGGGCAGGGGGCAGGGGGAGGTAAGGTGACTTGCCCAAGGCCACACAGCCAATAAGTAGTAGCGCTAGGACCAGAACCTGGGTTGCCTAACTTCTCATCCAGTGCTCGTCCGTACTCCTCACTTGACTATGAGAACATTACTTGAAAGAATGATGAGGTTGGCCAGAGACCTAATTGATAACGTAACTTTCTATTTTAAGGAAGAATTTTATCTGTGTTTCTGTGAGTTCTTTGGAGCCTCCAGTCTGACTATTGGTTAGACCATCATAGCGGTACTCCGGGATGCAGCCTGGCCTGTGGCAGGAAAGTAGTGCTCATGTTTGGAAGTCAAGCTCCTTTGCAGCCACACAGGATCCAATACAAGTTCCATTCCTATAGTCAATCTGGGGTCACGTTATAGTGCCTTATTTCCCTAAGGGTGATTGTGTCTAGTATCTGCAAATAGGATGCATTCATTTTTCAGAGTTTCCATCTTTCATTTTTCAAAGAGAAGGGATTTTCAGTAGGAACTGATCCCAAGATAGGAGAAGTGACAAGGGAAGAAATGGCTAGTTACCATATGAAGAGTCCTCATTCGGATCCCCTCTAAAGGAATATCTGGGGAGGGGTTGAAGAATTGTGAGTCAGTAGGTCTAGATAGCATGAACAATGATAACTGGAGAGTGAAGATAAACTGGGGTCCCACTCGCTGCTTTAAGGATTTTTGTATTTAATTTTCAATACTTGATTACTGTTTCCCAAGGCAGATATTGGCACATGTGGTCTGACTATGGGACAGAGAATTTCTAGTGAAAGATCTTGCCATACCTGCAGTAATAGTGCACTGTCCTTCACAGTGGCTAGAGCTCTTTTTTTTGCCAAGGTAAATGAGAAGGTACAGTAATGGAGGTCCATGGTGAGTGTTTTTTTTTCTAATCAAAGTGGTACAGTACTGATCCATTTTATCATGTTGCATGTTAAAAAAAAAAAAAGCCTTCTAAGCAAGAACTTACTGTAATATAGCACAAAAAAGGTCATGATCAATCTAGGTATTCCTTGGAAATATCAGTTGCTATCCCTTTTAAAACCTGATTTCAGTTTGCTCTGTTCTATGAATATCTTTAGTGAGAGCACAGTAAATTGCAGAACACTCTGCCAAATTCGATAGGTAAGGGATATAAAAATGAATGTTTTTTGTTGTGAAGGTGTTTTTCACATGATATATAAACGCGTTAAAACGTCTCCACCTGGGCTTCCCTGGTGGCGCAGTGGTTGAGAGTCCGCCTGCCAATGCAGGGGACACGGGTTTGTGCCCCGGTCCAGGAGATCCCACATGCCTCGGAACGGCTGGGCCAGTGGGCTGTGGCTGCTGAGCCTGCGTGTCCGGAGCCTGTGCTCCGCAACGGGAGAGGCCACAACAGTGAGAGGCCCGTGTACCACAAAAAACAAAACAAAAACATCTCCACCTCAGCAATACAGGGAGGTTAGCTTTGCCTGGGAAGAGAGTTTCAAAACACTTGGTGAGAGTAGCATCTCTCCTCCAGAGAATCAGTGTTCAGCATGAGCTGACCGCTCTGCTCACTGTAAGGATAAAGTATCTCAGGTACGTTTTTCTCCACAGATTGTTGACTATCAAGGAATGAATGAAGGTCTACAGCTTATTGGTAATAAGCTTTGATTGTAGAGCTGAGCGAGGGAGTTGGGTTTATTGGCAGTCCCAGGGCTCTCTGATCTCTGGATCTTAAGCAGCCTTGTCTGAACCCCAGATCTCACAACACTGAGTCCTATTACTGAACCAGCCTGTGTAGTAGCATCTGCTATCGAAGTATACCTGTCAACTGGTAGGTGTCATCTGATAAGAAAGACCATTCATTTTAATCTCTTGAGATTATAACATTAAAGGGAAGCCCACACTCTTTATTACTGAATTCAAGTTTAGAAACTGATTCTCTGTTTTAAATCAAGGTGGTTCTTGATCCCAACAATTTATTTGGGTCATTTTTTCTAGTTTGGAGTTCTGGGAAAGAACCTTCCAAACCCCATGTAATTCTGCAGCATTAGATCCAGATTGACCATTTGGGCAAAGCACAAATGGAAATCCTTTATTGTGTTTTGCATTTTGTAGGATTTATTGAAATAAGAATTCACTGTGATTGTGCTGTCTTCTGGCCAGTGTTGGGCAGCTCTGCTTTAAATTTGGTTAATTTTATTTTCTCTGAAGAGCGAAAAGAGGCACAGTTTAATCTTTGCCTCCACAGGCATATTAAGCTCATGTATTAATCCATTCTTAGGCTCCTACATTAAATGCCTTGGGTAAACAGATAAATGGACATGTGCTCAGCTGTAATTTTTTTGCAAAAGAAAGATCTGACTTCCATATGGCATTGTTGGATTTCAGAGGCTCTCTGGTGTTTTGATAAATCTAAATGAATGTTGCCTTTAATTTTTCCAGTATATAATCTATTTAACCGTGAGATTCATGCTGCAAGTGAAATCAGGAAGCACTGCAGTGTTGAAGCAAGAGTATTGTTCAATTCATTTGTCTTCCTGATCCTTGTACTTTATTTCACATGTCAGTGTTTACATTACATACTTGTATTTTCTGTGAAAGAAAAAGTTAAATAAATCTTGGCAGTGTGATTTTCCTTTTATTAAGTTGATATTTTCTCTTTTGCTTTTAGCTTTTAAATCTTTGGTGGAGATTGGAACCTGAAGGAGCTCAACTCCTTCCATCACCCCCACTTTCCTCCTTCAGTGTATAGACCTGCCCTCTGTAGACCAAATAGCCCAGAATGTTTATTCTGAAAACTCTGGGAAGAAGCCATTGGAAAACCCAGTGAGGGTTAGTTTAATTTTGTGGAAAAACCAAGCACAGTGGGAACTACTCAGTGTGTCAACATTGTGCCTAAAAGAGAGTTTCTGGGTCCATGTTACGTTTTTGGATTAAGAATCTCTGGGCGGGCTTCCCTGGTGGCACAGTGGTTGAGAGTCCGCCTGCCGATGCAGGGGACACGGGTTCGTGCCCCGGTCCGGGAAGATCCCACATGCCGCGGAGCGGCTGGGCCCGTGAGCCATGGCTGTTGAGCCTGCGCGTCCGGAGCTTGTGCTCTGCAATGGGAGAGGCCACGACAGTGAGAGGCCCGCGTACCGCAAAAAAAAAAAAAAAGAATCTCTGGGTTTCGAGAGTCTTAATATTCATAGAAATGTGATCTAGTAATATCTAACATTTAGGTAATTTTCCACTTTGTCAGGGGTTGTCAGGAGCAATAAAACTTTTTTTGTGAATGAATTTCTAACGTCATTCCTGTATCTTGCACCTTATAGCCAATAACTTTTAGTAGCCATCTGGTTTAGTACCATTGGTTACCAGTTTTCTTTCCATAGGACCCAAAATGCCCAGGAAACTTGGTTTGATTATTTCTTCCAAGTTGTTTTAGAGAAGGATATTTTATTAATATAATTCCAGAAGGGAGAAGTCCACAGCCCTAATGAATTTCTTTTCCCCTCCTAGAAGGCCATCCTTCTCCCTGTTTATTTTTCTTACTTTTAGGGCCAGCTCGAGTCTCCCTCTCTTTTATGAAGTCTTTGTAGACTTCAGACCCCTGTGATTACTTCCTGAACCCTCTTGAGTACCCAGTGTCTTTACTAATGACATAGAACCTTAACATGCAACCCTTGCAAGCCTGTCTCTCAAGAACATTGTTGGCACGTCTGGGGGCAAAGACCATGTCACACTTCAAGAAACCTGCAACAAAAATACAGCTGTTGCTTTCAGTTTGGTCGATTTTAGGCCACAGAAAATAGAGCAAGTCATGAGCCCTATAGTAACTCAAAGGGCAATTTGAAAGATGTGAATGAGGCTAAATGCTATGTATATTTTAGGACACATGCTTTCACACAAAGGAGGATTCCTCAGAATACCTTCGAAAAAGAGAGATTGTGTACCTTCATTGAATATTTTTATTATTACTTGGTTTTGGAGAGTCAGACAGCCCACAACACCTTCTGAATGAATTTGGAGCAGAAAGCCTCTCCTCCAGGTGTGAGGAGATGCTCGGTTCCTACCAGATACGTGCCCTGCTAGGAAAAGGAAGTCTATAACTGCAAGATGACTTCGTAGTGATACGTTCAAATTCAATAATATCAAGTAGTAAGTGTTTCTTTTGCAGCTGAAAGCTGTTTTGGCTCTCTTCAGCCCTGGAGTTCACCACAGACCTGGCATTGAAACAAATTATAACCAACAGATTTGATAAATGAAATGAGAGACATTCAGATAAGGGATGTGAGAATACAGAATTGTAGTGAGACGACAGGCAGACTGGGAACTCCTATTGTAGCTCCTTAGAATAAACAGCTCGTGATTAACAATTGGGTTAAATAGCATACCTAAGTATGAGCATCTCTTTAAAATATTTAAGGAAATCTTAAGGTATCTTTATAAAACACTTGAAGGTAGTAGGGGTTCTTGGTTTGTTTTTGCTTCTCGTTTCTGGGCTGCATGTTCTGCCTTGACATGCCTAGAGATAAGAGTGTAAATTGGGTGATTCTTGATGGTCCCATCAGCCAAAAGATTGTGTGAGATAAAAGTAACTTCTTCTGACAAGGGTTGTTTGCAGAGCACAGCCATGGGTGCCAGCCATTTACTGCCTTAGGAGATTATCTTTGACTTTTATTTGCCTGCAGATATTTGACAACTGGTGCCATTGGACTGTAATTTGCCATTTTAACCCTCGGATTCCAACTTGCCAAATGAGAAGGGTATGGTTTCTGGTCTGTTTGCTAGGCTGCTTCAGCAGCATTATACTCAATGCTGGAGAAGATGTGACCCGCAGAGCAGTGATTCTCAACTGGAACTCCACGAAACAATCACCTGGGGACCCTTTGAAAATTGCCACTGTCTGCTTGGACCCACCCCCTTCCTCCCAGGGAATTCTGAGTTAGTGGCCCAAGATGGGCCTAGTCATCGTTACTTTTTTTTTTTTTTAAACAACTTAGGTGATTTTTCTAACTACCCACTGTTATTGATATTAGAGACTGGAAAGCAAACAATCACATGAAAGATCAAAGATAAATTAAGTCAGCAAAATGTTTGGCGTCTTTTTCCAATTACAACCCCTGTTAACCCAGCCCTCTTCCCCTCCCCAGATCCTTTTCTCTGCTTTTTCTGCCCTATCAAACCTTACCTGTCCCATCTCTCATTCTTTCTGGGCCCCGCTTTCTGGGAAACAATTAACTAATGTGGTACTGAAGTACACTAATGGATGTTAATAATTTACTCCAGTTCCCTTCTCATTGATCCTCTCATCTCAGTACATTTGAATGATAACAATCTGGAAAAAAGGAATGACTAATTTTGGCAATTTCAGACCCATTCAAGTGCCATTTAATTTATTTGTTATATGGGAGGAGAGAGTTTGAGCTGGCAGATCCAACCTTCAGGAAGAACTGCCTGGCCTTTTTCAAACCCTGTTGGCCTCCTCAGATAAGGACCTGTGGCTGTCTTGAATAGGAGAATGAAAAAAAAATGTGTGTGGGTATTAAGCCCTCCTGCTCTGGGCACACTGAGGGAGGCTGCTTTGTCGATCTTATATGTTTGTTTGAGACAAGTACAGTGAAGACTTCCCCTTTGTTATTGTGCCACTGGTCTTCGGAGCTTCTCTGGAGCTGCTGCTACTTCCCCCTCCTCACTCCCGCAGACATGAGAGCAAAGGTTAATCTCATTTTGAGAGAAATGACCTGATATGTGTTCACCCAACCAGCAAGAAAACACCATGTATCACTCAGGAATTGGTCTTGCTCCTTGTCTCCCTATTAACAATATGTCTCTAAGCCTCCTTGGTATTTCCTATAATATGTTCCCATTTTTTCTTGCCTGTGAAATATTTGTGGAGTTATGTAGAAAAGGAGGCTGGCTTTGCAGTGCTACATTTATAAAAGAATCTTGTGAATTTTTTAAAAAAAACTCAGCCCCTTCCCCTTTCCTTGGGCTTTTTTCTATAATTGTGTTCCCAGAGTCTGTGATATTCTAAAACATAGAACTCAGAGTTTAAATTTGTTGCCATGCTTTTTGGGTTTTGTTTTTGTTTTACTCCCAAGTATCACAGTTTCTGAAAACTCGAGGCAGCCTTGTCTGCAGTGCCCTAGTGTCCAGCAGAGGGCAGCCTATTCTCAATAAAAATTTCAGCTCTCCTTTTCCTCCAGGAATCTAATTAGTTCCACTAATTGCTTGGTGTCAAAACTCCAGTGTAAATTGAAATATCTGAGTTGCATTTCTTGAGAATCTGTATACTTTAGAATTACACTCCTATATTTCTATAATTACAAAATTTTCCTGGAGAAAACCGTGACCATAATTTGTGACAGCTGGATCATCACCGCTAACAGTGATTCCCTGGTTGGTAAATGATCCACAGGTCAATTCTTCCCAGTTAATTTTACCTCTGTTGACATGACCTTGATGGTCTTCATAGGTAGTAAAAGATATGTGTTTGGTGGAGAGGGGGAAGCAGCTACTTTTAGGGGTAATTACCAGCCATTTACTCATTTTCAAGTTTCCAGACATGAGCAAAGCAGTCTTAACTTTTCCTCTGCTAACTTATTATCAAAGGCAACTCAAAGGCTATATGAATGTTCAGGGTTCTCCCCTCCATCAGGTGCCAACACATTATCTACAGCACAGTAGCTCAACTTAAGGTAGAAGGGGCTGAGCCCCTAGAAAGTAAACGGTCTGAGAGTACCTTTGATTTCTCCTCATGTGTAGGTCATGGGGTGAAAAGCAAACATTTGCAGAAGGAAGTAGAATTTGCATTTAAACGTATAGGGTATCCACTTAGGCAGATTTAGGCCTTTAGGGACAGACAAGTTCAGCTCTTTGATAAAGAAGGAAGATTTCCCTTCTTTATCCCATTTCTGAACTCAACCTTAGAACTATCTGGGGAATAGATTGAAGTTTGGGGTTTTTGTCATTTGGGGGGTTTCTTGTTTTCCTTTTATGTTTTTTTTACCCTCTAGATCATCAGATTTGCTCTGTGCAGAAATAATATGAGTAACAGCTAACACTTACTAAGCATTTACTATATGTCAAGAAGGTTTCAAGTTGCTTTTTTACCTCACATAATCCTCACAACAACCTTGTGAGCTCGGTAACTATTAATCCTCTTTTTAAAGATGGGGAAACTGATACTCAGAGATATTAAATGTCTTGCCCAAGATCACCTGGGTAAAAAGTTGCAGACCTGGGATTCAAACGCAAACAGTCTGTCTGGCTCCAGACCCTCTCTCGTAACCATGATGGTACACTCCCTATTTCATGACCTCTTGTTTGGGTATTGTGCTCAGGTGTCTGGAATGGCTAGATGGGCAGAGATAAGAACAGGGTCTAGTCATAGTCATGTCATTTTTTCAACGACCTTCTTATTCTACCTTCCATAATCAGAGCCCAGAGCTTGTCCTAGTAAGACAGAGTGTTCAGTCTTTGTAGGGGCTTTTCTTTTCTTTCTTTTTTAAAAATATTTTTTATTTTATATTGGCGTATAGTTGATTTACAATGCTGTGTTAGTTTCAGGTGTACAGCAAAATGAATCAGTTATACATACACATCCATTCTTTTTCAGATTCTTTTCCAATAGAGGTTATTACAGAGTATGGAGTAGAGCTCCCTGTGCTATACAGTAGGTCCTTGTTGATTATCTGTTTTATATAGAGGAGTGTGTATCTGTTAATCCCAAATTCCCAAATTCCTAATGTATCCCTCCCCCCACCTTTCCACTTTGGTAACCATAAGTTTGTTTCCGAAGTCTGTGAGTCTGTTTCTGTGTTGTATGTCTATTGCCATACCACCCTGAATGTGCCCGCTCTCATCTGTAGGGGATTTTCTAGAACACTGTGAGCCCTCAGCTAATTTTAATTTCACACTAGAAAGGGAGCTGATTTCCTGAAGTCCTAGAAGTCAGTGGAAATTCTGGTTTCTAATTACAGTTCCAGCTGAATCTCTGCTGAGATGTGAATGGTGTGTCCAGGGGTCTTGGCACTGCTTCTTTCTTACTCCTGTGACCTTTTTCCTAACAGTTCTGTTGGGCAGGTCAGAGAAAAAAAAGGGGGGGCTTCCCTGGTGGTCCAGTGGTTAAGAATCTGCCTTCCAGTGCAGGGGACGCAGGTTCGATCCCTGGTCAAGGAACTAAGATCCCACATGCTGCAGGGCAACTAAGCCTGTGTGCCACTGCTACTGAGCCTGCATGCTCTAGAGCCTGTGCGCCACAACGAGAGAGAAGCCCGTGTGCCGCAACAAAGATCCCACATACCGCAACTAAGACCCGACGCAGCCAAATAAATATTTTTTAATGGGAAAGAATACCATCTTCAGGGGACACCACAGGGAAGAGCTTTTAGGGGACCTGGAATATTTAAGTAATCCCTGCTTTTGCTAAATCAAACCTCTGTCTCATTGGGATCTGGGGACAGTATGCCCTGATGCTGGAAGCTACTTATGTTGGCTGGGCGTAGTACAATACATGGTGATGAGGGCTTACAAAAATAAGGGAGAAGGGAATCTGGACTCTACCCCGTGGACATAGCAGGGCTAGTTAGGGAATAGCTGGCAGGAGGGCACTATTAATACACATCTATGGATGTCACAGGGGAAACCAACCAGGGGGAGGCAGAGTGCAGTCTACAGTGTGGTAACCAAGAGCCAGAAGGTGTGTTTGTTTGAATATGTAATAATTTTTATGGTTCAGTATTCAAAAAGCTTAAATGCAATGTGGTATTCCGGATTGGGTTCTGAAACAGAAAAAAAGACATTAGTGGAAAAATGGATGAAATTTGAGTAAAATCTGGAGTTTAGTAAATAGTAAAAACCAAACAAACAAAAGGATAAATGGAAAAATTGAAAAATCTCCATTTCTGTTTCCCAGAGACCCATAATCAGCCAATGTGATTAGTCATGTGCGTTCTTCTAGAGATTGCTTCAGTGCTTACACAAGCACATGCATGTGCATTCTATTGTATACAAATAGTAAATACTATATACATTGTTCTGGCACTTGCTTTTTTTTTTTAAATCTTAAGATATTTTGATATTAACTATTTAGGAGTAATCTATTAATTCTGAACATTTTCAGTTTAAATTACACTGTGTACCACAATTTCAATAACACTGTGTACCTTGCTTTTTCACTTAACACTGTAACAAAGGTTTTTTTTGTTGGGCTGTGTATAGCATCTGGCAAGATAACCAGGGGTCTGTCCTAAGAATGTTAGGGCCTATAATAGGACTCAGGGGCCTAAGACTTTTGAGAAAGGTCACCATGTCTGCTTGATCTCCAGATTGGTTGTATCGTAAATCTACCCTTGTGGTCAGGGGAAGTACTAATTCTGACTGCTGTTCTTCGGGAATTGGGGGCCGACAGACCTCGAACTTAGGTCTCCAGGTGTTCTCTTTATGTGTTTGGTGTGGGCACCAGATTCAGCGATTCAGTGAGCCCCTGGAAATCAAAAACATAACTGCTAACAATTGTGTCGTGCCTGCCATTTACAAGGTACTTTACAGTATGGATCTTATTCCTCACAACAACCCCAAGAGAGAAGTAAGGTAAGATTTGTCCCTATCTTACCAATGAGAGAGCCTTCTGGAAGGCCTTGAGTCAGGTCTTCTGACTCTAAATCATGTAGATTTCATCATCCTTTCACATTGGTCCTCTCTGTCGCCAAAGCTCAGTTGATTGGAATGTTTTCTTTCCTGCTTCTGTTTCCTCAGTAGATGATACCTATTAATGGCTAATATCTGAGGGCTTACTCTTGTCAGGTACTAATCTAAGCACTCTATGTGAATTATTTAACCTTAACCACATGCGGTAAGCTTTACAGCCCCACTCTACAGATGAAGAAACCAAGATTCAGAGAGGATAAGTTATTTGCCCAAAGTCACACATTAGTAACTGGTAGAGCTGGGATGTCAATCTAGGTCTTCCTGATTCCACTGTATACTCTCGTAACCACTGTATAGACTGCCCTGAATCAGAACTGTCTCATTTCTTTGATTTGTTCTTCCCAAGAATTCAAACAAAGTTTTGCTCTGGAAATCCAATTTTACCTACGGTGATAAGCTGTGGCACGGAGGGAGAGGATAAAGCAAGGGACAGTGAGAATCCCTGATTATGAGTTCTGTAGCTTCTTCTGAGTCACTGTGTGGGTCCAGGTAAAGTCTCTTTCTCTTTGTCAAGTATTCCCAGCCATAATATTGGGATTAAAATTTTGCCACAAAGTGGAAAAGAGAAAAAAGGAGAAAATATTGAGGTAAAGTTGAGGGGAAAATATTTGAGTCCCACAGAATGAAGACATTCTTTGTATAAATATAAATTGGAAATATCGTTAATGCTACGGTGATAATTACTACTCTGCAGTGAATTAAGTACAGACCTGGGAATCAGTTTCCCAGGGTCGTCTTGCTAAATGAAGAGAGTTGGAACATGTCTGTATGTGCCTCAGGTTTAAGTTCATGAACTGGGCCACCCACCGCTTCCTTGACGGCCTTCTCAATGGGATGACACTTCTGGGTCTGCCCTGAGAGAACCACCTACACATAGTTCTCTCCCCTGGCTCAGCCTTCTCCCAGTAGGGTGACTGTGGAGCAGATCAGCCCTTGAATGAGTGCTTATTTGCAAAGCTCTGTGAGGAAGAGGCAACCTTAATACATGTGAGGCAAGAGGCAGGAGGATATGCCAATGTCATCCAAGCTTCCTCAGGACTGACCCTTTTCTGTTGTGACACTGAGAGCTGTTGATCCCATCTGCCTGTGCTTCTCTGTATTCTCCATGCTTCATCTGACAGGAACTGGCAAGTCTAACCTTGTCTTCCTTTGATTCATTTGATGAGTGAACTGTATGTGGGTGTCAGAACTCAGTGCTTTCGTGCTGAGCGTGTCACGTTGTTTCCCAAGGGTTGCCTTAAATCCTCAGCCTAATCTCAGCGGCTGCCTCTGATGCTCCCTGGCCACTAGCTTCTTGTGGTGTGTGTGGGATGTGGAAAGGAGAACCAGAGGGAGCAACAGAGGGGGGAGGGGGATATAGAAACAGCTCAGTGCCGCAGGACTGTATTTGCAGTGCTTTGCTAGCTTCCAGGAACCACGCGAAAGAGGGATCATTATAATCTGGCAAAAACCACAACCAAAAGGGACAGAATTGTTCAGTGATAAGCAGCTGTAGCTGTCATTTGCTTTTCCTGGACAGAGGTGGCCTCCACAGTCTACCTGAGCAGACCTTTCAGACTCTCCATGAGCAGATGCTTCTTTGTTGACATGGAAATTATTTTTCCAGATGAATTTTTAAAATCAGTGACTTTCAAACATCAGTGAACATTAAAATCACCAGGGGTGAACGGCAAGATGTGCCCCATTCTCAGGGATTCTGATTCAGTAGATCTGGGATGGAGGCCAGGAATCTGCATTTTTAACAAGCATATTAGGTGATTCAGATAGTCAGTGGACTACATTCCCCAAAAGACAGTCTTAGATTTAGTTCCAGTTTCCATTCAGCCCAGTGTTTGAAATAGCCTCTTTCTGCTGCAGTCTGTTTGTTTTAATCACTTTATTGAAGGATTTACTAGCATCTCCACGTGTACTACCTGTTTCATCCTCACATCATCGCAGTAACTAGAGAGGGAATCAGAGGTGGTTAGCTCTATTTTATTGGGGGTGAGGGGGTGGGAGGTGGGACTGAGGCATAGGGAGAGGTAAGTCACAATAAGTCAGAGACAGAGGTGGGAACGGAAGTCCAGAATTGATGACTCTCAAACCGGGCAATTTTCTGGGGCCTATTTTCTCAGCTTGTGTTATTCCATAGGTGTCCAATTCATTGTGCTTGGGTAAGCAAAGCATATTTGAGTTTTAAACAAAATAGCTTAGCATCCATCAGTTTGCTAGTTTAGCATACCGAAGCTCGTCTAAGCCTGAGCTAATATCTAGAGATGATATGTGTGGAACTGACTTAATGCGCTTCTTTCTGCACTTGCTTCCTTCATCATTTCTGAAGCCTTTTCACATAAACTATAAGGGAACCGATTTCTCCTCCTCATGCCAATAGGAACCCCCTCTGATCTAACTGGTAAAGTACTAAATCAAAAAAACTATTAACTTTCCGCTTCTCAAGTAGTACTTGGATCCATTTCTAAGGAAAAAAATCTTGAAAACCCTAAGTTTACTTCAATTATTTTTATTACCATGCTACTTAAATTTACAAATATAAAGTAGGAATATAATGTTCTTTTATTTATGGTTCTTATACAACTAAAAAAACCAAAATAGATTTATAAGTTAAATACAAATGAAACCACAAAACTAATACTACTCATATTAATATTATAGTAATTTAACATGGCAAATGATGTATTTTGCTGAGACTAAATTATCCCTTGTATTGTGACTGTTATTGCCTGTGAAAGCTCAGCTTCTTTTGAGTTCAACATGCTTATGCCACCAAGTGACCTATATTATCTCAATTTTCTCACCACTTTTCTGTTAGAACTACTGTGACAGTGCAGTCCTATGATGTGATTTGGCTTTCATTTTGTGCTTGAAAACACCATTTTCATTTTAAATCCACCTCTGTTCTTTTCTCATGATCCCAGAACAATAAAAGCAGCAATGAACACACATGCAATGTAGGTATTGAGATCACGTGGCAATACCAGGTTATAAAGTAGTCATCCAAATAATCCAGAATATGCTTATGCAAATCTAAAAAATAATTATCAAAATGAAAACAAAACTAGGGACTTCCCTGGTGGTCCAGTGGTTAAGAATCTACCTTCCAATGCAGGGGACGTGGGTTTGATCCCTGGTCAAGGAACTGAGATCCCACATGCCGCGGAACCACTAAGCCCGCGTGCTGCAACTACTGAGCCCATGCACAACAACTAGAGAGAAGCCCAGGCGCCTCAAAGAAAGTTCCCGCATGCTACAAGGAAGATCCCGTGTGCCACAACTAAGACCAGATGCAGCCAAATAAATAAATAAATATTAAAAAAAAAGACAAAACCCTAGAGAACACATGCACAAACCTAAATTGAGAATTACTGTTCAGATCCATTGATTCTCAAACTTTCACTATGATCAAAAGCCTTATCTACTGTGTTTACTTCCAAGAACCCCATATGTTTTTTTGGTTTTTTTTTTTTTTTTTTTGCGGTACGCGGGCCTCTCACTGTTGTGGCCTCTCCCATTGCGGAGCACAGGCTCCGGACGCGCAGGCTCAGCGGCCATGGCTCATGGGCCTAGCCGCTCCGCGGCATGTGGGATCTTCCCGGACCGGGCCACGAACCCGTGTCCCCTGCATCGGCAGGCGGACTCTCAACCACTGCGCCACCAGGGAAGCCCGAACCCCATGTTTTTTTTTAAAAGTCTCCTAAATTAGATTTATTAATAATTTTACTTTTCTTATTAATCAAACACATAGAATTACCATTTCAGAGCTTGTGATCACCATAGGTAGCTATCAATCCAAGCTGCTTATAGTTCAAAACAAACAAACAAAAAGGGACATTCTAGTTATTCCATGCTGCCCTAACAAGGGTAAATGGAAACTTCCCACTAAATTTTGTCAGAAAGCACTCCCATACCCTCACCTCCTGCCACTGCTGCCTTTGAGGACTCCTGGAGTTCTAGAGAGGTCAGTTTAGCCTTTCTTGTACAAGCAAAGTAGCCATGCCACCCAATTTGGAAGGATTAAAGCTTGCCCTAGTTTTGCTTGATTGTTGTACTTCTAGCATGCTAAAGACCTAAAAAATGGGAGGAAGAAAATACAACAGAAGGCACCATTCCAGTACCAAACTGAAAAGAAACAAAAACAAGAGAGCAACATGTTTTTAACAGCTTGCATGGAGAAAGCGGAAAAAATATTGACTGGGGAGTTTGGATAGCGCTGTTCATTTTCTCTCACCGCCCGCGTTATTTGTCTTACGGGGCAGGAGCCAGATACAATTCTGGCGCACAGGCCGGAGGAAGAGGTGGAGGGGTTTTGTGGAAGCTTGAGGATAGCGGGGAAATTAGGACTGGAGACCCAAATGGCTCAGGGCCAGGAGGAAGTCAGGAGAGGCGCTAAATCTTTTTTCCTCCTGTCCTTGGGCATCCTCGTTGGTCCGCCTGAGTCCTAAGAGGGCACAGCCTGGTTCACTCAGGTAAGTCCCCGACGCCTTCAGATCATCATGAGCAGGACGAATCCCCGCCCCTATTTCTTTTGCCTGGGGAAAGGACACGCGGTCTCCTTTCGCTTTCTCAGCCCACGTGTCCTTTGGAGTTCAGACGTGCACCGCCGGCAACGGGGTCCGGGATGGGGCCTCCACCGGCCGGCCAGGCACTTGGTTCCCCGACCTCAGCACTAGCCGAGCCTGGGTCTTAGCCCCGCCTCTCCGGGCGCGGGGCGGGGCCTGGGCACGGGGCGGGGCCTGGGCGCGAAGCGGGCGGTGGCGACCAAGCGGAGGAGAAAGAACATGGCGGGCGTGGCGGGGCCCCGCATGGGCCAGGGGGCAGCGGGCGGAGATGGAGACGATTCGCTCTACCCAATCGCGGTATTAATCGACGAGCTGCGCAATGAGGACGTGCAGGTACTGGAGTCGGGCCGGGGAGCGGAGGCGGGCTCGGCCGGGCGCGTGGTAGGGAAGGGGGAAGGCCCGCCCCGGGGCAGGGGAGGCCCGGGGATTAAAAGCTGGGACTCGGAGCAGAAACTTGACAGGGAGGAGGGGAGAGATCCGTGAGGGATTCTGGTGGCTCGACCCGACGGGCCGGGAACCTCTCCAGCACCCCTTGTCCCGGCCGGCTGAGGCTTTGGCCCGGCGTCGCACCGGGTCCGGGGCGGTTGTGGGAGAACCGGCTTCCCTCCTGGGCCCTCCTTCCGGGCCGGGCGGTGGGAACGCCGCGTCCAGCCTTGGGCGGGTCATCCCTGTAGCTGAGCGAGCGGGAGGAGGGCGGAGCGGAACCGCGAGGGCCTGGAGCGGGCTGCAAGGATGCCAAGGCGCCCAGTGAAGTGCAGGTGAATGACTGCCTTCCGCTGGGCTTGTGGGGTAGAAATTAGGTTGGATGGCTAACTAACCTAGAGGAGGCGGTGTATCACCTCTGATGGAACTTTTCTTTGAAAAGGCAGGGGTTGTACTCAACCGTTTCACCTGCTTCACCACTGCCAAAGTTCTCTCTTTTTAAAATTGTCTCACTTTTCTGAATATTGTATTTTCTTTCATTTGTTTAATGGGCCCGTCAACGTGTTTCTCCTAAGAAATCTTCCTTTAGCTAATGAAGGTGTGTTCCACTGTTCTTGAGGTTCCTCATAGAATGAAATCTAAATTAAAGGTTTTCTTCATTCTTACCTGTATGTTATTATCTCACCTGTTTGCAACTGCTGTCTTTTTTTTATTAATTTTTTTTAAATGATTCACATTTTTAAAAAATTTATTTTATTTATTTTTGGCTGCGTTGGGTCTTCATTGCTGCCCACGGGCTTCATCGCGGGCTTCTCATGTTGCGGAGCACGGGCTCTAGGCACGGGGACTTCAGTAGTTGTGGCTCAAGGGCTCTAGAGTGCAGGCTCAGTAGTTGTGGCGCACGGGCTTAGTTGTTCCGCGGCATGTGGGATCTTCCCTGACCAGGGCTCGAACCCGTGTCCCCTACATTGGCAGGCAGATTCTTAACCACTGCGCCACCAGGGAAGCATGCAACTACTGTCTTTTGGTCTAAATCACAACTGTTTCTTGACTTCGTTCTTTCTACTTTTTTAAAGCTCCGTCTCAATAGTATTAAGAAATTATCAACAATTGCTCTAGCACTTGGAGTAGAAAGGACGCGAACTGAACTGCTGCCTTTCCTTACAGGTATGTGACTCTTGGAGGAAAGGCATGGGCATTTCTGTTTTCCAGTGGCTTTCAAAACTTTGGCTATTTTTTTTCGAATTTGTTACCCACAGTATTAGTAAGTACTAAACTGAGCCTGCTGTTTCCCATGAAGAAACAGGACAGCATATACTGTAATTTTGTGGCCAGACATATTCAGACCTTAACTATTTAGCTAATAGGAAAGTAATTGATATGGATTATGAATTTCTAACTCATTCTGTAAAACAGATCCATAGACTCTTGATTGAGAAGGAGGAAAAGGCTGTTAGGACTGTGACAGACCATCTAGTTATATATTGAGTCTATTCCTAGTTTTGTGTGAGTGTCCAGCTCTGGGCCAGATATCCTTGTTGATGAGTACTGGGTTGTTGTCATTTCCAGATACAATTTATGATGAAGATGAGGTACTGTTAGCTCTTGCTGAGCAGCTGGGAAATTTCACTGGCCTGGTGGGAGGTCCTGACTTTGCCCACTGTTTGTTGGTGAGTATATTCTGCCTACTCTCCTACAACTTTTGCAGTATAAATGATACATTGTTTGGTGATAGGCACACTGCAGCATTTTTTATACAGATCTTTTTATGGATAGTCACAGTGTTAGCTACTGAGAGGACAAATAACTAGGCCCTTTGGACTCAATTAACCCTTTCTTATTTTTTCTGACTATGAATTAAAGAACTTCTCCCTCTTTTTTGCCTCTGTAGATTTGTTAATTTAGAGGTCGGGAGAAAAAGGATTTGATGGGTTTTGTTCATGGCTCTTTCCCCCTTACAGTGGAAATCTTAACGCTCATCTAGCAATGTTATGGCTTTGGGAATGTTTATTAGTTTTGTCTTTAATTGTAACTTTTGCTTCTGACTTACTTTGCGAATTTGATGAATTCAGTTTAATTTAGTTGACATTTATTGAGAACCTATTATATCAGGCACTGAAGTTACAATGTTAATGTTAGAGAAGAGCATTATGAATGGAATGAGGCCTCTGTCCTTATGTGTCAACAAATAATTACTGTGCGGTGTTAGATGGAAAAATTTGAAGCACATAAAAGGCATTCAAGTAATAGAGAAGGGCAAGGGATTAACCCAGGGTGATCAGGGAAGATCTGTTGGGAGAGAATGTCTGAACTAGGTTTTGAAGGATGACTAGGAATTTGCCAGTTAGACAAGATAGGGCTGAATGCTTCCGGGCTTAAATATTGTCTGTATTATGTTGCTGACTCTTGTGACTTCTGTCTTTACCTCTTACCTTTCCATGGAACTCCAGTTATAGATATATGTAGAAAGATAGATATAAATATCTATGTTTGTCTTTCTCTATATATCTGCCTGTGATTTTTCTACTTGGATGTCAAACAGGCATTTCAAATTTAATATCTAAAACAACATCAATTTTCTTCCCCAAATATGCCTCCTAATTAGTTGCCCCGTTGCAGTAAATGGCATCACCGTCTACCCAGTTGCACAAACCAAAACCTAGAAGACATTCTTGAATTCGCTTTCCCTCATTTCCCACATCTAATCCATTAGTAACTCCTATAGATTCTATATATATTCCAAATCAGTTCACTCTCCTTCATCCCTACTACCATCTAGCTCTTCATTCCTCTAATCTTTCTAGATGACATGATCTTTCCTCTAGATTACTACAGTAACTTTCTAACTAGTTGCCTTCCACTCATGCCTCCCGCCCCACCACTACAGTTCACTCTTCACCCAGCGGGTGGATCACTCACTACCTGCCACGACTCTTAGAAAATCCCAGATTTCTACCTTAGCTTGTACCTTAGTTTACAAAACTTGCCCCTATGAGCTTATCTCATGTGTTCCCTCATAATAACCTCATTCCATTCACAATGGTCTTCTTTCTGTTCTTTGAATAAACCAGGTTTATTGCCTTAAGACTTTTGCCCTAGGTATTCCCTATAATAAAATGTTTCTTTTTTGAGCTTCCTGGGGCTGTCTCTTTGTCATTCACATATCAACGTTAATGCATCTCAGAGACCTTCGCTGACCACTCAACCTGAAATTGCTTCCCCACTCACCCCTTATCACATTATCCTATTCTTTTTTTTTTTTAGCCGCACCACTTGGCTTGTGGGATCTTAGTTCCCCGACCAGGGATTGAACCTGGGCCCCTGGCAGTGAAAGTGTGGAGTCCTAACCATTGGGCGGCCAGGGAATTCCCCTTATTCTAGTTCTTTACAGAACACTCAACACCATCTAGTTGGTTTCATGACTAGTTGTTATCGTCCTCCATTAGAATGTAAACTATATTCAATATCCTGTGATAAACCATAATGGAAAAGAATGTATGTATATGTATAACTGAATCACTTTGCTGAAATTAACACAACATTGTACATCAACTATACATGAATAAAATAAATTTAAAAAAATAAAATCAAAAGACCTAAAAAAGAAAAAAAAATGTGAACTCCACTAGAGCAAGGAAATTGTGGCCTTGTTTCTTCCGTATCCTCAGTGCTAGAATATAACAATAATTATCATTTTAAAAGAAAGAGTTTAAGAGCCTTGGAAGCATGGAACCGGTTGGACTGCAGGAGTATACAGTGTTGGTGCTAGACTTGGAAGAAGTGGTGGTCCGGGGGCATAGGAAAAGAGCATGGAGAGATAGGCAGAGTTCACATCAAGAGACAGGAGCTTGCCTTACCCTGTAGTAGTGATAGAGATTATCCAGTGATACTGCATGAGAGGAGGTCAGAGATGGCAGTGGACAGATCATGAAAGGCCTTTACAAGTCAGAAAGCAGTATCTTTTCAAAGGGCTTCTGAAATACCTCTTAGAAAAGCTGAATACTTTCTACCTCTGTGTATCAAATAATTTTTGAAATGTATTATTGGATAGACACACGTCTCTCCTTTGACTCACAATTGTGTTTAACTCTCCTGGTCAGTTCTACATGTGGGTTTTGTCTTTAACATTTGCACCTCATGGTATATGCTGCATTTGCCTGGACTGAGTGTAAACCCAGAAAGGCAGAGGTTCAGAGAACCCGCCCTCTGTCACTTTTTACTGGGCTGTGTTATATTCACTCACTGATCCTAGTCCAGACCAGCCCCTTTGGTCTCTTCTGTTTCTAAAGCTGCAGGCAAGGTTTGCTACCACCTCTGCACTCTTCACTTAATTGTTCTTTTGGAAACTCCCACTGTGTGTGACTCTTGGGAAGATTCTGGATGTATTCTGAAAAAAGGATTTTGTTCTCAGCCTTTTATAGGTTGGTGTGGAGACAGTGGACACAGGTAGCGTCCACCTCCAGGAATGGTAGAATAATAGCCCAAAGGCTGTGGACTCAGTGTCCTGATGAGATGTCCTCATGTAATTATGGTGCCCAGCGTTGGTCATGTTTTTGCACTTACTCGAGGAAGTGTACATTATCCTGTCTGAATCTGGCTACAAAGCTTTCATTTATTTATTTTTTTGGCTGCACCGTGCGGCTTGTGGGATCTTAGTTCCCCAATCAGGGATCAAACCCACGCCCCCTGCAGTAGGAGCACGGAGTTTTAACCACTGGACTGCCAGGGAAGTCCTGCTACATAGCTTTTAAATCTAGTGATTCAGCTCACAATAATATTAATATTGTGTCAAGTCTCTTCCACTGTGTCATTTGTAGACACCATCTGGGAATTGCCATCTGGGACGTGAGATCTTGGCTGTCCTACAGAAGTCGTGTCTTCAGGTTGGACACACCATATGTTATCACCATGTGAACTGAAAGTAACCATTTGGTGTGATGTAGCTAACATTCTGGTTACATGTACCACCTCCCTTCAGTCACTTTAAAAGGTGATAATCTGTATCTAACCTGATTGAGTAAGTTTTCTCTCTCGTTTTCCGTTTTGGTCTATTTAGCCTCCTCTGGAAAGTCTGGCGACCGTGGAAGAGACTGTGGTTCGAGACAAGGCTGTGGAGTCCCTGAGGCAGATCTCCCAGGAGCACACTCCTGTGGCTCTGGAGGCTCACTTTGTCCCTCTGGTGAAACGCCTAGCGAGTGGGGATTGGTTTACCTCTCGCACATCTGCATGTGGTTTGTTCAGCGTTTGCTATCCCAGGGCTTCAAATGCTGTCAAAGCAGAAATTAGACAGTAAGATATGGTATTTTTTAGTTATTTGGGGTTATTGGGAGTTCACAGCTGACAAGTTACACAGTACCCTGTTACCAGTGAGTGACTGGTATCAGGGTAGTCGGATTAATGACACCACTTTTTATTGTCCAGTTGAATATACCCGTGGGTTTTCCCTTGTTACTTCTATGAGTAGAAGTCTAATCGCTGATGGTTGTAAGAGAAAACCTCTAAAGTTTCTGTGTGCGTTGGGGGATGCTTCATCAATGGCATTTGACAGGAAATACCTTCATTATTTTATTTGCTGCAGGCACTTCCGTTCCTTGTGCTCAGATGACACACCAATGGTACGACGTGCTGCTGCTTCCAAATTGGGTGAATTTGCAAAAGTTCTGGAATTAGACAGTGTGAAAAGTGAAATTGTTCCATTGTTCACTAATCTAGCTTCCGATGAACAGGTAGGTTAACTCTTAGTAATTAAAGTACACAGATATGCTCCTCTTAAAATTTTAAGAATTTCTTTGGGTGTTTTGGTTCTCATGGTAGGATCCTTTTTGCAGAATTAATACTTAATTCTGGCCTGGATAAAGTTTAATATGACCCATCTCAGTGTCCTTATAATTCTTTCTTAGCCAGACCACAGTTTTCTTTTACATTAGCAGCTGTTAAAAGGAAGGGGGTGTCAAAGAGGAAATGAGAGCCATAATTAGAAAGGAAGACCAAAGCTGCATTAAAGGGTAACATACCTTTGGGCACTGCAGGCTGGATTGTCATGGGAGAGTAATGTTTCCTGGAATTTTTGACTTTCAGATAAACAAGCATAGCATGTATTGGGAAAGCTGTTTGACCCTCTGCATCCTCTATGTGAGTGTATAGGATGACTTCACTTGATAGCAGTTATAAATCCAAGGATCTGGATCTCATTGGTGTAGAAATAGCAATAATAATACACTAGCAAGCACCTAAATAAATCTTTCTCAGCCTGTTTTAAGTGGTTTACATACGGGAAGTAATTCAGTCCTCACGACAGCCCCATTAGGTAGATACCCCATTTTACATAATTGGAAACAGGCACAGGAAATTGAAGTGACTTGCTCAAGGTTGCATAGTTAGCAGTGTTGGACTGGGGATTTGAGTCTAGGCAGTTTAGCTCCAGAGTTCATGGCCTTCACTGCTAAGCTGCACTGCCTCTCTGTATGGTGCTTTGGAGGATCAGCCCCCAGAGTTCCTGGACTCCAGAAGAAGAGCCCTTCAGGTTTTACCTAGTTGCTGCCCTAGAATCACTTTATGTGTACAGGATCACGAGCAGCAGATACATACCCATGAGTCTTATTTTCAGCTTCTAGATCTAAAGATGGTAAATCTTTTGAAATAATTTTTTTAATTTATTAAAATAATATATAGAAAACAGCACAAAGTGAATATGCATCTTAATGAATCATTACAAGTTAATGTCATCTTGTGACTTTCATCCATGAAAGGAGATAGAACTTCGACAGCCACTACCCCGGAAGCCCAGCATGGGCTCCCTCCCAAACACAACCCTGCTCCCCAGTTCCCACTCCTCACTTTCCACCCCCTTAAGACTAACACTTCATCTTGACTTTCGTGGTAACCACCTCCTTACTTCTCTTTGCATTTTTATTACTCATACAGTATAGTTTAAAACAGCAGTATCCAACAGAAATACAGTGTAAGCCGCTGTTACTTTTAAGTTTTGTAGTAGCCACGTTTTAAAAAGTAAAAAACAGGTGAAGTTGATTTTAATAATATATTTTATTTAACCCAATATATCCAAAATAACTATCCTTTAAACATGTGGCACTAGTTACATTCCAGGCACACAGAAGTAGGTAGTGAGTGGGTAATGGTTGTCGCATTGAACAGTACAGGTTTAGAATCCTCATTTGAGATCTCATTGATTACATTTCCAGTGGTATAATTTAACATTTTCTTTTGTCCTGCAAAATTGGTAGTTGAATCTAGAGTGGAGATTTGTGAAAGGGCCAGATAGTAAATATTTTAGGCTTTATGGACCAGACAGTCTCTGTTGTCACTACAAAGCTCTGCTGTTGTATGTAGCACTCTATAATATGTAAACTAATGGGCATGGTGCCGTTCCAGTAAAATTTTATTTACAGAAACTTGCTGCTTTTCAGATTTGGCCAGCACTTGCCCCAGCTCTGATCTAAAGGCTTAAGGAGAGTTAGGTTTGATATTTGGGGGGCAATAAGATCACTTCGTAGATGGAGGTTACTTTTCATCAAGAGTTATGTCTAGTTGTGGTATTAGCAGCAATGGATGCTCAAAAAAATATTGTGCTTAGTTGTAAAATACATGTGTGTATATTCACTCTGACTACTGATAGAATTGCTGCTCCTGCCTTAGTTATTCATTGAGAAAGTATTTATGAAGCACCTTCTACATATCAGGCACTGTTCTAGTGCTGGTTTACAGTGTTAAACAGGGTGTACAGGGACCATGCTGTCATGGAGTTTACAATTTAATGAAGGAAAACAGATAATAAACAAACAAAACATTGGGGATAAATACTATGAAGAAAATAGAGTCGGGTAACACAGTGGTGGGGAGTGATTGTAGGGCATCCTCTAGACTGGTTAGTCAGAGAAGGACTGAAGAGGTGGCATAAACTGAGACATGAAAGAAAAATGCCAGCCATGCCCTTTCCTAGGGTGTCAGAGCTCCAGGAAAAGAGAATTCCAGGAAGAGAGGACACTTAGTGTAAAGGCCCTGAGGTTAGAACATAGTGGGTGAAAAGGACTCTGATCAGAGATGAGTTTGGAGAAGATAAGCAGGGGCCAGATTGTGGGGGACCTTTAAACCACAAGGGTGTAGAGTTTGGATTTTCTTTTCTAGGTGGAATGAGAATACACCGAGATTTTAAGCAGCGGTGTGATTTGATGTAATCTACATTTTTAAAAGATCCTTCTGGCTTCCGGGTGGAAACTAAATTGTAAGGTGGGATTGAGAGTAGAAACAGCAAGACAAGTTAGGAGACTTTTGTAATAATCCAGGCAGGAGACAGTGGTGAACTAGGGTGGTATAGTGAAGATGGAGAGAAACTGGAGATAGTTTTGGAGGTAGTCAGTAGAACTATTATTGAATTGGATGAAGGGAAGAAGAATCAATATCTCTTTGATTTTTGGCTTCAGCAACTGGGTGGATGCTGGTGTCACTGCTGAGTGGAGAAGATGCTGGGAGGAGTAGCAGGTATAGGGAAGAAAATCAGGAGTTCTGGAAGAGAAGCAGTTGATTAATTGAACAAATATTGATGGGTATATATTTCCATAGATGATGGTAATCCCTTGATTCATCATAATTTTTGGAATCTGAAAATAGCTGTATAGCTACTACCAAGAACCTAGTTCTGCCTTTTTTAGCCTGTTCCTTTAGATAGAGTAGTTAGTATCTTGGGCGTAGGGTAAGTTATTGTTGATCTGTAAATGTGTAGTGTCTCGGAAAGTTGGAGTTGCTGTTATCCCTTGTGTGTTTGCACATGCCTAGATATACGCATACAGGAATGTTACATATATAAAATATTTATATATGTATATATACACACACATACTCTTAAAATTTTTGTTTTGTTTCTTCTGGGTGCTCAGATGTTTATGTATTTTCAGTTCCTACTAATATATTTATGATTCCCGAATCTATAGCTCAATTCCCTATTTTTCATTGATTTGTCTAATTATATACTTCCACTTGTGCAAAGGTCATACAGGTACTACGTTGATACTTGGTGGTTTACATTTGGGAAGCTGAGTTCATTAATCCCATACCTAATTTTTTCTGCTGGGTTTTTTATGCTTGGCTACCTCAAAGTTATTCTGTCCTTGATCATCAACATTTAAATTGAATGTTTTTTTTAATTACTTAAAAAATTTGTTTTTCTATGTATTTTTTTCCAAGTCATTATCTCATGCCTAAACTCCTATTACTGCCATCCTACAATGAGTATTTTGAAAACTGAGCTTCCTAAGTCATTCCCTTACCCTTATTCCCTATTCTCTTTCTCTGTTTTGATCTGTTGTAAACAACTTGTATAAGCATTGTTTTCATTTTTATCCCTCAACTTCTTATAGTGAGGATTTAGAGACATCATTAAAACGTTTTCTTTTTTCACTTAATCTTCACATTTTATTTTCATTCTCCTTAATAAAAATCCTGAACTCTAACTAACGTCATTACTTTGCTGTTCGCTCAGAGAACAGTCATTTCTGCCTTTATGGCTTTGACATGCCTGCCATTCCAGGCAAAGGGAGCAGCTATTTCAAGACATAAAGACATGAGCTGCATATAGTGTGGTTGGTTTTTTTAAATTAAATGATACCCACGGCACTACCACACACCACACACTGCCGCGTAGCTCTCAGTAAATATTATCTGACTAACGGAAAGGAATTTTGTTCATTAGGATTCAGTGCGCCTCCTAGCTGTGGAAGCTTGTGTCAATATTGCTCAGTTACTTTCTGAGGATGACCTTGAGGCTTTGGTGATGCCTACACTTGGACAAGCAGCAGAAGATAAATCTTGGCGAGTTCGCTATATGGTAGCTGACAAATTTTCAGAGGTAAAATTGTTGCACTGACATTTTTTGAGTACTAAAGAAAAAAAACAGAAACCCACAGAGTTGCTGTTGTACCAAAAATTTCTGAATTAGAAGTGCTCATGGCAAAAACATATATAGATCTTCCTGGACTCAGGATGGGGTTATGTCCCGATAAACCCATTGCAAGTTGAAAGTGCATTTAATACCTGCTGGACATCATAACTTAGCCTCGCCTACTTTAAATGTGCTCAGAACACTTACATTAGCCTACAGTTAGGCAGAATCATCTAACACAAAACCTATTTTATAATAAAGTGTTGAATATCTCATGTAATTTATTCAATGCTGTACTAAAAGTGAAAAACAGAATGGTTTTACACGTATCGGTTGTTTCCCCTCGTGATTGCATGGCCGACCGGGAGCTGGGGCTTCCTCTCTCTGCCCAGCATCACGGGAGGATTGTACTGCATATCGCTAGCCTGGGAAAAGATCAAGATTCAAAATCTGCAGTTTGGTTTCTACTGAACGTGTATTGCTTTCACACTATCCTAAAGTTGAAAAATCTTAAGTCAAACGATCATAAGTTGGGGACTGTCTATACTTGAAGATCGCGCTGTTTTGTGTGTTCATGTTACTTATTTTGTTTAGAATACATTAAAACCTGTACAAATTCTTTTATAGCTCCAGAAAGCTGTGGGTCCCAAAATCACCCTAAATGACCTCATCCCCGCCTTTCAGAACCTACTCAAAGACTGTGAAGCTGAAGTCCGGGCAGCTGCTGCCCACAAAGTAAAAGGTTAAGGCATCAGTTTATGTTGTAGTTTATGTCATTCACTTTGGTGCATTCTTTATGTCAGTGAATTTTGTATTTTTTTTGTTTTAGATTATGTTTTCAAGTAAATAGATGATTTTAATGTGTTGAAATGTTACATTGTCACATAAAGCTACTCCCTTTGTATTTAAAACCAAACAGCTGTGTTACCCTGTTTCTGTTTTTAGGAAAAAAAAAAAAAAAGGCATTTCCAGGTTGGATTGGTGTGGTACACAGTGGCATATAGATTGACCAAAAAGTGCATTTAAAATAAGCCAGTTTTCCTCCTTGGAGCTTACTTGCTTAAACATATGATTTGATTTAACTTGAAACTGTTGATAAACCCGGTTAAATTTCTTCATTTGGCTCCTTGTAATGGCTCTATGTAAGTATTTTTTTTTTTCTATTTATCTCTTTTAGAACTTTGTGAGAACTTGCCCATGGAAGGTAGAGAGACCATAATTATGAATCAGATTCTGCCCTATATAAAGGTAAACCTAACTTTAGTTTATTTTTTGTTTCACTTTGCCCTATATGAAGGTAAACCTTACCTCAGTTTTTGTTTGTATCAATATTCCCTTAAAGCTCTTTGAGTTTAAACTTGGACCAGGGATGAATGGGACAGATATGTTAACATGTGACATTGTTATTTATTACTTATTAGTGCTTTATAAGTGTAAAGTGCTCTTTGGTGCATAGGTTTATATTAGTTGACAGATGGTCTGAGGAAACTTTATCAACTAATCAATACTGAAATAGTGCTGTCTTTTAAAATTCCTTGTGAAATGGTATGGAAGTTTCTATTGTCTTGCAAAAAAAAGAAAGGCTTTTAATTTTGATTTTGTTTTAGGAATTAGTATCTGATACAAATCAACATGTCAAGTCGGCTCTAGCTTCTGTAATTATGGGATTGTCTACGATTTTGGGCAAAGGGAATACCATTGAACATCTTCTACCTCTTTTTTTAGCTCAGTTAAAGGATGAGGTAAGTCTGGCTATAAATTTTGTTATCCTTTGATAGTCAGTGATTTGGTTTGGTTTTTGTTTGGGGTCTCACTGAGATAGAACCCAACAAAGTAACTTATTTTAAACCATTGACAATGTTTGGGCATGGGGTTATAAGTTCCCCAGAAAATGGGCCATTTGATACAGACTTAAAAATGTCTTTCCATCTTCTCTGCCTATTTCCTGCTTATATTCGCTGCTTTTTTTTTCCTCTTTAAACTTAATGGATCTTTGTTTGGTAAGTTTCTTTCATTTAAATATAAATATAATAATATCAAAATTATAACATTAGCTAATATTTATTAACACTATGTGCCAGGCATGATCATAAATGCTTTGCATGTATTATTATTACATGTAATTCTCACAACAGTCTTATGAGGGTGGGTCTTATTATTATTCCCATTTTACGGATGAAGAAGGTGAAGCACAGAGGTAAAATAACTTACCCAGGGTCTCAGCAGTGGTAGATCTGGGATTTGAATGCATGTAATTTGATTTCATAGCCTATGCCCTTTACCTTTCTATAGATTTTTCATTGAAAGTTCTGGTTAAGATCAGTTAAATTATGTGCTTTGAATTATTTGTGTACTCAGTGTTAAGTATTTCTTCCAAGACAATACTTTTTTCACCTGAGTCAGTACTTTCTTATTTTAAATTTTATTTACTCATTGTGTTGGTAGGAGAATATTGGGCAGAGAACTTGATCTTTACATGTGGTCTTTTGGGGCTTGTGTACTTGCAGTGTCCTGAAGTTCGTTTGAACATCATCTCCAATTTGGATTGTGTAAATGAAGTGATTGGAATCCGGCAGCTCTCTCAATCACTCCTTCCTGCCATAGTGGAGCTGGCTGAAGATGCCAAATGGAGGGTCCGGCTGGCCATCATTGAGTATATGCCACTGCTGGCAGGCCAGCTGGTGAGTATGGTGCTCTGTGAACTGAAGGATAGCATCAGATAGTAGAGCAGATTTACCATGGCAAGTAGGAGGCCCAGGTAGCTCCTATGGTTATGTTCATTTAGACTCATGAAATTATGGTCTCTCTTAGTTGCCTGTAGAGTGGTTTGCATTTTCATCAGTGCATTAACTTCTTTTTTTTTTAACTTTATGTATCCTTTTTTTTTAATTTAAATTTATTTATTATTTTTGGCTGCATTGGGTCTTTGTTGCTGTGCACGGGCTTTCTCTAGTTGCGGCGAGCAAGGGCTACTCTTCGTTGCAGTGCGTGGGCTTCTTATGGCAGTGGCTTCTCTTGTTGTGGAGCACGGGCTCTAGGCGCGTGGGCTTCAGTAGTTGTGGCATGTGGGCTCAGTAGTTGTGGCTCGCGGGCTCTAGAGTGCAGGGTCAGTAGTTGTGGTGCATGAGCTTAGCTGCTCTGTGGCATGTGGGATCTTCCCCAACCAGGGCTGGAACCCATGTCCCCTGCATTGGCAGGTGGATTCCCAACCACTGCGCCACCAGGGAAGCCCTGCATTAACTTCTAATAAAAAGGTATTATAGAAACACATTTCACCTCCCCACTATCTGAAAGCAAAGCCATAGAAGAATATAATTAATTTCTTGGTTTATGTCACATAGATTTTGTGCTACTAAATGTCTCTGTGATTTAAGGAATATTTATCTCAGAAGAAAGGGAAGTATGGTTTTGAGATAAATCAGTTTTGACTTTTGCTCAGGGAGGCTTCCCTGTTTGCCTATATTCTGTGCAAAATGTCTCTGGTTACCACTTTTCCTACATTCTGGTTAAAGGGAGTTGAGGGCTCTCCATACAAAAAAGGAGTGTTGAAGTTTGTAATGCTAGTATTTTGGCCAAAGTCTACATTATCACATTACTGTTTGAGATTCATGGATAGTTGTACTGATCTTAAATTAATTAAAATTTCAGTGCTGGGTTTTTTTGTTTTTTTTTTTTTTGCGGTACGCGGGCCTCTCACTGTTGTGGCCTCTCCCCCTGTGGAGCACAGGGTCCAGACGCGCAGGCTCAACGGCCATGGCTCACGGGCCCAGCCGCTCCACGGCATGTGGGATCTTCCTGGACCGGGGCACGAACCCGTGTCCACTGCATCGGCAGGCGGACTCTCAACCTCTGCGCCACCAGGGAAGCCCTCAGTGCTGGGTTTTATAGCCACATCCTTCCCTTTCTTTTTTAGTAGATAGCCTCATCAGTTCTAAATTTGATGTGCCCTCACCATGTTGGTTGCACTTACTATAGTATATTATAACTGTCTGTTAAAATCTAGTTGAGGAGATAGACAACTGATGTCTTTTAGGGCAGGGACTGTGTTCAGTGTTTTATTTCCAGTGCTTACCATAGTGCAGTGCCTGGTATTAATCAGGCACTTAACATTTGTTGACTGTTAAGAAAGTGAATACCTGAAAATTTTTTGAGAAAGCTCGTAATATGTCAGTTTATATCCAACATTAATACAGTTAGTTTCCCCTCTTTCAACCCCACTTCTGTTCCTTTCATATCATAGCATATGGGATTTCTTTTTTCTTTTCTTGGATCACTGAATTTGTATTGTTATTTTGGTATACTTAGTTTATGAAATGTGTCTGTGCATGTGTGTGACGTCATATGTTTTATCAAATTTGAAGTGTCCCATTCTTCAAAATGGATGCCAAAGATTATCAGTGTACAGGTTTCCCCCACTGTTTGAAAGTAGAGCATTCCTAAGAAAGCTTTTGTAAGCTGAAATGGCACGAAGCGAAGAAGCAATTACCATAGGACACATCTTGCTAACAGATACAGGAAGTAAATCAAGATAAAGCACAGATGCTCACAGGCACAGTTCAAAGCAATGGCGGCCTGATGCTGAGATGCTGAGTGTAGTTCTAGGGGAAGGAGCTTGGCGGGGCCACTCTTGCTGCTGTGGTGCACACTGCCTGTCGAAGGGCTTGTTGACTCACTGCAAGACAAATGCTGAATGCTGTTTTCACCTTTTTTTGTTAAAAAAATCCCCTTCAGATTTCTTTTGGTTAGTGAAGACACGTATTGTTTTACAGCTCTTTTGTAAAAGTGAAGTGATATAAAGTGAACTTTCGAAAAGTGGAGGATACCTATATAGCTGATGGGGTCAGGCAAAGTCATCCTGTCAGTTTTTTTCCCTCTGCCATTCCCGAGTACTGAGAGTCATCTTCTGTTCTTCACTGGTGACTGTCATGAATCACCTCTCCGGAATCGAAAGCAGCAGTGCTTAACTGGTTTGCTAAAGATTGAAATAACTGTCCAGAAGGGAGGGTGAATTTTAGTACCATTTCTTGAACCTCTGTCCCTCCCAGACCTGGGAAGCCTGCAAAGGTTGATAGCTCTCCGGAGGAGTATGGAAACAGGCACCTGGTGACTTTGGCTGCCTCATGCTTGTCTAGCAGAGGTGACATGCATCAGTCAGAAACGTTTTGTTATACAACTTCAACTTCTTGTTATTATCATATATTTTATCCTTAAAAAAAAAAATCTGTAAAAGACTTTTATTTCAGGTAGTCAACTTATAAAATTCTTTCAAGACTTTATGTATGGCCTGGCTTATGGACCATGGTGAGTGAAAGTAAGGCTAAACCACAAGAATCAGGAAATAAAAGTTAATTAAGACTCAAGAAAAATCCATGATCTGAAACGAAAAATAAGTCTTTGAGAGCGGACATGGTAATAATCTAAGGGTGTGCTAAAATAAAGCCTGTTCATAATCTAGTATTATGAAGCCATTTTATCATATATTCAAAGCACTTTAATTACATTTCTTTATTGAAAATACATAATCACTGGTCAGAAACTTCTTAGGATCCAAAGAAGCTAAAGACTGTGAACGCGTAGACCTCAAGAGGAGGGTGCTGGGAAAGCACAGTTCACAGCGATCGCCCACATGATGTGACGTCCCACGGTGCTGGGTCCGTGCAAATCAGCTCGAGGAGCTTGTCTGCAGCCTGTGCTGGTGCGGCCACCGTTGTGGGGGAGAGCAGTGGTGGAGAGAAGTAGGATGGTTCCACTGTGACTGTGCTGGGACCACTTCACTGTACTCTTGTGCCTGCTTTATTCTCTCTCTGCTTTCTCCCATGGATCCCAGAGTACTCTCTTTAGCTGGAGATAAGTCTGTCTCTTGATGTCACGTTCTTTATCCTTAAGGATTTATTATGATATTAACCAAAAGGGGGAAAATTTGAGAATTGTTAATATTACTGACTGGTATTTTCCTGGTGATTCATTTTTACAAATATTCTAGAGATTGTTTGGCAGCCTGTGCATGCTACACTCTTCCTGCTCATCTGCAGTGTTGCATCTGGCTCCAGGCCACTCTGTTCCCTCCCACTCAGCAGTGCCTGGGCCGACTCACTTCTGCTCTTCTTTATGACTTCTATCCAGTAAAAATAGGTTTACAGTTTGTAAATCAAATCTCATGGTATTCTTTTTCTGGCTGGTCCATGAATTCAGCTTATTTGGAAATAAGTCGTTTTTTTTAGCTTTCAGGTCACACTGGTGTAATACAAATAGTACATCTTGATTTCTAAACTTTGGAGACGTTTGTTAATGGAATCTTCTGTATCCATAGGGTGTGGAATTCTTTGATGAGAAGCTGAATTCTTTATGTATGGCCTGGCTTGTGGACCATGGTAAGTAAATAAGTTAATGGAAGGCCCATGTTTTTGCATATATCCAAAATATATTTTGTTCATATATTTTCTTTTTAGAAAGGAATCCTAATCTGACCATATTTTGTTTTACGAGTACAGGGATGGAGACAGGCTTTCATTAAAATCCAGTTAGCTTTTTCTGAGCACAAGTTTGACATTTCAATTTTCTACCAGTTTTTTTCTATCTTAAATTTTATTTTCTTCATTGAAAAATCTGTTTGCCCTATTTCTCATTCTATTACATTATTTTCAGGCTGTCTCTTCTACACACATATTCATTCCTTTCTTATCTCAAGGTCTTCTACTCGGCCATGCCATCTTTGTGTCTTCAGCCACTGTAGACTGGATTGGACAGGGATTGGAATCAGAAGAAAGGCCTAGGGGGAAGAAATGGCTACTTGTCTTCTTTGAGGTGACATAGAGAAGGAGGTATACAGTGGTGCAATAAAGGTGTCTAGGAGTGAAAGACATCAGCTGTGACCTAGGATAGAGAGGTCCCAGATTTCTGGTTGCGTGAAGGGCATGCTTACTTCCCGTACCCTGGCTGCTGCTGCCATGATACTAAGAGAGGGAGAGCTGAGAACTCAGGGCAGGGTCAGATAGGACAGCATTTACAAAATAGATTTTTTTAGTATTTTACCTTTTCTTTGCATTTATAGCATAATTCAACAGTCACAGAATCTTTTTCCTCTAGTGCCACATACTGTGTTACAAATAAAAGCTGGAACTGCTGCTTATCAAAATATACAGGCAATTCATGTTTTATATAAAGACACTTCATGTTAACTTGTTAGCAGTTGACTTTTTGACAAGGTCTCAGGTCTGGGTATCTCCTCTTGTCTGCTGGGCAGAAGTGGGTAGGAGGGGTTCCCTCTGTACCAGTGAGGTCCAGTGCCAGCCCCATGTCTAGACCTGGCAGCTTCGGTGTGGTCTGAGATCTGTTCAGATGAGGGCCCTGAGGACTTACAGTGTCCTGTGAGCTTTGGTTCAATATTTTGGTGGATAAGATGGGTATCCTGCTTCAGTTCCAGAGCTTCTTATATATACTTTATGTACTGAACGTATCTCTGTGGGTGCTTATGGGTGACTCTTTGGGCGGAGTGGGGATGTTGTGTCTGCTTGTACATGTAGGTGGTTTTGCTGAGGGCATAGTTGGATCATATGGGAGATCACATGGTTAAGGAAGTGAAGAGGATGGGTGTGAACAAAATGCAAATCTCATAAAGGCGTATATATGTAGATAATTTCATTGTTTTCAAACTAGATTGTGAAGATTTTATTTCTATTTTTCTTGTCCTCCAAAGTTACCTTTTTATGGCTTAATTTTTTTCTTCTTAAATGAAACAGAGGTTTGGCAAATCATAGGAAAGGCAGTCTTCTCTTTTTAGAAATAAAGTGTTTATATTATTTCTGATAAATATTTAATGTTAGTGAGTCCCAGAAGATCAGTTCATACTTTCTTGGAAAGTTAGTGTTATAGATTTATTTTGAGGAACTTTTAAAATCCTCCTGTTCCACGAAGAATTGAATTCCTGACACCTTTTCCATGTAGGATTGTTCTGTCGATGCAGGTTAATTAATACTTCCTTTTTTTCTGATTTTTTTTTTCCAATTTGGGAGCAACAGAGACCCTTGTGTCTTTTTCTGCAGTAGCATACTTAAGTGGGCATTGCAAATTTGAACCAATGAAATTCTTTGAACCAATGAAATGTCAGCTCTGAAATTGTTCTATACTTAATCATATGGGGTTTTGTTTTCACATTTTAGATAACTGCCGTGTAGTGATCAATGATCAATTAAATTTTTGGAAACTTTTTTCCGCTTATTAAACTACTAAAAGGATATTGTGAAAAATCCAGAGAACCATAAGGAAGAAAGCATCACTTACTTCTCTTCCCACGGTTGAGTGGATAGTATTGGCGAGAGGGAGGAATTTAGAAGGGGAATTTATTTTTTATAGGAGGAGGGAAAAGTACCAAAGTTAGTGAGCATATAGAGTGTGTTAGAAATTCAGAGGAACGTTGCAAGTCAGCCAGACCTTGAGGGGAGAGGGAAGAAGAGGGAGGGAGAGAGACAAAACAAGCAGAGAGGAGAGGCAGAACCGTGGAATGGTTTGCATTCTTTTCACAGCAAAATTGAGAGAAGCCAAGAACATAGTAGGCATCTGGCCAAGTAGAGTTGAGTGCAGTTAAGGTCTGGGTCAAGGCCGAGCGCTCTGTCTCTGGTTACTCTGGCAGTGAGATCCCTTCCCTGTGGTAATGGCATTAGGATGAGAAAAATCTCAGGCAAATAAAAAAAACAATGAGAGGAGAAGACGCAGATGGGAAGAGGTTGGTTGGGGGGCGGGGGTGGGGGGGATGGTGTGCCCCAGACAAAGAATGTGAGTGTGAAGGGAGGGAATTTGTGTTAGGGGTAGAACAGTTCACTTGAGCTGCTCCTTAGCGAGTGCTTCTAGATATTCCTGGCAGGTTGCTGCTCCCACAGGCTTTGGTCAGGTTGCATGTTGGTAATAAATTATATAGTTCCTTGGCTAAGCTGCCTTGCCTGTTCTCATCAGTGGCGTTACCTAAAAGGATCTATGGGCTGGGAAGAGCTGGGTATTTCCTGTCCGAAAGCCTTGTAGAAATTGTCCAGGATCAGAGCTGTGGCTTGGATAGCTGTTAAGCCACAGCTGTCACCCAGGAGGGTTGGGCCCATCTGGAGAGAGAAGTAGAATAAGGAGTCAGTACCCACCACTCTAGATTTGTTATCCGAACCCAAATTTTGAGTCGTATCGGACACGTAAAGTGAAGCATTGCCACACCGGTCTTTGCTGAGTGCTGTATGTAGCAACTAGTTGTTGAGAAGATCGTAGCTCAGGCCTTTATGATCTAGATTTATGACATCTTTGCTAAATGACCTCATAGGGAATTATGAGGTTAAAGCAGGCACATATATTCATAGAAGACATTTGACATGTTGTCTCAACAAACAGTTTTAAGGGAAAAAAAAGCAAGTCAGTCTTAAGTTTTTATTTGCTGTTGTATAGATGACAGCAGAGGCCTCTAAATAGCCCCTCTCTGTCATTCTCTCAGCTGTTCTTGCTGCTGCTGGAATAATCTTGCTAAAATACCACATTGGTCATAGGGTCACAACTTTGCTTTAAAAACCCATCATTGGTTTTCTTACAAAGTCTAAATTTAGCTTTCATGATGCTCTGTGTTCTGGCTCCACCCTAACTGTTCAACCTTACAGTCTCCCAGATTCCAGTTTTTTCCTTTGTGCCCTGGGTAAATTTTTTTGGCCTTTCCAGGAATTCCTCCCCTCTTCTCTCCATTTACACAAATCCTCCCTAATCTTTAAGGCCCAGTGCAAGGCCTCTCTTTCCCGAAGCCTTCCCAGATCTCCCTGTTCTCTGTCCTCTAAACTCCTACAGCCCTCAGGGTCTTTAGTATACAATTTCATGCTTCATTATAATCAGGCTTAGATCACATGACTTCTTGGAACGCATTAGCTTTCATTTTTCTGCTAAAGTGTGTGATCTTTGAGGGCAGTATCTTATGCATTCTTTCTGTAACACATAGCACATAGTTGGCACTCATATTTGCCAATTAATTAGTGATGTGTATAATGAGCTCCTTACCTCCCTTTTCCTTGGACATTCTATACATTTTGAAACTGTAATAAGACCAAATCAGCATACTAGGAGTCATGGCTGAGCATGCTTGCCACTGCAGTCTGACTAAATTGGAGTGTTTACAGAGTTTTATTTTTGGTCCACCTTTGATGATGATGTAAGTAGAAGTAAACTAGGTTGTGCTCACGCTCTGAGCAGCACCACAACGTGACCTTCACCCCTTCTGCAGTGTACGCCATCCGTGAAGCTGCCACCAACGGCCTCGTGAAACTAGTGCAGAAGTTTGGTAAAGAGTGGGCCCAAAATACCATCGTTCCCAAAGTGTTAGTAATGGCAAATGATCCTAATTACCTGCACAGAATGACCACTCTATTCTGCATTAATGTAAGTATTACATAGCTGTTATTGCTAAGCTCAGATGTTAAACCAGTTGTTCAGTACTGTATTATGAATTCTGAATATGTTGCCTTCTATTTGGACTATATTTCTTATACTGATTAATTTGGACAGTTAGGAGATGAGAGAAAAATGTCAATTTTTCAATTTGTGTTAAAATCTGTAGTCAAGTCAGTTGTGAATGCTGGTCTAATTCTGGGATTCTTTGCTACCTTGTGTCCTTCATTCACATGCTCACACTAGAAACATTTTCCTGTTGGCCAGTTACTTTCTTATTAAATATTGTCTCTTTAGATTTGGGGATATTTAGAAAAATAAAAGTGTTTTTAATGTGCTGTCTTATTTCTTTTTCTAGGCACTATCTGAAGCCTGTGGTCAGGAAATAACCACTAAGCAGATGCTGCCTGTTGTATTGAAAATGGCAAGAGACCAAGTAGCAAATGTCCGATTCAATGTGGCCAAATCGCTGCAGAAAATTGGACCAATTCTAGATACCGAGTAAGATTTTAGTATTATTCTTTTTTTTAAATACTTTTAAAATTTCACCCCATATAGGCAGAAATAGCCAAAATTAAATTCGGTGATTTTCACTTCACCTAAGATGTGGGATTGGTTAAAGAAAATAATAGAGTAATTTAACAACCAGTTTTGAGTGTGTGTACTCTGACTTTAAGCTGTGTACGTATGTGGCTAATTGTTCGAAGCTAATTCTACAGAGAACCTGAGAAATTATTTAATACTTGTCAAGTTTATATTGTAGGTGTTTTAAGATTTTTTTAAAAATTTTAAACTTTAAAAATTACCATAGAGCAAATATATATATACACACACACCATAAAGCATTTCTCTGGCTCAGAAGACTGCCTCTCACAGATGATACCATTGCATTTTAGTGCTTTGCAGGAGGAAGTTAAGCCGGTGCTACAGAAGCTAGGCCAAGATGAAGACGTGGATGTCAAGTACTTTGCACAGGAAGCTATAAGTGGTATGTCTGTTTTCTGCCTTCCAGCTTTTGCTTCGGCTAATGGGGTATGAGTGGTGTTAAGTGGGCCAGGCGATGAGCATCTGGACCTGGGAGGTGGTAAGCTCCCGGAATGCTCGTCTTCTCTTTGGGTAGAAGCTTCTTGGCCCACCACTGAGCTGGCCATTTTCCCAATTCCTAGGGCTGGGTAGGGATGTGATTCTTACTGGTAAGAACAGTTTTTTGTTTGGATTTTAATTAGTTTTTAAAGTTTAACTTTTGATTAGCCTGACAGTAAAGAAACTGACCACAGTGAGAAGCTCATACATAGTCTTATGCTTTTGGGTCATTTTTGTTGTGCTTAATGTTCGCATAGATAGTTCATGAACTTTCTGTACCACTAACTTGCTTTTGTTTGGAATTTTCTAGTGCTTGCATTGGCATAACGAAGAAGAGGAGGGGAAAGACTTTACTAAATTCTTATCACAGGTTTCTAGTCCATGTGTTCTTGAACTGGGTGGAGAGAAAAAATGGAAAACCTTCAAGACCTCATCTGAACAAATGGCAACAACTAAGAAGAAATCAAATTTCAGTGACTCGATTCTTTCTAAAGATTGTTTTTTACTTGTCTTCCTTGTTGGGATAATTATATTTTAACTGTTCTTATTGGTTGTGACCAATTCCTGACACTTGCACAGTCATTTCTTGGTTGTCTCCTAATGATTTATTTAGCACCATCTGATCTCCTGCATCCTCATTGTTTAACCAGGCCCCGGCCACTTAATATTCCACCAAGCCTGGACAGGTTTGGACCCAGATGTGGAACAGAGTGATCCTTTTGATGTTTATATGTATCTGTGTGTCTCCATCATTCCAAAGTGAAATATACATGGTTTAGAATAACTTATTTGATAAGCACTCCGCTTGGGAGACACATTGAGGTTTAACTGTAGTGAGAGCCATATTTTCCTGGGTAGTGATGGTCTGCCTCAGTGTCTCACCTGAAAGGGGAATGTGGAAGCTCAGGGTTCATGTATTGGTTGTTTTGGTTCTTCTTTGCTCGATTTTGACTGTAATCATGTCATTCATAAACCTGAAGTGCAGATGCATCTTGCTGCTAATGTGTCATGTTGAAACCTAACTCATTTTCCACAGCTCCCCACTGTGACTGCGTTCAAAAATACTCTTTCCCGCTGAGAAACTTAAAATCTAGTGCCTCCTAGTAAGCAGTGGTTCTACTGTTTGACTGTAAGATTGCAGTTGTATTTCTAATGAGTAAAGGAACCACTGGTATAATCCACTGTGAGGATTTCCTGCTCTTTGCCTGGTTCTCCTTCCGGCTGTGTGAACATTTGGTCCTTGCTACATTGTACAGTAGTAGCTTTCCAAACTGAAGTTTCATTACTAATTTTTTGGTATAGGTGATGCTGGAATCTTATCATTTGAAATGTTTGTTTTTCTACTTTTACAGTAAAACCTCATTAGTTCCTCCTGGAATTGAAGATAATGAGTTAAGCTGAAGGGTTTGCTGAAGCAAATTGATAGTACGTGAGGAAGCCTGTTGGGTCTGAACTACTTAAACAATTTTAACGCTCCTTAAAAAGCACCCGTTTACCACTTGATATGCTAGTTACTAATCACTCTTTTCAATTATATTAAAATACCTTCCGTGAGGATCTTTGTGAGGCCACACCTTTATTTAGATGCATTCAATTTACTCTTTATCTCTGATATATATACATATGTATTTAATGGATAATTTAAATATTTTTTCTTTAAAATTTATGAACATTTTTCACCTGATCAAACTCAACTTGTCCCTAATGCATTTTTAATTAATGAGGTTTTATTGTAGCTTTTTTTTCTCTCAGTGCATCTCGCTATGTAGTTTGCTTGTTTCCGTTTTGGTTTTCAGACTGTTTTCTTTCATTCACAGTCTCTTAAACCCAGCGAGCCCTGTTCTGTTTTGTGAAGGTCCAAAGACTCCTAGAAAACTTTGTACATTAAACCATTTCATAAAACCAAGTTTGACCAAATACTTTCAAGTTTGTCTTACCTTGGAAAAACAGAACTTTTAAAATCAGAATTACCTGCCTGCATTTAAAACTGCCAAGCTAGTTTATAGTATGTTTCTATTTTATTACTTTTGGGCTAAGGATTAAATACTTTCCTAGGCAATAATCTCTTCTACATTCTCATTTTAACATCTTAAACTATTATGCTGTAAACAATTTTAGTTTCATGGTTCTTTTTGTTTTTTTATTATCTGCAGGTTTTGTTTGTCTTCATTGAATTTCATATTTGAGAGACTGTTGTCTTGATTGAAACAAATTTGCACAACCCTTGCTTTCCTCTGGTTGGAAATGCCATTGGTTTGGGGATAGACTTTTAAATGGCCTAGTGGACCCCCTGGGGAGCTCTGTGCATTGACCTCTACCCTAAAACTGTGGTAAAGGGTAGACAGCAAGCCCTTGCTTTCTCAGGCTGGGTCAGGGAGCTCAGCAGGGCCCTATCTTTTTGGGTGACCCCAAAGGGACTTCATTGTTTCTTTCTGACTTAAACAATAGGGAATCCCTTTTGTTAGTCCTCAGAAGAATTGTTCTTTGGCTCATAACTTTGTCATTTTCTCCATGGATTAGTTTTCTTGTCTTGATTTCACTGGAATGTAAGCTCCAGGAGCTCTGCAAGGGCTGGGATTTTTGTCTATTTTGTCTTCTGCTGTATCTGTAGCACCAGCACCTAGATCAGTGTCTGGTGTACATAGTAGGTGCTCAATAAAAATATGTTCAGTTAATTTCTAAAACGTGCTCTGGTGTGTTTTGTGTGTTGAACAAGTCATCCAAACTGCTTCTCATTACCCTGTCGACACAATGAAGGAATTTCACTGCTTTTAAGAAACGAGCTTTTTGTGGCCCTTCTCCAGTCCCCGTTCCACTTGGATTGTACAATGCCTGGACTAAGCACTGCCATACTTATCCATCCTAGGCAGTTTACAGCAGTTGTTTGATTGACTAGGAAAGTGAAGCAGAGATATATACAACATATGTCAATGAAAGTCTCATCAGTAGTGGAATTCACCTTAGTGTTTCTTTCTACAATATTTATGGGGTTTAGCCCTCACAGGCTTAAGAGACCAGATCTTGTTTGTCTGCCTGTGCTGCCATGAAGATAGGAACCTGAAGTGCATTCTGTTTCATAAGAAGAAACAGGTTAATATATGGTTTCTAACGAGACTTTGTTGATATAATAGCCCTCAGCTCACAGAAATATCACAGCTTGGCCACGGTGATCCTAGGCCCTGGGGGTCTTTGCTGGACAGCTTGTCTTGACTCAACAGAGATGGCAGCCTGACCTTTGAGCTGTCTTATCCAAGCATCCAAGATACTTGCGTGGACCTCCAGGGGAATCAGATGTGTCATTCCTGACCCAATGGTTAGGCTGTGGTAATGCCGGCTTGTTGCAATTTTATTAATCACTGTGTTGTTATGGAGTTAAAAATCTTTTCTGTAGAAATCACATTGGTCCCATCCCCCTGGGGATGGCAGGGCAGGGTGGCCAAACAAGTCGGGTGCTCGTTTCTTGCCTTTCACTTAAATTCCTCTGACCCTTTTTTTTTTCCTCCTGGCATTCTTGTCTTAAAGCCTCCTTTCTGCACTGCCTGGATGTAAACTGGAGGGAGAAGGAGCTGTCACCTTGTTCTCCTTGGTTGAACAATGAAGCGCTTGTGCTCTGATGTTATGTAATTGTTTCTCTCTGATTCTCTCATATTCCTGTTTCCATCCAGTTCCTTGCTCCTCTCTCCTGTTCACTCACATGTCTCCAGTCTTTTTTTTTGTACCTAGAATAGTCTCACTATTCCCCGTTTGCCTCCACGAGCCTGCTGTTTCCAGGAAATTATATAATGTTCAGTTGAGATGGAAATCTTCTGGAGGATGAAGAGAGTTTAATTACTCATTGGGTAGAGAAGCCAAGTCATTTCTTTATTCAGAGTTGTTGTCTCAAACTGATGTCAGTTCTGAAAGGAGTCCGAACTGTTTGTCTGGGGCTCTGTAGGCTGTCAGTGATCCAGACCTGAGGGATCACCCAGCCGGTACCAGTGGCCCTGCGGGGTAGCACTTTCCATGGCTCTCGAGGAAAAGGCGCCTTCAGTGAGGTCCTGGGGTGAACCAGCTCTCTGCACAGAGACCCACGTGCTTCCCCACTGCAGGGTTGGAACACCTGAGGCATCGCAGGTGGGCTTAGGGGGATGTGGCCTGGTTGGGACAGTTACAGTCCGCTGTCTGTGTCTCTAGTGGTGGCCCAAAGGCTGAGGAAGCTAGATTTTCCTGTGAAGGACAGTGGAGAGCCCAGCACCCCTGGGGCTGACAAGAACCACTTCCTGAGACCCAGAGAGGACACTGGGAAGGTAAGTGCTGCAGACACTCCTGGCCTGAGTCCTTCCCTTCCTTGCCTGGGCCGAGGTGTGGGTAGAGGGCAGCCAGCGAGGCAGCGAAGCCAGATCTTTACCTCGCTCCCTGAGGGGACGGTCACGTTTTGAGGGCCACGGGAGTGTATTTTTAAAGCCTGTTACCCTGCTTCTTGTCCTTCCTTCTGGGAATGCTTTCTGAGGGGTGGGGTGGGCTTGCCAGCGCTCTGTCACTCGTGTGGCTCTGCCGCCATGCAGAGGACAGAGGTGGTTGGCTGAAGAGTTGCTGTTCCCACTCACCTCACAGAATAGACAGTTCTCATTTGCTACAGTTCCTCTCAGGTGGTCACTTCCATTCAAGGAAAAAACCACTTCTGTCAATTTTACTGGGTAAGAGTCCGAACGTTTTACAGGCCCACTTGACGCCCCTCTGGAGGAGGTATGCCAAAGTTCAAGTTCGGCAAAGTTGGTGCTGGCCACTGCCCTGGGGCTGTTTGTTAGGAGGGTGATTTATGACCTACAGATATGTTCAGAAGAACAGCACAGAGGGTCTGGCTGCCCTGTGCTGATGTCAGGCTGCATTTAGTTTATTTGGAAGATAATGGTATTTTCGCACCCACTCCAGTGGGTTTGCTTGGTGAAGCTTCTAACGATGGGAATAAAGATGCAGACCTACTAGAGAATGGAGTTGAGGATATGGGGAGGGGGAAGGGTAAGCTGGGACAAAGAGAGAGAGTGGCATGGACATATATACACTACCAAACATAAAATAGATAGCTAGTGGGAAGCAGCCGCATAGCGCAGGGAGATCAGCTAGGTGGTTTGTGACCGCCCAGAGGGGTGGGGTAGGGAGGGTGGGAGGGAGGGAGACGCAAGAGGGAGGAGATATGGGAACATATGTATATGTATAACTGATTCACTTTGTTATGAAGCAGAAACTAACACACCATTGTAAAGCAATTATACTCCAATAAAGATGTTTAAAAAAAAAGTTTGTCTTATAAATCTTTATGGCTTTTCCTTCATTTTCTGTGAACTGGGGCCATGCGAACCTTGTGCTATTGTCCAGGCCCTGAACTGTAGTCTTTCATCTCAGAACGTTCTCCCCTCCCTGCCGCGCTGTGCACTGTTCTCCCAGGGCCGGCAGCTCCCGGCTGTTCCTGCAGTGGCTGCCCCGCGGGAGGAAGTGCCGAGGTGACAGTGCTGCTTACAGCCTCAGCAGCCCTGGGCCCTTTCGTCCGTACCTCTGTTTCACTGAACTTGGCCTCAGAGAAGAGACCGTGGCCGAAAGAGTAGGCATGATAGTCACAACTTTTTAGACCTAAGCCACAGACTTCCTTGGGAAGAAAGGAGTTATGTTTTCCTACACACTCAGGGTCAACTGGCCATACCATTAAATGCACGGTTTGCCTTTGATCTGCAAGTGGAATAGTTGAGGCGACCCCTCTGTGGCAGACTTGCCAGGTCTCTAGGCGGCCCCTGATGGCCACAAACTGGGGAAACAGTATTAGCTGCTGTTCCTCGAGCCTCGAGCCTTGGTAACTGTGCAGGCATCTTGTCAGGCACCTGGCAAAACCTCACTGAATCCTCGCAGCAGTGTGGTAGGTGCTGGCAGCTCTGTTTCTCAGCTGGTCAAGAAACTCCCCCCAACCCTGTCGTGTCTACTTGGATGTCTTTTCCAGCAACGGAGGCAAGAGGCACTGCTAGGCCTCTGAGGTTGCAGATCACTTAACCCAGAAAAATCCCCTTCCCCATGACTCAGGGAGCCTTCCCCGCGTTTGTTTCACTTAAGGAAAAGGACTCGAGGGTGAGATGAAAGGGAGTTGACTGTTGCCAGGCAGAGCCCTGCATGTCAGGGGCCAGCAGCCAAGTGAGTGATCCAGGAAGTCATCCAACTGCAAACCAGAAATCGTTCTTAACTCCTCACTCACTCACTGTCCGTGGCCCATAGCAAATCCACCCATCTGCCCCGATGGGGTCAGAGGGTCCCGAGAGCCCTGGGAACTGCCTCCAAAGTCCACTGGCCTCTGGGCCCCGCGGGAGCCATTTGACATCCCAGGGCTCTGGCCTGCCCCTTAGTCCAAGAGGGAATGACCCCAAGGGGTGAGAGCCAGTTCCTTTGACGAAGGGTGTCTACTTGGTTCCTCCCAGACTGGCCCTTGTTGTCTGCGGAGCCGTCTGTGCTCTGGATGTCGCCTGTGGCCCCCGCCTCGTGCAGGGAGCAGTGCGGCAGCCTCGTGCTCCCTGCCCACCCTGGGTCAGCTCGGCAGCTCCTTCCTGGCGGCGGACGGTGGCCTTCCCTCCGAGCCAGCGGGACTGCCCTCGTGGACGGTCCGAGGGCTGCTCTCTGATGACAGAGCTGCTGACGGGCCTCTGTCAGGCGAGGGTTAACAGAGGATTTGTTTATTGAATCACGAAGTAGCTGTCACATGATTTTAATCAAAACACCATTTCCCTGACAACAGTGATGTCAGTCTTGTTATTGCAGGAAGGAGCAGCTGCGAGGGACAGTCAGGCTCCATGCTGAGCCCAGGTTCGGAGACTCAGATCGAGGGAAGCATCATAAAAGACGCTTGCAGGCACCGATGTGCCAATCTGCCCTCCTCTTCCTCTTCTCTCTGTCCTGACAGCCTGTCCCGCACAGACACTGGCTGGAGCCCGGCCCCCGTGCCCCCAGTCTCCGCTGAGATTGCACCTTCTGCACTCCTTGCTCCTTTTACCCTTGTTTCTACTTCTGGTTTTTCCAGTTTTCCTTATTTTCCCGGAACTCAGTCATTTGGGCCCCTAGGATCTCTGGCCTCTGACTCCTGGCACCTGGCTCTCCTCTGTGTTCTAAACCAGAACTGGTGAACCAGAAGTCCTGCTAGCCCGAGGTGGGGGACTGTCCTGCAGCACAGGAGTCTCGCCTTCGGAGCCAGCTTTCCGCGGGCGGAGGGGATGCTGTCCTGTCCTTTCTCTCCCGAGGGCAGGTTAGGGGAGCCTAGGGCTGCCTGAGGGTCTCCAGGGCGGTTCGAAGGAGCTTGGCTGTGGGTGCCTAAAGGCTAAGAGCTCCTTAAGGAAGGGCCAACCTCAGGGTTGCAGGATTAGTTCTCTTAAGCCCAGAAAGACTACAGGAGGCTTGCGTCCAATCCAGCTGAGGACTGATCACAGAGATCAGTGTCAGGGAGGTCGGCAGCGGACCGCTCCCAGGGCCAGTGGAGCAGTGTCCTCAGGCTCTGCCTTCTCTTGGCACCTTCTCCTCTCTGGCGGCTGGGGAGCAAGCAGCTGTCTCTGCAGAGAAAGATACCCAGGCTCTCCAGCCCTTCTCTCTCCAGGAGCTTGGCCTTAAAAGTTGGGAGATGGATGAAAACGGCCTCCTAGGTGGGACATGGATTCTCCTGGATGTTCCTTCATCTGTGGTACCCACGGCTGGTGCTGCTCAGACTCATCACTGAAAACGAAGAGTTTTCAGTGGGCAAAGTTCTTGGTTCTTAACCTGGAGCAGGTGCTCAGAATAGGGCATCCACCCTTAAGTCTGTGACGGGATTTTGCAGGCTTCAAGCGACAATTTTCTGTGTCCAGTGCTGGGATGCTCGAGTTAAAGGAGAACAAGACAGGGAGAGGTGCGATACCGTGACAAGTCATTAAAGGGAGCTGGGGGTCTGCTGAGTGCTTTCTTGTTGGAGGCCGTGCTAGGTCAGGCTGCGTCCGAACCTTGCAGTAGAGCTGTGGTTAACTCAGCTAGTCTATGTTCCCAAGTTACCGCTGGGATAACGGGCTTTTGCAATGATTTGCCCAGGTTAGCGGCAGGGCTGGGAGTGGTGCCAGGGGCCGAGGACTCAGCCAGAGGTTCCCCGCTGCCTCCCGGGCTGTCCCTGGCAGAGAATGGGTAGCCTCCACCCTACCTGGAGGGCCTTTCTGGCCAGAGTGGTGCTCCAGGGGGTGGGCCGGGGAAGCTAGGCTCTGTTCTCCCAAACTTGCTCCTGGCCAGGCCCTCCTTGCCCAGCCCTTTCGTCCCCGGGGCCTGCTCCAACTGCCTGGCTGCCCTTTGACCCTCTCTTGGCTGGCACAGGGACCCTACTAAACATTTGGGCTTCTCTAGTGACCAGAGGGCAGTTCTAGTGGGCCCCAGACTGGAGTTGTTTCGGCTGTGAACTCGGGATCCCGCAGCGTGGCGCGCTCCTAGGAAAGGCCTTGGGGGCTTTCCCTCAGTTCAGTTGTGTTCCGCCCCCCATCTCTGTGGGTGGCCCTGGCGTGGTGGTGATGCACTCACTCCTGAGGGTCAGGGTTCCCAGTCAGGCCCCCTTTTCATATCTCAGGTCCCATTCAGGGAGTGAAGAGAGCGATGGAGTCAGAAGCTCTCAAAGCCTGCCTGACAGGGAGAGCGACGGCTTCTCCCTCCGAGAGGCCAGATCCCCGATACCTCTTTCTTCTGGGCCCAGATTTTCTGAGCTCTCTGCCCAGCCAGCTCTTGGGGGCTCAGCTGCAGGGGGAGTCCACTTCCCATGGGCAGTGTCCTTTCTCATCCGGGGTCCTCACCTGGGGGCTCAGCCCCGCACCTGCTTCACCTCGGCTTCAGACCAGCTCTGAGTCAATGCGCTTGGGAAAGTCCCTTAGAAATTTATACAAAGGCAGCTATCAATGCTCCCTATCAACGTATTTGCAACTATGGGTCCAGAGGAATTCAGCTGCACCAGCAGATTGGGACATCTATAGCAGGAAGGCTCCTTAGTCGAACGGCTGGAGGCACAGAGCAAGCTCCGCACTCTGCCTGACCGGGCTTTTGGGTTTGGCCTCAGTGATTTGCCAGTGATGGCTAGTGTCTGAGGTGAGGGTCCAACCCCTTCACTTCAGTCAAGACCCACATCTGTCTCCCAAGGGGACACTGTAAAGTATGGGCCATGGGCAATATTCCATCCCTCCAGAGCTCCTCCGCCTTGTCATTTCTTTTCTTTTTTAAAATTAAAAAAATTTTTATTGGAGTATAGTTGATTTACAATGTTGTGTTAGTTTCAGGTGTACTGCCTTATCATGTATTTGAAGTGACATCACTGGGGCCAAAATGAGGGCAGAGCGGCTGTACCCTGTGCAGGTGACATTTATTTTGTAGCTATGTGGCACCCAGGATTTAGTAGTGCACAAAGCCCAGAACTTCCTCCCATGGTGCCCTGGGGCTGCAGGCAGAGCAGGGGGCTCTCTTCCTACCTGGATCCACCCAGGGAGGGATGGGAACGCTCAGCAGGGAGGGCCCTACCAGAACGGTAACTCTGAAGAGCGCGAGGGGTTGCAGACCGAGTTGCTAATCTTGAGTCAGGGGTTAGAAACCCCTCTAACCCCGTGAATGGGCCTTAGGGGGTCCAGGAACCAACTCCTCCCCTGAAATTATCTGTCTAAAGTTGTATGTCTGTGTACATATGTTTCCTAGGAAGAGGATCCAAAGCTTTCATCAGCATGTCGAAGGGATCTGTGAAACCTCAACTTAAGAACTAGTGGGGTGGAAAGGAGCAGACGGCCAACAACAGAACCTTGGGTGGGGCCCTGACTGGCGGCGATGGAGGTGGGCTCTGGTGACTGCAGACACGGCATCACCTTGGAGGTGTGGGCACAGCTGACAAGCTCTAGACCCCAGCCCAGCTGGGCCGAGGCCCTGGATCTGGAGCTCAGGTCGCCCTGGTCCCTTGCACTGAGCCTTTGGCTCACGAAGGCCACAGACCGAAAGATGTTCTGCACAACGTGAAGGTCAAGGGCTTGACCGGCTGCTAAAGTTCTGGCCGGTCTCTGCAGGCAGGTCTGTTATTTTTGCCTGTACCCTGGACACGGGGGGTTGTTTTTGGCAACACAAAATCAAAATGATGGAGAAACTTGGTGGGAAAGGGGAAAGTTTGTAAAACATCCTTACTGAAAGTGTTTTCCTTTAAAGAAAGGAAAAAGCAATTGAAACGCAGTGTTACTGAAGTCTCGGTTGCAAACACAGACGACAGCCGTTTGGGGCAGGACTGAGCGCCTGAGGCAAGCGGAGCCGAGGCAGCAGGGCAAGTCAGTGGGGAGGGCTCCGCTCTCTTCCTGCCCTTGGCCGTCTCCCTCGGGTCTTCCACTCCCACCAGGGCCAGTGGATGGTCCCTCAGTTTGGACGCTGTCTCAGTTCTATAGCACGGGCTCAACTGGAATGGTCTGAGTGAAACCAAAGCCTGAACTTGCTGCCACAAAGTAGGATTTTTTGGCCGCACCACTCGGACTGCAGGATCTTAGTTCCCCGACCAAGGATGGAACCTGTGCCCCCTGCAGTGGAGGCGTGGAGTCTTAAGCACTGGACCGCCAGGGAAGTCCCCAGAAAGTAGGACTTAATAGTGCCCTTTCACTCAGGGTCTGGCACTAAAACAAGTCTCGAATGTATGAGAGTGCCCCAAATGCCTCAGCAAACGGATTCTCCAGCACCCGAGGGCACTGAGCTGGCTCCTGTCTCTCGGAGGGGGACCGCAGTGTGTGCATGTGTGCGCGCGTGTGTGTGCACACGCAGCGTTGAACCCTTTTGCACGGAAGATGTGCCATCGTAAGTGCCAGCGTCTGGCTGGGCCCCCATTCCCTCCCTTCGCCCTGCAGCTTGTCATAGGTGAGCCCGAGGCGCCTGCCCCCCTCCTGCTGCTTCAGAGGTCCTTGTCCGGCTCCGTCTCTGAAAGTCCAGGAGCCCCAGGCAGCCCGGGCCTTGTCCGTGTGCAGAGTGCGGTTAGCCGTGCTTCCGTCAGCGTTCTCAGCAGCTACCGTGTACTCCGGCGATTTCAGAGCAAGGTATTATTTACCCTGCTGACGTCAATGAGAACATATTATCCACTGTCCTTTTCTGCAGCCTGAAATGAGCACCAGAGCTCAGGGAACACAGCCACCTTCCATACTTTTCAAAATTCCACCCCAGGCCTGATGAGGGAAAGGCCCTATCTTATCCACCTGACATTCATATCATCCAGGCTCTTAGAAAACAAGTTGTTTTTATTTTAATTCAAGAGGGTTGGAAACGTAAAAACAGTACATTTTCCTTGCAGAAAAGTACCCCATTTAAATTATGTTTGATACAAAGATCATTTATTAAACTGCATTTTAAAGCAATTTTCTAACATTGAGTGACAGGTTACATTTTGATTTTTTTCACATTGGAGCTATTATGATTTGCACTCAAAATACCAAAGCTATTGAACTCACCATTTTCTTAGTAATTAAAAAAAAAAAAAGCACACAGAAAAAAATAACTACAATTAGATTAATTTAATCAAAAGTAACTCTTTCACAAACCAAACATCCAGCAAAGACCACCCTCCTCCCTTCAGAAATAAGCAAATAATCTTGCCCTTTCTACAAAGTGCAAATATCTCTGTATCAATTTTACTTCCTAAATTGCAATCCCCAAAGAGAAGCAAACCTCCTTTTCACTCTGGTTCTTTTTCCTTCAGAGATTTTGGTGGAGGCAGATTTCTCTCGCCATCAGTGGTGGGACAGCATCACCACGTGTATTTCCTTGATTGAGCAAATCTTGCACAGATAGGCATCACACAGCCAGTGGCAAGTCCCTGTTATCTGTATTTGCTAATATAACATTATTCCAATCTGGGGTCATATTTTTCCAGGATGTTATTTTGTACTTCTATTTTTAAAGCTCCTCCCTAACCCACCCACTTTGCCTCTGAAGACAAAAGTATTCAAAGTATGTTATTTTTTTAACCCTAAAAGTACTTGATCAGCACTTCTACTTGACGGGTCTTAACTGTAAAGATGATACTTTATCCCCCTCCTCAGGACTGGGCTGAGTTCCTGATTCTTTTCTGAGCGACACCCTTTCCTGGGGTTGAGTCTGTTGGTCTGCGATGGTGAGTCAAAGCAGTGCAATTTGGCCCCTTGGCGATCAAGAAAGGGTGTGTCCCGTCATATACTTTTTCAGGAGGTTACTGTATTGTGTGAGGTGGAGAAATGAGACATCTGTGATGTGAACCTGAACTTCTGTAGTTAATGGGATGCTGGAAAGATGGCGATCTGCGGGGCCTGTGTCTCCCTTGGCCTTGTTCATGCAGGGCCACCTGGACAACTACAGTTGTTACCTGGAGGGCAACACTTCCCCCAAAGCCAGGCGGCTGTCAAGTGGGAGTAAGGTTTCGGGGACAATGTCACATTCACCCAGTGCTTAACCAAGGTGGGGGCTTTGTTTATACAGCTGTTTGCTCATGAGAAGAGTCAGCTGCTACCCAGGAGGGAAGAGCGTGGATTGAGAAGCCAGAGCACCCAAAAGCCCGTCCCGCCTCCTCCGCTCACGAGCTCTGTGGCTTGGACAAGTCACATAGCCTTCCCAGAGCTCTGGTTTACCCAGCCGTAAAAAATGAGGCCTATTTGCTCAACTAACTTCATAGTACTGTTGTGAGCATTAGAAAAGATTACTCGTGAAAGTGCCTGGTAAATTGATGTACAGACAGAAGCTACTGCTCCTTTTGGACAGACAAGCTGAGCGCTTGGGCAGGAACCATCAAACCTATCAATCACTGGCTGCGGGCTGTGCTGCTGCCTATTTCTCAATCTCTACAACAGTAGGTGCCCCATTCTGCCAAATGTGTTGAAATCTGCCCAGATGTGGACAAGATGGTGGTATAGCTAGGGCGGCTGCGAGTCTTCTGTAATCAGCCAGGCTACCTTCACGGGGAAAAATGGTGAAACAAAGATGTGAGGGGCACTGTGAGACCAGGGACTCGGGGTCCAAGAGGGGCTGTGGAAGGCCAGCCTGAGGTCATCTCGTGCCTTCCGGGGGCTGCAGGCTGACAGACACAAAGAGCTCTGTAATTAGTCTCTTCCCTGGGACCACACGCCAGGGAGGACCAAACCAGCGAACCTGTCAGAAGGGATACATAAATTTGTTATCATTTGTTTTGTCCAGCTTAGAAAGAGAGGCAGATGATACTGCTCTTGTCTTCCACACATCACTGTGAAGATAAGTTCTGGAAAAATTTCCAGAAGCAACAAAACGATCAAAGCTCCCTGCCTATACGATGACTCCAACTTACTACCTGTTCTCCAGTTTTTACCTTTGATGTCTAGGCACAAAGAGACTGAGCGGCTCGGTGGCTTCCAAGGAGGCAGTTGAGGCAGTCCAGTTTAGGGGTACACATGCAGCCAAGGTGAGCCCCGGCACAGGGGTTCTGCAACTGTTCACTGGGACCAGTGTCGTCCAAGGACCCCACGAATTGTCTCAAAGGAGGACGAACGTGAAAAATTATCTAGAGTGAGATTTTCCTTAAGCCAACAGGGAGCTTAAGTGTAACTGCTGATACAGGCTTTTAAATGTAATCCAGGGCTAGAAATCCTGAGCCCAACACAGAAGCCAGTATTTACCTGGGGCCTGACCACAGCTGGGAGGACCCTGCAAAGGAAACCATTCATTTCCTCAGGTCCACGTGTGTGAACCGCCCGCACCTGAGCAGGGGCTGTGCTGACCACCGTGTACCTGGACCCCCGACCAGTCAGAGGGGAGGCTGCCGCTTCTCACCTTTAATTTCTGGTTGGCCAGCCAGTCACTCTTGGGCTGTGAACACACCCTTCTTCGCAACTCTAACAATTAGGTAGAACTCATTTCTCTGAGAAGCCCCCTTTCGGGCAGAGAGGAAGAGGCCAGTGCCACCGCGAGTCCCTTCTGCAGAGGCCTGTCGTCGGCTGGGGGCGACACTCACACCAGGCGGTCCCCTCCCTCCCCATAAGGGCACAGGCCCCCCACTACTCTGAGGTGAGGGCTGCCTTTGGTCCCGATCGCGGGCTCCTGCAGTCCTGCCTGACTGACTCGGGACACCGCTTCAACGCTCTGAGGAAAAAGCGACTCTGACTTTCTCTTTCCTCGGAGGCAAAGTTGGATGCAGAAAGGCAGGAGTCCTAGAGTGCCATCTCCCAGTCCTCCTTGATGGGCCCCAGATGCTTCCCCTTACGTGCAGATTGGAGGGTCCTCCTCTGTGTTCCCAGGGCAGCAAGAGGGCGGGGCAGGCCTGGGCGGGGCAGAGGCGGCAGGGGACAGTCAGCGCAGCTCACCAGTTTCAAGTGGAACATCCACCCTCTCTGCTGCGCTGACGTGCTGTTTGCCTTACAGGGACCAGCATATCAGCGGCATGTAAATACTAGAGACACACTCGCCCAACTGGAAATTGCAGAGCTAGTGCATTTTCCCCAAAGCAGAGACTAATACCCCTGGATTTAAAAAAAAAAAAAAAAAAGCATAAACAAAAAATAGAGTACCACACATATTGCACTTTTTGCTGAATGAAATTTTTACCTCACGTTCATCTCACCAAAGTCTCTTCAGAGGAGCCTGGTTTACAAGCTAATAAAGCTAATGGTTATTATACAGTAGTGTACACACTGCTAATGTGAAACAGACTGGAAAGAAAGTCATGATTTCAAAGTACCTCTAGTACTAAGCCTTCGTAGTGTTACTTTAGTATCTGTGAAGAGAAAACTGCTTGGAGGCTCACATAGGTCGCTCACTAGTCGGGGGACAGAGCAACGGCGATGGTCAGACGGGGCTGGGAAAACACCTGACTGACGGATGGCACCAGTCTCCTCTCGCCAGCTTACGTTTCAGCAAATACAGATTGTTATGGAATTTATTGATTTCTGCTTGAAATAAATGAGAAAAGCAAACAGGAGCTTACAACATAGTCCAGCAGGATGGGTCACGCTATTCACCCTGCTGTCGTCGGTCTGAACAGACCCGCCACGGCTGGGTGCTCCCCAGTGTCTACCTCTGGGGCCTCTCCCGCCTCATCTGTCAGCCCAGTCGTCCTGCCGTAGCTCCCGGCTTTCCTGGGCTCAGTGGCTCATGGCCCTGTGGGGGGCAGGCATCTATGCCGATCTGTGACTCTGCCATTCCGGGGACTCTGAAATGAGCGGCCCCCGTTTTCAATCTGGAAGGCATTTTAATTTCATAAATATTATAGCGCTTCTGTAGAACATTTTGGGAAAACATCCTTCTGTCTAAACAAATCAAGCCCTGTTTTATAACTGCCTTATTTTGCAAAGACTTAAAACAGGTTAGAGATCTTAATGAAAGGATCTCTTAAATGAAATGATGGTGTCTATTTCACGAAATCATCAATCTTAAGCATGAGGAGGAACAAACAATCCGTAGAAGGAACCTAATTCCTTCTTCCTGGGTTTTCACTGCGTGTTGTCAAATCACAAAAATGCGTCCTCCACACCACCCTCCCTTGCTCACACCCAGAGGCCAACCCCAAGCAGAGGGCCTCTGTGGAGCGTCCTGGCACCAAGAGGAGCCAGGACAGAACTCCCAGACCTTCCATGTTTCTCCCCACCTGCGTGGACACGTACTACAAAGAGGAAAGGCAACTTAAAGGTGTTTTCTAGATGCAGCATCAGTGTAGTATCTCTCTTCTTTGTGCTTTAAGGAAGATGCTTTGTGCTTAACGCATTCATCTGCTGATAGGACAAGCCATTCTAAAGGACAGAAACATAGTCTTTGTAAATAACACTGAATTTGTAACACTTGGATGTTACTGTCCAAATGACAGATTACTCCTTACTTCTAAGTACACAGTCAACTAGCCGTAGCATCTTTGTTACTTATTCTGATGACTGGATCGTAAGGGTTAATAGTATACACTGTGGTTGGCAGATGATCTGCTTCAATGGTTAACACCTCTGTGGTCTTTTGAATATTGCTGTAATACTTGAACATTTCATTGCAAGTCAAAACTCTAAGGAAATTAAGGATGTGATTCCCACATGGTGGAAAACAAACTCTGAAGTGACTTTGGATTTAGCATCGACATAAATGGAAAACTGTTGGTTTCTACAGAAAAGAAATCATTAAAGCATGATCTGGGGGGAAAAAGGCACAGCACTACCACTTCACATGGGAGATAAAAGTTCATTTTTCTCATCCTTAAAATTTCTAAGCCCTATATGAAACTGTCCAAATATACAAAGCTCAATAAATGACTAGCAACATCTAGTGTAAAGTCAAAGTAGTTATTACATTTTAAAAGAGACGCTAATTCCTCTAAAGACCAACTGCCCCAAACCAGAAGTCTCCACAGAAGACTGTGCAGGAAGCGCCCGTCTTCCCCGGCCCAGGGCTGCTGTTCTTGACGGTTTCTTGAGTTTCCTGCCCCTGGTCTCCACTGCGGTGCATCTCTTGGTTCCACAGGCGACATCTTTGGAGCTCTGAGGACACTGTGACCCAGGGCACCTTCTGAAGAGGTGTGTCACCTATTCTCAGATGGAGGTGACTGCCAGTCTCAGGGGTCAGTACCCGCTGTTACTCAGTGGGCCCTGAAACAAAGCTCACGCTCTTACCGCTTGGCAGTGATCTCGGGGACAACTTGCATCAGCAGCTTAGAACTTATGATTCACTGACAAAGTACAACTTTCTTTTATTTCCTGTGCATCAAATTTCATCGTGTATTCTTGATTTGCCTTTAAGGAACATGCTGTTGCTTGGTTTCTTGCCTTTTTTTTTTTGCCTATACGTAACGGCACACATTTTTTCCTGCTTTCACCAAGGTTTCCCTCGATAATGAACTGATGATGTAGTTCTGTGTAAAACCTAGGTCTGGATGTCTTCTTCTTATAAAACTTTTGTTGGTGGCTCTGATGAGAGCTTGCTCCACTTGACCTAAGGGCATGAGCTGCAGCCTACAACTATGTTCCAGCACTTGCCACAGAAACCCATGGTGGGACGGAGCCATGAGGAAGCAACATCCACCCGGCCAGGCCCTCTGATTCCAGTTGGGTGACTTGACTTTTTCCCCATCAGGGAGAGGGGGGGAAAATAAGTTTTAAATTGAAAAGGCTGGAATAAAAATAGAAATACACACTCTCTTCACCTGACCCGCCTCACTTCCCACGCTGAGGTTAATTTACCAGGACGTAGCCACTGTGCTGTGGGTCCACGGCTTCCAGCATTTCACAATCAAAGAGTCCAGGGAACTCCGAGAGCGCTAGAGGGTCATAGCTGGAGGGGGCCTCCTGCAGTCCTGAGCTCCTGGGACAGCCCGGCGCCGCCAGGCCGCTCTGCTGGGCTCCATCCAGGGAGTACTGACAGGGACCGGGGCGGTCTGGCTCGGGGGAGGCCGCGCCTGGCAGCTCGCAAGTCTGATAGGAGAACTGTAAGGGTGCCCGGGCGGCCCCTGAGTGCTGCGGGGGCGGTGGCGGGGGAGCAGCCCGGGGACCTGGCGAGGCGGACAGCGGCTGCAGCCCCATCTCCCGGTACTGGCTGAGGAAAGGGCTGTACTGCATTTGCTCCGAGGCAGGCTCCAGGACGGGGCTCAGGGGCTGGGTCAGGCTGAAGGGCGGCGGCTGCTGGGATGGCGGCGGTGTCTCCTGGTGGGGAAGGGGCTGTGGGTACGAGCTCTCTGCTATCTGCATCTGATTAAAATATGCCTGCAGCTGAGACTGTTTCTGGAGGAAGAGCCGCTTCTGTTGGAGTCTAAGTTGGCAATACCAAAAGAAAGAATTTTAAATCTTCTTCAGTGACGGCAATTTTAATGTAAATCCAGTATCAGTCATTAGTGTCCGTCCTCCCACTTCTCTCTTTCCCACGGCAGGAGAAAAAAAAAAAAAAGTGGGGGTAGGAACCAGTCATGTTTGGTTTCTTAAACCCAATCTTATTTTTTGTCCCCCAATTCTGGCTGATCCCTCAGTGCTCAAGTGAACACGAATTCCTTTTCTCTAAGACTCTTTTTTCCTCCCTATGAAACAAGAGGCTGATTTCCCATCTGGAGTGTTTTGAAGCGGGGTTGACACCTTGGTCTCTGTGGGTGTCTGTAGGTTGATGGATTAGGGTAGTTCTACCTTGGCCAAGGTGTTTCTACTAGTGAGGCCTGGGGGCACGGGATTACTACAAGGGAGGATGGAGGCCTTCTCTCCAGTATAACCCACTTAAACTGCAGTAGCTCACGGATCCTGAAAGCTTAGGTCTATTCATAGCCCAAAGGGGAAACACTAGGAGAAAAAGAAAACAAAGCATGCTTAAGGCTGCTACTCCCTGACAGGCTTATAGTCCATGGACAGTGGAATATCCATGTTAGCGTACTGAAACCTGTTTTCCTGGTAGAGGCAAATACTAGGGGAAAGGACAACATACCCAGCTTGTCTGCCACAAAGAAAGTGATTTCTTTGGCCAACCACCATCTCTCACCTGTGTTCTTGCAGCTGCTGTTCAAGGCTCCGTGGTGGTTCTTTACAATAAAGCTGACAGGTGTTCTGGGCTTTTGACAGAAGGCTGGGCTTCTGGAAGAGCAGAAAAATACAAGCGTGACATGTTGTCATCTAGGACGCAGTCATTAGACTGTACTTCTGCCTGGAGGACGAAGCCAAGTGAGTCCTCCAGAATCTGCGCAGGATGCAGGGACTGACACTTGCTCGTTGAGACCCTGGGAGAACCTGTGGCCCAGCAGCATTGGGTCAGCAGGCCTGGGCTGTCTCAGCTCTAACCTGCTTCACTTTTCTGTCTCTAAAAGTTCTCTAGGACCGGGAGGTTCATGGAGACTAAAAACAATGAGAAAAGTGGAGTTAGATCTATAGCAAAGGCCACGGCACCTGCTGAATGAACAAATGATTCATTCTTTATGGGATTTATGTTGTATCATTTTTAAAGATTTTTGGGCACCAATAGAGAGCTGATAGTACATTTTTTGCTGACTCGAGATTTCCATTTTATTTATTATTCACTAAGAGGCATAATATAGAAGTAAAGAAACCAGGGTTCCCTTTCCTGCTGCTCAGTGGCAGTACCCTTTCCTGGAGTCTGAGGACAGACCTTTTCTGCTGCCAAGACAGAGCATAAGGCTAAGTCTGAACATGTTTCTAGAAACTGCAAGTGCAGAGTCAGACCCACCTGCCTATAAAGGAATTAAGCAGCTGCCCTAAAAAAATACCAAGCAAAACAGGTTCCTGCTTTGCAGAAAGGCAGATTCAGGACGAACAAAGTGAGCTGGAGCAACAAGGGGGAGGATCCCACCTGGAGTCTGTGCTGCAGGTACTGGGCTTCTAGGCTGTGCCGCTGGGAGAGCTGAGGGTGCGCGCTGCCGGGGAGCGCAGACACGCTCTTCTGCTGAGGAGGAGCTTCCCCCTGAGGAGCAAGGGGTGGAAACACTTTCAATTTCCCACGTGGGAGAAAGTTTCAAATCTCAGTTTAAGCACCTTGGCAAATGTCCAAGGGGAACTCCAACTCTGTTAAGACATGACCCTCAATGCTTTTACAGTAACTAGTAGGCTGAGGGTTAATCACTTTGCAGAAAGTGTATACATGCATTACCTGTAGTAAACGATTACCTAGTCAGTACTGGAGCAAAGGCCCCTGATGTCAACAGAAGCATCAAATGCTATAATATCCCTGATGTACTGAAAATGGGCTCAAATAAAATGTATTAAATAAACAGCAATAGTTTTTGTATTTTTAGCATAAATAATTCACTTATAATATTTAGTGAAGTGATATCACATCAAAAATAGTGGCAACAAGCTTCTCATTTGTACTGTTATTTGTTTTCTGTGTGTGTGCGCATGAAGGGAGGGGCGTTCAAGGGAGACTCTTAAGGGGTATAATTCATATAAAATCTGCCCTATGAACCGAGCATCGCTTGGCAGCATCCAAGCCTCCATGTGGTACTGATCACCTGGGCCAGCGTGGAAGGGTCTAACCCAACCTGTCAGGCAGATGGCAGCAACAAGGAAGGCCTTCAGGCTGTGGTCTTTCCAAAAGAACCCTGTTTGCTCCAGGACTGGAGTAAATCCTCTAAATGAAATGACACACCATCAGGACGAACTGATGCCTTATTCTCACCTAGCCACTGTGGGCAGGGCCCAGAGCACGCACCTGAGGGCAACTGCTGCCCAGGTCTTGGAGCTGAGGAGCAGGCGATGCCAGGTTAGGGTCTGCCTCTGATCCTAGCTGCTCATAGAGCAACTGCACTTTGTTCAACTCTAGGATTCCTTTGGTTCTAGCCAGATTCTGAAGATGCTGTCTAAATGCTACAATTCCTGAAAGAAAGAACAACGACCAAACAGTTTAAATAAAACACAAGGCCTTTCAGTGACCAGAGGTATGAAACCAACATGGCAACAAACCCCACCCAGTCCTACAACACAAGAGCTGTAGGAGCCAGCAGAGAAGGCAGGCAGTCACCTTGGGTGAGGGAAGTGTCTGACGCCCGGCGGCCCTCTCTGAAGCTCACTGGAGACCTGTTGTGGGCCTCTCGTTTCTGGGAGCTCAGAGCCTGCATGGTGGGGTTGGCAGGTCTCAGGCTCACGAAGGGAGACGTCATGCGGGGTGAGGGCTGATTGGCTAACATGATGTCCTTAAGGGAAGGGTTGTCCTCAAGAAAGTGCAGGTCCCTCTGAACAGACCCCATATCATACTCAGAGTCCACACTGTCAAGGGAGGGGTTGTCACTCATGGAGAAAATTTTCCCTTCAAGAGAAAAGACAAAAACAAAACACAACACCAATATGACCACCAATCAATTGCAACTTCTTGGAACATGGGATACAAAGCATAACTAGCTTGAGTTTCCACAGCAACAGTGTCCTTAATTTCTAACCAAAACATCTTTTCAGAACTTTTTTACATGTCAATTTAATCAGCTTCGAATTCTGTGGTGAAGACACTCCAGAACCTGTACCCACAAGATCTTGGCCACTCCAAAAGAGCCAGAGGCCTCGATGAGTCACATCGCACTCGGATGAATCCTGGGCGTCAGGGGAGGCCACTCAGAGACGTTTCATTTTAATCTCTGAGAGCTGCTGAGCAGGCCTAATCTTAACTCCTGCTGCATGTGGTCCACAAAGAAACAAGACATAGACAACATTCCAGGGGCTGGTTGGTATCATTCCTGTTTCTTGGAGAAGACTCAAGATGCCGGGAAGACCCAGGCCGGCACTTACTGGAAAGCGTACCTGAACCAGGCATCACGGCCAGCTGATTGGTCACTTCCGACAGAGTGTGCCGCCTCTGCCCGCCGCGTGTGGACTGGAAGGCGCCCAGGGCCCGCCCGGGGTCTTCCTCGGCCTCTCCTTCTGTCTCCAGCCCTTCATCAATGGAGGTCTCCATCACGTCGCTGGGCAGTGACTGGCACCCCTTCCTCGCCAGGACAGGAGGCACAGGGTCCAGGAGACAGCCATTTACCTAAATGTCAGTGTGACAGGGATGTGAGAGGAGCTATCAGGCGCTGCTCTGCTGAGACACTTGAAGAATCCACAAAGGCAAAAATGTCAGGACCTCTGGCCAATTACAAATTAAGTAAAATATTAAAAATGTACATATTGGTTACTAATGACAACCATGTAGATTAGAAGTTAAGGCAAGTCAACCAACAGCAGCACTTAAGAGACAGAAGCCCATTATGACCCAAACTGGCACTGCCTCCCAGGTTTCTCTGAGTCATCATGATTACAATGAACACTTTTTTTTAGTGGTTTCCAGATGAATAGGGTCTATTAGCTTGAGGCCTACCAATTATTATTATTTTTTTTAAATAAGGGAAATGAAGAGGGGGAAGATGAGATTTAGTAAAAAGAAAACAAAACCAACTGCACGGCTGATAGATAAGAAAAGAGTAGTCACCAGCATTCTTCTAACGTTCAACCACGAAACATACTGGAAGGCTCTACACATACTTCTATATGCATAATTTAAGTACCTGCACATTGGATTTAGTCTTTAGTTGGTTCTATGTGCCTAAGGAATGGAAGAAAGAATTCTTTAAAGACGGACATACCACAAAAAGGAGTGAAAACAAAATTCAAATGGCAAACAGCCAAAGCCTTCCATTATAGAATAACAAATGATTCACAGGCCCCAAATTCCAGCAGAGGTTAACGAGCGGCAGCGCTCTGAATTCTCTCCGCTCCAGCAACACACACAGTATCTGCGCTTCCTATCCCACGGGATGAGCTCAGCACAGCTCCTGAGTGAGAGCGTCGCCTTCCTCTGCAGTTGCGAAGCAAACCACCTTGGGGGGGCAGACACAGCCCACAAAGGGGAGCTGTGGTTGCGAGTTCTTCTGGCTGGTAAAAGCCCCAACGAGGAGGCAATTATTTACCTCATTACCTTATCTATCCCCCCATGGAAATCAATCCAGTTTTCTCCTATGAATAGCTGCTCAGGAACAGCCAGGCAAAAGACTGAGCTCCCAGCAGTACTTTCACCTGGAATACACCGGGTAGCGCTATTGTTTCTTTTGGAAGCAGGAGAGGCTCATGTATGTGAGAGGTGACGTGGGACATCGCTATGCCAGACACAGGAAACTTTCCTCTTATGGCAACCAATCTGAAGGCGCTGCGAGGCCCTTTATTTGGAGAGGGAGACTTGGGTGACTCAGATCGTTGTTTGCTTGGGGGAGGGGATGGTTATTCCATAAAATCTGTTCTGGGGCTGTAGCCATTACTTGGATAAGGCAGCTAATGCACTACAGGGTTTTAAAGTGACAAGTGGCCACTTAAAAGGAAGGGTAGAAAATGCTTTCTTCCTAGACTAAGACCAATCTTCTCCATGGCACCAGAAAACAAAAACTCTGAAATCTGGCCAGGAACAATTATGCTCCCCTTCAACCATCCCCAGATAAGTGTTCCCTTTTTAACTAAACTTGAAAGTTTTCTTGTAGGAAAGAATGGTGGCTTGGGGACTTAACATTCATAACTCTACGCTACGTTCCTTGACTGTCTACTAGCATAATTTTCTAAGACTAGCCAAGGATGATTCGGAAATGAATAAAAAACAACAGAGAAAAGACTGTTATCAAGTAAATATCTACTGAGCATCTTTACATTTTATAGCATATGTCAAAATTTTGTCAGATGTTTCTTGCAAGAAATATTTTGCAAGTACCGCCTTACAACCATGCCTTTCTTTCCTTAGTAGAGAAAGGCCACTTTTTTCTGAGTACTCAAAAAACCTTGCAGTCCCCCCAAATTTACGATTTTTCTTAAATTGTCTGCTTATAAATTTATTTCCTCATCTAGACTACAAGAAGAATTCTTATCATTCATTTAACAATGTTTGCTGAATTCAGTTTCACCCTGGGACAGGTAGCTGACAATGATTGGTTTTTCAGATGATGCTTGGTGATGACTGAAGCAGAAAATGCTGTGGTGACCCTTTCACAGTTAAGAGGTATGAACAGAAAGCTGCCCTAGAGCTCATTCAGTTTACAGGTGTGAACACTTCCATCTCTAAGATCAGTTCCTGAAACAGGTGATAATCATGCCACCTTTGCCTGCCAGTTTACCCAGGGACTTGATATAACAAATTAAACTCTAGGATTTTATGACTGTAACATGGGCTGATCTATCTCAGTGACCTAAGCTGCTAGAAATGAGATCTTTTGCTCTAGGAAACAATCCAGGCTAACTGTAAACTCTAAGACTGCAAAATACAATATGGGTGGGTAAAACGTACATTTTCCAACACAGTGTTTTTGCCTTTCCTTAAAGTTCAGTAGATCACTTCCCTTCTGATAAGAGATCTCAGATGCAGTAGATAGCATACATGTAGGAGTCAGCCTCTCAGAAACCCCACCACTAATTGATAATACCCCTGAGCTTACCACATACACAAGATTCTAGCACAGGAGATTGCTAGACTGTTATGGACTGAATGTTTGTATCTCCCCTTAGATTCATATATTGAAGCCCTAACATCAGTGTGGCTATATTGGAGATGGAGCCTCTAAAGAGCTGACTAACACGGTAGACCAACGTATAGTACTAGCCAGTGAGCTTGGAGGCTGGGAATGTGCCTTATTTAATTTGTATCCTAAGTGCCTGGCAAGTTTGGCATATATTGAAGAGGCTCAAACCTCAGCTCCATCACTTATTAAGGCAAGTTGTTAACTTCTATAAAGCTCTTTTTTTTTTCCTTCACTTGTAAAATGGGAGTAAAGTTGTTTGGGAGGATTAACTAAAACACTGTGTATATTAACATTATTTCTGGACCAAAGAGAATGCTATTTTATAACAAAAAATTTTTAAAGCATGAGAATAAAACAACAACATTTTCTTTTAAAGCATTTTTACCATCTTGAGGCAAATTAAACAAACAACCAGGTGAGGAAGAAAAGCACTAGATAACCCAGTTCCAGAAATTTATCCTAGGGAAATAATAAAAGGTATAGTCAAAAATTTAGACACAGGGATATTCACCTGAAGCATATGTAAGGAAGCAAAAAATATTCAAGTACCTGATGTCCAAAAATAGAAGAGTAGTTAAATAAGGGTGCATCTAATACAATATATTAGGCAGTTGTTAAATATAACTCATGCTTTCAAAGAAGATTTCATGGTATGGGAAAAATGCTCATGATGTTATATTACATAAAAGCAAGGTACAAAATTACATATAATAGAATAAAATTTTGTTTTAACAAGTCTACCTACGTACTGAGTCACCCTATACTCATCCACCCACCCATCCATCTATCCATCCATCTATAACCTACTCTAAGGAAATGTGTCAAAATGGGCTTACCTTTGGGTAGGGGGACTATGGATAAATTAATTTTTTTCCTTTATCCCTCTTTGAATTTTCCATGTGTGATTCTGACTGGTTTGATGTCTTTTAATTAGAAATTTAAAAATCCAAAGTCAGAAGTAAAAGTGCAATTTCTCCCCTTTACAAAGTCTTAGAGGTTAACACGATTAAGAGTTTTTGATGAATATCCTTCTTAGATCTTTTGTCATGTGTACTACCTTTATAATTTAAAAAAGGTATTAAAAACGTCAATAGACATGAACAGCTCTACTACACTTGCACTTTCATAGTTTAGTTTCACAGTTCCCTTCCACTATCCGGACATGGAGACGGTAACTTGGAAAATCCTTTTCTCATAGAACTTTAATAAAATGTTAAAACTGACTGAAGTGTCCGTATGTGTGTGTATGTATAAAGTCCATTATTCCAAAGAAACTCTCAAAAGTGAGAGACTGACCCTACAGGGCTTGCATCTGCTCCTGTATGGGCTCTGTACCACCTGGGGGCTCGGTTACTGCTCAGAGTTAGGTGACTGTCTCAGAAAGGTGCTATTTTGGGAGCAACCCCAAACCCATGTTTCAGTGCAGACTTCCTGAGGGATTTTACTGATAAGTTTAAGTTGAAGACTTCTGGGAGAGAAGGAGAAGCGAAACCTCCAAGGCGCACAACATCTGCCACCAATCGCGAGCAGAAATGACTGAGCAACACATGCAGTTACGCGGCATCCTTTAGACGACAACAAATAGGTGTTAGAGGAAATGCATATGAAGCAAGACCAACAACAAAGGGCTAGTATCTCTGTCTGACGGTTTTGTGTGTGTGCGTTTATTTATGGGCCCCAGAGAAAGAGGTGCTAGGGAGGGAAGAAGCACAAAGAGTACTGCTGACATAAATGAAATGGTACGCAAATAAGACCAGCGGATGTCTACAGCCTGGCTGAGTGCCAAGGTGGCCCTGCCAGTGTGGGTGGCCAGTTCCAGCATGGCATTGCTCTTCCTACAAATGCAAATATGCCATCTAGCTTCTGTCTATATCTTTCACAAAATCATTCATTTCCTGTCTGTTTCCTAGTTACGGTAACAATCACAAGCTTTAAAAATAGCTTGCCCTATATAATACGGCAGACAGTGCCCAATCTGTGTTTTGGGCCTGAGGCCCTCATAGCCAAGCTTTAAGCAGACTGCATTTTAATTTTTTCAAGGGGATTAGATTTTAAAAATAAATGAGTGATGTTGCCTCAATTTATGTCTAAATTTCTGGGTGAGAATGTAATAGCAGTTTATGAGGATTTGAACATGCTAGGCAACCACAGGCAGAGGAACAGACTGTCCACAGGAAGTGGCCTCGTCCTCAGGGACAGGGACACTAACTCCTCAGGGTCAGGAACCCGGCTTAACACCTGCTTATGGCAGCCTAGCATCAAGGTGCCTTGACTACGCTCTAGTCATTACTCATTACTTAACTTCTGAATCAGCTCTACCTCCAGAGCTCCCTATTTCTGAAAATGCTATTCACCTTCCTGATCATCAAGGCTCAAAATACTGTTATCGGTCTGGACTTCTTTTCTCTGGACCCTAACAGTCTATCAGTTTTATCTGTGCAATCTCATTTATACCATCCCCTCCTCTCCAGTTTCACGGGCACCATCCTAGCTCAAGCCCTTGTCACCTCCCCTGACACACACTCTAACCTTCTACTGTGCTTGTCACCAGTCTCTCTCCTATCCAATGCAGGCTACGGACCCTTCCAGGTTCATTTCTGAAGCACAATATGGATCATGGTGTTTCCTTATCAAAAAATCTCCGATTGTTTCCTACTACCTTGGAGAAGGTCCATTTGGAAAAAACTCTTTTTTTTTACAATTTAATTTTATTTATTTGGTCGCGCCGGGTCTTAGTTGTGGCAGGTGGGCTCCTTAGTTGCAGCTCATCGGCTCCTTGGTTGTGGCACGTGGATTCCTTAGTCGTGGCCCGAGGGCTCCTTAGTTGTGGCTCGCCAGCTCCTTAGTTGCGGCATGTGAACTCTTAGTTGCGGCATGCATGTGGGATCTAGTTTCCTGACCAGGGATTGAACCCAGGCCCCCTGCATTGGAGGCGGGGAGTCCCAACCACTGTGCCACCAGGGCAGTCCCAAAAACTCTCTCTTTATTAAAAAAAATATTTATTTATTTATTTGGCTGCACCAGGTCTTAGTTGTGGCATGTGGGATCTAGTTCTGTGACCAGGGATCGAACCTGAGCCCCCTCCATTGAGAGCACGAAGTCTTAACCGCTGGACCACCAGGGAAGTCCCAGAAAAAACTCTCTTGATAATACTGAAACATGTTCCCCTGTTGAGAGCCCCAACCTAGAGAAAGAGTCTATCCCTTGGCTTGCCATTCAAAGCAAGGCTATTTGTCTTTATTTTGTACAACTTCCCTTCACACGCCCTCTCCCTCAGCCACACGGAGCTCCTGCTCTGACTTAGAGGGACCCAGGCTTTCCTGACGTTTGCTTGTTGCTCAGGCCTTTCCCTCCACCGAGATATCACACCCTAGTTTCCATCCACCCTGATTCTGCCCTCCTCTCAATTCCCAGCTCTGACAGTTAAACCAAAGACATTCCTGATCAAATGAACTAAAAGCAACTCCCCCGTCTCCTTCTAGTTTTGCAGCACTTTGATTTTTTTATCTCTTTAAGGGACCAATTATGTTTTATCAATTTATTCAGTACCTGGCACATTACGTTTAGTTAAGCTTCATGTCTCTTCTGCTAGACTACAAACTTTGAGGCAGAACTAATGTCTGAGTCATCTTTTTATTACCTAACGAGCCTAAAAAGACAGGAAACCAATATTTGCTGAGTATCTACAATTTGCCCAAAACCTCACACACATTCTTTCAATTAATCCTCACAACAGTCTCATAAAGTTGGTATCCTTGTTTTACACAAGAGAAATGGAGGTTCAAAGAAGTTAGCCACTTTATCCAAGTTCACACAGCTAGTGAAGAACAGAGTCTATTTTAAACATACTCTAAGACCTGCTCATTAATATGATCCTCTGTATATCACTGGATGCTAAGTATATAAAACACAAATTGGAAGTTAAATAAATATTCATTAAATGAGGGAAGCTGTCATGTTCCATATACTAAAAGCCAACTTTATGCAGCACACCAGAATAAACTTATCTCCTTTAAGTATGTTCAAACTGGACACAAAAAGATGTTTAACTGACCAAAAAAGATGGCTCATCATTTTGTAGCTGCAGCACAGGCAGCAGAAGAGAGGCCATAATAACATAGGCAAAGCCCAATTTAGCACAATAGTTATACTTTTGTTTTCAGAATTACAATTGGTTTAAAAAAAAATCCAAAACCTATGAGGGATCTAGAACTTGAGAGAAGGAATTGGTTAAGGAAAGAGAATGAAGAAGGATTCTGAAAAGTACACGAGATCTGACATGTTACATAACCGTCGTAATGACAAGATGGAGAGAGAGCGAGGTTAGGCCTGGATACTTTTCTCAGGTCTTCTGCACAAAAACAACTCCTCCCAAGTGACTTGAGGAAATGACAAAGTTCAGCTAAGCCGAAGTACAACATTTGTGTGGACAGAGTTGAAATCTCCAGCCAACCAACAAGCTTGGAGTTTCTCAAACACATCTGTACCTTTGGAGTGTCGACACACTCTTCCTCCATGAATGCTGCTTCCGCCTGACAGCCGGATGCTGGAAACGTGAAGGTGTCCACATTGGATGCCTGTGGGAGGAGGGCAGATCGCATCACTCGCACGTTTGGTGAATGCACCGTCACTGGGAGTCCCACAGTTTGTGTCTGTAAATATGGCAAGAACAGAAAGTTTGGGAACATTAATACTTTCTATATAAATATACAAAATTCTTGAAATAAAACAATTCTTCCTGATGTAATTAAAGGGTAAATAGTGATTTGTTGGAAACTCCAGAAAAGATGTGATGAAGTACGTACATGGTACAGGTATCGATCTGAAGCAGTCTAGCAATCAATTATTCTGAGATAGGTTGTACAGAATTTCGTTCCTGTTCCATGATGAGGTGCATAACTTTCACAGATGACAGGAAAGCTAGCCTTTGTAAGGAATCTAAGACACTTTTTTTCAATTCAATGAACATATATTGGCTATATCCTTAAATATATTACCTTGGAAAGATACAAAGAAGAATAGAGAAGTCCCAGTCTCTAAGAGTAGGAGATCAAAACTGAACCAGAGATAAGATACACACACAACTAACTGTAATACAAAGTACACTGCAATAAGGGCTATCTACCTGCATCTCTTTTTTTTTTTTTTTGGTGGGGTACGAAGTGAGATGGTATATATTTCTTGGCAAGGGAGTGAGTGTAGAGGAAGAAGAGAGAAGCAGCAGCTACTCGGAGGGGACAGGAATGTTGAAAGAGATGCACAGACTGAACACACACAGCCTGCTTGCCCAGTGGAAACAGAGATGCTTATTGCTGAGCAAGTTATGTTCCTGAAGTCAACCTACTCTAGAAAGTCCATTCTCCATGTCTCCTCTGTTAAAAATTCTAAGTAAACAAGTATTACAAAGTCTTCATTTAAAAGAGAATTTTCCTTTATGACAATTGGCAAGAATTGATTTTGAAGATGAAACCGCTGGATACTCCTTTCCTCCCCATTTCTTCAAAACTAGCAGAATAATTTATTAGATGCCTTTTGAACATAACAGACATTGCAAAATATCTGAGGGAACAAACATCATACCAGTTTCTAAAAGGCAGAGGAATGGCCTGTATTTTTTCTGCCATTGTCACTTTAAGGGATATAGGATGGTGAGCTTTAAATTCAAACAAGTGAAAAGGAACAAAATGGTATGATTCTAGCTTTTCCCTTCCCAAGACCTGGTTTTGATTCTGGGCTCCATCACTTACTAATTGTGTGAACTTAATCAGTTACCTAAACTCTTTGCATCTTATTTTCTTCGCCTCTGAAAAATGTCATAATATCTACTTCACAGTGAAGTTAGGACTATAAAAGGCAACATGTAAAGTCCTTCGCTCAGTAATGTTAATTCCTCCTTTCTAAAGTCTTAAAATGATGACAATAATTTAATACAGGAATTAGTAAAATGAATACACAGTTTTGTTCTCAGATACTAGCTAATGGTTCCCAGTTAAAATTTCAGGTTGATGGTTTTCAATAATGGGGGAATATGTTATAAATACACTTTATACTTGATTATGACTATATTTAGAATATACTTTATATTCCAACATTAACATCATTAGATATACTGCATGAGATAAAGAACAAAACAGCAATAGCAAAGTGTTGGTATTATATGGATGGTAAAAAGAGACAGAAAATACACTGTATATTATTCTGAGCATGATAAAGAAATAGCTTTTCTTATATCATCATTCCTCAGGCCTATATCCTCGTCACTTTTGAGATGAAACATTTTTTTTTTCCTTTCAAGCATTAGTCATTTAAATTAATTTTTTTAGCCACAATGTAAAATTTAAACTTCCAAATAAAGCATATTTGATACATTCCTCTTACCCTTATCATTGGTTTTTCAATCAAAGGATAAAGCTGAACTTTGATTTCTGTTTCCCAAATTTATTAGACTGCTCCTTATCAGGGCAAAGCACTACCTGTAGACACTGCCCTGGAAATGAGATACCAACATGATAACTATGATATGTTCTTCTCACTCCCTGCCTCTTGTTAGCTATGACTTTTTAAATGGCAGGATTGTGCTGGGCCAGACCAAGCATAACACATTTTCCTTTCACATCCAACCTGGACTACAACAACTTACTGTGAACTTGGTAAGGACAGAGAAATAACACATTTTATTATGACAGCCGCTTCACAGGAAATACAATGACAGATTCAGGGGCCTGCTTTTTAGGATTCTTGCAATCACTGACGGGATTAAGGAAGTCTTTTTGGCACAAGTTAGAGTATAAATATTCAAATAGCATGCCCAGCACTAAAGATCTGATTAAAGAATATGTTATTATAATAAATAGATGGTTGATTAATATCCCAAGCAAGCAGATATTACCAGTTTCTCCAAGAGTGGCCATAAACACAATAGGCACATGGAAAGATGCTCAACATTGCTAATTATTAGAGAAATACAAATCAAAACTAAACTGAGATATCACCACACACCGGTCAGAATGGCCATCATTAAAAAGTCTACAAATAACAAATTCCGGAGAGCATGTGGAGAAAAGGGAACCCTCTTACACTGGTTGGAATGTAAGTTGGTGCAGCCACTATGGAAAACAGTATGGAGGTTCCCCAGAAAGCTAAAAATAGAATTACCATATGATCCAGCAATCCCACTTCTGGGTATATATCCAGACAAAACTATAATTCAAAAAGATACATGCACCCCTATGTTCATAGCAGCACTATTTACAATCGCCAGACACAGAAACAACCTAAATGTAAATTGACAGAGGAATGGATAAAGAAGATGTGGTACTCAAAATGTTCACTGCAGCTCTATTTATAATAGCCCAGAGATGGAAACAACCTAAGTGTTCAGCATCGGATGAATGGATAAAGAAGATGTGGCACATATATACAATGGAATATTACTCAGCCATAAAAAGAAACGAAATTGAGCTATTTGTAATGAGGTGGGTGGACCTAGAGTCTGTCATACAGAGTGAAGTAAGTCAGAAAGAGAAAGACAAATACCGTATGCTAACACATATATATGGAATTTAAGAAAAAAAAATGTCATGAAGAACCTAGGGGTAAAACAGGAATAAAGACACAGACTTACTAGAGAATGGACTTGAGGATATGGGGAGGGGGAAGGGTAAGCTGTGACAAAGTGAGAGAGTGGCATGGACATATATACACTACCAAACATAAAATAGCTAGTTAGTGGGAAGCAGCTGCATAGCACAGGGAGATCAGCTTGGTGCTTTGTGACCACCTAGAGAGGTGGGATAGGGAGGGTGGGAGGGAGGGAGACGCAAGAGGGAAGAGATATGGGAACATATGTATATGTATAACTGATTCACTTTGTTATAAAGCAGAAACTAACACACCATTGTAAAGCAATTATACTCCAATAAAGATGTAAAAAAAAAAAAAAGATGTGGTACAATGGAATACTACTCAGCCATAAAAAAGAACGAAATAATGCCATTTGCAGCAACATGGATGCAACTAGAGATTATCATACCAAATGAAGAAAGTAAGAAAGAGAAAGACAAATACCATATGATATCACTTATATGTAGAATCTAAAATATGGCACAAATGAACCTATCTACAAAACAGAAAGGGACTCACAGGCATAGAGCACAGACTTGTGGTTACCAAAGTGGAGGGGAGGTAGGGGAGGGATGGACTGGGAGTCTGGGGATAGTAGATGCGAACTATTACGTATAGAATGGATAAAGAGCAAGGGAACTATATTCAGTATCCTGGGATAAATCATAATGAAAAAGAATATAAAAAAGAGTGTATATATGTGTATAACTGAGTCACTTTTCTGTACAGCAGAAATTAACACAACATTGTAAATCAACTATACTTCAATAAAAAAATAAATTAAAAAAAAAGAGTGGCCATAAACAATGACCATGTCCACTAACTGTAATGACTTTTTAGATCATATGTTTATTGTCTTGAATCTCTTCTTCTGATTTTATGCTTTCCAGCACCATTAAAATGAAAATAACATTTTCTCCTACACGAAAAATCTTTACTGGTCCTGTAGGAGTATGCTTATTATGGACAGAATTGTGCCCCCTGCCCCTGCCCCCATCTATATGTTGAAGCCCTAACACCCAATGTGACTATATCTGTAGACAGGACCTTTAAGGAGGTAATCAAGGTTAAATGAGGTCATAAGGGTGGGGACCTAATGCAAAAGGACTGGTGTCGCTCTAAGAAGAGGATGAGATACCAGAGATCTCTCTTCCTGTATGTGCAGAGAAGAGGATGTGCAAGGACATAGTGAGAAGGTGGCCATCTACACGCCAGGAAGAGTCCTCAGAACCCTGATGGCCCCTTGATCTTGGACTTCCAGCCTCTAAAACTGCAAAAACATAAACTTTGTTGTTGAAGCTGCCCAGTCTGTGGTGCTTTGTTAACAGCAGCCCTAGTTGACTTTTTCTTACAGTTGTGGAGGGCAGCCTCTAATCAGTAATTAAAGAAGAACTGGGATGAGTGTTTCATTCTAGTCTACTTACAGTTGATGGAAAGTTGGAGTGAAGGACTATTAAAAACTAGCAGATAGAATTCACAAGAAAAAGGCATATTTTAAAAAAACAGTCACCTGCAGCCAATTAGATGTAACATTTCTTGTATATTATGTGGCAAATATAAGTACTCTAAATCCATCTAAAGTGGGAATCTCAATGTTTTCTAAGTAGTAATCATGGGTTGTTCATCACTATACCATAAATTCCTTAAGGGCAGGGACTGTTTCCTGGGTACCTATGAAACCATGATGGCTGGGACTGTGCCTGGCACATAAGTGCTCTATCTGAACGGAACTGCTGGTATCAATTAATCAATTTTATCTTTGTAGCAAACTTATGAAGTAGGTATTGCTATTTCCATTTTATAGTTAAGGACCCTGGAGCTCAGAGATGCTGATTTGTTGAAGTCACTCAGCTCAGTATGGAACCCAAGTATTGGGAACTCAGTATTGCACAAGTCATGTGATCTCTGCAAAGGATCTTGTGATTTCCCCAGTTCCTTATCACTCTATCAAGCAACAAGCGATTTGCCACTTCTTTAAACAGATAGTAGAACACCAAAGAATTCAAAGGGAGAAGGCTCTACTAAAGCTTTAAGCACATTTATAGTCATAAAAACAGAGAAATCTATTTTTTAACAAGTTCAATACTAAACATTAGAATGTGAAGTCTCGTAGGGAAGGGAGATCTTCTTCAACCCCAGTGCCTGTTTCTTAGCATCCAGATGGCACTCAAGACACGTTTCTGAATGAGCACTGAAGATTGCTATTTGAATTAGATACATTTTAAGTCACAATAAATAGCCTTCTATGATAACTTGGATCAATGCATAAAATGAGAAGAACTCACGGGGTGCTTGGTAATAAAAAAAATGATCAAACATAAGAAGCCCCAAGCCAAATGAAATATAACTTGAGATCTAAGGAATCTGCTTCAAGTTTAGATATGAAAGGAAATCATGTACAATAACATATGCGTGTGCTCAGGAGCAATCGTTTATGTAACTCTCACTTGTGTAATGTTTCAGAAGAATAAAGAGACTCGGGAGGGAAGCTACTCAGCATGGGGGCTTTCCTGCTTCCTATCCTTCCGCCTGGCAGCATTTTCCAGAGGGAAGGGGCACCCTCCATCTCACTATTACTACTCCAACTTAGGAATTCTCATTTTATCTCCCTCCTCTCTATCTTGAAAGCCATACCACTAGACTTTGAAGGATTCCAAGTGCTCAGAGATACTTCAACCCAAATATCTGGAATTTTACTGATATATTATTTTACTCACATTAGTATCAATACTCACATTATTTTAGATATTAAAATATGTATAACAAGGTACACCATTTACCTATTAAAATCAAGACGATTTTAATTTCCTGGGGTTTCTTTTTCACATATTCTGTAGAAGCCAATGCAAAATTCTACTATAATTCTATAAATTTTGTAAAATTGCCAAACAAAAAATACAAAGTGAAAACTCTTTTGCTCTTACTTGCACTTTATTTTATTTTTATTTATCTAATTTTATTTATTTATTTATTTAACATTTTTATTGGAGTACAATTGCTCTACAATGGTGTGTTAGTTTCTGCTTTATAACAAAGTGAATCAGCTATACATATACATATATCCCCATATCTCCTCCCTCTTGCGTCTCCCTCCCATCCTCCCTATCTCACCCCTCTAGGTGGACACAAAGCACCAATCTGATCTCCCTGTGCCACGCGGCTGCTTCCCACTAGCTTTCGATTTTACATTTGGTAGTGTATATATGTCCATGTCACTCTCTCAATTCCTCCCAGCTTACCCTTCCCACTCTCCATGTGCTCAAGTCCATTCTCTACGTCTGTGTCTGTATTCCGGTCTTGCCCCTAGGTTCTTCAGAACCATTCTTTTTCTTTTAGATTCTATATATATGTGTTAGCATATGGTATTCGCTTTTCTCTTTCTAACTTACTTCACTCTGTATGACAGACTCTAGGTCCATCCACCTCACTACAAATAACTCAATTTCGTTTTGTTTTTAAGGCAGAGTAATATTCCATTGTATATATGTGCCACATCTTCTTTATCCATTCATCTGTCGATGGACACTTAGGTTGCTTCCATATCCTGGCTATTGTAAATAGAGCTGCAATGAACATTGTGGTACAGGACTCTTTTTGAATTATGGTTTTCTCAGGGTATATGCCCAGTAGTGGGACTGCTGAGTCGTATGGCAGTCCTAGTTTTTGTTTTTTAAGGAAACTCCATACTGTTCTCCATAGTGGCTGTATCAATTTACATTCCCACCAACAGTGCAAGAGGGTTCCCTTTTCTCCACACCCTCTCCAGCATTTATTGTTTGTAGGTTTTTTGATGATGGCCATTCTGAACGGTGTGAGGTGACACCTCATTGTAGTTTTGATTTGCGTTTCTCTAATGATTAGTAATGTTGAGCATCCTTTCACATGTTTGTTGGTGACCTGTATATCTTCTTTGGAGAAATGTCTATTTAGGTCTTATGCCCATTTTTGGATTGGGTTGTTTGTTTTGCTGATATTGAGCTGCATGAGCTGCTTGTAAATTTTGGAGATTAATCCTCTGTCAGTTGCTTCGTTTGCAAATATTTTCTCCCATTCTGAGGGTTGTCTTTTCGTCTTGTTTATGGTTTCCTTTGCTGTGCAAAAGCTTTTAAGTTGCATTAGGTCCCATTTATTTATTTTTGTTTTTATTTCCATTTCTCTAGGAGGTGGGTCAAAAAGGATCTTGCTGTGATTTATGTCATAGTGTTCTGCCTATGTTTTCCTCTAAGAGTTTGATAGTGTCTGGCCTTATATTTAGGTCTTTAATCCATTTTGAGTTTATTTTTGTGTATGGTGTTAGGGAGTGTTCTAATTTCATTCTTTTACATGTAGCTGTCCAGTTTTCCCAGCACTTATTGAAGAGGCTGTCTTTTCTCCATTGTATATTCTTGAATCCTTTATCAAAAATAAGGTGACCATAATGTGTGTGGTTTACCTCTGGGCTTTCTATCCTTTTCCATTGGTCTATATTTCTGTTTTTGTGCCAGTACCATACTGTCTTGATTACTGTAGCTTTGTAGTATAGTCCGAAGTCCGGGAGTCTGATTCCTCCAGCTCCGTTTTTCTTTCTCAAGATCCTTTGGCTGTTCAGGGTCTTTTGTGTTTCCATACAAATTGTGAAATTTTTTGTTCTAGTTCTGTGATACATGCCATTGGTAGTTTGATAGGGATTGCACTGAATCTGTAGATTGGTTTGGGTAGTATAGTCATTTTCACAATGTTGATTCTTCCAATCCAAGAACATGGTAAATCTCTCCATTTGTTTGTATCATCTTTAATTTCTTTCATCAGTGTCTTATAGTTTTCTGCATACAGGTCTTTTGTCTCCTTAGGTAGGTTTATTCCTAGGTATTTTATTCTTTTTGTTGTAATGGTAAATGGGAGTGTTTCCTTAATTTCTCTTTCAGATTTTTCATCATTGGTGTATAGGAATGCAAGAGATTTCTGTGCATTAACTTTGTATCCTGCAACTTTACCAAATTCATTTATTAGCTCTAGTAGTTTTCGGGTAGCATCTTTAGGATTCTCTCATGTCATCTGCAAACAGTGACAGTTTTACTTTTCTTTTCCGATTTGGATTCCTTTTATTTCTTTTTCTTCTCTGATTCCTGTGGCTAAAACTTCCAAAACTATGTTGAAGAATGGTGGTGAGTGTGGCCAACCTTGTCTTGTCCCTGATATTAGTGGAAATGGTTTCAATTTGTCACCATTGAGAACGATGTTGGCTGTGGGTTTGTCATATATGGCCTTTATTATGTTGAGGTAAGTTCTCTCTATGCCTACTTTCTGGAGGGTTTTTTATAATAAATGGGTGTTGAATTTTGTCAAAATCTTTTTCTGCATCTATTGAGATGATCATATGGTTTTTACCCTTCAATGTGTTAATATGGTGTATCACATTGATTGATTTGCATATACTGAAGAAGCCTTGCATTCCTGGGATAAACCCCACTTGATCATGGTGTATGATCCTTTTAATGTGCTGTTGGATTCTATTTGCTAGTATTTTGTTGAGGATTTTTGCATCTATGTTCATCACTGATATTGGCCTGTAGCTTTCTTTCTTTGTGACATCTTTGTCTGGTTTTGGTATCAGGGTGATGGTGGCCTCATAGAATGAGTTTGGGAGTGTTCCTCCCCCTGCTACATTTTGGAAGAGTTTGAGAAGGATAGGTGTTAGCTCTTCTCTAAATGTCTGATAGAATTCACCTGTGAAGCCATCTGGTCCTGGGCTTTTGTTTGTTGGAAAAATTTTTTTTTTTTTCCTGTGTTCGGGCCTCTCACCATTGTGGCCTCTCCCGTTGTGGAGCCCAGGCTCCGGATGTGCAGGCTCAGTGGCCATGGTTCACGGGCCCAGCCGCTCTGTGGCATGTGGGATCTTCCCAGACCAGGGCACGAACCCACGTCCCCTGCATTGGCAGGCGGATTCTCAACCACTGCGCCACCAGGGAAGCCCCCTGCTGGAAGATTTTTAATCACAGTTTCAATTTCAGTGCTTGTGATTGGTCTGTTCATATTTTCTATTTCTTCCTGGTTCAGTCTCGGGAGGCTGTTCATTTCTAAGAATTTGTCCATTTCTTCCAGGTTGTCCATTTTATTGGCATATAGTTGCTTGCAGTAATCTCTCATGATCCTTTGTATTTCTGCAGTGTCAGTTGTTACTTCTCCTTTTTCATTTCTAATTCTATTAATTTGAGTCCTGTCCGTTTTTTTCTTGATGAGTCTAGCTAATGGTTTATCAATTTTGTTTATCTTCTCGAAGAACCAGCTTTTAGTTTTATTGATCTTTGCTATCATTTCCTTCATTTCTTTTTCATTTATTTCTGATCTGATCTTTATGATTTCTTTCCTTCTGCTAATTTTGGGGTTTTTTTCTTCTTCTTTCCCTAATTGCTTTAGGTGTAAGGTTAGGTTTTTTATTTGAGATATTTCTTGTTTCTTGAGGTAGGATTGTATTGCTATAAACTTCCCTGTTAGAACTGCTTTTGCTGCATCCCATAGGTTTTGCATCATCATGTTTTCATTGTCATTTGCTTCTAGGTATTTTTTGATTTCCTGTTTGATTTATTCAGTGATCTCTTGGTTATTAAGTAGTGTATTGTTTACCCTCCATGTATTTGCATTTTTTCCAGGTTTTTTCCTGTAATTGATATCTAGTCTCATAGCATTGTGGTTGGAAAAGATACTTGATCCAATTTCAATTTTCTTAAATTTACCAAGGCTTGATTTGTGACCCAAGATATGATCTATCCTGGAGAATGTTCCATAAGCACTTGAGAAGAAAATGTATTCTGTTGTTTTTAGATGGAATGTCCTATAAATGTCAATTAAGTCCTTCTTGTTTAATGTATCATTTAAAGCTTGTGTTTCCTTATGTATTTTCATTTTGGATGATCGGTCCATTGGTGAAAGTGGGGTGTTAAAGTCCCCTACTATGATTCTTACTTGCACTTTAAATAAAGTAAGTACTCACGTAAGTAGATGGAAATCCTAATAGATCATGTGAACGAACCACTCCTCTTCTCTACCTCTATGCAGGTGATCTCCCAATTCTCCTAAGCCCTAGCCTCTCTCCAGGGACTCAGATCCATTGTTCCTCATAAGCAGCTGAGTCTCTGCCACCACGACTCCCTCAGCCTTAGGCTCAACAATGGAGTCATCTGTAATTTGTCATCCCTTCCTCCCCAACACTGATTTATTACTTTATATAACAAACACTTATATAGCACTGTTTTAAGTGCTGAACAATTATTACCTAACTTAAACGTCTTAACATCCTATAATTACTCCCACTTTAAAGCTTGGGAAACTGAGGCAGAGAAAGACCTTAAGTAACTTTTTTAAGGTCCACAGCAGGAAACGGCAGAATCTGGGATGTGCTTGAGTCCCTACTTTAAACCATCACATTGAGCTGCCTCTCCAGAGCAGTGCTAAGTTCATCCAGAGTCTACCTCTGAAATGTTCCTTACACTTCTCCCTTCCTGTTTCCTTCCACTGGCACAGTATTAGCTCAAGTCTTCAGTGTTTCTCATCTCACCTACTACAATCATCTCCTAAACAGCTCTCTCCAATTTTCTTCTCTTCCGCAGCCAATCTATCCTTCCCAATGTTACCAGATTGCTAGCTTGAAGTATGGATATAATTTTACTGCTTTTTTGCTTAACAGGCTTCAGTAGTTCTTCATTTCTTCCTGAATTATTAGTAAACTCTTTACCTTGGCATTCAAAGCCCTTCACAACATGGCTTCAACTTAGCCCTCTAACTCTTTCATTTCCCTATTCTTTAATTCAAGTGAATTAATTTGAACAAGTCCTATGCTTGCTCACTTTAGTACTTCTGCTCACACTGCTTCTGCCTACGTATAATGCCTTTAACCACTGCCTCTCCCTAACAAAGTCCTACACAGCTGTGAAGCTCTACCTTGAACGCCGCCTCTCCCACAAAGCCTTCCCAATCAGATGCATCTCTCTCCCCTTTGCCCTTTTTTAAAAAAAGTTTTCTCTATCAGAATGATATCCACAGTATCTTCTAAATTTTGCCCTTTCTCTATTTTGAATGATGGTTATTCATGATGTTGTCTTATTTTGCTTCTATAATGTAATGACTCTGAGGGCAATGACTCTTTTATACATCCTCTTCCCTGTAGTGTCTAATAAAAGAAGTTTACATAGTAAACCTGCAATAAAAATTTGTTAAATGAAACTGAATGTACAGGCTAGTTACAATAATTCTTAACATAAGTGAATGATTAAAAAAATGAGAAATCCCTTAAAGAAAAAACTGTTTGAAATAAACTTAATCCTTAAAAATAGGAAGATGATAAAACATTTGAGGATCTAGTGAACGATGACAGAAAAAAACTTTACAGAAAAACAAGGTGTAGAGGATGAAATCCTAACCCTTTGTACTACATGATGAAAAATGTGTCAAACATGTGAACAGGCACATGCACAGATAAGACTATTTGCTAATGGGGTGTTACCTTGGCAACTGTTTGTTCGGCGATGGTGCTAGGCCGACGCTGGCGGGCATCAAGTCTCTGCTCCACAGGAAAACTGCTCCTATGTGATTTCAGGCGCTCCACCAACAAGTAATAGATGGCAGCAAAGTGGTTATAGCTCTTGTTCTGCAAAGCCTGGAAGAGAAAACAAGTGCCAAAGGCAGAGAACCATAAAAACCAATTCAATGATTTAAACCTTTCTAAAAAATGAGGGAAAAACACAACATTGTAAATCAACTATACTTCAATAAAATCTGAAAAATAAATTTAAAAAGGAGGGAAGATACCATGTGTTCTTAAAAACAAGCAAAGTAACAAACGAAGTATGCCTCAAAACGAAAGCTATTCCAGAATTTAGAATAGAAGACAGATAACTTCATTAATTGTATAAAGGATGATACCTCTGAATGACTTGACTGGCTCTTTTACATTAATAGGATCCATTTATTTTTCTGCATTCAGAGAAAATGCCACCATTGTCTCATGCAGACATTCCCCAATGCCGGTATATGGTGCCATCTCATAGCTGCAACTAGGCTGTAAGGTTGTTTAGTAACCTGAGCCCAGAGGCTCTAATTCCACAGCCTCGACACAAGTCCAAACCATTGCAAACCCTGAAGTCAATGATTAAAGTCTCTGGGGAAATTTCTGGTGATTATTTTGGGCTGGAGAATGACATCTGGATGCGGGGTTGAGAGACGCTGGGTCTCCATTCTTAGGTAATATTTTCCTCTTGTTTTTGCGGTCCAACCCTCTTGAAACCTTGAAAATAAAGTCGCTTCGTAATTTTTCACATCCCTAGCTGGCCAGCTCTCCCAGGATACTAACGGAACAGCAAAACAACGGCTCCTTTGGCGTCTAATTCCACATGACAGGCTGCATGAGTGCTGTGCAGTGCAGCTCAGATGCAGAGCACTGGCAGCAAACATCACAGGCCGGGGAACTGCACTCACAGCTGCCTTCAAGGGCAAGTACAAAAAAACCTCTCTAAGCACGTGATGAGCAAAGCAGGAAAGCAGTCTGGTTTCATTTATGGCTGCAATGAAGGAAAAGGCAGCACAGTTTGGAGCACTTTATCTTCACAGGGGGGCGTTTTATAGTCTTTCTTGTCATGCTTCATCCTGAAAAGCACTGTTTGTTCTTTGCCTGTTGCGGGGGTATTAAACATATGCATATCCTATGCACATGCCAGCTGTTAAAGGACAGAAACAAAGCTGCCAAGGAATTTCCTAGGTTCATGACCTTCTCAGTTCTATGACCCATAAAACTTCCAAATCAGGAATCCACCTGTTTTTGCCTTCTGAGTTTCTTCAGTTCACAACCTAAACCCGATGCCTACCCTTCTTGTTTCCTGCTCAGCCCTCAGCCTTGTTCCATATCTGCACATTTATGTTTCATATAAACTAGCTTATTACCTGTATAGAACTTCATGTTTCATCTTAGAAGAAGCTTTCTACTTTGTATTTGCTAAGCTTCCATCTTTGTCTTTTCTCAATCCTATATAAACACTTCCTTTTAAATATTTTTGGCAGTTGGGGCAAAGGGAGGAATTTTTATATTGATTGAAAGCAAACATAAATATAGTGTGATGAAATCTTCAGGGAACACTGAACAGTAGGCCTAGGTACTGGGATGGCTAAAAGACCAGGATGACAGGTATGAGCATGAAATTTCAAGTTACTAAGTACAACAGAGTCCTAAAATTTCTTTAGTCGAATCTCTGACCACTTTACCTCAATGGTTTTCTGTTGATCTATTCCAAGGCCGTGCATCAATCGCAGAACCTGTTCATTAAACTCCCCAATGGATGGCTCATTTTCTTGCCCTTGTGGATAGAGAACAGGTCTCTGTACAGGAACTTCTACGAGCATCCACTTATGCTCCTTGATTTGAGCTATGGTTAGCCGTTTGGACGGGTCTAGGACCAACATCCTTCGAATAAGGTGCTCACAATCTACAGAAAACACAATGTTACAAAAGTCACGTAAATCACCTTGCACTTTGGGGTATTGACTTGACTCATGTGACTTTGTACAATGGTGTTAATCTTTGTACCCTCCACAGTGCCCACTGGAAAGCAGAAGGTCAAATGAATAAACGAATACCTGAAGGCTACTTGTATTTGTCAAGTTCACATGATGAATGCTGGCGCACAAAATTAACCATCACTGTGAATGAATACTTAAGAAAAAACAGGAGGGTGTAGATCTATCCAATTCTGTACTTAATGAACCTTTTTACTGAATTTCTCAACTTACAATATCTAGACACAGACTTAGATTTCCACTAAAGAAAAAAACAAGCCTTCTTCCTAGAAAAAGCAAATAATAAACGGTTCCTTACAGTCACTTCTGAGGCTGATACACTAAGGCTATTAAGTGAGGCTGGAGCTCTCCAAGGGACTGTTGCTATTCTCCGTATCAGTGCAACTGAGAAAAATGTACATGAAACACTAGTCACTTCTGATGACACTAAGTAAACTGCACTGCTGCAACCCTGGGCACTAGCTTATTCTCTGAGCTGACATCATATTCTTTACTACCCCCACATAAACTAGCCTTTTATCACTTGTTATGTTCTAGGCACCATGCTAAGAGCTTTACAGAGCTTAATTTAATTAATCCCCACAATACCCCTTTTAGAAACTATTGTTATTTCCATTTATAGACTGAGGAAACTGAAGCACAGAGATATAACTTGCCAAGGCCAGACTGTCAGTAAGTGGTGGACTCAGGATGAAAACCAGGTGGTCTGGCTCCAAAATCTATCCTCTTAACTACTAGAACATTACTTCTGTTACCAGGAACAAGCAAATTAAGGATAAAAACCAAAATCTAAACTGAGTAAATTTAACTGCTGCCCATGCAGCAAAAACCAATACAAGACTGGAAGGGACTATGGCACTTCATCTGAATTCAACAGTTTTGCTAGTTGGTTTTAAATTTAATTAAAAAATTTAATTTTGTAACTTCCCACCAAAAGATGTGGGAAAATCCATTTCATACTTAGAGTGAAATGGTTGTGAATCTGTATCTACAAAATGCTTCTCTAAGTCTAAAATAAACCTGGTTGTTTAGTAGTGTATTGTTTAGCCTCCATGTGTTTGTATTTTTTACAGTTTTTTTCCCTGTAATTGATATCTAGTCTCCTAGCGTTGTGGTTGGAAAAGATGAGGTATCACCTCACACCGGTCAGAATGGCCATCATCAAAAAATCTACAAACAATAAATGCTAGAGAGTGTGTGGAGAAAAGGGAACTCTCCTGCACCGCTGGTGGGAATGTAAATTGATACAGCCACTATGCAGAACAGTATGGAGGTTCCTTAAAAAACTAAAAATAGAACTACCATACGACCCAGCAATTCCACTACTGGGCATATACGCTGAGAAAACCGTAATTCAAAAAGATACATATACCACAAATGTTCACTGCAGCACTATTTACATAGCCAGGACATGGAAGCAACCTAAATGTCCGTTGACAGATGAATGGATAAAGAAGATGTGGTACATATATACAATGGAATATTACTCAGCCATAAAAGGGAATGAAATTGAGTCATTTGTAATGAGGTGGATGGACCTAGAGTCTGTCATACAGAGTGAAGTAAGTCAGAAAGAGAAAAACAAATACCGTATGCTAATACACATATATGGAATCTAAAAAAACGGTACTGATGAACCTAGTGGCAGGGCAGGAATGAAGATGCAGACCTACTAGAGAATGGAATTGAGGACACCAGGGGGGAAGGGGAAGCTGGGACGAAGTAAAGAGTAGCACTGACATATATACACTACCAAATGTAAAACAGCTAGCTAGTGGGAAGCAGCTGCATAGCACAGGGAGATCAGCTGGGTGCTTTGTGATGACCTAGAGGGGTGGGATAGGGAGGGTGGGAGGGAGGGAGACGCAAGAGGAAAGAGATATGGGAACATATGTATATGTATAACTGAGTCACTTTGTCGTACAGAAGAAACTAACACAACATTGTAAAGCATTTATACTCCAATAAATATATATAAAAATATAAATAAACCTGGGACATTTATAGACAAGGGTAAATGGGAAGACTTGCTGTTCTTAATCTGGGAAATTTTCTGTTTCCAGTTATGAGTAGGAAGATTAGAATTTCTCTCACCTACATGGAAGGGGTTGCTTATTTCTACGGCTTTTAAAGTGACTCGGTCACTTTATTTGGCACCCAAACTTAGAAAAAGAGAAGCCTTTGTTTAGGCACTCATTTTCAGAACAAATTTTGTAAAACATAATTTTAAGATAAACAGGTTGTTACCTTCTGACATGAAATACGGAATCCGGAATCTTCCTTCTAACACTCTCTGCCTCAAAATTGGAAGAGTCGGTCCATCAAAAGGTAGAGCTCCACAGACAAGGACGTAAAGAACAACTCCCATGCTCTAGGGAAGAAAACAATGCAGTCTCTTTTCTACTGAGAACTTCAAACACTTTGTTTTCCTAAATATCCTCAGGGCTCTTAAAATCATATGGACTGAAAAATTCCTGTTTGAATTTACTATTTTCTCAGAATTAAAAAAAAAAATCTGAAATGCTGACCAGTGCAATAAAGCATCCTATAATAAATACCAAAAGAATTAAATTAAATCATTTTGATTACTAAACTTTAAATCATTGCTGATATTAGTATGATAACATCTTTCCCTAGAAATTCTTTCCTAGAATCTAATTCAAGATGCTCTAATTTTAGTCCAGTGGACAGGGAAAGTATGAACTATTGACTACGTGTTAGGTACCGAGAGATTCCGAGATGGGCCAGAGTACCAAGTATTATCATTATAGATGCATTTAACACAGCAAAGCAAAGAAATACCCAAATATCCAGCTGTGGTCCTTCATACTGCTGCCCTTCAAAGACTTCTGGGGCTGCATAAGGGGGGCTGCCACACCATGTTGCCAGCAGTTCACCACTTTTAAAGAAATTTCCAAAACCGAAATCTATTGGGATGGAAATAAATGTTACTTTCATCTGTGCTCTAAAACTATACTGAATTTCTCATAATAATTTTATAATATGCTACATTAACAATATCACCACTATTCACTCTGTGAGAATGCGATGGCATGTATCTTATGATGTTTCCTTAGCACTTAGCACAATGAATAGCAAATATTAAGTACTCAGTAAATATTTGTTGAATGAATGTGTTAATGAATTAAGTTTTCTTCTCAAAGAGAATGAGCGAGAGGCTGGAAAAAGACTTTATCTCTTGTATTTTTAAGGCTGAAAGAAAAATCCACTGATATGGACAATCAACTTGAATTTGATAATCTTAGAATTTCAATTACTCCATGATTAAGAGCTCTTGAGCTTGTATGGTTTATAAAAAAAGAAACAAATGAGTAAAACTCTAAGATATTTACCTAAACACAACCAAGGGACCGGCTGCTCTCACAGCCCCAGGCTAGCAAGATAAATATAACATTTTAAGGCAACTGAGGACAGTGTTTCCTAAGTAACAGCTCTCTAAGTGTTGGCCCGCACATCCTGAATTAGGCAGATACTTATCTGAATAGCTCATTAACATGCAATGGCCATGTGACCCAGCCACAGGCCACCTATCACCAATATCACTTGTTTACTCATTTATGGAACGCGGTGGCATTATACTTCAAAATCGTTAATGGCCTTCTCCTTACGATATTAGTCACACTGAATCTGCAGCTTTGATAAACAGCATGCCCTCTGGAAACACTGTACTCAGATGCCTTCAATATGCATGAAAGTTACAGCAGAAGACAAATGCAGTGAGATTTGGTATAAATGCAAGCTTGTGCTCTTTTGCTAAGCCTTCACATAGTCACATGGTCTTAGTGAAGGAACAAATTCCTGTTGTTTTGTAAGTTAGAGCCAAAATGTCTCATGCTGCAACAGACTCCTGGCTGAAGGATACACCTCAGTGATGGGAACTGGCTCTACTCTGGCTGGTATACGCAGTGCATGGAGAGTGAGCTTTCGGTGGTGCCCCAAGGGGACTGGAACAAGTCTCCGGCGCCAGACTGACTGGCTGCGTGACATGTGTTCAGTCTTTGTGAGCCTCAGTCTCCCCAGCTGTAACACTGAAACATCGTAGTCAGCAGGTTGTTATGGGGATCCAATGAGTTAACAGAAACTCACACTCCACTCACACCCTGAGACTATGGTGCGCTTCTGTACCTTAGGGGAGGCATTCTCTAAGCTCCCTGACATAAGCAGTAGTAACAGACACAGTCATGATCCCCAACACCACAGCCTCATGGCAGAGTACGACCTATGAAGTTAGGGAGACCTACAGCTGATTTCCAGTTTTGCCACTTTCTAGCCTCAAGGCCCCTACGTAAATTATTTAATTTTCCTGAACCTTATTTTCTGTATCTATAAGTGAGGGGATAATCCACCTACCCAGATAGGATGCTGTGAGGATTAAATGAGACTAAGAATGTAGAATGCCTGGAGCACAGCAGATGTGAAGTGTCAGCTACCAAAGCCATCATTACCAATTACTGCCTTTCAGAGAAAAGGGTCCTGAGAAAATACACAGGAAGGGTAAAGACAGTGTGGAGAAGCTTAAGCGTTCATGAGAGAAAAGATGGTGCATGTGGGGAAAGAGATGGTGCATCTAAACCTGGTGGAACACAGCTGTGGCCTGTCCTTGGCATCCAGGAGTACGAGGCGACGAGAACACCTCCCTCCACAACGTAACTGCAGTTCAGTCCTATGCTCGGCTTTCCAAAATGACTGTCAGAGAGGTCTTATCTTCTCAATTCCACCTGTAGGACTAACCACTCACATCACATCACAACCCATGTGTCCATATTGATAGGTGTTTCTAATTTTCTAGAAAAACTATACTCTCAAACGATCCAAGGACTAGATGTTCAAATAACATTTAAAGAGGAAAATGTTACTTTCACTCACAGAAAAGCCCAAGAAGCTCTGGGAAGTGTGTTTGGAGATCATGAAATAGGTCCAATAATTGCTGTACTTTAAACCGTAATCACAGGATGAGTTTTAGCACATGTAAGTTGAGAATACTCTCTAAATAGCACTGGAACGTTTTAACGTCTCACAGAGCCATTCCAGAACTCCTTCATTCTGAACCTCCCCCGACTCTTGTAGAACGAACTCAAAGAGTGACTGGGACAGAGGTCTGTCAGGAAGGTGGCCTGGACTCTTTACTCCCCTAGGCTCTCTCACTGGACACTTCATAGGCAGGAAGAGAGCAAAAACTAGGAAAGCACCATGGTGCCTGTAGTAGCCTAGTCTCAACCTTGGCTGTACACATCTGGGACAAAGAAAGCGTCCTGTTACCTTAGAAGAAAAAAGGTACTAAACAGATGTTACTTCTATTTCCTGTAGGTAACTGAAGAAAACAGGAACTTGAGTCTGTAGGAACATTAAGAGAAGCACCGAAAGAAAATCAGGTTCATTAAAATTATTATAATAGCATTTATGTAGATGTCTTCTATAACCCTGTCAAAGCACTTAAATATTTTATTTGTAATTATCTGATGTATGGGTTAAGGAAAGCTTTGGAGTCAGGCAAATCTTGGGTTCTCCTCTTAGCTGTGTGATCTCGGGCAAATTACTAATTTCTCAGAGCCTTGGTTTCCTCATTTGCAAAATGCGGACAATGTCTACACTTCACAAAGTTATTATGAGTAACATATACTCACAATAAGTGAGTATATGTAGATAAGTACACTTACATCATAAGTAGATAACATAATAATGCTTTAGGCATGCTATTGAAACAAAGCAGGTGCTCAATAAACAGTAGCCACTGAGTAAGCTACTCAACAGAAGAGAAGAATAGCAATTCTTCTTCTTGTTTTACTTATCTGTCTTCTCTATCAGACTAAACTCCTTGAGAGTAGAGAAGGGGGAAATGATATATGTCTGTTCCCCTAGGACTTAGTACGCTGTCAGCACACAGCAGCTGTTCAACAAAGGTTTGCTGAATGAATATGCTGTCATCGTGTCTTTTAAAAGTGTCAGAAGCTGACCTAAGCTCTCCTAAGATAATTTCTTCTTAGTAACCCCATGAGGTATCCTTATTTTAGGAAAGAGTGAGGGTAGAAAGTTAAGTACCTTGCTAGAGGTTACACTAAATTGCAGACTTACCAAGTCTGGCTACAGAGCTCTCACTGTTAACCACCTTTATGTCTTTCTCTGGTACAGTGATATGTAGCTATTTTTGAGCAGGTTAATAATTGTCAGGTTTAAGAAGTGGCAATGGGAAAACACTTAAAAATAAAAGCCTTTTTATTTCTTCACAGGAATCTGGACAATTTGCTTCATTCACAGTCTGCAGCTTTCTGCCTAAAAGCATATAGTGAAATGAGGGGCGAGCAAGAGGGATGAAATACGAGAACGGCAGAGCTATGCAGGATTTTTTTCTTTAAAAATTTATTTATTATTTATTTGGCTGCTCCAGGTCTTTGTTGCCACGTGTGGGATCTTTAGTTGTGGTATGCGAACTCTTAGTTGCAGCATGTGGGATCTAGTTCCCTGACCAGGGATCAAACCCGGGCTCCCTGCATTGGGAGTGTGGAGTCTTAGCCACTGGACTACCAGGGAAGTCCCAGGATTTCTTTCTTATCGCTATTTATTCATGTGGAATGGTTATTTAATGTTTCATCACACCAACCAAATTCATTGCTTCCTTCATTAAACATTTGAGTGCATACATGTGTCAACCACTGTGCAAACACAGAAGATAGTCTCATAACAACAGAGAATAATCAAAGACCCCACATTATCACCTGACTTTTGAAAAGCATTATGAAAACAGTCACATGGGCATTCCTCTCTATGCTAGACCCAGACCCAGCCTGGCTTTGCTGGAAAGGAAAGTTTAATGTCTAGTTTAATGTCTTCTCAAATGTTCTGATCTACAAGTTAATACCTCAAATGATGGCTGCTATGTCCCTCAGACACTTTTTTGCTTCCTGTTTCTCTGTCATAGAATGTATGCCATGCTATGTTGGATTCACTTTGATAGTTTTAATTTCCAAATAGTTTTACAGAAGAGTTGCAACAATAAAGTGAGAATTCCCTATGCCCTTTATCCAGCTTCCTCCCCTAATGTTAACATTTTACATAACTCTATTAGTAAAATTATCAAAACTAAGAAAGTAACACTGGGCTTCCTTGGTGGCGCAGTGGTTAAGAATCCGCCTGACAGTGCAGGGGACATGGGTTCAAGCCCTGGTCCGGGAAGATCCCACATGCCTCGGAGCAACTAAGCCTGTGCACCACAACTACTGAGCCCGTGCTCTAGAGCCCATAAGCCAAGCTACTGAGCCTGCGCACCACAACTACTGAAGCCCGCACGCACCTACAGCCCTTGCTCTGCAACAAGATAAGCCACCGCAATGAGAAGCCCGTGCACCGCAACGAAGAGTAGCCCCCGCTCGCCGCAACTAGAGAAAGCCTGCGCGCCCCAACTAGAGAAAGCCTGCGCGCAGCAACGAAGACCCAACACAGTCAAAAAAAAAAAAAAAAAAATTAAAAAAAAAGTAACACTGATTCAGTACTATTAATTAAACCATGGACTTCATTAAGAGTTCTCCAGTGTTCTCTCTAACGTCCTCTCTCACTGCAGGGTTCCACAATGCACTTAGTTGTCATGACTCCTTAGTCTTCTCTAATTTCTAATAGTTCCTCAGTCTCTCCTTGTCTTTCTTGACCATGACCAGTGCTGGTCAGGTATTTTGTAGACTGTCTCTCAGTTTGGGTTTGCTGGATGTTTTCTCATGATTAGATTAAAATGATTGCTTTTTGGGAAGAACATCACAGAGGTGAAGTGCTCTTCTCAGGGCATCATATGATGGGGTGCAGGTATTATGGCTTAATTATTGGTGGAGTTAACCTTGATCTGTGGATTAAGGTGGTGTCTTTTGGGTTACCCCATTATAAAGTTACTATTTTTCCCCTTGAGATTAATAAATAAATATTTTAAAGATATATTGAGTCTATATATACCCTGTTTCTCCTTAAACTTTCACCCATTAATTTAGCATTCGTAGGCAGATCTTGATTGCAGCAACGATTACTGTGATGTTCTAACGGTGAGCTTTCATTTCCCTCATTCCTTCTACAGTTATTAATTACAACTCTTCAAGAGTTGTCCCTTCTTCCTCTCTTATTTATTTACTCATTAAACTATTGTTTATTTTTTACAATACTGTCATATTATATTCATCATAAGTATTTATTTTATTCTTTGGGTTATAATTCAATACTATTGTTATTTATTTTGATGCTTAAATAGTTCCAGCTTTGGCCACTAGGAGCTAATTCAGGTTGGCTCCTGTATCCTTTCAACATGCCCCCATCCTTATAAAATTTCATTTTAAGTATTTCCTTATCTCTTGGTACCAGATGTTCCAGGCTCATCTTGTACTTTCCTGCCCCATCCCATGAATCAACTGCTTTTCCAAGGAGCCCTGATTCCTTTTTTTTTTTTTTTTGTTTTTGCGGTACACGGGCCTCTCACTGTTGTGGCCTCTCCCGTTGCGGAGCACAGGCTCCGGACGCGCAGGCTCAGCGGCCATGGCTCACGGGCCCAGCCGCTCCGCGGCACGTGGGATCCTCCCGCACCGGGGCACGAACCTGCGTCCCCTACATCGGCAGGCGGACTCCCAACCACTGCACCACCAGGGAAGCCCGCCCTGATTCCTTTTACAGAGTAATGGTATTTAGAAACCAAGACTAAGACCTAGATGTACTCACTGCAACTGGGCTGTCACTGAGTCTAGGCCCTGTCATCAAACAGAGGAAATATACATATGAATGCTTATCAGTGTACACACACACACACACACACACACTCCTACATTTGTTTTTGTGCCTGTCTATATGTATATGTATTAAGAAAAAACAATAACCCATGAATTCATACTGATACTTCTCACTCCAATTCAGGGTTCAGACTAGCATTATTTTGATACTATTTTTATTCATACATGATTGACTAAACAACTCTGACAAAATTTTGAAGGTATAAAGAAGTTTTTTTCCTCTGCGGTAATTTGTCATTTGTATGGGAGTAATTGGTGGGAGTAATTGCTTGAACTCTCACTCATAACATACCTTGAATTAGTCAGATCAATCAAGATTTTCAACATTTCTTGAGCACAGTAGGGAAAAGACAAATCTTTCTCAAAGAACCTCTTAGCTTCACAATTTTAAGATACGAAATCATAAGAAGTTTTTGAAACAAAATGACAACTAGTCCTTCAACATGGTGTATGAATTATAATCAAATCCAAAAACCATTTATGTCTTGCCAACTTTGGACTAGGCATTACACACTTGGTATTTTTGTATATATTATCTCATTTAATCATGATGACAGCCCTGTGAGGTATGAATGTCCTTACCTTACAAAGGGGGAAACTGAAAGTAGTTAACCGAATTGCCCAAATATCTACAGCTGCAAGTAGCTTAGCCAGTATTCAAATACACGGCCTTTGAACTCCAAGCCAGGTGTTCTTTTTTTTTACTATACCACAGATGTTCTAAGAACGTCACTAGTCAGAGAAGTTGTTTTTATTTTTTTTGTTGTAAGGCCTCATAGTCAGAGAAGTTTAATCCAACTTAAAATTGGAGATAAGGCTGTTATAAACCCAGGAAAAATTCTTTACATTATATAGAGATGAGAGATTTTCTAATTTATCCCTCTGCTAGCAGAAGTCGACAAATGAGGGCTTTCTCATCTCTACAATATTGAATGCTATGTTAAAAGCATCCTTAATAAATGAATGGGAATAATTAAGATGTTTGCAAAGTAAATGTCAAATATACACTTACATTCATTTTAGAAATCTATATTGATTTTAAGAATGTGTTAAAATAGACACATCTTGTCCTTTTCATGTGAAGATGATTTATGTTCCTATCCCTACAACGCTAAGGCATGTACTCCAAGTTTTTACTTTAACGTTAGTTTTGAGATTTCCTGATATATCCATATTTTCTCACCTGGTTTCTGTGTGGCCTAAAATGTTGATAGAAGAGAGTGTTTGGGGTAGAGTCTCTAACCACATTAATTAGTGTTGACTGACTCATGGAAATCAACTTGGCCTTAAAAGCTGAGTCTTCTAATTACCTCTTATCTAACTAGTAACAGACCATGGATATATTTGAAAACAGTATTAGAACTACTATTATTGTTTTCTGCTTTATATTTTGAAAGTGACTGACCTGAATCTTCATGATAACAAAAATTAATTATTATTACTGTCGTCACTAAATCACATAAATTATCAGTGCCCAATCGTCATTAGCAAAGGGCTAACATTTTAGGAATAACAGGGCCTTCCTTACACAGAGTAAATAAGCTGATTACTGTCTGATGGGAACAAAGCACATTAGTGAATACTGTCGGAGTGAAATAGATCAAACATTAGCATGCATACAAATCATCTGGGGAACCTGCTAAAATGCAGATTCTGATTCAGTAGGCCGAGGGGTGGGCTTGAGAGTCTGCACTTCTAACAGACATCCCAAGTGATGCTCATGCTGGTCCCCAGACCACTCTTCCAGTAGCCGGGAAATAAAGAATGAAACGGAGGTTTTGAAAAAGATACAGGTGTTAAACAGTTTGTCGCTGTTTATTGTTGCAAAATAATTATAATTACTAAATACTTTCAAGATTTAATATTTAAATAACAAAGACTAAATAGAAGTCGTTAGGTAAACAATTTAAATCATTATTTTAAAAAGGAAAAAAGCAACCAAAACATTGAAAACCAGTCTTCAAGCTAAGAGAAAGTAAATGATTTCTAGGAATCAACACAACCAAGGCAATTTTTAATCTCCAGCAGTGTGTTATAATGTCTAATTTATAATTTTAAAAATCCTCCTACAGAGAAGCAGATGGTTTTAGGGTTAAATTTATCCTTGTTTCTAAAATTACCAGTAGAATTCAGATATCCAGTCTTGCTGAAGAGTTACACATCTTTTGTAGTTATTATAATAGGAACGAAGAAGACAATTATGAGGAAATGAAAGCGGACAAATGAAAGGTAGTAGAGTGTGGAGACGGAGCTGACCCACTGCACAAACTGAATACCGATCAGCCAACGCTGACGTCACTGCATACCTTGTTGCCCACCAGCAAGAGGCCAGCTGCACAGTTTACTTCCAAACACCAGTCACTCCCTCCCTACCTGACAAGAGGACACAAGAACAATCATCACAGTTGAGATGAAATGTGATTCTGCTGACCACTGTGAGACATCTATTTGTTCAATGAGAGAGTTCAGTGAGCTAAGAAGCAAGTAAACGCTCTTCCTCAGCCCAAAATGGAGTGGGGGAGGCGGAGGGAGGTGAAGAGGGGAAACACAAAACAAAAGGAAACAAAACCCTTTGAGCTGTCTTCCATATTCCAGGCTTAATGTGCGGCTAGTGCTAAGTAGGCTTGAAGGATAAAGACAAGGTCTCATTGTGTTTGCTGATGCAAAAGCTCTTTGCACATTTTACATAATACTAGTGGCAGGAGGATAACAAATGGAAGACTTTTAATAAATATTTCACTAACAAAACCTGCTTCAGCCTCTCCCACCCTTTTTCGGTTCCAGGGCACAAAACTAGAATTATATATACAGAAACCCTGTCTCAAGGTCTTCTAATAAGCAGGAAGGTTGTTAGAAGCAGTCATGAGAGATGATGGGCTACTCAGAGATCATAGGTCAATTCAGAAAGGAAGCATTCCTCTTGGGCTAAAGACAAGTGACTTGTGATGCACAGGTAAGATTAATCAGGCTTATATCACATTACTAATTACACTGAAGGTTCCTCCAAGGGAAAAAAAAATTAATTTACATCAAGCAGAGACAATTTAGAATATAAATGATAAACTTTCCTTGTACCTCTGAGATTTGTATTAATAAGGCTTTAAACCTTGGTAATTAAAAAAAAAAGACACGGTGGGGGGGTTATATGGCTATCAAACTTTTCAGAATTTGTTTTCACATGGAATCAATTATACACTGAATACAAATAATAGCTACCTTTTATGAGTGTTTACATGGTGCCAGGAACCTTAATTAACAATTTATTTGGGACTTCCCTGGTGGTCCAGTGGGTAAGACTCCATGTTCCCAATGCAGGGGGCCTGGGTTCAATCCCTGGTCGGGGAACTAGATCCTGCATGTATGCCACAACTAAGAGTTCACATGCCACAACTAAGGAGCCCTCATGTCGCAACTAAGAGTCTGCATCCCGCAACTGAGAAGTCCACATGCTGCAACTGAGAAGTCTGCATGCCGAAACTAAGACCCAGCACAGCCAAAATAGATAAGTAAATAAATAAATATATTAAAAAGCAAAACAAAAGCCCCCAATTTATTTAACAAAATCTTAGCTAGCACTAACTATGTACCAGGCACTGTTCTAAGAACTTTGCAAATATTAACTAATAACCACTATGAGATATGAACTTCTGTCATTCCCTCTTAACTGATAAGGAAACTGAGGACAGAGAGGTTAGGTAATGTGTCCAAGGTCATGCAGCTAGTAAGTGCAGTGCCAGGGTTCAAATCCAGGTAGCCTGGCTCTAGAGCCCATAATCTTACCTATGACCTCTCTGTGTCTTAACATTATCACTAATCCCTACAATGTTCCTGAGAAATGGATTAATCTCTGTTTAACAGATTTGGAAACCTAGGCTCAGTGAGGTTAATTAATCAGCCCAAGGTCACACAGCTACTAATGGCACAGCCAGAATTTGTACCAGTACTGTCTGATATCAAACTCCACATTCTTTATGAGAAGCCTTGTTTGAATTGTGATATTTTCTGAAAACCTCCTCTGAGTAATTCATACATATTAATTCTTATCTAAGTATTCATTATAAACATTTCAGATTAGGAAAGTTGAAGAATAAAACTAAATGTCCTTCATCTATTTACTCTCAAGTTAATGCCTAAATAGTCATAGCCAAAATAGCGTGGAGGAAACAGTACTGCAATTATCAAAACCAATGAAAGGGACTTCCCTGGTGGTGCAGTGGTTAAGAATCTGCCTGCCAATGCAGGGGACATGGGTTCGAGCCTTGGTCCGGGAAGATCCCACATGCCACAGAGTAACTAAGCCTGTGTGCCACAACTACTGAAGCCCGCGCGCCTAGAGCCCGTGCTCCGCAACAAGAGAAGCTACCACAGTGAGAAGCCCGTGCACCGCAATGAACAGCAGCTCCCGCTTCACTGCAACTAGAGAAAGCCTGCACACAGCAACGAAGACCCAATGCAGCCAAAAATAAATAAATACATTTATATATAAAAAAAAAACTAATGAAAGCCAAAATTTCTTTGCATTCTGCCTCTTACTCTGAATATCCTAACACTCGTATTTTGCGATGGCTGTAGGTCTCATAATTGAGGCGATGAGCACACACAGGTGTGGATGAATTCATGGCCCACCAGTGTCTGACGTTTTTACCCGCTGGAGGAGCATAAACGAGAAGCTGATTTCAAAACCAAGTTTCTGTATTTATTAAAATGAACCACGTCTGATACTTCTATTCCATTTTCTGTCTTATAAAGAGACAAATGTTTTAATTTAAATCTAGTTTTGGTTTGCACTTCTCTTCAACTTCAACATACAAGATGGTTAAAACACTTCATTTATTCAGCCCATTTAGCAATTAAAGAGATCTTCATAAGCAGAATAAACAGAGATAGTATAATTTGAGAGAATAATTCTGTATTTTATTCTGAGGTTTTGTAATTTTTCCATGGAGCCCCATCTTTCCTACATGTATTAGATTTCTTTAAATTCAAGAAGAATCCTCAGAGATCAGAAGATGATATTTTTAAAGGGAAGCAGGGCCATAAAAAAGTTATAAAAATCTATGGATTAAAACAAATACCCTGGAGAAGTTCTTTTACAGCATTGGAACACATCTAAACTTCTGATGACATGTGGAATCCTCCATGATCTGGCTCTGCCTACCTGTCCAGGCTCTTTTCCTATCATTCCTCACTGGCACTTATGCTCCACTAGCCCTGGTCTGTAGTTTCCCTACACACTTTGAGTTCTCTGGGCTGCCTGCCTTTGCATGTGCTGATCCATTTGCCTAGAGCTGCCATCCCTACCTCACCCCCTCAACAAACTCTCCTCCTTTCTCCTTCTCTCCCCCAATCCCACCACAAATGCCTCCTTCTTAATCAAGTCTTAGCTAATAATTTCCCTGATTCTTCCAGGCAAGTTAGTCGTCCTCCCAGCCTCATAGCCTGTATGACAGTTATCTTTTTATGTTATATTTACTTAAAGGTCTGGTTCTGGATTAACTCCTTAAGGTAAGAGCAGAGTTGAGTGTTTTTGTATTGCTGTTGTTTTTGTCTTGAAATATTTGAATCTCCAGGATTTAGCCCAGGAGCATAGTAGATACTTAATAAACATTTGCTAAAATTTGGGGTAAATGGTGGTGAGGATGACAGTGAAAAAAATGTGGGCAATAAGAAATTTGAACACTTAGCTATACTGCGTGTACATGTATGTGTGTGTGTGTATCTACTTGTGAGATATGGAATTAAGGACACTAAATGTATAAATACAGAATGATGGAACCCAAAATTCAGTTAGTGAGTACTCCTTGAGGAATAACTGAAAAACAATGTTTAGAAAATACAACATGGTGCAGTGGAAGAAGCCAGATACTGTGGTCAGAGAGATCTAGGCTTGAATTCCAGGTCTGCTACTTATTATCTGAACTGCCTTAGGAAGTTATTTAATATCTTTGTGTTTCAGTTTTTTCATCTGAAAACAGAGTACCTGCAAATAATGAAGGCTCAATAAATGTTAGCTGTGATACTAGCTTAACCAGAGAGAACAACTTTAGGTCTCTGAGATTTTACCTGTCTTCTAGATAAAAATTAGAAGGCCTTGAATTTCAGATATTCAAAAATAAAAATAGCAAAAACAAACAAATAATTAGATTTCACATAATGACAGAAATACTGGGTTTATCTACCTATACTATAGGCTAGAATTATAGAAGACATTATTACAGCCAGGCAAAACTTGGTTATAACCTTAATGGAATGTTCTGCATATTTTGTTTGCAAGGTTTTTTGATGTTCTATTTTGACACTGTAATTCCTATAGCATATGACTCCCACCTCTAACCTTTCTTTCTCTGCCTGAAATGACTCCCAGAACTCCTTTAAGGTATTGTTTTTGGTGCAAGTTTTGTTTTGGCAATAAAGGAATGTAAAGGTGAAGCAGGGGTTTCCCCTTCTTTCTACAGAGTAAAGAACTTCAAAAAAACAAGAGTCCTCTCTGAGAAGGACAATTTTAGGGCAGCTGATGCTTTCAAGGAGAAGTGAACAAAAAATTACAGTGAAGTGCACTACAGAAAGTTTGCAAAAAGGAGTGAAATGAATGAGACCAATGGAAGGGCCAAAAGAAGGAAAACTGGGAGAAATGAACACACATTATAAATTACAGAAACACTAATACTGTATTTTTAAAACAAGATAAATCAGTATAGATCTTCATATATAATGGGAATGTAGCAAATTAACTTAAAAAACAGTCTTATTCAGGCAATTCCATTAGGAAAAAAAAAAAAATCACAGACTACAGAATGAAAAATCCATTACTTCCCTGAAACAAATGTGACATTGGCGTTTAAAATTAATTATTAAAATTAAAGTAAGTAAAAATTATTTGCCTTCTCTAAAATGCCCAAGTTGAAAATGAATGATAAATGGCATAGAAATAAACCAGTTAAATGTACAAATCAGAGGCTTTTCACTTATATTTTATACCACAGTGCAGCAAACTAAGGCAGTTGTTTTCTCCCTAAACTTAGTGAGTCCAGTGAGTATCCAACCTAGCTAGTCAACCACTTCTTGGTCAGCTTCTCTCATGTGGATGCCTCTGTCCCTCTTTAATACCCTAAGACAAAACACCACCGCTTACAACTTTGCTAAGCTTTTGCTCTGTGCCCCTTATTTTCTTCCAAACCCTAACCAGAATAAATCTCTCTCTCTCCTTCCCACACCTACAACCTCTACTGCTGTACTCTAGCACACACCCACATTTTCTTAATTGGAATACTGCATTAGGTTCCTGATTAGTCTTCCTGTCTTCAGTCTCACCCCCATCTCCCACCTATCTTCACTCTGTGGACAGAGAGACATCTTTCTAACATGCAAATCTAATCATCTTGTCCCAGTCCCACTTCATCTCCATCCCCGCCTTAAAATTTCCAATAGGCTATGCTCCCTATTACCTACAGAATAAACTCTAAAATCTTTTTCATGGCCTTCAAGACCTTCATATTCTGATCTTCGCCTACCTGCTCTTCCTGTATCAATCCCCCATAACTACAGATCTTACATTTAACTAATATTGAGCAATGGTTCCCCACCATTACAATTTCAATCTCTTTCTCTCTCTTGTACCTGTGGTTATTTACATAGTTCACCTGTCCTACTTCTGTTTACCTCCCTGGCAAGCTTCTAACTCATCTCTCAAGCCTAGTTCAAAGAGTTCCTTCTTTGTGCAGCTTCCTGACTTCTCAGATAGACTGATGTTCCTACATCTATATTCCTATTGCACTCTGTACATATATTTTTTGGCAACTATTATATTGTATTTTCATTATTCTTATTTCCGCACCAGACTTTTAAGATCACAGGAAATGACTTTTTGATTTGAATCCTTAGTACCTAGCATAGCACAGTACCTGACACATAAATATTTATTGACTGAATGAGAGTTTTGACCATGTGAAAAAGGAAACTTGGAATATAAAATATTTATAAAAGATTTTGCGAATTGTGAAAAGGGTAGGAGGAAAACTAGCAAAATAATCCTTAGTCACCATGTTATAAATCAAAACCCTATTGTATCAGAAGAAGGCAAGGTGCTTCTCATTCTACTGCCGTTACCTCCTTTGTCATTCTTCTGTCTACAATCTCTTTGCAGCCACCAGTCATAATTAAGAGAGCAGGGTAGAGCACCAGCAACCTATGCTACTCCTCCAGACCTATCAGCCCCTCCAATCATCACACACTCAGTGGAGTGCCACAAAGGGGCCTGAACACAAATCAGACTGAGGATACAAATCAGACCCCAGTCGTAGTCCTGCCACAGTGTGCGTTGATAAGGAACTTATTTCCCTTACTTTTCATTATTACACATAGGACTAAGGAAATGAATAAAATACATTCTGAGAGAGCTTGATGTCATGGGTGGAGGCTCCTGAATCTCTGCCTGAAGGTCTGTTTCTGCACCCTGAGTGCCACGGCTCATATCTGATCACGTTAGAGCCAGCTGTGTCCCAGTTACCTGCTATTTTGATATTCATGTTGTTATCCAGCAGAAGATTTTCAGCCTTGAGGTCACGGTGCACAATCTTCCGACCATGACAGTAATCAACAGCAGACAGGATTTGCCAGAATTTGCGCCTCGCCTCAGACTCATTTAACCGGCCGTGGTTAGCAAGGTAGTCTGTAAAAGAAGAAAGAATTGAGAATTATTCACACACACCAAAAAACCCCACTATTAGTATTCAGGATTCTTTTTTTTCCTCTCAAAAAGTGCTTTTTAGAATCTCAAAATTAGTTAATAACAATAACAATAAAAGAATGAATGAAGGGAAATACAGCACACAGAGACTCAAGTTCAAGGTCTTGGCTAAGTGCCTTTTCCTCTCTGTGCCTCAACTTCCTCAATCATAAAATGAGAGGGTTGGTCCTTTTTTTTTTAATTGATGTATAGTAGATGTACAATATCATGTAAGTTACAGGTGTACAATATAGTAATCCACAATTTCCAAAGGTTATACTCCACTTATAGTTAGCCTATAAAATATAGGCTATATTCCCCGTGTTGTACAATATATCCTGGTAGATTGTTTTATACCTAATAGTCTGTATCTCTTAATCCTGTTACCCCTATATTGCCCCTCCCTGCTTCCCTCTCCCCACTGGTAATCACTACTTTGTTCCCTATATCTGAGTCTGCTTCTTTTTTGTTATATTCACTAGTTTCTTGTATTTTTTAGATTCCACATATAAGTGATATCATACAGTAAACAAACAACAAAAAGAGTTCTTTTAATAATGAGAGTTAGTGTTCAAGTAAAACGCTGTTTTCCAAGTTCCTTGCCCTGAGAAAAGTAATTCTAATCATATTTTCACTGGAGCCCAGATACGTGGAGAGAGCCCAAGACCAGACAATAGCAACTGGCATAATATCCACAGTACAATTCAAAATGCTTTTTTAGGTTAAGAGATACAAACTATCATGTATAAAATAAACAAGCAACCAGGATATATTGTACAGCACAGGGAAATATAGTCAATATTTTGTAATAACTTTAAATGGGGTAAATCTGTAAAAATACTGAATCAATATGTTGTAAACCTGCAATAATCATATTATAAATCAACTATACTTCAATTAAAAAAATGTCTTTTAAAGCCCAAACACTCTCTCTGTTCTTTGTTGAAAAATTTATTGAATATTTTTCCTAACCACATTTTAAAAATAAAATTTATTTAAAACAAAGAACATGAATAAATTCTGACATCTCATCAGAAGAGGGATATCTTTCCTTTAAACAACCATTCATGAAGTTATTGTACAAACCACCTGTAAAAGGAGATACGATGGTCCCTGAAAGTAACTTAAATAATTCTCACCCTGTTCTCCTAATCAGTGGAGCAATTCTGATATACCCCAAAACATGCAGACTTGTTCTCAAAACCATGTTCTTTAAAGAAATATACTGTGCAAGATACATTAGCTATTTTTGTGCTATGTTATAATATCTATTAAAGAAGTTTATTTGAAAATTAATTCTGTATGAATTAATTCTGTATGAATTCAATAAAACTAAAAACAATTTATTCAAGTTTTACCTGAAGATCTAAAAGCCCTCTGAAATGGTCTTTTGAGGGAAAGGGGGTCAACATAAACCTTGAAACGCTTTCCTATTTAAGATTATTTTATGAAGTTAGGAACTGTATGAATGAATGAATATTTATAGTCACCTTCACATATTTTCTGCTCCAGGCTTTGGTTTTACTAGTTTTTAAATTCCATGCCTTGGCTCATGCCATCCTCAATATTTATTATAAAATTTACTAACATTTGTAAAGTACTTTACAGTTTATAAAGCATGTTCATGTCACAGTATCTCACTTAAGCTTCCTAAAAGCCCTCTATGATAACTACTACTCTAATTCCCATTTTGTAGATGAGGAAACTGAAGATCAGAGTCATTAAGTAATCTGGCTGAATTCAGACAACTGGTAAGTGAATGGCTGATCTGGAACTAGAAACTTTGAAAAAAACTGTTTTAAAACTGTAACAAGCTTCTTTACTAGACTCCTACTGAAATCCTAACTATCCTTCCAAAACCCTGCTCAAATGCCACTTTGCCCTAAAACAGTCCCTCATCACTCAGGTAGTAATCTCTTTCCTCTGAACTCCTTATCACTTATACCACACTGCCTCACACTTTAATTATCTGTATATGTATCATAATATCTCAATGTGCGTGCACATCTGGGTGCACATGCAGACACAAACAGCCCTAATTCTAACACTCTGTGTATAAGAAAATAAAAGATACCATCATTTAAGCTTCCTGAGGATAGGGGCCATGTCATTCTCTTCTGCACTCCCCACACTGCTTAGCACTATGCACAAAACAGCACAAGTGAAGTACTTACTAAATACTTGTCTGACTAGTGTCTTAATATGGATGGTATCATGAAACGCTCCAAAAACAGTATTATAAAAGTGTGGAGTAGGAGTGCTATACTCTACATGTTATAGGCTTTAAATGTAACTGAACATTTTGTATATTTTTCTATATCTGCTAGTATCACAAACCAAGATGATCAGCTCGTCACAACTCCCCACTGCCTTTACAGAGCACACACAGTAGCCATTCATACTTGTGAAGGGGAAAAAAGGATCACTTAAGAACTAATATGTAGACTTTTCAGCCAAAATGTCCAAACTGTTATCAGAGTGACTATGTCTAAGTAAACTGGCAAGTAAACAGTGTGCTTTCTATTCAAAAGAGTAAACCAGAGCCTCATTTCTATACTGGATGAGCTGGGAAATCTAATAAAGGATTGGATCCTTGGGCAAACAGAAATTCCCAAGGGGAATGCAATACGTTTTCTGTAAGGGATTATATTTTGGCTAGCTAGTAATATCTTTCCTAATATTCCACACAAATGCTACTTAAACTGTATCTATCACTAAATGAGACAATTTTTTCACAAATGATTGACTTCTCCAAATAGACAAAATTTCTTCCTGTTGAAAATTCTGCATCAATGGGTCAATGGGAAAGATTTTTGAGATTTCGACAACACAGAGAAACCTAACAGATCCAATGTGAACAAGTACAAGTTAATACATGTGGAAAAATAACCTGAACTATTGCCTACAAAATGAGTCTTGGGAAGCACAGTAGAATCTACAGTAATTGTTTTTTGAAGCGATCAGTCCAAACTGGAACCGCTACAGCCAAGGGGGTGAAAAAGCTTTGAAGCCTGGCAGGAAGGGGACTGTCTGAAAAACAAAGGTGTGGTATATCTGAACCTAAAATTACCGTTTGAAGCTACAGTCATCACATGTCAATAAGCCTGTAACACACAGTGAGAAAAATGACAACATCCATGTTCCAGAGATTAAGAGACCAACTATTTAAAGAGATGGTATTTTCACTTCTTAAGTGAAAATCTCAGCAAGTATTTAAGCATATCTATGATCTTCCCCACTCTTTGATTTCTGCAGTGTAAACATCCTTCAAAACTATACTATTTGCTGAGAGATGAGAAAGTAACTGAGGCAAAAACCTGTGGCTGCAAATTACATCAGTTTAGGTTTAGTATATCATCCCCATTGAGGGGCACTGTTATCAATCCAAGCTCAAATTAATGCACAAGGTCTAAAGAGAACATGCAAAAAGCACACATTTCACATTAAAAAACTACTTAATTATGGTAACAGAAAAAACTTATATACTATACATAGAGAATCTGAAAGATGCTACCAGAAAACTACTAGAGCTAATCAATGAATTTGGTAAAGTTGCAGGATACAAAATTCATGCACAGAAATCTCTTGCATTCCTATACACTAATGATGAAAAATCTGAAAGAGAAATTAAGGAAACACTCCTATTTACCACTGCAACAAAAAGAATAAAATACCTAGGAATAAACCTACCTAAGGAGACAAAAGACCTGTATGCAGAAAACTATAAGACATTGATGAAAGAAATTAAAGTTGATACAAACAGATGGAGAGATATACCATGTTCTTGAATTGGAAGAATAAACATTGTGAAAATGACTATACTACCCAAACCAATCTACAGATTCAATGCAATCCCTATCAAACTACCAATGGCATTTTTCACAGAACTAGAACAAAAAATTTCACAATTTGTATGGAAACACAAAAGACCCTGAACAGCCAAAGGATCTTGAGAAAGAAAAACGGAGCTGGAGGAATCAGGCTCCCAGACTTCTGATGATATTACAAAGCTACAGTAATCAAGACAATATGGTACTGGCACAAAAACAGAAATACCGATCAATGGAACAGGATAGAATGCCCAGAGATAAACCCACACACATATGGTCACCTTATCTTTGATAAAGGAGGCAAGAATATACAGTGGAGAAAAGACAGCCTCTTCAATAAGTGGTGCTGGGAAAACTGGACAGCTACATGTAAAAGAATGAAATTAGAACACTTCCTAACACCATACACAAAAATAAACTCAAAATGGATTAAAGACCTAAATGTAAGGCCAGACACTATAAAAACTCTTAGAGGAAAACATAGGCAGAACACTCTATGACATAAATCACAGCAAGATCCTTTTTGACCCACCTCCTCCTAGAGAAATGGAAATAAAAATAAACAAATGGGACCTAATGAAACTTAAAAGCTTTTGCACAGCAAAGGAAACCATAAACAAGATGAAAAGACAACCCTCAGAATGGGAGAAAATATTTGCAAATGAAGCAACTGACAAAGGATTAATCTCCAAAATTTACAAGCAGCTCATGCAGCTCAATAACAGAAAAACAAACAACCCAATCCAAAAATGCGCAGAAGACCTAAACAGACATTTCTCCAAAGAAGATATACAGATTGCCAACAAACACATAAAGGATGTTCAACATCACTAGTCATTAGAGAAATGCAAATCAAAACTACAAGATATCACCTCACATCGGTCAGAAGGGCCATCATCAAAAAATCTACAAACAATAAATGCTGGAGAGGGTGTGGAGAAAAGGGAACCCTCTTGTACTGTTGGTGAGAATGTAAATTGATATAGCCACTGTGGAGAACAGTATGGAGGTTCCTTAAAAAACTAAAAATAGAACTACCATATGACCCAGCAATCCCACTACTGGGCATACACCCCGAGAAAACCATAATTCAAAAAGAGTCATGTACCACAATGTTCACTGCAGCACTATTTACAATAGCCAGGTCATGGAAGCAACCCAAATGCCCATTGACTGGACGACTGGATAAAGAAGATGTGGCACATATATACAATGGAATATTACTCAGCCATAAAAAGAAATGAAATTGAGTTATTTGCAGTGAGGTGGATGGACCTAGAGACTGTCATACAGAGTGAAGTAAGTCAGAAAGAGAAAAACCAATACTGTACGCTAACACATATATATGGAATCTAAAGAAAAAAAAAGTTCTGAAGAATCTCGGGGCAGGACAGGAATAAAGACACAGATGTAGAGAATGGACTTGAGGACATGGGGCGGTGGAAGGGTAAGCTGGGACGAAGTGAGAGAGTGGCAATGGACATATATACACTACCAAATGTAAAACAGATAGCTAGTGGGAAGCAGCTGCGTGGCACAGGGAGATCAGCTCGGTGTTTTATGTCCACCTAGAGGGGTGGTATAGGGAGGGTGGGAGGGAGATGCAAGAGGGAGGAGAAATGGGGATAAATGTATATGTATAGCTAATTCACTTTGTTATACAGAAGAAACTAACACCATTGTAAAGCAATTATACTCCAATAAAGATGTTAAAAAAAAAAACCTTATGAGTGTAATAGCAATTCTCTATACTAATTGCCTATGTGTGTATTTTTGATGACTGGATACAGTTTAAAAAATTCTTCTTTCCTATGTTTACATTTGTTCTGATTGTTAAGTGAAATTTAATTTTATGTTTGTTGGTTTTAATAAGAAAACTCTTTAAGGCTATATTTTGTATGTCCTCCCCCACCCCCCAATTTTGCTCTTACGGTAACTGATTTTTATTGTATTTTTACAAAAACCATGGTCTGTGACAGACAGGCCAATCAAAAAAATTGGTGTTTCAATACTGATAATTTGAGAAATACTGATAATTTGAGAAATACTGGGATAGACAAGTAAACAGGCAATTATAATAAACTGTGATAAAGGCTAGCACAGGAATAAATATATCCTAATAAGTATTTCTGCATTTTAAATTTAAAATTTTTTATTATAGAAGTTTCAAACATAAATGAAAGTAGAGAAAATACTGGGTTGGCCAAAAAGTGTCTTCGGTTTTTAAGTAAAAATAAAAGAGACATTTTTCATTTTTACCAAGAAGTTTATTGAACAATGTATTCACCCTTCTGTTCTACTACCTTCTGCCGTTTTTCAGACAAGTTCATAATTCTATCTTCCCAAAACTTTTATCTCTTTGAGCAAAGAACTGTTCCAGGTGCCTTTTACAGTCTTCCAGGGAATTGAAATTTTTTCCATTAAGAGAATTTTGTAAAGACCTAAATAAATGGAAATCCAAGGTGCAACATCTGGTGAATATGGCGGATGAATCAGAACTTCCCAGCCAAGCTGTAAGTTTTTGCCAAAGAAACACGTGGTCTTGCATTATCCTGATGGAAGATTATGCATTTTCTGTTGACTAATTCCGGACGCTTTTCGTTGAGTGCTGCCTTCGGTTGGTCTAATTGGGAGCAGTACTTGTTGGAATTAATCATTTGGTTTTCCGGAAGGAGCTCATAATAGAGGACTCCCTTCCAATCCCACCATATACACATCACCTTCTTTGGACGAAGACTGGCCTTTGGTATGGTTGGTGGTGGTTCATTTCGTTTGCCCCATGATCTCTTCCATTTCACATTATTATTATTTTTTAATTATTATTTTTTTTTGTGGTACGCGGGCCTCTCACTGCTGTGGCCTCTCCCGTTGCGGAGCACAGGCTCCGGACGCGCAGGCTCTGCGGCCATGGCTCACGGGCCCAGCCGCTCCGCTGCACGTGGGATCTTCCCGGACAGGGGCACGAACCCGTGTCCCCTGCATCGGCAGGCGGACTCTCAACCACTGTGCCACCAGGGAAGCTCCCCATTTCACATTATTGTAGTGTCCACTTTTCATAGCCCGTCACAATTTGTTTTAAAAAAGGAACGTTTTCATTACGTTTAAGTAGAGAATTGCATGTGGATATACGGTCCAGAAGGTTTTTTTGCTTAACTTATGTGGAACCCAAATATCAAAGTGATTAACATAACCAAGCTGGTGAAAATGATTTTTAGAGCTTGATTTGGATCTTTTGAGTACGTCAGCTATCTCCCGCATGGTACAATATTGATTGTCCCCAATTAATGTCTCAATTTGTTCACTATCAACTTCAACTGGTCTACCTGACTGTGGAGCATCGTCCAGTGAGAAATCTCTAGCACGAGACTTCGCAAACCACTTTTGACACGTTCGATCAGTCACAGCACCTCCTCTGTACACTGCACAAATCTTTTTTTGCATTTCGGCTGCGTTTTTACCTTTCTTGAAATAATAAAGCATATGCTGAAAATGTTGCTTTTTTTCTTCCATCTTTAATACTAAAATGGCTACACAAAAATTCGCCAATTTTGATAAGTCTTTTTAAAATGCATGCTGATGTGACAACTGTCACATACAATCTAACAAAATTGTTTTGAATGAAGTTAAGGACAACTAAGTGCTTCCAGAGCCATCTTACGGAAAAAACCAAATGAACCTTTTGGCCAACCCAATAATATAATGAATCCTCCAGATTTAAAAGTTATCAACATTTTGCCATGCTTGCTTCATTTATCCTTTTTTTCCTTCCTTTTCTTCCTTCTTCCCTCTCTCCTTTCCTTCCTTCTTCTTTTTTGTTGTAGTAACCTAAGGCAAATCATTTTGTTTCACCCTAAATACTTTTTACGTATCTCTAAAATAAATGGCATTTTCTTACACAACCACAGTACCATTATCACACCTAACAAAATGAACAACTCTTTTAATACCATCTAATATGCAGTTTGAATTCAAATCTCCCCAGCTGGTTTATTTGAGTCAGGATCCAAATAAGATGTATATTTTGTATTTGCTTATTTTGTCTTTGCAATCCTTTTATTCTGGAACAGCCCCCCACTGACACCCCCACCTTCCTTTTTTTTTCCCCATGCTACTGACTTCTTAAAGAAACTGGGTCAGCTGTCCTATAGAATTTCTGGATTTGTCCTTTGCTTCCTCATGATATTATTTAACATATTCTTCTATCTTCCGTATTTCCTATAATTTGGAATTCAAGTATAAAGTATAGAATAGATTCAGGTTTAATTTTTTTTGGAGGGTGGCGAGAATATGTCATAGGCGCATCTACTTGGATAAATATAATGTGGTTCTCCTGCTTTTAGGAATGCTAAGATTGATCAGTGAGTTCGGGGGTGGGGGAGTGGTAATACCTTGATCCTTCAATTAAAGATTCTCGTCACTTTTCCTTGTAATATGGCCCTCAAGCTCCAGTGTACATCAGAACCCTTAGTGGGTTTGTTACAACAAATTACTGGGACCTACCTTCAGAGTTCCTGATAAAGTAGGTGTTGGAAAGGGCCCAGAAATTCATATATTTTTAAGAGGTGCACAGGGGAAGCTTAAGATATTGGAACAGGGGCCACACTGAGACCACAGCACTAATATTAATATTTATTGGTACCTTAATCAATTATTTCATTGGGGTTACGAAATTGTGAGTTTCTAATTTTGTTTTATTCCTGCTACATTTATTAGATGAAATTCTTCTGCTGTCAGTAAGGGCTATTTAGTTATCCTGAAATACAACTAAAACAGATCAAGAAGTATGAATGCTTAATTCTTCCTCATTAAGTAACAATTTTCAGAGTAAGAGGACGGCACACTAGCTACTTCCAATGATAACTAGTAAGATTTGTGTTTATTTTTTAGCTTGCTTTTTTTTCTCTCTCTCTTATGATTCTCTAAAGTATCATAATGACTGCATGGATTTTTACATGTTCTACTATTTCAATCAACTACAGTCATCGCTCGTTTTGATGCTCAAATTTTCCCATCTTTGACCAGTGGGAACCCCTTTATACTGTTTTTTTTTTTTTAAAACATGACCACAGAAATAATGCCTTTGTTGCCTTCTGGCATAATAAAAATGTCTGACGCTTATCTTGGATACTTCCTGCCCCCAACCAGGAATCAGTAATTTTTTTCAAGAAGCCTTGGTTGTTTTTACTGGGGAATGGTATCTGGGTGCTCAAGGCACTTTCTACTACTGGGTTGGTACTGTTTCTAAGCCTTTTCAGGGACAGACTAGGAAATAAGTGAGGAAAAAAAAAATAAATGAATTCATTCCCTTTCAAATTTGGCATTATAGGAATTAGTTTTCTTTGATTTTTATATTTGTATTTCTTTTTCTCTTACATAAAAGATCCTGGTTCTTAACATTAACATAAATTACTTGCTTTATCCTACAATACATGAAATAGTTTCAAAATAGCTATACTAATACTACTACTAACAAGAAAATTACTGATGAAGTTGAAAAGCTAACATTTCTTTGCAGCTCTTTTTATCTTGACATTATATTGTCCTAAGAATATACTGTTTTATCTAAATACTACCTTTTAAAGTTACTTAAAAGCTAGTTCTGTGTGTTGTGTTGCTAACATGATATAAAGATAGTATATTTATGTGTTTGTTTACAAATATTAGGGGTTATCTTTCTTTCTCCTGTTTGATTTAACCTTATTTTTTGATCATGTAAAATACTTACCTGTTGTTTAATATGATGCTGAAGTTAAAACTATGTAATAAGGGACTTCCCTGATGGCACAGTGGTTAAGAATCCGCCTGCCAATGCAGGGGACACGGGTTCAAGTCCTGGCCCGGGGAAGATCCCACATGCCACGGAGCAACTAAGCCCGTGAGCCACAACTACTGAGCCTGCATGCCACAACTACTGAGCCTGTGTGCAACAACTAGTGACGCCCGCGCACCTAGAGCTCATGCTCCACAACAAGAGAAGCCACTGCAACGAGAAGCCCGCACACTGCAAGGAAGAGTAGCCCCCCGCTCACTGCAACTAGAGAAAGCCCGTGCGCAGCAACCAAGACCCAATACAGCCAAAAATAAATAACAAACAAACAATGTAATAAGATATAGTCTGAGAAGACTTGCTTCCATCCCTGTTTCCTTCCTCTGCCTATAGGTAACTGTTTTTATTAGTGTTTGGTTTACCCTTTCTGTGTTTCATTTTATATGTGAAAATATGTACATATATCTCACACAAAAACGTTTATCCCTTCTTTTCTCCACTTCGTAGCATTATATAGAAATCTTCCACATTCCTTTTACAGCATTGCAGATACTTTTAGTATTTAATAGTACGGTGTTAAGATTGAAGGCTCAGGAGTCAGGCTGCCTGGGTTCAAATTCTGTCTTTACGAACTTGCTAACTATGTGAACTTAAGCAAATTACTTAACCTCCCAAAACCTTCATTTGGTAATCCAAAAAGGGGAATAATAATAGAATCCACCTCACGTAAAGATTAAATGAAAAAAAAGCAATTAAAAAAGAAAAAAACCTTTTCATGGTGCCTTGACACACACAAGTGCTCAAAACATTAGCTGCTATTATTTCAACTATGATTATTACTATTGTTGTTGTTATTATATTTTCAGGGGTTGACTCAGGCTACCTTCCTTTTCTAACTACTATCTACCCATTAGCCCCTTATGATATGTTTCACACTCCACCAACATTGCTCTAAAGTTCCTGGCAACTTCCCTAGGCTAAAGCCAATTACCTTTCCTCAGTTCTCATCTTTTATGACCTTTCAATTATATTTTATACTTAACTGGTTTCCAAAATAAACATCTCTCCCTGTTCGATTCCGTGTCTGTCTGGTTTTCCTCCATCTCTTTCACTAACTGGCTCTTCTTTCTCTTCTAACAACATAAAACTATCATAGTATAGTTCTGGCTTTCTGCTTTTCTTTTCCTATACTCCTTCCCTCTTAGAATTAACTCTCACCTTCCTGTGGGTAATCTTTGATCTGCTTTATTCTTAGCTGGATGATTTTAGTTTTCTTTCATACTCTTCTCATTCATTGCCTGTCTCAGGGATACCTCTTCAGTCACTCCAGTCAAAATATGTCTTAACATCTGGCCTGGAACTTTCTGGTCACAGACTCTATTGAGAATCTAATGAAAATTATACTTACATACAAACACACACATAAAATTTTATTTGCAATTTCAAGGGGGTCTATAAAATCTTAAGTTTAATCAAGGTTAGGAAATTCTTCCTTGGAGGATTTCATTCCCTGATTAGAAATTTTATAAAAATAACCTCCAGATCCGCCAAGCACATCTGACCTTTCAGCAGCTACTCTATTGTGTATTTAAACAGATTTTTCTTTCTGCTACTGCAGTGCTATCAAGACTGAGCTCATCCTTCTTTTTATAAACTTCATTACCACCTTCTAAGTCACTATAACTATCATCTTACAGTCACTCAACCTCAAAAATTCAAGAGTCATCTTCTACCAACCCCTGAATTAAGTATAGCTGAAGCCCCAATAAGTAGGTTTCAAGATTTAAATGGTATAATTAATCAGTGTTTTCATATTGCTTTTATAGATTGTAAGTCTAGATTTCAGAGCACAGTGTGTGACATAATAAATGCTCAGTAAATCTTAGTTGCTCTCAATATCATCAACATCAACATCATCATCATCATCACCACCACCACCACCACCACGTGGCATCCCTTATCTTTCCCCAGGGATAAGGAGCAGTTTTCCCAGCCTCTTATCAAAGTGGAGAAACCCAGCCAGCTGACTCTTCTCAAATTTCAGGAATGTCAGAATCTTTGAATGACTACCTTTAAGCTTAATGCTCTTCGGCCAGAAATTATTAGCATCCCTTCAAGCTGGAGCTGAGTAACAGTCCAAAAGATTAATACTTTATGCAATTAAATATTTAATGTTATGTTAAAAAGATTTAATTTGTAATTTCATCAATCTAATCTGGGAGTAAAGTAAAAAGGCTGATGCCAATTTAATATTTTATGCTTAAATAGCCTGAAAAAAACACCCCACCTCAGATAATTAAATCCCAGTCAGAGGTTCCTAACCCACAAATTTACAAAGACTTCACATTTCTAACCACTAAATTTGAAGAGAGATCGTGTTTTCAGGAATGTGACCATTATGAATCCTGAAGCTCCAGTAAGGTAATCAAAATTGGTTCATTTGTTCTCTTCAAAATACTTGGAAGATCCATAGTTTTCCATCCCAAAATTCAAATCTCTATTCATCTTTTTCTCTAACATTTCTTTCCTCTAATCAGTACAAAATATTACTATAAAATAAAACTCTATCTCACTGTAGATCAAGACTCTAGTCTTTGTCAATTTAGCCTGTGCTGGTTCTAACCAACTACTCTTGGAAAAAATATAATTAAGAAAGTAAGGTCCATTAAATAAAAACCTGAAAAACTGTCTTTAGCACATTAATATATGTACCACTTTACACTGTAAACACTAATAGAAAATGGATTAGGTGTATGGTCCATATTGAATTAGGATAACATGGGTTATCCTAATTTTAAATATTAGATTATAATATTACTTATACTATTAAATTACATTAAACTTTTAACCTTGAGATACATTTATGAATATGAAACTATAGATTTTAAAACATTTTGCTTTTTTCTGTTTGTTTTTGTAAGTATATAATCATTTCAAATTGGGTGTTTGTCAAAAATTAAAGGAAATTGTTGCTTGTGGTATATACTCTGGCAATTTAATTGTGCTTTCAGCAATTTCCCTACATTAGACTGTTCGCATCTGTTAGACTCTGAATCAGTTCTTCAAGCTATGTGGAACTACTGAAACAAACCACAATCTTCTGAGAAGATGAGTTTTTAGTTACAGACTTTAAAGTTTTAAAGATTATTTACAATCAACTCCTGTGACTCTACTTTTAAGTTTTCAGCAACAATTAAAAGCAAATATGGTCAAACTTTTCTAACATTACATATAAACCACACATAGAAGCCAACAGACTGCAATATCTGATGATAGTAATGGATGCAAACAAACTGATGACTTCAAAAAATTGTTGTATCTTTAAAAAACAAATAAGTAAAATAAATCTCTGATTTCCTTGTACCTAGGAAGATATCAAAATATAGCAGAAAAAGTTATGAAGTCAGACAAGCCTGATTATGCATGCTGTTTCTACTTCTCACTGCTAAGTGACCTAGGAAAAGTTATTTAGACCCCTGACTACCTGGATTTTTCAGTAAAAAAACCCAAAATTTTGTTCTTTGTGGGAGGGTCCTACCTTAACTGCTCCACACATGAATTCTAACTTTATGGCAGAGAATATTTTTAGAGTGTTTTATTTTCATATCTATCCTATTGACTTCCATCTATACACAGCAATTTCTTTATCCTGTTGCATGAAAATATGCTGTCTGCAGTGTCTAGTAAGAGTCTAGTAGTTATAACACAAAATATGCATTAGAAAAAAATATATTTCCAATTTCAAATACAGCAAATCAAGCAAGACTTGTAAAGATAAACAAGTAAAAGAACATGATTTTTGGCCCAGTTTCTATATATGTGTACAGATCTTAAAAAAAACACACAGACACATCTCAGTTATGAATCAGAATAAATTCAATTTCAAAAGAATAATGAGCACAGTAGCATATGAAGACTTGGGCCCTCAATTGTACTGATTCTTTTCAGGTCAATCTTGAAGCACAACGCTTTCTCTCTCATGGAATCAAATTAAGGCAAAAGTCAAATTTTATTGTGAGTTTATTTTTTATAAATTAATTAATTTACATTTTGGCTGTGTTGGGTCTTCGTTGCTGTGTGAGGGCTTTCTCTAGTTGTGGCGAGTGGGGGCTACTCTTTGTTGTGGTGCACGGGTTTCTCATTGCAGTGGCTTCTCTTCCTGTGAATCATGGGCTCTAGGCACATGGGCTTCAGTAGTTGCAGCACGTGGGCTCAGTAGTTGTGGTGCACGGGCTTAGTTGCTCCGCTGCATGTGGGATCTTCCCGGACCAGGGCTTGAACCCGTGTCCCCTGCATTGGCAGGAGGATTCTTAACCACTGTGCCACCAGGGAAGTCCCTATTGTGAGTTTACAGTACAAGAGTCATCTGTTTATTCATTCATTCAACAAATACCTAGAGGGGTGGGATAGGGAGGGTGGGGGGGAGATGCAAGAGGGAGGAGATATGGGGATATATGTATATGTATAGCTGATTCACTTTGTTATAAAGCAGAAACTAACATACCATTGTAAGGCAATTATACTCCAATAAAAATGTTAAAAAAAATAATAAAGAAAAAAAAAACCAAAAACAAATACTTTAGTGACCTCTTTGTGTCAGCCACTACGCTCAGCACTTTGGCCTCATGAAACTTGTATTTGGTTGGAGGAAACAAAAATAAATAAGTAGACAAATACAAAATTGTAATTTTAAAGTATAATAAATGCCAGAGAAATAGGGTGATCCTCTGGAAAGTACCTGGGGGAGCTACTTTATATAGGGTGATCATGAGAGGCCTTTATGAGAAGGTACTATTTCAACTGGGGAGAAAAGCATTCAAGGAACAGATGTGGCACACTCATGAAACCCAGAAGAAACCAATGAGGCTAAAGCATAAAGATCAAGGAAAAGGGGAAGGCATATGATGAAACTGAAGAAGCAAGGTCAAACTCAGCAAGAATTTAGAAGCCTGAGGAGGGAGTCTGTATTTTAAAATATTGGGACATTAGTTAATGGTTTTAAGTAGGTGAGAGACCTTATCTAACTTACATTTTAAAATTACTTAAAAATAATCTGAAACTGTGAACTCTATATTAATAAGCAATACAGTTCCATAAAGCAAGAATTTAAACAGAAGATTTAAGCACCCCTGTGGGAACAGTCCTGATGGCTGATGTGAGAGCCAGAAGGAAATAAAATTCAGTCCCTAATAATGCAAACAAATTTATAATACATATGAGAAAAGAAGGCTAAATAATAAGAACTTTAGCTCTTCAAGACAATAGAAGAGATGTCGGGCTTACAGACATAAGATGAGATACTGTCTGAAACATCATAAACTCTCTCAATATAATTCCAGAGCAAGAGCTGGGTTCTCTTACTGATTTCAATATATGTAGTAACATTTCATTAACTGTACCAGAACTGCTTTTAAGGCAATAATTAAAAAAAAAGAAGTCAACTGAATAGCCTAGGAAAGTACCCAGTCATATTTAATACTACCAGATGATGATGTCATCTCAATGGCATTAAACATTCCAGACAATTCCTTAAATAGGTATTTTCATCTCACCTATTTTTATCATCTCTATAGGACCTCAAAGTCTGTTGTGAATTATTTCCGAGTAATGAATATGACTGGACTGATAAATGACTCACTCTAAACTGAACTACTGATGTTGTGTGCTATTTACTCAACTTATGGTAGTGTTATAATAATATTTATAAACGCAATCTGGTCACACTTCGAACACATTCTTTACACAGATAAATACATCCAGATAGCAATTTTGATTTTGATATGCAATTATTTCTTAAGAATGAAAGAAGTACAGTCTAAAGAACAGGCTGTGGTTTACCAAACCATGCAATTTTTAGGAATTAGGATTCAAATGCCAAGCTTACAGAATAAGATGCTGATGAAGGAGGAAGAAAACTTGTTAATTTTAATATTTTGTCTTCTGTATATATACTCTAAAGATACAGTGTTAGCAAATACTTGAGATCTAAGACATTGTTGTCATTCACTCATAACTCAAAGGACAAATATATTTCTTTTATTTTTTCATTGAGTTCTTCAGGTGAATTGAGAGTGGAAAACAATGAAGCCAGGCTATATTGCTTCATTCAGAAATGTGCACAGAGAACTCAAGACTGTAGCTTAAGCTGGTCTGGGCAAGTACAATTTTTCAATGAAGCTCTTGCAACAAAATTAGTTAAAGAGCAAATCACGTTTCTTGGCCAAACAAATTCAGGAAAAGTCAAGCCCCTTAGTTTATCATCCAGTGGCTTGACTATAATGTATTTTTCCTGGGGTCCTACACAGGTAAGTAATAATGACATTGTGAAGTCACTTGTCAGAGAGGAGAAAGGAGAACAGTGAAAGGAAAGGACTAGCTGGAAAAAACAAGTCCCTAGCTACTCGCTCAATTATTTAGAAATCAAAGACGACAGTTAATTCAGTAACAAACTGACATTACAAGGTTGAAATGTGTCTGTGGTAGAATTTTGTTCCCATTTCTTTACTCTGTTCCTGTAAAAGGATTATACATATCTATACTCTCTGTTGTGTAACTCTGCAATGCTTCCCAGTAGAATAGATGGTATATATCCCCGCCCTATTGCCTTTGGTCTTGGTCATGGGGCATATGTGTGGTTTGACTTGATCCCTTGTGTTTCTACCAAGCGCTGTGAGAAGAGCATGCTTCAGAATGAGAAACATGTGGAGCACATCTGAACCCAACATATAGCCTGAAATAAAGCGACCCCAGCTGACCCACAGACAAAAAATTTGTTGATGTAAATCACTGAATTGTGAAGTTATGTAACATTATCACAGCAGAAATATGACTGATAAAATTTTCAATATTAGAAAAGAGAGGACTGCTCAGCTATATAATGAACTACAATTGTACCAAGAAATCTTTTGGCCATTTTTGTCACACAATTTATGTAATATTTTGTGTTCCCTATTATACGTACACTTGTATTATTTTTACACACCTGGATGACTTTTAGATATCAAAACCAATTTGATTGGCCTTGAAGAACAAACTGGTTGGGAACTGCTCATGTAGACTACATTAATTTTTATCTCTGTTACATACGATGATACAAAAAGGATTAGTCTGGTTTCCTCGCAGAAGGAGGTCAATTGATCACTTTTTCCAAGCCAGTTTGCCCACTATTAGCACCTAGACTTACCCACTGCCTCCTATTTCCAGGTTCAGTGCTGATTAGACATGGTTCTGAAGAACCAACTATGATTCAATTCCAAAGAAAGATAAAATAGGCGGAGGGGTTAGTTATGGCTACTCCTAAGTCAAGGAAGTAAGTAAAGAAGATAGCTCCGAAACAACATGGGCTAATGTTGAAAACGCTCTATTATCAGCTCTTACGCAAATCACTTAACCTTTCTAGGTCTCAGTTTCTAAATATACTTAATACAATTTCTAAGGCTGCTTTTTAATTCAATATTAATACTTCAGTGGATATCAGCTTTGTGTAAAAATGTGACTTCAAATTTCCCTTGGTTTATTTATGAAAATTTTTTTATTGTGGTAAAATATACATAACAAAATTTGTCATCTTAACCATTTTTAACTGTACAGTTCCCCCCTGGTTTATTTTTATCGCATCTCTTCTCTCTGTAATTTATGGTACAAAAATCCCTAGGGCACTTAGTTTAGGGCTGGAGAGAAGTTAGATGTATTGGGGTGGCAGTTCTAAAGCTACTACTCAATCAGCAGTGACGCGGAAAGGACAGAATCCTAGGTGGAAATGACTACTAGAAAACAGATCAAATCCAGGAAGCTCACAGGAAAGATAAAAGGTAAATGGTTTTAGTTTGGGCAGTATTCAGGGGTCTAACACAGGCAGGAAAGCCTGGATCCCTACCTCTGATAGTTTTAGATAACAAGAGCTAACATTTCATAAAGCTACTATTAGTGTGCCAAAACAAGAGTTCTCAGAGTGACAGAAATACAATTAAGGCCTCTGAATTGTATCACATAGCTAATTAATAAATGTTTCTTTTTAACATGAGAAAAGCTGTAAATGCTTATGACCCCTACTGGTTCTAAGAATTTAGTGGTGATGATCCTGAATAACAGAGGAACAGGTATAGTCTTGAGCAAAGTTTTCTCCTGTGGTCCTTGAAACATTAATATTCGACACAGGACATGACTTCATAGAGTCGGGTTTGCAGATTCAACTCTTACATTTAATGATGTCTCCAGGTGGTTTAACTGGCTAGCCTTGTGTTACAGGTGTGGTTAACCAGAAAAGAGATTAGCATGGGTTTCTAATCATTACTATCAGGAAAACCAAATGCTATTACCACATACTCCTGACACTCAAAAGTTTAAAATAAAGCACTCTAAGACACAGGTTGATACCTTTCTCACTAACCTGAAAATTTTATTAAAGCCAGAGTTTAAACTAATAGTGGCCATCACAACTAACTGCTGAACAATCATCAACAGGAAGACACTGGAACTCACCAAAAAAGATACCCCACATCCAAAGACAAAGGAGAAGCCACAATGAGACGGTAGGAGGGGCACAATCACAGTAAAATCAAATCCCATAACTGCTAGGTGGGTGACTCACAAATGGGAGAACAGAAGTCCATCCACTGGAAGGAAGGTTCTGAGTCCCATGTCAGGCTTCCCAATCTGGGGGTCCGGAAACAGGAGGAGGAATTCCTGGAGAATCAGACTTTGAAGGCTAGCAGGATTTGATTGCAGGACTTCGACAGGACTGGGGGAGACAGAGACTCCACTCTTGGAGGGAATACACAAAGTAGTGTGTGCATCGGGACGCAGGGGAAGGAGCAGTGACCCCATAAGAGACTGAACCAGACCTACCTGCTAGTGTTGGAGGGTCTCCTGCAGAGGCAGGGGGTGGCTGTGTGTCACTGTGAGGACAAGGACACTGGCAGCAGAAGTTCTGGGAAGTACTCCTTGGCGTGAGCCCTCCCAGAGTCTGCCATTAGCCCCACCAAAGAACCCGGGTGGGCTGGCTCCGATGTTGGATTGCCTCAGGCCAAACAACCAAGAGGAAGGGAACCCAGCCCCACCCATCAGCAGACAAGTGGATTAAAGTTTTACTGAGCTCTGCCCACCAAAGCAACAGCCAGCTCTACCCACCACCAGTCCCTCCCATCAGGAAACTTGCACAAGCCTCTTAGATAGCCTCATCCACCAGAGGGCAGACAGCAGAAGAAGAACTACAATCCTGCAGCCTGTGGGAAAAAAACCACATTCACAGAAAGAGAGACAAGATGAAAAGGCAGAGGGCTATGTACCAGATGAAGGAACAAGATAAAACCCCAGAAAAACAACTAAATGAAGTGGAGATAGGCAACCTTCCAGAAAAATAATTCAGAATAATGACAGTGAAGATGATCCAGCAAGAAGAATGGAGGCAAAGATGGAGAAGATGCAAGAAATGTTTAACAAAGACCTAGAAGAATTAAAGAACAAACAGAGGTGAACAACACAAAAACTGAAATGAAAACTACACTAGAAGGAATCAATAGCAGAATAACTGAGGCAGAAGAACGGATAAGTGACCTGGAAGAATGGTGGAATTCACTGCTGTGGAACAGAATAAAGAAAAAACAATGAAAAGAAATGAAGACAGCCTAAGAGACTTCTGGGACAACAGTAAATGCAACAACATTTGCATTATAGGGGTCTCAGAAGGAGAAGAGAGAGAGAAAGGGCCAGAGAAAATATTTGAAGAGACTATAGTCGAAGACTTCCCTAACGAGGGAAAGGAAATAGCCACCCAAGCCCAGGAAGTGTAGAGCGTCCCACACAGGATAAACCCAAGGAGAAACATGCTGAGACACATAGCAATCAAACTGGCAAAACTTAAAGACAAAGAAAAATTACTGAAAGCAGCAAGGGAAAAACGACAAATAACATATAAGGGAACTGCCATAAGGTTAACAGCTGATTTCTCAGCAGAAACTCTACAAGCCAGAAGGGAGTGGCATGATATACTTAAAGTGATGAAAGGGAAGAACATACAACTAAGATTACTCTACCCTGCAAAGATCTCATTCAGATTCGATGGAGAAATCAAAAGCTTTTCAGACAAGCAAAAGCTAAGAGAATTCAGCACCACCAAACCAGCTCTACAACAAATGCTAAAGGAACTTCTCTAAGTGGGAAACACAAGAGAAGAAAAGGACCTACAAAAACAAACCCAAAACAATTAAGAAAATGGTCATAGGAACATACATATCGATAATTACCTTAAACGTGAATGGATTAAATGCTCCAACCAAAAGACACAGGCTTGCTGAATGGATACAAAAACAAGACCCATATACATGCGGTCTACAAGAGACCCACTTCAGACCTAGGGACACACTCAGAATGAAAGTGAGGGGATGGAAAAAGATATTCCATGCAAATGGAAATCAAAAGAAAGCTGGAGTAGCAATACTCATATCAGATAAAACAGATTTTAAAATAAAGAATGTTACAAGAGACAAGGAAGGACACTACACAATGATCAAGGGATCAATCCAAGAAGAAGATATAACAATTATAAATATATATGCACCCAGCATAGGAGCACCTCAATACATAAAGCAACTGCTAACAGCTCTAAAAGAGGAAATCAACAGTAACACAATAATAATGGGGGACTTTAACACCTCACTTACAGCAATGGACAGATCATCCAAACAGAAAATTAATAAGGAAACACAAGCTTTAAATGACACAATAGACCACATAGATTTACTTGATATTTATAGGACATTCCATCCAAAAACCACAGATTACACTTTCTTCTCAAGTGCGCACGGAATATTCTCCAGGATAGATCACATCTTGGGTCACAAATCAAGCCTCAGTAAATTTAGGAAAATTGAAACCATATCAAGCATATTTTCTAACCACAATGCTATGAGATTAGAAATGAATTACAGGGAAATAAAAGTAAAAAGCACAAACACATGGAGGCTAAACAATACGTTACTAAATAACAAAGAGATCACTGAAGAAATCAAAGAGGAAATCAAAAAATACCTAGAGACAAATGACAATGAAAACACGACGATCCAAAACCTATGGGATGCAGCAAAAGCAGTTCTAAGAGGGAAGTTTAAAGCTATACAAGCCTACCTCAAGAAACAAGAAAAACCTCAAATAAACAATCTAATGTTACACTTAAAGGAACTAGAGAAAGAACAAACAAAACCCAAAGTTATCAGAAGGAAAGAAATCATAAAGATCAGAGCAGAAATAAATGAAAATAGAAATAAATGAAATAGAAGCAAAGAAAACAATAGCAAAGATGAATAAAACTAAAAGCTGGTTCTTTGAGAAGATAAACAAAATTGATAAACCATTAGCCAGACTCATCAAGAAAAAGAGAGAGAAGACTCAAATCAATAAAATTAGAAATGGAAAAGGAGAAATCACAACTGACATTGCAGAAATACAAAGGATTATGAGAGATTACTACAAACAACTATATGACAATAAAATGGACAACCTGGAAGAAATGGACAAATTCTTAGAAAGGTAAAACATTCCAAGACCGAACCATGAAGAAATAGAAAATACAAACAGACCAATCACAAGTAATGAAATTGAAACTGTGATTAAAAGTCTTCCAACAAACAGAACTCCAGGACCAGATGGCTTCACGGGTGAATTCTATCAAACATTTAGAGAAGAGCTAACACCCATCCTTCTCAAAGTCTTCCAAAAAACTGCAGAGGAAGGAAAACGCCCAAATTCATTCTATGAGGCCACCATCTCCCTGATACCAAAACCAGAAAAAGAAAATTACAGAGTAATATCACTGATGAATATAGATGCAAACATCCTCAACAAAATACTAGCAAACAGAATCCAACAACACATTAAAAGGATCATACACCATGATCAAGTGGGATTTATCCCAGGGATGCAAAGGTTCTTCAATATATGCAAATCAATCAATGTGATACACCACATTAACAAATTGAAGAGGAAAAGCCATATGATCATCTCAGTAGCTGCAGAAAAAGCTTTTGACAAAATTCAACACCCATTTCTGATAAAAACTCTCCACAAAGTGGGCATAGAGGGAACCTCCCTCAAAATAATAAAGGCCATATATGACAAACCCACAGCAAACATCATTCTCAATGGTGAAAAACTGAAAGCATCTCCTCTAAGATCAGGAACAAGACAAGAATGTCCACTCCAGCCACTATTATTCAACATAGTTTTGGAAGTCCTAGCCATGGCAATCAGAGAAGAAAAAGAAATAAAAGGAATACAAATTGGAAAAGAAGAAGTAAAACGTCACTGTTAGCAGATGACATGATATTATACATAGAAAATCCTAAAGATGCCACCAGGAAACCACTAGAGCTAATCAATGAATTTGGTAAAGTTACAGGATACAAAATTAATGCACAGAAATCTCTTGCATTCCTATATACTAATGATGAAAAATCTGAGAGAGATATTAAGGAAACACTCCTATTTACCACTGCAACAAAAAGAATAAAATACCTAGGAATAAACCTACCTACAGAGACAAAAGACCTGTATGCAGAAAACTATAAGATGCTGTTGAAAGAAATCAAAGATGATACCAACAGATGGAGAGATATACCATGTTCTTGGATTGGAAGAATCAATATTGTGAAAATGTTTATACTACCCAAAGCAATCTACAGATTCAATGTAATCCCTATCAAATTATCAATGGCATTTTTTACAGAACTAGAATAAAAAATCTTAAAATTTGTATGGAGACACAAAAGACTCCGAATAGCCAAAGCAGTCTTGAGGGAAAAAAACGGAGCTGGAGGAATCAGACTCCCTGACTTCAGACTATACTACAAAGCTACAGTAATCAAGACAATATGGTACTGGCACAAAAATAGAAATACAGATCAATGGAACAGGATAGAAAGCCCAGAGATAAACCCATGCACCTATGGTCATGGTCACTAATCTATGACAGAGGAGGCAAGGATATACAATGCAGAAAAGACAGTCTCTTCAATAAGTGGTGCTGGGAAAACTGGACAGCTACATGTAAAAGAATGAAATTAGAACACTCCGTAACACCATACACAAAAATAAACTCAAAATAGATTCGAGACCTAAATGTAAGCCCGGACACCATAAAATTCTTAGAGGAAAACATAGGAAGAACACTCTTTGACATAAATTACAGCAAGATCTTTTTTGATCCACCTCCTAAAGTAATGGAAATAAAAACAAAAATAAACAAATGGGACCTAATGAAACTTCAAAGCTTTTGCAAAGCAAAGGAAACTACAAACAAGACGAAAAGACAACCCTCAGAATGGGAAAAAATATTTCCAAATTAATCAACAGACAAAGGATTAATCTCCAAAATATATAAACCGCTCATGCAGCTCAATATTAAAAAAACAAACAATCCAATCAAAAAATGGGCAGAAGACCTAAACAGACATTTCTCCAAAGAGGACACACAGATGGGCAAGAAGCACATGAAAAGCTGCTCAACATCATTACTTATTAGAGAAATGAAAATCAAAACTACAATGAGGTATCACCTTACACCAGTTAAAATAGGCATTATCAGAAAATCTACAAACAACAAATGCTGGAGAGGGTGTGGAGAAAAGGGAACCCTCTTGCACTGTTGGTGGGAATGTAAATTGATACAGCCACTATGGAGAACAGTATGGAGGTTCCTTAAAAAACTAAAAATAGAATTACCATATGACCCAGCAACCCCACTACTGGGCATATACCCACAGAAAACCATAATTCAAAAAGACACATGCACCCCAATGTTCACTGCTGTGCTATTTACAATAGCCAGGTCATGGAAGCAACCTAAAAGCCCAACGAGAGATGAATGGATAAAGAAGATGTGGTACATATATACAATGGAATATTATTCAGCCATATAAAGGAACGAAATTGGGTCATTTGTTGAGACGTGGATGGATCTAGAGACTGTCATACAGAGTGAAGTAAGTCAGAAAGAGAAAAACAAATATCGTATATTAACACATATATGTGGAGCCTAGAAAAATGGTACAGATGAACTGGTTTGCAGGGCAGAAACTGAGAAACAGATGTAGAGAACAAACGTATGGACACCAAGCGGGGAAAGTGGAGGGGTGGTGGTGGTGGTGGTGTGATGAATTGGGCGATTGGGATTGACATGTATACACTGATGTGTATAAAATGTATGACTAATAAGATCCTGCTGTATAAAAAAATAAATAAAATAAAATTCAAAAAAACCCAAACAATCAGGGAGATCTGATGAACTTCAGAATTGGCAAACACATCCATGTGCTGGGAGGGTGGCACACCCAAGTCTATGAGGACAGAAGCTCCTGTAGGTTGGGACTCTTCCAGATCTCACCCTATGTACCTCTTCATCAGATGTTCATTTGTATCCTTTATAATAAACCAGTAAGGTTAGGTAGAGTTAAAAAACAAAAACAAAAACTAATAGTGTCCAGATCTACAGAGTTTAGAAAATGCACCCTTCTCAAAGCTCCATTTCCAAGTTAGAACATGGCTCCACGACTGGAAAAGCATTAAAAGTCCTCGTATCCTCTCATAGGTGGTGTTGTATATAGATTTCAGAGCAAGAGTTTTCTGACTACCTTGTTGCTGTTGTTTAGTTAGCAGTTTCTCAACAGTCTCTGACCTATCCTTCTAATCAATCTTTTCTATCCTCTTGTTCCTTCCTCTTTGAACAAAGGAAAAAAAGATTAATGGTAAGTCCATTTTACTTTCTGGGAATTTGTTAAGACATGCTAAATCCAATCACTATTCAACTAGCCAATTATTACGAGAATGTTAACAATAAAAAATAAATGGATTCCTTCATTAATTCTGATTGTGCACTTAAAAAATTGCTGCTCTAAGGTTAACTAAACATTCTAGGCATAATCAAAGAATATTCTGCGGCAGTTTAACATGTCTCATAATACTATGGACTTTTAGAGCTGTGTAACTCTAGGAGGAGCTGAAGCTAAAGCCTTGGGGAAATTCTGAGCTTGCCCTATTTTTAAAGCCCATCATGTGCTAGTATTACCAACAGTTCAAATAGAATACCTTATGTACTACTCAAATATTTGTGAACCATTAAGTTTTGCATAAATAAAGATGTCTATTAACCAAATTGGAAAAAAACAGTGAGATCTGTCAACGACCTTGGATTCGATCCTTTGAAATCTCCAGGATTAAGCTATCAGTGCCAGCATGGATTTATCATTCAGATGCAGTGAGTTTACTAAAGAAAATTTCATCACGCGGATAAATGACAGACTTAACTGGCAGCCTTCTGAATTACTATAATTAGGTTGCAGTTTGTGCCATGAAGAGAATGAGGCTTTATCAAATATGGGTATCCTCATAACATACAGATAAAAGGTAGAAAAGATACTTTGGGAACTGAGAATGTGGAGTAGGGTTTGGAAATGTAGTCTATAGTCAGTAAGAAAGGGATAGCCAAGATCAAAGAGGATGCTAGGAAGTTAAGGAAATGATGCATTCAAAAGGCAAAGCAAAGTTGAGGTCTAATGACCATAAAGTCATTATGGCTGGGTAAATTACCATAACCAGTATACCACAAAGTGATTAATATCTTAATTGCTAAGAGGTTTTCCAACTCAGCTTATTAGGGATTTTTGTGGGAAAACATTTCTAATTTAATATGCAAGTCAAATGAAAAGAGGTTTTCTTTATAATCATTTTGATGAAACAGCAATTCCATAAAGATAGAATATCTCTGTACAAAATGATTAACAGCAACTATTTTTCTGAGGACTGTCATTCTTAGATACAGGTAGATTCTGAGAGAAATAAATATATACAGACAAATGCATTCTCCCCTTCCCACCTCTCCAAACTCTTACCAGTTTAATTCTATTCGAGTCAAAATGAGACCTATCTGGAAACAGAGAGAAAAGGACCATGTATGTGAGTCATAATAAAGGAGTTAACTGTAATTCTTGTTCTCTTTCAAACTTTGCTTATACATTTCCTTCCTGATTTACCTATCAATGCTTCATTCATTTATTAACAAAATATTGGCCATGCTGATCTCTAGCCTCACCTATTAACTGCCTACTCACCAACTCCACGTGGATAACTAATATGCATTTCATACTTAACATACCCCAAATAGAACACTTGATCATTTCTCCTAAGCCTGTACCGCTCCCTATCTTCTCAACTCAGGAAAAGGCCTAGAACTTTCATCTGAGAGTTAATATTTCTCTTCACATACAATCCATTAGCAAATCATGTCAACTCTAACTTCGACATATGTCTGGAATCCTACCATTTTTCTTTATCATTTCTCCTCTAGTCCAAGTCACCATTATCTCCCGCCTGAACAATTACAGTAGCTTCTTAACTGGTTTTCCTACTTCTGTCCTTGCCTCTCTGTCTTCTATTCTTGACACAATAGCTAGAGTGATCTTTAGAGACATTTTTAAATATCACATCAGTCCTCTGCCCAAAATCCACCCGTGGCTTCCCATATAAAATGGCTTTTACTCAGAGTAAAAGCCAAAGTCCTTACCATGGCCGAAAAAGGCCCTAAATGACCTGAAATTGAAAACACCTTTGATTTAATCAAAACAACTGACTCAAAAATTATACAATACAATGAAGTGTGATTGGTCATGACTCAAATCTGTCAATGCTATCAAAACCAAGGCCTAACCTTTGACAGAATTACATCCACAAGTTTGCAAGGACACGTGTACAAGTATGTTCAGTGCGATATTATTTGAAATAGCCCAAACCAAGCAACAATTTAAACATCCACTGATAGAGGAATGGTTAAATAATTTATGGCATATAATCATACTCTGAAATACTAAGAAGCTGTTAAGAACTGTGATGAATCTTTATGTGTTTACATGGAAGGATTTTTCTCCCTCTCTCTGACACACACCCCTCCCTTTAGTAATTCCAAACTGAGTGCAGTTCCCCACATCTATTTGCCCTTGCACAGGCTGCTGCCTCTGAATATCTCCACCCTCCTCACTGTACTAATTCTTACGCATCCTTCAAGACTCATCTCAGAGTATCACCTCCTTAAGGAAACATTTCCTGACTCCCCTGGCTGTGTAGGACAGGTGCTCAATGTTTGTTGACGAGATTAAAGGAAAAATATCTACATTTTCTACTCTAAAAACTAGCTTGAAACTTCATTCTAAAAACTAAGTGGTATCTACTCTCTCTTTCTCTCAAATACAATGTAATTTATTTGTATGTCACAAATTCTACCACTGATATGGAACTATGGTCTTTCCCTAGTGATCTTAAACCACATCTACTCAGAAAGGTGTGCAGTGAGGAATAATTTTTTTTAACAGCTTTATTGAGATATAATTATCACAATCATGTAATTTAATCATTCAGATCACACAATTCAATGTTTCCTAATACATTTACAGCGAGATTTTTTTTTTAACAACACTAAAAACAGTCTGAATTTGGAAGCCATCAATTTGTGATTATCATAAGGTGTAACACAGAGGTGGGGGAAAAAAAGCAATTATTATATCTTATATAAATGGCTTAAAATATTTCCTTAAGACAATCTACCTAGGGACCACATTATTGGGATTATAGGAGTAGGAAAGAAACCCGTATTACTCTCAATCTCATCAAATGTTAAAAAAAAGAGATATTTCTAGGGCTCGATAAATATTTGTTAAATGAATAAAATTTCCAACTATCTAGTAAATATATCATCCCAATCCTTCATACTTAACATATTCCAAATGGAACTCATTGCCTACTGGTTTTCTTTGTAACTTCCTCATTCCTACTAATGGCGCCAGTAGTTCCCTCATAGTCATCTTTGACATCTGGCCCTCCTTCATTCTGTCATAGTCTGTAGTTTTCACTTGTAATTTCACAGCTGCAAATTCATACTCAGGACACAATTCCCCTCCTCTACTCAGCCCATCTGAAAAGTTTCCTGCAGTTAGCCTCTTGATGTTTTGATGTGTATGATGTGAACCACACATTAAGTCTCAGTCCAAATTCAGTTCACAACCACAAACTGGGTCTTCTGCATCATATAACAAAATAATACTCTTTAATTAAAATAACCAGTAATAGCCATTAATAAGTATTTTTAAAGATGCCTCTTGAAAGAGACACAGATCTCTGGTATAATCTTGTATCTTTCTCCCTAATATGTATTAGTGTTATCCATAACTAAATCTAACCTTTTTTTAATCTCTAAAATTTGATCAGAATGCTCATGCAATCCTGGAGACTCTTTTAATCACACACCTTTTAGAGACTGTACTTATTTCTGGCACTGCAAATCGGTTAGCTACTCAGGAATTTGCTCTAACTCTCCTGTTCTCTCAGGTAGTATAAAAAGATAATGAATACATCTTCGAACTGTAACAGAGGATAAATATGTCATAGTTATTCCCTGCAGTAAGTTCTATTTTCATAAGACTTTCTGCCCTTTACTATTGTTAGCACCAGGAGTTACTAGTTAGCTGTTTCCTAAAATGTACATTCAAGTTCCTATTTTTAGCTAAATATGGCATCATAAATGTAGACTGGTTAAAAAAAAGATTTTTAATCTTTTAAAAAATTTTTAAGCTTTAATTGAAGCATTAGAAATGTATCAATCTGATGTGAAAACCATGAACATGCCCTAAAACTGAGGAGAAAGAGAACAACAATGAAAATAGAAATGTTTGGATAATGTTAGTACCCTAAAAACAAATAAACAAACCAGATTACTGATATTAGAGGAGGCTAGTCAGCCTGCAATTTATATTGCAAAAGTCTGTTGTTGCTGCTAATAGTCTGAATTACTTCAGCTTTTATAAATCAACTCTAATACACAGAATATCTTTTTTTATCTTTCAGTTCCAAACATAAGTGTTTACCAGAAAGCAACTTTTAGGCAAATCTACCCTCCCAGCCCCAAAAAGGATTTTGATTAATTTCAAAATAGAAGTAAATAACACAGAGAAGCAATATGATACCTTAGGATAGTCCTTAGGAGAAAGCACAGGTGTCTGAAAGCCCCATGTCCCTCTTGTAACATCAGCATTTAATGAAAATCCTATTGTAACTGTGATGGCTTTGTGCGTGTTCCACAAGATAGACTGAAATCTCTAGCTCCACCAAGATCTCCATGAGGCTGTAGGGAGGCAGAGGTACCAGCCTTTTAAATCTTGGAGATACCAAGAGAAAGCAAACAAGAGTGTTGCTTCAGCATCAGTTGTAAGAGTCTTTATCCTGTCTACTACATGCCAGTGCAATAGAGCGTATTTCTCCTGCCCTGCTCAGTTTGGAACTCTCCAAGGTTCTGACCCTCAATGGTGGTCAGTAACCTACTGAGCAACACTTGGAAAACGAAAGTCCATGCAAAACAAAACTGTAGGCTCAGTGGTCCTCTGCATTTCTAAATTTTGATTCTAATATCTCACAACTACTTTGGCCTTACCCTCATCATTTCATCCCACCCCTGGTCGATACCTGCCTCACAGCACCCTTGATACATCACCAAATCCTATGAAATTCCTACAGCATCTGGATCTACTCCCTTCTTCCTTGTTTCATACATTCTCTCAAGTCCAGTATTTTAGGAACAGGGTTCAATGGATTGTGGAGGAAGGGTCAGATTTAACTTAACATTCATTTGTTTGGTTAGATTACAGCCAATGCAACTGGAGAAAAGTATTTCTTTCAACACTTTAAATGTTTTACTCTACTCACTTCTTGCTTGCTTGGAGAAGCTGGATGTAGTTCTCATCTTCTTTCCTTTATAGGTAAGTCCATCCCAGCCTCCTTTCAAGATTTATTTCTTTATCTTTGATTTTCTGCAGTTTGAATTACAACAGGCCTAGGTATAGTTTTTCTGGCATTTATGCTGCTTGGTGTCCTCTGAGCTTCCTGGATCTGTGGTTTGGTGTCTGACATTAATTTGGAGCAAATTCTCAGTTATTATTGCTTCAAATACTGCTTTTGCTCCTTTCTCTCTTCTCCTCCTCCTTTCCCATTACTCATGTTATACCTTTTGTAGTTTTCCCACAGATTTTGGATATTCTGTTCCATTTAAAAATAATTTTTTTCTCTTTGCTTTTGGAAGTTTCTACTGATATATTCTTTTTTTTTTTTTTTTTTTTTTGCGGTACGCAGGCCTCTCACTGTTGTGGCCTCTCCCGTTGCGGAGCACAGGCTCCGGACGCACAGGCTCAGCGGCCATGGCCCACAGGCCCAGCCGCTCCGTGGCATGTGGGATCTTCCCGGACCGGGGCATGAACCCATGTCCCCTGCATCGGCAGGCGGACTCTCAACTACTGCGCCACCAGGGAAGCCCATCTACTGATATATTCTTAAGCTCAGAGAGTCTTTCCTCAACTGTGTCCAGTCTACTAATAAGTCCATCAAAGGTATTCTTCATTTTTGTTACAGTGTTTTTGATCACTACCATTTATTTTTGATTCTTTCTCAGAATTTCCATCTCTCTGCTTATATTATTCATCTGTTTTTGCATGTTGTCTACTTTTCCACTAGAGTCCTTAGCATATTAATTATAGTTGTTAAAAATTCCCAGTTTGATAATCCCAACATCCCTGTCTCATTTGAGTCTGGTCTGATGTTTGCTCTATTTCTTCAAACTGTGGTTTTTGCCTTTTAATATGTCTTGTAATTTTTTTGTTGAAAGCTGGACATGATGACTGGGTAAAAGGAACTCCAGTAAGTAGGCTTCAGTGGTATGGTGGTGGGATGTGGGGGAAAGGGAAGCATTCTACAGTTCTAAAACAAAAGCGTGGACCACACCCACCCACCCTGCGCCCTGGAGTTTTTAACTCTCAGACTTGTCCACACTGAGCTTCCAAGAATTCATCATTCAGATTTTCTTACCCCAGTACTGGTTCCTTCAGAGGTTTCTCCTGTGGACTTCTACTCTGGTAAGATGTGGATCTCTGCATCTGCCTGTCTGCTTTAATTTGGGGCGGTGGGCAGTGGTTTGCTCTGTGCTGATTTTTCAGTTTGTTCAGATTTTTACTTGTGGTTAGGATGGAGTGATGACTTCCAAGCTCCTCAGATTCCAGATCAGAAACCAGAAAAAAATATTTCAAATGTGTAAATTCCTAAGATTGCTTCCTCCCTCCCAGAAGTTCCTCAGAAGCCCTCAAACCAAGGAGAAAAAGGAGAAGATAAGAGTAAGGTAATGAGCAACAGTAAGCGTTCTCCTGCTTCAACCATCAGAATCACTCAAAGTAGTTTGGCCACCAGGAGTTGGGAAACAAAAGGCAATTTATAACATCCTGACTGCTATCCCATCTCTCTCACAGAAGTTGTGTGTGGGGAGGGAATGTTTCAAAGAACTGTCAGAATTAACCCCAAAAGAACACCTGGAATCTTATCTCACTCTCTCCAGTCTGCCCAGCACCAGTTTATGCTGCCCCAACGTTTTCCTGTGGTAAAGTCAGAAAACATGATTTCCCCTGAGACGCTTTCAAAGTCTTTCAAAAATAGAAAAACAGGGCTTCCCTGGTGGCGCCGTGGTTGAGAGTCCGCCTGCCGATGCAGGGGACACGGGTTCGTGCCCCAGTCCGGGAAGATCCCACATGCCGCAGAGCAGCTGGGCCCGTGAGCCATGGCCACTGAGCCTGTGCGTCCGGAGCCTGTGCTCCGCAACGGGAGAGGCCACAACAGTGAGAGGCCCGCGTACCACCAAAAAAAAAAAACAAAAACAAAAACAAAAAAAAAAAAGAAAAACAAGGAAAAGGACAAGGTTATGTGGAATGTAGCTCAAATGTTTTATAAGCAGATTAAAGAAGAAAAACTTTGATTTTATTTCTTGTGAATTTTGCATATATCGGATGGATGGAAGAAGGCAGAAGGCATTATATAGTGTTTGCTTGGTACTGGCCCAAGGTTTTCCTCTAATTCCTCCCTAGAGAGGGTAGGGGCCAGGATGACAGAATGACATAATAGAGCACAGGTTCTGGAGTTGTGATGCCTGGGTGCAAAATCCAGTGCCACCACTTATTAGCTGTATGACCCTGGGCAAGCTACTTTTCTGTGCCGTGGTCCTCTCAATTGTAAAACAGAGATAACAACGGTACTTACCTCACAAGTTTTTTATGAAGATTAAATAATTAGTGTTAAACACTTAAAATAAAACCTGGCACATGGTATCACTGACAGAAATTCTTGTCAACTCTTAGCTTTAAAATTCATCTTTAAGCAAATTGCTTACTACCACCTGTACCACTACCCCATGAGACCAAGCCACTGTCATCTCTTGTCTAGACCTTGACAATAGTCCTAACCAGTCTCCTTGTCTCCACTGCAATTCCACTCCAGTCTGTTCTCCAAGCAGAAGTCAGAGTGATCACCTAAAAACTAAGTCACACTATGTCACTCCTCTGCTCAAAACTCTCCAATGGCTTCCGGCCTCACTCAGTATAAAATCCGAAGTCCTTACCATGGTTTATTAGATGTTTAAGGCCTTCCGTGATCTTACTCATTTCCTGTCCCTTCCCATGCTCCTTTTCCCCTTCTCCTACCATCCTCCACTTCAGTCTGCTCTAGCCACACTGGGCTCCTATCTCAAAGTTTTTGCATTGCTGTTCCCTCTGCCTAGGTATCCACATTGCTCTCTTTCTAACCTAATTCAGGTCTTTGCTTATGTGTTCACTCATCAGAAAGGTCTCCCTCTAACCACTGCCCAAGGACTCTACCTTTACTCTGCTTTATTTCTCTTTTTAGCACTCTTCACCGCTTCACATTTTACGTATTTGTTTGTTTATTGTTTTTTCGTCTCTTAGGACACAAATAAACTTCACAAGGACAAAGATTTTGAATTTTTTTTTCTGTATCCCCTGGATCGAGAACAATATTTGGCATACGGTTTGGGCTTGATAAATATTTGAATTAAGGAATAGAAAACATTCACTATTATTATCCCATCTGTGACATCTTCTTCATACCAAATTATTCCAACAGCTTCCAAACAGGACTTTAGGCTTTCGATCTCTTCTGTCTCCAATTCATCTTACATATCATTAGGTCGTTCTTACTAAAACTCTGCTTTCATAATGTTATTCCTCTGCTCAAGAACACTCCTCTCTGACCTCAACAGTTTCTCAGTATGCTCTGCAAGATGTTAATAGATGTTATATGACAAGAGAGACTTGGTAATTAAGAAAGTGTGGAAAATACAGGGTTAGAGAAATTTGTGTTACTTCTCAGAGTCTTTAATTTACTAATGTGCATTATAAATCTCCTGGAGAAGAATTTGTTATTTCCCACTATTTGTGACTGCAGAATGAATCCTTTTCAAGGAGCAGGTCAAGGATCAGCTTTTGCGAAACATGCTGTAAAAAATACTGGCCTGTGGAAGTACCTAAGACCATTTTCAGAAGTGACCATCAGGGCTCTAGGTAAAAAAGTAAAAAATATAGTTGTCTTAGGTGCCCTTCCTGCTTCCTTTCCCCATCCCTATTCTACATTCTATGGTTTCTTACTAACAAAGCTTATTAAGAAAAAAAAACAGCTCGGAACTTCCCTAGTGGTCCAGTGGGTAAGAGTTGGCACTCCCAATGCAGGGGGCGGGGGTTCCATCCCTGGTCGGGGAACTAGATCCCGCATGCACGCCGCAACTAAGAAGTCTGTACGCAGCAACTATGAGTCCGCATGCCGCAACTAAGAAGCCGCCAGTGTGAATCAACACCTGGAACGCCCTGATTGCTCTGTTCACCTCCGGCGGCCGCACGCCCACCCAGCCCAGCACCCAGGACACAGCCAAAACCCCCAGCAAGGTGACAGTCTAACCCCCTCAGCACCCACTATGCCGGTGCTCAAGCCGCCTCAAAACCTGATAGAGGGAGCGCCCCACAGCCGCCACGTCTGGGCCCAGATCTGCTACGCTTTCTAGGAGTCTTTTTAGGAGTTTTTTTTTGTTGTTGGTGGTGGTGGTCAGAAGGTGCTTTATTGAAGGGCGGGGGTTCCAACATCCCGTGGCAGCTACCAACGGATCTCGTGGAACGCCCGCTTCTCCACCAGCTTCACTTTGTACTTGCGCTTGAACTTGGCTCGCTCCCGAGGTTCCATCATGTTTCTCCTCTGGAAGCTGAAAGATTCCGCACCTGAAAGATCCCGCAAGCTGCAACGGAGATCCCATGTGCCAGAACTAAGACCCGGAGCAGCCAAAACAAACAAATAAATAAATAAATATAAAAGAAAAGAAAAACCCATCTCAAACTGCAGATATGTGTATTGGCATATATATTTGAAAAGAAGAGGCTTTCTGGGCTTCTGACCTACTTTAGTTTTCCTTTTGATCCATAAATAATCTTGTTCTTCAATGAACATATGTTATATTTTGAATCTTTTGCTTGCATACTGTATCAAGAAGAGATTCTCATAGTAGATACTCAGTATTTTTAGATTCATTAGTATGCACAAATTCAGTAAGATGCAGGCCATGCAAAGTGTGACACTCCTTACTAAAAATTAATTCTGAAAATCGTATTAGATAACACAGCTTGGATAGTAAATCTATTAGGTTCAGGTTTTGGCAAGAATATCTCTACTGGTACTATACTATTATACGGAATCCTCATTGTGAATAAGTGACCTTCTTTAAATTATATTCCACACTTTGCAAAAATTTTATGTGACTGAATACTCAATGTTTTTTCATGACAACAGTAAGAAGCACGGTTTCACTGAAATGAATGTATTCATTACTGAAAATCTCTGAGGAAGGATTGTGTCTATAAGAATTCAGAAAATGGATCCCAGAGAGGTATAGACCATATATATTTCATAGTACCTATCTGCCATGCCCTGTTGGGAGAGCCCTCATTTATAGTATAAAGTGGTTTTGTTTTATATTATGTATATTCTATACACTGTACCTCTCCCTCCAGGCCATAGCTAACTGGGAAAGGGGCACATACCTCACCCAAAGATAATTGTAGTAAACTATCTTTCATCCTGATAGAACTTCAATTTTCTTCAGGTAAAATTCCCACAATAATTTCCATTTTAAAGAAGAGCTTATATACCAGTGTACATGGACATATACCTTTGAACAGAAGGACTTTTTTGGGTCCCCATCAATAGACCACCATTCCTTTTCACTCTCCAAATATAAGGCTTCATTTACCACAGGGGGAAATGACTTCCATTCCAACTCCAGGGATGGGCCTGATTTAATCACGTTCCCCTTGCCAGTGATAGGACAGGAATTATATATTCTGGTGGCTTCTCTTTTCTACCAACAGAGTTTATTAACCCAAACAAATCTTTAACTGCAAATTTCGTCAATGAGACACGACGGAAAATCTGCTCACTTCCAGGGCAGATTTTAGGAAAAATTTCCTCACTCCTAAGAAAAGACCATAGGAAGAAATGGCCACTTCTTTTTCTGAATGTCGTTGTATCTGGATGTGATGCCTGGAATGGCTGTAGCTATTTTACTAAGGGTAAAGCCAATCCCAAGGATGGCAGAGTGAGGGGATGCAGGGAACTCAGCGTTCCTGATAACACTGCTGAGTCTCCAATCAACCAACTCTAAAGGCTGCCCTTCCTCTGAACTTCCTGTTATAGGAGATAATACATTTCCTCTTTGTCCAGCCAATCTGAGTCAGGTTTTTATTACCTGTAGCTGAATGACTGCTGGATCAGAAAGGATATTAGGACTTGGATTGAGTGAGTTGGGTAAATCAGATTCCTTCTCTTGGGAAATACTAGGACTAAGAGACAAAGAGGGAAGCTGCCCGTTAGTTGTGAGAAACTGAACTGAAAGAATATATAAAAACTCAAACTCGACTGAGCCATTATAAAAGGAATAAGAAGGCAGAGGAAGTCAGCTAGGAGAGAGAGAGAAGAGGAATACGGAGCTGTGTAGCAAGAAGCAGAGAAGCCATTAGGAAGAATGAGACTACTCCTTCGAGAAAAAGACATTCTTTCAGCTTTCTAGCTCCTATGATGCCCAGCTAATCTTTCCATAGTCGTGAATTACCATAAGACATCTCTGTAACCTGTCACTGCATTCTCCTTCATGACAGTTAGGTTGAGTGTGTTCTCTGCTACTTAACAAGCCCTGTCTTAGGACACATGAGGGTTGATGGAGAGAGGAAAGTCAAATTAGACTAAAGCTGCTAAATAAAAGGGGCCAAAAATAATGGATGAAGGACAAAAAAAATGGATGCAGTGATAGTAAAAACTTAACAAATGAGATTATAAAAGAAAATAAAAAGTGAACAAAATGATCACATGATCAGTATCAAACAAATTGGCCACCAAAAGAGAACAGATCATGTGTCAAAGACGTTCTAAAAGGTATCCCAGGTCCGGCATTAGATTTTCAAACCCTTTCCTGACACATTTTTACCTTTCACTTATTCTTATGCTTTTGGAAAAGAATGCCAGGGCTTGACATTTTCTCTCTGCCACCTTTCTCCCATCTGGTGCTTCTTTCTTCCACTCCCCCACCAACTGAGTTCCGCTGACATTACCCCATATTAGTCCTGACTACATTTCACTTGGGTTATTGTAATACTTGTCAAGGTGATCACCATAGCTCTGGGATCTCCCAGTTCCAATCCAAAGTAATCTTTCTAAAGCAAAACTATCATGTCATCCTTCTATTTAAAAATTCTCAACAGCTCTTCCATGTTTATAGCATTAATTAAGCCCATATTACTTCTTAGTCTACTAAATATACAGAACTCCATAATATATATAGTTTTAACCCATCTTTTACACCCTTACTATCTCTTCCCATTACTATATTCTCCTACTATCCACCTTTCCTCCCCCATTTGCTCCAGTCAACCTGAACTGCTTTGTTCTCTATATAAACCTCAAAATTTTCAAACTCTGTACCTTAGTTCATGCTGTTACCTTCATCTGAAACTTACCACCCCCCACTCTAAATTCTCTTCCACCCTTGAAGGCAGCATAAAGGAGTAACAGATTTTTAGGAATAGCAGCATATTCTAATTAATAAAATCAGCATATGAATGGATCAGAGTAGATATATGCAAAATCAATTTAAGGATTACCAATTCAGTAATACTTTACTTAAATAGAAAGATAGACTGTAGCCAAAATGGGAGTTTATCAGCAAGGGCAGCAGCAATCTAAGAGTTATCCAAAGGTATCAATCAGAGAAACTAGATCCTTTGAATAGTCCTTCAAGTTCCAACTCAAATGCCATCTTATTTAAAAAAATCCTGCCTTGCTCTTTAAGCTTTGTCATTGTTATAAGAATATGTCTCATTTATTCCAATTGACTAGAAAGCAGAAAACACATCTTATTCAATTTGTAGTCCACAGCACTAAGAACAATGACTTATCATAGATGTCCAGTAAATATTTGCATAAATTTAGTCTTAGGCTGTTGGAGAACAAAAGGGACATTGAGGTTTCCTTTTCTATCTTCAGGTTAAAATAATAAAAGAAAGACTTTAAAGGGTTCCTACTTCTCTCTCAAGGAGAATTTGAGTTAGCTAAACATCTTGTTTAAAGTATAAAAACAATGAACATGTGTGATGATATTATAATGAAGGAGGAACAGAAGTTTTTAAGAAAAGTTAAGTAAGAAAACTGAATGGGAATTGAATTGGGCAACTAGCTTACTAAGCAACTCAGGTCAGAGTTTCATAGCATAATTATTTTACTTGGAATGCCAATGATTAACAGTAAAGATCATATATTACTTGTAAGAAACAACGCAAAACAAAATTTCAGATCGGACACTTAAAAAATGTTAACATGCATTTCAGAACCAAACTGAATTGGTTATTTTGCATTATGAATAACATGTCCCTGTTTCTTTCCATTAATGGATTTCTCTAAAGAGAGATAAAAGTGGCGATAACTAGTATGTCAGTTATCCTCATAGAGCAGTAAAGTAGAAATTGGTGAGTTATACATAAGGAGAATGGGTAATAAACTTGCTTGAAGTCATATAATAACCAGGACAAAGTACCCTTATGTTAAGGCTTATGTATAGCATTTGACTATACTGAATCAAATTATACAGACCCAAATTTGGAATACAAATTTGGTTCTGTAATGAGAATACACTGAGGATGTTAAACTTTCTTGGTAAATTGAAAAATAACACATTCTCTATTAAGTAAACAACTTAACTATTAATAACAGAGAAATGGTTAAAAGCAATATAAGTATGTTTTGGGCTGACTATCTTGGTCCACCGAAGTGCAATCTTAGTTCAAAACAGCAATCCGTCAACGTTAGAGAGTCAATACTCTCAATTCCTCAATAAACGTTTACATAATATTTACAATATGCTGTGGGCTAAGCACTCTGCCAGGTACTGAAAATACAAACATAAATAAGAAACATTTGTGCCCCCAAGGAGTTCGGTTTAGTAGGGGAGACAGATCTAGAAGCATATAATTATAAAATGGCAAGTACAGCACTGAGAGCTATGCATAGGCCATTATGGGACCACAGAGAAGGGACCTCTGCCTAACCTACCTAGCATAAGGGAGTCAGGAGAGGCTTTTCATGCCATTGTTCTTTCAATAACATCTATCACCACTGTCATAATCATCATCAAAAGTCCCTGTAGGGACTTCCCTGGTGGCACAGCAGTTAAGAGTCCGCCTGCCAATGCAGGGGACATGGGTTCGAGCCTTGGTCCGGGAATATCCCACATGCCACAGAGCAACTAAGCCTGTGTGCCATAACTACTGAGCCTGCGCTCTAGAGCCCGCAAGCCACAACTACTGAGCCTGCGTACTGCAACTACTGAAGCCCATGTGCCTAGAGCCCGAGCTCCACAACGAGAAGCTACAGCAATGAGAAGCCAGTGCACTGCAACAAATAGTAGCCCCTGCTCTCCGCAACTAGAGAGAGACTGTGCCCAGCAACGAAGACCCAATGCAGCCAAAAAAAAAAAAAAAGTCTCTGTATGCACAGCCAAAAAAGTAAGCAGTAGATTCCCCACACAGATTTTAAGCAATAATTAATATAAAAAACAGAAAAAAAATTACTGATATCTATTGACCTATATATAGAAGTTTGGGATGTCAGATTTTACTGGTAGATAAGGTGACCAAACGAACAAGAAAAAAATTTAATTTAAATATTTAAATTTAATTCAAAAAATCTTTAAAAATCCTCCATCCCCGCCCCCCCAAAAAAATCCTCCATCTCTCATATAGTATTTATTATATATGATAAATATATATGTTTATATATGAAGGATCTGCTGATAAATCTAATAAATTGTTTGCTACACTGCAGAATAATGTTTTAAATATTCTGATTAACTTTTCTCTCAAAGGAATTTGTATTCTTTTTTTAAAAAATACTTATTTATTTATTTGGCTGCACCAGGTCTTAGCTGCGGCATGCGGGATCTTTAGTTGCGGCATGCGGGATCTAGTTCCCTGAGCAGGGAACGAACCTGGGCCCCCTGCATTGGGAGCGTGGAGTCTTAACCACTGGACCACCAGAGAAGTCCCAGGAATTTGTATTCTGAAATCAGATTTCATACTCATAATTATCTTCTAAAGCAGCAGCCCCCAACCTTTTTGGCACCTGGGACCGGTTTCATGGACGACAATTTTTCCACGGCTGGGGTGGGGGAGGGGGGATGGTTCTGGCGGTAATGTGAGTGATGGGGAGTGATGGGGAGAAGCAGATGAAGCTTTGCTTGCTCGCAGCTCACCTCCTGCAGTGTGGCCTGGTTCCTAACAGGCTGAGGACCACTACTGGCCCGCGGCCCAGGGGTTGGGGACCCCTGTTCTAAAGGATCTGCATCTACAGTGAAAAATAAAACCAATCCTTACCTGGGAAAAGAAATTTCACCTCACATAAAACATAAAGCCATATTCTCCATGAAGCTTTTATACTATACTCCTCTAAAAGAGTGAAGCTGATGGGTGTACAGATTCTTAATAAGACATAACAGATGGACATGGTTAGTGAAACATGGTTAAGACTGAGGAGAAGAAGCAGTTGATGACAAGCAGGAAAATGTACAATTCTCACTTGCATTTAGGTGTGGGGAACTAATTTAAAAGCTACTTGAGATGCCTGTCTTAGACTTGTAAAACAGCACATTAAAAAGTTATACTGATTAAACACAGCACAATATTAAAGAATTTACATTTCATTTCAATTAGGTTTTTATACAGATAGAATTATAAACAGAGTACCAAATAACAAAATCATACAACTAAGTCAAGAAATAAGTAGAAAGAGGTAAGAAAATAGTATCTATTTTGGCTAAACAATCTGACAATGGCCAAATACTGTTTGAATAATAATGACTAAAATCTTGGAGCATTCTATATTGCAAAGAGTACAAACCTGCAGAGAGGAGATCATACAATAATCAGAGATTTCAACAAGCAAATGAAATGTTTAGCAGAGAAAAGTAAATCAGCTACTCTAACCCTGACATCTATGTTTCTTTTTCCCATCAGGATTCACTCCATTATTGGAGCTTCTCTAAGACTTTTCTCTCTCCTTTAAATGTGTTTAATTTGCACTGAAAAACGCTGAAGTAACACAGCAGAAATTCCTTTAAGAGGAAATAATAAGATCATTGTTACAGACCAAGAAATATTTACTAACATATACTTTATCACAATCATGTTTTACCTAAACAATTTCTATTTTTGCTTTCCTCACAGTTTTTTGTTTCAAATTCTTAACAGTGGATCACATCTTATAATTGACTGTAGAATTCTAATATACACTTGCAGGTGCCAAAGAATGACTAATCAATAAAATGGAATAAAGCAAACTGAAATCAGAAGGGCGTTCAATCTACATAGATAGGTAACCTATAAATTGCAAATAACAAGGAAGGGGAAGAAAGACAGAACTGAAAAGAGAAAAAGACAACTTGCATTACAGAAACCTCCCAGCTTGCCCCACACAGACCCTAAAATTACTAGTGGAACATTTTGGTATTGGCTCTGAAATTGGATCGAATCTACTTTCTGATACCAGTCTTTGGCACAAATCTGCATCCTGTTCCTACAACTGATGATTCCTCATTGTTTTAAGTTCTTAGAAAGCTTCTGTGCAAGGCAATATGTACAATCATTATCTGTATGTAATCTGAAATCCAACCCGCGAGGAAACAAGCCTTCATTAAACCAGTGTTAGAAGCCCCTCTCTGAACATGTCAAGTCCCTTTCCCACTGCCTTTCTATTTGGATTGTCTCTTCTCTCTCCTGCTGTTGGAAGAATTCTTCTAGTGCAGAGGAAGGATGGAACAAGGGCTGAGGATCAAGTTACTGAGCATTTCTGAGCTAAGGAGGAAGAATGAGAGGCTGCTTTCCTCATTTTGTGGTTCCCAGGATGATTCCAGAAATGACAACATTCAAATTCAAGTCTAAAGTTATTTTTATAATGTATGCTCTGACTGAAGGATCTCCAACTAAATTGTCTTTTCAGAATTGAAGTATCAATGTCTTTTCCTATTACCTCTACTGTTGGATGGTCTCCTGTCTGTCCTGCTCTTGGGGTGATCCTTCTGGTGGAGGGGAAAGGTAGCTGGTCCCATGGCTGAGGGTCAAGTTACTAAGCCCTGTATCAGTTCTGCTGAGCAGGAAGACAGACTACTGTGTCTTCCTGGAAATTTTCTTCTTGGGGCATCTGGAAAGGCTCAGGATTCAAGGTTGGGTTAAACTTCAATTGTTGATTCATGGAAGCCAAGTCACAGCTTGAAGCTCTTCCTTGGATCTGTGGGTTTAGATAGGGAGGTGACGCTAAAGGCTCTCAAATTTCTAAAAGTTAACCCAGAAAGGACTCCGTCCCAGTTTGGGCCTTCCAAAAGTTCTAAAAGAAAAAAAACTGAGACAATCTGACATTTATTAGGGATCTGTATGTACTAGGAACTAGGCTAAGAGATGGGGACACAACAGCAAATAAAACATAATATCTAGTCTCAAGAACAGTTTAATGAAGGAAAGAGCTGAAATAGAATGTTTCAGCATTACGATACAGGTGTGAGTGAGCAAGGTGTTAATGGAGCAGAAGAAGTTGGCATCCAACTCTGTTCAATCTACTGGGAATTTCCTTCTTTTCTAAAGCACTGTGTTAATCTTTAAATTAGACTTCAACATCCTCCAAGTCCTCTATATCACAACCTATGTTTTCCAATATTACAAATATTGCCAGTCCATATGGAAGTTATTCACTCTTCCATTACTTCATATGTATCATTCATAATGTCAGAAATATCCTTCATCCTCCTACCCATCAGTCCTTATTATTTGCGTACTCAAACTACATAGCAGGGCTTCCCTGGTGGCGCAGTGGTTGAGAGTCTGCCTGCCGATGCAGGGAACACAGGTTCGTGCCCCAGTCCGGGAAGATCCCACATGCCGTGGAGCGGCTGGGCCCGTGAGCCATGGCCACTGAGCCTGCACGCCCGGAGCCTGTGCTCCGCAACGGGAGAGGCCACAACAGTGAGAGGCCCGCGTACCGCAAAACAAACAAACAAACAAAAAAAACCAAACTACATAGCAATATAGTATAGTACAGTTGTTCTCACACATTAGTGTTCATAAGAATCACATTGGGAAGCTTGTTAAAAATGCAGAGCCCTGGATCCCATATCCAAGAAATCTGATTCAGCAGGTCTAGTACGGGACCTAGAAATCTTTTTATATAGTTAGCCAGTATAATCTTTATATATTGTATATAAATTATACATAATATTAAAATTATATATAATTTTGATACCTGTTGTCTACAAAACATACTTTGAGAAACACTGTTATAATGGTTAAAAACATGAGTTTTTTTAGTCAAGACACATCTGGGTTTGAATTCTACCTTTTTCGCTTATTCACTATAGTACCATGGGCAAATTTTATTTTACCACTGAGTCTCCCTTTCTTCACCTATATGAGGATAATGATAACACATTCACCTTTGTGAAGTTTAAATGAGACAAGAGGTACGAAGCAGTTGGCAGAGTGCCTGGCACATGGTAATGACTCAATAAATGCCAATTATTGTTATCAGCTTTACTAACAATAATTTAAAAATTAGCTTTTCTAATCAAGACCATCTGAATCTGGTTGGTTCTGTCTCTCTAAGCATTTACTTGGTTAGATGCCCTCTTACGCGAATTCAAGTTACTCTCATTCATATCTAAGCGGTCCATGTTTTTCATGACAATTTGTTTAAAACTGAAGTGGTGAGCCAAAGGCAGCCCACAGCCCCAAGATGATATTAATGACATACTGTCTATCACAAGATTCTTGGCAAAACTGCAAACTAGGTGATTTGATTTTGGTGTTCTATCAATTTCTGTCATTTTTTCCCTCCCTCCATCCTCATCCCCACCCCACATATGTGTGACCCGTTTGATTATAAAGGTGTTTAAGGGACTTCTCTGGTGGTCCACTGGTTAAGGATCCACCTTCCAATGCAGGGGACCCAGGTTTGATCCCTGGTCGGGGAACTAAGATCCCACATGCCGCAGGACAACTGAGCCCGCACACCGCAACTACTGAGCCCGTGCGCTCTGGAGCCTGTGCGCCACAACTAGAGAGAAGCCTGCGCACTGCAATGAAAGACCCAACGCAGCCAAATAAATAAATAAATAAATAAATATTAAAAAAATAAAGGTGTTTAAAAGTCAGAAGTGATGAATTTTACTCATAGTTCCCTAGCCACCAATTTCCCATAGATTTAGTGTAGCCAATGGCAAGATTTAAAGTTACATGTGTGTTCTGTGTGAACTTAGGATTTGACTGCATTGTTTTCACATATATAAAACAATGTCATATATTTATACACATATTGTTTATATATACATATACATATATATATACACTTACATACATTTATATATATAAATAATATTTATCTGTTTTATTACTGTATGTTTTTCAGTGTATACTCAATAAATCTGACAGATTTTTAAAGAAATGGTATGTCTAGATGAGATCTTACAAACACCCATGCATCATCTTCAATCACAGTTATATGGGATACATATTTGTATAAAGAGCTGATATTGGCTCCTTGGTACAGTTAATAATTACTCTTATGTAGTATTTATGTAATGCTCTTGGAGTAGCAAATTACTTCCATTAAAATTATCAGCCCACCAGACACTACCGAGCCTGCAGTTATGCTGGCCAGAGTAATATATTTGCCATTGACAAAGCCAAAATCACAACTTATTATACTGAAGCAAATTAATCAAACTGAAGTGTCTGCCATATTGTAGGTGTTTTCTGTATACCTGTTGAATGAATGAATGAATGAATGTACAAACAATGTTACCTTTATACACATCTACTGGACCAAAAAGAAGTAAGCACATTATTTTATCTTAAAAAAACGCAAAACACTAAAACTAAAAACAAGCAAGTTTTCCATTAGATCTCAGTTAAAACCTATCTAATTCCTACAGATCACTACATTAACTCAAATTTAAATTACGATTATTTAATTTTACTTTAGTGAATTAAAAACCAATCTTTCTTGCATATGATATGTGAAATATTAAGCATTTCAGCAAAGAATATGTAGCTTGAAGCAACTTAACAATATTATAAATCTAGAACTCAGAAGTGCTCTTAACAAGACTTAAAAGACATCCAATAAAAGCAAAAATCTATTTCATTTTTATATATAATATATATATTAATATATAATATTGAAGGTAGAAAACACAACTTTTCCTCTGTGCTGAAACTCATAACGAACGAGTACTATTTCTAGAAAATACATGCCTACTGAGACCAACCATATTATTAGGTAAACATAAAAGTAGAGCTCACTTTGGTTTTAGCTCTATTGAATACAACCTTTCTTTAAGATTATTATTTTTACTTTCACTAACTTTATATGATTTTATGAAAAGTATTTTCCCAATTTTAAACGTAAAATAACTTAGGGAAAAACAAGCAACATGGTCAATTCAAAGAATGTATATTTTGCCATTTGAATTACTGGAGGTCTGAATAGGAAAAATAGAAGAGGTTGAGAATGATTATTTAAGAAGATCAACAAAATGCTTATAATATTTTTAGATGCTGATGCCTAGCCTTTACTTTCCCCAAACTGATAATTATGCCAAAGATTTTATATCTCTACTAGAGCATTACATCATTACAATTTCTGTAACAGGTGCAAATAAGTATTTTAAAGATAATAAGCAAGAAGCATTTCTGCTTTTCAGGGGAATGCTATTTTCATAAGAGTTTTTTCTTATTGACTTTCAATACAGAAGTCAAAATTCTTGTTTCGAAGTCTTAAAGAATAGCAGGCAGAATATATAACTACTGATAATTAAAGTCATGTGTTTCTATAAAGGTCAGAGATTTTTCTTCTACTTGTTCAGAAAGTTCAGAACAGAGATAGTTGAACTAATTCATGAGTTGAAATTTAGTCGCTCAGAAAAGCCAAAGAAAAGGATAATTAATTGCTACGGCTAAGATTTAAAATATATGTAAATTAAGGATATTAAGCAATATTTTAGCTGGTTAGCATATTGACATAAAGTGTATACATCCACTAATCCAATGTTTTATGAGCGAAGAATCTATAGACTCACAGTCAAGTAATAAAGCTTTCAGGGCTAACGAACTATTTATAGTCAATGTTGAGAAGGTACTACTGCATTTGTATGTGCCTTGAATATGTGTATATTAGTTAAAGACTATGATATTTTCTGCCTCTTTTCATTCCCTAATCCACTTCTGGATGTACAAAGACTTACGAGTGCTCCTAGAACAGTTAAAAATTGTTTTAAAAATCAAGGACCTATTCTGGAGAAAAGATCTTGTCAGCCACAAAAAAGTGATGTTGAAAAAGTACTAGCAATATCTACCTTCTGCGTTCCCAGCACCACCACCCCCTGTGACGTTACAGGGACTCCCACACAATAGCGAAAGTAGATGTAAGTGTCAGAACTTCATCTGCATTGTTCTTATCATTTATAAAATACTCTCACTTATATTATATTGCTTAATCCTCATGAATGATTCTTCCTTGTTAGGTTACCTCAACAAGCAAGTATTACCAGCCCCAAGTAGATGATGTAGCTCCTTAAGTACATAATAGAGCTAGGATAATTATATGGGTCTCCTGGTATCTAGTTAAGTGACTTTGCCACTGTAGTATTATAAACTTTAAGTATTCAAATACCTTCACTTGGTTACCCGTGGTTATCTTGGTAGACAAGATGTTACCTGATCTGGGGGGAAAATTTGCTACGTACTTGCAATAAGAATATATTATTTTAGAACACAGTGGTCACCAGCTAAAGTGTATACTATATGATTAAGAGATTCAAAGTCGGAGTATAGACAGATACATGGAATATGTGCAAGGCTCAACAAAATACTGTACTCACAGATGGAGAGACAAATGCGCAGAAAAAAAAACGAAACTATGTGACACTCCCCTAACCAGCTGCAGCATGCTGAATTATAATAGGCGCTCGAACACTGGAACTGACAAGCTACATAACATATCAATTAAAAAATATGTGTAGCCTGACAGAATTTAGGGAAGAGTAAAAAGTATATATTTTGCTGAGTAACAATTCAAGAATACAAATACTGACTGGGAGACCATAATTGATAAATAAGACATATATTCCAGTAATAGGATATACTTGTCACAGCTTTCCATCTAGTTGGACCTTCTCCAAAAGATCTACACTCTAAAATGTCTTCTGAGGTTAACTGCAGAGCTGTCTCATATTTTTCCAAACAAAAATATACTTTTTTTGCCCGACAGTAAAAGCTGTGCATACTCATTGTGAAAAGACTTCAAACACAGAAACACACAAAGTACAAATGAAAGCTCCCCAAAATCCCACACTTTACAGCTCAATTCAAATTTTCTAAACTTTGCCCTATGTCTTGAAAATATGTATGTATAATGAATTATATGCATTACATATAAATATATTTGTTATATAAATATTTCATATCAACATGAAACATATTATTAAACCTCTTTAAATAGTGTTAGATAGTAATATATTTGAAAACCTAAATGCAAGCATACCATACATACTATTCTGCAATTTATACTTTTAATCTCTTAACAATTTATCCCTTAACTTCACAGATTACCTAATTCCAAGGGTAATTCTTTCATAGCCACAGTTGATTCAGAAAGAGAAATTCACTAAATGATACAAACAGAATAAACCATTTTTAAGATTCTAAACTTATTTTCACCTATAAATCCTAAAGAAAGTAAAGAAAGTGTTTCATTACATAAAAGGAATATTTTGACTAACTGTGTCTAAAATATAGTTTTGACTAACTATATCTGACATAATTTAGTATTCAAATGAAAAAATCTGACTGATGAAGATTCAATTTGTCATGTCTAGAAGGCAATCTGTAACAAAAGCTCGAATGTTTGGCTAAGCAATTTCATTTCTAGGCATTTATCTTAAAGAAATAATTAAGAATATATTCAAAGATTTAGTTTGAAGGACATTTATGGTAATGTCTTTTTTATGATAGTAGAAAAAATCTAAATGTCCACCTACAAAGAATTGGTTAAATACACTATATCATGTTTAATTGATGGACTACTACAAAGTGACTTAAAATAATTTTATAGGAATATATTTATTGAACTGAAAATATTTTCACAAGATATTAGGGGGCTACATAGGTATACTTATATTTCTTAGGAAGTTAAATACACACCTATCATATTAGCTAGCCATTCCATTCATTGGTATTTAACCAAGAGAAAAGTAAGTATATATCTATACACAGATTTGTACATGGATACCTATAACAATTTTATTTGCAATAGCTAGAAATTGGAAACAACCCAAATATCCATCAACAGGTGAATGGATAAACAAATTGTGTTATATCCAGAGAGAAGGGAATACAACTCAGCATTAAAAGGAATGAACTACTGATACATGCAACAATATGGATGAATCTCAAAATAATTATGCTGAGTGAAAGAAGCCAGACAACAATGAGAGTGTGTGTGTGTGTATACATGATTCCATTTATATCAGATTCTAGAAGGCTAATCTATAATGACAGAAAGCAAATCAGTGGTTGCCTGGGGGTAGGGGGTTAGGAGGGGGAACAGGTGAGAGGGAAGGATTACAAAGGGATATGACGAAGCGCTGAGGGGGTGGGGGACCCGTTCATTATCTTGATTGTGGTGATGGTTTCATGGGTTAATACATATGCCCAGATATTTCCAGTTGAATAGTTTAAATGTACAATTTACTGTATGTCAATTATACCTTAACAAAGCTGTCAAATCACAGAAACACACACACAAACTATACTTATGCTATCATCCCATTGCTTTGCTTGAAATCTAAAACACAAATGGAAAAGCGCTTAAAACATAAACATGTAGTTTAATGATTATAAATACCTATATGAGCACCACTAAGGTCAAGCAACAGAACATTTCCAGCACGCCAGAAGCACCTCCCCGACACGTTCCCCTTCCTAGTCACAACTTCCTCCTTCTCCCCAGAGCTAACCCTATTCTGACTTTTACGGCAATCACTTCTTTTTTAAAAAATAATGTTCTTTTACTATCTCAGTATATATCCTCAAACAATATAGCTTGGTTTTTACATATTTTGGGGTTTTATATAAATAGAATGTGTTCTTCTGTGTCTGTTTTTTTTCCTACAATAACATGTTTTTAAGACTCATTCACAGAGTGTAGTACATTGGTTTTTATTGCTGTATAGTATTCTGTTGTATAAATATACTACAATGTATTTATCCATCCTACTGTTGGTAGACATTTTGGTGCTTCCAGTTTGGGACTATTAAAACAATACTGTTATGAACATTCTTTTAGGTGCATTCTTATCTATATATACATGAAACAGAATGAAATTTCTGCCCCAATGTTCAGAGCAGCACTATTTACAACAGCCAAGACATGAAAGCAACCCAAGCACCCATCAACAGACAACTGGATTAAGAGGATGTGGCATTCGCGCATGTGCGTGCGCATGCGCGCGCACACACACACACACACACACACAGATACACACACACACACACATATACACAAAATGGAATATTACTCAGCCATAAAAAGAGCAAAATACTGCCATCTGCAGCAATGTGGATGGACCAAGAGAATATTACGTTTAGTAAATAAGTCAGACAAAGATAAATACTATATGATATCACTTATATGTGGAATCTAAAAAAAAATACAAATGAATGTATACGTAAATAGAAACAGACTCACAGATATAGAAAATGAACTTGTGGTTACCCAAGGGGAGAGGACAGGGGTGAAGGACAAGTTAGGGGTATGGGATTAACAGATACAAACTATTATATATAAAACAGATAAGCAACGAGGATCTATTGTACAGCACAGGGTATTATACCCATTATCTTATAATAATCTATAATGAAATATAATCTGCGAAAATACTGAATCACAGTGCTGTACACCTGAAACTAACACAATTTTGTAAATCAACTATACTTCAATTAAAAAAAAAAAGAACATCCCCCCAAAATTTCTGGGTCACAAGGTATATTTATATTTTAGTTTACTTAATAATTTACATACTACCAAGAGTATATGAGAGTTCCTGTAGCTTCATATCTATGTGTTATCTTCATAGCACTTATTGCTACCTGAAAATTTCTTGTTTACTTTTACTTGTTTAATATTCATCTTCCCCTAGTGTAGAGTGTAACCTCCAGAAGAGCAGGGACTTGGCCTGTCTTGTCCACTGCTCTACTCCTAGTACCTGGAACGGTGACTGGAACAGCACTCAACAAAAAACAGAGGCTGAACAAATATGTGTTGAATTACTAAATGAGTAAGTGAAAATTCTAGCCTATTAGTAATTTCAGCCTGGGCTAAACAGAAGGACAACTGGCTTTGCTCAGAGTCTTATATGTTATGCAATAAAAATATTTATATGTTATGTAATAAAAAATGGATACATAATAACTTAAATAACATGATTCTAACTACTGAAAACTATGTGCATATACAGAGAATAAAAGTTGAAGGAAATAAACCAAAATTTAGTAATACTTGTCTTGGGTCTTCTTCTCTCTTCTCCCCACTTCTACCCCTACCTTTTACATATTTTCTAAAATTTCTTCAAAAAATGTATTATTCTTGTGAAAAAGGTAAACTTAAAAGAATGAACTACTGATACATACAATAACATGGATGAATCTCACAGACATAGGTTCAATAAAAGAAGTAGACATAAAAGAGTATTCCATTTATCTGAAATGCAAAAACAGGCAAAACTAATCTATGGTGACACAGATCAGGCTAATGGTTACTTTGTGAGGATACAGACTGGGAGGGAACATGAGGGAGCTTTCTAGGGTAGTGGAAATGTTCTCTGTCCTGTCCTAGGAGATGTGTACCTAAGAGGAATCATAAGTAGAAAATTCATCAAGCTATAAACTTAAGATATGTGTACTTTATTGTACATAAATTATAATTCAATTTTTATTTATATTTTTTTTGGCTGCACCCCGCGGCTTGCAGGATCTTAGTTCCCTGACCAGTGATCAAACCCAGGCCCCGGCAGTGAGAACACCAAGTTCTAACCACTGGACCTCCAGGGAATTCCCAGTATACTTCAATTTAAAGAAAAGGAAAACATGTAAATGAAGAATGACTGGATAGGAACAAAAAATGGAAATGGCTTTTATGGTTTTCTGATTTTTTGTAACCACATATTCCAATTGAAATAAATAATAGAGGTCCAGAAAGCTTTTAAGTATGTTAGTCAAGAACGTATTGACAGTATTAGATTTGTAAATCAAATTCCTCAAACCACGGAGAAGCAAAACCTTCCCACAACAGTTTGTGAGTCTTTTAGTTTTCCTTTTCTTCAGATTCCTTTACTTTACGCAGCATGAGACATATTGTACATTTAGAATATAAGTTTGCAAATAAACTAACAGGTAGCAGAGCTTTTCTCATTTCAAGCAAATCTAAATTTTCCAAAATCAATGATAATAATACTGCTCTCAACAGCAGAAGTCCTGAGAGCAGTCACCTAAAGCGTGAGATATATGCCATGTGGCTAATATGTTAGGAAAAATGCTTCCCTTTTTCTCAGTTCCTTGTGGGAAAATAGGATTTTCTACATTTCTTTGACACTGGTAGGTGTTAAATATGTTGTCTTACTATAATGCCAATTGGTTATTTTTATTATTATTTTTGGCTCTCAAGGTACTGCCTACTTTTCATGAATCAGTAAAATCAATATTCAAAGATTTTTTGCTATTATCAAAAGGTTGTTATTGAAAAATAAAATCTATTCATACATTTGTAATGATTGCCTGACTACTCTATACCTCAAAACGTTAATATACCTTAAAATCCAAACAAGCCCTACCTCATTCATTCAACTACTGAGTACCTATTATGTGTAAGGCACTTTACTAGGTGCTGAGGATACAGAAAATGAATAGATATTGATCCTGCCCTCAAGAAACTCAGAGTGGAGTAGAAGATACATAAACTGATAATGGTACTTTACAACAGACAAAACCATGAGAATGTGAATGAATTTGTTTTAGATTAAACTGGCAACTGTGCATAGGATAGATTGGTAAGGGACTACTAGAGGCGAGAGAGCACTTAGAATGCTAATCATGAGCTGGAGGTGAATTAATGAGAGATGAAATGAGGGTTAAGGTAATAGAAATACAAAGAGCAGAAATGAAAAACATTTTAAAGAAAAAAATTATAAGACTAGGCAACTAAGGAGATAATAACATAAAGAAGACGACTGAGTCAAAGACATTCAGTGGTGATAAGAACTGTCAAACTGGTGACAGACTTTTGGATATAGGTAGAGCTTATTTAGAAGAGAATATGCTCAGTTTTATAATTTATTCTCCAGATATCAAGGTAGAAAGTAAGGATCTGGAGGTCAGGCTAATGCAAAGGCTCAGGTCAAAAATTTGAGAATCATCTTCCTAGAGGCACTGAAGCCTTCAGAATAGAGGAGCTCACAGTGAGAGAATGTACAGAATTCCTTCTCTTAGGGGACGGAAAAATGAGACAGGTAGACAAGTCTTAAGCAGGAAAAGAAACCTGTCATAGAAAAGAATTTCCAAGAAAAAGAGAGTGCTTACTGTGTGTCAGATTGCTGCAGTGAAGACAAAGAATGAGGACTAAAAATAAGCAAGTAGACTTGGCCATGTGGTTGGTCACTGATAAACCTTTCCCAGATGCTATATTGTCACTGAGTTTGTTAACTCTTCACCCTGCAAATTATCTCTGCTTGTTATGACTGTCTGTTTTTTCCTGACTTTCTTCAGAACTTCTCTCATACTTTCTAATAGCATTTATCACATACCATATTCTTGCATAGCTGTATCTTTAATTCTCTCTTTAGACAGTACCCTCCCCCTCAAATACCTAGGTAAGAAACCTGATAACTATTTCTTGAATCAAGAGCCAAATAAATGGCCCATAGTGGGATAATGAAGCAAAGAGAAGATGTTGTAATACTTATCGTTTACTTTGCCAGTAGTGAAGCTAGATATTTTTTAAAAATTCTGATATTTAATGAAAAGCAAATCTATTAAAAATGACTGAACACAGGACCAAAAGAGATTAGTTTGCGTGCTTCACTAGCAAAACTAAAACTGAGAACTAGCCAGTTTTCCCCTCCTACATCGAATCCTGGAAATGACTGAAAATTAATTAGTCGTCAACTGAGAACATAAGGAATTGAAGAGCTAGAAGCTGGGGATATTCTGTGATTTACAACAGACTACATCAAACTAAAGAGAAAAATCAAGGGTAAGATCAATATGGATCTTCAAAGGTAATACAGATACAAAATGGCCACAGAACTATCAGTGCTCCATGCCCAAAGGCGGAATATAGGAACAGAAGAGGACCAAGGGGTAATCAACAGCATTATTAGTTGGAATACCACAGTGGGTGCAGCCAACTCAAATCAGCCTGTATTCATCCCCTGCATAACACTCCTGGCAGTGACAGAGGGTATATGACCCCAGGAGGGAGTACTGTGTATAAGATCTTAGAGAGACAGGGCGGTGTCCTAGGAGACTGGTGATACCTAGAAAGAAAAGGAAACATTCATTCCCAATAGATCAGCCACCAGGATATCTAGCCCAGAAATACTTCTACTAGCTCCTTTACTCTCACTGAAAATTGAGGCAGGTTTTAGCCCTCTTCCCAAGCAAGCTGCATAAACAGAGGCAGAGAAGAGTCTAACAAGGAATTTCAATTATAAAAATACATATGTACTCAAAGGATGAGCAAATGCATGAGGAATATAAATCTCATTTAAGACAGAAAACAAGCTCAATCAACAAACACACCTAAAGAAAGAGTTAAAAATATAATTGGGATAGGATTTTAAAATAAGTATGTTGACTTCCACTTCTAGCCATAATATAGAACAGGAACCAGATGTACCCTTTATTTAAAACAACTAGAAAACTGGCCAAAATATATAAAACAACTTTTAAGAAAAGATGACAAAATCCAAAGACTTGACAATGTAAAGTTCACAATGTCTGGCATCCAATAAAAAACAGTGTTTAGGCACTGGACAAAAGGCAACACAGACCTATGATTCCTAAGAGAGGGGAAACAAACAAGGTGAGGCCTACGATCTCCTGACTTTCTGTGTGGAGGCACACTCTGAACTTCAGAGCAGGGTCAGAGATCGAGATCCCAAGCAGAGCACGGCTGTCTTGCGGAGTAGAGGAGGCAGAAATGAGAATTCAAGAAGTCTCAGGTTTCTGGAAGATGTGGGGCTAAGTTCTGGAGAGGAGGGAGTGACGCAGAAAAAAAAAAAAGTTCACAAATCTGCATGGGATGCCATTAGGTCTTTGCTAAATTCTAAGATATGTGTGTACAAGATCAAATTCTACAAGGTTGGGCAAGGAATGACTGGGGTGCTGTGAGCTACATAGTTCCCAGAGCTCACATAGGGCTGAGATCGTTCAAATTTCCACCAGCCAAAGTGGAGAGTTCTCACTGATCATTCAAGGCACTCAAGTAGAGACCTTAGTAGTGAGGCTAAATTGTTTCTAGTGTAAAGGTTATACTTTAACATCCACCCTAACAAAACCTGAAAGGATCAAAAAGAACTATAAGTAACTTAACTGCCTACCAAATCTCAACACTCTTTAAGAAAAGATGACAAAATCCAAAGACTTGACAATGTAAAGTTCACAATGTCTGGCATCCAATAAAAAAAAGCACTAGACATAACAAAAAGCAGGAAAATGTAACCTATAGCCAGGAGAAAAACAGACCATAGAAACAGACCCAGATATGATATAAATGATGGAATTATCAAAAACTAACAATAAAAGGGTTATTTTAATTATGTTCAAGTATTTAAAGGAAAACACAGTGATGAGAAAAAAAGGAACATCTAGAGATAAGTATATATGTTTACTATCTTCCCAGACATAAGGGAATAAATCACATCTAAGAAAAAAAAATAGGAAATGGGAAAAAGAACCAATTGTAGAACTTGGAAACAAAAAGCTTCAGTGTTGAAATACAAACCTCAATTGACTTGAGAAACCTGAAGCCTCAGCAATGGAAAATACCTTGAATCAGTATAACTGACCCAGAAGAATTCCCCCAAAACTCAGGAACTGATGGCACAAGGAACTCTGAAAGTTGGTATGAGTGAAGTTAAACTAAGGGTGATCAGCTGAAGACGTTTTAAGAAGCAATTCAATCCCCAAATCTCAACCCTCATTCTACGTAACTGGGTGTGTGCCCTGACTTCTACTCCAGTAGAAATCTGGAGGCTTAGTCTCTTGAGAGACTAAAACAGAGGGTTCCTAAACTAGGGATCCTAGGCACAGCTGAGGACAGGGATACCACTGAAAACAAGAGGATTACATAAACATATGCATACTGGATACTGACATGCCTCAGTCTTCCTTACCCATGAGGTAACCAAGCTTTTACCCTCTTGGTAGAAGACTGGAAGAATCTTCTTGTCCACTCAAGAGTGAATATACAAACACTGGGTATCTCTAATAAAAGAACACAGTCAGATCACTCCTATAGTTAAACTCATAGCTGACAAATCCCATCCACTGGCTTAGTTTCTAGTCAGCTTCTTAGTTCCTCGTTCTTGCCAGGAATTGACAACCAAATACGTCTAGTAATCATCTAAAAAGGCCTCCTAACATAAAATACATAAACCACAACAACAGAAAAAAATCAAACTGGAGGAAAAAAGGAGATGAAAATGCAGCAAAATTATTGTTCTCAGAGAGCTAAGAAATTGTAAAATCATCAAATAAGAAACAGGTGTTCCTTTTAAAGGAACAATCAGGGAAAGAAATAAACTTACAGATATCAAAAATATGATAGCCAAAGAAAAGTTGGAAGAAAACTTTTATAAAATCCCCAGAAAGCAGAACAGAAAGACAAAAACATGGATAACAGGAGAATAAAAAAGAAAAGAAAATTCAAGGGCCAGTCCAGGACGGTCAATATCTGAATAATAGGCATTCGTGAGAGAGAAGAAAAAGAAAATTAGGGAAGGAAACCATCAACTAAGTAATTCAAGGCAATTTTCTAGAACCAAAGTATATGAGTTTCCAGATTAAAAGGGCTCACCAATAGCTCAACACTCTGAAGCAAAACAGACCTACACTAAGTTGTATCATTGTGGAATTTCAGAAGACTGGGGACAAAGAGAAGATCGTAGGAACTCACAGACAAAAACCAATAATTCTCAACAAAGCATCAGAAACTGGATCACTCAAAGCTTTTCAAAAGCAATCCTGGAAACTACAAAATAATGGGACAATGTCCTCATTACTCTGAAGGGAAAGTATTTCCAACTTAAAATTCGATTCCAAGACAAACTATTAAATATTATGGATGACATGCAAGATCTCAAGGCATGTAAGGTTTCAAATATTTACTCCTATACAACCTTTCTTCAGGTTTCTGCTCAAATATGTATCAGAGAGGCTTTCCTTGACCACCTTTTATAAAGGAACAAATCTTCATCCCCATCCTCGTTTTCCTACCCTTCTTACCTTCTCTGAAAGTGACATAGTACATTTTCTTTTAATCCACCCAACCTAAAACACTCTCACTAATATATAAGGTCTAAGACGGAAAGGACTATATGTTTATTGATGTGTTCTGAGCACCTAGAACTGTATCTGATATACAACAGACCCTCTCTAAACAATGTATTCCTGTGACAGAAATAAAAAAAAAAATTTCAAAAGTAGACATGGAGCAATAGCACAGACTATCTATTCATGTATGAGGATAAAATGCAGGCATTTTCAGATGTATAAGGTCTCAGTGGTCTCTTTCAGAGACCTTTTTCTGAAAGAAGAATATTCTCCAAAAGGGGAAGAAAAGATCATTCCCTATGTGGACTATGGTTTCCCCATTTACTCTAAGTAGGAAATCTCTCTCTCTTACCACCTTAATCAGCAGATAAATTCTACCTCTGGTTCTCCCCTTTCACAAACAAAGAAATAGCTTCCTCTGAATTAATTCAACCTTACTGAAATTCCTAAATACAATGGTTCACTTAATAGAAATTCATGTTTAAAGACACAGAAAACACAGACTGCCAAAGCCTCACATTAACAGAATTCGGCTGGGTATGGTTATGGCCAAGAGCAGAAGAGCTGATGCTTCTCCCTCTCCCTTCACTGTAGCCTAGCTGCAGCTACAGCTGCCAGACATGGGAGAAGCTCACTGCTCACAGAACAGAATGTCAGCTTTGAACCATAACTAAAGGCAAGCTGCCAATAATCAGCAGGAGATAGCTGAAATTAATACAGAAGTTAACAGGAAAACTGGACTGCTTTTCAGAAACTAGTCTATTCAATTAAGGCCTGTTATGCTTATATTTCCAAACATGTGAAGCTTAAAAACAATTTATTTAATCATTTCTGACAAATCCATTTCATTCATCAAATGTTCAGAAAACTGTTACCTAAGATTTGTAGACATCAGCTCTTTAGACCTAGAAAACTGACCATGAACTCTTCTAGTACAGTAGTCAAGTCACTAATTTTTTTCTTTTCAATCCCCCACACTAGGCATAGTATCAAACACATAGTACTTAATAAACAATTCCCTCATTTCTAGAAGACACTGAGGTTCAGAAATGTTATATGGCTCACCCCACGATGTTTGTATTAGAAGTCAGATCTAGGACTAGCACACAGACCTCACTTGGGATTTTTCTTTTAATGTCTGACCGAATTTTAAAAAGATGAGGGGAGACCAACAGCAACTTTTTGGATCATGAATCATGGTGGCTCTTTCATGCAGTTAGCAGTCCCTAAAAGTTAACTAGAAAAATTTATAAGTAATCCAATTAGATAAAGTAACTGTTACAAGTGTCTAATAAAAATTCAAAAGGAAATATCCTAAATTTTATGTCCAAGGACAGGCTAATTTTATCTATGTGAACTCAACATTTACATATCCCTTCTGAAGTACACACCAATTTAATATCTTTCTACATTGACATCTATCCTCAGGCACGTGAAAGCAACATTTGCCGATACATCTGCACAATAGATTATGTTCAGTTAATTAAGCTCATAAAACATGTGAGGGGGATGTCATTGGGAAGGTAGATAGGGGCTACATTATTACATTAATTCTATATGAAATCCTGATTTTATACACTAAAGGCAATGAGGAACAATAGAAATATTTTAAGCAGAAAACTGACAAGGATCAGATCTGCATTTTAGAACGACCATTTTGACAGCAACATGGAAGACGGATTAGAAGAGGTACAGATCTGGAGCCAAAGAGACCTTAGGCTGCTGAAGTAATTAAAGTGAGAAATGATGAAGGTCAAAAGTAAAGCACTGATGGAAGAAATTGGAGAAGTGAGGACAGATTTAAGCACTACCGCACCTGGAACCCTGGTTAATAATTTCAAAACCCAAAGAATTAAAACTTAAGTTAGAGTCATACTGGTGCTATAAAGTGAGTAGAACCTTCAAAGTTTATTTAAACGTATAATGAAAGGCAAATGAACAACTCTTCTAACATTACCTTTATGCTGTTAAGATAGTAACTAAAGGCCGCAAAAATTGTCACTTAGTTTCTCTGAGTAACCAAGTGTCTAAAGGTATTTTGGCTAAAACAAAGCCCTTTTTCAGTCACCAGAGCCAGCATCCTAATACGTTACCACTGAAAGGGAAAGACAGGAAATGAATCAATAAACCTCAGGCACATGCTTGGCCTGGAAAGACACAGAATATCAAGGAGCAGAAATCTGAAAACAAAGGCCTTGGGTAATTTAATTACCAGGCCGGAATCTGCTGACTGCCGGTTTAATTGTTTGAACAGTGCCGAAACGGTCTGACAAGGTGACCACCCTAAGATTTTGCACCATTTTCTGTGTGTAACCACATGGACAAACATGAGAAAGAGCTCTAAAGAATGTAGGAATCCAGAATAACTTTCATTAATCACACCTTTGATTCCAAAGGAAAATTTGAGTCAAAACCTTATATTTATAACTAACTCTAGGCTCTTTTTAGCAAATTCATTTGCCATTACATACTCCATGCTGCTAGATTAAGAAAATAATATCCTTCAGAGATGAGCACCAACTGCTATATAAGAAATGGGAAACAAAAATTACTCAGATTAAATGTATATGCTCTTATTTATCATTATACTCCAAAAAGCTTATTTTAGGGAGGCGTGGGAGTTGGAAGAAAGAATATAACTGTAGGGTGGTAACTACCAGTAAGTACTCAAAAACTGCTCAGTACACTAGAGGAAGCCAATTTTCTCCCTTGATTCAGTTAGTATTTCCTCATTCATGTTTATCTCCTGTAGAGTAGTCCGACAGAAAACTCCTTTCAAAATCTGAACAAAGAAGTACCTTCAGACTACTTCATCTGGCAGTGTTCACCTGTTGTCTTCACCGAGTAAACAAGGTGTATAAGGCCAAAGTAGACTATTACACCATTCATTCAACAAGTGTTTATAAAATGCTGTGTATTGTGCTAAGTCCTCAGCAGAAGCTTACAATCTAGTAGAGATAAAGAGATACACAAGAAGACCTTAAATAACAATGAAAGGCAGTATGTAAACAAATTCTAAAGTGAGTTGTGCAGGAAAGAGACTTAGATGCTTTCAAAAGAGGAAATTAATGTGGATAGAATTCATTGAGAAAGACTTTACTGAAGAGATGGAACTTCAACTAGGCCTTCAAAAAAGGCAAGACTTGAATATGTAGAGTGCAAAGAGCGCTCTAGGGCTCCAGATCAACAGGAGCACAGATTTGGAATCAGAATTTCATGCATTCTATTTTGAGAATCAAAATGAAGATCTGAATAGTTATGGGTTTCGTGGTGATTAGATTAGATTTGGTCATTAGATTTGGTAAGTCCACTAGCCAGTTTCCAAAGTACTGAAGACAGGGGGCTTAAATGCTTCCTACTTCCATTAAAGATGAGGAAGGAATATGGGACCAAAGCAACTCAAGAAGCTCTATCAAGAACAGTTATATACGCCATCGTGGACAAAACTGTTACATGCTTTGCCTGTCTTTAGTTTTAATGATAATTTAATTAATTATGATTAAATCAATTATATCCTTCAAGATTCAATTAACTGACATGCTTAAGGGGATAGGGGAGGGCAGAGAATCCTTCCCGCAGAAGAAAGAGTAATGTGTGATGTCACTGACAGAAGAAGCTTGTTAAGTTCAAAAAACTTTAAGAAGGCATATAACCAGTTAGTATAGTAGAGTCATTCACAGCTTAGGCTCTGAAGACAGACTACGGCTTCAGGCCTTGGTTAAGTCGCTTATTTGCTTGAGTGCTCTGCGACCTGGCAAATGGTTTAACCTGTTCCTCAGTTTCCACTATTGTAATATGGAGATATTACTAGTCCCTACCTTAAAAGATTTTTGAGAGGACGAAGTGGCACAGTAAATGTATAGGACTTAACACAATGCCTAGCACTTGACAAATGTTCAAGGAATGACAGTCTTTACTGTTACTGTTTTTAAGGCTCAGATGTGTACAGTGTAATCATCCTTGTTGGCCTTGTTAAGATTCCTGGACTTTATTCCAAAACCAATGAAGCCTCTGAAAAGTTTTAACAGTTTTAACTGGATTTTTGTTTTAAAAATATGGCTTACTTAGTACCTCTCATAAGTAACCCCAAAGGAAAAATTTATTCTAGAATTTACTACCAAGAAAAGTTTTCCTTTCTTTGAAGAATAGGTACCTTTCTTTCTTTTAGATAAAATTCTGTAAATGACTATATCTTCTTTTCATTCTGACAGCCAGAAAGCTTACAGCCAAACCTGAAGCTCTTAGGCCCTTACTGCCTGCATATTTGTGTTCACTTCCCCCACCTCCCGTGGTTGTTTTCTACTCTTACATGTGTTTTCTGATTCAGTTCTTTATTCTTGTTTATATTTTACAATTATTGTTTTTGTATTATTTTCACTTAAAGCTACCTCAGCCATTTATGGAATGAGGTGCAATCTAATTAACGAAACAAAAATAAAGGGCATAAACACCGTAGCCTCATAATGCATGAATCATGCACTGTAGATGCATTCTCAGCACGCCACCAAAATCACTTTTTTGGCCTAAACCTAGTCAGATGAAGCAAGAAAACCAGATGGCACAGGAAACCTCTCTCTATGCAAAGAAGGAACAGATGAGGAGAGTGCAAAGACCTACGGCCTTTCCTGAATTAGCAGGGCGCAGTTAGGGCAATCAGTGCCAGGAGCAGAAGAGAACTTGAAAGTGGCAAGCTGCTGGGAAGTTATGTACAGACTCAAGGTTAGAGTTTTTATTTTTTTGTATATGAATGTTTTCTCCAAAAGTACTTCACCCTCTTCTTAACCTTCAGTCGCTCCACTGTTCTGTTCTCAGCTCATGAGACCCCTTTGCTGTTTCACTTATCTCCCTCCTCAACTTGGATCTCATGGTCAGCCACTTCAACACTGCTCAAGTCCTACATGCATTTGTCCTGTACCATTCCATTCTCCAACGTGGGCCATTCATACTGTCTACTCTTTCCCCTCCTGGGTTGGAAAGCACTGCTGACTATGAGTCTACCATGAACTCCCTCCCACAAAGCTAATCACTGACGCTTTTATTCATCCCTTGACTGTCATATGAACACCGCCAGCTGCTCTAAACCTTATGTCTAATGTATTGCTCTTTCCCTGATGTCTCATCTGCTACATTACAGAATGAATTAAATCTATTCTATATTAACAAATTCATCTTCCTTCTATTTCCTCCGAAGTACCTCTGTAGCCATATCCTTAGCACAAGCTCTAATTCTCACTGTAACTGCACCCATGCACACTTTCTCAAAGAAGGAATTCCTCTCCTCTAAGCTAACCATGCCCTCTGTGCTCTTGATCCCACTGTCTCTTGTTTACCCTTGTTTCACCAACTGTGTCTTCTTTCCTGCCTATATTCTTTTCTTTTTTAGCTTCTTCAAACACCAAGACCAACACCACAAAAAAAGCATGATATAATACTGAATTCTATAGACCCCAATTATCCCTCAATTCTTTCCTTCTCTCCTTCTTTCTACCTTAAAAACCTCAAAATAATTTTATAATACTTTCTCCCTTTTCTCACCATCCATATGTACATAACTTCTTGAAATTTGGCTTTACCTCCCAATTTATTGAAAAGTACTCTCTTCAAAGCATTGATGATCTCTTAATGACCAAACATACCCCTCTTCGTTCTAAACCCTCGCTTGTCTAATCAGGCCAGAAACTATCCTTACTTCCCAAGATATTCTTCTACTTTACCAATTCCACTTTACCCACCTGCCTCCTAAATGAAGGCATAAACAAAACTCGCTTCTTAGCTGCCTTCTCTCTGAGGTCTCATTATTAATTATAGCTTCACTCATACTTCTACACAGATAATTGTCAAATCTATACCTCTATTACTAAACTCCCCTTTTTTGACAGAAAAGGATTTACTGAGGTATAAATTACATACAATAAAATGCAAATTCTTAGGTGGTTACTTAGATGAGTTCTGATAATGGCATACTCTATATAACCACCACTCAAAACAAAAATAAACAGTTCCATCACTCAAGACAGTTCCCTCTTATCCCTTTGCAGTCAATTTTCCCCTCTCCTCAGAAAGAGTGAAAAGAGACAACCACTTTTCAGCTTCTTGTAACATTATTATTATTATTACTTATTTATTTATTTTTATTTTTGGCTGCGTTGGGTCTTTGTTGCTGCGTGCGGGCTTTCTCTAGTTGTGGCGAATGGGGGCTACTCTTCGCTGTGGTGCGTGGGCTTCTCATTGCGGTGGCTTCTCTTGTTGTGGAGCACAGGTTCTAGGTGCACAGGCTTCAGTAGTGTGGCATGCGGGCTCAGTAGTTGTGGTTCACGGGCTCAGTAGTTGTGGCTCGTGGGCTCTAAAGTGCAGGCTCAGTAGTTGTGGTGCACGGGCTTAGTTGCTCCGTGGCATGTGGGATCTTCCCGGACCAGGGCTTGAACCCCTGTGCCCTGCATTGGTAGGCGGATTCTCAACCACTGAGCCACCAGGAAAGCCCCTTGTAATATTATTATTGTTGCCTGTTTTAGCAGCTTGTTTATGTTGCTGCATGTATAAGTAGTTTATTCCTTTTTATTGCTGTGTCATCTTCCTGTACTGCTGTATTGCTATACCACAATTTGTGCTATACCACAATTTGTTTTGGATACATTTTCCTGCAGATGGACATTTGGGTTGTTCCTGCTTGTGAAAAAGGTTGCTATATGAATATTCTTGTACAAGTCACTTTATGAATATTTGTTTTCATTTTTCTTGAGTAAATACCTAGGAACTGAATTGCTCAGTAACAGGATAGATATAAGCTTAACTTTGTAAAAAACTGAAAAATAGCTCTCCCAAGTGGCTGCACCATGTTACACTCCCACCAGCAATGAATGAGAATACTAGCTGCTTTATATCCTCCTAACATTTCATATAATCTTTTAAATTTTAACCATTCTAGTTGATATGTAATGTTATCTCATTGTAGCTTTTAATTTGCATTTCTCTGATGACTAATAACATTTAGTAATTTTTCATGTGCTTATTGGCCATTTATATATCTTCTTTTGTGAAGTGTTTGGTTCCAGTCTTTTGCACGTTTGTTAAATTGGGTTGTTTGTCTTTTTAGTGTTGAATTTAAGTCCTCTTTTGAAGGTTACCTGTTTCTATCTTCAACTGCCAACAGCTCACATCAAACTAAATGTCCTGATGTTATTTCCAACAGTACATCTAAAATCTAATTTGTAATTTTTTAGTTGGGAACGAGGCCTCTCTATTGCTGTCAACCACATCACAAATATTCTTCAGTCACATTTGCTTTAAATCCTAACTCTCGATGTTTTCCTCTTGACAGTCAATAAGAACTCTTGAGAGATGGCAGATAGTAATTATTAATGTACAGCCTCTGGAATTGCATGGTTCAAATTCAAACTCTCCCACTTATTTGCTGTGTGACTTTGGACAAATTATTGAATCTTTCAGTGCCTATCTTACAAGGTTTTTGTGAGGTTTCAATAAATAAATTATGTAAAGTATTTTAAATAGTACCCAACAAAGAGGGAGTACTCAATAAATATGGCTTGTTGCTATTGTGGAAATGCCTTTTGCCTAAAATCTTTTCTCATGAATCTAACAACTAACATCTTAATCTAGGCATTCAGCCTCTTACCTCTAGACAATAAAAACAGTCCCCTAAATAGCCTCCTTCCTCTCCTCTAATTCAGACTACACACACCTGCTGGACTTATCTTCCTAAAAGTCCTTACACATATCATCACCTTTTGGCTCTTCACCACCTTCTGGCTCACAAATGCCCACTCTGACAAATAATCCTAACCCTTTATCCAAACACTCAAGGTCTTCCACAACTGCTCCTAACACCTCTCTAACATATGCTTCTTACTTATAGCAGTAGGGAAAGAATTCAAAAACTATCAAAAGATTGTGCCTTAAACAGAAAAAGCCAGAAGCTGCAATATAAGCATATTACTTAGGAAAATGGAGGTAAATCTAAATTAATCAGCTGAAAGAAGTACAAGTGGTTGCCTCTGAGAAAGGGAAATGGGGGTGGGGAAGAGGATGGGAAACAGGTATTTTTTGGTAACGAATCTTGCAGAATTATTTGACTTCTTACTTTAGTACATGTTTAACTTTTGTAAAAATAAAAACTTGTAAGATAGAAAGATACAGACCAAGAAAAATGGAAAGGAAGAAAGAAACAAACAGAGAGAGGGAAGAAGGGAGGGAGGGAGGGAGGAAGGAAGGAAGAAAGGAAGGAAGAGAGAAAGAAAGGAAGGAAGGAAGGAAGGAAGGAAGGGAGGGAGACTGATTATTAATTGAGGCAATTTGGTTGTCCTTACCTAAGGATAATCTGTAGACCTATGTAAGGAATAGCTGGGCACATCCATTTACTTAGTTGAGTTATCCTATTTGCAGATTGAAGATTCTGAATTTTATCCAATAAATAATAGGAAGGTAAGTAAAGGTTAATGAACACAGTAGTAATATAACAAAAATAATAGTTGGGGAAGATTAAACAGGAAATATATCAGAAATGTACTTGACTGGAAAAGAAATAGGGCGTGGTAAAACATGAGGTCTTCATAATTGAGACATGAGGGGATGAAAGCCTAGATAAAGGTGATGACTGTGGAAACACAAGGGTTTAATTTCAAGTTATTTTTCAAGAACACAGAGTATGACTTGCTGGCCACCTAAATACAAAACTAAGGGAAAAAAAAGGAACACAATGCCCTCCGGCACAGAGGAGGCACTAAAGGTATATTTGTAAAGAGTAATTCCAACATTATAAACATGAACATTAAATCTTAATATATAGTGCTTAATACATAGTTGAATATTGTTTCTGTGGTTCTGTTTCATCTAAAACAGACTGAAAACATTTTGGCTCAGAATTCACTTAAAACATTATACATATTTTTCATTACTTGATTAATGTTCCATGGACTGCATCTTCCCACTTCTATTTTACTGTCTTCATGGGCTCCACCTTAGAAACTCGCTGGCTTTGCCTGTAATTACTTGAAACTACAGTTTACTCTGTCTTATCTTCCATATTTACTCTAGCTATTTTACATGAAAAATCCCCAAATTATGCTTCAATTTATATAAAACAATGTGATCCAAACCTTCATCATCAATGGTCTTAGCAAGAAGTAGCAACTTAGAATATTCTATTTTCATAGAAATGACACCTAACATATAATAGCCATTTCTATCTAGTTTACTCATAAAACTACAGCCCGGAGCTTTAAAAAATATTCCAATGGGGCTTCCCTGGTGGCGCAGTGGTTGAGAGTCCGCCTGCCGATGCAGGGGACACGGATTCGTGCCCCAGTCCGGGAAGATCCCACATGCCGCGGAGTGGCTGGGTCCGTGAGCCATGGCCGCTGGGCCTGCGCGTCCGGAGCCTGTGCTCCGCAATGGGAGAGGCCACAACAGTGAGAGGCCCACGTACCGCAAAAAACAAACAAAATCCTTCCCTTGACCTCAACTACCTTCTCATTTCTTTTTCTCCCTTTTTGAAGTGGAAATCCTTTTAAGAGTTTTCTGTTTGGCTCTCTCCATTTTCCTCTCTCATCTGCTCTTCAGTGTAGCTTTGGCTCACTCACTCCACCAAAACAGATACAATGGTCAATTGTCATTCTTTATGTCTCTTGACTATCAGCAGCATCTGACAGAGATGTTCACTCTATCCTCCTGAGAACACTTTCTTCATTTGGTTTCCAAGACATTGCATTCCCTTGGTTTTCTTCTCTGTCTTCTTTGCTAGTTCTTTCTATTTTCCTGAGGTTTTAATGTTTGAGTGCCTTGGGGATCAGACATTGGTCTCTTTCCTAATCATATTCTCTACTTGGGTGGTCTCCATCTCTCAAGAAATCCTACTGATTCTACTCATTCAAAACATACCGTGAGTGACCACCTGGCATCATGTACACTACTGCTACCCTGGCCTGAGCCATAATCATCTCTCACTTGGGACTACTGGTCTCCTACCTGGTCTCCCTGTTTCCATCCTTGCTCACTACAATCTATTCTCAACACAGCAGCCAGTGATGCTTTTAAAATGTTAGCTTAGATACAATCACTTCTTTGTTCAAACACCTCTCTAATGGTTCCCTAATTTTATTCAAGGTAAGAGCCAAAGTCCTTACATGGTCTACAAAGCCCCCAAATCTGCCCCACTCCTGCCTCCCATTTACTTTTCTGACCTCGTCTGACCTTTCTAATATTCCTCCTTGCTAGCTCTTGCTCTTCCCTCTTGCTTGCTTCTCTCCACCTACACTGGACTTCCTGCTATTCCTTGAACACACCAAGCACACTGCTGCCTCAGGGGCTTTGCATTTATTCTTCCCTCTCCTTGGGCCACCCTCTCTTCCCCATATCTATATGGCTGTACTTTCTAGTCTGTTCAAATGTCAGCGAGGCCTTCCCTGACCACTCTATTTCATATTGCAATCAACTCTCCCACTCCACATGCCCCCTTCCTTGCTTTATTGCTATAGCATGTACCACCATCTAGTACACTATACAGTTTACTTATTTTGCATATTGTCTCTCTCCCCACACTGAAAGGCAAGGTTCCTGAGAAAAGGAATTTTTGTCTCTTTTCTTCATTGTGGTACTCTTCCCACACAGAACAGTGTGGGACATATAGTCAGCTTTCAATAAAGATTTCTTGAAAGACAATTAATATGGTATAGCCAGCATTGCAGACCAGATCTTTTTGGCTTCAAAGCCCACACCACTTCAGCTAAGAAGCTTCTAGTTGAAACAAATAGCTAAAGAATTTAAATAACTTGAAGACATAGAAATAGCAACTATCCAAAATGAAATACAGACAGAAAGAGGAATTTTCAAAATTGGAATCAGTGAGCAGTGGGAGGATTTCAAACAGCCTAATCTATGTGCAACTGGAGTCTTTGACAAAGAGGCCAGCAAAATAATAGCTGAAAATTTTCTGAATCTGATGGAAACTTAACATTCACAGATTCAAGGAGCTCAATGAACACCAACCATAAGAATCATGAAGAAAACCACACAAAGGCACATCATAATCAAACTGTTAAAACCAGTGGTAAACAGAAAATCCTGAAAGCAGCCAGAGGGAAAAAAAGGCACATTATATACAGAAGAATAAAGGAAAAGGATGACAGCAGATTTCTTGTCAGGAATAATGCAAATGAGAAGACAGTGGAGCAATATCTTTAAAGCACTGAAAGGAAAAAAGTCAACCTAGAATTACATACCCAGTACGAATATCATTTAAAAATAGACAAAATAAGGATTATTTTAGACATACAAGAGCTGAAAGATTTCATCGCCAACAGACCTCCACTGCAAGAAATGCTAAATAAAGTCCTTCAGGCAGAAGAAAAATGATGCCAGATAAAAATATGTATCCATATAAAGGAATGAAGATGAAAACATGCATCTACATACAGAGATGTGGCAATGGTAACTCCACTAGTAAATGTATAAGATTTTTTAAAATATTGAAATCTCTTTAAAACATAATTGATTTTTTAAACAAAATTAATGACACTGTATTTTGTGTTTTATAAAATAGGTATAAATAAAATGTATGACAAAGAAATAACGGTGAGGAAGGGTTAAACAGAAGTATATTATTGCCAGGTTCTTACACTCTATGTGAAGTGGTGAATATTACTTGAGGGTAGACTGTAAGTTAAAGACTTGTACATGAATGTTCATAGCAATTCATGTGTAACAGCCCCAAACTGAAACCAATTCAAATGTCTATCCATACATGAATTGATAAGCAACTTGGGGTATATTTACAAAATTGGATACTACTTACAATAAAATGAAACGATATGTTATTACATGCAACAAAATGGATGAATCATAAAATAATTAAACTGAGAAAAAGAAGCCAGACAAAGAAAGGGTACAGACTATATAAGCACCTTTATATAATAAAACTGTAGAAGACATAAACTAATCTATAGTGACAGAAAACAAATCAGTGCTTGCCTGGTGGTGAGGTGGGGCAAGAAAGATTACAAAGGGTCACAAAGAAACTTCTGTGGTGGTGGTCTGTTTCATACATCTGTGTGTGAAAACTTATTAAATTGTACACATTATATGTGCGCAATTTACTGTATGTGAATTCTTCAATAAAGCTGTTTAAAAAACAATTTCGGACTAAATTTAGGTTAAAAAACAAAACATTTAGACTACCTACAGTGTTCTTGCTCCATAAAGTAAAAATAAAATAGATGAAAGCTAAAACCAATAAAATAGTTATAATTTTTTAAGGGTTAGAGTGGATCATAGAAACCAATTAATCAAATATTTTTTTATTAGAGACAAAGGAACTGAGTCCCAGAGAAGTTTAGTGACTTCCCAGAGGTCTTATAGCTAAAGTTAACAGCTTACTAAACTATAAGATCCACAATAGCAGGGACTGTGTTATTTAGGTCACCACTGTATCCCCTACACCTAGTACAATGTCTGAGACATAGTACAAGCTCAATAAATATCTGACTATCTTTACCCTGGAAAGAAAGGTAAAAAGGAAGATAAATGAAAGAAAATCTCCTTTGCAATATGACTGAAAGTTTCCCCCTATCTTTGATTCTCCAATCTCTCTAACACAGATGAAAGAATTAAGCAATAGCTTTAATATCATAAATACAAGAGACTAAATTATATTCCATATCTTTAGCTTACTGGATATTTTATTATGTTCTAATGCTTAAAAATTTCTAATTCATGTTAGCAACTTTTAAATAAGCAGGAGAATTAATAGAAGATACTCTATTCATAAAGCTTACTGACATTTTCAAATTTAAAAAAAAATGTGCTTACCAAAAATTTCTCCATTTTTGGCATATTCTGTCACAAGGTACAACATGCTTTTGGTCTCCATTACCTATTGATAAATAATTCCACATTAGTCTCACAGGAAAAGATTGCAACATTCTACGGAGTTACCTAAATTAAAACTACTAATAAAAGTATCAAGTTATGAATAATTCAGAAGCTGGTGAGGTTTACAAGACTGACAATATCCTTATGCTAATATTTTTGTGAAAAATCTAGACCCTTCATCTTCCAAATGTGGTCCACAGACCAGCAGCAGGAGCAGCGGCACTGCCCAGGCTTCTGTTAGAAATGCAAAATCTCAGATCCCATGCCAGACCTACTGACAAAGAATTATCATTTTAACAAAATCTTCAGGTGACTACAATGCACATTCATGTTTGAAAAATACTAATATAGGTAACAGGAATTTTGAAGATCAACTTTTTACCTCCTCACTGACTTTTCTAGCTGTGTTTATATGGTAGAGCTTATAAAATAGAGCTCAGGTAATCTGGCCTGTAACCTAGCTAATCTGGCACAAAGTAACCTAGCTACTATACTTTCATATTTTTACAAAGTACTGTTATTTTAAAACATTGTTCAAAAGCTTCTTCATAGCTCCACTGCTATACACTTTTATTTAAATTAGTTTTTCTAAATTCAGAAAGGAACATACATACTGGCACATGCTAACAATGTAATATTTAAGTGCTATCTACTGAAAGGCTAAAAACTAATTTTGCTCTAACATTTAAGTTTAGGACTATTCCTAAAACAGGTCTGAAAACTAAGAGCTACCTACAATTTGGGTCTAAACAACTCCAACAGTAAGTTAATGTAACTGATTATTGGAGTTCATATAAAGACAGAATTATCATGTGAATCGTGGTAGTTTTTTGGTTTGTTTGTTTTGTTTTTTAATTGAAGTATAGTTGAAGAATCATGGTAGTTTTAACCTCAGTTTGAGTTATGGGTCATCAGACTTCTAAGGATGTGATTAGTTTCTTATAAGTATCCTCTTTAGGGAAAAAAAGAAGAAGCCTAAGGGGAGAAACACTCTGACATAACTTTGCTCTAAGAGGCCCTCTGCAGTTTTAGGAATTGTTTTGAGTGGCACACCATAGTCTCTCATTCTCAACTAGCAGTAATGCTCTCCAATGGTCTCCACGTGGTTTACATTATAAATCTCTATTGATAAAGTCATTTAGTCAAATATATACATGTATGTATGTATAGAGGTAAATGTATATATACACATATATGTATATATATTTATGAGTATATACACATAGAGACACAAATTACATACTTGTGCCATTTTATAAATATATTATATACATTATAAGAGGCACACAAGAAGATAAATATAAAAGATTAACAGAATTAGAAGTTCTAATATTTTCTTATTATACCCCAAGGGATACTTGTGCTAACCAATTTGAGTGCACAGAGTAGCGTGCTAGCACTAGCTCTCTGAGGAAAAAAAAAAGAGCCTGACTTGTAAACCAATTTCTGTGGTGTAAAAATACTCCTACCATCGCTGATTTTGAGCTATTGACACTAACATGGTGTTAACTGGCTCATAAAAGTTCTGAAAATTTAACAATCAGCTCTCACAAGCAAGTACAGGCTGAGCCCAGCACACCACTAGGTACACACATCATACTTAGAGATCAAAGTCATAGACTAGCATACTGTAACATTTTAGCTTAAAAACAGTTTTCCAATATAAAAATTCTAAATATTAAGGAATAGAAATATAAAAAAGGGTTTTATATTACATTATCATTCTTAAATATAAATTACTCTTCAAAAATCTGAGAAAAATCTTCCTTTTACAAAAACATGGCTTGGGCTTCCCTGGTGGTGCAGTGGTTAAGAATCCACCTGCCAATGCAGGGGACACGGGTTCGAGCCCTGGTCCGGGAAGATCCCACATGCTGTGGAGCAACTAAAGCCGTGCGCCACAACTACTGAGCCTGCGCTCTAGAGCCCGCAAGGCACAACTACTGAGCCCGTGTGCTACAACTACTGAAGCCTGTGCACCTAGAGCCCATGCTCCGCAACAAGAGAAGCCACCACAATGAGAAGCCTGCGAACCGCAATGAAGAGTTGTCCCCGCTCACCACAGCTAGAGAAAGCCCACGCACAGCAGTGAAGACCCAACACAGCCAAAAATAAAATAAATTTTAAAAAACAACAACAAAAAAAACATGGCTTTACACTTGAAAGAGGTGCAGCTTACTTTAACAAAACTGTATCTTAATAAAGTTAATTAAAAAAAAGTAACTTATTTACTTTATCTGATAAAAGAACCCCCTCCAAAATAAACATTTGGCTCTAGGTATTATAAAGTATGCCACTAAGTAATATACTATTTTAGCCTTTGTATTTCATAAAACATAAACAATATATTTTTTAAGTAAGCAAAACTGCCATATCCTCATTAATGTTACCACCACCAAAACCCAGTAGGTTTAAGCATGTTATCATAAACGCACAACTACAAACTTGGCAATCAAATAACTTACAGTCTGAGAGACAACTTAAAATTAAGCTGCTAGCAGTTTTTTATTTCTTAATTTTTAATTTAAATATAGAAAAATGGATGTATTCAGATGAATAAAAGCATATAGTTATCTTTTTATAGACTAAAAAACTAACATAAAAGAGAAAAATGATGATGTAAAATAGAGTATTGAATGTAAAAAGCATGGAGAGGTGTAAAGCTAAGTCATACCTGATAAAGTTTGATTATGTGAGGGTGGTCTAACATTTTCATTATTTGTACTTCTCGGTAGATTTTCTCAAGGTTCACTGCATCCAGCTGAGACTTATCTATTATTTTTATCGCCACCTGCATCCCAGACACAAATAAATACAATTAGTATACAATGGTTAACATTTCCAGTTAAGAATCTTTTAAAAAAATGACATCTAAGACTTCGCCTGTAGGTCCCTGTGACGATGATAACTAGCTTAAATTCAATGCTCATTCATTCATCATTCAACAAGTATTTCTTAAACATCTACCATGTATAAGGCACTGTGGCAGATTGTTTGGGAGTGTCTCTAATGTGCTATGAAGAATAACCCTGCAAAGATACTTGAATAAAACATATTTCTCTTTCAGTACAACTGTAACTCCTTATTCCACTTAAAAACCGAAAAAATAAAATCTCAGCAGTTTCAATTAGTTATCATCCCACTGCAAAGTACCTATAAACAAATGATCAGCCAAGTAAAAGACAGTTTCTTTTATACTGAAATACAATTGTTCTAGAAAAGCAAGTGATAGGTTCCAAAGCATAGAGATACACCTTTCTGGAAAAAAACTAAGTGTAAATAATTAAAACTCATCTACATGAAAAGATACCAATTGGATTAAATTTTGTTTTAAAAATCAAGTGCAAAAACTCAAATGTTAGTAATCACACTAAATTTTTACTTCCTTAAAGGAATTTGATTTCAAAAAATGTGGCCTCTTCCTGTCATAACTAGATAGGAACCCAAACCACTCAAAAGTTAACAATTTGAAGGAAATGCATCTGAAGGTGAATAACTAGGTAGTCAGAAATCAACAATCGCGTACTTTCTTCATGGAACCAAAAAGAACTAATTTTTTTTAAATTAGTATTTGGCATTTGGTTAGGAAATAAGCTATTCTGACTCAGATAAAACTTTCAGAAAATCGGGAACTACCCAAACTTTAACAAGTTCTGAAAAAACTCTGAAATGTACTTCACATTCTACCCAAAAGCATTCTGAACATAATTCGGTCTTATGTTGTTGTTTCAGGGTAATTTTTTTTTTTTTTTTTTTTTTTTTGCGGTACGCGGGCCTCTCACTGTTGTGGCCTCTCCCGTTGCGGAGCACAGGCTCTGGACGCGCAGGCTCAGCAGCCATGGCTCACGGGCCCAGCCGCTCCGCGGCATGTGGGATCTTCCCGGATCGGGGCACGAACCCGTGTCCCCTGCATCGGCAGGCGGACTCTCAACCACTGCGCCACCAGGGAAGCCCCAGGGTAATTTTTTATATCAATTATTGTATGTGGTATAATAGTTCAATACTCCTAAAAGGTAATCAAGAAAATAGGACTCAACCTGTCAACTCACTTAATTCCCTTAGGCTCCTGTTAATACATTTTTTCTTCTTTCATTACAGTTGCCCTGTCCTTTCCTGTTATCTCTTAAAGTTCTACAGTAAAGTTTACTTCTTACCTTTCTCTATTTCTATTTTGCTGTCCATAGCTTGTTTCCTAATTTGAATTAATTGTAACTCATAGAAGAACTCAAGCTTCCCAAGGGAAATAAGATTACTAAACATGACAAGTAAAATTAAATTTATTGCCTAAGAAGAAAGGGGGTAGCTCCTTCTCTAGGCAGTAAAGTTTGCAGGTTTTGTGATAGCTATTTTCATTATGTTTGGTGGTATTTATTCCCATATCAAAATATTCTAGAAAGTAAAAAGTGCTAAACTTTGACTGCTAGAGGAGTGACTGATTAATATTGTACTTGCTAGTAGGAACATTATTGAACCACCTCAAACCAATACATGTAAGATGACCGCCCTGCCCAACTACAGTATGATAGAATACAGGATTATCAGTTATTTTGGGTAACTTTGGGTAAAAGCTGCCAGATAAAAAGATAAGTGTATATTTTAATTTCCTCAACATTCCTTAGGAAGGTAACATGGAATTTCATAGACATGCATATTTTGAAGAAAATTTCTTGCCCTACAATTTCTGGAGTGCATCTACATACCAGTAGTCCCTCCCTAACAAAAAGCTTTTATAATGAAGTGGGTCACAATTATCTAATAAACAGAAAAAATAAATAAATAGAAAGGAATCATGGTTTTAAAAATCTCAGCATGGTTATTGTCATTAAGAAAATTTTTTATTATATATATCTTGAGCATCATATTTAATGTTAAAGAAAAAGTTTAAATACTAAATACCAATTAAAGTGAGGTATTACCAAGAGATTTCTCCTCTTTGATACTCTTTTGGAATCTGGGCCTCAAATAATGAAAAAGTGAAAAATATATGTTACCTAATTAAATTTTATTAAGTTATAAACTCATTATTTAACTGTTCTCAGCCAAAAAATTCTCTAATGACAAAATATAATTCTCTCCTCAATTTTATCTCGGGTCACAGACTGTATGTATGTGGACCACAAGGCTATATATTTGTATCTTCACACTGTTACCCCTTGTTTGTAAGGCTGCTTTCAGAGGATTATGAAAAAGTAGATTGTGTGTTAGCATGCTCCTTGTAATAGTCAGGGCTAGTCTAACTGCTATAACAAGTAGACCCCAAAACGTACAATGATTTGAACACAACGGAAGTTTATTTTTCATGCAGCAAAACTGGACGGATAAAGAAGTTAGCAGGTAGCCCTCTTCCATGCAGTCATACGATGTATACAAGGAGTCTTTATTACCTTTAAAGGGTTAAATAAAGGTGGTAAAGGGTAAAGGATAGACAGTCCTGGGAATTCCCAGGTGGTCCAGTGGCTAGGACTCTGTGCTTTCACTTCAGGGGGCCCGGGTTCAATCCCTGGTCGGGGAACTAAGATCCCACAAGCCACGCAGCTCATGGCCAAAGAAAAAAAAGGACAGACAACCCTGAAGGTTGTCCCCATTCCAGTCAGACAGAAGGAGAAAAAAGCTTGGAGGAGCCCTCCTGAGAGGTTTTTATGGGCCAGTCCTGGAAGTGACACACAATAGTTAAAACTTAGTCATATGACCATACCTAAATGTAAGGGAGGCCAAGAAACATTTGAGCTGTAGGTCCAGGAAGAAGAGGAAAGAGTGGAGTTTTGGTGATCAGGTAGTCATCTCTGCTATACTCTTCCAGGTAATTTCTTAACAATGGGACTCTTTACCAAGTACTTCCCAGAAATATGATGATGACTTTCACAATTGTACAGCACTTTTTAATCTAACATGATACTTTCATATATTTTATCTCATTTATATCTCAATTTTTTGAAGTAAATGGAACAAGCAGTACACTCATGAGTTGATGAAACTGAGGTTCAAAAGATGTTACATAATCTACAAAGGTTCTAAAGCTCAAGTGAATTAATGGGAAATAACCCACAGGCCTTCTAACTTCAAGTTCCATCTTTTCACTCTTCAATGAGCCTATTATTCACACATTTACTGAGCACCTGTTGTATGCCCGGAATTATGTCCAGAATACAAAAATGAACAATATATGATTCCTACCTTCAAGGAACTTAATAGGTCTGTGAGAACAAAGAGAACACATTTTGGAAAACAAATTTAATGAACAACAAACATCTGCATTGGAGGATTTCCCCAATGTTGTACGAAATTCTGAATTTACAAAAGAGCTGTGCTCCACTAGTTCATTTTAAAGATAACTATGGGGCTTACCCTGGTGGCGCAGTGGTTGAGAGTCCGCCTGCCGATGCAGGGGACACAGGTTCGTGCCCCAGTCTGGGAAGATCCCATATGCCGCACAGCGGCTGGGCCCATAAGCCATGGCCGCTGAGCCTGCGCATCCGGAGCCTGTGCTCCGCAGCGGGAGAGGCCACAACAGTGAAAAAGGCCCGCGTACCGCAAAACACACACACACACACACACACACACAAAAGATAACTATGAACTTAGATTTCTGGGAACTTCCTCTCTGCATCCCTTCCCTACTTAGTTCTGAACATAGTACCAAGGACAAAATCTCATGGTTACAACAAAGTCAAGCAAGGGACTCCAAATCAAAGGATCCATTTTTGGTGTTGCTCATCTAAATTATTCAACTAATTCCCAATTATGCATACAATATCTTAAAAAAACCTTCAATGAATTTATATGGTGATAAAAAATTAATATTTCTTCTGCTAGGACACAAAAGGAAGGTTTCCTATACAACTTTGGAGAGCGTATTGGATAAACTAGAATAATTACTATCAAACTAAATCCCATGTAAAGTAGCAACACTGGATATTCAACCTCATAAATAGGAAAATGTATATATACTTAATATAATGTTATATGTCAATTATATCTCAAAAATACTTTTTCAAATTATATTCATAAAGATGAAAAAACACCCTTGTGAGCTAAAATTCAATGAGATGGCCATTTTTATATACTGTTAGTAGGAATTTAAAATAGGTTATAATTTTTCTGGAAGGTGATTTGGCAATCTTTTGCAAGAACCTTAAAAATCATCCATCCCATTTAGCCTAAGGCTTCTATTTCTGAGCATTTATTTGTAGAAAATAATCTGAAATGATGATGAAGATTTGTGTGTAAATATATTCAAGAGTATTGCTTATAATATAAAAAATAGAAACAATAATTGGGAAATAAGTACATGATTTATGGTAGGTTTATATTATGACCGTTATACAGCTATTAAAATAGTTCCTTTTAATAATATGGAGAAATGACGAGACTAAAATATTAAATTAAAAAATGAGGATATCATTGCAGTCTCAACACAAGGTATATATAGAAAAAGACCAATAAAAACTAGATATAAATATGACAAAAATGTTATTGGTGGGTGAAAAAAAAAATCATGAATTATTTTATTTTCCTGATTTACTTTTCAGTGCAATTTTTCTTCAATGAGCATGAACTACTTTTTTAATAAGAAAAAAAAAGAAAAGTGAAATGAAGTTATATTTATTATATATGCTAACTTCTCCATCTGTGAAACATTAGTCATTTTCATTTTATTATTTCTCTAAGTTCTCTATAAAATGGTTATATTATTTAATAAGATTTAAATATTAATTATGAAGACTATATACATAGAAATGTTTCCAACAATGTTAAGCAAAAAAAAAAAGTAAAAGTAACAACTATGTAAAACACAAATTTGCAAAGAAGACAAAGAATTAAATGTAAGAGCAGAAATGAAATAGTGTTAAGCTGATGGATAAAAGGGATTTTTTCAAGTTTCAAAATGTAATTTAATGGTAATGGTACACTTTTTGATACTTTTAGAAACAATTATTTCACTTCTCATAAAAGAAATATTAATCTCATGCACTTAAAGAAACCACACACAAAACTGGCTTTGGGGGACTTTATAAGGAGTTACACAATAAGAGCTATCCTTCTAGTAAAAAATCAGAAGGGATTAACATATGTTTGCTGTCTCAGGTAATATGTGGTTCAGTGCTATTTACTACTAATACACTAATTCTACACTGTCCTTCTGAAGTACCAAGGAGCAAAATCCTTACCATATAATTAGACCTCTGAAATTAAAAAAGTGAACGCACTTTTCAAGCTTATACATTAAATCACAGGTAGAATCAGAACATACCAGCCTATTGTTTGATTGAATAGTGATTGTGATTGAGTGGTCTACAATGAAAGGGTTTCTGAAAGCAGTAATAAAACTGACATGGAGTTCTCCAGTTATCCTTTAAGAATAAATAAACTTTTTTTCCAGTTTAAAATTTGACTTTTAAAATGTAAGAATTTACACAATAAAATAAATCCTCATTAAAATTTAATCTGACTTTTATAATGGTGTGTAAGGAAAAGAGATTGGAGGAAAGGTAAATGTCACTACACTTTTAGATCCATAAAAATTGAACAGAGAATTTTTAAGACTATAAAACGAAGTGATTAAAAATAATCTCTTAGGGCTTCCCTGGTGGCGCAGTGCTTGAGAGTCTGCCTGCCGATGCAGGGGACACGGGTTCATGCCCTGGTCCAGGAAGATCCCACATGCCACGGAGCGGCTGGGCCCGTGAGCCATGGCCGCTGAGCCTGCGCTCCACAACGGGAGAGGCCACAACAGTGAGGGGCCCGCGTACCACAAAAACAAACAAACAAACAAACAAAAAATAATCTATCTTAAAAAGTACTTAAATAAATCAACAAAAAGAAAACTCAATTAAAAAAACTGGCCCAAAGACAAAAAGCAATTCACAAAAGAAATGTAAACAGTCATCTTATAAAACTGTAATCAAAGTAAATCAAAGAAATGCAAATTCAAATAAAAATATTGTTTTTCCCTATCAAACTGGGAAAGATTTAAAAATTATGTATTCTTCCTGACAAAAATTACTAGGTACTCCTATTTTGGAGGTAATTTGGCATCTCATGCCATCAGATATGGATGTAAGGACATACTCCCTGACCCAAGAATTCCACTGCTATGGGATTACCCCGAGGAAATAATCAGATAGATGCACAAAGATGTATATACAGGAATGTGCTCTGAAATATTATTTTAGAAAGAGAAACAGCAAGAGAGAGAAATAATCTAAATGTTCAATAACAGGAAATTGATTAAATGAAATACAGAGAGTCAAATGCAAGGATATTATTTAACCATGCTTTTAGACATTATTTTTTTAAATGGGAAAATGTTAATAACAGATTTAGTAAAAAACACAGATTATATGTATAGATGACATCAATTTTATTTTATATATATATATATATAAAATATATGTGAATAGCTAAGAGTATATGAACCAAATATTAACAGTGGTTGTCTCTTGGTCTGGATGGTGGAATTAAAATAGGAATGTTTATTTTCTTCTTCAAGTTTTTCAACAATGTCTACAAAGAACATACATATCTTTTGTAATTGGGGGAAAAACACATAAATACTATGTTTACTTTAAAGAAGAAAAAACAAATTTTCAGTTTAATTCATCCAAGATTCCCATGTTAACCTGTTTAAAGTATTTTTTAAATGTTTTTTAAAATGAAAAGTTTCTGATGAAATTCCCAAATGTAACCATCTTTCACGCTTCCAATAAACTCAAACTGGATATATGGGCTGCTTCTCTTTGAAGGGTGAGAAGGCATTCTCCACAAATGTCCTGTATAAAGGAACTTTTACATAAATGACATATTTTAAAAATACGGAGGTGGAAAGTAGAAGAGGTATTAGGTACACTAAAGAGGAAAGAAAGATATCTTAATGAATTTCTGGAATCCATTTGGCTCCAAGGAAATGAATCTGCCATCAGTAGTGGGCCATAAATCAAATAACATCATGTGAATCCAGGAATCGAGGCCAGTTTCAGTTATTTCCAAATAAATGGTTTCTTAATTGCCTGATGACTGGGACAGAATTTCCCAGTGGAATTAAAAGCAGAATGCATGAAACCCTGTTAAGCATTTCTACAGAATATAAAAATTTATACAACTCGTATTTTGCATGTTTGTCTCCCCCTCCTCCCAAAGAACAGATCATTCTGAACAATATGTAGCAGAATAAACTTGACAAATTTTACTTGTCTGGAGTGCCAAGAAACTAAAGAACAATTTCTAGTAAAGCATATATGTTCCATGAAAAATCTAATTTTTATTTCAACACACAGTTAAAGATCATACATAGGCCTAGATACAAACATTACTGGTTAACTTATTTGGTAACAATTCCTCCTGTTGCACATAGTACAGCTGCTTCTTGACATCTGGAATATTTTATAGAACAAGATTAACACCAAGACTACAGAGAGGAGTCTTAAAATTTTAAAGCAAAATATAAAATTCAAATGTATTAAAAAATTGAGTTCTCTTCCTCAAGAAATACCATAATCAGGGTGTAATATGCCCTTCTTTTGTTTCTACCTTTGCTCTAAAAATGCAATTTTGTACTTAACTATTTGGAAAGCTTTAAAAATGCTTACATTTTAAGGTAGTAGTTAGTTTACGAATTATGCCTAAATATAAAAGTGCCCAAATGCACACAGAATGATTTTCAGTGAAAAAAGCAGTTTTTGAAAGTCCCTTGCTATGCTTTATATTCCAGATTTTCTTAATTATAAGTAATACCTACATGCCATTTTAATAAAATAATTTTCAGAATCTGTGTGAAATATCTTTAAGATTCCATGGACCACACATTCATATGCTCTTTAGCCAAGCAACACAAGAGGTATGGTATTGAGGAAAACTCAATTATCACAGAAAAGGTGTGAAAATAACTAATGATGGTTATCTCTGGGTGGTGATATTATAGTTAATTCTTTTCATTTATCTTCACTTTTAAAAATGTTCAATAATAAACATGATAGATTTGATAATAAAAATACACTATTTCTTTAATGTAAAAACAATACCTTCTTACTTGGTAATTTCCCTTCTAGGAATTTACCTCCAATCTCTCCCCCTTAAAATAACTGAAAATGCAGATACAGAGTTATATACATAAAAATTATTCACTGCAAATTATTTATTGTAAGTGAAAACTTGAAACTGCATAATGTTAAATAAGAAAACTGTTAAGTAAAATAGGATTCATCTACAAGGTAGAACATTATGCAGCTATTAAAAATGTTTAATAAAGTTATATATAATAAGCAAAATGTTTAGGCTATAATGATAAGTGGAAAAAGAAGATACAATTTATATAAGTATATCTACCATGTGATCTCATCTATGGGGAAAAAAAAGCATTAAAAAAAAAAGAAAGACTGGAGGGAAATATACCATAATGTTAAGAATGATTTATTTCCACTGAGGGAGGAATTACACATGTACTTTTTTGTGCACTATATTCTTCTTGATATTTTCTACAGCAAGATTATGTTTCTTTTATAGAGACAAAAAAGTTTAAGGGCACAAATGACTTTTCTGAAATTTTATTTAACAGACAAAAAAACAACAACAAAAAACTAGTCATATGCTTAGTTAGAGGGAAAAAGTTCTTTACTAGTGCAGTATTAATAAAATACACTTCTCAAGGACACTCACAGCATAGCAAACTAGCAACCACTACTGCCTAAAATAGTTTAACAGTCTAAATGCTACTATTCTTTTTCCATTATGTTAATTTTATAAAATTAGCTACTCTAATTCATAAATCACAAACCAATACTACAAAGCTTTTATGAAGTATTATATTAAGAAGCTGGATTCTACCATCACCTGCCTTCCCTTTTGTGTGTAAAATTTACATAGAGATCTAACATTAGAACACTGCTTCAGATGATGATGTAATTATATTTCTTAAACAATGTTAAGCTATTTGATAGATTAGACCAAAATGAAGATCTCTTTTGTCTACTGATTTTTTTTTTCCACCTAAAAGGCAGTATTGGATCTCCCAAGCTCTGTGAAAATACATCATTTTTCAGTGATACAGAACAAGAGACGGAGAACCAATTAAAAATAAAAGGGTCCAACTGTTCATCACTTAGCTGTTCAAACTGAACCCTAAAATTTGCCTGGAGTTCAAACTTGGGAAAAAAGACCCTTACATTTTATTTTATTTATTTTTTGCGGTACGCGGGCCTTTCACCGCTGTGGCCTCTCCCGTTGCGGAGCACAGGCTCCGGACGCGCAGGCTCAGCGGCCGTGGCTCACGGGCCCAGCCGCTCCGTGGCATGTGTGATCTTCCCGGACCGGGGCACGAACCTGTGTCCCCTGCATCGGCAGGCGGACTCTCAACCACTGCGCCACCAGGGAAGCTCAAGACCGTTACATTTTAAAACACACAAACTAATACTGATGTCAGTGCATACTATATTGAAGAAATCTTTCTAAGCAGTAAGTATAATCATATTTTATTGATATTGTTCTTTATGCCATATTAATTGTTCTCACTATAATTACTGTATGTTCAGCAATGAGAACCTCAAATAATGTTAAACAACACTTTAAAGTTTCCACTATCCATCTTACTTATAGTATTTGAGGTAGTTGTTGTATTTATTAAAGATACAAATATTTACCCAGTGAATAAAGATAAAAAATACTGCTTTAAATCCTCATTAACAAATAGCAAACTACAGTAAGAAACAATTGCATCTGTGCTAAACAATTCTTAACGAAAATTACCACAAAAGTTCACAGAGCAACTTTATAAAACTTGACATGTACAGGAACTTTTCTCTTCATCAATGCCTTGCTATCTCCCTCACCCCTCTCATCTTTAATATCTCCAGTTACAATAAATTACCACAACACTCATACCCACCCATCTTAAATTCACACTATTTCTTTTTAAATGTTAAGAACACTTTCTTAGAAAAGCAACGATAGATGGGTTCTACAGACTAGAAATTTAGCTTTTACTTTAAATCATTTTACACAAATATACTATGCACACAATTCAGGATCTGAGTGCTCTTTCATGATCTGACCTGTGCCTTCAATTACAAATGCGTTGATCTCACTGATAGCCAAACCATGATACTACTCCACACTGCCCCCTAGCCCTACAAAATATATCAGTTTAAAAGTTACGGTTTGAAAGGACAACCTCAAGAAAAAGTGTCAGTCACTTATCAGCTCCCCTTAAGCAGTTCTTAAATAGATACTATATTACCTAAATTTGACCTAATAAGTAACAGCTGACAATTAAATCTTTCAATTAATACTTATAAGAGCTGATGAGAAAAAAATGTTATGTGCTGATGGGTTTGGAATTCAACCACCTAATAATCTAGTTCAAAAGTTCTGTAGAAGTCCTTTGTGAAATTTGTTTGATTTTTAGAGTCATTAAGCAAGGACCCATATAAAAATACCCATTACAAATGCCTTCTTTTCACGTAATTAAAGGGCAAATAGCATGGCATTGGGCCATCGTTCTTTGGAGGAATGGAATTAACTTCTTTCTTCGTTTTTAAAAATGCTGGGATCAGATTAAGTAATCTCACTATAGTCACATTATTTATCAATACAAACTTAACCTAAATTTCTAACTCTGGTAAATTTGTGAGAGGAAAATTTGTGATTTTGGTCCTGATGCTAAAAACATAAGCCGGATTTCGGCTGCCTCCGGATAAGCAGGGGAGGGCAAAAAGTGAGGATGACACAATGACATATGCCCCTTCTTTTTGGAAATGGAATTCTTCACATTCAGCAAAACTTCTAAGAACAACAGCTACAAAAATCCCTCTAGTTTTCAAATGTCCTTTACCTTACACAGCCATTCTGAAAAAGAATTCTACGTTCATATCCGAACTCTGCTACATTTCGCACTAATAAGGGGAAACACTGAATAGGATGAAAACTGGAAGAAAGAAAAAAACTGAAAAAGGGTGAAACTCCAGAACAACTACAATGAGGCACAGTAGAGTACGTCAAAAACACAAGGTTTTATTCTAAAGAACGGTTTTGTTTCTACCGTTTTTCTAAAGTATTTAATTTGCACGTCTTAAAATAGAGACCCTGAGGAGAGCAGCTCGAAGCGGTGAAAGGAAGGGGGGGGCGGGTTAGGTAAGAACAGAGACTTGCGAGAAAATATGTGCGGTGCATTAGAATGTGCAATGGAGGGGGGGATGCTAGCTTCACCGTCAGGAAGCAGTCGAGGGCTTTATGAGTAGAGAGGCAGAATATGCTGCGGCTTAAGGAACGCGTACTCACAGCCAGAATGCACACCTGGTAAAGGGATAACCTAGGATAAGAAAGACCAACCCACCAACTGTGCAAATGCAGAGATGACCATTTTAACCAGCTCTATTGTCTGGAGTAATAGGTGGAAATGCCTCAGGCACGAGATCAAACTAGCCTGACACTAAGTCAGAGATACTGTCTGGCAAAAAGAGAAAGAGAAGATGGACAGTGGCGGCCCGGGCATTCCCGGCCAGTGGCCCCTTCCTCGTGCGGGGGAGGGGCGCCGGGATCCCGGGAGCCGCGCGAAGCCCAGTCCGGGGAGTCCGAGCACAGGCGGTCCCCTCCTCGGGGCTGGCAACGTCTCTCACCGCGCAGCCCAGGAGCACGGAGACTTCCCCTCCCACCCCACCCCCAGCTGAAAGCAGGGAAGACGCGGAACTTGGGCTCCAGAGCGGAGGCCACAGACCAGGTCACGGCTCGGGTGGGAGGCTCTGGGTGAAATTCCGTGTGGCCACGGTGGTGGCCTAGGAAAGGCAAAGCCCCTGCTGGTCGGGCTTCCAATCGGACGACACTGGGGTCCGGGTGACGCGGCCCCGGTCGCTGCGGCGCTCACCGACCCCTGGACCTCCTGGGTCCTTATACTCCCAGGCCCTCTCGCCTCAGCTAGTGACCCGGCCTCTCGGATCTCCCCAGGCCCCCGCTGCGGCCGCCCCTCTCGGTCAAGCTCCTCTCCAGAACCCTCGCCTCGGACGCTCCCGCCGAGCCCCGGGCCGCACCTCCGTCCTGGTGATCCGGTGTCGCCCCAGCTTCACCACGGCGAAGTTGCCTTTCCCCAGCGTGCCCTCGATTTCGTAGAACCCCACCCGGACCGGCCCGCGCTGCAAGTGCCTCGGGCCATCCGCCATGACCATGCTGGGCCCCGCTGCTAGACACTGCGGACTGGAGCGCGGGCTGGAGGGCGGCGGGCAGGCTGGCTGGCTGCTCAGCTCCGCTCGGCCGACGGCCGCTCCGCTCACTCCTTCGCTCAGTCCCTCCCGCTCCGCAGGGCCCAGCCAGGCGCGCGCCGCCGCTGACGTGCGCCGACGTCAGGGGGCCGGGGAAGAGGGGCGGGGGCGGGACTGGGCCTCGATTGGTCACCATGGCGACCGGAGCACCGCGGACGTCCGCGGGCGGGCGGGTGTGAGGGAGGGCAGATGGGCGGGGCCTGGACGGCGCGTTTCTTCCGGGCTCCGGCGCCCTCCATGCTCCCCGTTGCCTCGCCGCTGCCAGGGGCGGGATAGCAGCCCGGCCCGCCCAGATCCTCGGCCACCCAGCCGAAGGGCAAGAGCGAGCCCTGGTGGGCGGAGCGGAGGGCTGCAGAAACCTGGGTCTGGCTCGGGTCTCCTTACCCCACCCCGGCGTTCCCCGCCCACCCGGGGACCTTCCCGCCAAAACCTCTCACCTATGACTACTGTGCGTCCTAAATTTGGAAAGGGCAAAGAACTGTGGCTGAGCAATGCATTGCTCACAGGCTCCTTTCTTTGTATCCTTTTTCATCTGTTTCTATATAAATCCCTCCAAATTTGATGTCTCTTAAGAATCATTCTGACAGCATCGCGGGCGCTTGTAGACTCACAGAATGTCAGCGTTGATGAGACCTTGGAGATCACCTAATCCAGGGATTTGAAGCCTCAAATGGGCTTTGGAGACCGAACCCCCTAAAATGTGTGCAATTTTTTGCCTCTTTGAGCTTGCCTCTGGGGAGATGGGACTATAGTTTTATCAGATTCTCAAACATGTTGGTGACCGGGAAAAGGTTAAGAAATACTTATTTAATCCAATTTCTTTTCAGATGAGGAGTCAACCCCAGGGAATGCAGGGAATTGCCAAAGTCACACAGGTAATGCTAGAATCAGGATTGCATATCGCCGCACCAATCTTCCATATGGTGACCCAAGGAAACAGATAGTGTTATTTTAATATTTTGAAACATATTATGTGTCCTTAGACCTTGGTTTCTAAATGCCAGTCTCCAATAAAAAGAACCAGACTCTGGAGAAATGGCTGATTCCCAGACAGAGGGAGGGAAAGTATAAAATGCCCTTGAAAATCTTGTCCCATAAAGCAAGATTTTCAAAGAATGATGAGGATGTGTCAAAAGGAAACAGGAGGGCTTCCTTGGTGGCGCAGTGGTTGAGAGTCTGCCTGCCGATGCAGGGGACACGGGTTCGTGCCCTGGTCTGGGAAGATCCCACATGCCGCGGAGCGGCTAGGCCCGTGGGCCATGGCCGCTGAGTCTGCGCGTCCGGAGCCTGTGCTCCGCAACGGGAGAGGCCACAACAGTAAGAGGCCCGCGTACCGCAAAAAAAAAAAAAAAAAAAGGAAACAGGAGCCAGTTTGAAGGTAACTCTACTTACCCATCTGGGACAATTTGAGCATCACGAATGAATAATGATGGAAATGGATTATAACAATGAATTTAAAAAAAAAGAATCCATGGGAGCTTACTTGTTCTTACAATGTTAAATAAGTATTGGGGGGGGAAGAAATGACAATTCTTGATAGTGGAATGTCAACTAATATACATACAAGAAATGATGAAATTAGGAAATCACCATTTTTCAACCATATAGTAGTAATTGACTCAGATAGAATTATCAATAGATGTTAAAAATCATTGGGTGAAATTTTGCTGGGGAAAAGGATGTTTACACAATCTCAAAGTATCCTCAGATTTCTTATTCATTACAAAGGGATAAAAACAGTACTTTCAGGGTGGAGAAATCTCACACACCACCATAACTAAATGGTCAAAGTTAATGTCACCAATTATGGGACAAAATGACATGGTGTACCTCCTGATGTAAGGTACTGAGAAGTATACAGTATCTCTTTTGTAGTATTCCTGTCAAAAATACATCTTCTGAATCTAATCACAAAGAAACAATCAGAAAAAAATGCAACTTGAGAAACATTCTATCCAGCCATTGGTCTGGATCAGTGTCCTGAAAGACTGTGGAACTGTTCTAGATTTAAGAGATTAAAGAGACATGTCACCAAAGGCAATATGTGACGCTGGATTGGGAGAAAAGCGCTAGAAATGAATATTTTCTATTAAATTTGCCTATGGATTGCATATTGGATATTATTTATTTATATAAATTTATTTATTTATTTTTGGCTGCATTGAGTCTTCATTGCTGCTCGTGGGCTTTCTTTAGTTGCAGTGAGCAGGGGGTGAGGGGGCTACTCTTCCTTGTGATGCGCAGACTTTTCATTGTGGTGGCTTCTCTTGTTGCGGAGCACGGGCTCTAGGTGCACGGGCTTCAGTAGTTGTGGCTCGCAGGCTCTAGAACACAGGCTCAGTAGTTGTGGTGCACAGTCTTAGTTGCTCCACCACATGTGGGATCTTCCTGGACCAAGGCTCGAACTCGTGTCCCCTGAATTGGCAGGCGGATTCTTAACCACTGTGCCACGAAGGAAGTCCCAATAGTATCATTTAAATGTTAAGCTTTTTCAATTTTATGCTTGTGCTGTTGTTTTGAAAAAGAGTACCCTTATTAAGAGATACACACTGAAGTATTTAGGGATAAAAGTTTTGTTATATGTGACCTGCTCTCAAATAGTTTAGGAAAGATAGATAAGGCAAATGTGGCAAAATGTTAAATTGATAAATCTAGGTAAAGGGTATACGGTAATTCATGGTATTGTTCTTGCAACGCTTCTGTAGTTTAAAATTTTTAAATTAAAATTAATATATATTTGCATACATTTTATTTCATTAATCTTATGTTATTATTTTAGTTTATTTTATATTCTTTGTGTAAGATCGTCTGGCTCTTGGGACCTCCACCTGCTCACTGTGCTTCTGCCCTTCACTGTTCTTTTTTATTATTTTATTTTTATTTATTTTTGGCTGTGTTGGGTCTTCATTTCTGTGCGAGGGCCTTCTCCAATTGCGGCGAGAGGGGGCCACTCTTCATCGCGGTGCGTAGGCCTCTCACTATCGCGGCCTCTCTTGTTGCGGAGCATAGGCTCCAGACGTGCAGGCTCCGTAGTTGTGGCTCACGGGCCTAGTTGCTCCGCGGCATGTGGGATCTTCCCAGACCAGGGCTCGAACCTGTGTCCCCTGCATTGGCAGGCAGATTCTCAACCACTGTGCCACCAGGGAAGCCCTTGCTCTTCACTCTTCCTAAGCAATACCTTATTCTACTGTGAGTTATGTTGTTTGTAAAAGTGAGAAGGAAATTGGGGCCGGAGTTGAGGAGAGGTGGTTATAAGACTGATGATCGCTGGCAGTAGTATATGAGGATTCATCTAAGTAGACCAGGAGCCCACATATGTACCCCAGTCAAAAATAGTTCCTGTATACCCTTTTTCCAATTAGATTAATGTGTTTTAATTGCTCTGTGAATGGGTTCCTTTAGGAATCTGATGAAAAGCTACTTACTTAACCAAAAAATACACATAGAGACCCACTAGAGCTAACAATCTCCTTCTTTTGAACAGAAATTAAGTATGTCTTTTGGACAGAAATTAAGATTCATTTCTATCTGATTATTTTAATCAGATAATCAGGCCAACTACCTCCTTGTGCAATCTGGGAATAAGACTTGATTTGGGGCTGGAAAGAAGAGAAAGGATTGGCAGTGAATACCAAAAGGTTTCTGGCAAACCAGAGTTCAGTGTGAGGGTGCTAAGTGTCTAGAAGTTAGAGAAAGAGAGGCCAGAGGTGGGGGAGAGGTAGGAGGGGCTGGGCCAAAAAATAAATCTTGACCACCTGGAAATGCAGTGGGGTGGCCACTGAAAATTACTGGTAGGTTGTCAATGTAACCCTGAAGAAGTACATGTGGACTGTTAGAATATTGCAACCTTGGAATACATGATTCAGCTCTGTTTCCTAGGTCCCAAAGATCTTCTCCCTCTCCAGTTTCAACCCCGTATGTCTCTTATGTGCTTTTGCTTCCATTAATTGATAATTGTATACAGTTTAGCAATTATTAATATTATCCAAGTTTTGCTTTCCTCTTGCCTTTTTCTCTCTTTCTTTTTTCTCTTCTTTCTTCTTTCTCTCTCCCTACTCCACCCTCCCCCCCACCCCCACGCACACACACCACCACCACCCTGCCCCTTGGGAAAAAGAATAAGGAAAAAGGGAGAAAAGGGAAAATAAGAGAGGCTTCATACAATTCCCACCTTTTTCATCTCCAGTTTTTGTATCGGTGAGGTAGAGTGCTCTAGTCATCAAATTTCCTATTTGCTTGGCCTTTAAAATGCAACATTCCCAGCTAAGGCTGTGAGTCCACTATATTTGCCATTGAGTTTCTAAAAAAAAATGTTAAGATTACACTTTAAAAAGCAAAAGTATGTACTCATAGAACGAATTAAGAAAATGGTGAAAGTCTGAGATAAGAATTAATTCTATAACATACTTAGAATAAAATGGACTTAGAATAAAAATGTGGAATGGGAGAGGAGTTAGCAAAGAGGTAATGAAAGAATAATTTGAAATATGAGGAAAGAAAACTTCGTGGCTCATAGTGTTGTGCATACTTTGCTGAAGCAGATCCCATGAACTTGAAAAACAAAATAGGTATCGTATGTTTCCTTGATCATGAACAACATCTGCATTTTTACTGTTTGATCATTTCAGGACCGAAGAAAAGTCAATACACTGGTAGGCTCAGGCCTGAATTTAGAGTTAGTTCAAATCAAAAATTGGTGAAGGCTTTATTAAATAACTTTGCTTAGAAAAAAATAGATTACAAAGCTAGAATGAATACTTTGTTTTTTATATTACAGAAGGCAGAAAGTACATCAGAAAAATCCAAATCACTGACCTGTGCCAGTTATAAGTACTTGTTATTATTATAAAATACAGGTATTCCTGAAATATGCATAAATCTGTCAGGTTAATGAACATGTGGGTGCCACTATGTTTAAGGTACCATTATGGAAATAAACTAGAGGACTGACATTATTTAAGGAAAGCTTTCTTTGGCTCTTTTAAGGGATGGGTAACCATGCCCTGGTTTTAACTTTTTCAGTGTGGTTTTAGCTGTGATGAAGCTTCTCTAAATGAAAAAATGTATGGTTCTCTCTAAACTTTTGAAATAATTTCAAAAATTTTGTGTCTCCTCCCAGATGACAGATTTCCTTAGGATCTTAAATTTTAAAGGGATCTTAGAATCATATGAGTTCATCTTCCCATCTGATACAGAAATCCCTAGACACTTGACAGATGGCATCAAGCCTTGGTTTACTGTTTCATACTTCATGCTTCACTACATGTCTCACATGTAATCTATGTGGGACAGTTCATATCAGTAGAAAATATTCTTTCTTCAGTTCTCCAAGCAAAACATTCCTAAATTCGCTAGCTAGTTGACTATGTTTCTAGCCCACTACTCTTTCTTCTTGTGCTTCACTGGACTCTGGTTTGTCAAAGTCTCTCTTAAAGTATCATTCCCAAAACTGAATGTGGTAACCCAGGCACAGTCTAAGCTGTATCGAATACCGGCCATTGACTAGTCCCTCCTTTGATCCAGACACTCTGCTGGTACGAGTGCAGCCAAAGATTGTGCTAGTTTTCTTTTTTAGCAGCCACAGCCTACAGTTAAGATTAAAGCCAACTTAAACCTCTGGGTCTTTCAAAATAACAATTATTGTTACCATTTTCTTGGGTAATTGCTTTTTTAAAAATGTAAATGGAAATTCTGATAGTTAAAATGTCATCTTGTTGATTTTGCTTACTGTTCCAGATAATAAAATTATTTTGATTCTTCACTCTGCCATCTATCATGTTACCTAATCTTAGTTCTCTGAGTCATTTACAAATTCTACCATCATTTTCTATGTCATTATTGCAGTCATTATTCTTTGTATCACCACTCCTAGTACAAGTGTATGGCTCATAGTAGGTTCATAACTGGATTGGTAAACTAGTGAATAGGGCAAAGCCTGGGCCCGACTTTTAGAGCTTGTCACTAGACATCTTCTAATTTGACTTCCAACAATTTATGCGTCAACATTCACTTGATTTGAATTTTCATATAACCATGAGTTCCAGGAAGATCCTATGTCTAGTACTGCTGGGGTAAGATTTTAAAGAGGGTCCTCAACATTCTAATACCAGTGTTTCAATATATAAACTACCCCACTCTCAGTTAATTTCCCTTTAGTTCATTCTTTTCTATTATTGCAGTATTTTACTAATCTTCCTTAACCCCACTAAGTTGTGCACTTCTTTGAGGGTAAGGATCATATCTTAAGTCATTTTTTAAATTCCTTTAACTTTTCAGCAGAATTCAACAAATGCTGTTTAGTTTGACATTTATTGCGTTTATGTGCTATGCACCATGGTAGACACTGGGGATGCAAACATGAATAAGGTGCAGTCTCTCTCCTTGAGAATTTATGGTTTAGAATGGGAACTCTGAAATCTGATAGCCGAGGTATAACTTGTAGGTCTACTACTTACTAGCTGGTGACCTTGGGAAAGTTGCTTAGCCTTTTTCTGCCTCAATTTCTCATCTGTTAAACAGTCCACCTGCCTCAAAGGATTACTATGAGGAGGGTGGATACATAAACAAATACTTAAAGAGGTGAGAGTTAAGAGGTTTGCACAGGGAGCTCAGAGGAGAGTTGATTAAGTTTAAAGGTTCGCAGGAGAGGCTTCTAAAAGATGAAACTTGAGTTGTAAATCCTACTAAGAGTTAGCCAGCTGAAAAAAGATCGGACGAGCATTTGAAGACAAAACAGCATGAGCAATGGTCCCGAAGGTATGAAGAAACAAGATGTGCTCAGGTACCTACCATCAGTTGTGAATGTCGAGACTCGATGAGAGTGTCCACAGATAGAATGGGAAGATACGTGGGACCAGGTCATGGAGGGCTCCTTCTTCCCCTTCTAGACAGACTGCTGCAAAGTTGCAGCTGGGCAGGAAACTGCTGGAGCGATGGATTCCAACTGTGGCAGCGATGAGATGTAAGGATCGGGAGAGGGATGCTGAAGATTGCTACCAGGTTTTTAACAGGAGTGAACAGATGTAATCAGTTACTGAGAGCTTACCATGTGCCATTCACTCTGCTGGGCACTAAGGTGGGTGAAATAAGGACCCAGCCCTCAAAGAGCACATAATCAATTTCATTCAGACATTCAGTCCTTATTTCTCTAATACATATAAAGATACTCTGAAAGCCTGTTAAATCATTGTAGAAATCAATATATATTATGTCTGTCTACTGAAGCAAAATGAGTTGTGCTAGGAGTCAGATATTCTGCCCTGCCATTTACAAGTTCTGGATACATAATTCTGGAGCTTGGCGAGGAGATCTAGGCTGAAAATTTAGAGACTTGAGGGCACTGATAGTTGAAGTCAAGGATGTGGATGGTATCATGCAATGGGAATATCAAGATTGAAGGAAAAGATTTTGCAGCTGCTTATTGCCTTCTGCTAGTCTAGTCTCGGAGCCTATTACTTACAGCTCAAGGAGATAAGCCCACAGATTCATGGGGGCCAGGTTTTGAGTTTTTGCCATTGTGACTCATCTCTTAAGGGAATAAACCTTACAAGTAAGTAAAGAGTCATTCTTTTCTAATCTTCAGTCTTGGAAAGTGTGTTATATTATGAAAACTGGCACTATATTAGCCTCTAACTTACTAGTTCTTTTTGGACCTGTTCTTTTTGGTTTCGTAGGTATATTTTAGGAGCTGTGAATATGTAAGTTTCAGTTTTTAAATATAATCATATCCAAATTTGGTGACTATTAATTTTAACCTAACCTTAGCAGATACTTTTAGATTAAGTGTTTGTTGAATTTAAATTTCTTATATTTGTATCTACAAAAGTTATTTTAAAATTTGCATTTATTTTTGGTCTTCAAGACTGAGGAATATATTCATTTGCTTAGTTCCTGGTCTAAAGATAATAAAATACAAAAACAAGCCAATTAAAAACTCCCCCCCTACCTCCCCCTCAAAAAGAGTTAAGGAGAAGACAGAATCCTACAGCATTTGTTTAGCACTCACAGGAGTGGGCAAGGAGGAGAGGCCAGAGAAATAAAAGGAGAATGGATCAAGATGGGAAAACATTTTTTAAAAGTCTAGGGAAAAGAGAGTTTAAAGGAGGAGAATTTCAAGAAGAAGGGAGTACTTTCAATCTCTGAAAAGATGTCAAGCAAGATAAAGATGAATTCATTGGATTTAGTCATGAAGAGATAATTGATGATCTTTGCAGAGGATTTCAGAGTACTGAGGGCGGAAGCCAAACTGGTGTGAGTGGGAAGAGGTGAAGAAGAGTGAATGTAGACTGTTCTTTCAAGAAATTTATCTGTGGAGGAACGAAGATAGAAGAGGATGCAGAGTCAAGAGAAGTTTTGTGTTTTGTTTTATTTTTAAATGGTAGAAGTTGAGCATTTTTGGAAAGAGTAAGAAGAGAGAAAAATTGAAATAAAGGTGATTAGAGATCATCTATGGAAGGCAATGAAATCTTGAATGCAAGAGTCAGGAGGTGAGATGCCTCCTTTACTCTGATGAGGGTGGGGGAAGGAAGCAAGGGCAATTTTGACTGCAGGTAAGTAGGTAGTTTGCAGTCCAGGAAGTTTACTCTTGGCATCGGTTTCCTCTGTGAAGTAAGAAGCAGATTATCCGCAGTGTTAGAGTGGGGCATTGGAGCATATAGATGAGTTGTGAAAGTTTGAAAAAGCTGCTATGAGAATGGGAGAGGAAATTGATCAGAACACATAGAAAACTTCCTGAGCAATAAGAATCTCCAGCTGAAGTGAGAAAAACATGAATTGGTAGAAATACCAATCCACATGGTCATGGGACTTTTTGTAACCATGTTTGGTCGCCTGGGTGTCAGATTGCTACAGGGCTTAAGCTTGCTGAGTGGATCCTACAGAATGTCAAGGGAGTTGAGGATTTGGCAAGAAAAAACACTGAAAACAAGTATCATGTAGTCGGGATAGAGAAAAAAGTGAAGATAAGAAAAGGAAGGGAGACTGATGGGCAAATGGAGGGCTCAATCGTCTAGAGCATAAATGAGATGAGAGTAAGGACATGAAATTTCTTGAGAAGGAGTTATGTCTATGCTAGTATATTTGAATGAGATATTATTTTAGGTGATCCTAATATCCAGGGGATATCCTCAAGAATGGATGATTAAAGTGAAGAGGAATGGTCTACCTCTTTCCCCACTGTATTCCCAGTTACTTAACACAATGCCTGGAACACAGTAAGTTTTCAGTATATATGTGTTCAAAAAAATGAATAAAAATTCTTTATTTTCTACTTCGCAGTATATTATACCAATTCTCCTCTTCTTCACATATTTCATTAGTTAACTATAATTATGATAAATTCTCTAAAGGAAAACTACTGCTTGCTATGAGTTTGTGTAACATGGGATCCTGATTCAGTCTCGGGGGTTGGGGGTCAAGAAGTTTTCCTAAGGAAGTGACATTTAAGGTGAGAGCTGAAGAATCAGTAGGAGTAAGCCAGGGGATGACAGGTGGGGAGAGACTTACCAGTGTAAGTAAAAGATTTCTGAATATCTTGAGGTGGGAAGAAGCTGAAAACATTCCAACTGAATAGAAGAATAGAGATAGAGGCATGGGGCTGAAAGGGTAGGTTAGGACCATATTACATAAGGTCCTATAAATCATGAAGTACATTTTGATCCATTAGACTTAAAATGGGAAAAGTTGACATGCCATTGTTGTTGTTAGCTTATAAGCATGAATAAGAATTATAATGTTATATGGATGTGTGATTATACGCAGTGAAATTTGAAAGCTGAAAGATTATATTTGTCTAAAAAGTCTCCTCCAGCAGCCTACTCCTTCTTTCTACACAACCTTATTCTTTTGGATTAAACAAAGTAAATGAATAGCCTTCCAAAAACCACTATAGAAATGCACTTTTGTTACCTGGAGAGAAAGTCTCTAGGCCTCCTTCTACTCTGCTATTCTCATTTTTTTCCATTAGCTTCATGATTGGGTTAATTTGGTGTTTGCATAGGGAAAAGATAAGCATCATTAATGGAATATGAAGACCATTAGGAATAGCAGAGACCTTTGGCTGATGATGGGAAAGGGAGGCTCAGGTAGGCAAGCGTTGTAATGGAGATTTTGAATATTGGGCTGTCCCGTTGCACCTAAAGTTCCAGAGTATACTTGTTTCACAATTTTGTCTAATATAAACCTATGTAAAACCTCCAATTTTGCCAAGGTAGAGAATTACCACAGGCTGGCTGCTGACCCCAAGATCAATCTCAGAGGAACTGTAGGAAATACTGGGGAAAAACTCCAGAGAAATCCCCAGGGACAAGGAAGCCTGTTTTGAACTGGTGTGTGTGTGTGTGTGTGTGTGTGTGTGTGTGTGTGTGTACATCTGAAGCCTAGGGCAGGAGAGTTGTGTGGAAATTAGCGATAGAGGCTCAGACTGCTGGTCTAAGTGTCCTCAAGAATAACAATCAGGGCAGAACAGAAGCCAGAGTGTGGAAAACTGGTGGGGATTGATGGACCTTGAATGTTTACTCACACCTCCCTCTACCCTCAACTCCCTCTAGCACCTAGGAGTACTTCCTTTTAAGGCTGCTTCTCCTTGAGGGGTGGAGGGTGGGATGGGTTCTAAAAATAGTGCCTTGATCTTAAGAGTTATTTGGTGGCATGATACACAGCCTGAGCAATTAATTATGTAGTCTGGTGCTTGGAGTTCTCCACTTTAATGCTATCCTTTCCCCTCTCCTTGATCTCACTGGATGTTGACACAGACTGGGATATGCCCTTTGGTCTTTTCCTGTACCAAATGCTAAGACAGAACAGCTGATAGCATCAGAGAAATATATGCTCAAAGGCCAAGGTAATGAGATATCTCAGGAGAAAAACTACTTGAAAAGAAAGCAACAACCTGGATTACAGATGCCACCAGAAAGCAAATATGTTAAATCCAATGGTTAACAAATATAAAATAAGCATAATAAATAACTGATAAGGAAATCATAAAAGTCAAGAGGAAATACTAGGCATGAAAATTATGTTCATAATAGTAGAAAGAACAGAGATGGATGCTAGAATAGATGTAGCTGAAAAACAAATTAGTGAGCTAGAAGATCAGATTAAAGAGCTCTCCTGGAAGGAAGAAAGGAAGAATAAAGAAAAAGAATATATGAAATAAGGCTTCCCTGGTGGCACAGTGGTTGAGAGTCCGCCTGCCGATGCAGGGGACACCGGTTCGTGCCCCGGTCTGGGAAGATCCCACATGCCGCGGAGTGGCTGGGCCCGTGAGCCATGGCTGCTGAGCCTGCGCGTCCAGAGCCTGTGCTCCGCAACGGGAGAGGCCACAACAGTGAGAGGCCTGAGTACCCCCCCACACCAAAAAAAAAAAAAAAGAATATATGAAATAAAAGCTAAGAGATAAAGAAGATTGAATTGGAATGTGAACTTCAACTCACAGAAAATAGGAGTGTCAGGAGAAGAGGAAAATAAAAAGGAAGAAGAGGAAATACTTGAAGAAATGGAAATAAATTGCCTAGAATTAAAGAAAGATGAATGATGATGTATTTATGCAGTTCCAAACAAGAGCAATAAGAAGAAACTAACCCTGGCAATATTATAATGAAATGGAAGTTTTACAGGCAAAAATAAAATTCTAAAATTTTCTAGAGAGATAGAGCAGATCAATCACCAAGGAATAAGAATCACCAGGATCTCAGACTTTTCATGAGCAAAAAGAAGATAATGGTAATATTTTTAAAATATTGAAAAGACAAAAGAACGTTGAGCCTAAATTTATATCCAGCCAAATTGTCATTTAAATGTGAGGGTATAATAAAAATATTTTCAGGCACATAAGGTCTCAAAAGGTTTGTCACACAAAGACCCATATAGAAAAGAGTATTGGAAAAGGTCCTCAAATAAGAAAAGAAGCAAATCCAGGAGATGCTACTAGAGGTGTATGACATAAAGATAATTAAATACTTGGATAAAGTTTGGTGTTGTCTTTCAAAAACTACCAAAGACCAAAGAAAAGAAAATGAGAAATTATGTCTACCATAACCTAGAGTTAAGTTCTACACAATATCAAAAGGTGGTGTCTTTAAGTTAGACACTTTTTTAAGATAGAAAAAAAAAACAGAATAAATTTAAAGAAAGTAGAAGGAAGGATGAGTAAAATAATAGCAAAATTAATGAAATGGAAACAAAAATAACAATACAGAAGATCAACAGAGCCAAAAGTTGATTCTTTGAAAAAACTAATAAAATAGGCAAGCCTGTGGCAAGAGTGATCAAGGAAAAAAAAGAAAAGTAATTTAAAAACTAGTATTTTCTTATCATCTTTTAATCTCAACTTTAAAACCTCAGGAGTCTGGAGCATGAATGAGATAAGAGCAAAATATGTCAATGTTATTGTTTGTAATATCATCTCCACACTATAGAAATGCATTTGAAGAAAATGAAATGGACAACTTCCTAGAAAAATATAATCTACCAAATGAATTAAGAAGAAATAGAAGGCCTTAATAGTGCCATAATTTTAAGAAATTAAAGTAATTTAAAAAATCATCTCACAAATAAAACTTTAGGCCAAGTGGTTTCGCAGGCAATTCTACTAAACTTTCAAGGAACATACCATATTAAACTTAGTACAAACTGTAATAAAGACTAGAAAAGGAGGGAATACTCCCAACTTACTTATGAGGCCATATAATCTTTTTTTTTAACCAAATAAAAAATAAGATCTCTCTCTTTTTTTTTTTTTTTTTTTTGTGGTATGCAGGCCTGTCACTGTTGTGGCCTCTCCCGTTGCGGAGCACAGGCTCCAGACGTGCAGGCTCAGTGACCATGGCTCACGGGCCTAGTCGCTCTGCGGCATGTGGGATCTTCCCGGACCGGGGCACGAACCCGTATCCCCTGCATCGGCAGGCGGACTCTCAACCACTGCGCCACCAGGGAAACCCTAAAATCTCTTTTTAAATTAAAGAATCCTAATGACTTTGAGGTAGATGAAGCTGTTATCAGATAATGAAGTAATTAGGTGTAAGATATAAAAATAACAAAACTGAGAGAAAGAAAGCACTGATTTGAAATTACCTTCTTTAAGTTTGGATGGAAAATTAAGAGCACGTCCAATTCAAAGTTCTAGGCATAAAATCCAGGTATGTCATGTGGTGGACTTACTTCTTCAACTTGGCAGCCAATGGGAAGAATTCACACTCTATGGACCAGCAAACTAAAAAATGACTGTCACCATGAAGAAGTCAGTGACTTTGCATTTGAGTTTTCCATCTTGGCTCATTCCCCAAAGTTCAGGCTTTGGAGTCCTAAAGTCTTCTTCAACATTTAACTAGTTCTTCGTTGGTGGAAGGGGCTGGGACTGTCTCTCCACATGTAAACTGATTTTTGTCATAAGTCACTTTTATAATGAGAGAGCATCTAGGGCACGTTACCACGTCTTCCCTATTCTCCAGATCTTCCTTGGTGATGCAGAAGTTACTCCCACATGGGCAGGGGTAGAAGTACTTCTCTGAGTCCTCGTCATGTTGGAAGTCCTCAGTCTCCACCTCGTCGTGAAACATCGCCATCATTACTGGGGCCAGCAGAGATCTGTCACCTCTGCTGTCCGACCCAGGCCAGGGTATGTCCAACTTGCCCGTATAATCTTGATTTTCAAAGGAAAAGATAATATGAGAAAAGAAAATTACAGATAATTTCCTGAGGATTTTAAGTGTAGAAATCCTAAATAAAATATTTGCAAACTAAGTCCAACAGAGTATAAAAGTAAAATATACCATGTAGTTCACAACATTAACAGCTTTAAGGACAAAATAACATGATTATCTTAAAAGGTTTTGAGAAATATTTCATAGAAATCGAGCATAAATTCATGATAAAAATTCTTAGCAAATCAAGAATTTGCTTAACCTAATGAAGGACAATTATGTTATGGCAAACATGGGGAAACAGTAGGAGCATTCCATTTAACATCGGGAATGATTAAGGGTGCCCAGTATCATCATTTCTATTCAACCTTGTATTGACATTTTTAGCTAGTGCAATAAGGCAAGAAAAAGAAAGTAGAGGCATAAGGATCGGAAAAGAAGAAATAGAATTGCCAATTATTTGCTGATGACATGATAGCCTCGTAGAAAATCAAAGACACCTGGGGCAAAGTATTATATTATTAGAAATAATAGGAGAATTTAGCAAAGTCAGTTCATTTCTATACACCAGTAACAAATAACCATAAAATGTAATTTAAAAGAAGATATCACTTATGATATATTTAAAAAATCAGATATATAGGAATAAAAATTTTTAAAAAGATGTGCAGGACCTCCTTGGAGAAAATTTAAAACTATTGAGATTCATTAAAGAAGTCCTAAATAAATAAAGAGAAATACTATGATACATATTTCTTATTTCTTAAATGGAAAAAAACTTTAATATTATAAATATTTCAATTCTCCTCATATTGGCTCATAGACTTAATGCAATTCCAACAAAAATTTCAGTAGGATTTTAATGGAATGTGATAGTTTATTCTAAAATTTATGTGAGGACTTCCCTGGTGGCACAGAGGTTAAGAATCCGCCTGCCATTGCAGGGGACACGGGTTCAAGCCCTGGTCTGGGAAGATCCCACATGCCGTGGAGCAACTAAACCTCTGTGCCACAACTACTGAGCCCATGTGCCACAACTACTGAAGCCTGAGCACCTACAGCCTGTGCTCGGCAACAAGAGAAGCCAGCACAACGAAAAGCCCGTGCAACACAACGAAGAGTAGCCCCCACTAGCCACAACTAGAGAAAGCCCACACACCGCAAAGGTGACCCAATGCAGCCAAAAATAAATAAATAATTAAAAAAACAACTATGTGAAAGAATAAAGGACCAAGAAGTCAAACATTTCTATAGAGGAGTAGGGAGGGGAGATTTGCTTTATTAGCCAACAGGGTTTATTTTGAAGCTGTAGTATATAAAGCATGATATTTGTTCAGAAATAGAAAAATAAACTTTGGGCAGGTAGAAAACTCAGAACCAAACCCATGTATATATGGAATTTTGGTATATGACAGATGTGACCTGGCAGATCAATGGAGAATGGAGGGACTATTCAATAAATGTATCTGTAAAAACTGGTGATCTATAATGGAAAAAATGATATTGATTCCTTCCTTAAGTCGTTTGTAAAAATGAACTCCAGATAAATTAAGGACTTAAATGTTAAAAGTAAAATTTTGTAAATTTTATTAGAAAATATAGGTAAATACATTTCTGACTTTGAGGTAGGGAAGAATTTATTAAAGACACATAAAATACCCTCTAACCATAAAAGAGAAATCTGATGACATTAAAATTAAGATCTGAACACCAAAAGATATCTTATGAAAGAAAAGAGAGAAGGTACCAACTGGAAGAGGATATTTGCAACCCAACTAACCAACAAAGGATTACTAGCAAGAATATATAGAGGTTTCCTCAAATTAATAAGGAAATAGCAAACAATCCAATAGACAATGGGCAAGAAATACAAACAAGAATTTCACAGAGGAGAAAACACAGATGATCAATAAAATCATTATGAGAAGGTCAACTTCATTATTTATTGGGAAGGCATATTAAAACCACAACGAGATACCAACTTATACCCATTCAATGGGCAAAAATTAAGAAGTGGACAATGCCACATATTGGAGAGAATATGAATTAGCTGGGTACGACCACTTTGCAAAGTTTGTTGTTATCTGATGTTGAACATTTCCATATTAACTCAACAATGCTACTTTTAGGTATATACCCAAGGAAAACTCTATGTACAATAGGAGACATAAACAAGAATGTTCCCAGCAGCACTTATTGCACTCTTAGCAAGATAAATACCTGAAACGACCCAAATACTTATCAATAGAAAACAGATAAATTGTGGTAATTTCACACAACGGCATATTATATAGCAAAATAAATAGCTAGAAGCAAAAATATGAATAACCTGAGCAATAAAATTTTTTTAAAAAGGAAATTCCCTCATATTTTATAGAGCCTGAAGCTCTTTTATAATGTTGAAAACAAAGAAAATTGAACAATAGAATTATTAGGAATACAAATGTGATAAAGCTATAATTTCAAAAACAAGTTATAATAATAACTGCAAGATTCAAGGAAGGGGAAGTAGAGGAATAGACTGGGGAGAAGCCCATATGTGGGTGTAAATGATTGTTAATGTTCTAATTCTTGTATTGGGTGGTTGGTTCACATGTATTTAAATTATTAATAATAATAAGCAAATTCATATATAAGTACATAGTTTATATAAATAAAAACAAAAGAGGACCATGCTTAGACCCGTGATGAGGGAGTGTTACAAATCAAAGATAATCCAATTCTGTGCTCTTGAGTGGAAAACCAAGAACAATGTCAACTCCCTCACATGTTTTGCTTTTATTATTAGTTATCATTAATCCACCCAACAATCCTATTTTTCGTTACTACTATGATTTTTTTTTTTTGAGGCTAAACCACAAAAAGAATTTATTTAAGTGTCCTGAGAGGACAGGAAGGTGGGAGCTGGGAGAGCTAAGACCAGGATGTCTGATACTTGCTTCCCATAGCCTGTAGAAAATGTTTTCTATTCCAAGACCTAGTCCTTCACATTTTTTTTGTTTTCCATTAGTGTTCTGTTTGCTCATCTGTATGTATAGCATTTCAATGTACATTTACATACAATTTACATACAACTTAATGTAAAAATGCCTTTTACTACAATAACCATTGTGTCAAACCACAGACTAAAAAGTTAATGTGCTGTAATATTAGCATGTCAGTGCCTAGTCCACCTTTAACTGCTGGCTCAATCAATAAATATTGGATGGCCATTTCTTTAATCATTTGAATTTTCATAAAATACATATCCAGTTATTCTTCCCCTCCTTCACCTGACTCGCTGTTAAACTTCCTTTCTTCCTTTTACTCCATCTCATATTCTGCAGTCAAGACTTTTCAGTACCTACCCTTCTGAGAGATTGGCTCAAAGAGACACAGATGTAGAGAACAAACGTATGTACACCAAGGGGGGAAAGGGGGTGGTGGGATGAATTGGGAGATTGGAACTAACATATATACACTAATATGTATAAAATAGACAAATAATGAGAACATGCTGTAATGCACAGGGAACTCTGTTTAACTTAGCTGTACAGTAGAAATTAACACAACATTGTAAAACAACTATACCCCAATTTAAAAATAAAGAAAATTTTATGTATTATGATTTCCTTTTTACAGATGAATCAAATCTTAGTGAGTTAACATAACTTGCTTGAGTCCACAAAGCTGGCATGTGGCAGATTCCAGAATGTGAAGTTTCATCTGTTTGACTCTAGGGCCTAGCCCTTACAACTGGGCTAGGCTCCTGGTCATTAAGATTGTTTTAACCACTAGTATACCAACCTAGAGTAATTGTTGTGCTGAGGATAACAATCTCTAGATATGTGAAGGTAAGAGTTCACCAAAGAGTTCATTTAAGCGTTTTGTCAAAGTATGCCATGGCAAGTTGAGGAATTTGCCCATGTGTGTCATAATGGAAAAACTGTGTAAAAATGAAGAATCATTGAGTAATAAGAATTTGAATGCAAGAGAGCTCAAGTAAGAAATGTCATGCACTGTTGGATCAGGAGTGATTCATTCCTTTAGTCTGCATAATGTTCCTTTTCCATATGCCCACGCAGGAATGTATAGATATAGAGACAATGTTCACAAAACCTTTTGAGTGGTTGTAAACGTGTTCTACACCTGATTTATTCTGCTTTGTGACCTCACCCAGACACGCTTCTTTCTGGTTTCTTGTGTCTTTAAAGCACATCAAATGTGAAGCCCAGGCCCCCTCTACTGGTTAGCCACATTTTGTCATAAGTGTCTTCCTAAATAGGCATCCATCCATCCCTGTGAGTAAAGATAAGTTGATGCTTATTTCTAGTGCCCTGATTTTTTTGGGAATGCAGAATTGACAGTGAGAAAGAGAGAGGAGTATGTATTTTTTGTGAAGAAGACAGAATGTCACCAAGAACCTGGTTTGTGGGCAGATGCCGTACAATGACTTGTATGGAAACTTTGGGGGAAGAAGATTGGAGGTGTGGAGATCGGCTTTAGAGGCAGCATTTGTAGCCTTTGCTTTATAGCTTAAAAGTCTATTAACTTTCTTTAACTCATCATCCAAATTAAATTTATTAGGTAATCCCACAGACAGGTGTCTTTTTGGGTGTACCTCTACCCCATTTCCCTTGAAGTTGGGATTCTCTTCTTCCTGTGTTTACTTGCCAAATCTATTCATCAGAGTAAAATGAGGACCTCTGAGGCAGAAATCACGTTTAATTTTCTGTCAGGTTCAGCCCCCAACTCCCAAATAGTGCATACCACATGGTAAATATCAATTATGCTACTTAGCTACCCTTTCTCAAATTGCCATGTAAGGACGGAAAACATCCCCATCCAGTAGTCCAAGGAAATTCAAATCAAAAGGATGAAAGAAGATGCTGACCACTCCCCAGAAGACCAAATACAGTAATTTTATTGTTGTGCACATAATCACTATTTGACGGGAAACATTTCAGTGTATGTTAGTTCCAAGATGTTGAAGTTCAATAAGTTCAGAAAACATCTGTTAAAATGACTTCCCTGGGCTTCCCTGGTGGCACAGTGGTTGAGAATCTGCCTGCTAATGCAGGGGACACGGGTTCGAGCCCTGGTCTGGGAGGATCCCACATGCCGCGGAGCAACTAGGCCCGTGAGCCACAACTACTGAGCCTGCGCGTCTGGAGCCTGTGCTCCGCAACAAGAGAGGCTGCGATAGTGAGAGGCCTGCGCACTGCAATGAAGAGTGGTCCCCGCTTGCCACAACTAGAGAAAGCCCTCACACAGAAACGAAGACCCAACACAGCAAAAATAAATAAATAAATAAACTCCTACCCCCAACATCTTTAAAAAAAAAAAAAGTGACTTCCCTTTTCCTCTACCCCTGAACCTCCAAATCCTTAAACACTGAAGAGGGCAAAACAACATTGTTCTTTTATTCTTTTCAACAACAAAACCCTGACAGAAATATAGAAGAAACTCTGAGCATCAGGAAGCAGACAGGAGCAGCAGGTTCCGTGGGCAGGGAGCCAGGAGCCCTGGGTTCTGATCTCAGCTCCACCAAGTGGTGGCTAGGTTACCATTGGAGAATCACGTCAATTTAGTTTGTGCCTCAGTTTCCTTATTTGTAAAATAGTAATAATCATGTCTGCTCTATATACTAACCTCACTGGGTAGGTAGTTAATGCATGAGAAAGTGGAACAGGGAAGAGCCAAATCTGACTACATGTTGGATCTGTTTCTTTTACTTTAACCTTTGCTTCCTGTTGCTTTTGTTCACTAAAAGGATACTGTCTATACATACTGGCCTGCCTTAGGGAACCCCGCCCCTCTGCCTGAATGTCAAACCAAAGTGCCTTTGTTCAGGGAAACATCCGGACCCTGTCCACCTGTGGATGGCTGCAAGACAGCGGAAATTAACACGTCCCCTCCCTGAAGCTGGCCATTCCAGGGTATATTTGCAAAACTTATGGCTTTTTTACTTTACTTCCCCACCTCCTCCCCCTCTCTGTGCTATAAAAGAAACTGGCATCCAAACCCCTATAGAGTGGTTAATTTGAGATATTAGTCTGCCATCTTCTCGGTCTGCCGGAATAAAGTCGTATTCCTTGCCTCAGCACCTCATCCCCGCTTTATTGGCCTGTTGTGCAGCGAGCAGAGAGAGCTTGGACTCGGTAACAAAAGCACTTTGTAAACTCTTTGTTTCTAGGTCCTCTTCTCACTCTGTATTCTCTCTGGAGCAGAGTACAGGGCGGTCACGTCACACCTACTCTTTCTACTCCATCATGTTTATGTACTGGAGGCTTCTGACGGCTCTCAGACTGGGGCGAGCAGGTCTGCCCTGGCTTTAGAGGGCCTTGCATGTCAGAACTCCCCCACCCCACCACAGAGTATTAAAGAGCACCCGGGCCCTCCTTCACTTGGGCATTCAGCATTTACATAGCACGGCCGTAAGCCTAAATATCCACTTTAATAACCAACACTGTTTAACCCCCAGGTAAACGTTTTCCCACATCTCTTGCTGCCTGCCTCGGAATGCTGGGGAGGTTTGTGGGTCGAGCTGTTTGCAAAGGCAGGGTCCCACAGTGCTGGGAAATCTGGGGAGCATTGGGTGATGGAAGTGCTTGGATAAGAGGAAAGACAAATTAATCAATTCTTCAAACTTCTCTTTCAGTAAGAATGACTACATTTTCCCATATCCCAATTATTGGTCTCCAATACCGCTGAGTGTACACTTGTCTTGCTTCTTTTGTGTTCACAAATTTAGGGTGATTTCACAACTATTGCACATGGTGGCTGAAGAATATTTTGCAACATAAAGTAATTCACATCCCTCTTAAACTGTACATATGGAGTTTAATTAAAATGTTTATGAAGCGTGATGCCAATTGTTTGCATTGGCAGCTAGAAGGACAGTAAATTCTGAATGAAGAATCATTTTATTTTTATAAACCTATTAGTAACAGTTAAATTTTCAAAAATTAAATTTAAAATATTTAATTTAAAATGTTGACATTTGTTAATTTTAATTTATGCTTTCCCCTTTAATTTTTTTTTTTTTTTTTAGATTTTTTTTTTTTTTTTGCAGTACGCGGGCCTCTCACTGTTGTGGCCTCTCCCGTTGGGGAGCACAGGCTCCGGACGCGCAGGCTCAGCGGCCATGGCTCTCGGGCCCAGCCGCTCCGCGGCATGTGGGATCTTCCCGGACCGGGGCACGAACCCGTGTCCCCTGCATCAGCAGGCGGACTCTCAACCACTGCGCCACCAGGGAAGCCCCCCCTTTAATTTTTATAGATGCCTTTGAATATTTTAGAAGAGACATAACTTTGACATTATATGAAAAATAATTTTACATTGTTTTTACATTTAGTTTACCTTTATGATGAAAATATAGTAACATTTTGTACAGTTTGAGTACACTTACTTTTATATCATTATTGTCAAGAAAGCACAAATCATGTGAGTGTCTTCATTATAACACTTTAATTAGTGATTTTACTAAAATAAGAGCAAGAAAAATAGTAGATACTCTATAAATATTGGTTGAGTGAGCAGAAAAATACAAATTAAAAAAATATTAAATTACCTTTAAGAGTATGAATTCTACCTCAGAGCAATAAAAATTTATTATATAAGTTTCTCAAGTAGGGGTTTTTCAAATGGGAATGTAAGACATGTGCCATGATTGAGGAGGGGGAGGGATTTCTTAAAGCGTTTCTTAAATATACTGCATCTTCTGGAATATAAATTTTCCCTTTTAAGTTTTAATTAATTAATTAATTTATTATTATTATTTTTTTGCGGTACGCGGGCCTCTCACTGTCGTGGCCTCTCCCGTTGCGGAGCACAGGCTCCGGACGCGCAGGCTCAGGGGCCATGGCTCACAGGCCCAGCCGCTCCGCGGCATGTGGGATCTTCCCGGACCGGGGCACGAACCCGTGTCCCCTGCATCGGCAGGCGGACTCTCAACCACTGCGCCACCAGGGAAGGCCCTTTATTTATTTTTTAAAGTTTTCATTTATATATGAAAAACAGAGTAGGTGTGAGATTTAAACAAATAAGATAGACATAGTGCTTTGGAGAATGTTTATTTCCCAAAGGTTGTGTTGGGTCACTTTCCCAGGGCTGCGCATTTACACAGACGAGTGCCCCTGCGTGCGTGCGTGCGTGCGTGCGTGTGTGCGTGCGTGTGCGTGTGCGTGTGTGTGTGTGTTGTGCTGTGTGCAGCTGATACTCTTCTCTCTCAGTTCTTCAGTGGAAAGGTTTAAGAAGCACTGAAAGAGGTAACAAGCAGTTGACAGCTGGACAAGATTAGTATGCCTGGGGAGGGACTGACAAAATCCTTTTCTTTTTCTGTTATTTTATTTTATTTATTTTTATTTAAGAATACAGCAGGTTCTTATTAGTTCTCCATTTTATACATATTAGTGTATACATGTCAATCCCAATCTCCCAGTTCATCCCACCACCACCCCCACCACTTTCCCCCCTTGGTGTCCATATGTTTGTTTGTTCTCTACATCTGTGTCTCTATTTCTGCCTTGCAAACTGGTAAATCCTTTTAAAATCCTTCATTTGAAGAGGAGTGAGGCATTACACCAAGTCGCCAGCTTGATGGATTCTTTTTGTGTGTGGCACTAATGAGACCATGTCATTAATTCTGTTCCTGAGTGGGCTGACTAAAACTCTTCTACTCTGCTGAGATGGCCCTACCTTGGCCAACCTAGTATGAGGCTGCTTGGCTATTGCCAAAAGGGAAGGAGAGAGGACACAGCGCAACCTAATAGTGCTTTGGAAGAACAACCAAACGAACATTTTCTGCCGAAGGTGGGTAAGTAGTGCTTCCTTCGTGCAGGTCTGTGCTCTGAGTTCTCGGTTCCTCCATCGGTTCCTCCAAGGCATTATGAAATCCTAATTGAGCTCCATATTCCTTTCTGTTCTGCTCTGCTCTATTTTTCAGTTCTGCAACATGAGAGTGGTAACCCTAGGGATAAGAGTCAGAAAAAAACAATAATATTAGGAGTTAGGTGGCCTGGTCCTAGTTCTGCCTTGGGCACGAAGTAGTTCTGAAACTTGGCACAAGTTCATTGAACTTTGCTAGGCCCCCCTTTCCTCATTTATAAATGAGAGTTTTTTGGTTATTAGGTGATCCCTAAGTTTCCTTCTCATTTGAATGTTTTGGATATTTTTGAACACTTTCCTGCAAAGTTTTCCCTTTATTTTTTGTAACCCCCCCCCCAAAGTGTAAACTTAATGAAATTTAAAAAAGTCTTAATCAGATAGCTTTCAGGAACTCTGATAGGGTCCACGAGTTTCCAAACTTCTACAAAAATAGAAGGATTATCCGTGTACTTCTAATTTTGAATTGGAAGTATCAGTATGAATGAATGATATGTATGAAAAAAATTTTCCTAGCTCTGTCCACTGAAAAGGCCTAGAAACAGACCCAGTGCTCAGAGCAATGAGCACTCCTAGCACCCAGACTGGTTAAAGATGGCCAGATTATGAGTATCAATAACGATAATCACTCAATGAATTGATGCTTACATTCGTGACATAAAGACATGAAAAATCCAAGTCATTGACACTTTGGATGGAAGATGCAAGGAACTACCTCATTGATTTGAAAACTGATGAAGAAAATAAGTATTTTTCCTGTTATTCCTATATAATATATATCAGATATCTATAGGTAGCTATAGATATCTATATCTATCTTTATATGATTTAGATAGATGATGAGGGGAAAACGAATACAGAGATGATAGAAATAAAACATCACCATTTGGCAGTCCCTGAAGATTTAATGGCATTAAGCCATGGTCATCAATGGCTGACCACTCTGTAGTGGTCTTGTGGGAAGTTTAGGGGGCAGTCCTTAAGACAATTCTCACCTCTAACATCAATTGCAAGTTGGGAATTTCCAAAAGCACCCTTAGTTTTGATAATTCTCTATAAGAACTCACTGAAAGCTGTTATACTAATCATTATGGTTTACTATATCAAAAGGATACAGATTAAAAGTAATCAAGGAAAAAAGTGCATAGGACAGAGGCCAGGAAAATTCCAAATATGAATGTTCCAGTTGTCTTCTCCTCACAGAGCTGTGGACAGCGTAACTTTCCCAGAATCGATGTGTGACAATATGCCCAGATTATTGCTAATAGGGGAAGCTCACCTGAACCTTCCTCTGCAGAGTTTTGACTGGCCATATGACTTCTCAGTCTCCAGGCCCTCCAAAGTTGAGCCAATTATGTGTGACCCAAGGCCCCCAGGCAAACAAAAACATTTTTTTTTTTTTTTTTTTTTTTTGGCGGTACGCGGGGCTCTCACTGTCGTGGCCTCTCCCGTTGCGGAGCACAGGCTCCGGACGCGCAGGCTCAGCGGCCATGGCTCACGGGCCCAGCTGCTGCGTGGCATGTGGGATCTTCCTGGACCGGGGCACGAACCTGTGTCCCCTGCATCGGCAGGAGGACTCTCAACCACTGCACCACCAGGGAAGCCCTAAACAAAAACCTTTTTTATCAGGGATGATATTGCAAGAGCTTAGAGATTACCTTTCAGGAACCAAAAGCTGGATTCCTTTGGGACAAGATTAAGTTCTTTACTACACATCTTGTAAAACCAAAACCCAAAACCACCTACATTGAACTGGAATCTGATTAAAACTTTAGATGCAACTAACAATTTACAGGAAACATAAGGGATAGAAAACAAGTTAAATGACACCATAGGGATGCAGTCAGCAAACTCAGTTTATGGGAAATTCTACAGACAATTAACCTGCTATCTTTAAAAAAAAATTGCAAGGGAAAAAAAAAAGTATGGCAGAGAAACCTATAGATTAAAGTTGATTTAAAAGACATATCGCTCAGTTGCAAGGTGTCTTATTTGGATCCCAAGTCAAATAAAGAAGCTGAAAATATTTACAAGATAATTGGGGAAATGTGGATGCTGATCGGATATTTGATGGATATTTGGATGTTGGATATTTGATGATATTAAGGAATTATTGGTAATTTTTCCATTTGATAATTGTGTTATGGTCATGTTTACAGCCTAAAAAGAGTCTTTATTTTTTAAAGATCCACACAGAAATATTTAGAGGTGAAATGATATGCCTGGGATTTGCTTCAAAGTAACCTGGTGTGAGGTGGAAGTGGGTGGAGTTTTGGATGGAACAAGACTGACTAAGAAAGCAAAAATCTGGGCTGTGTTAGGTCATGTATTCATTTTTGCCACTTTAAAACATGCAAAATGAATATGTAATACGGCTTGTGGGGCACAAAATCACCTTCCCTGGGCCTTGCTTTTCTGCTAAGGTGCTTGTGTATAATAGATCCTTCTTAGTTACCCATCACCTAGTTTCCCCTGGGCCTTTGAGAGAGCAGAAGCTGGTAACTTTGGTTGAAGTTGGAACTAATATGCATAGCAGTTGTGGCTGTACAGTCATGGAAAGAGATACAGGTGTGGGTACAAGATAATGGATATATTTCATTTATTCTTCAAGAAGAATGTTACAGTTTTATTAAGACGATAAATTTAATGTGGATAAACATTATGTCATATTATTCTGTTAAGATCAATAGGTTTTAAAGTTAAAATTAAAAGCTTCATATTTGCCATTTAACTGTATATTTATTTATTTTTTAAAGAATTTTTAAAAATTTATTTTTGTCTGCGTTGGGTCTTCGTTGCTGCACGTGGGCTTTCTTTAGTTGCTGTTAGGGGGCTACTCTTCGTTGTGGTGTGCAGGCTTCTCATTGCAGTGGCTTCTCTTGTTGCAGAGCTGGGGCTCTAGGTGTGCAGGCTTCAGTAGTTGTGGCACATGGGCTCAGTAGTTGTGGTGCATGGGCTTAGTTGCTCTGCGGCATGTGGGATCTTCCCAGACCAGGGATTGAACCCATGTCCCCTGCATTAGCAGGCGGATTCTTAACCACTGTGCCACCAGGGAAGTCCCTGTATATTTATTTTTATATGTCTAAATGTATGCCATGTTGGAATATTAAAATTATTAAGTGAAGGGAGTTTACAGATGATGAAGAGAAAGTTAGGTATTTCACAAGAACATTGAGCTTCTTGTATTCATTCTGCTTTGAAAAAGAAACAGCAAAAAGTTATTCTAAAAGTTAGCAGAAATTCCAGGGGTCACTAAAATATACTTACGGGAGAGCCTGTTAACATTTTGCGAATTTTTTTGGTCATGCAACTTAATAACTTTTTAACAAAAATCTACTTCTGAAAAGGCTACAGTTCGTAGGACTTACTGTTATTTGCTGGTGTGTATTTTCACTATAACCAAGACTACAACAGTTTCTTGGTTAGGCACATGTGATTTATGTGCCCATCTTGTCTATCTGACAAATTTTTATACTGACTTCTACAAATTCAGGCCCCAAATTTCAAACAAGAAAACTGCTCAGACGTCTTTGAGAATCAAACTGTCTTTGAGGTTTCTCAGAGAGCTGCTGGACAGCACCAAAGATTTACTTTCTCATTTTGTAAAAGGAGGGGTGCTAGAAATCATCAGGAGCCCTTGGTATTCTCTGTATTGTTATTACCAACCAGGGTTCCTGGCCTTCCCCAATCAATAGAAATTGATCAGAGGACTGACAAGAAATTCAGGCAAGGCTTTACTGCGGCCCCTGCTGCAGCAGGGGGAAGAGAGAACAAACAACAGTTCTTTTGTTTGCTCGCTCCCCAAGGTGGAGCAAGCTTGTTCCTTATATGGGGTGAAGGTAGGGGTGTGTCCAGGTGTCCGGCCAGAGAGGTGACTTAGGTGGTCTGCTGGTCTCTGGTGGTGTTGTGTGCAGGAAGCAGCTCAGTACCGTGCTTTTGTTCCCAACACCCTGTTTTTGCTCCAGGCTCTTCAAAAGTGGCAGTTGGGCTTTTTGGTCTCTTTGTATCTTTTGGGTCCAGAATTTGCCCCATATGCAGGCAGTTATTTTTAGTCAGTTTCTTTGTATTTTGTTGCTTGAGGAGAGGTGTGTCCAGGTGCAAGCATTGCAGCACGGCAGCAAAGGGTCCCAGGTCCCAGCAAAGGGTTCCAGGTCCCAGCCTGTCTCATTGTGAGAGCTGTTTGTCAAGTCCATAGTGTGGGAAGAGCTGGCAAATCAACCTCCATAGGTCAATTGTATACAAAGCATACAAGTAAGATGTTATTAAATTTGTTATGTTATATTAAATATGTTATATGTTATACTACATGTTGTATGTTATATTACATATGTTATAATGTTATGTTATATTAAAATGAACATGTTTCAGCAATTGTGTGGCTTCAGGATGAATAGAGCATACTCATGCTCATGTGCAAACCCCAACATGATAACTGTCAACAAAATTTATTCACAGCTTTGTATTTTAAAATTCCTGTGTCTCATGCACACCGATGGTCATTGCAGCACTATTTACAATAGCCAGGACATGGAAGCAACCTAAATTGTCCATCAACAGAAGAATGGATAAAGGTATGGTACATGTATACAATGGAATATTACTCAGCCATAAAAAGGAAAGAAATTAGGTCCTTTGTAGAGACGTGGATGGGCCTAGAGAGTGTCATACAGAGTGAAGTAAGTCAGAAAGAGAAAATCAAATATTGTATATTAACACATATATGTGGAATCTAGAAAAATGGTATAGATGATCTTATCTGCAAAGCAGAAATAGAGACACAGACGTAGAGAACAAATGTATGGCTACCAAGGGGGAAGGAGGGGTGGGAGGAATTGGGAGATTGGGATTGACACATAAACACTATTGATACTATGTATAAAATAGATAACTAATGAGAACATACTGTATAGCAGGGGTCCCCAAACCCCAGTCCACGGACCAGTACTAGTCCATGGCCCGTGAGGAACTGGGCTGCACAGCAGGAGGTGAGCAGTGGGCGAGCGAGTGAAGCTTCATCTGCCGCTCCCCATTGCTCCCCATTGCTCGCATTACCACCTGAACAAACCCTACCCCACCCCGCAGCCAGGTCCGTGGAAAAATTGTCTTCCACGAAACCAGTACCTGGTGCCAAAAAGGTTGGGGACTGCTGGTGTATAGCACAGGGAACTCTGTTTAACGCACTGTGGTGACTTAATGGGAAGGAAATCTGAAAAAGAGGGGATATATGTATATGTATAGCTGATTCATTTTGCTGTATAGTAGAAACTAACACAACATTGTAAAGCAACTATACTCCAATAAAAATTAATTAAAAAAAACACCTGTGTCAATTAGTTACAATAAAATACACACTTAATGGAATAAACTAAAAGACCCTGGAGATCTGTCAATGCCCTATTTGTCCATATTATTACTACTCTCAGGGTAATTATTGATTAAACCCTTATAAAATATTTATGCATTATGTCTCACTTGTCTTCTTGTAGATACTGTTAGTTATTATAGTACATTAACCCAAGCCATTCAGTCCTGTCATCAAGAGGTGGTTTCTTCTTTCCTTAACACTTGCCGAAACGCACCTGTTATTACACTATAGACCAGTAATGGAGTCTTCTGGAAGAAACGTTAAAAGAATCATAACCTCAGGAAAGGCCTGAAGCCTGTACTCTTTACTATTGATACCAACTGGAATAGATTCACAGGTACAGTTTTTCCACTCTAAGCTGATGTCACCAAGTGCATGGTTGAATGATGACTGAGGATTTCCAGGACCTTTTTTTTTTTAGTTCAAAAGCAGATGATTTTGTGATAGTGGATGCCCAATTATATACCAAGATTACAAGATAAGAAATTAATTATCTAGGATGGAAGGAAATTAAGATGAAATACTTGTTTATGACTAATATTCTATTGATATATTCTATTGGGCAAAAAAGAACACCCCTTTCTTCCTGATTCAGCACTAATTTTTGATTTAACAAGCTAACTATGTACAAAGTGGAACAAAACACTTTTAAATGGTGTCTTATTGCAATTGGTCTCCCAGAGTTCAGGAAAAAAAATCTATAAAATATCTTAGAAAATGATAAGGTAATAAATCAAGAGGGAAACCTAAGAAAAATGATTTTTTTAAACTTACAACATTTTATTTTAAAAATTGAAATATAATTGACATATAACATTATGTTAGTTTCGGATGTACAACAGTGATTTCATACTTGTATATATTGCAAGATGATCACTAAGAAAAATGATTCTGAGGAAAATAGTAACACATACTGATTGGCTTTGTCTGTAAAACTACACAGAACAATTATTGGTATACAAAGTGCCATGTTTTGCTTCCCTTTACTTTTTCATGACCATGTCATTATTTACATAGGTTCAGAACAAATCTGTCTTTTTTCTATTGGGATTGAATAAAAATTTGTTAACAGAAATGTCACAATCAAAAACAAATCTCATTTAATTAGGTATGCTAAGCTCACTATTAAGGAACAAGGACTGCAGTTGAATATTTGGAAATGATGCCTACAAAATCCTTCCAGAAAACTTACCTGTACGTGTTCTATGGCTAGTGGAATCTTGGCCTTACAGTTAATAAAGAATGCTACTTCCTGACAGACAAGGAACATTGGCTGACTTGGGGATCTCAGAGAAGGAACAGCACCCCAGTTATACACTTACTGCAGGTAAATCTTGGTAGAGGCAAACTGGATGCCTTTTTTTCCCAGACATAGAAAGGACAAGTGGATAACATCGATTCAAACACAGTACTTCTGTAATGCTGATGGGATCAAAGTATGACTAGGAGCTTTATGAAACCTCTAGACAGATGTTAATTCATCACAAGACTTTAGTTCTTTTAAACCATACCGTAAGGAAATCTTTGCATATGAATCAATACCTCTTGTGATTGCTATATAAATTAAACTGGCCAAATAGGAAAAACCCACCAAGTTAATGACATGAATCAGAAAGTTGCTGAACAAACCTATATGCCTATGCTTCAGGGACAGGAACTCACCAAGCAAGCAGGAGTGATACTTGTTCTGCTGCCCTCTTGACTTAGGTCATCATGTACCACAGTCAAAACCCACCCCACTGCAGCAAACAAAGAAAGAAAGAAACTTCGAACATTTGGCATTTTTAAATAAACTAAAAAAAGTCAGAAACATCCTAACACTAGCCTCTGAATGAAGACCTGAACCCTCCTTGTAAGCTGCTAACAACCTAATACAAACAACTTTATTCCTGATTTTTGCAATATTGATATCTGACTGTAATCCTGGCAACTTCTCATTTTTTCTCTAAATACCTACTATGTTCTTGGTTTGGAGAACACAGTTGTTCTGAAGTATCGTCTCCCTTGCAAAATAGTGAAAGTAAAAAGTCTTTTCTTAATGGTTCTGTGTCTTGAGTTCTCCTTTCACAATTGGCAATTGTTGAAGCTGGGTGAACAGCTTCTCTCTAATTTTGTATATGCTCTTAAATTTCCATAATAAAAAATTAAAATAATATAGAAGGACTACACACAGTATTAAAGATATTGTTACTGCTTTCATGCAGAGACACAGGGCTTAGTCTAATTTTAGCTAGTTTCCAAACCTGAAGGCTACTTGGAAGCTGTGTACAATTTTACAGCACATACTGCTGGTAGAAATGACAAATCATCACAATGATGGTACTGGGGTTGGCAGCCTGGACCCAAGGAACGTTATCTTTGTAGTTGTGAAGCTGGTGTTTTCTGGCCTCCCTAGTGAGGTTGGGTTCCTTAATGTCAAACAGAGATGAAAGGGGCCAGAGTTTCCATATCATTTGTTGTGTTCAGTGTGCATGTCAAAAATATATCCCAAAGCTATGGCAACTGAAAAATATTTGTTTTAGTCAGTGTTTGGGAAACAAATGCTGGTATTTGGCTTTAGGGATGGCTTCTTCAGCATTGGTATTGGCACATTCAATTCACAATAAAGTCCAACAGCACTGTGTTGTTTTTTAAAATCCCATATGGACTTACTCGGTAAAACCTCTTGGCACACTTGCACATTTTTGTTTCTGGAGGTTCCTTTGGATTTGTTTGGCTCCGGTATCATGATTATTTATTATATTTTCCCTTGAAATATAGAAAGAAAGAACTCGCTTGTTACATTTTGTCCTTTGTATATTTAACAAGTATTTATTGATCTCCTACTGTGTATGAAGCTTTATTCTTGGCACTCTGGAAAGATATGAAAATCAATCAGATAAATATTTTGATCTCAAGGTGCTTTCAGCCCAATCAGGAAGACAAGTTTCGGGCCAGGCATTGAACTAGATGCTGAGGATGCAGAGGTGAACATACAAAGTTCCTGACACTGTGCTGCTCCATGTAATTAAGACAGATAAGTACAGAAATCAGAGAAGGCCTTATGGAAAAAAGTAAGCTTGAAGATGGAGTCATAAAGGACAAATTAGAGTTAGCTAGACAAAACAGAGTGGGACGGAAGGTGTCTTTTTCAGTTGTCTCAAGATGTCTTTTCTGGTTGGTTGGTTCATTTCACAACCAAACAAAGTCCCCACATCCATAATTCCTTTTAGTTAAAATTCCAATCCAGCCCATTACCTCGTAGGTAATGTTTCCTATGTTCTCTTTATCACACATGCAAAAGAGACAGCTCCAAATTCCCCTAACTGCTGACAGCCCTCCAGCCCACCCAGTGGGCCCAAGTCCCTTCTTTGAGCCTGAGGAAGGGATGATTTGGGGTGAGTTATCTGCCAAGTATGACAACTTGAAGTGCTTCCTATTCCAGATTAATTTATTCAAGACTCTTATATTCATTGTCTGTGGGGTAGGGCTCAGGGTAAAATGTTGAGGACACGTGCGGCATAGGATTGGGAGTGGGGCTTAGGGGCAGAGTTCCTCAGCCTTAATACTACCTAACTGATCTCAGTCTTTAATAAAACTGGCTGTTAGAGATTCTAGATCTTGGTAGAGGAAAAAAAAAACCTACCACCAAGCTTCTTTGCCCCCTTTCCTTTCCCAGCTTTTCTAGGGTCAAAGGAAAATGACTGAAATTCATGCCCTGAGATGAAGAGTGATGCTACAGTTATTAAATTCAACTCTCCAACCAGCAGGAGGCCCCCTCTGCTAAGAAGAACTAACAGTTTTATAGGGTGTGGCTGGGAAGCTCAAAACCACAGGGCTCCAAATCCTACCCCCTCTCGGGGGTCATGTGGCCTCTGTGTGAGCTTCCTCAGAGAATGAAGACCTTATAATTCTCATTGTTAGCAGGTATCTTCCTGTGTTTCACTGAAATCCCCCTCCCTGTGTTGGGAGTTTTGCTCTCTCTTGCTCCATAGTATGTCATGATTTGGGTGGTGTGTGTGTGTGTGTGTGTGTGTGTGTGTGTGTGTGTGTGTGTGTGTAGGATATAAATCCCTGACAGCTGGAAAATGCACTTTAATTTACAGTAGAAATGGTTTTGTTGCCTTGGTACAGTTATATTAAAAGTGTTCAGGGCTAATAACAGCTAATATGAATTAGTACTTTTCACGTGCTGTTTGTTTCCCAAGGCTGCTGTAACAAAGTACCACAGACTGGGAGGCTTAAACAACAGAAGAGTATTGTCTCACAGTTTTGGAGGCTGGAAGTCTGAGATCAAGGTGTTGGTAGGGTTGGTTTCTTCCAAGGGTTCTGAGGCAGAATCTGTTCCATGCTTCTCCCCTAGCTTCTGGTGGTTGCTGGCCATCTCTGGTGGTCCTTGGCTTGTAGAATCATCACCCCAAGTCTGCCCTCATCTTCACATGATGCTCTCCCTCTGTGAGTGTCTGTGTCCAAGTTTTCCCTTTTTAAGAGGACACTGACCATATTGGATTAGAGTCCACCTGAATAACTTCATTCTTGTGAACTAATTATGTCTGCAGTGACCCTATCTCCAGAGAGGGTCACAGTTTGATGTACTGGAGATTAGGACTTCAACGTATGAATTTTGGTGGACGCAATTCAACACATTAACATGTGTCAATGCTTTGAATATATTCGTGATTTTATTCTCACAACACTTTTAGGTAGGTAATGTTACCCTCATTTTAAAGATGAGGAAAATGAGGCTTAAGTAATTTAGTAGTTTGTTCAAGATTGCACAGCCAGTAAGTGGCAGAAGCAGGATTTAGAACCTAGACACTCTGCTTCTAGAATCCAGGATTTTAACTACTTCATTTTACTGTCTTATTTCTCCTTATATCATTTTTACTTCCCTTTCCCTTATAGTTGCAGAAAGTCACTTGTCAGAAACCAATAAACATCAGTACAGTAGTAAGTAAAATTTCTATGGTACCCTAACACTGCCACCTGGTGGTGGAAACAATTAAAGCAGCTTCTAACTTCCTAGCAAAAGTTGCCTTACATGAAATGTTCACTGGCATTTTCCTCTAATTACAACAGTTCAGCCAAACAAGTATGGACTCTGCTTGATATTGCCTTGCACCAAACACAAGCCATAAGAGAAAAAAAAGAATGGAATAGCACAAATTTTGAGCCCTTGATGGGCTCTAAATTTTGCTAAAGTATATAACTCATTATATTGATAGAAAACTCTTTAGTGTCTATTCTGTGATAATACATATTTAATAACTTTGTATTTTTGAAACCTATACTTGGTCTTTTCTTTTGGCTGTGCCGCCCGTGGGATCTTAGTTCCCCGACCAGGGATTGAACTCTTACCCCCTGCAGTGGAAGCATGGAGTCTTAACCACTGGACCACCAGGAAAGCCCTACCTGTTCTTATTCTATTTTGAAAAACTGGTTTCTCCTGATGCCCTTGCTCCGGTGACTCAGTATAGACATTATTTCATTCTGCTGTTCAAACTCAGAATTCAAAAATAAAGAGATTAGTTAGCAATTACTAACCACTTACTATTCTTTAAAGGAAAAAAAAGGAGGGGGTGTACAGAATTGGTTTTGTTGCTTTTCCATCTCTGGGCATGCTATTTCCTAGGCCTTCATCTGGTAACTCTTTCTACAGTTTGCAATCCACTATTAGGTTATTCATTTATTATTTTATGTCAGCAAGGTTTCCTGTTTATCCAGTGGTTTATAATCTATCACTATAATTATTTATTTTGATGCTGAAATTATCCCACATTTGGCCAATGCTGCCCACTGTAAGCTGGCTCCTGTGATCTGCTGACACATATCCATCATTCTTGGATACTTCCTTGCTTTCCTGCACAAAAAAATTTTCCAAGCTAATCTAGTATTTTCCCTACTCTGGCCACGGAATCAGCAATTTTTTCAAGGAGCTCTTTTGTAATTCAGCTATACTTCAATTAAAAAAGGAGCCCTTTGATAAAAACAAAGAAAACAAACAAAACAAAAAACCAAAACCATGAAGGAACTGGAGTATTGAATAAAAAAAAAAGGAGCCCTGGTTTATTTTACTGAAAAATGTTATTTAGAAGCCAAGATCTGAGTGCCAGCTAGAGGATATATGTATATATATACATGGTATATTGAAAATCATGAGATCACACCGATATTTCTAATTTCAATCTAATATCACGGAGCCCACTCCAGTTTTCTCTTTTTTCATATCTGCAACTCCCTTCTCCGATGGTGAGAAGCCTGGCACTTCTTACCCTTAGCATGCTTACTTGTTTCATCAACGCCACTGTGCAGCCCATCTCCCATTGTAGCTGCTGCTCCTCGGCCTGTGTGGATGGCCTCCTCACTCACTTGGGCCACACCCGAACCAGACTTCTGCTCTGCATGGACATCTTCCTCATCCTGCTCCACCGTGACACTCTGATCTAAGTCACCAAGTCCCCCCATGTCCCCGGACATGGACGCTACCTTCCTCTGACTTGCCTAATGGCTTCAGGACCGAAGGGTTAAAGAACAGGAAAGAAGGGAAGGGAAGGGAAAGGGGAGGGAGACTAGAAAGAGCTGCACACAATTTAAAAAAAAACAAAAACTGATTACAGCAAATTCTCTTTCACTCACTTGTGTTCTGATGTGGCTTCATTCCCTACTAGAATGTAAGCTCCATGGATGGAGCCTGTGTCTGTCTTATTTACCATTATATGCCTAGATCTTAGCATATTTCCTGACACAAAGTACGTATGTGAAAACTTTTTGAATGAATGAATGAATGTATAACAGGAGAAAAAAAAAGAGCTTTATAAATACCATGTTGGGAAATGTACATAACCTACAATCCCACTTGTCTAAGCCTTAGCCTGACATCCGGCTGTGTCACATCTGGCACAGTGTGTGGCAGGCACATAGTAGGTATTCAAGAAATTATTTTTAAATGGATAGATCCAAGGAATTATCTGATACATTCATTTCATCTATTGTGTGTCACAGTGAAAAAAAAAAAAGCTGGAAACTATGGTTTTAAATGATGAATGAGGTTAACTAAATTTTCAAACGATACCAGGACGGGTAAGCTCAATGTTCAGTTTGGACATATTGCTTCACATTTAACAGCTGCTTGTTAAACTGGTGAAGTGTAATTAATCAGAGATAGAAATGGAGTTGGCTAAATTCAAGCTAAGAAATCTGAGGAGGAAAAAAGAAATTGAATAATGTAAATACAGGGTATGACTGGCTGTGTGCAAACACAGAATAAGAGATCTGTGGTTCCCAGCGGAGACAAGACACTAATGACAAAAGGAAGATGCAGAGGGTTAGCTCTGATTATAGCCTTAAGAATGGGTCCTCATTTTAAGTTTTAGTGACATAATTAAGTTGTTAACTAGCTTCTGTTTACTTGTTACTAATGCTTCCTTCTTCCCAGGCAGTAGGAGTGCTTTTCAAACTAAAATAACTCAATATCCTCCCCCCATCCAGGTAGAGTGTGAAAATCGGGTCCTACAAACTTTTAAGCTGAAATATGCGGGTAATTTTACATCACTCTGAAAGAGGAACTGTTCATCCGTCCAACGAGTATTGATGGTTTACTCTACGCAAGGCACTGTCTTGGGTGCAGGAGGTATATGGCTGGCAGGGCAGATTGGATCCCTGCTTTCATGGTGCTTGCAGCCTAGGAGGGGCCAGAGCATAGGGGAACCGAGGCGGATAAAGGCACAGATCACAGAGCCAGGAAGTCTGATGCAAAGTGGGAACTTCAGTGTTTTGGACAATGAATCAGTCCTTCAGACTATATGGTCACTCTTTTTGCTTGCAATATTGTTAACGCCACAGAACACACTTCCCTGAAGCAGGCATAAATGATGTTTTTGTTTTCCCCCCTGCTCCCTGCCTTGGTAAGGCAGGTAATTGGCATTGCTTAGAATCCACTACATTTGATACTGCTCCGACCCAGACGAGCTTACTCTGTCTAGATTGGGGCTCCATGTGTCAGGCAAAGTTACAAACTATTCAAAAACAAGACATACGAGGAATGGTTAAAATACTAAGATTATTAAGCTGATAGAGGGATGTTGTTGGTGATTTAAATAATGACCTTCAGAACTTCGTCTGGTAAATGACTGATGTTAGGTGACTTTTCTCTGCATTTGAGTCCAAAAGTTTTTGAAATAGTCAGATCCCGAAAACAAAAAGGTAAAATAATTAGCATTATTACTAATGCTATGTTGATGCTGCAGTAAAACAAACACACAAACAGAACAACGTGCGGTAACAGGGCTGGGAACACAAATAAGCCGAGAAGCCTAGATTCAAACTTCATTTTCAGTTTCTAAAGTGTTTCCAAGTCAGATATTTCCAAGTTTGGATGTCAGGAAAAAGAAAAAACGGTCCCCAGAGGCCACATGCAGAAGAAGGGCTGTAGACACAGACTGACTAACATTCTGTTTCCTGCTTTTTATTTGATTTGATTCTTTGAAAAAAATAGATATAAGAATTGCTGTTGCGCAGCCCAGCTCGAGGCTGGCATAGGCGGGCTTTGAAAAGATTCTGTACTTTCTGTCTCTTTGTGATGATGTTTGCTGCTGTACAGAGCAAGAGAAACAGAACCTAGAGGCTGGTTTCCCAAGCTCCACAGCAACTACCCCACCCCCACCCCACCCGCCAGTGAAAGCACTGTCCCTTGAAAGTCAGTTGTAACAATCAGTTGTTTATTTTCTATTATGTGCCAGACGCTGGACAAGGTGCTTTCTCAGAAGTTCCAGCCAGGTGAGGGACTGGGATAAGGGATATAGCCCAAACTGTGGCTCCAACAGGGGATCTCATGCTCACCCCCAGGACCTGATCTGAGCACTTTCACAGACCTTCTGAGTGTTTTCCTTATAGAAAATAGACTTTTGCTTCTCTCTTCTTTCCCATTCTTGTCAGTTCAGGGTTCGTTTGTGCATCCTAATAACCATATATTTCATTTTCCACCCACTCGGCCTCCTTGCTCCTTCCCACTCGGTCTGGGGAGAACTCATAAACGTCGTTGGTCACGAAGCCACTCTCCATGCTCACCAGCGTCACGAACCCGCTTTCGGATGGGTTCATGGCCACGTTGTCATAGTCACAGTACACAGTGTCGGGAGTGGCCTCTCGCGAGCGCGCTCGGAATGAGATGTTCTTCAGGTCCGGCCGGGTCTCGGCTAGATCAGCTTCGCTCTGCTTTCGTATGACATTGTAAACCTCTAGGTCCGGGCTGTTCCCCGGCTGAGGAGCGGGCCAGGTGGGGCGCTGCTCCTTCGTGCTGGGGCCTGGCTGCCCCCGTTTCCTAGGAGTAAAGAGAACCAGGGCTCAGTGGACAAGGGGACTGAGAACATCCCGGTGCCCCTGTGCAGGCAGGAGGGGGTCATTCTGGGCAGTCACTACACTGCACTTCTCACCTGCCTCAACCTACAGGTCAAGGTTTCGGGTGGGGTGGGAATAAAGGAGGAAAGTGTTGTTATGTATCTCTCACTCACTGCTGCCAGAGCACAGAACAGAGGTGATGACTCTGGGATCCCCAGAGCCTCCAGAGGGTCCATGGATAGAATTGCATGGGGGAAAATATCACATTTAAAAAAATCCATCTCTAAGTGAAATTGAGCTTGTCCTTCAGTTTTGAATGTGGGCAGTTAACCTGAGTCGTAATAGCTTTTTTTGTTTTTGTTTCTGTTTTTTTCTTTTTGGCTGCACCACTCGGCTTGTGGGATCTTAGCTCCCCTCGGCAGTGAAAGCACGGAGTCCTAACCACTGGGCCATCAGGGAATTCCCACTAGTAATGTCTTGACTTGTTCACCAACGGAAATCATAGATATTTTCATATCACATCACAGTTATGACTTAAGATGTCTTAAAATATTTTATGCTCATCGCTACTTCAGTATTATGATACTTATACTCACCACTAAATAAAGAAGCATTAATAAAGGAGCACGTGTATTACCGTTTCACATTAGTTGTTGGAGATATTTTGCTAAACTATATAACATCATTATTCCTTCCCTTGTAATCCAGTGTGATTTATTTTATGCATTTAAAAATATTGTTCTGGGAAGTGATCCGTAGGCTTCACCAGACTGCTACAGGGGTCTGTGGCACAAAAATGGTTAAAACCCCGAGACAGACTCCAGCTTCAAAGCCACAATCCCACATTGTGGTGAGGTGCTAAATAGATAGGTAAGGGAGGGAAATCAAGACCCAACCACAGAGTAAGCAGTTAGAAAATATATTTGCAAGTTTTTGAACTGAACTCTATTTTTAGGTTAAAAGGAATTAACTAATGAAAATGATTATAGGAAGAGATAACAGTTTTGAGTGCTTACTATATACTCATTCTGCATATATTAACTGCTTTAATTCTTCTAATAATCCTATAAGGAAGTTATTATTAAATGAAGCAGGATCTTCATTGGAATCTTACTAGTTTATCTCAAATTGGTCATCAAAGGGAGTCAAGTCTTAAACTGCACCTTTGCTTTCCTTCTTCTATGTAGACCATGATGATGGGGAATAAAAAGGTAGCTGAGAAGACCTCTGGTTACCTCAACAATGGTGGCACATGATCCACTAACAGAGGTGCTTTAGGCTACTTAGTGCAGCTATTTTGTAGCAATCTACACTTGTGAATTCAATTAAAAGTCAATTAAAAGGATTTGGCTATTTCATTTTGAATTAAGTGGTTTAGTTTCAGTGGTTTGCCAGGCTTTGGAACAGTTGTTTTCAAAGGGCTCACTATTCATTCCTTCACTCACCCAACAAGCATTCCTGGAGTGAGCGCATACATGCATGAGAGCACTTTGCTGAGTGATGTGTGGATGCACAGATGAATAACACAGTCTCACCCCTCAAGTCGTTTAAAATCTTCCACACACACAAAAATTAAAGAATGTAAGATCACTCTCTTAATCATAGCTAAGCACAATGCTTAGTACTTCTGAGTGCCTTGAGCCCATCAGAAAATTTACTCTCAAATCTGTAGAAGTGATTGTCTTGGAGCTGCCGTGGCTGTTAATGAAGTCCAAATCTTGAAGAGTTCAGAAAACACAAAGGTTTACATGATGAAGGTTTTACTTGCCTCCTTCTACAGATCCAAACCCAACATACACCTGTGGTGACCACAAAGAAGAGAAGGGGGACGCTGGGGATTAGGATGTAGGCAAGATTCAAGGCAGCTTCTGAAAAGAAAAGCACACTTTATCAGCACTGGTGGTGTTTCTGTGTGCTTCAAAACAGACTTAAAAAAGCATAATCAACACAGAGCATTCCAAGGAGCGCATTCTGGAAGGAAACAGATATGGTTACCCAGACAGCAAAGTCTTCCAGTTTCAATAAATGAGGCTTTTCTACCTGTCCTATTATCTGAAGTAACAGAGAGAAAAGAAGTTTACATTTTTGGGTTTCTTGCAAATATAAGATGGGCAGTTTTGTTAATTAAGAATTTTTTTCAGACGAAAGAGGTTATCTCTTTTCTCATTCTTCCTCTTTGTTAACAAAGATGAGGCTGCTTGGGGGTGCTGGTGTCTTTGACTCTAAGGACAGAAACAGTAGTTTCCAAGGTGGGATCGGGGAGAGGGAGGAAAAAAGAAACAAGCCAGAAGTCTCGGTGTTATTGCCAGGAATGAGAAGGTCATGTGTAACACATGAATCAGACTGTAGAGCCTTACTGACGTTTCTGACCGCTAACTGGATCCAGCTGGGCCCATGAGCAGCGACTGCGGAGGGCACTTAGAGATCTACCATCCTTACCTTTCCTAAGACTTAAGTCTTAGAACCAGAGAATTTTCCCTCAAGGGGCTTTGGGAGGAATCAATGATTGGGGACTGATCCCTTTCCTACTCCTACTGGTTAAGATTCTCAACCATCCAGAGGCCGTGGCTTTGTTTTTCTGTGAGGCTACAAACCTGACAACCACCAAAAAAACCCTCCAAACAAAACCTACTTTAAATACCACCGTAGTAACAATGAGTAATAAAAATGCCACCCACTGCTGCACAGCACTTTGGATTTTTTAAAAAGCATTTTCACACATTACATCTGTTGTATAATAAAGAATTTGACTGGGCTTTGTCCCTGGTACCTGGGCGGGAGGCTCTAAATCTTTGGAATTTCTCGGAAATAGGAGTAACTTCCTTATTCATGAGCCCTTCAGACCAGATCAGAGTTTATACTGACAGAGATGTCTCAGGATGGGGGCTGTTGGGGCCTAGGGGGTGAGTTCAATTACACGGCCAACGATCAAATCAACTGTGCTACGTAATGAGACCTTAAGAAAATCTCTGCACGCCAAAGCGCGGTGGAGCCTTCCGGCTGGTGAACACGTTGATTTGCCAGGAAGGTGATTACCCATCCTGGTTCCACAGGGAGAGGACACAGAGAGTCCCCATTCGAGACCCTCCCAGACCTTACTGTATGTGTTTCACCTGGCTGCTTCTGATTTGTAACCTTTATAATAAAACATAGTCATAGGTATGGTGTTTTCCTGAGTTCTGTAAGTTGTTCTAGTGAATTATTGAACGCGATGGGGCACTCCCTGGAATTGTAGCCAGTTGATTAGAAGTGTGGGTGGACTGGGGACCCCTGAACTTGTGGCTGATATCTGAAGTGAGGGCAGTCTTGATGGGGACTGAGCCCTTAACCTGTAGGGTCTGTGGTAACATGGGGTGGCTAGTGTCACAACTGAATTGCAGTACTGCACTATCCTGTTTCATTTTATGGACACAGAAATGCTCTCAGGTAGGTGAGAAAAATGTTATTACTTCTATTATGCAAATAACTAAACTGAAAAATTAAGTGTTTTTTAAAAATTTGCCCAGTGACAAAACTCAGATCTTTCTTTTTTGTCTTAATTGAAATATAGTTGACATATAATATTATGTTAGTTTCAGATGTATTCTATACTGATTTGACATTTGCATACATTATGAAATGATCACCATGATAAGTCTAGTAACCAGCCCTGATCTCCCTCTTGAAACTCGAGGTGAGAGTTGAGGTTAGCACTCCAATTAGCACTCCAATTTATCACTCCATTTTCTTTTATCTTTTATGTCCATTTCCTCTGTTTGTCTCGTAAAGAAATATTAATCATGGCCTGGGTCTTTCTGCTCTTATTTCTCTACATCCATTCTCTAGTTCCCCTCCCCCCAAACAACTTCTGGGAGGTTCTCAAGCCTCATCTGTCTTCATGCAGATCTTTTTTTACCTCCTGTCTTGTCTAATCGCCCCAATTGTCTTAGGATAGCTCCATTTGTGTATTTCACTGACAAAATCTAACATATAATGCAGTTTTTACAAAGTCATAAGTGCTCTGTCTGGTTCTATTTTTAAGTTGCTGTGGGAAAGAACCAAGTAGGGTATATAATCATGGGGAATTCGTGATCAGGAGAGTCCTATTATCTATTTTTCTCTGGGAGAGTTCTGTACATACCTTTGCTTTCTTTCAGTGTTTCTGTGGCATCTTCTTTCTCTGTGTCTTCTGGAAGTATGGGCATTGCTGTCTCTGTTCCTTCACCTGGAGAGAGACACATGGACTTGAGAACCTGGAGAAAGGCATCAAAATCCAGATATTCTCTGAGGTCCTACCAGCTTCAGGGTGGGATGCCAAAAAGCACCAGCATTGTGACCAGTGCCATTTATAAACCCAGGGAAGTAAAAGAATTGAATTTGCTGACCTAGAGTTTACTTGTCTTTATCTTTCTGGTGAGACTTGCTGCGAAGAATCATGTACGGACACAACCAGCAGGCAGCTGACATCAAGGCCCATAACGTACTGAAGTGCCAAGGGGAAGGGCCAACAACTCACTTCTAGGACCATAAATTATCAGTTTGACTTGCTTCTTGGATCATTAGACTGGATTATTCCTTTCATATTGTCAGTAATGACAAGTAACATCCCAAACTGAATTTGCAACTATTACTTTTCAGATATTTGAGAGAAAGACAACGCTAGTGAGATTAATGAACTACTGGCCATGTCCAGTGTGGCATATACCTGTCCAAAGGGTCAGGGTTAACACCAGTGGTCTTTCTGCTGAATAATCTGGTTTAAAGAACACGTGGTTCTAAACCTGTGAAAAGCTTCGAAAGCTGTGAAACAGTCCAAATTAACTCAAATCTCAATTGACAGTCTTACCTCCAGGCCTTGTAGAAGGAGCTGTTGGTTTCTCTATAGCAGAAAGAAACAAGAATGAGAGCAATAAGTAAATTTCCATGCCATCTGAATGAAGATGGCCAGAGCATGGCATCCATTTATTTGTTCATTCAGTTGTCCAATAAATTTCATTTAGTATTATCAGACACTAGAAACCAGGTTAGTAAGTCCAAAGAATCTCTTCTGCACAAAGACTAGCCTTTCCCCAGTTTTACTTGGGCACTTTTTCTTTTTTAAAAAGTAAACTTTTTAGTTTTAAAACTAAGAGTTTTAAATATGAGAATTTCCAAATATACGCAAAAGTGGAAAGATCAGTATAATGAACCCCTATGTACCATCACGCAGCTTTAACTCTTAGGAACATATGGCTAGTCTGGTTTCAACAATAATCCCCACTCCTCCCCGGCTACACCCAGGCCTGCGCTGTTGTAAAGCAATCCAAGACACTTGATCAATTCCTATTGGGGATATTTTAGAGCAACAAGTACTGATCTCCAAGCAGTGGAAGTGGCCCGGGACCAAGGAGACCATGGCCAGCCCCAAGGCAGAGCCTGGTGATCTAGAACACGGGTCATTTAAAATATTTCTAAGAGCCTCAGGAGAGTCGGGCTGCACAGACCACCTACATCAATGTTTTTTACTTTTGGCTGAAAGTGTGTCAGCCTTTTGTACTGGCGGTGACTCTACACTGATCAGATGCTCTGGGTTCAGAGCGTCAGGGTCCATAAGGTCAAAATTTTAGAATTCACAGTCCTAAGGCCAGGATGTCAAAGCTATTCTGAAGTTTTATTCAGAAAGGAAACTTTTAATCGTGTGTGTGTGTACAGATGATGCAAATCCATTCATTTATTAAAAATGTCTGCTATATGATAGAAACAGCATCATGCTCTAAATGTTTTATTAAAAACAAACACAATTTATCCTGATAAGAGCCTGATGAGGTGAGTGCGGTTCTGAATTTGCACGCAAGGAGACTCAGGTACAGGGAGATTAAACACCTTGCTCAAATCTCACAGCTAATAAGTAACTGAACTGGGATTTTAATTTAAAAAATTCAAATGAAAAATTAAAATCACAAGGAGACAAACTCTGTGCTAGGTATTAGAGATACAATAGCAAGTGAAAAGTAGTCCCAGCCCTCTAAGGAACTTATATTATACAGGATGGGGAAGTACAGGAGAATATTAACACGTTAATTTTGTGATATATTGCAATACATCATATATTCAAAGACATTACACGATGTAGTCATTTTCTTGTCCCTCCATAGTTCAATCCACTGGGCAAAACTGCAGTGAACATGGCAAATTAACGCAGCACTTCCATCGATTGCTGCAATGGTCTGTGACACATGGCCTCAGATGATTTGTCTCTGATTTCCACTGAATGCATCTATGCCTTTAGCACACCCCAGGTGGAAGCAAGTGATCAGATCTGGCTAGCATACCACCTACTCTATGTGGTCATGTTGTCAAATCTAGTTTTAGATGCTATCTTTCAACCTGTCCCTTGCCCTCTGGTATAGTGGGATGTTGTGCCATCCTGTTGCAACCATACTGGGTGACCTTCCCCTAGCCCATCAAGCGCAGGGATTAACTGGTCAAACATGTATATTTCCAGACCTCATGCCAAACATATAGTGAAGGGGACAAACTTGTAAACAGGCAGTTAAAGTACTGTGTGTATTATGATCCTCATGGGAGGAACACTTAACCTAGTTTTGAGGGGCCCTGGATGCTTCCCAGAGGAAGTGATTTTTTAAAACTTCTTATTTGGAAATAATTTCAGATTTATGGAAATTTGCAAGACTAGTACAAAGAATTCCCATGTATCCTTCACCAAAATGTTACCATTTTATCACGTTTCATTTATATGATTATTCTCTCTCTCTTTATATATATCCTATATATTTATATCTACAAGTCTATATCCAAATCTGTACACACACACACACATACACATATATATTCACATACAGACGCATCCATAACTTTTTTCCTGAGAATAAGTTGCAGTCATAGTTACCCTTTACTCCCTAAATACTTCAGTGTGTATTTAAGATGGGAGAGGGGCAATACTCCAACATAACCATAGTACAATTATCAAAACCAAGAAATCAACATTGATATATATATTAACCAATCGACAGATCTTATTCAAATTCTGCAGATTGTCCTAATAACGCCCCTTATAGAAAATCACCATTGTCATCATCATCATTATCATCAAGGATCACCTACTGCACTTGGTTGTGACGAGAGAAGGTGATGTTGAACCTGAACCTGAAGGCTGAGAATGAGCTGACCAGGAAAGAGGGAAGGGTGTTCCAAGCACTGGAAACAGCAGTTAAGAGCTCTTGGGGAACTTCACAGGGGGCAGAGGGGAATGGGATCGGGGAGGAATAAGAGTGGTAAGAACTGGGGCTGGAGACAGGCAAGGGTCTGATCAAGCCAATTTTTTATGGCGTGCTGAGGTGTGTGAACTTATCCTGAGGAGGGGGGCCACGTAAAGGCAATGTGTTAGTCTTTCTCTGTGTGCCCACTTCTCTCTGCTGGATCTATTCTTGGTCCTTCTCTGTGTCCTGGAGGCTGAACTCTATGGACTGTGTCTTGAGGCTCCCTTGTCCTTTTGCTCTTTTTTGGCTGCGTTGGGTCTTCGCTGCTGCACGTGGGCTTTCTCTAGTTGCAGAGAGGGGGAGAGCGGGGGCTAATCTTCATTGCAATGCGTGGGCTTCTCACTGCAGTGGCTTCTCTTGTTGTGGAGTATGGGCTCTAGGTATGCAGGCTTCAGTAGTTGCAGCACGCAGGCTCAGTAGTTGCGGCGTGCGGGCTTAGTTGCTCCACAGCATGTGGGATCATCCTGGACCAGGAAAGACCTTCCTGGACCTTCTCAAACCCATGTCCCCTGCATTGGCAGGTGGATTCTTAACCACTGCTCCACCAGGGAAGTCCTGTCCTTTGGTTCTTGATTGGACTTAACCAGTAGGAGGCAGAAGCAGGAGATTAGAGAGTAGGAGAAGAGAGGGGTCCTGGCAGTTATCCCCCAGGCCCCCTTCGCACGTCACTGTGGTTTGACAGTAGCTGCGTTCTCTGGTTACAGCTCCTATTGGGCGGCTCCTCTTCCATGACTCCAAGCTTTCTCTGGAGTCCCTCCCCTTTGCTCCTTGAAACCTGGGGGTAGTAACAACTTCCCATTGTAGCTAATTCCTGGGCACTTCACCATCTCATGCTCTGTGCCCACACCTTGGCAAACATCATTTTATTATACTCTTCTCATTAAACCCTTTGAGTGTGCCACCTTTTTCCTGCCAGGACTCAGTCTAAATCAGGCAGTAGCAAAATTAATAAGCATTATGATTAAAAACAAAACCTAACTAGGTTCAAAGTACAAAAATAAAAGGCTATGAAAACAAATGTCAAAATCTCACATTTCAGAAAATATTTAAGAAGTACAACATTTTAAATCACGGAGATAATAGGATATGAGGAACAAAAGTGATGGGCAGCCAGTTTGTAACAAGCGCCTTGCTTTAATTGCTCTAAAAATGTGCCCTGCTAAGCCAGCCTCAGTCCTTGCAACCTCCCTGCCTGAGACAACTCTGTATGGTGGGGAAGGCCAGGTCTTTGGAGAGAATTCATCTGAAGGGGTGAAGAGGGAGGAAAAACAACTTCAGCAGCAAAAGCACAGCCAAATTCAGACAATTTAAAAATGACAGGATTGTTTAGTCCCTCAATAGATGTAACTAACAAGTCATTCTACTTCTGTCAGGAAAGGATGCAGAATTGGGGTCAAGCAGTTGGCTTCAGGGAGGTGAGAAACTTCCATAACAGATCAAAAATCACTTCACGTTTAGATCAAAGTCCAACATAATGGAGGAGTTTGGGAAACCTCAGCACAGTGAGACTACAGGCTTGTAGCCAATTCAAAACCCTTCACAGATTTAGAAGCAAACGTCAGTTAAATTTGCAAGGCATGTATTTAGAGGGTGCCCTACGGAGCAGGATGATGCCCTGCTCATCAAAGTGACTTCTATCTGCCCAGTGTCAGTAAAATTGGTGTATTTTATCATCTACCTCCTCTGGTCATTATTCTGTTTCCCTAAAGCCCAGAAAATAATGTCACGTGGCTGGTAGAAGACTTGCAGGAACAATGGCCAGCTTCCTTTCATATTTCTTCTTTACAGTAAGTCCACTACATACGAACGAGTTCCGTTCGGAGAGCACATTTGTAAGTCCAACGACGTTAGCCTAGGTATCCAACTAACACAATCGGCTATATAGCACTGTACTGTAATAGGCTTATAATACTTTTCGGACAAATAATACATAAAAAACAAACAGAAAACATAAAGAAAACATTTTAAATCTTACAGTACAGTACATTTTAAATCTTATGGTAAAGTACAGTACCAGCTGCATCGCCACTGCTTTTACACTTGCTTCAGGACATCCTGGGCTTGAAATAAAGATACTGTACTACTATACTCTATACAGTACTGTACAGTAAAGTACACAAAAGCACAACCACTTGTAGAGGATGTGCGTATGTGACAACGTACGCCAGACACGTGAACTAACTTACGGGACTGGACATGCAAACGTAGGTTCGCATCTTTGAAAGTTCACAACTTGAAGAAGGTTCGTATGTAGGGACTTACTGTATTCCAAGGTCTTACAGCATACAATCTCATATCTCGAAGGAATAAGAATTATAATTGTCCACTTGGAGGGCTTTTTGTTTCTTGAAGTTCTCATAATTCTTGCCTTATCATACATAAATTAGACCCTTTCATTTCTTCATCCTTTCTCTTAGCATCTAATACCCCTCTCCTGTGCTAGAATTATTCCTCAGTGAGGAAGTGTCACTACATCTCCCTTCACAAGAACTCCCAATGTTTAACACTGCTGGCATTTGCAACAAGCTTTCGCAGAGACCACGTGACAAATTCCTGGAACCAGCAGCTGCTTATGAAATGAGAGAGGAGGTTGAGAATTCAGCCATATAACTTGAGAGAGGATTCATTACCAGCGGAATATTTGCAGATGAAATTGTTCTTCATGGTGCATCGGTCGTCGTTCCACTGGAACATGTAGGGGCCCCCGATTCCGGCGGGTGCTGATGGCTGATGGTACATGACCACGCAGACCTCGCTGCCGCATGAAGGCTCATCCACATACCAGTTCCTGTAGGAAAGGGGTCAACAGTGGAGGCAACTGGAGAAGGATACCACAAGACTTCAAAGCCTTTGTTTTCCTATCAAGTTCCACTAAGCCAGGAACTTAAGAGACAGGGAGGAACTGAAGTGCTTCCAGTAAGTAGAACCACGCTTTCTAATAGGGACATCACAATCAATCATCTGACATTTGCCTTTGCAGGGAGGGATATATTACCATATAATGTCTGCAAAGGAATTATGAGAAAAAGCAGCCAGCAGGGCAAGTCTGGATGATCTTATTTCTTTTTTGCTTTCGGCTCACTGGGTTTTGTTTCTCTTTTTTTTAGAAATCAGATGCATTGAGAGAGGCATGGCTTATCTCATCCAGAGCTTGCCTTGCTTCCATCTCCCCATGCTTTTCAACAGCCATAGCTGCCTTCCTAGCTCTGAGGAGTGGATAGAAAATTCAAGCATCTGAGCGAGACTTTCCGACATGTAGAGGCTTCAAAGCAAGAGATGGGGTGGGGGCAAAAGCGGGAGGCCCAAGTAGTCTTCTTCAGGTTTTAAGTTGTTTCTACTTCATCAGGCCGATGAGCCCTTCTGTCAGCCTCTGCCGCCTGATTTCTTGTCTCTGTTTCCCTAGCTCCTGGACAGGGTGCACTAGCAGCCCCAATGGTACTTGAAATTAAATGATGCTGCCACCCAGTTGGATATGTGGGCGCCAGATTAAAGCCTTAGATTCCATAGATAGTTTAAATGCTGCGAGCACCCACCTCGTGTGCTGACTCAGGGCTGGGCTTTGTAGTTCGCCTGTTACTCACCTAAGCAGTTTCCTTCCGGGGCCCAGATCTCCCCTGATGCTCAGGCTATTGAGATGAGCCCTGCTGCCCTGCCTAGCTCTTGTCAGAGCCTCTCCTTAGGAGACAGCTAAGAGACAGCTCTCTGTGTAGCACCCTCATATGGCTTTGCTTGAGTCTTGTGCTGCAGTTCACCAAAAGGAAAATCCTCTGCTGAATCCACTGGGTTGAATTCGCCTGGATGGTAGCTGAGCTTGCAAGTCTGCTTGGACACTGTCTGGAGAGCTGGAGATCCTGACTGGGGCTGGGCTCTGCACCTCATTAGTCACCTCCAGGCAATTTTCCAACCCTGTTGGTAGACCTCCTGCTTGTCTGTTCTCCTCTCCACTGGCCCTATGGCTTTATGTTATTTTATTTCACAGGTGATGGAATGGTTGGAATATTATGCCTGGCATCTAGTTACTGGACTTGAGCCAGGTTTCAGGCTTGGAACTCACTGCTAGAAGGAGGAAGACCCTGTAACACCACAGTAGGTGCACATGGTAATTTCCTCTATTCTCCCAAAGGGACCTATGGCCATTTACTCAAGTAACCATATGCTGGAGAAAGAGGAATACCCAAATATTACAAAGACTGCTGGACACAGAGTGCAAGTCAACACTGATACCCAAAGACTTGAAGTGTCATTAAAACTACCCTTTTGAGTGGGAGCATATTGAGGCTAAGTAGTAAATGGAGTTCTGGCCCAGGACTGAAATGGGAGATAGATGGGCCCCTGGGCCGGACAGCTGGTGTTTGTCAAGTGGAATAAAATTGAAGCTTTGTTCTCACCCAGACACTCCAAGGACAAGGCTAGTGGCAGAAGCTGAGCTCTGCAGGAATAAAGAGATAAGATGACCATTCCTGAGGTCAAGGAAAACTTCTTTGTCTGCACATGCACAGAAAGGCTCCTTGAGGGTCAAAAAGGGAGGGGGCGCCACCCCATAATAAGTGTGGACATATCCCCACAGGCCTCTGTGGTGGAATCCATCTTAGCAAAAAGTCGCACATGCATATAAGGGAGGGTCCTAGGACTGGTCAAGTGTGAAAGAAGCAGAGAATTGGCCAAAGGTAAACAAAGACCCAGAAGGACTATCCTATATAAGGGATTTAAATCACCTCTTTACCGCGCTCCTCATTAGAGAGCATGCCCGAACCCTTTCTCTCTAGGTGTGTATTTCTGCCTTGCTTCTGTCTTAAATAAACGAACTGCTTCTCTGTGTGCTCTCCCACATGTTATGCTGTGTCTCTAATAATAAACTTTGTACCTGCTTTTATAGTTTTTGCCTCCTTGAGAAACACATTTTCCAGTGGGGGTAACAGCTAGGGGAACTTTGCTTCTAGCCTCTAGCCCCTGGTGGACTAGTGGCTAGGATTCCTGGTTTTCATCCAGGCTGCCCAGGTTCAATTCCTGGGCAGGGAACTAAGATCTCTCTTCAGGACCACTCACTGCTGTCTCTCTGAGATCAGGACCAGCTCACAGTGGACCCATCCAGTGGTCATTCCCCAGTCCTAAAATATATGAATTGAAAACTTATGGGGTAAGAGCTATAATAGTGGAGAAGGTCAAGTGGAAGCCTCTGAAACTGCATTCTTCCCTATTCTCTCCAAGATAGTAAATAGAAAACAATATCTTATCCAGGCGAAGATGACAGAAAGTAGTGCCACTCCTAGAGACCTAGAGGATGCAAGGATGGTATTCCCTGTCATATCTCTATATAATTCACTAGTCTGGCTCCTGCAAAAACCGGGCAGATCCTGAAGGATGACACTGGAGTAGCACAAATTCAACCAACTAGAAGTCTCAATTGTACCTACTATGCCATTTGTGGTATCTTTGCTAGAGCTGCTTAACACGTCCTTGGGTACCTAATATGCAGATTTGGTGAGTACATTCTTTTTCACCTGTATCAGAAAGAGAATCAGAAAACAGTCTGCATTTATTTGGAATGGACATCAGTATACCTTTATGGTCTTTCCTCAGGACTATACTAATTTTCCTACCCTCGGTCATAATATGATGTGAAAAGAGACTGCCTGGATATCTTGCAAAAAATCACACTGGTCCACCATGTTGCTGACATCACGCTAACTGAACCAGATGAGCAAGGACTGGAGGCCTTAGTAAGACTCAAGTGCTCCAAGGGTTGGAGGTAAACGTTTGAAGATTCAGGGGCCTGTTACTTCATGAAACTGGGTAGGTGTCTAGTGATATAGAGAATGTCAGAACACCCCTTTCAAATTAAAGGTCAAATTACTTCATCTCACAATAATTTGAAGTGTCTTGCAATAATTTTAAGAAGGAAGCATAGCCTGGGGAAGGTCTCTTTGGGTTCTAGAGGTGGCATATTTCACACCTGGGAATACTGCTCTGGCCTATATACCAGTTGACATGAAAGACAGGTGTCTCTGAGTGCGGTCCAGAGCAGAAAAGGATTCTGAAGCAGTTCTAGGCTGTGATGGAAGCAGACTTCCCACTTGGGCCATACGATCCATCAGACCCTATTATTAGAGGTATCAGTGGTGAGAAAAATAATGCCATATAGAATCTGTACAAGCTCCAATGAGAGAATCACAATGCAAACTCTTAAGATTCTACAGCAAGGCCATATCATCTATAGATGAGAAAAAAATCACCTTTTGCAAAGCAACTCCTGGCTTGATACTAGGCAAGGAGCACCAAGAGAACATGCAATCCACTTGCTCAATGTAAGAGAGACACTGTCAGACGTACCTAGTCAAAAGATTAGGCAGGCCTGGAATCAATTCATTACAAGTTGGAAGAGGTATATTTAGGACCAGATGGCACTGTATGAACAAGTAGAGCAGACTGCCATGACATCTACCACTGTTGTACCAGAGCCTGTCCCTCAGCTTACACCTATAGCTGCATAGAGGAATCCCTTATGACTAGCTGATAAAGGCAGCCTAAGCTTGGTTCATGGATAGGTCAGCCAAGCATGGGGGTACAACTCCAAATGGGCAGCAGCTGTACTACAGTCCCACTCAGAGGTGGTTCTGAAAGATCAAGTGTTAAGGAAACATCCTCCCAATGGCCAGAGCTTAGCTGATATATCTAGTTAACCACTTAGTATAGAAAGAGAAGTTATTAGAGATTAGACTATATAAAAACTCAGGGGTAAAGGCAAAGAGCTTAGCCAGTTGATTAGAAGTCTAAAAGGATAAAGAGTGGAAGACTGCGGACAAGGAGCTCTTGGATAGAGTGATGTGAATAGACATATGGGAGTAGGGGTAAAGTATGAAAATCTATCATATGTTAAAGCCCACCAAAAAGCCTCTAGCATGGAAGAGGCACTAAACAACCAGGGAGACAAAATGACTTAGCCAGTTGATGTCAGCCAGCCTGTTATCAGCTGCCCCAGCTCTGGTATAATAGATACATACTAGGGTAGCCATGGTGGCAGGGATGGAGGCCATGCATGGGCTCAACAGTAGCCGTTCCCACTCACCAAGGCTGATCTAGCTACTGCCCAACAACCAGTCTGCTGGGAACAGAGACAAGCCTAGAACCTGGTAGCAAGTTGACTACATTGGACTCCTTCCATCCTGAAAGGGGCAATGATTCATGTTGATAGGAATAGACATACAATCTGGGTATGGGTTTGCCTTTCTAGCCTCAAGGTCTTAGCACCACTATCCAAATGCTTACATAGTCTTTGATCTACCAGCACAGAATTCCAAATAAGATCTCATCAGACCAAAAAACCTAGTTTATAGCAAAGGAGATGTGGGCGTAGGCAGGGGATTTACTAGTCACATCACATATTCACCCATCCTGAAGCTGCCAGTTTGACAGAGTGATGGATGAACTTGTTGAAAACACAGCTGAAGCACTAGCTTAGAGGCAATACTTTGTGAGGATGAGCCAATATCCTCCAAGACACAGTGCACATTTTGAATCACTGACCTTTGTATCATCCTGTGTCATCCAAGAGTATTCTGGGGTCTGGGAGCCAAGGGATGTAGAAGAAAAGTTTGAAGCTAACAGAGGTTGGTTCATGAGGTTAAGGAAAAAAGGCCTCTCTATAACAGAAAAATGCAAGGTGAAGCAGTAAATGCTGATGTAGAAGCTGCAGCAAGTTATCCAGAAGACCTAGCTAAGATAATTCATGAAGGTGGCGAAACTAAACAGCAGATTTTCAGTGTAGACAAAACAGCCTTATAATAGAAGATACCATCTAGGACTTTCGTAGCTAGAGAGGAGAAGTCAATGCTTGGCTTCAAAGAGCGGAATGACTCGTGTTAGAAACTAATGCAGCTGGTGACTTTAAGTTGAAACCAGTTCTCAGTGATCATTCCAAAAATCCTAGGACCCTTAAGAATTATGCTAAATCTACTCTGCCTTTGCTCTATAAATGGAACAACAAAGCCTGGATGGCTGCACAACTGTTTACAATATGATTTACTGAACATTTTAAGCCCACTGTTGAGACTTACTGTCAGAAGAAAAGATTCGTTTCCAAGTATTACTGCTCCTTGACAATGCACCTGGTCACCCAAGAGCTCTGATGGAGATGTACAAGGAGATTAGTGTCGTCTTCATGCCTGGTACCACAACATCCATTCTGCAGCCCGTGGATAAAGAAGTAATTTTGACTTTCAGGTCTTATTCTTTAAGAAATACATTTCGTAAAGCTATAGCTTATGAAAGGAGGAGTAGCCCTGCTTACCTTCACTGGTAGTACTTACTTGGGGAATTTGTGTTTCTTGTCTCTGCAATGCTGAGCTCTGTGGGTTTAGAGGTCCTGGTATATTCTGGGGGAATCCTTCTACCAGAAGATACAGCAAGAGTGTTATTGAACTATGAACAATGGCTGCCACTTGGACATTTGGGGATTCTTGTGTCCAGGAACCAGCAGGCAAGAAGAGGAGTCATTCTCTTTGCAGGACCCTAATCATGAGGCGAAGGTGTCTCGGCTGTTACAAGCAGGGAGAGATATGTTTGACAGCCAGGTTATCTACTTGGGTACCTGTTGGTACTCATGTGCCCCATTTTGATGGTAAGCAGAAAAATGAAATCACTCCAGCATAAGCAATGCAAGTTGACTAGGCCTCACACTCTTCAGGGACGAGGGTCTGGGTCCTGCCACAAGGTAAGAGAGCCATTGAGGCTCCCCGAACAGAGGGTGAGGGGAATCTAGACTGCACAGAGCAGGAGGGGGGTCAATAAATATCAGTCGTGGCGCTGGGACCAGCTGCAGTGGTGGGGAGTGTAGTTCCTCCTAAGCTTCCTTTCTAAAGTTTCTCCCAGGAGAGAGGCCCACGAGAATCTTGGAGGAATGACTCCTGGAACTTAGATGAAGGTGTGGATCTGAATAGCATAATGGGTGAACTTCATGCTGTCTTGAATGGAATAGGTAATAAAGATATATTCTAATCTTCATTCTTTTGATTGAAAATGAGTTTAAATGTTTTCCCCATATGACTGTTTACCAGTTAGATTTTCTATTTTGTGAACTGTTTGCTCAGGTCTTTTGCCCCTTTATCTTTTGGGGTTTTACTGACTTAATATAAACTTTTAGTGCTTTTTGACTTATATTAACTCTTTATTGTAAAAAGATCATAAATGTTAAATTTCTTACAACATTTTTCCAGTCTTATGCCTGCCTTTTAATTTTGATATTTTTTGACTTTCTTCCACGTCACTGCTTTTCTTAGGGAGGGATGATGGCAATGCCATGGTGCTGGGGGGCAGGTGTGTGAAGTGAGTCCAGTGCTGTGGGTTTAGAAGGGCTCTACAAACTGCAGGCTTCCTTAAGTCCCCTCTTGGTCAATCCAGAGAATTAGATCTTGGCTCTAATTTCTTGCCTGTCATCATAATTTCCTGCAGTCTGGGGCCCTTCAGCCCCACAGGCCTTCAATCTCTCACTGGGTCAGCAATCCCACTCCTGGGCATACATCCAGAGAAAACCATAATTCGAAAAGACACATGCACCCCAATGTTCACTGCAGTACTGTTTACAATAGCCAAGACATGGGAGCAACCTAAATGTCCATCAACAGAGGAAGGGATAAAAGATGTGGTACATATATACAATGGAATATTACTCAGCCATAAAAAAGAGCAAAATAATGCCATTTGAAGCAACATGGATGGACCTAGAGATTGTCATACTGAGTGAAGTAAGTCAGACAGAGAAAGACAAATATATGATATCACTTATATGTGGAATCTAAAAAAAGGGTACAAATGAACTTATTTACAAAACAGAAATAGAGTCACAGATGTAGAAAACAAATGTATGGTTACCAGGGTGTAAGGGGGTAGGGGGAGGGATAAGGAGATTGGGATTGACATATCCACACTAGTATATATAAAATAAATAACTGATAAAGACCTACTGTATAGCACAGGGAACTCTACTCAATACTCTGTAATGGCCTATATGGGAAAAGAATCTAAAAAAGAGTGGATATATGTATACGTATAACTGATTCACTTTGCTGTACACCTGAAACTAACACAACATAGTAAATCAACTATACTCCAATAAAAATTAAAAAAAAAAATCTCTCACTGGGGTTCTAGTCCAAAAGGCCGGGCAGCCAGAACGACTGACTTCAAGCATTGTATGCCACTGAAGCTGTGCTTCTGGGCCACCCTCCTGGACAGAGTTCTCTGGGCCTAGGTTAAGGCTGATTTACCACCTTCGCCCCACTGCTTTGGTCAGTGGCCCTGCCAGTACTGCTATCCCTTCAGGGCTCTGCCTGGCTGGGACTTCTCTTCCACACTGACTGGCACTGTGGATCCAGCCTGCCTCTTTTTGCAGCTACATCAAGTGAGTTAGCTGCTGTGAGTTCCACACACTTACCTAAATGTTGCTGTGCTGCCATCGATCCAGGCATAAAGGTCCTGGCAGGCTGTGCCATTGCTTTGTTTCTCTTCACGCCTCCTAAGCCCAATCCAGAAATCACCATCAGAAGCCAAGAGGTTTTCAATGAACTTTTCTATCAGTCTCTGTTCATCTTCAGACTCGATGCTGACTAGCTGGCCCCCATCTCTCCTGCAGGCTGCTCTGGCTTCCTCAAAGTTCAGTCTTCGAGAAGCATCGTGGAAGTAGATGACTTCATAACAAGGCTTCTGTGTTCCTCCCCGGCAGACTGGCTGACCTAGAGAAAAAAAGAAGCCTACCTATTTTAGTGCCCCCAACATATACCAGAGCAGGGACGCTTGGAGGCATCTGAATGAAGCTTCAGGAATTCTGATTACTCATCAGTGGCTTGTTTTAGTGTCATTAAGCTCTCAGAGCAAATTAATACCCCTTCCAGTGTGGAGACACAGTGATTTAGACTCCATGTTTTCTTTGTTCCATTACAGATTATTGAAAAGCAGACATTTAAAATTAATCTTTAAAAGAGAGGTAGATGAAGATTTATGGTTTCACTTAAAGGCAAACAAATAACACTTTCATGCCATTAGGGAGTCGCAGGAGACTAAGTGTGGCTTAAAGTGAGTTATCTCTGTTTGGGGGTTCCTTCAGGTAAGAGAGGCATTCTGAAGTCAGGCGTGGGCTCCTCTACCCTGGAACCCTCTGCGTATGTATCAATAGCAGGACTGAATATTCACCCAGTCTACGGTATAAGCAGAAGATAAAAGCATCAGATCCATGGGGTTTTCTGCTACTGGTCTTGCCTAAAGTCAACAGCTAAAGTTCAGTGAACTCTTACTGTGTGTCATGTACTATGCTAAGGGCTTTTGCATTTACATACATACCTTATCTCATTGAACACTCATAGTAATCCACTGTTGTAGATATTGTTTATGCCCCATTTTACAGATGAGAAAACTGAGGCTCAGAGAAATTAGTCTGGCTAAGGCCACATAAGCTATCCATAGCATGACTTGAGTCAGAACCCAGATCTGATTACAAAGTCACAGCCATAACCACTGAACTCTGCTCCCCACGCCACCACAGGCTCAGGTTGCACTGGGAGCCCATGTAATATGTCTCATCTGACCGACACCCGAAGGGCTGAAGACCATCAAGGACAAACGGATGAGATTCTACAGAGGACGGATAAAAAATCGTTCACCAGTACACACCACCCTGGCTTGTGTCTGGGTGTCTAAAGCCGTGCTGCACCCAAAACATTAGCCTCATCGCTCCTTCGTTAAGTCAGTATGTATTGCATGTACGCTCATGCCTGGCACTGTGCTAGGTGCTGGGAATACAGAAACACTTGCCGCTTCCTAACCCACAGGAACACACAGCATGTTTCTGGATCCAGATGTACAGTGAAAACCAGATTTCAACAAGGGGAATCCCTTGCAATGCAGAGCCAGTCTGTGGGCTGTGGGCGTGAATTACTGCCATAGAGCGAGGAATAAAGGATTTTGGTTTGGGAAACTCTTCCCAGCTCTCATAGAATGTTCTCATTTTCCTAATTTGTTTTGCAACTGTGCACAGAGCCAGATAGCATTAGTTATTCCCCAAATTGTCCAGAATACAGAGCAAAAGGCCACAGGCAGTTAACTGCATTTTCAGTGCTTAAATGGGAACAGAGCACATACAGATAATCTGGAAAGCCCCTGTGAATTCTTATTTTCAGTTTCTTCTTTCATCGCCTTTGTAAAGAAATTTTCAATAAACAAGTTGTAAAAGTTTCGCTTCTTCTCCCTTTCTCTGTCACTTTTCTCCTTTTGCTGAATAGAGAAATTCTAACAGGACTGCTCCATCAGCAAATTAGGAGGCCTCAAAAGTGGGACATTCTCGTTAAGGAGGTGTTCCAGAGAGACTAGGGACCACTGGCCAGAGAAGCTGTGGCTGAGATGCTCCCTGGGGAGAAGGCTGGGTCAGCTCAGCTTTATGAGTCCTTAAAGGTGGCTCCAAATGAGGCAGCAGAGGAAAAACAAATGAGCCCCAGGCACCCCCAAGGTGGAGTTGAATTTACTGGCAGTCCCCACTTTTCCATCGTTGGATTATCAAGGGAAAACATAACACCTTAAACGAGTTTCCTGTATGGCCCAGCCTGGCCACACATCCCAAGTCAGCCAGTGAGTGCCAGAGGGAGCCAGAGCTGGAAGAAGGCCCAGGGTGCATCTGGTCCCCTTGCCTTCAGGAAGTGTTTCTCTCCTCTCATTTGCAGGAAGGGGAAGGGCGGCCACCGAGGACAGAGCCCGTGCAGCCGTCACCCAAACAGCTGAATTCGGTTACCCTCCCATTTTGCCACCCTGCACCCCACCCCATCCTGAAACCAACTTTAGATTCCTTCAATCAGCTTCGGAAGCACCGATAACGGAGCGGAGGTTTTCATTCCCCTCCATCCCTCCTGGCCAATCTGTTGCCTGCGAAGGAAACCTGAGACAGGGGAACGGACATCCCCTCCGCCGCCCCCCACCCCGCACCGCCCCGTCTCGACATGCAGAACAAATGGAAGAGGCAAGGAGCCAGAGCACTGTACCTCCTCTGAGGTCCAAGTCCGAGGCTGCAGTGACACGACAGGAGGAAGGAAGCAGAGAGAGTCATTCCCCTGAGTCAGGCGGGGCTTGCCCCGCGCTAACTAGGCTTCTTTCCCGATCTCTAAGCGCTCTTATTCCAGGCGCTGGATCCTTTCCCCCCAGAAGAGACCAGGAGTAACGGGCTGGGGTTCCCACGGCACAGCCGATCCAGAATCCCTACTGTACGCACCGTCTCCCGGGACAGGAGACCTCCCTGGTGGGCAGGACAAGCCCTGCGTGGGGGTCCCGGGGACTACTGCGCCGCTCTCAGTGGAGCGGACCGAGGGGGCGCCTACCGGGGCAGTTTGCTCACTGCCCCATCTAGCCTACGTCTCTCGGTATTATGGCAGCCCTGGGCGGGGAACGGACTTCGCCCGGTCCAGGACACGCAGGGAACCGGCGCTAGGCTCAGCAGCCGGGCGATTGCCCCTCTAGAAGTAGGGACCGCCGCAGGGCTAAGTCCATTGGTGGGGCGGGGGCGCCACCCCTCCACCCACTCCGCGGAGGGCCAGAGAAGAGGCACCGTAGCCCTAAGGACGGTCAGCCTTAGGTGGGGTGCAGTGGGTGCCGCAGCCCAGCGCCCGGGAACCAGCCCCCGCCCCAGCGCGCGCGCACTCACCGCTTAGCAGGCGACCCGTCGCGACCCGGAGCCCTGCCAGCAGCACTGCCAGCAGCACGGCCTGCAGCGCCGCTCCCGGCTGCATGGCCCGGCTCGGGTGCGCCTTCGGACGCCGGGGCGCTAAGGCGGTGGAGCGGGAAGACCGGCAGCGGCGTGCCCCGCAACTTCAACGGCGGGCGGCAGCAGCATCTCCAGAGGACCGACCCGGCGCCCAGAGGAGGCGGGGAGGGCGCGGAGCCAGTCCGTCGCCCCTCCGCCCTCTGGGACGTCACTGCGGAGAGGGCAGCCCCGCCGGCTGGCCCGCCCCCTCCAGGGCCTCCTCCAGCGCGCTCGGCGCCAGACACCCCGCCCGCCCGAGGGGAGCGAGCAGAGGAGGGGAGCCAGCTCCCCACCCCAATTCGAGCTTCCCATGGAAATGCTGCGTTTGCCCAGGGAGCGGGGACGAGGAAATCCAAGACTGGCTTCTCCGAAATCCGATGAAGACCGCACTGTGGCTGAAAACACGACCGCATCTTGCCTCCACTCCTCAGGGGCACAGCCAGTTTCCCAGCGTCCTAGGCTCCGCAGTTGGGAGAGGCAAACTCTGAGACCTGCCAGGGCTCGGTAGGCCGCTGTCCAGGCACTCAGGGCTACACCTGAGAAAGGAATGGCGGATGAAGAGAACAGATGCTCAGGTAGGCAGGGTGACCACTGGCCCGGCAAATTTTGGGACAGCGTGGATAGCGTCCAGAGGGGCTAAGTTGGAGTTCTGGGTGAGAGGAGAGTGGACTTCCCAGAAGCCAAAGGGTGTTCTTGAGCCCAGCAAGGAAATAATAGTACTTTTTGCAGGGCACATGGGTGTAGGTGATTGTTCAGCCTTGTGGTAGAAAGGAGATGACCCCCTCACTTTTCCCCCAGGAAAGAGTGACCTCATTTCCTTTGGAAAAGCTTTCCTCACCAACCCAGCCCTCAATGTGTGCTCCTTTTTCTAAACTCCTACAATAGTCGTGTTTTACATTTACTTCTTGTTGTAAACAAAATGTTTTCAAATACATTCAAATAATAAAGTGAGCCTCCTGTCCAAAAACTAAAGTACTAAGTGCTGGGAGGTGGATCTGATTTGCCTTTTCCCCTGTACCATGCTCTTGTGAAGCATGGCAGAAGCCCCATCTGGGCCACTGACTTCTGAGTTTTGGTCTCAGATTGAGCCCTTGCAATTTTAGACAAACAGGCCTGATTGAGCACAGGCTGGGGGATCTGTTTCAGTATCAGCTGGTAATACTGGGAAGCTCTGCTACTGCAGAAAGCAGCAGCATTGGCAGGAAGAGGGCTGATGTTTATGGCAAGTTCATTTACAGCCCATCTTTATGTCTGAATTAGAACATTTCACATCCAAAATACATTCTTTTTAGAAATTCCTGATAATCAAAACAACCAAAGGGGAGCTGATATGGTGAATAGAAGCACCTGAGTTGGCATCAGATATTCTGTTTCCAGTCCTGCTTTTCTTCACTTAATGTCTGTGTGGATTTCAGCAAGTTTCTTTGCCTAAATCAGTTAACTCTTGGCAACAATAAAAGTTACCTTAACTTGTGAAGGTTTGATAAGGCAACTAGATATGTAAGTGTGCAGATAGCTGAGCACTTAATGTAAATGGCAAAGGATTTATTTCCAATATTATAACATCTGCTATAACTTGGAGAAGCTGTTACCTTGGCCCAAATAATTAAATTGTGCCCTGAGTTCTCCCTCTGATACCCTGGCCCTTGGTCCAGATAGACTTGGTTAAGATATGCAGTTAACCTAATGCAGATTACAACAGTGACCCCAATTCTTCACCCCACCCTGTAACCACACCCTTTACTGTGTGACTTTAAAATTCTTCTTACTAAAGGGGCAGAGTATACTTCCCCATCCTTTGTCCTTGTGTTTGACTGTGTGACTTGTTTGGCCAACAGAATGAGCCAGAAATTTCTGAGCCTAGACTGGTAATGGCCTCACGTGTTTTTGTTGTTCTCTTGCTTCTCTGCCACTCTCTGAGAGGAACATAGCTCAGATATGCCACTGGTCCAGGTATATCCCGAAGAAGATATGTGGGGCAGAGCTGCCTCTGTCAATCAACGGACGTGTAGCAAGAAGCAGACCTGCCCCTGCAGCCTGAAGCGGAGCTATCTGGCCAAACTTAGATCAGCCAAATCCTCCGTTGACCTACAGATATGTGAGCAATAATAAATGTTTATGATCACTTTGTTATTCAGTACTGTTGCAGCAATACCTGACCATTACACTTGGTAATGCAGAGAGGTGTCACTGGGGGAACACTGGTTGCTGAGAAGGCTCATAATGTAGAATTTTTCTTGGTAAAATTGTCTTGGTCCAGGGTCCAACCCTTAGTTTGACAAGCTCAAACCCAGTCTAAGTGACTAATATATTTACCTGTTGAGAAGTAGAATCATCAGGTAAACCGATGTTTGCCTTGGCCTGTTGAGCACATACTCTCCCTCTGGGCGAAAGAAGATTTCTCAGTGAGCATGGAATCAGAGCAAAGGGAATTAGCTATATGGATTGAAAGTTTAGGCTTTGATAGCCTGCTATGTCCATCTTCACAAGAGAGAGCTATCTGTCTGGCAGTGAAAAACATCACCCTGACAGGGTAACTTTTATTCTTGATAATGCTGAGATGAGATTACTAATTTTGTAACTTTCTAAATTTCCCTTCTCTAAGCCTGATTACCTTCCTTCTGTTCAAAACATTTTTTCTCCAAATAGTGTTGTGGCAGAAACATTTCTTTTAGTGATAGAGTCCTTGAATTCGAACTAGGCAGGTGTCCCTGCATCCACTCCCATTAAAGACTATTTCCCAGCCTCCCTTGCAGGCTGGGATGTCCCTAATGATTTGGTATGTCCCTAATGATTAAGTTCTGACCAGTGGATCACTGGCTCCACTGCTGGCACTGTGAATGGGAGATGCATCGTACTGAGGTTACGTCCAGGACTTGCAGGTGGAGGCCAGGAGTGAAGTGCACGGTGGTCCTAAATAGAGCTGGAGCCCTGGAGCTGCATGTACATCCCTGAGTAGGTCTGCCAGTTGGACAATGCAGAAGGGACAAAGTCTTAACCTTCTCTTTTCCAATATATACCAAAGGGAATGATCTTTGAAAGTGAGGGAGATTGGCACTGGGATTATGTCCATGTGTATAAGACAAAGGAATGTTGAACCTCAAGATCTTTTTTGATCCACCTCCTAGAGTAATGGAAATAAAAACAAAAATAAACAAATGGGACCTAATGAAACTTCAAAGCTTTTGCACAGCAAAGGAAACCATAAACAAGACGAAAAGACAGCCCTCAGAATGGGAGAAAATATTTGCAAACGAATCAACGGACAAAGGATTAACCTCCAAAATATATAAACAGCTCATGCAGCTCGATATTAAAAAAAAAAAACCAATCAAAAAATGGGCAGAAGACCTAAATAGACATTTCTCCAAAGAAGACATACAGATGGCCAAGAAGCACATGAAAAGCTGCTCAACATCACTAATTATTAGAGAACCACAAATCAAAACTACAATGAGGGGCTTCCCTGGTGGCGCAGTGCTTGAGAATCTGCCTGCCAATGCAGGGGACATGGGTTCGAGCCCTGGTCTGGGGGGATCCCACATGCCACAGAGCAACTAGGCCTGTGAGCCACAACTACTGAGCCTGTGCATCTGGAGCCTGTGCTCCGCAACAAGAGAGGCCCGCACACTGCGATGAAGAATGGCCCCCGCTCACTGCAACTAGAGAAAGCCCTCGCACAGAAACGAAGACCCAACACAGCCAAAAATAAATAAATAAATATTAAAAACAAACAAACAAAATAAAACTACAATGAGGTATCACCTCACACCAGTTAGAATGGGAATCATCAGAAAATCTACAAACAACAAATGCTGGAGAGGGTGTGGAGAAAAGGGAACCCTCTTGCACTGTTGGTGGGAATGTAAATTGATACAGCCACTATGGAGGTTCCTTAAAAAACTAAAAATAGAATTATCATATGACCCAGCAATCCCACTACTGGGCATATACCCAGAGAAAACCATAATTCAAAAAGACACATGCACCCCAATGTTCACTGCCGCACTATTTACAATAGCCAGGACATGGAAGCAACCTAAATGCCCATCGACAGACGAATGGATAAAGAAGATGTGGTACATATATACAATGGAATATTACTCGGCCAGAAAAAGGAATGAAATTGGGTCATTTGTTGAGACGTGGATGGATCTAGAGACTGTCATACAGAGTGAAGTAAGTTAGAAAGAGAAAAACAAATATCGTATATTAACGCATATATGTGGAACCTAGAAAAATGGTACAGATGAACTGGTTTGCAGGGCAGAAACTGAGACACAGATGTAGAGAACAAATGTATGGACACCAAGCGGGGAAAGTGGAGGGGTGGTGGTGGTGTGATGAATTGGGCGATTGGGATTGACATGTATACACTGATGTGTATAAAATTGATGACTAATAAGAACCTGATGTATAAAAAAAAGTATAAATAAATAAGACAAAGGAATGTTGAGCCAGCTAGTCACAGAACTAGAAGCAATTCACTTCTGACTTTAGACATGTTCCAGAAACTGAGTAAACCAAATTTTGGGAAATGGATTTTTTTTTTTTTTACTGCAAGAAGACTTTAAAGTTTTCAGGACTGACCTTTCATCTCTATTTCCTTATTAACTGTTTTTACTGGTGGTCTGCAAGTTGAAGCACATAAAGTCCCTGTTTCTTGTTTATCTGATATTCATAACATAGACCAAATATAGCAATTTTGGAAATACACTTCAAATGAAAACAAGATAAAGAGGAGTTTGTGAATGTATAAGATGAGAGAGACGATTACTGTGTGGTACCAAATACAGTGATATTCACTAAGTAAAATAGACACAAGTATTCAATAACTGGTAAAATTCCTAGAAGTGCTACATATTTAACTTTTATTTCTTTGTCTAATTTAACTGATTCCAATGATCCTGATGTAAGAGCAGGTTGTTTCAAAAGTGAAGATCTAAGTGAGCCATCCTCTCCCATGTGTCAATCAAATTAGTCCAAGGCTTTGACTTCTTCCTGGTCTTCTTTATCTGACTCTGAAATCACTTTCCTGTTGGCAGTAACATGAATCAGTTCCAATACACAGAACTCTGTAGTTGTGAACACAACGTGGCATGAAAAAAACTTTTGAAAGTTTCTCCAATAAAGATTTACTGTCTTGCATTCTGACTATGCCTTAGATTTTGCAATCAAGTGTAAACATCTGTATGGGAGGAGTGGTCATTCCACTGTCAAGTGTGACCTGAAGGGCACAGGAGCAGACTTCCTAAACTTAAATATATTGTGCTCACCTGAGTCAAACCTCTGAGATTTCATCATTGGTGATTGATTTCTTTGGATGACCCATTGTTCCTTCTTGTCAGCCCTCTTTTACGATGCAAATATTGGATAAAAAAACATAGTGCCACTGAAACTTTACTATGTACACACTTTCTAGTTCTTTCTTTCTGACAGAAGGGAACCTGGAGTATCCTAAGATCTGATGAAGGAGTGATGGTAAGGGCATATCTGTATATGTGGGGAAAGTTTGGGTAGATAGGAAAGGATGGAGGGAGGAAAAAGAGGGCAAAATTAAAATTGTGTTTAAGATATTTCACAAATTAAAAAATGTTTACAAATTACTGTACAGTATAGAAACACCACTTTCTAAATTAGCTAATGCTGAACTACATGACATTTTTTAGCTAAAATTTTTTGTTACAGGGAATTCCCTGGTAGTCCAGTGGTTAGGACTTGGCGCCTTCGCCGTCGGGCCCAGGTTCAATCCCTGTTGGGGAGCTAAGATCCTGGAAGCCACTTGGCATGGCCAAAAAAAAAAATTTGATGGGGGGTAACAAATATTTTCTGAATTCCTACATGGAGGCAGTGTGCTAGGCACTTTGGGTGACCCAGTTTCTCACGGAACTTACAATATAGTCATAGACGAGTAAAAAATATGTGAAAAGTTAAATAACAACTTAAGAGATAATAAGAGTTGAATAATTATAAAATATGGGCACAAAGTAGTGCATGACTAACTGCCAAAAGAATGGTGCAGACAGTGACTGTGTAAGAAGCTCAGGGGAAGAAGATGTCACAGTGAAATGGAATAGAATTCAAGGCTTCAGGACACAGGAGGGAGGCCAACCTGGTACACAAAAGGAATTAGGTAAGCACTTAAATCATTAAGAGAATTATCCGTTCAAGTTGTGAAATACTGTTTTACTCTTAGGTGAATCTACATGGATAGTAACAGGACTGTTCTGATCACTCCTATAAAAATATGCACAGAAATCTAAGGTACCCAGACAGATCTGTTGATACAATTCAAGTAGCAATCTTCATTATCTGAATCAGATAAGTAAACTTTTGACTGGACTAGTTTTGCTTCACCCTTAGAAGCTAAGTCAAATCATCTAGCTGAAAAGCAAGAAATTAAGTTGTTGAACATTGTATAGACAATATAGCCAGGTGATTAAGTGATCCTTCCATTTTTTCAGAAGTTTTAAAAATCAGCATAGACATATTAATTTTTCACTAATAACATCTGATAACATTCAAGGAAGTCAGCCTCAATACCAATTAGATAAGAATAAAAATTCTATTACTTTTTGTTTTTCCCTGAATGTAGTATGCAAATAAATATTTGTCAAATTAATGTTGAGTTAGCCACATTGGGTTTCAATCAGAATACAATAATGAAGACATTTACATTTTTTATTAGGGATTCTTTCGTGATTAACCAGTGATAGCCGGTTTCCTTTAAACTCTTCTGGACCATGTTCCTGGTGCTGCTCTAACATTATTCCGGTGACGTAACATTATTCCGGTGATAAGGCTATTAACCCATCACTGTGAAGCTAGAGCCCTTGCTACATAAACTTAGATTTAGCAAGCTTAGGTATGCCTTTGGTGGTATCAGAGTTGATAATCTAGAAGACCTGCTGATCTGCCAAAGATGGCAGGGCTAGGTGTGGGTAGGTGTTAGGGGTACTGAAGGGGAGTGATGGCAGGTGAATACAATTACCCAGGATGAGAAAGGAGGGGAAGAGAATGTGTACAGACTCGAGGTTGATCTACTCTCCTGTTTGCACCAGTTTATACTTGCATGTTGCACAGACATGTAAGTGGGCACAGGCTTTAATGTAGATGAGCAGAAGAAAGTTTTCTCAAGGCAAGAAATCTCTAAAACAGTGGGTGGGTTTTTAGAAGATTTGAAGGTAGGGAGCAAACTGATTGAAAAAAAAAAAGAAGCACTTCTTTGACAGAAGTAAACTTACTTTGCTTTGTGTACTTTGGCTTTTGGTTTATAAGGAAGGGAAACCAGTTCTTTCTAAAACAAAACAAAATAAAAATAAAAAAGGAAAATTTTTAGTTCTTGCACTGACTGAAATTTACTTACTTGAAAAAAATCTGAGGTAAAATTATCACAGAGTTTATAATGACCAGCTTCTTAAACCTGGAGACTGTGGGGTTAGAAATGGTCCAGATTAGGGGGTTCATTCAGGAGAGTGTGTTTGTACATCCGGAAGTGTATGCGGTGCTATTGCTTTTATTGTTTTTTCCTCTTCATTTAGCATTTGTTTTTGTAGGATCTAAGCAAGATCAATCATTGTAAAACAAATACTAGCAATGAAGTAGCCCATGTTAATATCCTACGGCTTTACAACATGTGACAATAAGCCCAGAGACAAGAGCACCATTTCTGTGCCAGCAGAGTTGCACACTGTGGAGATATCTTTGGTTTATCAAGGACTGTCAGGTTATCTGATGTCTATGCCCTGCCCCCTCCAGCATACCTAGATTTAGGGAGTAAAGCTATAAAACCTCTCAGAATTTGCCATAGTTCATATCACCACCACCACCACCCCGCCCTGCCCCAAGGTTTATCTGAATGTCTCACTATCAGTCTCACCGAGATCCTTTCTTCTCTTTGTTTTTTTAAGAGTTGGATAATCTCATCTCTCTTTTTAGCCTGTTTAAAGGAAAAGAAAAAAAAGAGCAGATAAGTCTTTTGACTCAATAATAAAGCTATGTGTCCATGGTGGGGGTAGGATTTTTTCCATTTTCCTTCTTGTATTTTGGGGCAGAATTAAAAATTTTTTCCATGATAGTTTTATACTTTTCATTTATAACACAATTCAGTTTTTATTCCAGAGGATGCTGCTTTACAAAATAATTTGAATTTGATTCTAAATGGAGAGAATTTTTCTTGCCCATATAATAACTTTTATTGACTTTACTACATGAACCATACTAAGAACTTGATATGTTTTATCATTATTTTCTTATAGTAACTCAGAATTTTGACATCACTATCATCCCATTTTATATATGAGGAATGTGAAGAATACTAAGGTTAAATACCTTACTCAAGGTTTTAAGTGGCAGAACTGGATTTGATACCAGCTCTACTTGAAAACAAAGCCCAAGCTATTGGCCACCACACTAAATTGCCACTAAATGGTAGCAAGACACAAAATCAGCCAGCTCAAACAGCATGCTGCCATGGACATCCATGGCAAGAGGGCTCTTCTAAGTAGCTTACATACAGAACAGAATCTGACACTCCATTGCTCCTCTGTCTTAAGATATTGAGACATGCGCATCCTCAGGTTAGTTTTCTTAAGAGTAAAAAACAAAACAAAACAAAAAACCCCACTATTTTAGTGCAGACACAAAGATTTATCAAGATATAGACTGTATACAAAGAGGCAAATATGGGTACAAAATTTTTTTCATAGAATACAGTTATGTTCAGTATTGGAGATGGCGAGGCAGAAAATCGCATCTGGAGTGTTTGTGAACAAGAGGAGAAAGAAATCTGAGAATCTGACAAATCAAACTTGTAGGTTCAAATGGCCAAATAAAATGAAAGAAGCTCTGCTTAGATCAAGGCTAGAAGGAAGATATAACTGAGAATGGACATAGATTTGTCATATCTCGGTAAAAATTCTGTCATCTATCCATCCATTCAAATTTATTAAGCACTGCATTATTTTCCTAGGGCTGCAGTAACGAAGTATCAAAATCTAGATGGCTTAAAACAACAGATATTTATTGTCACATGGTTCTGGAGGCTAGAAGTCCAAAACAAGGTGTCAGCAGGGCCATGCTCCCTCTGAAACCTGTAGGGGCATCCTTCCTTGCCTCTTCCTAGCTTCTGGTCATTTACTGGCAACCTGGGGCTTTCTTTGGCTGGCAGCTCTAATCTCTGCTTTCGGTGGCATGTTGCTTTCTCCCTGTCTTCACATGGTTGTCCTATGAGGACACCAGTCATATTGAATTAGGGGCCCACCCTACTCTAGTATTAACTTCTTAACTAATTTTAAACACAATGATTCTATTTCCAAATGAGGTCACTTTTCATGGTACTGGGGGTTAGGACTTCAACATGTCTCCTTTTTTGGTGGGACACATTTCAATCTGTAATGAGCACCTATGATGCAACATTACTGTGCTAGGGGCTGAACAAAATACGATTCTTGCCTGCCAGGTGATGGCAGACTTGTGGAGAAAAAGACAATAGTCTCACCTCACATATACTACAACGGGATTAGAATAGGATGAAATAAGAGAACCGAGGAGGCACTCTCAGTTCAGATGAAGGTGTGTATGTATCTGTGGGGGAAACTCAGAGAAGATATCCCAGTGGAGGTGATGTCCAAGATTAGGCCTGAAAGCGTAGTCACCAGATAACAGTACAGATGGGATGGGGAAGAAAGCTTTTGAGGCAGAGGAAACAGGGTGTGCAAAGCCCTGGAGGCTGCATATTACTAAGTAATTCCTCAGGATGAGTCTTTAGTCCTCATGGCTGCAAGAGAAGCTTCAAAGCTCAGGCACACTCCACCGAGACGTGGGAGGAGGGGCTGTGCTGCTGCACGGGTAATCGGCAGAGTACACGGCTGCTTTGGCTTTGCTTCATTCTGCTCAAGTCATAGTAACCTTGCCTTTTAAGAGCCTACAGAGTTTTAATTTTACTTATTTTGGGACAAGATTTCTTCTTTTTACTTGAATTTAAGGCATCATGTATCACAGAGATTGAAAGGAAAAAAATTCAGGGTCTTTTAAAAACTAAGCTTATTATTTTTCCAGTTATACATATACAGGTATCTATTCTTTTTCAAATTCTTTTCCCATTTAGGTTATTACAGAATATTGAGCAGAGTTCCCTGTGCTATAAAATACGTTCTTGTTGGTTATCTATTTTAAAAGTATAGTAGTGTGTATGTGTCATTCCCAAACTCCCAGTTTATCCCTCCCCCGCACCTTTCCCCTTTGGTAACCATAAGTTAGTTTTCTGTGAGTCTGTTTCTGAAAAACTAAGCTAATTTAAAAATACCTGTCAATTTGCTATGGATTGAATAAAATAATGTCTATAGAAAAAGACCTGGGATATTTTCAGTGTAGATATTCAATGTTAGTTTCTTTTCCCCCATTACACATGTACTCAGTGGGAATTAAATGCTCCCATACTGTGATTACACAGCACTTTATACCCTTATTACAGTATTGATCTTACTTTCCCTGCTTTATCTCATAGTTGCTACCATGTCTCTTTCAGAGTGTTACTCATCCTTTCATCCTTCCTTAGAGCTTAACAGTGCCTTGTAAATGATACTCAATGAATTTTTGTTGAATTGATTTGTCATTATATATGAATGAACCCATTACACTGTCTAATGCACAATCATTAGTCTAAGCAAAAAAAAAAAGTTTTAGAAAGTGAAATTAAACAGTGGGTAAGTTTAGTTCTTAAAATCCCCTATGAACAAAACTATATGATTATTTTCTGTGTAACTATTGGGTAGTCACAGGCAAGTTATATTGTCATAATGCTTCTAATATAAATGAACAAATATTTAGTTATAAGACTCTAAATAATAGTAGGGTAAAAAAGTCATTCATTTAAATTTTGATTTCAGGTACTTTTTTATTATAATGGATTATATTATATTACAAAATTTAATCCATTTTTTAATATAATATAATGCACCAGAAACAAAGTTTTCAAATATGATTTGATTTCTGCTTCCTGGACATGTTTCCTGGGAATGCATAACAAAACTACTGTAGGCAACTGTGTCATCAGAACAAAAACAGTGCCAACTATTCTAAGAAATCTCTGCCAGGATAACTAAATACATTCAGTGGTAAGAGAAAATTCTTACAATTTACCTTATTAGTAGGGATAAATAATTTACTTGTTAATTTCACAACGACAAAAGAATTCTCATTTCTAACCATGGTGTTTCAGTTGTGTTCATTAATGGAATTTATAAGACATTTAAATCATTTATTAATTCTTAAAATAATAGCATAAGGGGGTCAGAATTTATAATTTTTTTTTCAGTTTTTGTTGTGATACAACTGACATACAACACTGTGTAAGTTCAAGGTGTACAGCGTAATGACTTGACGTGTATATATATTGTGAAATGATTAGTACTTGAGTTTAGTTACCATCCATCATCTCAGATAACTACAAAATTTTTTTTACTTTTTTTTTTTTTTTTTTGCGGTACGCGGGCCTCTCACTGCTGTGGCCTCTCCCGTTGCGGAGCACAGGCTTCAGACGCGCAGGCTCAGCGCCCATGGCTCATGGGCCCAGCCGCTCCGCGGCATGTGGGATCCTCCCGGACCGGGGCACGAACCCGTGTCCCCTGCATCGGCAGGTGGACTCTCAACCACTGCGCCACCAGGGAAGCCCTTTTTTAACTTTTGATGAAAACTTTTAGGATCTATTCTCTTAGCAACTTTCAAATATACCAGTACAGTATTTTTTTATTATAGTCATAATGTTGTATATTATATCCCCAAGACTTATGTATCATAATATATTTATAATATTTTAATGCTGGATATTTTCTTATATTATACATTTTAGTCATATTACTTATAGTTATATCCTACTCCCGAAAAAATAAATTACAGAATAAAAAGTGATTTTAGTAAGTTAGGATATGATCATTTATACATTTAATATCTCATAGAAGGTTAATGAATTTTAGTGCCACTTCAAGGATTAAGCTGCTGAGTTCTCTATTTTTGGCTTTTCAGAGCCAAAGAATTTGGGTGGCAACATAGATTAGTGGAGTCAAATACATTTGGGTCTGAACCCCAATTCTGCTGTGTGATTAATGGCAAGTAATATCTTAACTATTCCTCCTGGTTCCTCCTTTCCTCCTTCCAATGTAATCACTATCCCATTGGTTAGAGGTTTGTGACCTTGGGTAAATCAAAGAACCACTTCTCTGAGTATTGATTTCTCATCTATAAGGAAGGTTGTGAAAATTGGAGATAATACAAACATTGCTTAACAATGCATGGCATACAGTGGATATTCAATAAATGGTAGCTATTATTATTATATAAAAATTTTTTTTCAATGCTTTCAAAATGTGAAAGAGTGGGAAAAAGGAGGAAAGGATGGATTACCCACCTTCTGTGTACAGGCATGGAGGATTTTTGATGATTCAACCTCTTACCTACAGGTGAGTTAGTGACTAGAGCTGGAAGGAAGAAAGGAGAAACAAGGAGGGATATCTAAGATATTACTTGCCCTTTATGCAGTAGAAATTCCTCTACAAATTCTCCAGTGTATTATAAACATTTTCCTCAGTTAAATTTCAGTTATAAAAAAGCTCTTAATAAGCACTAGACTCTAAAAGAAAGGTCCTTTCTTCTCAAGACCTGGTTCTCATATGAAAAATGCGTTTCTTCCTTGTATTATGATTAAAAATTTTTGACTGAAACATTCATCAAAGATAGCATATGGTAGTGTTTATTTCTCTGATTACCTATCTGCATTACCAAAAGAAAATTTCTCTTGACCACCACAGTATAGGAGACTAATTACTGAATTTAATCTTAAGAATATCTTAGAAGAGTATTGAACTGGTTCCAATTCAATAAGCTCTTTGCTTAGTTACCTGGCAACCAACCCGATACCTAGAGAATCTAGAAACTCTTGAAACCAGTGTGGTATAGTAGTTAAGCACATTGGCTCCATTGTCAGATGGACCCAGGTTCAAACTGTCTTTACTATATTTTAGCGGTGTGACCTTGAAAAAGTCACTTACATGTTTCTGCTTCAGCTTCCTCATCAGTAATTATAAAGCTTCTCAGACAAAGCTGTTCTGATGATTAAATAATATGAGTAAAGGACTTAGAGTATATATGCTGTGTAGTTAGTTCTCAAAAATATTACTATTCTCTGGTGAGAGGAGCAGATGGTTGGAAAAGGAAAAACACTTGAAGAAAATAGACTAGGAAGCACTGGGGGAAATATATTAACTCAAGTAGAAATTAAAAAAATATTTATTCTTTCCATTGGCTATCAATGCAATACATGCTCATGACACAACCATTAAAACATGTGAAAAAAAGCACATAAAGGAAAATAATATTTACACAAATTCATTGCTGAATCTAAAATCTTAATATAAGTTTAAGATTTTAAAACATGTAAAAATTTTAGAAGAACCCTAAAGGACCTCTAAAATAAATAATCTAAGGATTTAAAGATAATACATCAAAGGGAGAAAGGCAGCTAGGGGAGCAGCTTAATGATCATGATACAAAAAGCATGCTCAGTGATGAAAAGCAGATAGCAGTTCATCCAATTAAAAATAAATGGAGATGTAGAGGCAGGAACAAACTTAAAGTTGCTGAAAGATGGCGATAAGCCTCGCTTGACTGGGACAAGATGTTTGTTTTGGGGAATAGAGGTATATAGGATAGGATAGTTGAATGGCATCATGCTGAGGACATTGACATAAAGATAGCTCTGTTTATACTTGATTTAGTAGAAGATAGGAACTATATTTCTGACCTCAATATTAATAAGTTAGAAATAAAAAAGAGATAAGACTTCACAGATTTGGAAATTAAAAAGCATACTTCTAAATACTTTATGGGACAAACTATAAATCAAAATAAAAATTTAAAAATACTTAAAGTGCAATAATAATGAAAACATTATATAGCTTGTGAGTTGCAGCTAAAATAGTACTTTGAGGGCTAGTTATAACTATAAATACTTATATTAGAAAAGAGATAAAGTGGAAAATTAAGAAACAAAGTGAGAAGGGAAGGAAGTTAGAATGAAAATAAGAACTAACCCAAAATTGAAGGGAGAAGTAATAAAAATCAAGAACTGATAACATAGGAAACAAAAATAATGACAGAGGATAATAAAAACAAATGTTGGTTTTTTGAAAAGACTATTAAAATAGATAATCCTTTGATATAATTACTTAAGAAAAAAGGATGCAAATGATTAGAAATGAAAAGGGGTAATAACTAGAGCTCAGCAGAGAGTACAAAGATGATTAAAAACACCATGAATCCTTCACACAAATAAATTTGAAAATGTAGATGAAATGGACGATTTCCTAGTAACTTACCAAACTATTGCAAGGGAAAAAAAGACCTATTTACTCAAACACGAAAACAAAATAAACAAACAAACCAAACCTATAGTACTTATGCAGATTAGCGCCATATTTTTCATTTCAACTAATTTTAGTCAATATTTAGCTCATTGGTTGGGCTTGCCTTGGATTGAGTTGGGTCTACTTGCTGTACTATCCACTACTTCTAATAACCTTGGCTTCTAAGTTAGCTTCTATACCAGAGTCTTTTTCTAGGTTTCCAAGAACTGTTGCAAAGGGTATGTATATAGTGGAATATAGTAATATTCTTTTCTCCCTTGATTTTTGACAGGGTTCTAATTGAGAACCCTGACCTGCACTGATCTAGAGCTGCAGAATTATCATGACATTTACCTCTTAATCTATATTTGTAGAGAGAGGCATTATGATAAAATTTAATTATATTTTATTTACGTGCAATGGTTAAATTAACTTTGCCCACACATTTTGCTCCATAGTTGAAATTTCAAAATATACCTTCAGTGGTAATTTTTCTTTTTGCAGATGATGAAGATAGGGTTAAGAAAAATATGTGAGAGTCTCTTTACAGTATGAGCAAGCCAGTCCTGATTGTGTCGTTTAATCAGGATGTGGATACCTGGGTGACCATGTCTTTCATAATCTACTCATCAACCTTTGAGATTTACCACTTTGGTCAAACCATTTCATTTAATGCTAAAGCTTATTTTGTACTTCTTAAAATTTTATTTTTCAATTATGGTTTAAAAAAAGAGGGAAAGCAGAGAAGATAAAAACAAACTTTCATTGGGTACTTGCTGGATGTCAGGCTTTGTGTAATTCCTTTAATCCTGAGGTAGATGATATTATTGTCTCCTTACAAATAGAAGGAACTCAACCAACATAAAAATTAACAACTTTTCTCAGGGTCACATAACATTAATTAGGTACCTAGTAACTGCCAGAGCCAAGGATTCAAACTCATTCTCAGTTCTGTTTGACTCCATGCTTCTTTTGCTATACTACTTAAAACACATAGTAGAGATTGTGGCACACTTACACACACATACACACACAGTAACAGAATGGTTTCTTTATTCAATCTTGATTCTGGAAATGAAGAATTAATTAGGATTAACCATGGTGAAGAAGACAGTCTCTGCTCTCACAGAAAAATTTATATTCTAGTGGAAAATGTGTGCTATGGGAATACACAGCAGGGGGAGCTAATCCAGAGTGAAGTCTGCTTGATCAAAGTTAATTTATTTTATGGAATCATGTAGCACTTTGCAAAAAGTGGTTAAAGGGTAAAGAATAGTTAAACTATAGTGGTACCTATAAACTGATGAACTTTCTAAGATCTTATTTAATGTACGCTAAATATTCATGATGACTTTTGATTATAAGTATAAAATGAGAATTACAGTACATTCCAATTTTAGAATATTACCTAAGCAGAACCAAGTTCTGTGGTTTTACAGAGATTAGAGAACATTATCTGATGTTTTTCTTGGGGCTCCAGAATTTAATTTTTATCTCTATGCCAATAATTGAAAGTTAAATGCCCGATGGAATCACAAGGGAGTCTTAGTTCTTATTCTACACAGTCAATCTTCAGTAGCTTCTATTCCTGTTCTGTTACAAAATGCAGTTGGGGAAGGTTAGCATTACTATTGGCTTAAGGTAAAACTATGTCTCACATTTGGGCTTGATTCCAAAAGGCAGTATGTGCCTCTTGGCCTGTTGATTTTGATAGCAGAATGCTTCAACTGTGAATTTACTCTATGAATTTACTACCATTCCCTGTGTCTATTAATTGAAATCTGCTATGTAGATTCTACAACTTCCATATAGTAAATTTATATCTACTATAATAATAAGATACAGAACTGTTGGCCCGCAAATGATCTACCATGTACTTTAAAAGATAGCCTGACTAATCAGAGAAAAGGCTTTCTCCAGCTCTAATCTGATATTTAGAAGGTAGATCTAAAGGCAGTCATCTATGGGAGTGGATGTTAGAGGATTATTAATCGGAGGGAGGAAGAATGCTGACTTGCAGAAAAAAATGCACGTCTAAGCACATTTTCATACCTCCTGAAAATTGCCTGATCCTGGCTCAATTCCCAGCTTGGGCATATATAATTTTCATTTGAAAAATAGTGGCTTACTAAAATGAGAGAAACATATCAGTCATTACATAAAAGGGAGTCAACAATTTTTCTTAAATGTAGGTTTTGATAAAATATGAATTTATCTGTTTTGAAAAAGAAAAAAATGTGTATTTTCTTGGTTCTGTTACATATTTTTTCTTAATTCTGTTACATATATTTTAATGGAAAACCAATAGTAATTACTTGAAGAGCATAGCTCTTATTTTATTTTTTAAAATACTTTTCCTTTTTTAAATATTTATTTATTTATGTTTAGCTGCGTCGGCTCTTCACTGTGGCATGCCGGCTTGTCTCCAGTCGTGGCGCACGGGCTTCAGAGCGTGCAGGCTCAGTAGTTGCAGTGCATGAGCTCTGTAGTTGTGGCGTATGGGCTCCACAGCGCGTGGACTCTGTAGTTGTGGCACACAGGCTTAGTTGCCCCGTGGCATGTGGAATCTTAGTTCCCTGACCAGGGATGGAACCCACGTCCCCTGCATTGGAAGGTGGATTCTTAACCACTGGACCACCAGGGAAGTTCTGCATAGCTCTTTTTAAAAACTGCTTTACTTATTTATTTTTTAAATTTCCCCAGCTTGTTTTTAATTTTTTTAATTTTTATTGGAGTATAGTTGATTTACAATGTTGTGTTAGTTTCAGGTGTACAGCAAAGTGAAAAACTACTTTAATGTTGCTTTAAAAGGCACTTATTTTTTAAAAAAAGCAATAAGTGAGATTTGAACTTTCATGTTGAGAACAGTATGAGCATAAAATGAATTATTACACCTTTAAATTCAATAAAGTATAGATATATTAAAGATACTTCTATATGTGATTGAATTATATACTATTGATGATTCGGTCAACGATAATTACCAAGACTTGTCCTTAGCAAACAAGTAACTGCTGAGTATTTAATGTTTTCATCATGTTGATGGTCACACAGATATGATGAATGGGTGAATGGGACTGACCTCATCTTTCAGGTATGCCTCTCCTGTCCTGCCCATTAGGTTGTACGAAGGAGAGGGTGGGGGATTCTCCATCCAGATGACTCTATCTCATCTCTGGCCCATACTTCTCTAGCCCATATATTTAGCCCACAGGCCTATTTGACAGCTCGAATAGGCTTATCATTGCTTATCTCAAAGGCACACTCCTTGAGTCTAAAACTGAACTTCTAACCCCTTCCGCCTTCCCCCAAAGCCCCTAACACCTGACCTTTATTTAACGTTCCTTGTTTCAGAGAATGGCACCATCCATCCTGTTGTGCAAGCCAGAAAACTATGTTATCTTTGATACCTTGCTATGCCTCACCATCCATATCCAATACACAACTGAAGTCCTACTTATTTTACTTCCTGAATATCTCTTAAATCTATCTACTTTTTCCTAATCCAAGCTACCATCACCTCCCAACTGGATGATTGCAATAGCCTTCACTCTGGTTTCCCCACTTCTGCTCCAGCCACTTTTAATTCATTCTCTTGAATTTTTTCAAACAAATCTGATATTATCATCCCCCAACTTAAAACCTTTCAATGGTTTCTTATTGTTTATGTACTATGGCCTAACCTTCCCATCACCACACTGGCCATTCAGCTTCGGACATGCGCTATGCTGTTTCTACGGTCAGGAATGCTCCCGTAGTGCTCCCTCCACCGCTCCTTCTGGCCTAATTAATGCCCACTCTTCCTTCGAATCTCAGCTTAACCTTCACAGAAATTCTCCCTGACTCTTTTGGTTGGATCAATACTGCCCTATTAAATGTTCCTCTAATATCATGTAAAATTCTTCATAAGTATCTCTCTCCTTAATTAAATTGCAAGTTTCAGATAAGGACAGAGTTTGTATCTTGTTTTTTGTTGCTGTTCATCATTGTTCTCCAGTGCCCAGCACAATGCCAGGTGTACAGCAAAGTGAAAAACTGCTTTAATGCTTGCTTTAAAAGGCACTTATTCTTTAAAAAAGCAATAAGTGAGATTTGAATTTTAATGTTCACTCAATAAATATTTGTTGAGTGAATCTTGCACAATTTTTCCAAATCAGATTCTCCTAACTTTTGGCTTGGGGTCTTATCCTACTGTTGATGTCTTTGCTTGGCTCTTCTTGCCTGAGCTTGACATTGTCTCTTCAGCTTTGGCCCTTTCCTTTCCTATGTCTCTTCTTTTTTTAAGGCTACAAACTTTTCAACTGCTTTGGGCAAACATTCTGTAAAGTTCAGTTTGGCCTTCTGACCCTACACTTCAGTGCAGGGCCCTCACCTATATGCATTGAGACCCATACAATGTCCAATTCAACTTCACACATAGAGACTAATGTCTACACCTACTCCAACATCTACATTATATCTATTGGGAACATTTATGGCCATAAACCCCAGAGAATGCAAAGGTAATATATAAAACTTTATAACCACAATTAAGAACTATCTTTTTTCTTTCTGTTTTTACTTATTCAGTGCTCTAAAAATTTATTCTTTAAAATAAAAGTTTCAAAGTTTAGATAAAATATCTTAAATAACTTCTAAGTTTTTTCAAATAAATTACCAAATTAGTGTTACAATGAAAATATGCCTTTTTCTCCCTTAAATAGTTAACAGAGTTTATCTCAACAATAGAATCAATTATTGGTAAATTGATTTTTGATCAGTATCTTTTGGCTTGGCCAAGAAAAAATTACTATAGTTAGGTGAATTGTCTCATATATTGATGTCTCTAAAGTAGTTTTCTGGGTATGGCAGTAGGGAATGACACAAAAGTTTAGGGATGTGATTGGAGTTTGGGGGAAAGGTACATGCTTCTAGGAATTTGCTTTTTTTTTTTAAATTTTAAAACCAAGCCTATCTCTGTACCAAATTTCTACTATATAGAATATTGTCTTGTCCCATGTGTTCAAGTCCTTGTCTTGTTTCTTTGTCTAGTATCCCCAACACTCTGGGACAGTGGCCTTGACTTATTTTCTACTCCTGATGCTGAATTCTAATTCCCACGTCAAGATTTCTTTTACATGCTGTTGAACCTTGGCACCATGATCTTAAATTTCCATTTATTGCCTTTTCCTAGTATCGCTTCCTTCAGAGAACTGTTAATGCTCATTGACTGTGACTTTCTTCTGTGGCCTACAGACTATTTCCACTCTTGTCTGTTGCTTGCACAACCTTTTCACAAGTGACTACATGTCTGTTCATTACCTCTGAGTCTGTGAGGCCTCTGAGTCTTGGTGAATCCTATTTTGGACCGTCCTCCTATTAATGAGTACCTCATATGCCAGCCAGCTCAAGGAACTGGACTATCATGCAGGATTCTGGTCCAGACAAGTTAACTCATCTATTTATTCACTCATAAGCATTTATTTGGTAGGTTAGGAGATCATCTGATATTTGTCAGGTCCTGTGATTATAAAGTCGAAGAAGTCATGATCCTTTTCCTTAAGAAACTTAGAGCCTGCAGGAGAAATACCTCAACTACACCACAGTACATACCTCAAGTACACCACAGTACTATATGTCAGTGATTATGACTGGGGAATGCACAGGGTACTAGGGAAGCGCAAAAGAAGGGGCATTTGTTATCAGCCTGGGGAATATATAAGGATGAGGAAAGACTTGAATGTGACTATTTTTGAATTGTTTTTAAATACAAGTAGGCATTAGCTAAAGGGAGAAACGGGAGAAAAGCATTTCCAAGCGGAAGAAACTGTAGACTCATTGTCACCAAGCTGATCATGTCTCCGAGGTTCCTGCCTGTCTTTGATCACAAAATTTCACCAATGGATCAATGTATAGCCTTGTTTTATGTGTATTTCTCTTTATAGACACCTTATTTAAAATACCTTGTTGATTCATCAACATTGAACTCATAGCCAGCAGCACTTATAACTCATGTCTGAATAAAGCTTATCTAATGCATGTATTTTCTCCATAAGGCATATCACAACCTGCTTGTACTTAAGAACACTAGACAGTACTTCAGCACTTGGAGGCTATTTAAAACAGTGAAATCATCAAAAAATAAAAAAGCAAAAAATGTGGCATTTAATAAACTGCAAAAAGGATACTGTTCACAGTATGAGCTGAAACAAGAAGGCAGAACATTGCCTTGTTCAACCTCAGCTAGGAACATATGTGTTGGGCAACTCAAATTTTCTCTGCTCTGTGAATGTCCTCCAATGACCATGAAAGTGCTACAGGTATTGATTTTGGGGTTACAAATAAACTGTTGCTAGTGAGCTAGTAAGTGAATTTGCAAATATGGAATTGTGAATAATGAGGACTGACTATATTACCAACACAGTGGCTTGGGGAACTGCACAATCTCAGGAGCCAAACAGACAAACGGCTGTATCACCTCAGGCTCCGAGGGTATGCTTGACCACACCTATGGTGACTAAAATACCTTAGCATAGAAAGTGATTAAATGGTGAAGTAAATATAGATACATAAAATTTTAAATTTTCTTATCTGGCTCCAATATAACTTACCTACATATCTTTTCATCTTGATAGAGGCAAAGGGAAAAGGCAGATTATGGATTTGATTTCAGGTATGTTGTATTTTCTGAGTTACCTGATCCACAGAATTACCCAGTTCTTCAATAAATTCTATTTGATTCACCCTACTGCTTATAAGGTGTTTACAAATTTGAACAATAAGGCTTCCTGTAGCTGGAATGAAATTGATAGTTCTGCCTTTGTTTTAAAAAATACACCATCCTTTTTCGCTTCATTCTGTGTTCAGTAGTTTAATTTAATCATGTTTTACCAGGAGATAGATAGTATGGGTCCTTGCCTAATTGTACTGCAGGGCTTAAAATGCTTTTATTTTGTTCTTAGGGTGAATGTATACAGAAGAGAATGTATACAGATCTTTGGAAAAAAGAGGATGCAATGCATTTGGGGCATGACCCTAACCAACTCTGGGGCTGGATCTGCCTGGGGCAATGAATTCAGCTATTTGATCTCAAATCTCATTTCTTACCCTGAGTATCTTTTCATAGATGTTGCTAAAGAAGATTAAGAGGGGAACCTCACCTGTCAACTGAAAATGTTTCCCAAGATTGAATAACGTTTGAAAACAAAGTGGTACAATAGAGGATTTAAAAGAGTGATTCATATTTATGCAATCTTTTAATTATCATTTACTACCACAACATTTGCTCGTTACTGTGAATGCACAGTCTGTTTTTATGATTCTTCCTCTTGAAATCTTTGACAAATTAGGAACAACAAGAATTTAAATAAGTATCTTTTGTTGGTGAAGGAGAAATCCACCACTTCCTAATGGTATTTATTTTATGGAGGAAAAGGAACTTTGTTATTATTACATGAGGGCAGGAAAGCAAAATTAAAACAAAGCCAGATAACACTGTGACTGAGAAAAATTTGGTTTGTCTGGGAAGCCATTCCTGGGCAATTTGACAACAAAGAGGATTTTCTTTTATCTGAGCATCCTGGGCAATGACACTGAGGAAGTTTATTGTATCTTTGGTTTGGCTCTACAAAACTGACTTATAATGATTCTGAGCATCCCTTTGAAAGTGTAAGATAATGGAGGATAATGTTAAAGTTTTCCACTTTCATGATTCGGTGTCTAAAAATACACCTTTGTGAAACTTCTTAGACTCTTTTTCTAAGAATGTTCTCATCATAGCATGATTTGCTTCTGGTTCACTGAAGCACCATATAGCAAATTGACTTTTGAGGAAGACTTACACTATGGTCAGTATTGGTTGTACAGGTTGTGTGACTGAACAGATTAAAACCCCATTCCCAATAAAGAGTATATATTTATTGTTGTTCTGCAGATTGCATATCTTCCTTGTGAAAATCTTTAGTTTATATTCACTCACGTTAAAACTCTGATTCTAGATGGACATTTCTAAATACGTCATCTATATACATGCCTTAAAGTACTGCTCTGATCTTTTCTTCCTCCTCCCAGCAAATGAATCATTTATAATTCTTTTCATAAAGAGATAATCAGCTAAAGAGCTTTCTTAAAGGTGGCAAAACTAAAAAGCAAATTAGTTTTATGATTTCAAAGAATTAGCTGACTATTCATTTCTTATAATGTTTTCAGACTACTTTAGAACTCTCAAAGGAAGAATAATGGTCCAGTAGAGTGCTATAAGGTTTCCTTTATGGACATGGTAAGCCATTTAATCTTGACAGACTCAAATTGTTCTTGATTTTCTGCCATGGATATCCATCGCAGAAATAGTACTTGTGATTAATAGCATTTTGTCCACTAACCAAAAGCATTTATAAGGTATACCTGGAAAATATTCCAAAATGGAGGATAACATTAAAGTTTTAAAAGTTTAGTAACTGAAAAATCAGTATCAGTTGGGGAGAAAAAGCTATAAAAGTACTTTTAGGAGAGACAGAGATAAATTTTTAGATTTTCATTAATTTTAAGGAGAAAGTGGAAGAAAAAACCTTTAAGAGACTTGATGGGAAATATTTTTTCGCTTTTTATAATGAAAATTATACCAGGCATTTTACTTATACAAATGTATATGTTCAAAATATGTAGAAGATTCTCAAATTGAATAGATCATTGTAAATGTTTTATTAGTTACCTAGAACCTCCCACCTCCCCATTTATGTTCTGCCATTAAGGTAAGAATTCTAGGATGGTGGTGGCAGCAATGCAGAGAGAGTACTACGGACTTAGAAAAACAGCAGTGTCCAAAAATAGATTCTATGTCTTAGTGATTACAGGGAGTCACATTTCCTCCCATCATATATAGACCCACGAGGTAAAAGCAAAACCGAGATGTGAGGGGATATGCTAAATTGGTCCTAAAGCAGACTTGCAAACAGACTAGCTTTGGGGAACATTCTTGCAAAAATTGCCAGCCTAGAAAAATTTGCCAGATGTGTATATGTACAAAAGGCTAACCCAAGTGGTGTTATCACTGTGTACAGCATATGTTCACTGATTAATTCAGTTATGCATTTATTTATTCAATCAACAAATATCGATATTTACTGAGTTTCAATAGCCGGAAAAGCACGAGAGTTAAGTAAATAAGAAATGACCTCTGCCCTCATGGAGGAAAAGAGAGTTAACATTTGTTGAGAGAAAACAACAGCCCAGCGCTTTACATATCTTATACCAACTCAATGAGGGGGATATTTTTATCATTCCTCCTTCTCTACCTGAGGAAAGCTGAGTCTCACAGGGGTTAATTAAATAGGCTGCTCAAGGTCACTCATATAGTAAGTGGCCGAGTCAGACTTCCAAACCCTATGGTGCCTGGAATTTAGCAGGAAGGACAGAAACATACCTATAACACAATACCTATAATGCAATTACCTATAACACAGATCGTGACTTGCTCTGAGAGCACAGAGAAGGGAGCTATTCATTCTGTTGTCTCTAAGTCCCCTCTGGGAAAGCTTCACAGAGAAGTTGCATTTGAGCTGGGCCTTGAAGGTAAATGGGGGACAGCATTTTAGGTAGAGACACGAAAGTGCATTGTAGGTTGAAGAAAGAGCGTATAGTCACCGTTTCTCATACTTGTATTCATACCACAGTTTTGAATTTTAGAATATTTGGCAGCATAGCTGAACAACGCCGTGGCCAGCAATCATTACAACACAATGAGTCTCACAGGCTTTGGAGTTAGGAGACAGGCTTTGAATCTAGGCTCGGCCACTTACCAGTTGTGGGAACTTTGGAAAATCATTTAAGCCTTGTTTGATTAAATGGGAATAATCATCATGAGGCTATTTTAAGGAGAATATGAGTTGATGCATATACAGTGCTTACTTTAATATATATAGCACATGGTATATACTCACTAAATTGGGTGTTATGAGTACCACATCACAACAGTATCTGCGGATAGCTGTAAGAGCCTTCAGTTATTACACAATTCTCTTGCTTTTTTCACCATGGCATTGTTTGACTAGAACTGTATCGTACCAAACTGATTCAGCTCTCCTATATACTCGCAAGGCACAGTTTCAGTAATATTCTCTTTCTATACTGCTGGCTTGCTGCTTGGTTAGGTCTCTTATCTTGTACTCTCAACATAATAGAATCTTCTTTATACTGCATTGCAGGACCCACTTGACTTAATGTACAATTTGGCAGATATCACAGTATAATGTGCATATTTAGGTTTAGAAAAAATATATTTTACCCATTTACCACTTCGGTAGCACATGTGGGGAGGGGTACATAATATGCCCAAGCCTAGTAGTGAGAACCAACAGTACCGAGTAGCCTGCATTGGGGGTAGGGTGGGGTATAGGGGAAGGAGGAAGGAGAGTGGTAGAAGCCAGTCAGGTTATAGTCAGACTGGAAAAGAACTTGAATACCATGCTGGAGAGTCTGGTCTCCATCCTGCAGAAATGGAGAGCCAGGGGAAAAAGAACAAAAGTAGGTGTATGGACTGAATTGTGTCATTTCCACCCCCACTCCTGCAATTCCTATGTTGAAGCCCTAACCCTCAGTGTAACTCTATTTGGAAACAGATTCTTTAGGGAGGTAAAGTTAAATGAGGTCATTAGGGCCCTAATACAATAGGACTGGTGTCCTTACAAGATGGGGAAGAGACACTAAAGCTTTCTCCCTCTGCCATGTGAGGATGCAGTGAGAAGGTGGCCATCTAGAAGCCCGGAAGGGAGGCTTCATCAGAAACCAACTCTGGAGGCACCTTGATCTCAGACTTCCAGCCTCCAGAACTGTGAGAGAATAAAATTCTGTTATTTAAGCCACCTGGTGTGTAGTATTTTGTTATGGCAGCCCTAGCAGACTAATACAGCAATACAGCACAATAGGATTTGGGTTTTAGGAAGGTAACTAGTGCAGCATGGAGGATATTCTTTGTTTGCTCAACTCTATACATTCTTTGAGACTCAGTTCCTTTGGGAAGATTTCTTGACTCCTTAAGCTTGACTTTGATGTCCTTCAATGTGTTCCCATAGTATTAACTGCATACATCTATCATAAAAATGTATCATAATTCCTGCCTTTAATTGGCATTCTCCCCCACCAGATTATAAACTCCTTGAGATCAGGGAACACATCTTGTCTTTGTATTCCCAGCATCTAGTATGGTACTTGGCACATGGCAGGATCTCAATAGATATCTGGGAATTAATTAAGTAATTAATAATAGAAGAACCTGAGGCAAGGAAATCAGTTCTAAGACTACCATTAGCAGAACATCTACTTGTAACTCATCATATTGTCTTAATTGTTTGACAAAAGATGAAAGAAGTTGATAATAGTTTGTCTTTAATCTTTTATTTCTAATCCCTTCCAAAAATGAAATTAAAATGTGCTGAAGAAGTCAACTTTTAATGATTTTTGCTTCACTGAGAATTAGGTTCCCTTCCCATTATTAAGTGCTGGTATAAATATACATTATCTAATATCCTCAAGAGAGAATAAAATGCTGACTATTTCTAATCACTTAATTTTTTTGGAGGAATCACCAAGAGTCCACAAAGGAAACTAATGTGATCAGCAAACTCAAATGCATTGTTCTGTAATTTATGTAGAATTCCCAATAAGTCTTTTGGACTTTGCCAATACATCTGTTGATTAAAGACATTAGGCCAGACGAATCCTCTATCTGCTTTTATAGTACAGGAACAGTTAGAGGAATGGAATTTATCCATTAACCAAACAAAATGTTTCTATAAATCACTGTACTAATTGTTGAGTTAGGGGCTGTGCCTGCAAAATAAAAGCAAACAAGGGATGTTGCCAAGAAGAGACACGTTCAGTTGATTTGACAACACCAATGTGTTTAATTGCAGCCTTTAGGCAAACTGGCTCTAGATGATGGACTCATTCCTCTGATCATTTATTTTTGACCTATTAAGTCAATTCTATTCAGTTTTTCCTGTTCTTACAATATTTCTGTTCTTACAACACTGTATATGGTTTGGGGCCTTATTGGGTGGAAAGTGTGTGAATCCATCTTTCCCCACTTCCCTCTGATTTCATTGTTCTTACACATCCTTGGGCTTTTGCAGAGACTGAGAATAGCCAAAGTTTAATAGAATTTCTTAAACTTTAATTAAAATTCTAATAAAGGTTTTCCTATTGCTCAAGCTGACATACTAGAAGCAGAAAATTTTTATATACATACGTTAAAAAAAGAATAATTGGGATGATTTGGAAAATAATAATGAAATTTTAATGAAAATCAGATGACTTTCTGTAATTTTGGCCTACCTTTTGGAGATACTTTTTTTTCTCCTCAGATTCCTGAATCTTTAGGGTTTCAGCAGTGACATCTCTTTTCTCTAAAGAAAACAGAATCAAATACAATCTAAAATAATTTTATCATGATTTTACAATAATGTTGATAAAAAATTAAAGTTTAAAAGGCAATACATAAAGTTGGAAGGTAAACACAAATACGTACTGTCTTGAAACTTTATGAACCAGATTCATAAATAACTGGAGATTGAATTAATTAGCTCTGGCTGCAGGGAACCTCTAATCTCTTTAGAAGAGGAGTAGCCCGAGTCCAGAGACAAGAAAAGGTCTCTAAACAGAACTTACTTGAAGTATCGTAGATTACAATTTCTACATTCCTACTCAATATGTTATAGGAATTTAGGCATTTTCCTCTGGATAAATGGGGTGGTCTCTGAGGCAGGGTCTTGGTATGCAATTCAGAAAGTTATGCCAAAGGAAGAAGTTGTATCTTTACACTTATTACCTATTTTTTTTTTAAGAGTCTAGGAATCAGGATATTGAAAGGTGTAAAACTTGGTACTTAACTGCTTTTCTCAAGGAAAAAAGGCTGGAAGTAAATTTTCTCTAAAAAAATACAAAAGGGAAGTAGTCATTGGAAAAACCACAGCATTAAAGGTATTTAATTTTTCCATACCTGTAAAAATTGCATAACAGTTTCCCATCTTAGGCCTTACAGGTTAGGGAACTTGGTTCCTAATGTTGACTCTGCCTTCAACCTTCTCTAGGGCTTTCACTTTGGAACTCTATTATGTGAAAAATCATCCTTCATATCCTTTCAGCCAACATATAACATTTGCCCAGATTATTCTATACTGTTTAGACAAATAGATGTCATAACCAAGGGATATTTTCAGATGGACTTTTAGATGTAACAAAGATACCACCGATCATTTTGGGGTGGAAGGATTGCTGGGAAGATTTTAGAACTGTTTGTACAGGGTTTTAGACATTTAGAATTAGGTTCTGCAGTTTCTCCTGGGAGGGGCTCTGGTGTCTGCCCTGTGGTTAGGGAGGAGGCAGAAATCGCTGACAGGAGGCAGCTACTCACCAAGCACACTGCCCCTCGAGGGCCGCGCCACCCGCAGACGCTGACTGCTACCTCTGGACAGCACCAGCTGAGATTCGTTAGGGGGATACATTGATGCCCCGATCCAGAACTGCTTGGCCAAGTTGGCATCGCGATCCGAAGAGCCGGTGAACACCAGTAATCCCTGCGGGTGAGTTTCACAGGACTCCTTTCGGCTGCTAAGACCGTTGCTGGGCCTCGTTTCCATGGCAACTCAGGATGCTTCTCCAAGCTCCCTTGCCCTTCTCCCAGCCCCACCCCGCCCACCCCACCCCCAAGCCTCCGCCGGAAACTCGCTAAATTGGCCACAACCACGGCCGGAAGCCCTTAGTTTCCTCAATAGAAGCTGGGGTCTAGCGTGCGCCCTTGTGCGCCACCTGAATCCCACTTCTGCAGTGATCGCCGACTTCGGGACCAGTCCAAGCCTTGGAGTCGAGATAGGAGAGTCAAAACATCAACTTTGAGGCGTCTTGTCCTGTTGGAGTCAGTGGGGGAGCACTTCAGCTCTCTTTTACTCTGAGTTAGCCTCCTACACCCCCCCCCCCCCCCCCGCCCCGCGACCAGCTTCCTTCCCCCCCCCCCCCAACTATGTCTAAGTAAAGCTTCCCTTAGCTCCACCGTCCCAATCCCCTTTCCACACCAGGTTGCTGTAGCTCAGCACCCTCTATGGCGAAGTTCTGGGCCTGCAGTGGTTGGTGAATTCAATAAGGCAGCTAACAACCTAGCCTATGGAAGCTAGAGGTGTGAACTGGGCTGATAGGCACCCCTGTATATAATGTTTTATACACTTTCCCCCCTGCATCCTTTAAGACCAATCTTACGGAAAGACGGTCGATTTAGATTGTAACATCAGTCCCACTAAAAGCTGCTTAGACTGCAACAGTTGTAAATATATCGGATGAGTGGACCCAGCCCCTTCATGAAAAACACTATAAAAATTTTGGTTAATGAATTCTTATAAAAATATTAATAAGTGTATGTGCATAGCTTTCCCGGGAGATCTGGTTAATCTAGGAACAATTTAAGCATTTCAGCGATAGGAAAGTTGTAATTACTGTGGCGGGAATTGAAATGGACATCATAAAACCAATTTAGGAAAGGAAATGGACACATTGGTAATAACCACAATTTAGTTTCCTTATGGCCTTATGGTTTCCATAGTGACCTTATGGCACTTTATGCTTTCAAGATATTAATACAGTCTCACAGAAAGATAGCTCAAAAATTGATAATTACAAATCTATACAATGACAGTCAGCTAAGGAGAAAAATCCTATTCCCCAACATATCCGAAAATTTTTTGGTTCAGAGCCTGAAGCAATATTGAAAAATTGTATATAAAGATATACATATATTACATATGTTGCATATTTAGCAGCCAACATGTGGATATCTCTCTTGGCTGACCTATTGAAAAACAGGCAATGGGTAATGTTAGCAAATTCCAATCCCCCCAGTCCCCCCCACCCCCAGAACATTGATATGCACAGGCAGCTCATTTAGATGAATTCCCAAGTCTTTTTACCTGGCCGTGTGGTTAGTGATTGGTACTATTAGCAATCAGCTAACTACACTGCCTAGTAACTAGACTCACAGGAAAAAAAAAAGGCTTTCATCATAAACTGCGTCTCAGGTTGGTGCCCCATATGTTGTGACAGGCAAATCATTGTTTCAGTTGTAGCTCACTTTACTTGGTGGGTTGATGAATACCCTACTAAATAATGAAAAATAGGCACAATGAATCACAACAAACAGCATTAAGCATTACATAGGGGGCTCCACCCAGCAGTTTAAATGCCTTAAAGCCATTCAATACCACGGATTTCGCTTTGCTTACATGGTATTGTACAATCTTACTTTTACTCCTAGAGGTTGCTAACAGTTTAACCATATCTAGAAGCAGCAGCTCGCAGGAGTCTGCAGGGGTTACTAGCATGTTGGCAACGTGCTCCGTCAGCAGCGCTAAACGCTGACGCATCAAATCTCGAAGCTCAGTGGGCTCTTCTCAAACGCTTGGGGTCGGCGGTTTGCCGCCGAGGGTGGCGTCTTCCTCCTGGCGGGGCGGCGGGTGATGCTGTGTCTTGTTTTGATGGCAGTGGAATTAGTGATTGTAAGCATCAGAGTACAATCAGCTAATTACACTGCCTACAAACCGAGCACCGGGCGCCCGCGGGCTGCAGCTCCCGGACGGTTCGCAGCGCCAACGCGGTATCCCCGAGCAGGCGGGCCGCGGGATCGGGCCCGCCGCGACCCCACATTTCACCGGGGGCGACGCCCGATAGTGCCTAGGCGCGAGGGCCAGGACGCTGGTCCTCGGTGGACGCCCCCGAACCCTCCCGGGCACTCTCGCCCGGCCCGCTGGCTGCGCTGGCCCCTGCCGGACTCGCCGCGCACCCTTGGCACTGCCAGCGGGCGGCGCTCCAGCGGGGACCTGCACCCCCAGGTTCGGGACCCCCAGGCCCAGGTGACTCCCGGGAGCGCCCAGCCAGCTGGCTTCACCGGGGCCACCGAATCCCTGCGCCCCGCCTTCCCTGCCTCTGTCTCCCGCACCACCCAGGGCCCTCCCGCTCAGGTTCCCTTCCCTTCCCCTCCCCTTCGTTTTCTCGGGCCGGCTCCCACCTCCCTCACCCGGGTCCGGCCAGCCCCAGAAAACTTCTCTTCAGTTCTGGGCCCAACTCTAGAGCCGGCTCTCAACCCCGTGCGCCCCGCCGCTCCGAGTGGCCGAATAACCGTGGCCGTGGCGGGCTAACCGCCCTTGGAACCCCGCGGGTGGAAGGGGCGGGGCGGGCGCGAGACGGGGTAGGATGGGGGAGGGGCTGCATGGGGGAGGGGAGGAAGCAGCTAGAAGGGGCGGGGGGCGGGCCCCTGTGTGGAAGAGGCCCCGGAGACAGACACTGGTCTTGAGAAGTTCCCTGAGCTCCTCCCCTCCCCCCTCTCCAAGAAGTCCCACAGGCCCTCCCAGTTTTCAAACCCATCCGTATCAGGGAAAACACCTTGCTGAGTACCAAATTGTAGGCTAGAATTTTCTAATGGGCGGTTGGCCTGGGTAGCCTGTAATGTGCAGGAGGACAGCCTTTGAGGTCCCATCTGTACCCTTGTGTTCCCTGTGGGTTCTCCCTTACACTGTCGGAGGGCCATGCAATAGGGTGGGATCTGGATCTTCTAGTGAAAGAGTGAGACAGCCAGCTCATTAGTTAGATCAGAGTTTGGACCTCTTGAGATCAAGGCCACAGTTTTGTACTCTGTAGGTCAGCTTTAGGCAAAAATGAGTCTTACTTCCAGCACATAATTATTTAAATACCTGCTGTATGTTAGGACCTCAGGTCATTCATTCCACCCTCCCTATGTACAATCTGGATGGTAACACAAGGTGAATGTACATTATTTGCCATTCAAGACAGTATATAGTAAATTACTAAGGTGGGTAGAAATAAAGGGGGCAGGGTGGGGCATGTAGGAGGACTGTAATTGGTCAGGGAAGTTCATGGAGGAGGTGGCACTAGAGTAGGTCCTTGAAGCAAGACTAAATTTGGACATTCAGGGTGAGGGCTGTGGAGGACAGAGAAACAATGTCTTGTGACCCGTTACATTTTCTTAGTCTCACAATTCCACATTTGACGATGTAGATGTGTTTATGTGTGCATTTGCAGTAGATTGGGTGAAGAGGATAGTTAGGATTTCTGGGAGACGTCTACTAATAATTCCTTTAGTTCCTTCCCCTTGTTTCCTTCAGTGCATGAATCAGGAGAGAATAAAGAATATTCTTTGTAGAACTTTGTAGAACTCAATTGGAAGTAGCCCCCGACTGCCCTTTGGTCTTCATGCACCCAGGATGGGGTACTTGTTGTTGACCCCAAAAGCTTAGTTCTAAATTATTGCCCACAAAGTAAAACTCCCCAGTTATAGATTGATTCCCTAAACCGAGCAGATGGTCTCATAGATGCCACTCAACGTGGATAGGCCCAGGTGATCTAGATCATTCAACACACATTCTAAGCTCACACTGTTAAAACACCAGAAGAACTTCTCAAGGATGAATTTGAGTGAGTTATAGCATTATCTTTGAATATAAAAGACAGCCCATTGTTTGTTAAATGAATCATTTCTTCTGTGTACACCAAAGAGAAGAGTAAGAAACCAAAGTGAAGTATAAAATGTACAGTACAGAAAACGTTAATTGTAAAAATTGACTTGTAAAGTTAAATTGCAAAAGGCAGGTCTACAACTAACTGTAATTTGTATTCATTGTATCTTTGGGAGAGGCACAATGTTGTTGAATACATACGTAAATCCCTCACACGCCTTTAACATGTATAATATACCAAGCCATATCAGGCAACATGCTGTAATCAGAGCTAATTAACCTCTGAGCTCTCTAGAGATAACTGAGAGCCAATTTTGTATTTTCTAGTTAAATATACATATAGAAATAAAATCAGGAGCAAAATAGCCTCCATTCCATTAACAATATGCAGACTTAACAAGTCTTGGTTAGGACATAGTTACAAAAGCAATTCTGTTCTTTCAAATTGTTAAGTCATTTTTACCCAATACAGTATTTACTACCTCTTTTTGATTGATGTTTTATGATTATTAGTTGCGTCTTACATGTCTTACCTGAGCTGAATTGCTGCCATCCAAGGCAATGGTTGCAGTAGATGCCTTGAAATTTAGATTTTTAAAACTTATCTTCAAAGGTGATAAAAAATAAAGAAAACTTATATAAAAGTCATCAATATGCGAGGCCTACTGAAATAAGATTTTTAAAATGCAGTTTATTTTGTAGGTAGCACAACTAAAAAATTAAAATAACGAGACGAAATGTGTGTGGCCTAGTTCTGTTTAGAAAAAAAAAAAAGAGTGCTTGTTCTTACGGTTGCTGTTGATTTGGCCTGCAGTTACTAGAGAAACTCCAAGGATCTCATTGCCTTTATGGTGCATGTCTAGACATGCCTGGAGACCAGGGAGACCCATGATTTAATCTAAGTAAGAATGCTTGTGGTGTTTTAAATGCCCAAACAGAAGATTGCATTTGTTTTAGACAGCACCAGGAAGGTACCTTTCAGGGGACTTGTTTACTGTTGTATTTAATTTCTGGGCATTTGGTGATTAGGAAGATGGGGAAGGTGCACTAAGGGAAGGAGGTGAGATTGGTTGTTAGGAGGAAACCAAGAAGAATGTAGAAAACACATATGTTCTGCTTTAGCTTTGGCAAATTTATATTGGCTAAATTTATCACTCCTAAAAAAAACGAGAGTGATGCGAGTTGGGAATTACAAAAGATGGAGACAACTTATTCTCTGCTTACAACACACACAAACATAACCCCTGAACATTTTCTAACTTCCACAGCTTTTGTCAGGGAGGAAGAAGTGAAGAATCAGACTGAGGAGAAATTATTGGAGTTTAGAAGCTTCTTTTTAAACCTGTTTTTTAAGTGTATATTTTTTCTTAGGAAATATAAAACCATGTTTTGATTTTTATGTAGATCAATAAATGTCAGATTACCTTATTAACATTCATGAAACTATAAATAGGAACTAATTTATGTGTTGAAGCAAGACTAGATTGAGGTCAACTTGGTGCCTTTGAAGAACTAAAAATCAACGAATCTGTTTAATTCAAGCTAAAATGAACTGCCAGCAATTTTTCTTTTTTATACTTCTGATTCCATTTCATTGTACTCTCATTAGTAAGAGTGCACCAGATTCTTAATTAGCTTCGTTTCTACTTATTGATTAATTAATACTGTTGCTTTCCATATGAAAATGTTAAATTAATTTATCTTTTTGTAAATCAGAAACAATCTGAAAAATAAGCTTTATAATTAGAGTTGTTGAGCACTTAGTTATGACCTAGCAGCAGGAGCAAAGTTATTGCATATTTGTCATCTTTAGAGAACATAGTCTAGGGATCTATGGTCTAGTTAAAGAGACAGACAATTTATATACATGGATAATTAAGATAGTTATAGTATATTAATTTTATTACTATATACAATATAATAAGTTGTATATTATTTATAGACTTATATAATATATAACTGTTTTAAGTACCAAGATGGTTAGATTAATAGGTGCTTCAAGACTCCTGAATACTAACGTGAGCTTCATTATTGCCAACATTTAGGAAAAAGAAAAAAGAAAAACACCAAGGATTGGGACACAGAGAAGGTTATGTGGAAACTATGGGCTTGATCCAGGTCTGGAAGGAAAAGTAGGACATAGATAAAGGGAAAAGATAGAGAAGATGCTCTTGGTAGCAGGAGCAACTTATGAAGAAAAAACACAAGCAAATTCATGGAGATTGTAATACACATGGCTAATAGGAGAGCAATGAATATGTCCCCACTGGGGAAATAAGATTAGAGAGTCAGGTAAGTAGGAGATAGATCCTGGAGCACTTTAGGTGTTAGGCCAGGGAATTTTAATCTCATTCTTCTGTCTGAGGGGCTGTGACTCATGTGACATGTTGTTTTATGGAGATTAATAGAGTGGCATAGGTTAGAAGAGGGAGAGACAGAGGAGGCTTAGAGTCCATTTAGGAGATTATTTTAATAGCCCAGGTATGGAGTCACGCAGAAAATATGGTCTGAATGAAAGAGACTTTGTGAAGGGAACTTCACAGGACCTGGTGACTGGTTAGAGTGAAGAAGAGAACAAGATTAACCTCCAGGTTTCAGTGACAAGTAGAGATGTTGGCAGGCAAATATAGTCAGAGGAGAATTTTGATGTATTTAGGTTTAGGTATGTTTAGGTAATGGAAGGACATTGTGGTGGAGTTAGATATTTGGAGCTGGAACTCTGGAAAGAGACCAGAACTGAAAGGAGAGTTTTAATAGTTTTCTGAAGCTGTAATAGTTGTAATAGTTGAAGTTACAAAGATAAATGAGATCTCCAAGAGAGGTACATTTTCTTATTTTTCATTGAGCCTCTAGCACATGCTGTGATTCACTCAGGACAGCATAGGTGATTATCAGCAATGTATTTTTCTTGAATGGAGATAGAACAAGGAAAGCAGAACGCTCAGGACCAAACTTTGAGGGCATCCATTTCCTATTTAGGGGCTGGCAGATGGAAGTAAACCTTGAGAAGCGTTAGTCCACAAGGAGAAGCAGAAGAGAGGACTCACAGAATCCAAGCTGTTTTAAACAGGGTCATAGACACATATGAATTCAAGGGAAACTGCTGCCTCCGCACACCACATCATAAGGTTTGGTCAGTGGAATTAGCCAGAGGGCAGAGGATGACCGCACTGGCTCCTCCGAAGGTTTGCTACAGGGCTTGATTCAGTGAGACAGTCGAGGGGCAATGAACTTCTCTAGGCTATTACTAAACAGATTAATTTTCCTGGCTGCTTCCCACCACTGATTAACCTCTGTCGCCTCTCTGAAAAACCTCAGGTAGATTTTCAAGGTTTATAGAGATAATTTGACAACTCTAGGGATTCAGTATGGCCAACAAGTAGACTTGAGTACACAGTTGAAGAAAGTCTACTCTCCTTAAAAACTCTATGAAACCAAAAGGAGGAAATTGGCTATCTTGTTAATTCCTTTACAGGAATGAAAATACTTTAAAGTGTGATTCTCTTAAGCATCACTCTATGACTACTTATTCTTGTTTTTGTTTCTAATCTCCCCGTTTGGTACTTAAGTCTTTTTCTAGGCAGAATTTATATTCTTTAGTTTTTAATAATTACATAACTCTCATTTGTTACCTTTATTTCCTCTACAAACATAGAATATACCTCAAGGATTTCATCATGCTTACATTTAGTAAGGTTCATATTGTCCTTCCCCTCTTAGCTCATCTACTGCTTGTTTAAAATCCTACTTCCTGGGTAAAATCTTCCTTGGTGACCTTAGTTCATTTTTTTTGTTTGTTTGTTTTGTTTTTGTTTTTTGCGGTACACGGGCCTCTCACTGTTGTGGCCTCTCCCGTTGCGGAGCACAGGCTCCAAACGCGCAGGCTCAGCGGCCATGGCTCACGGGCCCAGCCGCTCCGCGGCATGTGGGATCTTCCCGGACCGGGGCACGAACCTGTGTCCCCTGCATCGGCAGGCAGACTCTCAACCACTGCGCCACCAGGGAAGCCCCCTTAGTTCATTTTGATATTTCTCTTTTCTCTTTGCACTTAATATATTCACTCTACAATTTATGTCTTCCATTAGTAAGATAATTTTATTATTTAATACCCAAATTGCATTTTGAAATCAACATTATAATATTAGAGAATGCTGGTATATATAACACACATTTATTATATTAGCCCAGAATGTTGTATATACATTTTCTTACACCCTGAGTTATTTTTAGTGGGCTAACTTGGTTTCCAACTTGATGCATGATACATACATTTTTGTGCCCTCTAGGACAATACCACTTAACCGTTGTGTGTGCTCAATAATGCACATGCAAAATAAAAATAAAGTAGGAAAAAGACTTGTGGTAAATAAAACACTTGTAGGTAACCTTATCAAAAAGAAGCATCATATAGTTTGATTCATTTAGTTTATCAGTAAATCAGTTTCACTTAGTAGATTAGGCAGCTCTAAACTTAATTTCTTTTGGGTTCAAATTAATATTACATGACTGCAGAATTTTATTAGGTAACATTTTGCAATTTCGTTTCAACAATTAATGTGACTTCCTTTGTATGTGTTTTGAATATAATGGGAGTGAGTTCATGTGTGGGTTTTAGACTAGTTCATTGCTTTATAAAATGGTGCTGCTTAGTTGCTGTTATCAAAAAATATATACTTTCTGTCAGAAGTGGGATTTTTGCTAAAACAGCTATCTTTTTCCCCTCACTAGCAATGAAGTGCATTTGCAAACGGGTGGATGTAATTTGCAATTTAAGGAAGGGAAGCTAATGAAATCAAATGGGTCTGATTTTAAGGCTGGCTATGACATCAAAAGTCCAATCAATTTAATGTTCAATTTAGATGATATTTTAAAATTATCTTGCCTATTTGAAAACTTCTATCATAAATAGTTTCACTTTATAGGTGAAGGTTAGCTAAAACTAAGAAGACAAATGTGTCAAATTTTCGAGGTAAATCTTTATTGGAGAACCTTGAGGCTTGAAGATACCTTAGTGATCAAGTTGAATTCCCTCATGTTAAAATGAAGAAGTGTGATTCTGGAAACTGCTACTTCTACAAGGTCATTTTGGTTACTTTCATGTTTTGAACCATTTGAATCTCTGTTCCAGGCTTAATGAGAAGGTAAAGTATGTCTGTGATGCTCTGTTTCCTTCTGTTCTTCATCCTCATTCTGAGTGACCAGAAATCTCATGCATCCCCCATTTTCTGTGGTGCCTCCACCAGGCTTTCTCTGCTCTTCCAAACCTCTCCAGCCAGAACACAATTCTTTTGTTTTACTATGGATGACCCATCTGACATTTTCCAAAAGGAAATCCTGGGGAGACAATGTCTTAATCAGGGAATAAATGTCTGATAGTGGGAATTCTGGACATTACTTAAAAACAGTGGGAGAGCTGATTTTTTTGTCTTCTAAACTCAACACCCATTTTCTGTTCTACTTAAATATGAAGTTGGATTAGGCTCACCCAGGCTGAACCGTCTGCTAAATTCTAGTTTCCTTTCAGTGGACATTACTCTATGGGTATTAAATTGCCATAAAAAACTCAGTAGACCTCAATCTGAACCAACCGTTGTTCTTTTTATACGGGTTCTTCTGCTGAACTCAGTTATTTCAATGATAACATTATTGTCTTGGTTACTAATGCTTGAAACTTGAAGTAATTTTGGAGTATCCCATTTCTCAAGCTCTGTATCCAAATGGTCTTGTGTACATATCTGAGCTCTTTCTCTAGATCATAAACTTCTTGAAAGGAAAGTTGAAATTTTTTTTAAGCCCACAGCATTTAGCAGTGTCTAATATGTAGTAGATAAGTCACTGAATACACTGAGTAAATGTTAATTATAACAGAAGGTATATTTGTCATTAATGTGTAGGAGGTGATTTTAATAAGGTGTTTAAGATCATCATAAACAAGTAACTGAAGGAAGTCTTGCATGACGTATAGTTTCTGTTTGATTGTTCTTTCCTGAAGTCTAAGTACACTGTTATTCTACTGTTCTATTCACAATTTCCAAGGCCTGCCTGGACCTGTTGCAGAAAACAATGCTAGTAAAGGGTTCAAAGCCTCATCAGCTAATGTGTTTCACCAACTCAGAGGGCAATAGAATGGCATGTCATCAGGAAGGTGAAATAGTGAAAGAATTATTAAACACCATTTTAATGTTGTAAATGCAAACACAAACCATTTGAAAAGGAAAAATTTGAGTATATGCTAATAACATATGTTGCCTTTGGTTCTGAAGCAGATTTTGTTTCAGCAATATATGAGTAGTTGTCCTGATTTTCAATTTTGTCACCGCTAACATAAGTTAAAAAAAAAATCTTTGGAAAAGTTATCTCAGCAAAGGCTAGAAAAGATGAGAATAAATGATGTGAATTTGTCATAACAATTTTTGTTAAGCTTAAGGCATTACTAAGCAATCAAAAGTGTAAAATAAAATTAAAATCTCCTTGATAGCTAGGAGATATCTATCTTAACAATATTCCACCCTTGCTGCTCATTAGAATCACTTGGAGATCTCTTTTTTTTTTTCCGTACATGGGCTTCTCACTGTTGTGGCCTCTCCCGTTGCGGAGCAGAGGCTCCAGACGCGCAGGCTCAGCGGCCATGGCTCACAGGCCCCCCCGCTTCGCGGCATGTGGGATCTTCCCAGACCGGGACATGCATCGGCAGGCGGACTCTCAACCACTGCACCACCAGGGAAGCCCTCACTTGGAGACCTTTAAAAAATCCCGATGCCCAGGTTACACTCCATCCCAATTAAATCAGAATGTCCAGGGGGTAGGAGCCAGGCATTTAAAAAAGATATTTAGGTGATTCCAAGTACAGCAGTTTGGGAACTCCTGCCACTGAGTGAGGGGAATGAGAAATATATCAGGAGAAGCTGAAATAAGTAACATACTGTGGAAGGAAAAGGACATTAAGGTCCTAGTCTCACCTTTATCTTATGTGTTCTGTGCTTATAGTAGACACTTAAATACTTACTGAATTGAACTGAACTAGCCTTATTAAATCGTGCCATTACTAGACATCAAGGTGCTCACCCATCTGTTTCTATGGTCCTTATATTACCATTTCTCATACATCTTAACATCAAAGATATTACACTAGCCAGTGCACCTCCTAATATGTGTTCCATCTCAGTTCATCACTGATGAAGTTTGTAACAATCACAGCACTCCAGCATGCCAGGAGCCATCTACATCCATATTCTAGTACCACCAGCCATGAGGTTTTTATTCCAGCCAGCAGGTGAGTAATCCACTTCCCAAATCCCATTTTAGACTCTGCTTCCTTACACATTCCTGTTACAAACTGTCTTAGACTAAGCTCCTTAGGAACAGCCTCTGAGATGGGGAGTTGCATGCAGAAAGTTTATTGGGGAGTTTTCTTGAGAAATACACACATAAGGGAGTGAGAAAGATAGGATCGGGTAGAGGGAGAGGTGGACCAGTGATTTGCTTGTAGTAGAGGCCTCTGCCTATCTTATGGGGAGCTCTGGAGATGGGATGGCCCTTCAGAGTTGTTACAAATTGAACATGGGGGCCAGGCTTTTGTACCCCTACACTAGCCAGTCAATGGTTGCAGGCCACCCCTTGGGCAAGGGATAACTATACCATGAGGCAGTATCTGAGAGTAATTCCCAATGAGAGATAGAGCCTTGAGCCATCATCATCTGATAGTTCCAGTAGTTGGGGGATGATTGTATTGACGCTGAAGAGGGGAATGACTTATTGTTGGCCAATGGGAGCTCTTCATGTAGGTTTTTGTATCTTTTGACCTGACCCATTGGTTTTTTATAGCTTTCTTGCTTTCTGGTATAATACATTGCAGGCTAAGCTAACATATTACCTGAATAAGAACTGGAATCGACCATTTCTCCAAGGATTTTTTTTTAAAGTGAGAAATTGTAATTAGAGACCACAAAATTAGTGTTAGCATTATTTATTGATTCTAGGCCTTTTTAGTGGACAGAACTAAAATACATATTTTAGTATGTTAAAAAAATTACAAGTTCAGATTAATAGTGCCATTTCAAATTTAACATTATAGGATTTTTACTTAATTTCTTTGAGTTTGTACTTTTATTCTTTTTTCCTTACATTGAAAATCTTAGTACATGACAACATGGAAGTAAATATGTATATTACCCTATTCTATTCTCTCTCTTTATATGTATATATTATATATATATAGCTTCAAATTGTAATACTATTACTATAACATGGTACAGAATGACATTTTAAAAATATATCTTCATAGTTTTCTCTAGAATATATTCCAATGTGTTCTAGAATCACTTGAAATATTTCTTTTCTTTGTGTAGTTGTCACTGATATAATTTTTGTCTTGCTAGTAAAATATAAGCATAGTAGATCCTAAAATTAATTTGACTTTCCATTCATTTTGAAGTTTTGAGTGAAATTCATTTTACGATAGAATTAATTGGTTGAAGTGAAAATGACTAGTGAAGGAACACCATTTTGAAGCGGGATCTCCTAGGATTCTGTCAAATCACTCTTCTTGATCTTAATACTATTCAGCTTGTTTATTTATTACTTGTAGGAGGACATATTCTTGTCAAATTTACAGATAACATGTAGCCAAAAAGATAAGAGAATTTAGTGGATGACAAAATCAGGGTCACAAATAATCTTGATTCCCTAATGGTCTAAATTTAACACAATGACATATGACAGGTACAGCTGAATATGTAGTTATCTTTTACTCTATTTAATCCATAAAAGCATTAGAAAAGACATAATAAAATGATAAATGTAAACTTACATTTATTAATAAGAAGGGCACTTTTGAGTACTTAGTATATTCAGTAAATTCAGTTAGGATCCAAATCTGGCAGTCTGATTCCAAGACCTTAAGTACACGTCTTACCCACCTTTTTACAGATGATATTTTGAAGATTAAAGCAGTTGAGAAACCTCTCCAAGTTTCTAGTAAGCTAGAGGACTGGGAGTCAATCCCATGACGCTTGATCTTATAGCTGGTTTGTTTACTACTCTGCTGTACTGCCTTCCTGTAACAACTGCTACATACCCGCCACCAGGTACTTTAATACAAAACATTATTGACTGTAGCTTGCTAACAACCCTATAAGGTCACTATCATCCCTCCCAATTTCACAGACAGGCAAATGAAAGTTCAAGAAGTTAAGCAAGGGTCTTCCCTGGTGGTGCAGTGGTTGAGGGTCCGCCTGCCAATGCAGGGAATGCAGGTTCGTGCCCGGTCTGGGAGGATTCCACATGCCACGGAACGGCTGGGTCCTTGGGCCATGGCCACTGAGCCTGCACATCCGGAGCCTGTGCTCCGCGACGCGTGAGGCCACAGCGGTGGGAGGCCCGCATACCGCAAAAAAAACCCCCAAAAAACAAACAAACAAAAAAAAAGTTAAGCAAGTTGCCCAAGGTTACATGGATAGTGAGTTGTAAAGTTGCCATTTATACCTAGTACTGTCTGACTCCAAAGCCCATATATTTAAAAAATTTAAAAAGATTTTAATACATTTTAAAGGTTACTTTCCATTTACACTTGTTACAAAATATTGTCTGTATTTTACACCCAATAGTTTGTGCCCCCCATTCCCCCACCCCTATATTGCCCCTTCCCCCCACCTCACTGATAATCACTAGTTTGTTCTCTATAGCTGTGTCTGCTTCTTTTTTTGTTATATTCACTAGTTTTTGTAATTTTTTAGATTCCACATATAAGTGATATCAGACAGTATTTGGCTTTCTCTGATTTGTTTCACTTAGCATAATGCCCTACAAGTCTATCCATGTTGCTGCAAATGGCAAAATTTTGTTCTTTTTTATGGCTGAGTAGTATTCCATTGTGTGTGCGTGTGTGTGTGTGTGTGCGTGCGTGTGTGTGTGTGTGTGTATGCCACATCTTCTTTATCCATTCATCTGTTGATGGACATGTAGGTTGCTTCCATATCTTGGCAATTGTAAATAATGCTGCTATGAACACTGGGGCACATGTTTTCTTTTCCAATTAATGTTTTTGGTATTTTTTTGGTGTATACACAGGAGTGGAATTGATGGGTCATATGGTAGTTCTATTTTTAGTTTTTTGAGGAACGTCCATACAGTTTTCCACAGTGGCTGCACCAACTTACATTCCCACCAACAGTGTACAAGGATCCCCTTTTCTCTACATCCTCACTAACATTTGTTACCTGTGTTCTTTTTTTTTTTTTTTTTTTTGTGGTACGCGGGCCTCCCACCGTTGCGGCCCCTCCCATTGCGGAGCACAGGCTCCGGACGCGCAGGCCCAGCGGCCACGGCTCACGGGCCCAGCCGCTCCGTGGCATGCGGGATCCTCCCGGACCGGGGCATGAACCGGTATCCCCTGCATCGGCAGGCGGACTCCCAACCACTGCGCCACCAGGGAAGCCCTGTGTTCTTTTTGATGATAGCCATTCTAACAGGTGTGAGGTGATATCTCATTGCGGTTTTGGTTTGCATTTCCCTGATGATTAGTGATGCTGAGTATCTTTTCATGTGCCTGCTGGCCATCTGCATTCCCTCTTTGGAAAAATGTCTATTCAGGTCTTCTCAAAGCCCATATTCTTAAGCATTATGTTGTGCAGGAAGGAAAGATGTGACAAAAACAATAACATTAGTGGAAAAGACTAAGTGCTAGTTCAGCGTGAAGCAGAGGTATGATGTCACTACCACCAAGGCGAATGCCACCTGAGGCTGTGTTCTAGAAATAAGTTTTCAGAGCAAGGGAGGTTAACAGTCCCATTCTATTCTGTCATGGCAGAGCACACATTGGGAACATTGGGCTTCTGGGCTTTACACTTTGAAAGAGGATTACTGATGCACCTGAAACTCATCCAGATGTGAATGCTGAGCATGGAGAAATATCTGAGTAACATGTTTATGGAAGAACTGTGGAAAAGCTAAGAATAGTTAGCCACTGCCCCCAAAGAGGAGTCTCAAGGGATGCTGAATAGCTAGTATTTGAAGCGTCTTCATGTGGTGGAGGATTAGATACAATCTGTATGGTTCCAGAGGAAAAAAAATAAGCTGCAAATATAGGGAATCAAAGAGTTGGATGTAGTTTCTCAAGGAGAGGAAGGACCTCCTGGCATTTGGAACTTTTTAGAAAAGAAATGGGCTTCCTTGTAAGAGAATGAATTCTTTTTCAGTGACAGAGAACCTGAATGACCACTTATGATGGGTGTTAAAGACATATGCCAGGTGTTTTGGTTCTTAAATTTAGTGAGTATAAGAATCACCAAAGGGAACTTGTTAAATACTGACTCCCAGGTATGCCTTCAGAAGTATTGATTCAGTGGATCTGGGATAAGGTCCTGGAATCTGCATTTTTAACAAGCAGCTCAATGGGTCCAAATCAGGTGATCAGCGACCTACGCTTTGAGAGCTAGTGAGACTAGATAAACTTTGAGGTCTCGTCTACTTATTTTACAAATAAGCATTTTAGTGAAAAATGTGTGTAGTCAATATAATGACTATTAAAAGAGAGTTGTCTTTAGTTTCAGAATAGATCCAAGACAAACTTCTTTAATATGTTGATGGTTATGAGAGACAAAAATATTGGAATGTAGGCTCTTAGGATATGGAAGGAGAAGGCTTGATTCTTAATCAATGTCATAAAAGATAAGACTTTAAGAGCAAAATAGAAGATAGAAATCCAGTTTGAAGATCTTTAAACACTGTAAGTAAGGAACCCACTCTGCATATGCCAAGGAGCAATCTGATGGGGACCTGGAAAAAGCTGTCAATTATCCTAAAGGACAGCACCTGTGTAAGGTTAACACCTAACAGGTTTGGGGGCCCAGGTTTATATAAACTGCAGCCTAAAACTGACAAAACAAGTGTGGTGAGAGTGTCTTCTAACTCTGGCCCACTTTCTGTTGGGCTAAAGAGCTTTTGCTGGCAAGTTTAATATATATTTGATTAATCTTAACTTTTACTTAAAGCGTGCAACCTGAGAGCCGCATTTTAGGAACTACTGTATCCTGAAATGTTTTTGCTCTCTGTAAATAGGTTTTCAACACTGGTACTTGGAGTAATTTACTGTCCCATGTCCAGACTTTTAAAAGTATTTAATTTGCATAGTGATTCATTTGTTTAAGTGTATTACAGTATTTAAAAGATGTTTTTTTCTTTGAAAATCATTCAAATGATTTGAAAATCATTAAAGGTTAGTTGAGGAATTGGTGTTCCTGGCTGTTTTGTTGATTGATAGTATTGATGTGCTTTTTTTTAGTTCATTAAAGACTAACAAGTGACCTCTGTTTTAAATTTAAGGTATATAAAGTTTCCAAATGGCAGTTACATGTTGATAATAAGTTAGACCCTTGTTTCTGTTTAATTTCTCTTGCCTCCTTTTAATGGCTGCAGACCTACTTGTCGACTCTTCTTGAATCATGAGAGATGAAATAGCAACAACAGTCTTCTTTGTCACAAGATTAGCAAAAAAACATGATAAATTGAGTAAACAACAGATAGAAGACTTTGCAGAAAAGTTGATGACGATCTTGTTTAAAACATACAGAAGTCACTGGCACTCTGATCACCCTTCTAAAGGTCAAGGCTTCAGGTGAGAGTTGATATGCATGGCAAAGGGAAGTAAGAAGTTAGCAGTAAACACCTGCAATGATTTTGTTGGCAGCCTTTAAGTAATGAAAATTTTATGGGCTCAAATTTATTTGTTTGAACTTGGACTTGAAAAAAGGAGGTGTGGTAGGTAATAGTACAAGTCAAAAACTATAGAGAAAACCTCTTTATGTGAGGTGGATTAAACAATTTCTAACTTGTGTTTACCCTGAAGGTTATACAGTGAACCTTTGGTGTGACTTAGTAATGGAATCCATGTTCTGAGTTGCTGTGTAAAAAGTCGGTATTTTACTCTTGCTGTAAAACTGGAGGGTGGCCAAGGAGTTGAGGAAAGATGGGAGTGAGGTGGGAGCTGTGTGTATTGGGTTTCTTGCCTACAACATTATTCTCCAGCTAAAGTACCTGTCACCACGTCTTTGATTCCCTTTCCTTGTTTTTAAAGGTGTATCAGGATAAACAATAATCAGAGTAAAGATCCTATTCTAGAAAGGGCTTGTGCTGAAAGTAACGTGGATTTTTCTCACCTGGGACTTCCGAAGGAGATGACCATATGGGTAGATCCCTTTGAAGTGTGCTGTAGGTGAGTAATCTCATTGGAGTTAGTTTGTGTGCTCTGTGACCCTTGGAAATCTTAGGGTATTTAGTCAGCTCTATGCACCTTTGTGAAAGGTGATGCTCCAAAGCCCTGGATTAGCAGGGAGGGCACAGGGTGGCTAAGACTAGAGGCAAACTATATCAGACAACACAGACTTCCCAATTAGGGTGGATGGAGTGGGAAGCACAAAGATTTTTGCATAGTATTTGAAATTTGACTTTAATCACTGCATCATATTGCCAACTGTAGATTATAATGTCCAAGTATTATAGGCAGTATCAAGGGGGAAGAGGAGTTATTTACCAACAGCAATTCAGTCCGTCAGTTGAATCGAAAGAAAGTAGTCTGACTTTATCTTAGTTAATTCCTAGAAAGCTTTTATATAATCCTTGACCCCTGCCAATTACGACAGTATTAGTAGCTGAAGGTCATAATGTCTCTCAATGTGCTTTGCTGTCAAGCCATTTCAATTTGTTTTTTTTTTAAATTGCAGTATAGTTGATTTACAAAATTATATTAGTTTCAGGTATATAACATAGTAATTCAAAGTTTTTACAGATTATACCCCATTTAAATTTATTATAAAACATTAGCTATATTCCCTGTGCTGTACTATATCCTTGTAGCTTATTTATTTTATACATAGTAGTTTGTACCTACCCCTATCTTTCCCCTCCCCATTTCCCTTTGCCCTGCTGGTAACCACTAGTTTGTTTTCTATGTCTGCTGAGTCTGTTTCTGTTTTGTTATATACATATGTTTTATTTTTTAGATCCCACATATAAATGATATAGTACAGTATTTGATTTTCTCTGTCTGACTTACTTCACTAAGCATAATACTCTCTAGGTCCATCCATGTTGCTGCAAATGGCAGAATTTCATTCTTTTTTATGGCTGAGTAGTACTCAGTTGTATATATACATGCCACATCTTCTTTATCCATTCATCTGTTGATGGACACTTGGGTTGCTTCTGTCTTAGCTATTGTAAATAGTGCTGCCCTGAACATTGGGGTGCATGCATCTTTTCAAATTTCCTGGATATGTACCCAGGAGTGTTTTTTTATTTTCTGGATATATACCTAGGATATATATTGCTGGATCATATGGTAATCCTACTTTTAATTTGAGGAAGCTCCATACTGTTTTCCATAGTGGCTGCACCAATTTACATTCCCACTGATAGTATACAAGGGTTTCATTTTCTCCATGTTCTCGCCAACATTTGGTATTTGTAGACATTTTGATGATAGCCATACTGACAGGTGTGAGGTGATGTCTCATTGTTTTGATTTGCATTTCTCTAATAATGTAAGATGTTGAGCATCTCGTTATGTGCCTGTTAGCCATTTGTATGTCCATTTCTTTGGAAAAATGTCTATTCAGGTCTTCTGAACATTTTTTTTGAATTTTATTTTATTTATTTTTTTATACAGCAAGTTCTTATTAGTTATCCATTTTATACTTATTAGTGTATGTATGTCAATCCCAATCTCCCAATTCATCACACCCACCCCCCACCACTGTACCCCCTTGGTGTCCATATGTTTGTTCTCTACATCTGTGTCTCAGTTTCTGCCCTGCAAACTGGTTCATCTGTACCATTTTTCTAGGTTCCACATATATGCGTTAATATACGATATTTGTTTTTCTCTTTCTGACTTACTTCACTCTGTATGACAGACTGTATGACAGTCTCTAGATCCATCCACGTCTCTGCAAATGACTCAATTTCATTCCTTTTTATGGCTGAGTAATATTCCATTGTATATATGTACCACATCTTCTTTATCCATTCATGTGTTGATGGGCATTTAGGTTGCTTCCATGTCCTGGCTGTTGTAAATAGTGCTGCAACGAACATTGGAGTGCATGTGTCTTTTTGAATTATGGTTTTCTCTGGGTATATGTCCAGCAGTGGTATTTTTGGGTCATATGGTAATTCTATTTTTAGTTTTTTAAGGAACCTCCATATTGTTCTCCATAGTGGCTGTATCAATTTACATTCCCACGCACAGTGCAACAGGGTTCCCTTTTCTCCACATCCTCTCCAGCATTTATTGTTTGTAGATTTTTTGATGATGGCCATTCTGACAGGTGTGAGGTGACACCTCATTGTAGTTTTGATTTGCATTTTTCTAATAATTAGTGATGTTGAGTAGCTTTTCATGTTCTTCTTGGCCATCTGTATGTCTTCTTTGGAGAAATGTCTATTTAGGTCTTCTGCCCATTTTTAGATTGGGTTGTTTGTTCTTTTAATATTGAACTGCATGAGCTGTTTATATATGTTGGAGATTAATCCTTTGTCTGTTGATTCGTTTGCAAATATTTTCTCCCATTCTGAGGGTTGTCTTTTTGTCTTGTTTGTAGTTTCCTTTGCTGTGCAAAAGCTTTGAAGTTTCATTAGGTCCCATCTGTTTATTTTTGTTTTTATTTCCATTACTCTAGGAGGTGGATCAAAAAAGATCTTGCTGTGATTTATTTCAAAGAGTGTTCTTATGTTTTCCTCTAGGAGTTTTATAGTATCCCATCTTACATTTAGGTCTCTAAACCAATTTGAGTTTATTTTTGTATATGGTGTTAGGGACTGTTCTAATTTCATTCTTTTACATGTAGCTGTCCAGTTTTCCCAGCACCACTTATTGAAGAGACTGTCTTTTCTGCATTGTATATCCTTGCCTCCTTTGTCATAGATTAGTTGACCATAAGTGCGTGGGTTTATCTCTGGGCTTTCTATCTTGTTCCATTGATCTATATTTCTGTTTTTGGCCAGTACCATATTGTCTTGATTACTGTAGCTTCATAGTATCGTCTGAAGTCAGGGAGTCTGATTCCTCCAGCTCCATTTTTTTCCTTCAAGACTGCTTTGGTTATTAGGGGTCTTTTGTGTCTCCATACAAATTGTAAGGTTTTTTGTTCTACTTCTATAAAAAATGCCATTGGTGGGCTTCCCTGGTGGTGCAGTGGTTGAGAGTCCGCCTGCCGATGCAGGGGACATGGGTTCATGCCCCGGTCCGGGAAGATCCCACATGCCGCGGAGCAGCTGGGCCTGTGAGCCATGGCCACTGAGCCTGCACGTCCGGAGCCTGTGCTCCGCAACGGGAGAGGCCACAACAGTGAGAGGCCCGTGTACCACAAAAATAAATAAATAAATAAATGCCATTGGTAATTTGATAGGGATTGCATTGAATCTGTAGATTGCTTTGGGTAGTATAGTCATTTTCACAATATTGAGTCTTCCAATCCAAGAACATGGTATATCTCTCCATCTGTTGGTATCATCTTTAATTTCTTTCATCAGTGTCATAGTTTTCTGCATACAGGTCCTTTATCTCCCTAGGTAGGTTTATTCCTAGGTATTTTATTCTTTTTGTTGCAATAGTAAATGGGAATGTTTCCTTAATTTCTCTTTCAGATTTTTCATCATTAGTGTATAGGAATGCAAGAGATTTCTGTGCATTAATTTTGTATCCTTCAACTTCACCAAATTCATTGATTAGCTCTAATAGTTTTCTGGTGGCATCTTTAGGATTCTCTATGTATAGTATCATGTCATCTGCAAACAGTGACAGTTTTATTTCTTTTGCAATTTGTATTCTCTGATTGCCGTGGCTAGGACTTTATGTTGAATAATAGTGGTGAGAGTGGAACTCCTTGTCTTGTTCCTGATTTTAGAGGAAATGCTTTCAGTTTTCCACCATTGAGAATGATGTTTGCTGTGGGTTTGTCATATATGGCTTTTATTATGTTGAGGTAGGTTCCCTCTGCCCACTTTCTGGAGAGATTTTATGATAAATGTGTGTTGAATTTTGTCAAAAGCTTTTTCTGCATCTATTGAGATGATCATATGGTTTTTCTTCTTCAGTTTGTTAATATGGTGTATCACATTGATTGATTTGCGTATATTGAAGAATCCTTGCATCCCTGGGATAAATCCCACTTGATCGTGGTGTATGATCCTTTAAATGTTTTGTTGGATTCTGTTTGCTAGTATTTTGTTGAGGATTTTTGCATCTATATTCATCAGTGGTATTGGTCTGTAATTTTCTTTTTTTGTAGTACCTTTGTCTGGTTTTGGTATCAGGGTGATGGTGGCCTCACAGAATGAGTTTGAGAGTGTTCCTTCCTCTGCAATTTTTGGAAGAGTTTGAGAAGGATGGGTGTTAGCTCCTCTCTAATTATTTGATAGATTCACCTGTAAAGCCATCTGGTCGTGTACCTTTGTTTGTTGGGAGATTTTTAATCACAGTTTCAATTTCATTACTTGTGACTGGTCTGTTAATATTTTCTGTTTCTTCCTCGCTCAGTCTTGGAAGGTTATACATTTCTAAGAATTTGTCCATTTCTTCCAGGTTGTCCATTTTATTGGCATAGAGTTGCTTGTAGTAATCTCTTAGGATGCTTTGTATTTCTGCGGTGTCTGTTGTAACTTATTTTCCATTTCTAATTTTATTGATTTGAGTCCTCTCCCTCTTTTTCTTGATGAGTCTGGCTAATGGTTTATCAATCTTGTTTATCTTCTCAAAGAACCAGCTTTTAATATTATTGACCTTTGCTATTGCTTTCCTTGTCTCTTTTTCATTTTTTTCTGCTCTAATATTTATGATTTCTTTCCTTCTACTAACATTAGGTTTTTGCTTTGTTTTTTTTTTTTTTTTTTTTTTTGCGGTATGCGGGCCTGCCTCTCACTGTTGTGGCCTCTCCTGTTGCAGAGCACAGGCTCCGGACGTGCAGGCTCAGTGGCCATGGCTCACGGGTCCAGCCGCTTCACGGCATGTGGGATCTTCCCAGACCGGGGCACAAACCCGTGTCCCCTGCATCAGCAGGCGGACCCTCAACCACTGCGCCACCAGGGAAGCCCGTAACATTAGGTTTTTTGTTCTACTTTCTCTAGTTCCTTTAGGTGTAATATTAGATTGTGTATTTGCAATGTTTGTTGTTTCTTGAGGTAGAATTGTATTGCTATAAACTTCCCTCTTAGAATTCCTTTTGCTGCATCCCATAGGTTTTGGATCATCATGTTTTCACTCTCATTTGTTTCTAGGTATTTTTTAATTTCCTCTTTGATTTCTTCAGTAACCTCTTGGCTATTTAGTAACATAGTGTTTAGCCTCCATGTGTCAGTGTGTTTTATTTTTTGTTCCCTGTAATTGATTTCTAATCTCATAGTGTTGTGATCAGAAAAGATGCTTGATATGATTTCAATTTTCTTAAATTTACTGAGGCTTGATTTGTGACCCAAGATGTGATCTATCCTGGAGAATGTTCTGTGCGCACTTGATAAGAAAGTGTAATCTGCAGTTTTTGGATGGAATGTCCTATAAATATCAATTAAATCTATCTGGTCTATTGTGTCATTTAAAGGTTGTGTTTCCTTATTAATTTTCTCTTTGGATGATCTGTCCATTGGTGTATGTGAGTTGTTAAAGTCTCCCACTGTTATTGTGTTACTGTTGATTTCCTCTTTTAGAGCTGATAGCAGTTGCCTTATGTATTGAGGTGCTCCTATGTTGGGTGCATATATATTTATAATTGTTATATCTTCTTCTTGGGTTGATCCCTTGATCATTATGTAGTGTCCTTCCTTGTCTCTTGTAACAGTCTTTATTTTAAAGTCTATTTTATCTGATATGAGTATTGCTACTCCAGCTTTCTTTTGATTTCCACTTGCATGGAATATCTTTTTCCATTCCCTCACTTTCAGTCTGTATGTGTCCCTAGGTCTGAGGTGGGTCTCTTGTAGACAGCATATATATGGGTCTTGTTTTTGTATCCTTTCAGCAAGCCTGTGTCTTTTGGTTGGAGCATTTAATCCATTCGCGTTTAAGGTAATTATCGATATGTATGTTCTTATAACCATTTTCTTAATTGTTTTGGGTTTGTTTTTGTAGGTCCTTTTCTTGTCTTTTTTTTCCCACTTAGAGAAGTTCCTTTAGCATTTGTTGTAGAGCTGGTTTGGTGGTGCTGAATTCTCTTAGCTTTTGCTTGCCTGTAAAGCTTTTGATTTCTCCATTGAATATGAATGAGATCCTTGCTGGGTAGAGTAATCTTGGTTGTAGGTTCTTCCCTTTCATCACTTTAAATATGTCATGCCACTCCCTTCTGGCTTGTAGAGTTTCTGCTGAGAAATCAGCTGTTAACCTTATGGGAGTTCCCTTGTATGGTATTTGTTGTTTTTCCCTTGCTGCTTTCAATAATTTTTCTTTGTCTTTAATTTTTGCCAATTTGATTACTATGTGCCTCAGCATGTTTCTCCTTGGGTTTATCCTGTATGGCACTCTCTGCGCTTCCTGGACTTGGGTGACTATTTCCCTTCCCATGTTCGGGAAGTTTTCGACTATAATCTCTTCAAATATTTTATAGGGTTCTTTCTCTCTCTCTTCTTCTGGGATCCCTATAATGCCAATGTTTTTGCATTTAATGTTGTCCCAGAGGTCTCTTAGGCTGTCTTCATTTCTTTTCATTCTTTTTTCTTTATTTTGTTCCACAGCAGTGAATTTCACCATTCTGTCTTCCAGGTCACTTATCCGTTCTTCTGCCTCAGTTATTCTGCTATTGATTCTTTCTAGTGTATTTTTCTTTTCAGTTATTGTATTGGTCCTCTCTGTTTGTGTGTTCTTTAATTCTTCTAGGTCTTTGTTAAACGTTTCTTGCATCTTCTCGATCTTTGCCTCCATTCTTTTTCTGAGGTCCTGGATCATCTTCACTATCAGTATTCTGAATTCTTTTTCTGGAATGTTGCCTATCTCCACTTCATTTAGTTATTTTTGTGGGGTTTTGTCTTGTTCCTTTATCTGGTACATAACCCTCTGCCTTTTCATCTTGTCTTTCTGTGATTGTGGTTTTTGTTCCACAGGCTGCAGGATTGTAGTTCTTCTTGCTTCTGCTGTCTGCCCTCTGGTAGATGAGGCTATCTAAGAGGCTTGTGCAAGTTTCCTGATGGGAGGGGCTCGTGGTGGGTAGAGCTGGGTGTTTCTCTGGTGGGCAGAGCTCAGTAAAACTTTAATCTGCATGTCTGCTGATGGGTGGGGCTGGGTTCCCTTCCTGTTGAGTGTTTGGCCTGAGATGCCCCAGCACTGGAGCCTACCTGGGCTCTTTGGTGAGGCTAATGACAGACTCTGGAGGGCTCGCACCAAGGAGTACTTCCTAGAACTTCTGCTGCCAGTGTCCTTGTCCTCATGGTGAAACATAGACACCCTCTGCCTCTGCAGGAGACCCTCCAACACTAGCAGGTAGGTCTTGTTCAGTCTCCTATGGGGTCACTGCTCCTTCTCCTGGGTCCTGATGCGCACACTACTTTCTGTGTGCCCTCCAAGGGTGGAGTCTCTGTTTCCCCCAGTCCTGTCGAAGTCCTGCAATCAAATCCCTCTAGCCTTCAAAATCTGATTCTCTAGGAATTCCTCCTCCCGTTGCCAGATGCCCAGGTTGGGAAACCTGACGTGGGGCTCACAACCTTCACTCCAGTGGGTGGACTTCTGTAGTATAAGTGTTCTTCAGTTTGTGAGTCACCCACCCAGCAGTTATGGGATTTAATTTTATTGTGATTGCGCCCCTCCTACCATGTCACTGTGGCTTCTCCTTTGTCTTTGAATGGGGAGTATCTTTTTTGGTGAGTTCCAGTGTCTTCCTGTCGATGATTGTTCAGCACTTAGTTGTGATTCCGGTGCTCTCACAAAAGGGAGTGAGAGCATGTCCTTCTACTCTGTCATCTTGAACCAATCCTATCTGTCCATTTTTTGACTGGGTTGTTTGCTTGTTGTTGTTTTTTTCATATTGAGTTGTATATTGTGGATATTAATTCCTTGTCAGTTATGTTATTTGGAAATATTTTCTTCCATTCAGTAGGTTATCTTTTTGTTTTCTTGATGGTTTCCTTTGCTGTGCAAAAGCTTTTAAGTTTAATTGGGTCCTATTTGTTTATTTTTGTTTTCTTTGCCTTAGGAGACACATCCAAAAAAAAATATTACTACAGTTTATATTAGGTTTCTGCCTATGTTTTCATCTAGGGGTTTACGTGGTTTGCAGTCTTACATATAGGTCTTTAATCCATTTTGAGTTTATTGTTTATATGTGTGAAAAACTGTTATAATTTCATTGTCTACTTGTAGCTGCTCTGTTGTCCCAGCACCACTTATTGAAGAGACTGTCTTTTCCCCATTGTATATTCTTGCCTCTCTGTCATAGATTAATTAACCATAGGTGCATGGGTTCATTTCTGGGCTCTCTGTTCTCTTCCACTGATCTATATGTCTATTTTTGTACCAGTATCATACTGTTTTGATTACCAGAGTTTTGTAATATAGGCTGAAGTGCAGGAGCTTGATACCTCCAGCTCTGTTCTTTCTCAAGATTGCTTTGGCTATTTGGGGTCTTTTGTGTTTTCATACAAATCTTAGAATTATTTGCTATAGTTCTGTGAAAAATGCCATTAGTATTTTGATAGGGATGGCATTGAATCTGTAGATCGCCTTGGGTATTATGGTTATTTTAACAATATTAATTCTTCCAATCCATGAACATGGTATGTCTTTCCATCTGTTTTTGTCTTCAGTTTCTTTCATCAGAGTTTTATAAATTTCTGAGTACAGATCTTTTTACCTTCTTAGTTAGATTTATTCTTAGGTATTTTATTCTTTTTGATGTGATGGTAAATGAGATTGTTTTCTTAATTTCTTTCTGATAGTTCATTGTTAGTGTGTAGAAATGTAACAGATTTCTGCAACAAATTTCTGTATACTAGTTTTGTATTCTGCAATTTTACCAAATTGTTTTCTGGTGGTATCTTTAGGATTTTCTATGTATACTATCATGTCATCTGCAAACAGTGACAGTTTTACTTCTTCCTTTCCAATTTGGATTCCTTTTCTTTTTCTTGTCAGATTGCTGTGTCTAGAGTTTTGAATACTATGTTGAATAAAAGAGGTGCGAGTCGGTATCTTTGTCTTGTTCTGATCCTAGAGAAAATGCTGTCAACTTTTTATGATGAGTATGATGTTAGCTGTGGACTTACCATATATGGCCTTTGTTATGTTGAGAGATGTTCCCTCTATACCCACTTTGTGGAGAGTTTTTATTATAAATGAATGTTGAATAGTGTTGAAAGGTTTTTGTACATCTATTGAGATGATAATAGGATCTTTTATTCAACTTGTTAATGTGATGTATTGCATTGATTTGTGGTTATTGAACCATCCTTGCATTCCTGGGATAAATCCCACTTGACATGGTGTATGATCCTTTTAATGTATTGTTGGATTTGATTTGCTAATATTTTGTTGAGGATTTTTGCATCTATGTTCATCAGTGATACTGACCTGTAATTTTTTTCTGTGATATCTTTGTCTGGTTTTGGTATCAGGGTGATGTGGCCTCATAGAATGAGTTTGGAAGTGTTCCTTCCTCTGCAATTTTTTGGAAGAGTTTGAGAAGGATAGGTGTTCACTCTTCTCTAAATGTTTGCTAGAACTCACCTGTAAAGCTGTCTGGTTCTGGAATTTTGTTTGTTGGGAGTTTCTTTTTTTTTTTTTTTTTCCATTATTAATTCAATTTCATTACTGGTAATTGGTCTGTTCATGTTTTCTATTTCAGCCTGGTTCAGTCTTGGGAGATTGTACAGTTCTAGGAATTTGTCCATTTCTTCTAGGTTGTCCATTTTATTTGCATATGGTTATTCATAGTAATCTCTTGTGATCTTTTTATTGTTTGTAACTTCTTTTTTATTTCTGATTTTATTGATTTGGGCCTTCTCTTTTTCTCTTGATGAATTTGGCTAAAGGTTTATCAATTTTGTTTATCTTTTCAAAGAACCACCTCTTAGTTTCATTGATCTATTTTTTTGTTTGTTTTTTGTCTCTATTTCATTTCTGCTCTGATATTTATAATTTCTTTCCTTCTAACAACTTTGGACTTTATTTGTCTTCTTCTAGTTTCTTTTGATGTAAGGTTAGGCTGTTTGAGACTTTTGTTTCCCAAGGTAGGCTTGTATCACTATAAACTTCCCTCTTAGAACTACTTTGCTACATCCCATAGATTTTTGGATCATTGTGTTTTTGTTTTCATTTGTCTCCAGGTATTTTTTGATTTCCTCTTTGATTTCTTCAACGATCCATTGGTTGTTTAGTTTATATTGTTTAGCCTTTACATGTTTGTGGGTTTTTTTTTTTTCAGTTTTCTTATAGTGATTTCTAGTTTTGTAGCATTGTGTCAGAAAAGATGCTCAATATGATTTCAGTCTTCTTAAATGTACTGAGAGTTGATTTGTGGCCTAGCATATGATTTGTCCTGGAGAATGTTCCATGTACACTTGAAAAGAATGTGTATTCTGCTGCTTTTGGATGGAATGCCCTGTAGATATCTGTTAGGTCCATTTGGTCTACTGTGTCATTTAAGGCTAGTGTTTCCCTCTTGATTTTCTGTCTGGATGATCTGTCCATTGATATAAGTGGGGAGTTAAAGTCCCCTAGTATTATTGTGTTACTGTCAAGTTGTCCCTGTATCTCTGTTAATATTAACTTTACATATTTAGGTGCTCCTATGTTGGGTGCATATATATTTACAATTGTTATACCTTCTTCTTGGATTGATCCCTTGATCATTATGTAATGTCCTTCTTTGTCTCTTGTTACAGTTTTTGTTTTAAAGTCTACTTTGTCTTAGAGTCTACTTTGTCTGGTGTAAGTATTGCTACCCTGGCTTTCTTTTCATTTCTATTTACATGGTATACCTTTTCCTGTCCTCTCACTTTCAGTGTATGTGTGTCTTTAGATATGAAGTGAGTTTCTTGTAGACAGCATATATATGAATATTGTTTTTGTATCTTCAGTCACTCTATATCTTTTGATTAGAACGTTTATTCCAGTTACGTTTAACGTAATTATTGATTGGTATGTACTTACAGCCAGTTTATTAATTGTTTTGGTGTTGTTTTTGTAGTTATTTTGCTCCTTTCTTCTTTTCTCTCTTCCCTCGTTATTTGATGACTATCTTTAGTGCTATGTTCAAATTTCTTTCTGTTTTTTGTGTATCTATTATGGATTTTAATTTTTGGTTACCATGAGGTTTATATATAGCAATCTATATATGTGATTATTTAAATTGCTCATCTCTTAATTTCAAATGCATTTTAACAACCCTGCATTTTTACTCCTCTCCCCTCATGATTACTGTTTTTTCACATCATATTTTCCATCTAATTCTTTTGTGTATCCCTTAACTACTTATTGCAGATCTAGGCAATTTTACTACTTTTGTCTTTTAACCTTCCTATTAGCTTTGTATGTGGTTGATCTTACTGCCTTTATTGTATATTTTGCCTTTACCAATGAGCTTTTTCCTTTCGTAATTTTCATGTTTCTAGTTGTGGTTTTTCTTTTTTGCTTAGCGAAGCCCCTTTTAACATTTCTTGTAAAGCTGCTTTGGTGATGCTGGACTCTTTTAGCTTTTGCTCATCTGTAAAACTTTTGATCTCTCTTTCAAATCTGAGGGTAAGCCTTGCCAAGTAGAATATTCTTGGCCATAGGTTTTTCATTTCATCACTTTAAATATACTGCAACACACCCTTCTAACCTGCAGAGTTTCTGCTGAAAAGTCAGCTGATAGCTTTATGGGGAGTCCCCTTACATGCAACCTGTTGCTTTTTTCTTGCTTTTAATATCCTCTCTTTATCTTTAATTTTTGCCATTTTAATTACAATGTATCTTGGTGCGGTCCTCCTTGGGTTGATCCTGTTTGAGGCTCTCTGTGTTTCCTGGACCTGGATATCTGTTTCCTCTGCCAGGTAGAGAAGGTTTCAGCTATATGTCTTCAAATATATTCTCTGACCCTTTTTCTTTTCTCCTTCTAGGATCCCTATAATGCGAATGTTAGCATTCTTGGTGTTTTTCCAGAGATCTCTTAAAGTATTCTAATTTCTTTTTATTCTTTTTTTCTGTTTCAGCTTCAGTGATTTCTATTACTCTGTCTTCCAGCTCACTGATCTGTTCCTCTGTATCATCTAGTCTACTGTTGATTCCTTCTACTGTATTTTCACTTCAGTGAAATTCTCCAGTTCTGCTTTGTTCTTCTCTGTATCTTCTAACTCTTTGTTTAACTTCTCACTATTTCCCTACATTCTTCTCCCAAGTTCTTTGTTCTTCTTTATGATCATTACCTTCAACTCTTTATTGGGTAGATTACCTTTCTCCACTTAATTCTTCTTCTGGGGTTTTATCCCATTCCTTCATTTGGAACATGTTCCTCTGTTTCCTCATTTTGCCTAATTTGTTTTTATTTCTATGTATCTGGTTGGTTGATAACATTTCCTGGCTTTGGAGAAGTAGCCTTTTGTAGGAGACATCCTGTGCATCCCAGCAGTGTACTCCCCTCTGGTCACCAGAACTATATGCTCTAGGGGTGCCCCCTATGTGGGATGTGTGGGTCCTTATGTTGTGGTGGACTGACTACTGTGGGTGGTCTAGTAGGTGGGGCTGGTCCCCGATCTGGTTGGTTGCCGGGCCCTGCCATGTATGGAGGCTGCCAGCTGCTGGTTGTGAGGTTGGGTCATTAGGAGACTGGCTGTGGAACCATGGGGAAAGGGGTCCTGGGGCTAGTGCTGGCTTACTGATGGGCAGAGCTGGGTTCTGACCTTGGTGGTTGTGGGGCTGAGGTTTCCAGTTCTAGTGTCAGCCTGCTGGTGGGTAGGGTCAGTTCCTGATACAACTGGTTGTGCATTCTGGAGTGTCTCAGAGTTGGTGCTGGCCCATTGGTGAATGGGGCTGGATCCCAAGGTGGCTGGCCGAGGAGTTCACGGTGTCCTGGAGCTGGTGTTGGCCTGCCAGTGGGTTGGGCGGTGGTTGAGAGGGTGCAGGGGCTAGTGTTGGCTCACTGGCTCACTAGAGCTGAGTCCTGAAATTTCTGGCTGCAGGGCCTGTGGGTCCTAGAGTTAGCTGGTATAGGCCGGCTGGGGGGTGGGGTGGGGCACCTCCCTGACATAGCTGGCTACAGGGTCTGAGGTGTCCCAAAGCTTGTTTTTGCTTGCTGGTAGGTGGGGCTGGATCCCCGAATGGCTGGCTGAGGGACCCAAGGTGTCTCAGAGCTAGTGTTGGCCTGTTGGCAGATGGGGTCTGGGCTCAGGTGATCTTGGAGCTGATGTTAGCCTGCTGGTGGGTGGGCTGGGAAGCCAGGGCCCAGGGGTCTTGAGGATGTCCACTCGTGGGTGAGGTTCCTCCCTGGGCTGGCCCTGGCTCCTTGGTGGTGGTGGGGTCAGGGTCCAGGGTATCCTGGGGCCGATTCCTTCCCACTGGTAGGCAGAGCTGGGTCCTGGGATCTCTGCCTGCAGGGCCCTGTGGGTCCTGGGGCTAGTGCTGGTGCACTGGTGTGTGGGGCCAGGCCCTGGGCCCTCTGTTGGACAGTGCTGCATCCTGGGGCAGCTGTGGGCTCAGGGGGTCTTAAGGCCGTGTACCTGCTAGTAGGTGGAGCTGTTTTCCCACCTAGCTAGTTGCTTGGCCTGAGGCATCTCAGCACTGGTGCTGAAGGGCTGATGGGCGGGTCTGGGTCCTGGTGCTAATAAGCTAGAGGAAGGATTTCAAAATGGCGCTTGCCAGCACGAATGTCCACGTGGTAGAACAAGCTCCCCAAAATGGTTGCTGTCAGTGTCTGTGTCCCCAGGATGAGCTCAAGTTGCCCCCTGCCTCTCCAGGAAGCTCTCCAAGATCAGCTGGTGGGTCTGACCCAGGCTCCTTTCAAATTACTGCTTCTGCCCTGGGTCCTGGAGATTTTGTGTGGGCCCTTTACGAGTGGCATCTCTATTTCCCACAGCCCTCTGACTTTCCCAAAGTAAGCCCCACTGGCATTCAAAGCCAAGCATTCTGGGGGCTCCTCTTCCTGGTACAGTATCCCTGGTCTGGGAAACTCCATGTGGGGCTCAGACCCATTGCTTCTTCGGGAGAACCTCTACAACTGTAATTAGCCCCCCACTTGTGTGTTGCCCACCCAGGGGTATGGGTCTGACCTATACCATGACTCTGCCCCTCTTACTGGTCTCATTGTGGTTCCTTCTCTATAACTTTAGTTGTAGAAATCTTTTCTGCTAGATTCCAGTCTCTCATCAATAGTTGCTCTCTAGATAGTTGTAATCTTGGTGTGCCCATGAGAGGAGGTAGGCCCAGGATCTTCCTACTCCACTATCTTGGCCAAGCTTTGAGAATTTGTTTTCTTTTTTTTTAAAGTAACTCTTCTTGTAAATTACTGAGTTGTTTCCAGAAAAGATTAGAGATAAAACCTGTGAGAATTTGAATCCCTAATGAATGCTTTATTTTCCTTTCCTACTTAGGTATGGTGAGAAAAATCATCCATTTACAATTGCTTCTTTCAAAGACAGATGGGAGGAATGGGAATTATCCCAACAAATCAGTGATGCTGTTAATAGAGCCACATTAGACTACTCCTCTGGCACTTCCTCTGATGAAGAAAGTTGTAACAAAGAACCTCAGATAATTCCTAAAGTCAGAAATCCAAAGAGTATTTATCAGGTAAATTGTTCTCCATTTCTTCTCTGTACATTTTTTTTTCTACTCTAATTCTAAAAAGAGTATGCTCACTGTAAAAGCAAAGAAACAAATAATTGGAAAATATGGAAAGATTATAAAGATTAAAATCACAATAATAATATTCTGGCAAAACCTTTTCTGTCTTTTTTTCTTCCTTCTCTCTCTTTATACCCTCTACTTGGCTGAGTGCACACTGATTTAGGGAGAATCTCTGACCCTTTGTATGTATGTAAATTTGTTTTCTTAATCACTTATGTATTGACATGTTAAAGCAATTTAAATATTTTACATTTTAAATCATTTGCTTCCCTTATAATTTATTTAGCTAATGTATTATTGGAAGACATCTAGGTTGTTTTCACATTGTTGTGATATTAAAAAAGCTAATTTTTACAGAGATGTCAGAATTCTAAGTTATTTCTAGAGATTTGATTCTCAGACATATAATTACTGGGTCATTGTGTATGAATATTTTATGAGTTCTTAACACAGGACAAAGTACCTTCTAGAAAGATGTCTTTGTTTGTAGTCTTACCAGCTCTATGTGAAAGTGTTTATCATTTTCCCTAAAATTGGGTATTCTCATTGAAAAATATCATTTTTATTAATTAAATTAAACATTAAAACAAAAACTCCATGTACCTAAGTGTTGTAGTTAATTACTGTCTTATGAATTTTTTCTCCTTTACCCATTTATCATTTGAGGTCCTAATGTGTTATTAAAGGCTTTTCAAAGGTTAGAAATATTTTAACCCCTTGTCATATTACTGGAAAACCTTTTTCCCCTAGCTTGTTTAGTTTTCTAAACTATATATGTAGTTTATATTTAGTTCTATATGTAAAGTTTAAAATTATGTAGTAAAATGTTTGCCCTTAATTCTATTTTTATGCTTAGAGAGATCTTCTTAATCTAAGGATCAGATCTGTAGTCAGCTATATTCTTTTAGAACAATGTCCTTTGAAAGTGTAGTCAGCAAAACATTTATATTGGTCATCTGAGATGTTTAAGATGGATGTTTCTAGACCTCAACCCCAGAGATTGTGATTAGATAGTTTTGGGTTGAGCGAGGCGGGGATCAGGTAGGAGAAAACACAGGAATATATACTAATTTGAGTAAATTTTTAAATTTTTTGTTTTTAAAATTCTTGTTTGGACTAAAGAATTTTGTTAAAAGATATGAAGTGACTTACTTCATACCCTAAAATGCAACTCAATTTTCCAAAGATAAGGATCTACTTTGATTTCTATTCATTTGTATTTCCTATGCTTTTGAAAAGTTGAACCTGTGAGTTATGGGTTTATATTTAATCCTTAGAAGTGGCTTATCAGTTTACAGAAAATCATCATGCTCCTTTTTTCTTCTTTTTTTCTCCCCAGGTTGAAAACTTGAAACAGCCCTTTCAATCTTGGTTCCATATCCCCCACAAAAGCAATATGGGGGATGGCCGAATGGGCCTCCTAGGAAATGCTTATCATGCATTGCATAAGATCCCTAAGGGTCACAGGCCTGCTGCTGGGCACCGGGTGGACAGGTACCACTGGGTCAACACACACCGATAGTGCAGCGGCTGGGCCCTCGCGGAGTAGAGCTCAGCAGAGCTACTTTATTTTCTCTGAAATGAAAACAAGTCTAAGCTCGAGAGGCCCAGGAAACAGAAAAAAAAACCACATTAGGGACTAGGGTGCATGATGGTGAATCCTCTCATGCAGATCATGACTGTGTTCTTAGCTGTACTTTTAATTCTTTAATTTTAAATGAAGGTTTATATAACACAAATGAATGTACCCAATAAGGTAATAGAATGAAGATATTGACCTGTAATAAGATTCAATGCATTATGAAGAGTAACAGTTTAAATAAACGTGCTGTGTTTTTAATACCTTCTTAGTTGAGTTTGTTGCAAGAAAGTTTTAAAAGTTCTTGTTTTTCATTAGCCATTAAAAAAAAAAAAGTAGACCTTCATTTAGGGAAGAGTGATCCTCATAGTATTCAGGTTCTACTTTATTACCTGCCATTACTGTTCTATTTTATAAGGTCAGTAAGAGCTTGTCTGAAAACTACTTTTTAAGACATCATTCCTTTAAAAAATTTGGCATATTTCTAAACCTCATAATAGCCTTAATTATGACACTTTGTGGATGATATATCTCACTATGAAGAACTCAAGTGAAGCAGAAAAAAGCATAGTAACAAGGAAATAAAAATCCTTCCCATCCAACCAGAAATTACCATTATTAATACATTAAACGGTGACCATCTTTCCAGTGATCCTTTATATACATACAAATGTAAGAATTGACATATAGAAAATTTAATAAGAAAACCATACTACGGGAGCTACTTGATAGATATTTAGATTTAATTTTACTTGACCTCAGAAAAAAAGAAACCTAAAGTGAAACTGAAAGTTGTTGAAATAGTCATAAGATTTTCTACCACAGAGTATTTTATTTTTTGAAATATTTCTTTTATGGTTTAAAAAAAGGAACACCAGGAGGCCAGACAGTCTTTAAAACTTGAAAAAAAAAATACAGTATTGCTTATTTCTTACTATGAAAGCTGCAGAAATTAACATTCTTCATTTTTTTCTTTGCTCCTTATCTTCCATGTCACTTTACAAATTGAGGTATAATTGACATATAACATTAGTTTCAGGTGCACAACATGATCTGATATTTGTATAGATTGTGAAATGATTACCACAATAAGTCTAGTTAACGTCTGTCAGCATAAATAGTTACTTTTTTTGGGGGGGGATGAGAACTGTTTTTACTCTCTTGGTAACTTTCAAATATGCAACGTTTTTAATGTCAAGGTTTAACATTTAAGTTCTCTCCTGAAATAATTACTCTTAATAGTTGATTTTTCTTAGTTCTATATTTCAACTTAATCAATGAATGCTCATCAATATTTTCTATATGTGAAATCTATTTTGATTCACCTTTCTTTTTTATAAATTTTATTTTATTCATTTTTTTTATACAGCAGGTTCTTATTAGTCTACAGTTTTATACACATCAGTGTATACATGTCAATCCCAATTGCCCAATTCAGCACACCACCATCCCCACCCTCCCGAGGCTTTCCCCCCTTGGTGTCCATATGTTTATTCTCTACATCTGTGTCTCAACTTCTACCCTGAAAACCGGTTCATCTGTACCATTTTTCTAGGTTCCACATACATGCATTAATATACGATATTTGTTTTTCTCTTTCTGACTTACTTCACTCTGTATGACAGTCTCTAGATCCATCCATGTCTCAACAAATGACCCAGTTTCGTTCCTTTTTATGGCTGGGTAATATTCCATTGTATATATGTACCACATCTTCTTTATCCATTTGTCTCTTGTTGGGCATTTAGGTTGCTTCCATGACCTGGCTATTGTAAATAGTGATGCAATGAACATTGGGGTGCATGTGTCTTTTTGAATTATGGTTTTCTCTGGGTATATGCCCAGTAGTGGGATTGCTGGATCATATGGTAATTCTATTTTTAGTTTTTTAAGGAACCTCCATATTGTCCTCCATAGTGGCTCTATCATTTACATTCCCACCAACAGTGCAACAGGGTTCCCTTTTCTCCACACCCTCTCCAACATTTGTTGTTTATAGATTTTCTGATGATGGCCATTCTAATTGGTGTGAGGTGATACCTCATTGTAGTTTTGATTGGCATTTCTCTAATAATTAGTGATGTTGAGCAGATTTTCATGTGCTTCTTGGCCATCTGTATGTCTTCTTTGGAGAAATGTCTATTTAGGTCTTCTGCCCATTTTTGGATTGGGTTGTTTGTTTCTTTAATACTGAGCTGCATGAGCTGTTTATATATTTTGGAGATTATTTCTTTGTCCATTGATTCATTTGAAAATATATTCTCCCATTCTGAGGGTTGTCTTTTTGTCTTGTTTGTAGTTTCCTTTGCTGTGCAAAAGCTTTGAAGTTTCATTAGGTCCCATTTGTTTATTTTTGTTTTTATTTCCATTACTCTAGGAGGTGGATCAAAAATGATCTTGCTGTGATTTATGTCATAGAGTGTTCTGCCTATGTTTTCCTCTAAGAGTTTTATAGTGTCTGGTCTTATACTTATGTTTCGAATCCATTTTGAGTTTATTTTTGTATGTGGTGTTAGGGAGTGTTCTAATTTCATTCTTTTACATGTAGCTGTCCAGTTTTCCCAGCACCATTTATTGAAGAGACTGTCTTGTCTCCATTGTATACTGTTGCCTCCTGTGTCATAGATTAGTTGATCATAGGTGCGTGGGTTTATCTCTGGGCTTTCTATCTTGTTCCATTGATTTATATTTCTGTTTTTGGCCAGTACCATATTGTCTTGATTACTGTAGCTTTGTAGTATAGTCTGAAGTCAGGGAATGTGGTTCCTCCAGCTCCGTTTTTTCCCCTCAAGACTGCTTTGGCTATTCGGGTTGTTTGTATCTCCATACAAATTTTAAGATTATTTGTTCTAGTTCCATAAAAAATGCCATTGGTAATTTGATAGGAATTGCATTGAATCTGTAGATTGCTTTGGGTAGTATAGTCATTTTCACATTATTGATTCTTCCAATCCAAGAACATGGTATATCTCTCCATCTGTTGGTATCATCTTTAATTTCTTTCATCAGTGTCATAGTTTTCTGCATACAGATCTTTTGTCTCTCTAGGTAGGTTTATTCCTAGGTATTTTATTCTTTGCGTTGCAATGGTAAATGGGAGTGTTTCCTTAATTTCTCTTTCAGATTTTTCATCATTTGTGTATAGGAATGCAAGAGATTTCTGTGCATTAATTTCATATCATTCAGCTTAACCAAATTCATTGATTAGCTCTAGTAGTTTTCTGGTGGCATATTTAGGATTCTCTTTGTATAGTATCATGTCATCTGCAAACAGTGACAGTTCAACTTCTTTTCCAATTTGTATTTCTTTTATTTCTTTTTCTTCTCTGATTGCCGTCACTAGGATTTCTAAAACTATGTTGAATAATAACGGGGAGAGTGGACATCCTTGTCTTGTTCCTGATCTTAGAGGAAATGCTTTCAGTTTTTCACCATTGAGAATGATGTTTTCTGTGGGTTTGTTGTATATGGCCTTTATCATGTTGAGGTAGGTTCCCTCTATGCCCACTTTCTGGAGAGTTTTTATCATAAATGGGCATTGAATTTTGTCAAAAGCTGTTTCTGCATTTATTGAGATGATCATATGGTTTTTATCCTTAAATTTGTTAATATGGTGTATCACACTGATTGATTTGTGTATATTGAAGAATCCTTGCATCCCTGGGATAAATCCCACTTGATTGTGGTGTATGATCCTTTTAATTTGTTGCTGGATTCTGTTTGCTAGTAGTTTGTTGAGGATTTTTGCATCTATATTCATCAGTGATATTGGTGTGTAATTTTCTGTTTTTGTAATATTTTTGTCTGGTTTTGGTATCAGGGTGATGGTGGCCTCACAGAATGAGTTTGGGAGTGTTCCTTCCTCTGCAAGTTTTTGCAAGAGTTTGAGAAGGATGGGTGTTAGCTCTTCTCTAAATGTTTGATACAATTCACCTGTGAAGCCATTTGGTCCTGGACTTTTGTTTGTTGGAAGTTTTTTAATCACAGTTTCAATTTCATTACTTGTGATTGGTCTGTTCATATTTTCTATTTCTTCCTGGCTCAGTCTTGGAAGGTTATACCTTTCTAAGAATTTGTCCATTTCTTCCAGTTTGTCCATTGTATTGGCATAGAGTTGCTTGTAATAGTCTCTTAGGATGCTTTGTATTTCTGCAGTGTCTGTTGTAACTTCTCCTTTTTCATTTCTAATTTTATTGATTTGAGTCCTCTCCCTCTTTTTCTTGATGAGTCTGGCTAATGGTTTATCAACTTTGTTTATGTTCTCAAAGAACCAGCTTTTAGTTTTATTGACGTTTGCTATTGTTTTCTTTGTGTCTATTTCGTTTATTTCTGCTCTGATCTTGACGATTTCTTTCCTTCTGCTAACTTTGCGTTTTGTTTGTTCTTCTTTCTCTAGTTCCTTTAGGGGTAAGGTTAGATTGTTTATTTGAGATTTTTCTCGTTTCTTGAGGTAGGCTTGTATATAAGCTTCCCTCTTCTTTCTTTTTGATTTCCTCTTTGATTTCTTCAGTGATCTCTTGGTTATTCAGTAACGTATTGTTTAGCCTCCATGTGTTTGTGTTTTTCACGTTTTTTCCCCTGTAATTCATTTCTCATCTCATAGCGTTGTGGTCAGAAAAGATGCTTGATATGATTTCAATTTTCTTAAATTTACTGAGGCTTGATTTGTGACCCAAGATATGATCTATCTTGGGAATGTTCCATGCGCACTTGAGAAGGAAGTGTAACCTGCTGTTTTTGGATTGAATGTCCTATAAATATCAATTATATCTATCTGGTCTATTATGTCATTTAAAGCTTCTGTTTCCTTATTCATTTTCATTTTGGATGATCTGTCCATTGGTGTAAGTGAGGTGCTAAAGTCCCCCACTATTATTGTGTTACTGTTGATTTCCTCTTTTATAGCTGTTAGCAGTTCCCTTATGTATTGAGGTGCTCCTATGTTGGGTGCATATATATTTATAATTGTTATATTACCTTCTTGGATTGATCTCTTGATCATTATGTAGTGTCCTTCCTTGTCTCTTGTAAGAGTCTTTATTTTAAAATCTATTTTATCTGATATGAGTATTGCTATCCAGCTTTCTTTTGATTTCCATTTGCATGGAATATCTTTTTCCATCTCCTCACTTTCAGTCTGTATGTGTCCCTAGGTCTGAGGTGGGTCTCCTGTAGACAGCATATATATGGGTCTTGTTTTTGTATCCTTTCAGCAAGTCTGTGTCTTTTGGTTCGAGCTTTAATCCATTCGTGTTTAAGGTAATTATTGATATGTATGTTCTTATGACCATTTTCTTAATTGTTTTGGGTTTGTTTTTGTAGGTCCTTTTCTTGTCTGTTGTTTCCCACTTAGAGAAGTTCCTTTAGCATTTGTTGTAGAGCTGGTTTGGTGGTGCTGAATTCTCTTAGCTTTTGCTTGTCTGTAAAGCTTTTGATTTCTCCATTGAATCTGAATGAGATCCTTGCTGGGTAGGGTAATCTTGGTTGTAGGTTCTTCCCTTTCATCACTTTAAATATGTCATGCCACTCCCTTCTGGCTTGTAGAGTTTCTGCTGAGAAATCAGCTGTTAACCTTATGGGAGTTCCCTTGTATGGTATTTGTTGTTTTTCCCTTGCTGCTTTCAATAATTTTTCTTTGTCTTTAATTTTTGCCAATTTGATTACTATGTATCTTGCCTGTTTCTCCTTGGGTTTATCCTGTATGGGACTCTCTGTGCTTCCTGGACCTGGGTGGCTCTTTCCTTTCCCATGTTCAGGAAGTTTTTGACTATAATCTCTTCAAATATTTTCTCTGGTGTTTCTCTCTCTCTTCTCCTTCTGGGAACCCTATAATGCGAATGTTGTTTTGTTTAATGTTGTCCCAGAGGTCTCTTAGGCTGTGTTCATTTCTTTTCATTCTTTTTTCTTTATTCTCTTCTGCAGCAGTGAATTCCACCATTCTGTCTTCCTGGTCACTTATCCGTTCTCCTGCTTCAGTTATTCTGCTATTGATTCCTTCTAGTGTGGTTTTCATTTCAGTTATTGTGTTATTTATATTGTTCATGTCTGTTTGTTTGTTCTTTAATTCTTCTAGGTCTTTTTAAAACATTTCTTGCATCTTCTCCATCTTTGCCTCCATTCTTTTTCTGAGGTCCTGGATCATCTGTGCAATCACTATTCTGAATTCTTTTTCTGGAATGTTGCCTATCTCCACTTCATTTAGTTGTTTTTCTGGGGTTTTACCTTGTTCCTTCTTCTGGTACATAGTCCTCTGCCTTTTCATCTTGTCTATCTTTCTGTGAATGTGGTGTTTGTTCCACAGGTTGCAGGATTGTAGTTCTTCTTGCTTCTGCTGTCTGCCCTGTCTCACCAAGCCATGGCTGGAAGAAACTCTGGATAAAGGTCAGAGGCAGAGGGTGCTCAGTCGAAGCGCCCAGTCCACCTCATGGAGGCAGTTGGCACTGAAGTCCAGCAGGCCCTCTCACAGCGAAGTGTGCACAGTAGGTGGAGGCACCAAGTACTGCAGCCCGCAGTGGTTCTCACAGCATGAGAAGAAGTTGGCTGAGCTGTCGCGGCACAGCTTCACTGAGTGATCGTGGCCTGAGCAGGGCCTCGTGAACACTCTCTGCAGACAAAATGCCCACACCTGCCTGGGGGCCACGGCTCACCTCCCAGCCACTCAGGCGCACAGAGCCCAGTGGCTGCAGCCCTGCAGCCTTTGCAGGACCGGCATCACAGTCAGAAGATGCAGGGCCATGGGCTCCAGCTAGGTCAGCCCCTCGATGCTGTGCTCCCACACCTTGATTCACCTTTGATTAGCTGCATTTTATTGTTAAGCAGCCTTTTCACAAATAGCTCATAGGTGTTCTATCCTGTGGGTTCATTTGTGCTTGAGGCTCTTTATTCTTTTATACTTGAAGAACAACTCGTCTGAGGATTAAAATGTTAGGTCATGTTTTCTTTCACTTATAGCTTCATAGCCATTACTCTAATCTAATGTTTCTGGCATTGTACTTGCTGTAGAGAAACCTGAGACCAGTTTGATTTCCCCCACTTTCCGACACTGACACAAACATGTATGTTTACTTTTTTAGGTGAATCCCTTTGCCTGACAGTCTGAAAAATTCTTTCTTTATACTTGAAGTCTATGTCTCAATCATTCTGTGTCATTCTTTTCCTGAAACATTGTGGCTGTTTCTGATCTGCAAATTTAATTTTTCTAAAGCTATCTTCTATAATATTATATTTGAATGTGTTCTTTGTCCATTTAGGGGATACCAAGTCTCTTTATGCTGGAAAATTTTCTTTGTCATAACTATTATTTGATTGCTTTCATATCTTTCTTTCTTCTTTTATAAACCATAATTGTTTTAAGCTTTCCTACTGCCAGTTTGATTCTCAGTCCTGTTTAGTCTTTCTTGTTTTTACCTTATATATTCCATAATGATGTTACGTTGAATTTCAATTAATGATTTTCTCTGTAGGTTTTATTCACATCTCAAATTTGTTGGACTAAAAAATGAAACAGAAGTGTATAAAAGTTACTATATCTAAAATATAATGTAATACTTGACTGTGACAAAAGAATGGGTTTGTAAGAACTTTTGCAGAGATGGTTTTATTAACAAAGTGCTTCATGAAATTTGTGAGGTTGGCTTGAAAGAACTTCCAGAAAACAGATGGTAAATCTGTGGCACATGTATTACTACTCCTGTACCCCTTGATGGATGTGCTAATAAATCACAGTGTTCTTATTTGGGTGCAGAGATTGTCTCACAACTCTATGCAACATAGTACTAGAGACAGCCATTAAAATGAATTGTTCAAAGTTGTACTCAAGAAGAAATCAATTCCATCACTGTTCTAGAACTTGGCACAGATGGAGCCATCCATGAGCTTTATAGCCCTGCAAATTCTTTAGAGCGTCTCATGTTTCCCTGAAGCAAATGTATAGGGGAAAATATAAGGAACTATGTATTTTTTGCTGTGATTAAAAGTAATCAATATACAAGTCCAGGAAGTGAAGAGAGTCCCAGACAGGATAAACCCAAGCAGGAAAACACTGAGACACATAGTAATCAAATTGACAAAAATTAAAACAAAGAAAAAGTATTAAAAGCAACAAGGGAAAAATGACAACATACAAGGGAACTCCCATAAGATTATCACCTGATCTCTCAGCAGAAACCCTGCAAGACAGAAGGGAGTGGCACAATATATTTAAAGTGATGAAAGGGAAGAACCTACAACCAAGAATACTCTACCCAGCAAGGCTCTCATTCAGATTTGACAGAGAAATCAGAAGTTTTACAGACAAGCAAAAGCTAAGAGAATTCAGCACCACCAGACCAGCTTTGCAACAAATGTTAAAGGAACACCTCTAGGTGGGAAAGAGACTAACAACTTAAAAAAAAAAACCCCAAAACCCTTGCACATATATAGACTGCTATATCAAAACCACATGGGAACAGGAAACCCCCAAAGTACAAGAGATACACACACGAAAAAGAAAAAGCAATCCAAACACAACACTAAAGATGGTCATCAAACCACAAGAGAAGAGAGCAAAAGAAGAAGGGAAGAAAAAAAGCCCCACAAAAACAAACCCCAAACAATTAAGAAAATGGCAATAGGCATACACTTATCAATAATTACCTTAAATGTAAATGGATTAAATGTGCCAGACAAAAGACATAGACTGACTGAGTGGATTCAAAAACAAGACCCGTATATATGCTGTCTACAAGAGACCCACCTCAGACCTAGGGACACATAGAGACTGAAAGTGAAGGGATGGAAAGAGATATTCCATGCAAATGGAAATCAAAACAAAGCTGGAGTAGAAATACTCATATCAGACAAAATAGACTTTAAATTAAAGACTGTTACAGGAAATGAAGGAAGACACTACATAATGATCAAGGGATCAATCCAAGAAGAAGATATAACAATTATAAATATATGTGCATCTAACAGAGGAGCAACTCAATATATAATGCAAATGCTAAGAGCTATAAAAGGGGAAATCGACAGTAACACAATAAGAGTGGGGGACTTTAAAACCTCACTTACACCAATCGACAGATCATCCAGACAGAAATTAATAAGGAAACACAGCTTTAAATGACACAATAGACCAAATAGATTTAATTGATATTTATAGGACATTCCACCTTAAAGTGGCAGAATACGCTTTCTTCCTAAGTATACATGAACATTCTCCAGGATAGATCACATCTTGGGTCACAAGTCAAGCCTTACCAAATGGAAGAAAATTGAAATCGTATCAAACTTCTTTTCTGACCACTACATATGAGACTAAAAATCAATTACAGAAAAAAACTATAAAAAACACAGTGCACTACTAAGTAACCAAGAGAACTCTGAAGAAACCAAAGAGGAAATCAAAAAATACCTAGAGACAAATGACAACGAAAACACAATGACCCAAAACCCATGGGATGCAGCAAAAGCAGTTCTAAGAGGGAAGTTTATAGCAATACAATCCTACCTCAAGAAACAAGAAAAATCTCAAATAAACAATCTAATCTTACCCCTAAAAGAACTAGAGAAAGAAGAACAAACAAAACCCAACGTTAGTAGAAGGAAAGAAATCATAAAGATCAGAGCAGAAATAAATGAAATAGAAACAAAGAAAACAATAGCAAAGATCAATGAAACTAAAAGCTGGTTCTTTGAAAAGCTAAACAAAATTGATAAACCTTTAGTCAGACTCATCAAGAAAAAGAGGGAGAGTATGGAAATCAATAAAATTAGAAATGGAAAGGAAAAATCACAAGTGACATTGCAGAAACACAAAGGATCATAAGAGACTACTATAAGCAACTGTATGCCAATAAAATGGATAACCTGGAAGAAATGGACAAATTCTTAGAAAAGTACAGTCTCCTGAGACTGAACCAGGAAGAAATAGAAAATATAAACAGACTTATCACAAGCACTGAAATTGAAACTGTGATTAAAAAATTCCTAACAAACAAAATGTCTAGGACCTGATGGCTTCACAGGCAAATTCTATCAAACATTTAGAGAAGAGCTAACACCTATCCTTCTGAAACCGTTCCAAAAATTTGCAGAGGAAGGAACACTCCCAAACTCATTCTGTGAGGCCACGATCACCCTGATACCAAAACCAGACAAAGATACCACACACACACAAAAAATACAGGCCAATATCACTGATGAACATAGACACAAAAATCCTCAACAAAATAGTAGCAATCTGAATCCAACCATACATTAAAAGGATCATACACCATGATTGAGTGGGATATATCCTAGGATGCAAGGATTCTTTAATATCTGCAAATCAGTCAGTGTGATATACCACATCAACAAATGAAGACTAAAAATCATATGGTCATCTCAATAGATGCCGTAAAAGCTTTTGACAAAATTCAGCACCCATTTATGATAAAAACTCTCCACAAAGTGGTCATAGAGGGAACCTACCTTAACACAATAAAGGCCTTATCGACAAACCTATAGCTAAAATACTCAATGGTGAAAAGCTGAAAGCATTTCTTCTGAGATCAGGGACAAGACAAGGATGTCCACTCTCGCCACTTTTATTCAACATAGTTTTGGAAGTCCTAGCTACAGCAATCAGAGAAGAAAAAGAGATAAAAGGACTCCAAGTTGGAAAAGAAGTTGAACTGTCACTGTTTGCAGATGACATGATACTATACATAGAAAATCCTAAAGACACTATCAGAAAACTACTAGAGGTCATCAATGAATTTGGTAAAATTGCAGGATACAAAATTAATGCACAGAAATCTCTTGCATTCCTATACAATAACAATGAAAGATCAGAAAAAGAAACTCAAGAAACAACCCCATTTACCATAGCATCAAAAAATAAATAAATAAAATACCTAAAATAAATAAATAAAATATCTGAGACAAAAACCTGTACTCCAGAAACTATGAGATACTGATGAAAGAAATTGAAGAAGACACAAACAGTTGGAAAGATATACCATGTTTGTGGATTGGAAGAATCAATATTGTGAAAATGACTATACTACCCAAAGCAATTTACAGATTCAGTGCAATCCCTATCAAATTACCAATGGCATTTTTCAAAGAACTAGAACAAAAGAATCTTAAAATTTGTATGGAGACAAAAAAGGCTCTGAATAGCCAAAGCAATCTTGAGAAAAAATAACAGAGCTGGAAGAATCAGGCTTCCTGACTTCAGACTATACTACAAAGCTATAGTCGTCAAATCATTATGGTACTGGCACAAAAATAGAAATATAGATCAATGGAACAAGAAAGCTCAGAAATAAACCCACGCACCTATGGTCAATTAATCTATGACAAAGGAGGCAAGACTACACAATGTTGGGAAAACAGTCTCTTCAACAAATTGTGCTGGGAAAACTGGACAGCTACATGTAAAAAATGAAATTAGATCATTCTTTAACACCATATACAAAAATAATCTCAAAATGGATTAAAGACCTAAATGTGAGGCTGGACACTATAAAACTCTTTGAGGAAAACATAGGCAGAACGCTCTCTGACATAAATTGCAGCAGTATCTTTTCTGATCCATCTTCCAGAATAATGGAAATAAAAAGAAAAATAAACAAATGAGACCTAATTAAACTCTAAAGCTTTTGCACAGCAAAGGAAACCATAAACAAAACAAAAATATAACCCACAGATTGGGAGAAAATATTTGCAAATCATGTCACTGACAAGGGATTAGTCTCCAAAATTTACAAACAGCTCATGAGACTTAATATCATCAAAACAAACAACCCAATCCAAAAATGGGCAGAAGACATGAATAGACATTTCTCCAAAGAAGACACACAGATGGCCAAGAGGCACATGAAAAGATGTTCACCATCACTAACTATTGGAGAAATGCAGATCAAAACTACAATGAGCTATCACCTCACATCAGTCAAAAAAATCATCAAAAAATCCTCAAACAATAAATGCTGGAAAGAATGTGGAGAGAAGGGACCCCTCCTACACTGTTGGTGGGACTATAAATTGGTACAGCCCCTATGGAGAACAGTATGGAGGTTCCTTAAAAAACTAAAAATAGAGCTACCATATGACCCTGCAATCCCACTCCTGGGCATATATCTGGAGGAAAACATGGTCTGAAAGGATACACACACCCCAATGTTCATTGCAGCACTGTTTATGATAGCAAAGACATGGAAACAATCTAAATGTCCATCAACAGAGGAATGGATAAAGAGGATGTGGTACATATATACAATGGAATATTACTCAGCCATTAAAAAGAATGAAATAATGTCATTTGCAGCCACATGGATGGACCTAGAGATTGTCATACTGAGTAAAGTAAGTCAGACAGAGAAAGAGAAATATCATATGATATCCCTTATGTGCAGAATCTAAAAAGAAATGATACAAATGAACTTATTTACAAAACAGAAACAGACTCATGGACTTAAGAGAACGAACTTATGGTTACTGGGGGGAAGGGTGGGGGAAGGGATAGTTAGGCAGTTTGGAATTGACATGTACACACTGCCATGTTTAAAACCTTTACAGACAAGCAAAAGCTAAGATAATTCAGAAGGAGAAATTAAGGATACAATCCCATTTACCATAGCAACAAAAAGAATAAAATACCTAGGAATAAACCTATCTAAGGATGCAGAAGACCCGTACTCAGAAAACTATAAAACACTGATGAAAGTAATCAAAGATGACATAAACAACAAATGGAGAAATATACCACGTTCTTGAATTGGAAGAATCAACACTGTGAAAATGACTATACTACCCAAAGCAGTCTACAGATTCAGTGCAAGCCCTATCAGATTACTAATGGCATTCTTCACAGAATTAGAACAAAAAATTTTACAATTTTTCTTTTGTATGGAAACACAAAAGACCCCGAATAGCCAAAGCAATCTTGACAAAGAAAAACGGAGCTGGAGGAATCAGGCTCCCTGTCTTCAGACTATACTACAAAGCTACAGTAATCAAGACAGTATGGGGGCTTCCCTGGTGACACAGTGGTTAAGAATCTGCCTATCAATGCAGGCGACATGGGTTCGAGCCCTGGTCCGGGAAGATCCCACATGCCACGGATCAACTAAGCCCGTGAGCCACAACTACTGAGCCTGCATGCCACAACTACTGAAGCTCGTGTGCTTAGAGCCCATGCTCTGCAACAAGAGAAGCCACCACAATGAGAAGCCCATGAGCCACAGCAAAGAGTAGCCTCCTCTTGCCACAACTAGAGAAAGCCCGTGCACAGCAACAAAGACCCAATGCAGCCAAAAATAAATAAATAAATAAAAAAAGACAGTATGGTACTGGCACAAAAACAGAAACATAGATCAGCGGAACAGGATAAAAAGCCCAGAGATAAACCCACACACATATGGCCATCTAATTTATGACCAAGCAGGTGAGAACATACAATGGAGAAAAGACAGCCTCTTCAATAAGTGGTGTTGTTAAAACTGGACAGCTACATGTTAAAGAATGATATTAGAACACTCCCTAATGCCATACACAAAAATAAACTCAAAATGGATTAAAGACCTAAATGTAAGACTGGACAATATAAAACTCTTAGAGGAAAACATAAGAAAAACACTCTTGCCATCAACCATGGCAAGATTTTTTTTGACCCACCTCCAAGAGTAATGAAAATAAAAAGAAAAATAAACAAATGGGATCTAATGAAGCAAAGGCTTTTGCACAGCAAAGGAAACTATAAACAAGATGAAAAGACAACCCTCAGAATGGGAGAAAATTTGTAAATGAAGCAACGGACAAAGGATTAATCTCTAAAATATACAAATAGCTCATGGAGCTCAATATCAAGAAAACAAACAACCTAATTAAAAAATGGTTGGAAGACCTAAATAGACATTTCACCAAAGAAGACATACAGGTGGCCAAGTGGCACATGGAAAGATGCTCAACATCACTAATTATCAGAGAAATGCAAATCAAAACTACAATGAGATATCACCTCACACCAGTCAGAATGGCCATCATCAAAAAATCTACAAACAATAAATGCTGCAGAGTGTGTGGAGAAAATGGAACCCTCTTGCACTGTTGGTGGGAATGTAAATTGATACAGCCACTATGGAGAACAGTATGGAGGTTCCTTAAAAAACAAAAAATAGAACTACCATACGACCCAGCAATCCCACTACTGGGCATATACCCTGAGAAAACCATAATTCAGAAGGACACATGTACCCCAATATTCATTGCAGCACTATTTACAATAGCCAGGAAATGGAAATAATGTAAATGTCTGATAGATGAATGGATAAAGAAGATGTGGTACCTATATACAATGGAATATTACTCAGCGATAAAAAGGAACAAAATTGGGTCATTTGTAGACATGTGGATGGACGTGGAGTCTGTCATACAGAGTGAAATAAGCCAGAAAGAGAAAAACAAATATTGTATATTAACACATATATGTGGAATCTAGAAAAATGGTACAGATGAACCTTTTTGCAGGACAGGAATAGAGACATAGGTGTAGAGAATGGACATGTGGACACATGGCAGGGAAGGGGAGGGTGGGACCAATTGGGAGATTAGGATTGACATATATACAGTACCATATATAATATAGATAGCTTGAGGGAACATGCTTTATAAAAGCACAGGAAGCTGAGCTTGGTTCTCTGTGACGACGTAGATGGGTGGGATGGGTGGGGTGGGAGGGAGGTCCAAAAGGGAGGGGATATAGGTATACATATAGTTGATTCACTTTATTATACAGCAGAAACTAACAAAACATTGTAAAGCAATCATACTCCAATAAAAAAATAAGTAAAATAAGAGAATAAAACCATAAAAATAAAAAGTAAATAAAAAATAAAAAGAATAATAAAAAATGAACAACAACAAAACAAAATGAAAAAAACAATAGTAATAATAATAATATTTTCCTGTGGCCTCAGCTGTCAGTGTCCTTGCCCCCACAGTGAGCCACAGCCAATTCCTGCCTTCCTAGGAAGTCCTCCAATACTTCTAGGTAGGTCTCTGGACCTGCAGTGGGCACTTGTGGCCAACTCAGACTCTGTCTGATCTGGCCTTACTCCTGCGTGTACTTGCTCCCAAAGTCCACAGTTGCCGCCAAAGTCCATAGCCTCAATTGTGGGAACACTCGTTAAATCAGATATTCCACAGATGCAGGGTTCACCAACCGTTTGCAGGGACGCAATCTGCTGCTCCTGTGGCTGCAGGGAGAGAGCCCTTCCTCTTCTTTGATCCCTTTGCCCCTGGAGTTCAGCTTTGGTTTTGACCCCGCCTCTGCGTGTGGGTCACCCTCAGGCATCTGTTCCCCACCCAGGCAAGAGGGGCGAATTCAGTGGCTGATTAGTACCCACTTGCTCACTCAGACCAGGGAGAGGGAGGGATAAGCAGTCACAATTGGGATGTGCGGGGTGTGCCTGCGACGGCAGAAGGCGGCAGGAAGTTGCAACAGCCTGAGGTGCACTGTGCGCTCTCCTGGAGAAGCTGGCCCCAGAAGAGCGCATGGCATGCTTCAGACTGCCGTGGGACCCTCGGTGGGCTGCATAGGCTCCCGGGAAGGTGTGGGCAGGGGCCTGCACTTGCTCACAGGACCCGCGGTGGCAGCGGTAGCCATCTTGCCCGCCTCTGGTGTCCAAGATAACAGCTGTGGCTTGCACCCGCCCCTGGACCTTGTGTAGGCGGTGCCCTGCCATTTGTGAGCGCACGGAGCAAGAAGCTCCTATGTTGGGCCCACCCCTTTCCTTGCGCACCCCGCAACAATGGTCTCTTGCCTCTCTGGCAGGCCCAGGCTTCTTCCCGGACCCCCTCCCGGTTAGCTGTGGTGCACTGGCCTCCTCAGGCTGTCTTCACACAGCCAACCCCAGTCCTCTCTCGGGGTCTGACCTCCGAAGCCCGAGCCTCAGCTCCCAGCCCCCACCCGCCCCAGAAGGTGAGCAGACAAGCGTCTCAGGCCGGTGAGTGCTGGTCGGCACCGATCGTCTTTGCGGGAATCTCTCCGCTTTGCCCTCCGCACCCCTGTGGCTGTGCTCTTCTCTGAGGCTCCGAAGCTCCCCCTACCCACCCCTGCCAGTGAGGGGGCTTCCTAGTGTGCATAAACTTTTCCTCCTTCACAGCTCCCTCGCAGAGGGGCAGGTCCCATCCCTATTCCTTTGTCTCTCTTTTTTCTTTTGCCCTACCTAGTTATGTGGAGATTTTCTTGCCTTTCTGGAAGTCTGAGGCCTTCTGCCAGCGTTTAGCAGGTGTTCTGTAGAAGCTGTTCCACATGTAGATGTATTTTTGATGTATCTGTGGGGAGGAAGGTGATCTCCACGTCTTACTCCTCCACCATCTTGAAGGATTTCCCCAACCTTAGATTTTTGATTCGAGACTTTTCCTCTTTTCTAATATAGGTACTCAGGGCTATAAATTTCCCTCTCAACACTGCTCACCTGTTCCGACAAGCTTTTATATGTTGACTTTTCATTGTCATTCAGTTCAATGTATTTTAAAATTTTTCCTTAAGACAACTTCTTTGATCCTTGGATTATTTAGATGTTGTTTAGTTTCTAAGTATTTGGAGACTTACCTGTTATTTTTCTGTTACTGGTTTCTAATTTGATTATATTCTGGTTAGAGAATATGCTTTGTATGTTTTTAATTCTTTTAAATTAGTTGAGATTTGTTCTATACTCCAGGATGAGATTTATCTTGATAAATCTTCATTGGGCCCTTGAAAATAATTTATTCTACTGTTGTTTGGGGGGATGTTCCACTAATGTTAAGTAGTACTATTGATTAAATGTTGAGTTCTTCTATATCCTTGCTGATTTTCTGTCTAGATGTCTTATAAATTGTTGAGAGGGGATGTTGAAGTCTCCAATTATAATTGCAATTTGTCTATTTCTCCTTTCAGTTCTATCAGTTTTTGTTTTACATTTGGTACAACTCTGTTGTTGTTTTATATGGTACAACTCTGTTGTTTTATACATTTAGAACTGCGTGTCTTCTTGATAGACTGACATTTTTATCATTATATAATGTTCCTTTCTGTCTCTAGTAATTTATTTTGCCCTGATATTGCTTTATCTGGTATTAATGTAGCCACTCCTGCTTTCTTTTGATTAATGTATGCATGGTGTATTTCTTTTGATTAATGTATGCATGGTGTATCTTTTCCCATCTTTTTACTTTCAACCTGCTGTGAACCTGGTTATAGTTGATGATGTCCATATAGTTGAGTCATATTTTCTGCCAATTTCTGTCTTTTAATTGGTGTGTTTAGACTATTTATATTATTATAATTATAGATATGTTAGTTCTTGAGTCTGCTATTTAATTTTTGTTTTCCATTTGTTCTCTCTGCTTTTCATTTGTCTTCTAGTGGTTGCTTTAGGTATTGCATTATAAGTACATAACTTGTCATGATCTACCATTGTTATTTTATCAGTTCAAATGAAGTGTAGAAACCTGAACTCCCTTCATTTCTCATTATCCTCCTCCACTTATAATTGTATTAAATATTTCCTCTACATAGATTTTAGAGCCACATCTGACAGCATTGTAATTTTTACTTTAACTTTCAAACATAATTTAGAAAACTCAAAGGAGAAGGAAAGAAAGATATTGTTTTTATCCTTATTTTTGCTTACTGTGTCCTTCCTTCCTGGTGTTCCAAGGTGTTTTCTTTTGTTTCCTTTCTTTTTAGGGAATTTCCTTTAGCCTTTTTTTAGGGTAATCTGGGTTAGTTTTTCTTCATCTGTGAATGTATTGATTCTTCTCTTCATTTTTAAAGAATATATTCACCAGATATAGAGTTCTGGATTGATGGTTTTTATTTCAGCACTAGAAAAGTGTGCTACTTCTTTCTGGCTTCTATGCTTTCTAATGAGAAATCTGCTGTCATAAAAATGTTTTTATTCTATAGGTGAGGTGTCATTTTTCTCTGGTTGCTTTCAATTTTTTTCTCTGCTTTTAGTTTTCAGAAATCTAATTATGGTGCATTTGGTGCGGATTTATTTGGATTTATCTTGTCTCATATTCACTCAGCTCCTTGAATCTGTAGGTTTATGTCTCTTTCCAAATTTGAGGAGTTTCAGCCATTATTTCTTTGAGTACTTTTATAGCCTGCTGTCTTTCTCTTCTCCTTCTGAGACTTTGATGACCTGAATGCCAGATCATTTGTTATACTACCATAATTCCCTGAGGCACTGATACATTCATTTGTTCAGTCTTTTTTTCTCTCTGTTGTTCATATTGGGTAATTTCTATTGTTCTATCTAAAAATTCACTTTTTTCCTCCCTCTATTCCTTCCATTTTACTGTTGAGCCCATCCATTGAGCTTTTTATTTTGGTTTGTATATTTTTCAGTTCTAAATTTTTCATTTGTTTCTTCTTTTTCTTCTATTTCCTTTTTGTGACTTTATAGTTCCTTGCTGAGACTTCCATTTTTTTCATTTGTTTCAAGCATGTTCATAATTGCTTGTTGAAGTATTTTTATGATGGTTCTTTTAAACTCTTTTTTTTTTTTTTTTTTTTTGCGGTACGCGGGCCTCTCACTGTTGTGGTCTCTCCCGTTGCGGAGCACAGGCTCCGGACTCACACGCTCAGTGGCCATGGCTCACGGGCCCAGCTGCTCCGTGGCATGTGGGATCTTCCCGTACCGGGGCACGAACCCGTGTCCCCTGCATCGGCAGGCGGACTCTCAACCACTGCGCCACCAGGGAAGCCCCTAAACTCTTTGAAATATAATTCTAATATCTTTGTCATTTTGGTGTTGGCATCTATTGTCTCTTTTTCCACTCGGTTTTATATCTTTCTGGTTCTCTGACTGAAACCTGTATATTTTTGATATTATAAGGCTTGGGATCTTATTTAAACTTTGTTTTAGCTGATTTCCTTTGACACTATTCCACCCACTTTGGGCGGGAGGGGAGAGGATGCTGCCTTGTTACTGCCTGATGGGAGATGAAAGTCCAGGTTCCCCACTTGGCCTCCACTGACATGCAGGGAAGGGGTTTCTCATACCTGCTGGGCAGGTATGGGAATTCCACCTCCCCATGTGGTACCCATAAATGCTTTAATGAGGGTGGTATCATTACCAGTGGGCAATGGTAAAAGTTCTGACTCACCACTTGGCCTCCACTGATGCTACTTCAGCAGGGAGGTGGTGGTAATAAGGTAGCGCATTACTGCCATATGTTGGTAGATTCACCATGTGGTCTCCACTGATACCATGAGGTGTAGAGGGGTTTGTTACTGCCTGGAGAGGATGGAAAGGTAAAAACTCCTAGTTCTCTGCTTGGTTCTCTTCTCTGACACCACCCCCAAAGGAGGTTGTGGTGTCTTGTTGCAGCCTGGCAAGGGTGAAAGTCTAGATTCGTCACTCATCCTTTGCTGGCATGGGTGGAGTCAGCTTTTTTCTGATATTTGACTAGAGTAAAGCAGTTATTATCTCAAAGTTTTCTGTCTCGCTAGGCTGCCCCTTTCTTAGTCCTTTGGCTAGAGAGAGAAGGCTTTTGGGGGGCTTTTTTGGTTTGTGCTCATTAGTATTTATGGGTTACTGGCTTCTTTATATCCAAGTCTGGAATATTAAGGGAAAAAGGGACTCTGTGGAGTTCACTACCATATCCTGCTTTGGGTTCTGAGATCCCTACTTGGTCTACTTTCTTCTCTATGCATTTCAAAATCTTCTTGTTTGTTTTTGTATGTAATGTCCAGAGGCTTAGTTGTTCTCAGTGGGAGGAATAGGGAAAAGTATGTCTGATTCATCCTTCTGGAAGCAGAAGTCTATGTACCACTTTTGAAATAAAAATTGTTTTAAGAAGAATTATTTTAAGCATTGTATTTTTGGGAAAGGGTTCTTATTGCTGGTAGTTGGTAAAATATGGCTTCTGTATCTATTGAGGTTTTCTTATTCTTTTTTTTTTTTGATCAATGAGTTGTGCATGTGTATATATGTGTGCACACAAGCTAATTCCTTAAAGATACTAGAGTCTCAAAACTTTAAAAGCTTACTATCGATTTGATTCAGCAATAAAACACATAATGCAGCAGGAAGAAGAACATGATCTCTGCCTTATAATCTATGGTATTTCCATTAAAAATCATGCACTTAGTAAAAGCCTGCAGCTGTTAGTGTATTAATAGAATCAAATGGAGGGCCCAAGAATTCAGCCAAGAGGTTAATAGAGTCATGTTTTGGTAGGTGCCTTGTTCAGCAAAGAATGAGGAATATAAAAAAAATAACTTTAGTTTTTGCATGACTTTTTCTTTGCCATCTCTCTGAGGATCTGGAGTTTTAGTCTAACTATTCTAAATAGTCTTGTATGTCTGGCTTAGTTAATGTTCACGATGCTTTCTAGGAAATACATTTCATAATTTATGTGAATAATTAAATAAAGTTCTTGACACACACTCAATATTTATCATACCAAAATAAGATTTACATTCTCAGAGGATTGGACAAGCCTTTAATCTTATGAAGTTATTATGCAATGATTTCGGAGGTATGCTTTATTTAAGAATTCCCAGTTCATGGAAGAGACAGAACAGCTGCCACATAGCCCATTATTATTATTTTTTTTGCGGTACGCGGGCCTGTCCCGTTGCGGAGCACAGGCTCCGGACGCGCAGGCTCAGCGGCCATGGCTCACGGGCCCAGCCGCTCCGCAGCATGTGGGATCTTACCGGACCGGGGCACGAAGCCGTGTCCCCTGCATCAGCAGGCGGACTCTCAACCACTGTGCCACCAGGGAAGCCCCACATAGCCCATTATTAAGGGCAACTATCATTTTATTGGTATCTATTCTATGAAGGCAGCAGGTAATTTTAACTGAGATAGTAACTAATGAAACAGTTTTTTAAAAATTAAAAAAAAATTTATTTGCCTGCTCTGCGTGGCTTGTGGGATCTTAGTTCCTCAACCAGGGGTTGAACCCAGGCCCCTGGCAGTGGAAGTACAGAGTCCTAACCACTGGACTGCCAGGGAATTCCCACTAATGAAACAGCTTTAAGGCTGACAAATTTTGTACTTGCTTTGCCTGATGGCTAATCTATGATTTAAACTGAATGAATGTTTAAGATGACTAAGTGACCAATCTCTAGCAACAAAGAAATGAAAACCCAATGTCAGTGTAAGATTGGAGAAATGGAGAGGTTAGATGTAGTGAGTTGATTCTGAGCAGATCATCCTTAGGGCTTGATTTAAAACTCTTCGTTAAACCTTAATTGTAAATCTTCATGTCATGTTGTCTCAGTGTTTTAATTTTTCTCTAAAGTAATTTACTGTTAGTATTTTGATTGGTTGGATTTGAAGCTAAATCCTCAGCCATATCTGAACATATTTTAATTAGGACAAAGACCTGCAGGTCTAAAAATTTGACTATGAGATGGTCACTGAATTAAATGATTAGCTATTATTCATTATCCATCCATATAATGTTTAAGTTACAGTTCTAATTCTTAACTTGTCTGCTTTCCTTGCATTGCTTGGGAGACTCAATAACAGTTTATATATTAAAAAAAAAACCCTTCTGCTATCTTGAAACACAGTAAGAAATTTATCCATGTGAGAAACAGCTTGAATTGCAGACTTTGGATTGTAATCTGAGGTTTGGAGTTTGTATTAAAACCTTTTTTTTGGCTTACACTGAATTCATGTGATGGTTGTATCTCTCCTACTTAATATTCAAATCTACCCTGAAGCTTCAGTTTTAGGTAACTGCTTATCCCTTTGAAATTTTCCAATCAGGGCCTCCAAAGTGAATTTTACATATGCCACATGGCCTATATTTTATGTATTCTCATTCCAGATCACCAAATATTTTGTAACTATATCCATCTCCTTTTGTGTGACTTGGTAACAAACAATTTTAGATAAGTTAGCCTGATAAATGATGATATATACAAATTTTACATTTTTATAAAGAGGTTCAGTCAATATCTTTAAATGAATATTATAATAATATATGTGGTCTAATCTTTTAGCCACAGTGAAAATGTCAGCATGTTTTTCTTTTGTGTCAGGAAGTAGCCCTTTATGTTATGTATCTACCCCAAATTATAATATACATTTATGTGATTTATATATGAATGTTCTCTTATCAGCTTCATTGGATGTTATACTGATATATTTAACACCTTTTAATAATGCAGACTTGAAATGAGGCCACCATTTTCTTTCTAGATCTAAAAATAAAACAGAAAAAGAAACATGCAGTTATTTCTATAAAAAGACAATCCACAGAATGAGGAAAAATAGTCGCAGAATAAAGAATTCCTGCAAATCAATTAAAAATAGGCAATCCAATGACAAATTGGCAAAAGGCTTGAATAGGCATCTCTCTCGAGAGGACAGTCAAATGCTGTATAAATATATGAAAGATGTTCGGTTCCATTGGCCATTAGGAAAATGCAAATTAAAACCACACACCCAGAAGTATGGGTAAAATAAAAAAGATGGAAAATGCTAGTTCTGATAAAGATGGAGAACAAACAGAACTCTGTTCCACGGCTGGTGGGACTCTGGTTGATAGCAGATACTAACATTGAGCATATCCATACCCTCAGACCCAGAAGTTCTAGTCCTAAGTAAATACCTGACTAGGTATAGTCATCGAAAGGTGCACAACTATTTGTAAAAACCCTAAGCTGGAAAATACCCACCTGTGCATCAGTATAGAGTGAATAAATTGTGATATATCTGTACAATGGAATACTTTACAACAAAGAGAATCAACAAGCTACAACTACCTGTAACAATATGGATAAATCTCACAAATTTGAGCAATAAAGTAACTCATAGTTTATGATTCTATTGATATAAAATTCACGAATAAGCAAAAACAATTTATGATGTTTGGTATCAGGATAGTGGCCACTCTCAGGTGACTGGGAGGGGAGACATGGGGTGCTTCTGGGGAGCTGGTAACATTCTATTTCTTGGTCTGGTTGCTTACCTGGGAACGTTCATTTGGCTAGTTCAAGAGGTGTACATTTATGATATGTGCACTTTAAAAAGTTGTATTATACTTTAATAAAGTTTTAAAAGTAGTTTTCACCCCAGACTCTGGTGATAACTTTAAAGTGGACGGGGGCCCAAGGCTGGAGTCAGTGCTCGGTTACGTCTCTAGGGTGCTTGTTTCTGATCTTAATCTCAACATGTTTAGATCACTGCTCTGCATGAGAAAAATGAGGATGCTTGGGGTTTTCTCTTTGCTAATTATACATTACAAAATATTAATTCTGATCACTTGGAACCAAAATATTTGTTGGTTTTTAAGAGTATAACAACATTTTAAGTGCTTAAGATTGAAAACAACCTTTTATAAAACAGCAGTAGGTATCATTACTGTACAGTGGGAGAAACCCTGAATGAGAAGGCAGTGGACCTAGTTGCTGTTTGTCTTTTCCTAGCTGGGTGAACTGGGGCAAGTCTGAGTCTCAGTTCCTGCTCTCTAAGATTAATGCCTGACCTGCCTGAAGGCAGAGGGATTAACTCTAAGATCCACCATCTGTTGGTAAAGTTTTTAATAAGTGACTGATGATGTTACCTGTTCATACCACCATTAATTTCCCATCCTTTGTTCTGCTGACATGCTCAATGATAAATATGGCCCTAAACATACAATAAAAAGTTCCAAAGTATATAGCAGAGTACAGTCTCAATGCTGTAGATCATATGGGCATCTTACCTTATCTTCATCCCCAAGCTGATCTCTTGGTTTTCTTGGGATTTGTTGCTCTGCAGCGAGAATGCTTTTCAGGAAGTGTTCCATGTTGGTAAAAAGGAGAAGATCTTTGTTTTTCCTAATATACTGTAGAGGGTATGGAAGAGAAATGATAATATACTTAATATCTTGGCTCTCATTTCTTTTAAGTACTCTTGAATCTTCTTAACCAGTACCTGAGTGTACTATATACAGTTCTGCTATTAAAATAAAATGAGACCTCTCCATAGATGGTGGTTGGCAGAGTGCTAACATCCCAGCTCCACAACTATCTCTGTCTTGGAAAAGTTGTTTTTTTTTTGTTTTTTTTGCGGTACACGGGCCTCTCACTGTTGTGGCCTCTCCCGTTGCAGAGCACAGGCTCCAGACGCACAGGCTCAGCGACCATGGCTCACGGGCCTAGCCACTCCACGGCATGTGGGATCTTCCCGGACGGGGACACGAACCCATGTTCCCTGCATTGGCAGGCGGACTCTCAACCACTGCGCCACCAGGGAAGCCCAGGAAAATTTGTTTTTAATACTTCTAAGCCTCAGAAGATTTCTCATCTGTAAGTTAGGAATAAAAGTAACATCTACCCTGTAAGGGCATGGGGAAGATTAAATGAGATAATGCATATAAAACTCCCAGCAGAACATCTGACGTGTGGCAAGTGTGTAATGTTTGCTATTATCTGCCTCCTAGTTAGCTCTGGTAGATTGAAATGTTTTACTGCATAGCATCAGGGTTCATATAAATCTATTCAATAGCATAGTAAATATATTGAAAGCCTGTTCTTAGAGTGGCACATGGGCTATAGCAGAAAAAGCAAAGAAAACAACTCTGCCCTCATGGAGCTGACATCCTAGTATGGGAAGAAAAGCAATAACCAAATGTAAGTAAATTATGTAGTACATTAGGACATGATATAGGATAAAGAAAAGTAGAGCAGAGTAAGGAAAAGCTGATGAACAGGTAAAGAGGGTTGCAGATTAAGACAGGGTTGCCACGGTAGTCATTAAGAAGGCGACACTTGAACAAATTCATGAAGGAGGCAAGGGAGTCAGGCCTAGACCAGGGTCTCTCAACCTCAGCACTAGTGACACTTGGGGATAGATGATTTTTTTGTTGTGGGGCTGTCCAATGCACTGTAGGATGTTTAGAAGCATCCTTGGCCTCTACCCACTAGCTAAGAGTAGCACACACCTCTTCTGAGTCAGACAATCAAAAGTGTCTCCAGACATTGCCAAATGTCCAGCCAGGGATAAAATTGCTCCTGGTTGGGAGATACTGCCTTGGAGGAAGGAACATTGCAGGCAGAGGGAACCCTTAAGAAGGGAGTGTCCCTGGTGTGTCTGAAGAACTGCAAGGAGGGAAGTGTGGTTGGAGTTGAATGAATGAGGGGAAGAGTAGTAGGTGAGGGGGTGAGACACAAGGGAGACTTGGCTTCTTTGGCTTTTACCCTAGTGAAATGGGGACCACAGCAGGACTTTGAGCAGTCTCAACTTTCAATTTCAAAGGATGACTATGGGACTATGCTGAGAACAGACTGAAGAGAGGCAAGGTTGGACTCAGGGAGATCGGTTAGTGAGTCTGATGGCAGCCCAGGCAAGAGATGCCTTGCACCAGGCTGGTAGCAGCACAGGTGATGAGAAGTGGTTAGATTATGGATATACTTGAAGGAGGAGTTTGTGAAGGAAGAGTTTCTGAAAAATATCCTGATGGATTTGTTGGGGGTGTATGTAACAGAGAGACAGGTTTGGCCTGAAGAGAAGACTTTGGCCTGAAAAATCAAAAGAACACAGTTGCCATCAACAGAGATGGGGAAGGTTTCAGGTGGAGCAGGTTTGGAAAGAAGATTGGTTTGGGGCATGTTGAGTTTGAGATACTTACTAGGTATCCCAGTGGAGGTGGTTAGTAAGCTGCTGGATATATGAGTTGGGTTAGAGAGTTGGGTCAGGGCTGGAGATGAAATTTGAGAGTTGTTGACATATAGGTGGGATTTAAAGCTAGATCACTAGAGGAGATCCCTGAGGGGAGTGAATATAGAAGGGACGAGGACAGGACTGAATCCTGTCCCTCCAACATTAAGAGGCCAGGGAGAAGAGGAGCGACCAGCAAAGGAGAGTGACAAGGAACAGTCATCGAGGCAGGAGGAAAACCAGAGGAGGCCGGTGTACTGGGAGCCAAGTAAAGAAGGTAGATGGAGGAGGAGAAAGTAATCATATTGTCAAATGCTGCTGTTAGGTGAGGATAGAGAATTGACCAACATCACCATCACCTCCAACAACCACAAATAAATCTGACTTAGTAACTAATGGAGGTTTGATTACAGGGAGATGTATATGGAATATTTCCTTAGGCGTCAGGTGATCTAGAATCTAGTCTCAGATCCACCACTACAAATAGCTGTATGGTTGAGGGCAAATTGCTTAATTTCCCCTTAAATACAAAATGTGAGTAAAAATATGTATGGTACCTATTTGCAGGATTGCTGCATGGCTCAAATGAGACATACATGTGTATATATATATATATATATATATATATATATATATATATATATGCCTTGAAATTTATGAAGTCTTACATACATAATGAAAAAAGAATATGTTCTTATTTATAACTCAAGAATGAATTGACCTTTAGTGGAAGATGGTCTTTTAGTGGAAGTTCATAGATTTAAACTTTATATTTTAATAGTTAAAAAGGTGAGATAGGGCTTCCCTGGTGGCACAGTGTTTGGGAGTCCGCCTGCCGATGCGGGGAACACAGGTTTGTGCCCCGGTCTGGGAGGATCCCACATGCCACGGAGCAGCTGGGCCCGTGAGCCATGGCCGCTGAGCCTGTGCGTCCGGAGCCTGTGCTCCGCAACGGGAGAGGCCACAACAGTGAGAGGCCCGCGTACCGCAAAAAACAAAAACAAAAACAAAAGCTGAGATAATATCCTTAGAAAAGTGCTTAATAAGTATTAAGAATACCATTGTCGGGGCTTCCCAGGTGGTGCAGTGGTTGAGAATCTGCCTGCTAATGCAGGGGACGCGGGTTCGAGCCCTGGTCCGGGAGGATCCCACATGCTGTGGAGCAACTAGGCCCGTGAGCCACAACTACTGAGCCTGCGCGTCTGGAGTCTGTGCTCCGCAACAAGAGAGGCCACGAAAGTGAGAGGCTCGTGCACCGCGATGAAGAGTGGCCCCGCTTGCCACAACTAGAGAAAGCCCACGCACAGAAACGAAGACCCAACACAGCAAAAATAAATAAATTAATTAATAAACTCCTACCCCCAACATCTTCTTAAAAAAAAAAAGAATACCATTGTCAGGCTTGCACAAAAAACAGCACACAGTAAGCCTGGGTAAATAGGCTACCACTTGGGCATCTGAATTTAATCTCTAAGTCACAGTGAGTTTTATAGATGGAATTCTGCTTACTTATTGATAATATGTTAGTGGGACATGAATTAACTGTGGAGCCGTGTTTGCAATCCCCACGAGCCAGGTCCCCACTGTCTGCCCTGCAGAATATAGGATTTAAAAAATATTGTCATATGTGGTTTGAGAAGCAGCCTGAGTGTCAAGGCAATGTACCACCTAGGGAGGCCAGAAATATCTGAATAGGTCATACACTGAGGCATTTACTCTGTGAAGGAGTCAATTTTAAAACCATGTGCTACACAAGTTAAAGCCAGTTACCTCCTCTGATGACTCTGGCTCCAAGTGAGACTCATGTTTCCTTTCAATGAGTTTAGAGAGAAGATCTCTTCCTCTTTCAGACATGGGCTGCTCTCCCACCAGAATAGCGCTTATGCTTTGGCCAAGCTTACTGTCCTGGGAAACTGCTGACATTCGCAGAGTGATAGAGAATGCTTCCCTGAAATAGGCCTTCAACCCCTGGTCAAGGAAAAGGTGAGGTGGGCATATCAGTTCAGCTTCCAGGCAACTGCTATTAAAGCTTTAAAGTAATAGTTGAAAGAAAAATGGGGCTTGAGATTTATCATCTTTACTTGCCCCCACCACGGGCTACTATTATCATTTGTAATTCTGCTGAGGCTCCAAGTGTTGACACCGAAACATCCACAGAAAGCTGTGATGCTGTTCTCGTAGGAAGACCACTTCTCTCCAGAATTCTTAGAGTGGTGCATGCATTCTATCATATGCTGCCACAGGAAATTTGATTGGGAAAGGCAGTAGGAACCAAAGGCCGCCAGTGGGACTTAAGTAGATTTGAAATGTTGCAAAGCTCATAGCACTTACTGTCCTGGGGAATGGGGCGTGAGTCACAGAGAAGGAGAAGCAAAACGCCTGTGCATGCTATAAATACCTTGTAAAATGACCTCAGGAAGGTGGGGTTGGAGTCCTGTTGGAGGTCATCGACCGCGATGTGGGCCAGGCAGTGGATCAACAGCAGAACGAAACTTCCCACTGATGCCAAACACTCTCTCCTAACAAACTGTGTTTTCAGCACTCTGAGTGGAGAAAATACCCAAACACAGAGAGGTCAACCTTGGGGAACATTTCCACCGCCTCTTTTCTTTTTCTAGTTTTATATGATCTAAAACAACTTTGGGAATCATAAAGTCACGGACTCCCTGGGCTTAATGAAAATTTACTGAAGGGAAGATACAAAGGTCAAGGGAAAAATTATCGTTTTAGCTCAACTCTCTGAATAAATCATTTTCCCAATAAATCTGTCTCCCAATTTTTTTGCTACCCCTAGCTTACAGAAAACAAACTTGGAAATTCAGAGAAAAATTATTCATATATCTCTGTTTTTTTTTTTGCGGTACGCGGGCCTCTCACTGTCGTGGCCTCTCCCGTTGCGGAGCACAGGCTCCGGATGTGCAGGCTCAGCGGCCATGGCTCACGGGCCCAGCCACTCCGCGGCATGTGGGATCTTCCCAGACCAGGGCACGAACCCATGTCCCCTGCATTGGCAGGTGGACTCTCAACCACTGCACGACCAGGGAAGCCCCACATATCTCTGTTTTTTTATCAATGTCCTCCAATTACTGTTTCTTTTTCTTTTTTTTTTTTTTAAGCAATACGCGGGCCTCTCACTGTTGTGGCCTCTCCCGTTGCGGAGCACAGGCTCCGGACGCGCAGGCTCAGGGGCCATGGCTCACGGGTCCAGCCGCTCCGCGGCATGTGGGATCTTCCCGGACCGGGGCACGAACCCGTGTCCCCTGCATCGGCAGGCGGACTCTCAACCACTGCGCCACCAGGGAAGCCCCAATTACTGTTTCTTTACTCAGTGGTTCTCAAACTTTAGTGTGAATAAGAATCACCTAGGAGTGATTGTATTTTGGGGGCCCATCCCAGAATTTCTGGTTCTGTGGGCTCACCATTTCCATTTTTACCAAACTCCCCAGGTGGTTGATGCAGGAGATCCAAGGACCAGAGTTTGAGAAGCATTGCCTTCTCAGGGCTCTCAGGCTTTCTGTGTCTTTTGTGCCATTATTGTAATCAGGTTCTCAAATCTCCTCTCTTGCCTAATTGATTTGAAATAACTCCTTGTTCATTCTCTTCAGAGGCAATAGGTTGGCATGGAAAAGCCTTAGATGATTTGGAATCAGACTGTCTGAGGTCAATTTCTGGAATTAGCTGTGGATGGCAGCACAGACTAGTGATTTAAAAAGTTTGATGTCAAATACACCCAGACTTGAGTTTCAACTCTTGCCACACTGTGATCTCCGGCAAGTTACTTGGCCTCCCTGGGTCTCAATTTCCTAATTCATAAAATGGAAAGGACACCCCCTACCTTGGGGTTAGGGTGCTGTAAGTTATAAATGAGATAATGCATGTAAGGCATATGGCCAAGTGCCTGGCACATAGCACTCAGTGAATCCTGAGTTTGTTTCCCCATCATTAAGAAAGGATTAAATTCTTGCTTACTTCATAGATTGACCTGAGGATCAAGTAAATTAATGCCTGGAGAATATCATATATGAGTAATTTTTGGTTTTATTAAATCCCCTAACAACCTACTAGTCAAGTATAAGCCATTTACTAGTCCTCTAACATTGGTTAGCAGTTCCCCTCTCACAATCATTGTTTACTGTTGTAGTGTTTAAGGTCGATATAAACCAGCTGAGAGTTCCACCAAGGCACTGCCAGTCTACATATTTGAGGAACTACCAGGACAGGAACAATTTAGATCCCTCTCTGTAGAAAGATGCTGAATGTGCAGGATTTCCTGAGCTGGGACCATGACTCTTACAGGAAACACCAGTCTGGAACCACCCGCTTTGATAGGACAGAGATTCATTAATGGGCACAAAGCCATTATGATTCTCTGGGCACAAGCCAGGACATAGTCATTTCACTAATTAGAGAAAGCTCTTACATGGGGACATTCATTATGCCTTACCTAAATGACATTACCTAGAGGGAATAAAATATGTGAGGACTTGAGAGAGAAAAATGTTCTATTACATCTGTTCTTTTTGCTTCTGTCTCTCTTTACTAGACCCTAGAATTCTACAAACTCTGCATCTGAGACTGGGAATTTGAAGCACCTGATAGAAGAAGGAACCTTGGAAGGCATTGTCTGAGGCTTCCATGGCAGGAAGACGAGAAGCAATCTGCAGGGTGATTTCTGGAGCCTGAAAAGAATAAAAAACAAACAAAAACAAAACCCACCCTTTTGCTAAAAAATTCTCATGTAGCTCAGTTATGTAGCACCAACCAAGAAAGAGAAGTCAATGCATTGAGACATCAATTTAAATTGCAACAGGATAAGTGGATTCAGTATAGACTACAGGAAAGTGGAAGGAGTATTTAACTCAGTGTTTGAAATTTATGCTAACTACAAGCATTGATTTACTACTTTTCTAAACAGAGGTAAAGTGGCAGTCAGGCATGAGGGCTCTCAGGCCGTGGTGCCTGGATTCTAACCTGGCTCTCCCCTTTTGGTTGTGTGCTCTTGGATTAGTTTACTCAACCATTCTGTATCTCCCCCGCTGCCCCCCCCCCACCAGTTTTAAAATGAGAAAAAAAATAACATCAGTGCCATAGGGTTTTTGTGAAGATTACATGAGTTAATTCATGCAAACTAATAGAACATTTTCTGTCATGTACAAAGTACCTAATTCATTCTACGTATTATTCTATCATTTGAGAGATTAGACTTTTGATTGGTAAAATGACTCCTATCATTCTCCTTAAAGGGGAGACTTAGAAAGTTCCCTGTTCTGAGTGCTTCATTCTAAGGAATATCCACACCTCAAAGCCTCCTTCCTGGTGACCCTGACCTTCTTGGCTCCAGGGATGACTGCTCCACAGAGCGACCAGAACCAGACTCACATGAAGCTGTGGGATGAGGAGATGCAGGATGGAAAGGCCATGCTGGTAAACCACAAACTCCCTGGCAGAGAGGTCTGTGGACAGTTGTCAGCTCTTCCTTCTGCGTTATCTGAGGTTTTGGGAGATCCTGCAAAGAGGTTTTGGGGGCTGCAGAGATCAAGAGAAAACAGTAAGATTTCACTGACTTTTGCATACAGTAATGATATATTAATGAAAAGAACAACAACAACAACAACAACACAATTCAGCTTAGGAAAAGGTGTATTTGTATCCAGCCATCCATCCTCCAGTGCTGTATATACACTGTGGATCAGGCTGTCCTGCCAGTTGTCATGGAAAAGCAATTGACTTCCAGTCATTAGGAACAGAGGTTCCAGAACAACAGAATGAGGGTCCAGAAAAGATGGCGACAGACTTTCTTCTATTGCATAGGGTTGTTTGGAGCATTAAATGTAATGTACTCAGAACAGGAACTGACACACAGTAAACACTCAGGAAATTCTCAGGAAAGAATGCTGAGCTAGCAGTCAGAGGACCTGAGTTCTGGTCCAGGTTCTGTAAGACCCTGGGAAAGTCACTTAACGACTTTGACTATCAGTTCTCTCATCTATTAAAAAAATTCTACTGTCTTACAGAATCAGAATTTGGGTTACCAGGTATAAACAAGACAATGTATACAAAATTGCCTTCAACATTATAAAGTCAAATATAAGACAATGAAAATTGAAGTAGTGGTGGGAACTCTCAAAGGAGGGCCCACCTCTCTGCCCATATTCTTCTTAGTTTACCCCAAGGGGAGACAGAATTAATATTGGGAATGGTCAAACGTTTTCTGTAAAGGGTCAAAAAGTAAATATTTTAGGTTTTCCAGCCAAGAGACAAAATTGGGGTTCAGATTGAGTGTTCCCTATCATCAGGGTAGAAGTGTGGCTTTATTCCTTTACAAAGGCTTCCCTTGCTTCTCTGATACAGTGATCTACCCTCCTGGGAACTCAGCAGAATATGTTGCCTGCATCTCCCTTTCCGCACTGCCTTTACAGTATTGGATAATTTTTCATATGGGGAAGCAGGTTAAGAGCACAGGCTCTAGGATGAGACTCTCTGGGACTGAATTCCACCTGAACTTCTCAATAGCAATACAATTTTTCACTGCTTGCTTGACCTATTCAGAAGCTTCAGTTTCCTTAACTATAAAATGACTAATACTACTTACTTGGCTGCATTGTCATAAAGATTTAATGAGCTAACATAACCAAAGATTTAGAATAGCACATGATATATTGTAAAGCACTCCATAGAAATGTTATTCTTCTTTTGACATTTTTTCCTAATCATTTAAAAATGTAAAACCATTCTAAGCTTGTGGGCCATACAAAGATAGATGGCAAGTTGGAGTTGGCCTGTGGGCAATAGTTGGCTGACCCCTAGTCAAATTCAAAGATGTTTTTGGAACTGTGCTTACTAGTGGCCTGCATCATGGTCCCCTGAAAGGCCTACATTCATTTCCTGTTCATCTTTTCCCACTTGGGAGGTAGGTGAGTTGAAACAGACCCGAGTCTTCAGTTCAAGCCAGCCACTTTCTCTTTCCAATTTCAAGGAGGTGGTTTTGGTAAAGTGATTTGGAGTCTCTTTCTGGGGCAAGGTCGTCTTTCTCTGTCTCCTCTGTCTATCTCCCTGTGTATCCCACTTTTCCATTAACTCCTTGTAACATATGGATGGGGTAAAATCCCAAGATTTAGATTCAGTGTTCAGTCGGGGGATAGAGGGCCTTTAGGAATTCCCTTTGGGGGAACTGGCCAAGTTATTATTACAGTGGGACTTTGATTTCTATGTGTTATTCCTCATATGGAAAAATCCCTTGGGAATCTTAGGATATGGATGGGGAGAAAGGGATGATTGGCAAGGCAGGGTTCTGATACTCCTAGACCTAGGGGTTACACCATTGAATACCTTCAGTGCGCCGTGATAATTCTAAACAAGAGCTCCCAGGGGAAGGAGATTACCTCGTCTGTGATGCACCTGTCCTTGCAGTTCAGCTCCGTCCTTGTGAGCTTGGGACCTGATATCTAGTTTTCTCAGGGTGGAGAAGAGTGGTGAGGTCCATGTGACATCAACTTTATCTGCATCTGAACAGAGGAGAAGAGAGTAGCTGTCGGGAATAAGGGCACAGGACTGTGGCCGAAGACAAAAAGAGCTAGACGTAGCAACAGGTGTGGTATGTGGCTTCTACAATGGCCCCCGTGATCCCCCATGTGTATCCATGCCCTTGTGTAATCCCCTCCGCTTGAGTGTGGGTTGGATCTACTGATTTGCTTCTAATGAATGGAATATGGCAAAAGTGGTGAGATGAGGATACAAAAAAACCTGTAGTTTCCTTTTTTTGGCCCTCTCTCACTTGCTCTGAAGGAACAGTTACTGTGTTGTGAGTTGCCCTGTGAAGTCCATGTGGCAAGGAATTGATGTTTCTGGACAAAAGCCAGTGAGGACTTGAGGTCTGCCAAGAACCACAAGAGTGAACTTGGACTCTGCAGTCAAACCTTGAGATGACGGCAGCCCTGGCCTGATGATACCTTATTGTAGCCTGTATGACACCCTGAGCCAGAGGCTCCCAGCTAAGCTGCACCCAGATTCTTGACCCACAGAAACTGTGAGATAATAAATGTTTGTTGCTTTAAGCTACAAAATTTTGGAATAGTTTGTTACATGGCAGTGTATAACTGATACGTTGGGTTTCTTTTTCTTTTTTTTTTTTTTGCGGTACGTGGGCCTCTCACTGTTGTGGCCTCTCCTGTTGTGGAGCAACAGGCTCCGGACGCACAGGCTCAGTGGCCATGGCTCATGGGCTCAGCCGCTCCATGGCATGTGGGCTCTTCCCAGACCGGGGCATGAACCCGTGTCCCCTGCATCGGCAGGCGGACTCTCAAACACTGCGCCACCAGGGAAGCCCACGTTGGGTTTCTTTATGTTCTTCCTAAAGAAGCTACCATGGCCACACTCTTATGGAGCTTGAAGCTCTGATTATAGTCTTAGAACTTATCAAAACATGATCAGCATTAGCAGCAGAAGGGAACATTGGACCCGTGACCAGCCTTACCTGTTCCCGGCCCCCCATCCTCCAATCCTAAGCCATGGCCTTGAGCTCCCACTAGCGCTGCAGTGAGGCTCTTCAGGAAGGGGATCAACAGCGGGCAGGCAGCAGCCTGGTCCCTGGGAGAAGTGACGATTGTTCCGTAAAATCTGTCTCCAGGGTAATTCTCCAAACACACAGGGGTTCCTGAGGCAACAATCTAGGATGAAATAGTCAGAACCTGGTCCTGTGCTTGGTTCCTACATGTCCCATGTGGCTGCTTTGGGAGCTTCTCTTTGAAGCCCCCAACAGAAGTTGGCATACAGATCCCCTTGGCCAAGTCCGGAGGTCAGTACCTGGGTGTGCAGGAGTTGGAGGCGGCTCAGCTCCCGTTGGTACTGTAACCGACCGAGGGCCCTATCCAGGAAGATCTGTCTCGCTCTCACCGCCTCCTGAAGCTCATTGGAGAGATGCCGAATCACCTAGAACACAGACAATGAAATGCCCCAAGTAGAATGGAGATTCTTTCTCTTTCTTCCTGCTCCCCTCCCAGACTACCAGCTGCTCCTTGAGTCCAGCCATCCTTGAATTGTCCTGAAGAGCCACATCTGATGACATGGGCACATGTGCTATCTCACACGGGTCCCCTTGTCAGCCTCCGAGCCTCACCTTCCTGGGATGGTCCCAGACCTGGGGGCTCTGATTCCTCCTCTGCTGTAGCCACATCTCCTCCTCCTGGCCCCTCAGCCGGCCAGCTGCTTGCTTGAGCTTTCCTGCCGCCTGTCCTAAACTCTGCAGGACTTTCTGCAGGCCCAGAGTCACCTGCGCCTCCTGTATCCACTCCTCCTGGTCTGCTGCAAGGGGCAGAGAAAAGGACCACATGGCAGTGCCACCTCTGGGGTTAGGGAGGAGAAGGAAAGACACAGTGGTTTATTGGAACCAGGGGAACATGCCAGGTCAGAGCCAGGGCCCGGCTGGAAACCTGGGAGGTAGAGGAGCACGTGGAGAGGGCAGGAGGACCGCCGCTGGGCACCTGGGATTGGTGGCACCACTCCCAGGAGGTTTCTGCTCTGGGAATCTGGGCCCCGGGGATGCTGCTTCCCCACCTTGAGAGAGCAGGACCCGCTCTGGGCCGCTGTGGCTGCTCAGGGCTCCGGCTCTCCTCTCCGTCTCCCGCAGGCAGCAGGACTCCAGGGCCACGCAGGCCTCCTCAGCAGCCCTCAGCTATGGGGCGGGACAGGGGGCACTGAGGGATGCGTCGTGGAGGAGAAGGCAGGAGCTCGGGCATGGGCCAGCTCCTCCCCCCTCCCCCCCACCTCCATCCTGCGGAGACACTTAGTTTGGGCTTGGAGCTGGGAAAGCCTGGGATTTTTCTGCCCTGAGATGGGCTCCATTCCTGTAGTTGGGGAGAGAAAAGGGCTCCCCGCTTCCAAGAGGAGCCTGTGCAGTCTGGGCAGATGGGTGGGTGAGGCCATGAGGCGGGGCCTCTGGGCCTCACCTGCTGCCCCACATCTTCGCCTGGAGTGGAGAGCAGCTGCTGGCTCAGGGCGCTCAGGTGTTCCACCAGCCGGGCCTCTTCGTGTCCCTGGTGGTGCCAGTACTGCTCCCAGGCTCTCCAGGGTGTCCAGCTGCAATGTCCAGCTTGTTTAGGGCCCACACACTTTTTCTCCTCACTGCCTGGGCTCTGGCTGAAGAACCCCAAAGGCTTTCGAGACCTGGGCCTCCCCCACTCTGGGCATCTGTGACTAAGCTTGGTGAGCCAAACGACTTGATGGTAGATGAAAAAATAATCACCACACACCTTCTGCAAGCTCCCAGGCCCTCCCTCCCTCTTTCTAACACCTGGACTCTCCAGGGTCACCTGCCCCCTGCCCACCTTTCTCCTGGGAGGCCAGGGGAGATGGGCACGTGGCAGCAGGAAATAGTTCTCAGATCCTCGAATTGCTCCTTCAAACTCATCTGTGAAACTGTGAGTGGGGGGGGGGGGGCTGGAATTTATATTTCTTAGCTTGTACCAAGAATCTTTTATAACATATCTATCTTTGTTTCTGAAATTGCAACTAGGCTGAGAATGCATGGGAGGACCCTAGATCATTTTCATTTCAGTGGAGAACCTGCCAAAGGCTGAATTACTGCCATGACCTCTTGACAAGGCTTCATGCTCTAGTCTGGCCCTGCTCCCATCCATCCTCTGCACAGCTACCAGAGGGAACTTTCTAGAATGCTGATTATATACACACATACTCAAGCATAAAGATGTCTGGGAGGAGGTGTGCCAACCTGTTAATAGTGGCTGCATTTGGAGGGAGAGACTGGAGGAGAGGTGAGTAGTGTCTGGATAGAGGAGCAAAATGGGGTAGTTGTTGATGGCAGATGGAGTAGAGAGGAATGGCGAGGAGGGAGCTCTTGCATCTTTAATTAGATACTTTAAAAAATGTAGTAGGATTTTGAGTAATTATTTTCTTTTTGTATTGTTCTAAATTTTCCAAATTTAACAGTCTTGAAAATATTCATATCTGATCATATCACATGTCTACTTAGAATCCTTCAGTGGCTCCCCATGGCTTTCATGATAAGTTACATTTCTTGGCCTCAGCCGGGCACACAAGGCTGTTCATGATTCGTTTCCTACCTTCTTCATTGGCTCCACCTGCTGCCTTTGCCCCTCTGCCTTCCTCATTCTCCTGGAACCTTCGTGGTCTCACACCTGCCACCTTTGCACTTGCTGGTCCCTGAGGCCTTTCTCTGACTCCTTCCTCAGGTTTCATCCCAAGTGTTGCCTCTTCAGGGAAGCCCTCCTTGAACTCTCACCCCGTGATTTAGATGCCCCCCCTCTGTGCTCCCTTAACACCCTTGTAAAACATGATCACGGCTGGCACCTACAGCTGCCCAGTGCCCTGAGGGGCCCTGTCTAGCTCTCTGCATTCAGCACCAAACACAGTGCCTGAGACACAGAAGGTTTTTGATATGTAGTTGCTGAGTGAATGAAGAAATAGAGTCATTGCCTCCTACATACCAGACCAGGGTTTCTCACTCCCCGAGGTAAGGCCTCCAGCACCTGGACAACGGGCACCACCACCCTGGCAGAAGGGTCCATGTGAGCGCCAATGATGGGACCAGGTTCCCCAGTCAAGGGGTCTACGGCTTGAGCCCCAATTGCAATTGGGACCAGACCTGTGGGATGCCAAGCCCATCACCGGCTTCAGGAACCAGTGATGGGGAAAGAAGGAAGGGGCAGTCATGGGAAGAAGGAAACACGGCTGGGAGGGAGCTAAAGGAGCCTGAGAAATCCGCTCACCCTTCGAGGGGCTCTGAGCGGGATTAGAGGGTTTCCTGGAAGCCGCAGACCCTGAGGGTGAGGGTGCGTGGGGAGTTTCTGAAGCGCTCATCTTTGAAAGGACCCAGTTTTCTCAGTAGGGGATAAGTGATCTGTGGTACCAGTGTTCTGGAATCACTGAGCACCTCTATTTTGGGTCTCAGCAGCCCTAGTGGTAGTGTCAGAATGACCCCACTCTTTGGCTCCTGAGTGAGTGGACTGGGGGTACCCTTCTGGAGCTTTACAGGGTTTTCAGTTACATTCCTGATCCCCCAGGCCTTTAGGAGGCGCCAAATTCCCTCCTACCTTTGCCGTTGGCATCTTCCACTGAACCTGCCAGGGGTGTGGCATCACTGGAATTCCCATCATTCTCCATGCCCAGGATGGGTACCATGAGCCCTGAGCCCTCAGGGTCTGGAATCTCCATCCCATATAGGACCGGGACCCGCAGCGCTGTCCCAGGATAGCACATCATCCCTAACACAAGGGGGAGGGGGCACAGGCAGGAGGAGGTGAGGGCCGAGTGCCACACTGAGGGGCTTTCCAGGCTCAAAGGGCTACATCTCTGACTAGAAAGGCTTCCCTGCAAAGACTGCATTTGTTTCCTTTGGGGCCCAACTTAGCGTTTTGAATTCATAAAGGAAGGATTGAGTGGCAGCAGGACTTTGGGGAAGCTGAGAACAATTTCTAGGCTAGGCTGAGAAGGTGGAAAAGAAGGGGACAAACATTCTTGAGCACCTACATGTGCCAGAGTCTGAGCTCAGAGCTCCATATAAATTATATTTTATTTGGTCCTACAACGAAATCTCTGAAGTATATACTATTTTAATCCTCATTTTAAGAATGCTATAACAGAGGCAGAGCGAGGTTTAGTAAGTTACCCAAGGTCAAAGAGGTAATAAACAGTGGGGCAGGTCTTCAAACTCAAGTCAGTTGTGATCCCAAACCCCGGTTCTTTTTTGTACACACCCTGGATAGAAGGTTCTAGAAAGAGCGAGTGAGCTAGGCTCCAGGAAGATGCCACTCCTACTTCCTTTCCCTGAAATTCCTGTGCTAGTTAGTGCTGTGGGGTGGTAGAGGAGTTGAGTGGGCTCCTCTCCTGAGTTTACTAATGGAAAGCCGAAGGCTGCTGCAGGAATGAAAGTGACAAGAGGACTGAGGACCCAGGAGACTCAGGCTTTATGCCTGGCTGTGCAGCTAACTAGCTATGGGACGCTGGTGGTCAAGTCTCTTAGCTCCCTTGACTTCAGATCCTGCAATGTAAAATGGGTGTCATGACATGTTATGGTGCTTGGGGGTCCTATGAAGTTACATGAGAATATACACTTTACAACCATCAAGTGTAAGACCCAGTGGAACTGGCAAGAGCTTAAAAGACAGATTAAAAGCCAAGCCATTCATGAGCTTGGGGCATGAAGTCATCGAAATCCTTCTCTCTTCCTTTGGTCACATGTGTGCCTGGCCAGTGGGACTGTCGTCTTGTCCCTGGGTTTACTGGCTGAGGGGCACTGAAGCATCAGGTCATTCTGGGCCTGGGATTTCAGGGCCTGGGAGCCTTTGGCCCAGGTCAACACGTACCTATCCTGCCGCCACCGGCCTCCATGCTCTCTGCTGCTTCCCGCTGTCTCTGCAGTCTCCGAGCCTGCTGCAGGACGTGGTGCAGACTCAAAGCCAGCGCCTGTCTCATGTCCTTGATGGCAGTCTCCAGAAGCCCCTGTACCCTCTGCCCTGGCCTCTCCTGGGACCTCCGGAGCACTGCAATTACTCGCCTCTGGGCCACCAGCACATTGGCATCCAGCAGGGCCTGTGACCCTCCGGTATGGGGCACAGTCTGGCCCTCCTGTCGGGAAGCTCCCTGGAGCCAGACTGGCTTCCTGCTCAGTGGCTCCACAAAGCTGTCACCAGGCATCATGAGGTTCCCCGAGGTGTCTCGCAGTCCTCCCAGGGCAAGCACCTGACCTGGAAGCAGGAGGGAAGGGATATAGGCAGAGGAGGCACGTGAGAACCAGGACCCAGGACAGAGTGAGTGACAGGGTGCGCGTGGAGGTTGCAGGGGCAGGGCAGGGGATGGGGTGAGGGAGAGGGCGGCGGGGGGGGGGGGGCACGTGTAGTACACGCTGGTGGCAGGAGGAGGAATGGCCTTCTTGGTTGAAAAACATCCCTATGTTTTTGCTGCAGAAGCAACTCTGTTCTCTCCCCAGTGGGGCCACCAAAGATGGCAAAGGGTGAGGGGAACTGGGAAGGAGAGGAAAGGTGGGGGTAAGAGGCAGAGGGAGGATGAAGTGTGGAAATACGGGCTTGGGGTGGAGTTTGCAGACTAGACCAGAACGTGGAGGATCTGGGGGGCTGAGAGGAGAGGATTGGGAAGCCAGGCCAGGCAGGGAGGAGAGGCAGAAGGATAGCACCAAGGGCTGCCAGGAGACCTGTGTTTTCATCCAACCCGACTCCCAGGATTGGTGAGATGCCTCCTGTGACCGGATCTTCCATGGGGCCCCCCAACTCTAGAGGGGCCAAGGTCTTGGTGAGGGGATTGCAGTAGGTCCCCCCAAGAGTGAGCCACTGCCTCGTTTGTGGGTGCAGAGTCACAGCCAGCACAGGCACTTCGATGCCAGTTATGGGGTCCGTCATGAGAGCCCCCAGCTGTGATGTCCTCCTTGGCTGCAGGACAGGCAGGCAGGTGGCTGGAGGGGAGCGTGTGGCCGGACAGGTTGGGTAGGGCACATAGGGGAGGATGGCAGCTTCTGAGGTTCGGACGCCACCTGGACAGGGAGAGAGGGAGGTGCTGACACCCGTTGGCATGCCCTGCAGGGCAGGGGCAGAGATCACCGCTTTCCTTCACCCGGCAGCTCTCTCCAGCATGGTGCCTCCTCAGCAAGAATGTTAAAGTGAGGAAGGGGGGAGAAGGCATTCACTGCTCTGCTGCTCACCGAGCCCCACTGTCCAAGGAGAGAGCCCTGCCTCCTATGCTGTGCCCCTGGGGAGTTCATTCCAGAGGGCCCCAGTGGGCCCTGTGCTGGGTTGGGGCTAGGTAATGGTCAGAGTCTCACCAGAACTGGAGTCAGTGGTGGGCACCAGGGTAGCTTCCTGCAGATCATAACCCAGATTTCCAGCCTCGGGCAGCACACGTCCAGTGTCAGGGTGGATGAAGTGGCCAGGGGGTATGGGCCCTGTGTGGCCACTGGCCGGGAGCATCATACAGTTGGGGCCAGGGACCATTAACTTGGTGACAGGATTCACGCTGATGTCTTCGGCGTCCCCTGAAGGGCTTGCTGAGGCTGCAGGAAAGCAAATTCCTGCTCAGCCCTGGGTCTGAGGCCATCTGGCAGGTTAGGGGCTCCCTTGGCTGGAGACTGGAAGGCATTGGTGAGAACCCTACCCAATCCACACCCTGGTATGGGGGTGTAGCAGATGCCCCCCATGGGAAGGCGATCTTGTGTTTGTGCCGAGTCCAGGTCAGGACTCCGCATACGGGATGTGACCCTGACATCATCATATTGCAGGATCCTTCTCCCTCTCTTCCTTTCCAGGTAAGTCCAGCATTTTCCACACGTGGCCTTTGCATTCATCAGTCAGGCTTTTGCTCTCAGGAAGTGCTACCTTATATGTAAAGCTATACTTTGTGGTGGTTTTTTTGTTTCCTCCTCTGCTCTTCCCATTTTGGAGGTTCCCTCTTCTGTAACACAGACCTTCGCCCAGGACGCTGCACAGGAAGCCCCTCCCAACCTTGGGGGTTTCCACTTGGTTTAGCTTTCCTCCTCCCTTCCTTCCGCCTGAAAACAGGGCCAGGTTTCCGGGGCGGGGGCGGGCGGGGCCCTGTCTGAAGGCGAGCAGGGCTCACCTGGCCGCAGCAGCTCCGCCCCAGTGCCGGTGCCCAGGACGCCCCAGGCCTTCAGGCGGTGGCCCTCCTGCAGCACGGCCTGCGACAGGCGGTCCAGCACAGCGTCCAGCTGGGGGACTTCCCTGCAGGAGGATGAGGGAGGACCCATCAGAGGGAGGGGCAACTAGGGATAGAAGAAGGACACTTTGGTGCGGCCCGTCCCGGGACCCCAAGAAGCCACACGGCTCCTCCCCAGATCTCACTCAGCCTGACTCAGATTCACCAGGTACACACCTTTCTGGGTTCCGCCCAGCCCGGGAGGACTTCGTGGGCCTAGAGCCTGAATACGCCTTCAGCAGCCGCCGCGCTGCCATCAGCACTGAGCAGAAAGAGCCCCAGTGCTCTCGCCTCGCACCGAGGTCTTGGCGAAGGAGCGTCAGCTGGTGACTGAGGCTTGCTGCGTACTCGCCTGCCAGGTGCCCCCTCCGCCTGGCCTCCTCCTCCGCGGCCCTGGCAGCTGCCTCCGCAGCCTGGGGTCAGAGACCACCCTGCCTGCTTACCTGCAGGGGCCGTAGCCGCCAGAGACAGCAGCCTCGGGGACTGGACACCCCGCTCCCCCTGGGCACTGCAGAGCAATGAGGGTGGGCGTGGCAGCAGTGGCAAAGGGGCGCAGGGTGTGGGGCTAAGACACCTGGGGCCTGGGAGATGGAACAGGTGCTGAGGAGGTACGCAGCCTCAGTGAAGGGAGAGAGTTGCATGTGGGCACCGGGACCAGACGCGAAGCGTGAAAACAGCCCAACCTGTTGCTGCTCCCTCTGGGGGCTCTCTGGAAGCTGGCCACTGGAAGCTGGGATGCGGTGCTCAGCACCCCACAGCTGCTGGAGAGACCGGGCTTCGTTCCCAAGTTTGAGGCAGAGGAGTTTGAGCTGCGAGAGAGGGCAGAGTTTGCCCCAAGAGGCCCCAGCAGCTTTCACGGCTGTGGTCGCAGCGCCCTCTGCTGCCAGTTTGTGGAGGGACTCCAGAGGACAAAGTGACCTTACACTGGAAGGAACCGGTGAAGACCAGCCCAGCCGTAGGGCAAGACACCTTCCCCCTAGGGAACCCCTGGCCCAGCTTAGAAACTTGGACTTCTAGTGTGCTCCTTTGGCTCCCAATATCTGTCACCTACTGGCCTGCATTTTCTCACCCAGATGGGCTACCCAGATCAGGAGTGGGGATCTCCAGAGGTGGTCTGGATAGATTCCCTACCAGTGATCTGAAGCCTGAGGGCTCATACAATCAGCCCTAAATTTAAGCTGAAATCTTCTTCTTCCCTTCCCCCGAATGAATTTTTTTTTTTTTTTTTCTGGTTCATTACGGATACACTGAGGATTTCTTTAGGCCCTCTGTCCCATCACTAACGCTCCCAGAGACAAATTCGCTTGCCCGCCCAGCTTCTCTACTCACCTCCTCCTTGGTCTGGCTGAGTTTGGTCGTCACTGCCAGAGACTGCCTGAGCAGGATCCTGAAGAAGTTTTCTGTGTCAAAGCCCTCCAGGTCCACCTGCTCCTCGGCTTGCCAGTCCCCACCTGTGGGGGGATGGGAAGCAGGGTTATCTTCCTGAAGCGTAAATACGAGCTTCCCTGCAGCTTCTCAATGTATCTCCCTCCTCAGATCCTCACAGGCTTGCTACTGAAAGTGTGGTCTTCGGATGAGCAGCATTAGCTTTGCTGAAGAAGTCGTTAGAAATGCAGAATTCCAGGCCCCATTCCAGACCTATTGCAGCAGGAGATCCCCAGCTACTTCATAATCACCTTGAAGTTTGAGAAGAACAAACTGCTGTTCTCTGAGGCTCATACTTGGAGTAGCAAGAGTAGAAGGGGAAACACCTCAGCATGACACGTAATGCCTCCTTTTTTTTTTTTTATTGTCCCTGGTTTATAGCTGAGGAGACTATTACTTTTCTTTTTAGAAGATGTTGGGGGTAGGAGTTTATTAATTAAGTAATTATTTTTGCTGTGTTGGCTCTTCGTTTCTGGGCGAGGGCTTTCTCTAGTTGTGGCAAGCGGGGGCCACTCTTCATCGCGGTGTGTGGGCCTCTCACTGTCACGGCCTCTCTTGTTGCGGAGCACAGGCTCCAGACGCGCAGGCTCAGTAGTTGTGACTCACGGGCCTAGTTGCTCTGCGGCATGTGGGATCCTCCCAGACCAGGGCTCGAACCCGTGTCCCCTGCATTAGCAAGCAGATTCTCAACCACTGCGCCACCAGGGAAGCCCCACGTAATGCCTTCTTTAGAAGTACTTGTCATTTCCTAACTTGGCCACTTTGTACGTGGTTATTGTACATTTCTTTATGAAAGTTTGTATTTAGCTGTCTCTGTCCCCTTCTACACTCCGTATGCCTAGAAGCTAGCAGTGTGTGGCATACAGTGGCTACTCAATAAACATGTACTGAGCAATGAATGAATGAGTGGAGAGGAATGAAACAATGAACAAAGGAAGCAGGAGCTGGCCAGTTGGATTTGGGGACACCTCTGGGATTCCAGCCCAAGCCTGTCACTCACCATGACCTCTCTCAACCCTGGGGACATCAGAGTCTTGGTGTGGTCGGCCTTTCCTCAGAGATGTTATCCTGGTTCTTGGGGAAATGTAGGCATCCAGGTTGTAGCCCTGCTGATGCTTCCTGAAGGTGGGCTGGGGAGCAGCCTTCCGGGCCCAGCTCAGTCTGTGACACTGAATCTACAGGGTACATCATGGGCGATGTGAAGGAAAGGGAAGCTGAAGGAGAAGCATCCTTTCTGAGGACACTCGGAGGAGAAGGACCCCCACTCAGCGTGGTTAGGGAGCACCTCATCTTTGCTTCTTTGGACCATTCTAACAGCCTCTCTCTCTGTAACTTTCTCCTTTCTAATCCATCTCTGTCTTTCACCTTATTGCTAGAGTAAACATAAAAGTCTTACCAGGTTTTCTCCCTTGCTCAAAATTCTTAATTGATCCCCACTGCCTAGAGGATAAAGTCCAAACTTCTTATCACGGTCCGTGAGACCATCCACACTTTGTTCTCTCCCCTGGTTCCAGCCTCATCCCTGTCCTTGCACCTGAAGCTGCAGTCACAGGGACCAGGTTTGGTTCCCTGAGCAGGTGAACCTTGTTTCATGCCTCTGTGCCTTGGCTCATAACACTCCCCACCTCTCCTCCTAAGTGCATTATCCTCCCACCCTCAACTCACTAACCCCTTTGTCAGTACAGGGACTGAACTTTTGTTCGTGTCATATTTCAAGCCTCTTTCAGGGATCACCTCCTCAGGAAGGCCTGTCTTTACCACCCAGGGAGAACAGTCATCTCCGTCCTTTGTGCAGCCAGGGCCCCCGGCACACTCTCACCAGAGCTCCACAACACTCGCTGACATTTATTTGTCTCCTTGTCTATACTCTCCCTGCTCAACTTTGACTGCTGGAGGCCTGAGGCTGCACCTTTGCCACTTTGGCATCTTAGCAACTAGGATAATGCCTAGTGCAGACGGGCCCTGAAAGACCCATTTCCACGGCATTGGGGAGGTGGTCTGGCACAGTGGTTAAGATGTCACTTGTCCAGCTGTACTCACCAACAGAAGCAGGCAGAGCCCCAGGAGCAGGACAATCTCCCCAAGGACTCCTGGCCAGTCGGACCTCTTCAGGGGCCTGGGGATCTTGGCGATGCCAGTTTGGATGAGATACCTGGGAGTTGTGGGGACAAAGGGCCCTTCCCCAAAGCACTGGCCCCCTGGCGGGAGGGTGCGGACGTACTGGGGAGAAAGAAACCTGTTCAGCCTTGGTCCCACTGTCTGCCAGAGCCTGGCCAGGGGACAGAGTGGGAAACCAGGCCTGTTGACACTAACCAAATAGTCCAGATCTTTGCGCATACCTGGATCCCTGGGAAATGAATCCGTATGAGATAGCTGTCTGCATGTTATGGGACTAGGTCAACACAATCTCTTGGAAGCTGGACTGACAGGTTGAGATACTAAATCCTGTGTGTGACCAAGACAGTGCACCCGGAACAGTGGTGGCATCAGCACAGGTCATGTAGATAAAAGCCTGCATAGATTGGCTCGGGATGTGTGCCTTCGGGATGAGGGAGGGGTGGGCAGGGGAGGATGAAGTGGAGGGCCGTGAGAGATGGCTAGACATTCTATATCCTTTGAGACACATTGGATTTTCATCCTCACAAGCATCCCTTCCTTACACATTCCAGGTTGGGCTGCTTTGGAGTGAACCTTGGCATCCCCAGAATTATCTGTTAGGACTGTGGGACCCTGAGACTCTGATAGGGTCATTCGGGGCACCTCCTTCCCTGGAGAGCTGTCTGGGGTGATTATGAGGCAGTATTTTTTAAAGAGAAGGGAAATGGTGGGATAATGTCTTAAAAAAGGCAAAGCCATCACAGACAAACCATCTTCCGATGCCAGTTGCTGTTCAGGCGAAAGACATAGACCCCAGGCTGCTGAAACTGCTGCAGAAAGAGGTGAGGGCTTTGGTCTTGGAGCCGGGACTCCTCAGCCAGGGCCCGGAGGCGCCCCCAGTCAAATTCCCCCTGTGTGTTGTAGAAGTGGCCCCTGGGGTGGAGGAAGGAAGGGGCGTGTTGTCTCTTGGCTGTAGGCACAAGGAGAATTTCCGGTGGTGGCAGGGCCGTGCCCTCTGACACTCACAGGTCATACTCGGGGTAATGCTCACGGGTCACCAGGAAGGCAAGTGTATCGTTGGTTTGGAGGCAGACTGTGGGGTTTCGGATGCTTGGCTCTGGGGGAGACAGATTCCCAAGGTGCGTGGAGTTGAGGCTCAGTGTTGAAGCAGAGCTCAGATATGCTTCCCTGGACTTTCCTGGGCAAGATTCAGAACATAAGGAAAGGCAGCCACTCTTCAGGTGGATTTGTGCCAGGATCTGGGGAGGTTGGAGTAGGGAGAGGAGAGGCAACACGTGTCAGCCAAAATGCTCACCTGCATCCTGGCCTGGGAGCCTGGGATCCCTGAGGGGCAGGCCGAGGGAGCGCAGTAGGTCACGGCCTGGTCTGCTCAGGCCCAGGAAGCCAGTCCCTAGAACAAGACGGGCATCTCCCTGAGCCTGCAGGGCCGGGGAGAGAGTTGGTCCTAGTGTGTGGATACAGCAGAAGCTGTCCATTCCCGACTTGCACTCGGCAGGATTCAACTTTCTAAAAAACTGTAGGAGGGATGTCAGGATTCACATACATTTCTTGGGGACCCCTTTCTGGAGAGGAGTTGCCCATCACCCCCGCAGCTTCCGTGTACAGGGGCCACGTTTATGCCGTGGTAAGGACAAGATTTGCCCACGTGTGGACCTGAGCCACAGGCCTCCCTGGGGCCTCCTTCTGTCCAGCTTTCTTACCATCCACGCTGACCACATACAGAAGGACAGAATTCTGCCTTTGGTCCAAGTGGCAGGGATGGCCCACAGCACGTGGTGAGGAAGGCCTGTCTAGAAGGTAAAATTCCTGGGAACAGGGAGGTCCAGTGTTAGGTCTTCTCTTAAGACACAGTGAGTAGCACCCTCCCCTGGCAGGGAGGTGGGGAGAGCACAGGTGCTTTCCCTAGCCCTGTCTGAGTGTCCTGATGAGGTTGGAGGGGAAGCCGTTGTGGGAATAGGTCTGAGAGTCCTGGGAGTGGCAGGGGCAACCTGGAGTCATGATTTTGAATATTGTCCCTTGCTCGTGTGGGAAGATTTCCATGACACTTGCCCCTCTTTAACGTATACCATGACTTTTTCAAGAAGTTTTGTAGGATGAGATTAAATCAACAATAATATCTTTTCTCTGGTACCAGAGGTTGGGCCAGGGATGTGGGTCAGTGTGCAGGGCTGCAGACCCCGTGCATGAATGTGTCACACACCTTACCTCTTAGAAAGGAGGCAGGGGCTGCAGGGGCTGGGTCTATGGCTCTGCAGTGGGCCCGGCTCGGCACAGGTTGGAACTGGGGCGTCGTACCTGGCTTCCGGTGTCTTCGGTGATGGAAATCTGCGGGATGCCCTCGAGACAGCTGAGCTGCAGGATGTGTCTCTGTCTCTTTGGGCACAGGGGACCACACATCTCACTTGAGTGTTGTCCCCAGCACAGACAGAGCCCCAGGTCTGGGTCATAGCCACGTGCATCCTCTGGTGTGGCACACACCTGCATGAAGACTCACACTTCTTGGGGACACCTCCCTGGGGGAGGTTGCTCCCAGTTCTCCCCAACTTCAGAGTGTAGAGCGCAGGTCTCCATGTTTCCAAAAGGGGGCTAGTGGAATGAGCCCCCAGTGGCTAGGAGGTTGGGCAGGTGAACAGGTGAGCAGAGGGCCAGGAGTGCAGGAGGTACACTATATGGGCGCCTCCTACCTCGTGGGCACAGTGGTCATTCCATTGATCCTTGGTCAAACAGACCCCCTCTTGGTTCCAGGTGGCCCCATCCTTGCAGCTCTTGTATTCCCGTTGGACACAGCCCCTTGGCTCTCCAACATCTTGGTGGCCCTGGAGGCAGGGGCACTGTCCATCACTGGGCTGCGGGTTAGGTGGGGAGGGAAAGCAATTTCAGGTTGGCTGGTAGTACTTGGTTGCTGTGAAACACACAGGACCCTTTGGCTGTGACCCTGCATGAGATGGACCAGAGGACAAGAGCAGGGGAGGGGAAGTAAGGGATCACCAGGGCAGAGAAGAGTCAGCTCAGAGGGGAAGTTACTGGCGCATGCTGTTTAGGGTCCGGGTGGTGCTATCTTTTCTGTCAAAAAGACATGGAAAGTTCAGGAAAGGAAGAATTAAGATGCATATTTGCTGGCTTATAGGACAAGTTCGAGTTGGAAGGGCTTGGACTTTTGGGCGTATTTTGGGAGTGGTCATGGTGGAGAACAATATTAAGTCTGCCCTCTCCTCCAAGTAGGGTTGTCAGATTTAGCAAACAAAAATATGGAGCGTTCAGTTAAACTTGAATTTCAGATAAACAGTGAATACTTTTTGAGTGTAAGTATGTCCCATTCAATATTTGAGACAGGGACTTCCCTGGTGGTACAGTGGTTAAGAATCTGCCTGCCAATGCAGGGGATACGGGTTCAATCCCTTGTCCGGGAAGATCCCACATGCCGCGGAGCAACTAAGCCTGTGCATCACAACTACAGAGCCTGTGCTCTACAGCCCGCGAGCCACAACTACTGAGCTCATGTGCCACAACTACTGAAGCCCGTGCACCTAGAGCCCGTGTTCCACAACAAGAGAAGCCACCGCAATGAGAAGCCCGTGTACCACAATGAAGAGTAGTCCCTGGTCACCACAACTAGAGAAAGCCCGTGCACAGCAACGAAGACCTGACATAGCCATAAATAAATAAATAAATAAATAAATAAATAAATAAAATATTTGAGACATATTAAAAACATATCCATAATTTATGTGAAATTCAAGTTTAACTGGGCACCCTGTCTTTTACCTGGCAACCCTGTCCCCAAGTCACTTGGAAACCTGAACTAACCCTGGTCAGGTTACACCTGAGCTGAACTTGGCTTAAGAACAAAACAGTCCTGGAAATGCAGCCTGTCCCTGGGTCCCTCCTGCCAGAGGACATACCTGGAACACTCGGCCAGGTCCCAGGCATACGCATGTGTCCTTGCCCTCCTCTGGCTGGGTGGCCTCCGAGCCACAGGGGAAACAGGCATCCTGGCCAGGCCAGGAGTTGAAGAATCCCCGAGGGCAGAGGTGGCAGGAGGAGGCATTGTGGGGTCTCACTCCGGAGAAGAAAGTTCCAGGGGTTCAGGGTGCAGGCGGTGAGTCAGGACAGAGCCCACCTGTGGAGTGATAAGCGAACAAGAATTAAGGCCGAGACTAAGCTTCCAGGGCTGTGGGTCCCCTGGTGATTCCCCCAGGAGCCCCAGGTGGACCCCCAACTGCTCCCTTCCCCCACTAAGGGCCTTCTGATCCCCGACCCAGCCCAGGTGTCTCCCAAAGCCAGCATCCCTCAGAGCTGTTTTTCTTTCCCCACTCCTCAACTTTACCCTCAACTCCTTTGGCCCAAATGCAGCCCCAGCCCCTACCCTCTGGGCACCCTGGTCCATCTGGCTCTTCTGCACAAGGCATCTGGTCCCCACAGTCCTGAGTATTCTCCCTGCTCAGGCACATGGCGCTCTGGAGGGCAAAGCAAAAGAGAGGTACACGGGCCCATGTCCCTGGGTTGCTCCTAAAGGGGAGAATCTTCACCTTCTGGGCAGGGGCGACAGTGTCAGGGAGAGAGGAAGACATGGAGGTGGAGGAGGACAGACACTGAGAAAGAACTCTGGGGACGCGGGTGGAGAGAGAGGGGAGCAAAAGGCAAAGACACAGTAACAGAGCAACACCAGGATAGAGGATGCAGAGAGAGACCTGGGCCCAGGATCGGTACATAGAAAGAAATGTCCCGGAAGGCCAGCCTCTGCCAATCACAGGAGCTGTGGAAAGCACTCACTGAATATTTCATGAAATGAAATCTGAGATACAGGTCCTCTGGGAGGTTTTGGCCCAGACAACTTAAGTATTGCCACCCTCTCTTTCCTCTCTCCATACACTTTTCCTTCCTAGAGCCGCGTGTGTGTGTGTGTGTGTGTGTGTGTGTGTGTGTGCTTGTGTGTGTGTAGAACTGGACTCTGTGATGGAGGAACATTCCAGCTCCCTCCTTTTGCAAGGCAAAGCTAGTCAACCTCGTTTAAGCACTCGCCATGTGCAAAATCCTGCAGGAGACATGACAAGGAAATGAAACATAAGGCTTCTGCCTTTGGGGCACATTCAGCCAAGTTTCAGAGACCCACACGATTTTAGCATTACAAAGGACCTTACCGATCATTAGGTTCTATCGTCCCAATTTACAGATGAGAAGACTGAGGTCAGAAAGGTGGAAAGTTTGAACAAATTCATACAACCAGTCAAATGCTCTTAAAGAATATGCATACATGAAATACCTGAAAACTATAAAACAGCAGGTGGGCCCCTTGGAATAACCAAGAGATGCAATGGATAAAGCATAGCATGTGGTGGAGAGACAGGGCCTGTCCTGGCCTTGTTAATTACCTTTGGAAATCAGATAGTCAGTTGACTTATCACTTGTAAAACAAAGTGGTAATAAATAATACTACTTGGCTTTCTTCATTGCAGTTGTGAAAATCAATCAAGCTAACATGAGGAAGTGCTTGGAAAGCCAAAAAATGCTAATGGAAGTCAGTGCTAAGATGAGATGTGGCTTCGAGGGATAGGGAACTGAAGCGCAGGGACCTTGAGGCCACCCAGCTTGTCCTCATAACTTAAATTTGTAAATAGACCTCTGATCTCAAGTTTGAATAGTGCTGGGTTAGGGGAGCCTTAAGAGAACTTATTGCATGGCTTTGGCTTTGTAATCAGGCCTTGGTTTTGAAAATAGTAAATCATGTATCTGATATAATTCATCAAATTTTCCACTGAATGACTTATGACTTGGCTGCTTCTAAAAAAAGATTTACTCTCCAGGACAAGGTGTGCCTGTGCTGTAGAGCACCTTACTTGCTCTCTTATTTATTATTCATTCCACAGATATTTATTGTGCACTTACTGTGTACCAGTCTCTCTTCTGGGGCTGCTGGTACCTAACAGAATGTGCTGCAAACTCCAAAGGACTGTTGGATGTTGCTTGTGGAGCTGGGGCTGGAAGGAGAGTTATTGGGGTACAGAAGCAAAGGCTCCTTTACAGACACATTTAAGGGGGAAGAAATTAAGATTCCTAGGAACAAGTATTCTGAAACAACATCGCTTACATCAGTGCTGTCCAATAGAAATACAATGGGAGTCACATATGTAATCTATAGTTTTCTGGTAGCCACATTACAAGAGCAAAAAATAACAAGTGAAATTAATCTTAATAATATATTTGATTTAACCTAATGTGCCAAAACTATTACTTCAACATGTAATCAATATAAAAACTAATAATATGTTATATATATATTTTTTGTACTGTCTTTGAAATCCATTTTACGCTTACAGCACACCTCTATTCGGACTGGCCATAGTTCAGGTCTCAGTAGATCCACGTGACTAGTGGTTACCATACTGAACAGAGCAGGTTGACATCTTCCAGCAAAGCCACTTCTCTCCAGGGGCCCCTAGGCCTGTGAGTGCCCCCCTGCCCTGCACATCCCTCTGTCATCTGCTTTGTTCTCACCAAATGGCACAGTCCTCCTGCCCTCGTCTTTCCAGAAGGTGGCACTGTGAGCTCACAGGAAATGGTGTGTGTGTGTGTGTGTGTGTGTGTGTGTGTGTGTGTGTGTGTGTGTGTTGGGAGGTGGAGATGGTAAAAGTGGAAGAAATGCAGTTGCAAGGGAGGGTGTGTGTGTGTGGGTGTCTGTGTGCCCACACATGTGTGTGTGTATAAATTAGCATCAGTACCTTAATTATCTTGGTGGAAATTAAGATTAACATCTGTGTAATGTTTTATGATTCTCCTAAAACTTTACTGTTCCTACCAATCATCTGGGGATCTTTTTTTACTTAAAATTTTAATTTTATTTTTCTCTTTTATTTATATATTTAAAAAATAAAAATTATATATAATTAAGGTGTACAACATGATTTGATACACATATATATATAGTGAAATGATTACTACAGTTAAGCTAATTAACATGTCATTTCCTCCTGACCTAGTTACCCTCTTTTTTTTGCCTGTGTGATAAGGGCAGTTGAAATCTACTCTATTAGCTTGTCTCCAGTATGCACTACAGTGTCGTTAACCATAGTCATCATGCTGTGAATTAGCTCTGTAGACAGGGGTCCCCAACCCCCGGGCCACAGACGGGTACCAGCCTGTGGCCTGTTAGGAACTGGGATGCACAGCAGGAGGCGAACGGCAAGCGAAGCTTCATCTGTAGTTACAGCTGCTCCCCGTCGCTCGCATTACCACCTGAGCTCCGCCTCCTGTTAGATCAGCAGTGGCATTAGATTCTCATAGAAGCGCCAATCCTACTGTGAACTGCGCATGCGAGGGATCTAGGTTGCGCGCTCCTTATGAGAATGTAATGTCTGATGGTCTGAGGTGGAACTGAGGCAGTGATGTTAGCGCTGGGGAGTGGCTGCAAATACAGATTATCATTAGCAGAGAGGTTTGACTGCCCAGAGACCATAAAAAATCAATGTGCTTGAATCATCCTGAAACCATCCCCCCCCACCCCCGTCCATCCGTGGAAAAATTGTCTTCCACGAAATCGGTCCCTGGTGCCAAAAAGGTTGGGGACCACTGCTCTAGACTCATTCATCCTACATAACTGAAACTTTGTACCCTTTGACCAATATCTCCCCATTTCCCCCACCTCCCTGCCCCTTGTAATCACCACAACACTCTCTGCTTCTATGAGTTTGACTGTTTTTAGATTCCACATGCAAGTGAGATCATGCAGCATTTGTCTTCTCTATCTTGCTTATTTCACTTAGTTTAGTGTCCTCCAGGTTGATTCATGTCACAAATGGCAGGATTTCCTTTTTTTCTCATGACCAAATAATATTCCATCATTATTTCAATATTTCTATACTCTAATATACATATCACATTTTTTTGAGTTGAAGTATAGTTGATTTACAATATTGTGTTTGTTTTAGGTATACAGCAGTGTGATTCAGTTATATATATACACACATATATATATACACATATATATATTTGTATATATATTTTTTCAGAGTATTTTCCATTATAGTTTATTGCAAGATATTGAATATAGTTCCTTGTGCTATGCAGTAAATCCTTGTTGCTTATCTATTTCATGTATAGTAGCTTGTATCTGTTAATTCCTTACTCCCAATTTGCCTCTCCCCGCTCCCTTTCCCCTTTGGTAACCATAATTTTGTTTTCTATGTCTACGAGTCTACTTCTGTTTGTATATATATTCATTTGTATTATTTTTTAGATTCCACATATAAGTAATATCATATAATATTTGTCTTTCTCTATCTGACTTACTTCACTTACTATGATATTCTCTAGGTCCATTCATGTTGCTGCAGATGGCATTATTTCATTCTTTTTTATGGCTAGTATTCCATTGTATTTGTATACCACATCTTCTTAAGCCAATTGTCTGTTGATTGGCACTCAGGTTGTTTCCATGTCTTGGCTATTATAAATAGTGCTGCTATGAACACTGGAGTGCATGTATCTTTTTGAATTAGAGTTTTCATTTTTTCTGGATATACGTCCAGGAGCGGGGATTGCTGGATCATATGGTAGCTCTATTTTTAGTTTTTAAAGGAACCTCCATATTGTTTTCCATACTGGCTGCCCCAATTTACATTCCCACCAACAGTGTAGGAGGGTTCTGTTTTCTCCACACCCTCTTCAGCATTTATTATTTGTAGACATTTTGATGATGGCCATTCTGTCCAGTGTGAAGTGATACCTCATTATGCTTTGATTTATACTTCTCTAATAATTAGCAATGTTGAGCATCTTTTCATGTGCCTATTGGCCATCTGTATGTCTTCTTTGGAGAAATATCTATGTAGGTCTTCTGTCCATTTTTTGATTAGATTGTATGAGTTGTATGAGCTCTTTGTATATTTTGTATATTAAGCCCTTGTCAGTTGCATTGTTTGCAGTTATTTTCTCCCATTCTGTTGGCTGTCTTTTTGTTTTGTTGATGATTTCCTTTGCTGTGCAAAAGGTTTTAAGATTGATTGGGCCCCATTTGTTTACTTTTGATTTTATTTCTTTTGCCTTGGGAGATTGATCTAAGAAAATATTGCTACAATTTATGCCTGAGAATGTTTTTCTTATGTTCTCTTCTAGGAGTTTTATGGTCTCACTACTTGTATTCATCATAGTATTGGAAGTCCTAGCCACAACAATCAGACAAGAAAAAGAAATAAAAGTTATCCAGATTGGAAAGGAAGAGATAAAAATGTCACTATTTGCAGATAACATGATACTCTATATAGAGAAACCCAAAGACTCCACAGAAAAACTATTAGAACTAATAAATGAATTCAGCAAGGTAGCAGGATATGAGTTTAATATACAGAAATCCATTGCATTTCCTCACACTAACAATGAAATATCAGAAAGAGAAAGTAAAATAATAATCTTATTTAAAATCACATTAAAAAACCCCCAAAACCTAGGAATAAACTTAACCAAGGAGATAAAAGACCTGTATGCTGAAAACTATAAAACATTGATAAAAGCAATTGAAGATGATTCAAAGAAATGGAAAGGTATCTTAAACTCTTGAATTGGAAGAATTAATATCATTAAAATGACCATATTACCCAAAGCAATCTATAGATTTAATGTGATCCCTGTCAAAATACCCATGACATCTTTCACAAAGCTAGAACAAATAATCCTAAGGTTTATATGGAATCATGAAGGACCCACAATCCTGCAGAAGAAAAACAAAGCTTGGAGGCATAACCCTTCCAGATTTCAGACAACACCACAAAGCTTCAGTAACCAAAACAGCATGGTATCGGCACAAAACAGACATATAGGTCAATGGAGCAGAATAGAGAGCCCAGAAATAAACCCACACACCTGTGGTCAAATAATCTACAATGAAGAATATACAATGGAGAAAAGAGAGTCTCTTTAGCAAGAGGTGTTAGGAAATCTGGACAGCTACATGTAAATCAATGAAAGAACACTACCTCACACCATACACAAAAATATACTCAAAATAGTTTGAAGACCTGCATATATCACATCTTCTTTATCCATTCATCTGTTGATGGACATTTGGGTGATTTCCATATCTTAGCTATTGTGAATAATGCTGCAATGAACTGGGAGTGTAGCTATCTCTTTAACATGTTGATTTCATTTCCTTTGGATATATATCTAGAAACGGGATTACTGGATCTTATGGCAGTTTTATTTTTAGTTCTTTGAGGACCCTTCATACTGTTTTCCATAATGCCTGTACCAATTTACATTCCCACCAACAGTGCACAGGGTTCCCTTTTCTCCAAGTCCTTGCCAACACTTGTTATCTTTTGTCTTTTTGATAACAGCCATTCCAACGGGTGTGAGGTGATATCTCATTGTGGTTTTGATTTGCATTTCCCTGATGATTAGTGATGTTTTCATGTGTCTGTTGGTCATTTGTATGTCTTCTTTGGAAAAATGTCTATTCAGGTCCTTTGACCATTTTTAAAATTGCGTTGTTTGTTTTCTTGCTATTGAGTGTTTGAGATCCTAAAAGGGAGATTCTGATTCAGTGCAATAGGTGATCTGGAGTGGGGCCCAGGATTCTGAATTTCAAACAAACTCTCAGATAAAGTGAGGTAAGTAGCAAAGTTTTATAAGGAACTTTGACTTGCACCATCCTTTTTGATACTCCAACAACCTTGTGAGATAGGCATTGCAATCAACCCACCTTATCATGTTAGAAATGGAGGCTCAGAGAGGTTAAGTCACTTGCCTGAGATCATCCCGTTAATAGGAGGTGTGGTCAGGGGTAGAACCCAGATATTTTTGCTCCCAAGCATGTTCTTTCCATATGAATTATACACATTTCCCAGGTGGCAGAATGTGGGTTCATCTTGTCAATCTTTCTTCCTCTGTGAGAAGATAGGTGAGCTTCATCTTGCTCTGAGATCTTATGGGAAATTCGGTCACCTTCTGCACTTTCTTCATCCTGTGTCTATAATAGTCACAGCCCTTCTCATTCCCCTTCCTGCTATGAAATCAACCTTGACAACCTTGACTTTCTACCTGGTGAATAGAGCTGTAAGGTTGTACTTGGTTGGTGAGAGGGTCCTGGGGCCCTAATTAGCATCAGATTACTTGGGTGGGTGAAGAGTATTAGAACTGGAAGGGACCCTAGGAGTTACATCCTTTAACGCTCTTATTTTGCAAATGAGGAAACTGAGGCCCAGAGAAGGAAAGTGGCTTATCTTGGGACAGGACAAGATGGAAAATTCCCATGAGGCCAGGGTACTGGATTGGATTTCTAGGAATAACAAACTGGAAAAGAGGAAAAAAACAGCTCAGATTGCTCCTCAGGTAAAAACTTAAATAAAAAATCTGATCCTAATTGCGGAGAACTACTCTGGGATGCCTGGCATTAGAATCTTTAGCCATCGGGGATATTTTGGGCCCAGAGTGTGGCAATGTAACGAACCCCTTTCCGAGGCCCAGTCCTGTGGGGATACAAAAGAAACACAAGACATGAAGGGACTCTGCCCTCGTAGGCCATATATTCGACCAGTGAAGCCACGAGAGAAGATGTAGAATCAAGTGCTAAGTTGTGTGAATGATTATAGCTGCTGAAAGGGCACAGAGAGAGGACTTTCCTGGGACTTCATTGGCATGATAAGCAAAAGGAGCAGGAGAGAAATGATGAAGATCATGGTGGGAAACCAGCCGCGATCAGGGAACGCGACTAACCTTCCTTCCTGTGTCAACACACAGATGGCATTCACTGTGGAGTCGGAGAAGGGCGTTTAGACATTGGTTCCAACCCTTCAATTTAAAGATGAGGAAACTTAGGTCAGAGAGGTTAAGAGATTTCCACAAGGTCACATAACCGGCCGGTGTCCAAACCCCCATCAGTACTTTTTCACAAGACCATGATTGGAACTCTAGGTTTTCTTTTGAGTTTCCAGTCTCTTCTCTTCACCACAGCTTCTTCTCACCAATATTTCTTTTTCTGTTGTTCCTTAAAGCTTATAGCCGAACATCCTACTTGACAGGGAGGGTTGTGGCTTTCAAAAACAAACTTCCTGGGCTGACAGTTGCCTTTGACATAGCCCCCCTCCCACAGGGAAACACCCACTCCACGTTAGATGCTGCGCTTGCCTGCCTTCCTTCCCTGGCATGGCCACCCTCCCCCTTCCCATGATCACCTTCTCTTCTGCCTTTCCTCCCATTTGGAAGAAAACCTGATTCCATTACCTCTTCTGCTTTCCTTCCCTTCTTTTCCTTCCCTCTCATCAATCTCTCTCTCTCTCTCTCTCTCTCTCTCTCACACACACACATACACACACACACACACACACTCATACATGTCCCTGAGGTGTGGAGATTTGAGTTAATTATACTCAGTTTACGGCATGTTTTCAATGCACGTCTGGGCAGGAACACCCTCCTATTTTATTCATTTATTTCCCCCATTTATTCTCATTTCCGTGTTCCCATAGACAATCATTCTAATAAATTTAACATGTATTTGTGAGTGTTCTTGCAACATGAGTATTGTTTATGTGCATGCACTTTAAAAATGTAAAGTTTGTTGTGCCAACTCATCCTGTTTTTCATTTTTCCCGTCAGCATTGTTTTGAAGACTCGCCTGTGATGTTCATTGAGAAGTTTGAGGTTTCTCACTGATGAAGAGTCTTTTTGTCTATCCTTTAGGGACACTCTCTGATAGAGGGTCACATTAGTTGTCCCCAGGACCTCGTACTGTCTCCCCCAGCCCTCTGATTTCTGTAGTCACCATCCTCCCAACACTGCCCTCTCCAAGGCCCCTGACAGTGCCCCCAGCTGGTCTAGATCTTTCATATTTGATTTTACTTGACTCTTCACTGGTTCTGACAGGTTGGGGACTTCTTAACTTCAGTGATTCCGAAGTCTCCTCTGTTTTTACAGTTCTATTTAAGTTTTTCCTGGAACATGCTGCTTTTTTAAAAGAACAGTTCTAGATTTATGAAAAATGGCAAAGGTAGTATGGAGAGTTCCCAAGTACCTCGCACTCAGTTTCCCCTATTATAAACATCTTACAGTAATATAGTACATTTATTATAATCAAACAAATGAATATATTATTATCAACTAACATTCACAGTTTGTTCAGATTTCCTTAGTTTTTCCCTAATGTCCTTTTCTGTTCCAGGATGCCATCCAGAACACCACATTACATTTAGTTGTCATGTCCCCTATGGTCCCTCTTGGTCGTGACAGTGTCTCAAACTTTCCTTGCTTTTGATGATCTGACAGTTTTGAGGAGGACTCATCAGGTATATTGCAGGATGTCCCTACATTGGGATTTGTCTGATGCTCTTCTCATGATTGGACTGGAGTTATGATTTTTTAGGAGGAAGACCACAGAGATGAAGTGCTGTTTACATCACTTTCTATCAAGGGTGCCTACTATCACCATGCCTGTTGATGATGACCTTGGTCACCTGGCTGAGCTTGTTTGTCAGATCTTCTCCATTGTAAAGTTACTCTTTTATTTTTCTCCTTTCCATACCGTACCCCTTGGAAGGAAGTCCCTATGTACAGCCCACACTTAAGAAAGGGAGATCTATCCTCCCTCTCCTGGAAGGTCGATTGCCTACGTAAAATATGTGGAATTCTTCTGCATGAGAGATTTGTTGTTTCTTTCCTATTTATTTATTCTTCCAATTATTTACATCAGTATGGACTCATGGATATTGATTTCATACTTTGGGTTGAAAGTTTGTTTTGTTTTGTTTTTCTCAAAATCCAGTGGTGACCGGTGGGAGGTAGTTCAGTTGGCTCCTGGGTCCTTTGATGTAACCCATCATTGTGGGTTTTAGATTATTTTTAAGCAATTTCCTTACTTTGTGGTACTGAAAGATGCCGAAGCTCATCTTCTCATCTTGTATATTTCTTTTCCTAGTCTTAGAATCAGCCATTTTTCCAAGGATCCCTGGTTCCTTTATGGGAGAATGGCCTTAGACACCAAGATCTGGGTACTAAACGTGCTCTGGTCTCTTATTTTTCAACCTACTTTTTCTTTCCTTTTCTGATAAGTTTCCTTTTCCCTGCCCATTGACCATGGGCACTCAAGAGTTAATTACACATTCATGTCAGTAACAAAGAGTCCTGGCTCTGCATAAGAACTTTGTGAGAGATTAAAAATGAATAATGCACAGTCATAGAGTTTAGTCAAGTGTGGGATATAGATGGACATAGAGACGTAAAAGTCAGTCTCTAAAGATTCCCTAAGGAACCAGTGACTAATTCAGACTGTGAAATGCAGGGAGTCTCTGAGCTGGGAGGTGAAAGAAGGAATGTTCTAATGGACTCTAGTCCATCCCCAGACTCTTATAAAATACCCTTGATACTATAATATCTTATTATTAACGAGAGGCTCCTTTCTAGTTGGAGCAGCAATTGCTGACACCTAGGTTAGCTTCCCTTTTCCTCACCAATGCTTCTTCCCTTCCTGTGTAGAAATGAGCAGACCCCCTTTTCTCCCCAACTCTCCAGAGCCTTGAAAATACATGTGGACCAGGGAACTTCAATACTATTGATAACATTTTATTTCTTAAGTTGGGGGTCGGTGCATGGGTGTTTCTTTGTGTATTAGTCATTCCTTTTTGTATGGCTTGGATATTTCATAATAAAATTTAAAACATATTAATGAAGAAAATTAAAAAAAACTGTGTGTGACCCTGGCCTATGTGACCTTGCACCCTTGCTCCTGGGGCAAAGACTTCCCTGACAGATGCCTGCCACTACCAGCCTGGAGACACGGAAAGTGCAGCTGGTCTGGGCCAGATGAGTCTGCCAGAGCCTGCCTGACCAGGAGTTAATTGGTATTGACACGACTCAATGCCTCAGTGGTGTGGCAGATAGAACCCTACCCCAACCCTCCCATCCCCCATTCACCTTGCCTCCCTCCTCCTCAAGGCTCACCTCTGACTCCCAGGGAGACTTAGAGCAGTGACATAGTGACATCCCTTTCCCTCAGTAGGGACTTGCTGCTGGGGCCATCCTCCAAGGGCCGGGATGGGACTTGAAGTCTGGAGATTTAACGCCCTATCTTATGGCAGCACCTTTGTCTCCATAAAAATGGAATCAAACTTCCTAATCTCCCATCCAAAGCCATCTGTTAACAAAAACCTTTTGAAAAGGGCGGTTCCAGGTCTGGTAGCAGCCAAGAAAAACTGAAGGTCCTGCCAGCAGCCAAGGCAGGTGATAAGCAGGCCAAGCAGTGGGTCAGCTGGGGACTTTGCACTAGGCCAGGGGTAGGATGTCTGCTTGAATCTTTAGGGGAAAGTGATACCAGCACCCAGTGTATGCAGGCTGGTAACTGTGATGCTTTATTTGCAAGGCTAGGCTATTCAGCCTTTGGGCCCAGGACATTGCTCTCATACTGGTTGTGGGGCTGGTGGCTCTTGAGAAGACCTTTTTAGCTGGTGTGATAAATTAAAGATATCTGCAAATTCCCTCGTCTTGAACCTGCTTGACCGACAGAATGTGGAAGAAGTGAGATTCTGCGAGTTCTGAGCCTAGGTCATAAGAAACCTTGCAGCTTCTGCGCCGTTCTTTAGAAACATTCTTTCTGGGAGCCTTGATCTGCTATATAAGAAATACCATTATCCTGAGACTGCCGTGCTGAAGAGACCACATGTAGGCCCTTTGGTCAACAGTCCTAGATGAGCCAAACCTTCCAGTTGCACCTACCAGGGCATAAGACCTCCAGATCAGCCCATTTGCCAGCTGAACACCACAGAGTAACCCCTGCTGATGACACATGGAACAGAAAAATTGCCCGGCTGAGCCCTGAACAAATTTCTGAACTACAGCATTGTGAGATAGAATAAAACGATTGTTGTTTTATGCTTCTAGGTTTTGGGGTTGTTTGTTACACAGCAGTAGATAACCGAGGCAGCCAGGGCACCCTTATCTAGGCCACCTGTCTGATTATTGACTTCCAAATCCTGCATCAATATAAGAGACAGGGGATCATGGCTCATTCTCAGAATGACCTGGCAGAGGGTTGGAGCCAAGACAAATCATACGAAGCATCTCTTTGAAACAGTGTCCTAGTGGCTCTCTGCTGGGGCAAACTCTGAGACCTGGGGCGAAGTGCTGAAGTAAATGAACTGATGTTCAGAGTGACTCCCAGATGGCTGGACAAAGAGTGCATAATTGGAGGGGCTGTGTGAGTCTGGGAGGGGAAGCGTGAGGGGGCCAAACACTGGAGGAGGAAGATGACCAACTTGGAAGACCAGTAAAGAAAGGGCTAGATTTTGGAGGAGGTGTGGGGGTGAGTGCTTCCCGAGGGAAAGGACAGGGGGCTCTGGGAGTCCGGGAAGCCTAGCACTGGTGTCTGGCTGGCACCTCCTCCCTAGCCCCATCCGCCGCTGCCACTGTGCTTGGCTCTCTTTAAAGAGTTCTGCTGGGCATCCGGTAATCTCACACAAACAGTACAGGTGCAGGCCTGGCCCGTAAACCACAACTGGGGTCTGTGCGGCCGCAATGCACAGGGCAAAGCCTCCAAAGGGCGATAAAGGGCGATTATTTGTTTAGCATTATTAGCAATAGTCCCAGAGCTCATTGAAAGCAAAACAGAAATTTTGTCTTAAGAGATTAAACCTTAAACTCGGCTGAGAAGGCTCTGCTGTGTGGAGTGGCTTTGTTGTGCCCAGCATCGTGTGTGATTGTATGCAAGTCACCAGGAGGCCTCACTGGGGTCCTGACCACAGAGGCTTAGCTGTCTGCCAGGCATGGACGTGCAGGAAAGGGGGCAGCCGCATGCACTGGCCAGGCAGCACCCTGCACCCCCGGCAGGGGAAACCTGTTTTTCCTCGAGTTCAGGAAATTGGGGTTTTGAAAAAGTGTTTAATATGTCAACCAAAGGTTTTTGTTGGATGGGTTAGGAGTGTAGGGACAGATGTGCCACCAGAAAACTGTAAGTGGAAGTTTAAGGTAATGTCCAGAGAGGATGGGGGAGGGTCTTATATCCAGGGACCCTCTGACTGAGGACATTCACTACCATTCTGTTTTGAAACTTAGAGTAATACATGTGGTTGCCAAGGAGATGGGGACATGTCTTGTTTTCTTTTCCCTCAACCATTTGCCAGGATCCCTTAGTGGCCAATCAGAAGGACTTGGGGTAATTATCTTGGATTTATTGATCTGGAAAATGGTTACTGTCTGCTCTGTGCAAGGGGTGGGGAGCAATGGGTGGTCAGTGAGAACAGATCAAAAGGATATCTCTGTTGTTCAGAAGTTTACAGATAAGATGTATACCCTGATAACTGAAATACCTGGTGGAATTTGGTCAGGGTTGGAAGAAATGCCCCAAGAGAGTGCTTGGCTTCAGTTAAGACGGGTCAGGGAAGGCTTCGTAGAGCCAGGCCTTGAAGGTCTGGAAGCCTGGCCAGGAAAAAGATGGGGCCTGTGTGAGCCAAGAGGTTCAGGTTGGAAAGCATAGGAGAGCACAGGCTAGCAACGTGCACTGGGTAACACTGTCTCTAGCGACTGGGCAAAGCAGCTTCTGCACACCAGAACCCAAGTTCTCTCTTTGTTCTAGAATTTGGCCTGCATAAATTGGAGTTAGTCATCTAACCCAGGAATGAATCTTGGGGGTCTGGGACCCTGTGTCAGCATCTGCAGAAGTACAGACCTGCCAGGGGGTGGCCACGGAGACTTTTGTGTCCCACCTACTGATGGCTCTGTGGGTGTCCTGTGTGCTCCTTTGCCTTTTCCCTTAGCAGCCTCTTCGGCTGCTTCTAGGTCCTTGTAGACAGAGTCAGCTTGGACATCTCCAAGTCCATACTTCCAGGTGGACATAAAATGTTGTCCAGCAGGGCTCAGGAGTGATAGCCATCAGTTTCCCTCCTGGGCCTGGCTGGGGTCCTGTAGGTCTGAGCATGAGGGTAGAGTGAGACGGGCCTTGGCCAGTAAGCTGTAGATGATGGAGATCACTCAAGACATGGACCAGGGCTGAAAAGAAAACCCAGGGAGGCTGGGTAGCCAAGTCATCTATCTGAGAAGCTGGGCAGAGCGGTAGAAGCAGGAAAGAGACTGAGGGATGTAAACTGGGGAGTCTAGCCAGAGTCACTGAACAGTGGTAGGAGTGCAGGGGAGGGCGGCAGGCATGCCCCAGTGGAGCTGTAGCCTCAGGCATGGGTAGCAAGGACCCTCAGGCCCTTACCAGCCCCTGTATGCTGGCCTTGACCCAGCGCATTTCTAGAGGGAGAGGTGCCAGTCCCCAGGTTGAGCACAGCTCTTGGGGCCAGATGGGAATATTGAGATTTGGGAATGAGAAACATTTGCTTTAAAAACAGAGAAACTCCATCATTTTCCAGCACTCCTGCACTCCAGTCCCCACAGGAGCACCCGTCTCATCAAGGGGCCTCTCAGAGGCAGTGAAAAGTGAGGGTCACTGTGGCCCTTCTGCTGAGGGCAGTTCTGAGCACTCTGGACAAGAATGATCTTCTACCTTCTATAGATCAACACCCTCCTCTCCTTTTGCCAGAAATTTCTGTGAGCGTAGGGTCTCTGGGTTCTGAGGGGGCTTAATGGATGGAAGCCAAAAAAACAAACAACCTCACTCCCCAAAAGACAAATTGCTTTTTGGAATGGTGTGTCCTGCTCCATCAGAGGAGCAGATGTTTCTGTGAGGGTGGGGGAAGTGTTGGGGGCTCCAGTCTGATTGGAGCCAGGCTTGAAAAGTCCCCAGTGATGGAGGAGTTAAAAGGAATTTTGTAAAGATATTGTCTGGACTTGGATTGGATAAAAGATGCTGGCAGACGGGCTGTTCAGCTGCTAGGCTTTGGTTCTGCCCTGCAGCATCTGCTTTCCACATAGCCCTTGGGGTGGGGTGATGGTGGGGGGCCCAGGCTCTCTGCCATCTGTAAGAGAAATTACAACAAACACCCACACGCGAGCCAACGGAAGCTCTCAGCAAAACAAATGGTGCGCGGAGGGCGCTGGCCAGACCAGGAGTGTGGCAGGGAGGGCAAGCCGGGAGAGGTGAGGGGTCACCTGCTGGGCGGGGGGCCTGGGAGCACAGGGGTCAGGTGAGGTCTGGAGCCCTCAGGCTGCCAGGTCAGAGCCTCTCATTCATCCAGCTGCCAGGTTTGAAAAGCCAGGTGACCCTCAGAATGGCAGAAAATATTTGCAAATGAAGCAACTGACAAAGGATTAATCTCCAAAATTTACAAGCAGCTCATGCAGCTCAATAACAAAAAAACAAGCAACCCAATCCAAAAATGGGCAGAAGACCTAAATAGACATTTCTCCAAAGAAGATATACAGATTGCCAACAAACACGTGAAAGGATGCTTAACATCACTAATCATTAGAGAAATGCAAATCAAAACTACAATGAGATATCATCTCACACCAGTCAGAATGGCCACCATCAAAAAATCTAGAAACAATAAATGCTGGAGAGGGTGTGGAGAAAAGGGAACACTCTTGCACTGCTGGTGGGAATGTGAATTGGTACAGCCACTATGGAGAACAGTATGGAGGTTCCTTCAAAAACTACAAATAGAACTACCATACGACCCAGCAATCCCACTACTGGGCATATACCCTGAGAAAACCATAATTCAAAAAGAGTCATGTACCAAAATGTTCATTGCAGCTCTATTTACAATAGCTTGGTGATGGAAACAACCTAAGTGTCCATCATTGGATGAATGGATAAAGAAGATGTGGCACATATATACAATGGAATATTACTCAGCCATAAAAAGAAACGAAATTGAGCTATTTGTAATGAGGTGGATAGACCTAGAGTCCGTCATACACAGTGAAGTAAGTCAGAAAGAAAAAGACAAATACCATATGCTAACACATATATATGGAATTTAAGAAAAAAAAATGTCATGAAGAACCTAGGGGCAAGACAGGAATAAAGACACAGACCTACTAGAGAATGGACTTGAGGATATGGGGAGGGGGAAGGGTAAGCTGTGACAAAGCGAGAGAGAGGCATGGACATATTTACACTACCAAATGTAAGGTAGATAGCTAGTGGGAAGCAGCCGCATAGCACGGGGAGATCAGCTCAGTGCTTTGTGACCACCTAGAGGGGTGGGATAGGGAGGGTGGGAGGGAGACGCAAGAGGGAAGAGATATGGGAACATATGTATATGTATAACTGATTCACTTTGTTATAAAGCAGAAACTAACACACCATTGTAAAGCAATTATACTCCAATAAAGATGTAAAAAAAAAAAAAAAAAAAAAAAGCCAGGTATTGCAAAGCTAGTGTTACTTATAACCCGTTCTACGGATCTCCAACATCAGCGATCACGCTGCTGGTTTTGCAGGGATGGACTGTGAACCGGACAGTCAGGCGGCTTGGGTTCAAGTTCTGACTTGGCCACTTCAGTGACTGCCTCTGTATCTGTAAAATGGAGAGACGATAATGCCTAACTTAGAAGGCTCTTAGGAGGATAGAAGTGATGTTTGTAAAAAGTACTTTGCAAATTACAGAATTCTGCACAAACACTGGTTGTTATTAACATTTTACTTCTGTGGCTCACCGTTTGGATCCCAGGTGCTCGCTCCTGGCTTGTGACGTGCAAAACACATATCCATCAGTAGGGGAAGCCCACAGCCTGGGCAGGGGCTTATGGGGAAGAAACCATGGGCTTGCAGCTGGGCTCAGGGGCCTGGGTCAGTGAGGACAATGGGAACTGAGATGACTTGGGGTGGGGGTGGGACACCAAGTTACATCTGATGGCTTTTGGTGGCATTAAACACTGGGCCTGGCCTTACTCTGGGGGTTGAGGGCTGGACTACAGATTTTCTCCAACATCCCTGGGAGAGCTGGGAAGACAGGGGAGGCTCCTCTCCCTTCCGCTGCCCCGCATCCATGCCCCAGGGCAGTGAGTGGCAGCTGGAGGCCGGTGTCCACAAATCTGCTGGGACAGGGCAGGCGGCTTGTTTGCTCTTCCCAGGGCCAAGCCTTGTGGGCCGGACCCAGGAGTATTGTGTTACTCAGCCAAAGAATCCCTCTCCTCCCCTGCCTCCATTTATAAAGGGGAAATAAAACCCAGAGCTATATGCTCTTGTGGCCCCAAGCCAGGTCCTCAAGTATCATTTCTGGGGAGCTGCTCTCCCAGGGCAGGGCACAGCCTCCAGGAAAACAAGTGCCTTTCTTCTGCTTCCCCCCTGCTGGTGGTAGTCTTCTCCAGTCACCCCCTACCCCCAGGAGGCCCTGGATTCTCCAACACTACCCTTGAACATTTTCCTCATCCCAAGTCCGGGCCCTTGAGGGCAGAGTAGGGCGTGGAGCTTCGCTTGGTCCAGTGGAGACTGGGGCTGGGTTTTTTGGGTTTCCGTTCCAGCCCTGGGTGGTGTTGGTGCTGCTGCATTCCAGCAAGGGGAACTACCAAAAACATCTTTTGCCCTTGTCCGTGGCCTGGTGCCCTTGCCTCTATTTGCTTTGAGAACCTCAGACAGGGTTTAGATCTTTCAGGGTTTTTACTGCTACACTTGAGTTCTGGTTAGAACTAGGCAGCCCTGGGGAAGCCTGTACCAGCCTCTCTGAGCTTCATCTTGCTGGAGAGTCCCAGAACCAGAGGTCTGAACAGTAGAGGCCTGCCAGGTGAGATCCCAGAGCTGGACTGGTGGATGGAATGGGAGTGATGCAGGGAGAGCAAGAGGGGAGGGGTTGGATAAAGATATTGTCCTGGCAACCCTCAGAATGGGAGAAAATATTTGCAACTGAAGCAACCGACAAAGGATTAATCTCCAAAATTTACAAGCAGCTCATGCAGCTCCATATCAAAAAAACAAGCAACCCAATCCAAAAATGGGCAGAAGACCTGAATAGACATTTCTCCAAAGAAGATACACAGATTGCCAACAAACACATGAAAGGATGCTCAATATCACTAATCAGAGAAATGCAAATCAAAACTACAATGAGGTATCACCTCACACCAGTCAGAATGGCCATCATTAAAAAATCTACAAACAAGAAATGCTGGAGAGGGTGTGGAGAAAAGGGAACACTCTTACACTGCTGGTGGGAATGTAAATTGATACAGCCACTATGGAGAACAGTATGGAGGTTCCTTAAAAAAGTAAAAATAGAACTACCATACGACCCAGCAATCCCACTACTGGGCATATACCCTAAGAAAACCATAATTCAAAAGGACACATGCACCCCAACGTTCACTGCAGTGCTATTTACAATAGCCAGGTCATGGAAGCAACTGAAGTGTCCATCGACAGACGAATGGATAAAGAATACACGGCACATATGTACAATGGAATTACTCAGCCATAAAAAGAAACAAAATTGAGTTATTTGTAGTGAGGTGGATAGACCTAGAGTCTGTCATACAGAGTGAAGTAAGTCATAAAGAGAAAAACAAATACTGTATGCTAACACATATATATGGAATCTAAAAAAAAAAGGTTATGAAGAAGCTAGGGGCAGGACAGGAATAAAGATGCAGACGTAGAGAATGGACTCGAGGACACGGGGAGGGGGAAGAGTAAGCTGGGACAAAGTGAGAGAGTGGCATGGACATATATACACTACCAAATGTAAAATAGAGCTTCCCTGGTGGCGCAGTGGTTGAGAGTCCGCCTGCCGATGCAGGGGACGCGGGTTCGTGCCGCATTGAGTGAGGATCCCACATGCCGCGGAGCGGCTGGGCCCGTGAGCCATGGCCGCAGAGCCTGTGCGTCCGGAGTCTGTGCTCCGCAAGGGAGAGGCCACAGCAGGGAGAGGCCACAGCAAAAAAATTGTAAAATAGATAGCTAGTGGGAAGCAGCCGCATAGCACAGGGAGATCAGCTTGGTGCTTTGTGACCACCTAGAGGGGTGGGATAGGGAGGGTGGGAGGGAGACGCAAGAGGGAAGAGATATGGGTATATATGTATAAGTGATTCACTTTGTTATACAGCAGAAACTAACACAACAATGTAAAGCAATTATACTCCAATAAAGATGTTAAAAAAAAAAAAGGTATCATTCTGGGATTGGGCTGGGGAAATCCTCAGAGATTCCCTGCCTCCCTTCCCCTTCCTGGATACATGGTCCTTCTTCTATCTAGAGGAAGAGGGATCTCTAGGAAACTGGGATTTGAGTCTGCCAGTGCTACTAATTCACCATGGACAAATCATTTCATGTTCCCACAGCTCAGTTTCTTCATTTGTAAAATAAGGAAATCTGGCTGGATGATCTGTAAGGTCCCTTCTATCTTCGATGTACATTTTTGGACCATGTTATATCCCTGGCCCATAGCAAACAATAAATGCTAGTTTATGAAGTGTGGGCACCATCTCTTTCCTGCCTCCCCTTCTGGGAAGGCTGTCTGGCTTGGTCTAGCTGAGATGACAGGACTTCTAGAACTACTCCTAGGAGGGACAGCTATATTACTTGAGAAGTAGCAGTAATAAGATTCAGTTTCTGAGGAATATGAAGGTTTAATTTTTTAAACAGTGTAAAGCAGTGTGCAATTAAATTTGGTTGGCACACTTCCCTGCCTCCAAACATGTTCCTGTCTCTTCCACCTAGTAGGACAAAACTTTGACTTGCTGGTTTCTTTCCTGTCTGCTATTCTCTTTACATCTTCTTAGTTCGCCTTGTGTTTGTTTAGTATCCATAGCCCAGCTTTGAGTGATTTGGGTGGAGGGACCATGATCTCCATTCTTTCATGTCACCCACAATGAAATGTCTTGCTCATAAGCATTGTCCAGGAGTGTTAGTGCCTGAGAGCCAGGCTTTACCTGTGTGTTCACCGTGCTTTCCAGCTCCAGGAATGATGTCTGGCACACAGTAATACTCAGAGATTATTTGTTGAATGAATAGAATGTCAAACGCATGAAGAATAAGTACTCCCAAGGGCTTCCTGATTTGCAATGAGCCATTCTCTCCCTTGCTGCCACTCTTGGATTAACTGATGTTAGTCTCCTTCTTTCTCTTCTTCCCTCCCTTCCCCCTCCCCCTCCCCTCCCCTCCCCCTTCTTCTTCTTCTCCTTCTCCTCCTTTTTTTCCTTCCCCCTCCCCCTCCCCCTTCTTCTTCTCCTTCTCCTCCTTTGTTTCCTTCCCTCTCCCACAGCTTTCTTGCCTGTAGCTCCCAGTGTTTATCTCTGGCTTCTGCTCCCTCCCCTCTCATGTCCTCCATTGGGAACTCCAGCCACTACTTGTGACAGCATCTACTTCTTCCATGCTGTTGGCTATAAAGTGTGTCCTTAGCCCTGACCTTTGCTAGAGTTAAGTTCTTACAACTCCCGTTGACTGTCAGCGTATTAACAGAATCACAGAATATTATTAATAGTTTTGGAAGGAAACTTAGAAGTCATCTAATTAGATCCCTTTCCTGAACTTCCCATGCTTTTCTCTACTCCCATCAGTGCTCTCACAAGGCAGCCCATTTCCTTGTTGTCTAGGCCCAGTGGTTGTCCTGCATCTTGCTTCTCTCCCTTCACTGTCCTCTTGTCTAAACTGTAGGCCTCTCAACCACAGTGGCCATGTATTGTGTGGATCAATTAACCTCTGTTTAGAAATAGTAAATATTTATGATATGAAAAGTTTGAATATTTGAACTTAGGTGAGAGATGCTGTTCCCTAAATAGGTTTTGGGGGTCCTCCCCTTCCCTCAAGTTTTGGAACTGGAAAACCCTGGGTTAAATTCCAACTCTACCATTTAGCAACTATGAACCTTTAGGAAAGTATCTTCTCTGAGTCTTGATTTCCTCATCTACGAAGCAGTGATAATAGCAGTACCTATCTCATAAGCTTGGTGTGTGGATTTATGAGCTATTGTAAATTCAATGCTTAGTACAGGACCTGACATGTGCTAGGGGCTCTAAGGATGGGAGTTGTTATTATTATTAAGCTGACAATAATGTTTAACCTGGGGTTCTAGGTCAGTCACAAAGCAATATGTAGCTCATGCCTAGTACTTTCCTATCCTCAGTTCACCTCTCAATACAATACTGAAACCATAGTCCTCCTTCATTCTTTGGGTCAAGGTACAAGGATCAGTTAGTTCTTCCTTCAGGTAAGCCCATTAATTTCTGCTTCTGGATGTGGAAATATTTTGTCACTGATGTAGACAACACAGGGGAACAGAAGAGAAGAATGAAACGAATCTGAATGTGAGGCTCTTTGCTGAGCTGCCTTGTATCACGGTGCCTGCCCTTGGAGAGCTTGTAGTCTGGTAGGAAGGAAAGGCCAGCGTGTGGAGAATAATTAGGAAACAATATAAGCTCCTAATGATGGAGCTACATTGTGATGGCAGAACACAGCTGAGGGGCTCTTTAATACAGTGGTTAAAAGGTTAGTTCTGGAATCACAAAAACCAGGATTCTAATCTTGGTTCTGCCACTTGGTGCTTGTGTGACTTTGCACAAGTCATTCAACCTCTCTAGGTCTCAGTTGCCTCATATGGGCTCCTTGGTGAGGATTAAAGGAGGTCATGTACTGGAAAGCGTTCAGCACAGTGCATGCCACGTAGCAAGGGCCTCCTAAGTGTTAACTCTGATTGTTATTATGCGTTTTCTTCATTGAGAAAAAAGAGCTCATTGAGGCCTGTGCTATTCGGGAGGAATGGGGTTCAGATAGATTAAGAGAAGAGGAGAATGCTCTGTAGATGGAAAACAAGCAAAGCAAAACAAACAACAATGGCACAGAGCTAAGAAAGATTATGGAATGTTTAAGGACAATGGAATGTTTAAGGACAAAGAATTTGAAAAAGAATAGATATATGTGTATGTATAACTGAATCACTTTGCTGCACACCTGAAACTAGCACAAAATTTTTAATCAACTATACTCCCATATAAAATAAAAAGTTAAAAAAAAAAGGACAATGGGATGTATCAAGACTCGAGAAGAGAACACGAGCTGGAAGATATGAGAAATGCAGTGGGACAAGCTGGAGGAGAATTGAACTCGAGGAGCTGCCTCCTTGTCTTCTCCATGTGCCTCGCGTGATACTTCCCTCAGCCAGTGCTTATTATCTACTGAAATTCTTGGCCTGATTAGATGGACCGTGGCTTTCACAGCTAAGGAATTTCACAGGTTTCCTACCTTCTTGAGTGCTTCCATTCAATTTCCTGGTTCAAAGCTCTATAAATGTCCCTTTTTCCTAACAGCTTCAGATTTGTTCAGCAAATTCATGGAACCTTATCTGTGTTGTTCATGAGATGATATGCAGCATCTTCTTCTCAGCCTTTATCTTCCAGACAGAAGTATCTACCTCATTTGGCAGTCAGACAGCCTGGCTTTACCACTTACTGCGTGACCTGGAGCAAGTTATTTAACCTCCCAGCTCTATTTCCTCATGAGCAAAATTTGAGTAATGTGCCAATAATCCATTTATTGCCTGTAAGCAACAGGTTCTCCTTCCATACCAGCTCTGCAGCTCTGGCTGGAACCCAAGCCTTTCTCCCTCCTGTGCCTGTGATGTGATGCTTTGTCAATAGAGGGCGATACCTCAGAAACAGGTTCTTGAGAATAATGACTTAAAAGGTACAGGTTTCTTTTTGGGGGTGATAAAAATGTTCTGGAATCCCATAGGGTGATAGTTGCATAATACTGTGAATGTCCTGAAAATCACATAATTGTGCAATTTAGTGTGGTTAAAATGGTGAACTTTACATTACGTGATATTTACCTCCACAAAAATAAGTAGGTTGTGATGCTGGGACAAATTAGTGAATGGAAAACGTTGAGAATAGTGCTTGGAACAAAGTGAGTGGTCTATCACAGTGACTGTAATTTTGATGAATTACTTGGTGGGCTGTAACAGGATTGGCTCTCCTCTGAGCTACTGAGACTCTTGTGCTGTCTTCCTGGTTATCGCAGCCTAGGTGCCGGGGGTCTTCCTGTGTCTCCTGCTGGTGTCTCTCCGGCTGGCTCCCCAGGGTGTGGAGTGAACGCTCACACTCCCACTCCTCCAGAATTGCTCCAGACAGCTGTTGCCCGGGGCTGGGAGTAACCCGTCATAGGTGAGAATGGCTGGGTGGCAGAGGAAAGTCAGAACAAAGGGTCTGGTATTGGGCTTTGTGTCCGGGGACTCTGGGCCTCTGGGCCAAAGTTTAATTGGATAATGAATAGCACTGATGATGCCTGACTCTTCTCCCCAGGTCTCCTCACTAGTCTGCTGTCCCTGCGTGGTGACTATGAACCACACCTGTAGTCCCCAGTTCCTCCTGAAAAGAGAAGCCGATGCCTGGTTGGAGCCTCTGCAAAACTCTGTGGCCAATGGGGTCTGGGTCAGCTCGCAGGAGGACAGAGATGCAGGGAAAAGCAGCAGGAACAATGTGGTAGGGTTCGGGGAAATCCTGGAGGCTTATCTGGGGCAGACCTTTCTGTGGGATGTAATTACAGATGATGATGGAAGGAGGAAAACTGGAGAAAGATGTAGAGGTGTAAACATGGACCTCTATCCCTTCATCTTCTTCCTGTTCCATCTATGGAATAATTCTTGTCATATCATTTTGTCTAGAAGACCAGTATTTCCATCCTCTCTTCTGTCATTCATAGAAAACCCAGAGTTTTCAGTACAGCCCTAGCTCAGAAGTGTTCTGTCCTGATTGCTCCATCTTACCCATGGTCATTACTGGTCAAGTCACTTGTCCTAACTCTTGGTTAGGAAAACATAGCCATTAGTCAAATCCCTCTCCCTACAGCTTCATTTTCGGATGGGGCTGCTTGCTGGGGGCTTGTCAGAGAGCAGGAGGGGAGCATGCTACTGCTTTGGGCTCCCTCCCTGGAGACCTGTGTGTGTTCTCAGCCTAACGCTGGGGGTGGGGCACCAAAAGCATGTGCCTTGTGGTGGGACACCTCTGTCACTCTGTTTCCATTTTCCGTTAAGCTGACTTGGGAAGGCGCAGGGAGCAAATACCTGTGCAGAAAGTTAGAGAAACTAGCTGCCTGCTTTCAGGACCCACACATCTGACCCCTATGTCTGTGGGGTAGCCTCAACTTCTGGGTGGCATTAGTTTGGGGGTCCCAGAGCTGCCAAGATACCCATCTGAGGACTCCCCTCGGAACTCCCCTCAGACACAGTTACGAAACATGTTTTTCATCTTTATTAATCTGCTCTGCTTCTCACATTTCTCAGGTCACAGCTGCATTGTTATCTGATGGGCTCACTGCCAGCTCCATGAAGCCTGACAGTTACAAAGAGTGGATTAGCAGCAAAAGAATATTTATTAGAAAAATTTTTTCATTCTTCTGCCCTTTTATGTGGAGTTTGCCATATATTGTCTGGGTGAGACAAGAGCAGCCCTCTGTAAGCTGTGAGCAGAGGTCCCATGTCTGGGTTATTGGCAATGCTGAGCAAGTGGTGATGGCTTTCCTTTCCAGCCACAGACTGCCCCTCTCAGTTGCTGCTGGAGGTCCTGCTCAATTTCACAGCCCAGAGATGTCTATGATGTGTCTGGCTTTCTCCAAAAACAGGAGAATCCTTTTGTGAATGGATCTCATTTCTCCCCTAATCTCCAGAGCTGGAGATGAGTAGAGAACTGATCATTTAATAATTATCTTTCAATTTGGTAGCTCCACTTTGCTGGGTTTGTTTAATGGCATTATGAGAGAAAACAGATGTTCCAATAAAAAAATTGGAGGCAGCAGTGACTTTTCTTACCCATTTATGAAGAGACACTGAGGGAATTCTAGATCTCCAAGGAAACCAGCTCCTTTGTGGGAAATTGATTTTCATTCTGTTTTTGAGACTTTGGCTGTGGGATTGCAAGTTGGAGGTGTCTGCATTTGGCTGCTGCAAGGCTGAGAAATGTCCTGATTGTGCCTCCTGAGTCCCTGTGACGTGCCCCCAGAGGACATGCTCTGTCAGGGCACACACATTTTGAGTAAACTCTCAGGAGATGTCATCTTTCCCAGCCCAGCCTGAGAGCTGCCCTGCCAGACCTGCCTGGGCCTGTCTGTGTCTGATGTAGCGTGATACTGAGGGGAGGTGGGAGGTAGGTAAGAGGCCCTGATTGTTGGTCAAGAGGGTGACTTCTGATCTGGTCTTTCTGATGCCAGTGGTGGTCATTGTCTGGAATTCGGGCCTGCCTGGGCTCTGGGGATAATGGGGAAACAGACAAGTCAGGATCTCTGGACCAGCAGTCGGGGTTTCTAGAGTGTGGAGGGAGAATAACTGTCAGTGGAAAAACCAAGAAAAAGTATTAGAGCTACGAGGGACATTGGAGGTGAAGACCCCCAAATCTTGCCTCAATATCCCCACTTCATTTGTCACACATATTTCTACTGTTGCCTGGTCTCCTGGGGGAGCAGCTATGGTTTTTGGAAGAGAAAGTGTCTTTCTAAAGAGCTTTGGAAACATCAAGAGAGAACAGTAGGTGCTAGGGTCTTGAGGAGATGTAACTGCTCACTATCTAGCCCTCCTTTACCATTTTTTTCCATCTACTTTCCTTTCCCACTGGGCCTCTCTCTCTTTTTAAATTGAAGTGTAGTTGATTTACAATGTTGTGTTAGATTCAGGTGTACAATAAAAAGATTCAGTTATACATATATATATATGTATTCTTTTTCATATTCTTTTCCATTATGGTTTAATACAGGATATTAAATATACTTCCCTGTGCTATGCAGTAGGACATTGTTGTTTATTTTATATGTAGTAGTTTGTATCTGCTAATCCCAAACTCTTGATTTATCCCTCTCTCTCCCCCTTTCCCCTTTGGTAACCATAAATTTGTTTTCTATGTCTGTAAGTCTGTTTCTATTTTGTAAGTAAGTTCATTTGTGTCATATTTTAGATTCCACATATAAGCGATATCATATGATATTTGTCTTTCTCTGTCTGACTTACTTCACCTTAGTCTGATAATTTCTAGGTCCATCCATGTTGCTGCAAATGCCCGCTGGCCCTCTCTCCATGGTTTCTTGGCTATTCTGATCTTTCTGCAGATGGAACAGGCCTTGCCTCCTTGGTGGGTCAGGCACCGGGCACACCCTGCTTTAACCCCTCCTCTCCTTTCCTGTCCCGATGTGCTCCCCTCGACTCCCTGGTTTTGGATCATGACACCAACATTCTCTAAGTTACCCAGGCTCAAGAGCCCAGACCAGTTTAATGCTTTCCTTGCCCGCCTTCTACATCCACTTGGTTCCCAAATTGGTACTGTCTACCTGGGTAGTATCTCTTCCATTCACACTTTTATTTTTCTTCCTACTTATTGCCCTGGTTTTGGTCATAATCTCTCATCTATGTTACTGCAATAGCTTCCTAACTGGACTTTCAATTTTTTTCTTTCTTCTTAAATTTGCCTTATAATCTGGGGCCAGATTAATCTTCCAAAAATCTCTAATCACATCCTTTCAGCATTAAAAATTGTCACTAACTCTCCAGTACCAACCCACAAATCCCCAAGCGACTTAGAAGGGCAGAATTTGGGGTTCTCCAATCTTCCTTTCTGGCCTTATCCTTGGAGGGACTGTCAGCTCTGTGAGGTCAGGGACTTTACGTGTGTTGTTCCCTGGTGTATCCCCATGGCCGGCATGGGGCTTAAATACAGCGCACAGGGCCTGGCCTCTGCCACAGGGCCTGAGCAGTGCTTGTGAACTACTTCCCTACACATACATGCTGCTGCTGCCTACCACGAGCCTCACTGCTTCCAAAAAACACCCTTCATTTCCCCCACCTCCGCCATTGCACAGGTTTGCCCTGGAATGCACGTCCCACCATGTCTGTTCTACTTCTACCCACTTTTCAAGGTCTAGCCCAAACATTCCCTCCTTCATGAAGCCCTCTGTGATTTCCCCAGAGAGATATGATCACCCCTCTCTGAACTGTCGTGGCAGTTTGTACCCTCCCATGGCACTTGGCATAGTTTACCTTTATTCGAGGATTTCTCACATCTTGCTCTACTAAGGTTTGACCTACTTGAGAACAGGGATCTATTTTATTCATCCTTTGAAGTACAGTAAGTCCCCTACATATGAACAAGTTGCATTCTGAGAGCATGTTTTTAAGTCCAGCAAAGTTAGCCTAGGTACCCAACTAACACAATCGACTATATAGTACTGTACTGTAATAGGTTTATAATACTTTTTACACAAATAATACATAAAAAAACAAACACAGTACCTTGAAAAGTACAGTAGTACAGTACAGCAGCTGGCATACAGGGCCTGGCATCGAGTGAAGAGGTAAGAAGGGTTACTGACTGGACGAGGGAGAGGAGGTGGGAGGTGGTAGAGCTGAAGGATCGTCAGCAATAGGAGACGAGGACGAGCTGCAGTTTCACTCACGCCTGACGTTGATGGCACAGGTTCTGGTTCCTCGTTGGATTCAATTCTTTCTACCCTCTTCCTTCTGGACATCCTGGGCTTCAAATAAAGATACTGTACTATTGTACTCTATGCAGTATAAAGTACATAAAAGCACAACTACTTATAGAGGATGCATGCATGTGATAATGTACGCCAGACACGTGAACTAACTTATGTGATTAGACATGAAAATGCACGTTCACATCTTTGAAAGTTTGCAACTTGAAGATTCATATGTAGGGGACTTACTGTACCTAATACAGTGTCTTCTTCTGAAAGGTACTAGGTAAATTTTATTGAATCAATAAATGAATACCTAGGTGACTGGTAAATCTTTTACTCTTATCTACAAGCCTAGTTGATTACTAACCACACAGTCTTACAGCTCTAATGATGATAAATGACTATGAGACCAATTAGCATTCATTTATGCTGCTGCTGCTGGGTTGATTAATCCAGTCCAATAAATGTGAGCAAACTATCATTTGTTGTCTTACAGCAAAAATGACATCAAGTTGAATCCCATGCCAAGTTCTGAAGGTGCTGGATTGTATAAACTAGGGCTGCAGATGGGAGATGCCCTGAAGTTTTATCCAGGAGGGCCCCCAGCATTCCCCTAGCTGACTGCTCTCCTGGATCCTACCAAAGATGCATTTCATGGTCATGGACAGGACAGGAGAGGCTGATCAAGTCTATGCGCTTTTGTTAATTCCCCTTGCCTGTTTCGCTTCTCCATGAAGCCTTTAATCTACTAGTGTTGGTGATTCTAAGGCTCTGAAGAGCTGAGGAGGGTGCTTATGGTGAACTCAGTGTCTGGGGAGGGAGAGGTCTGGCCCTCTTTTCTTCTGTCAGGATCCTCAGAGGAGATCAGACCTCAGAAGCTTCCTGGTTCCCAGTCCCTCCTCCTTAGGGTTCTCAGCTCTTCACGAACGTGACAAAATGTAGGAGGAGCTGAGCTTTCCTCCTGGCACATTACCTCATCTCTCCATGCCTCAGCTGCTGGTGACATCTGTTTTATGGGGGGGTTGGTGTGGAGTTGTTGAGGATTAAATGAGATAATGAATGTCATGGTGCTTTGAGCACCAAGTGTATTATGTTATTACTCATTTCATGGACATCAACATGTCGCTTAGACATTGTAGGCTTGTGTTTAGCTGCCAGTGGCATAAGAGATGGGCAAAATGTCTAAGGATTCCCTTGGGGAGGGTAAGTCAGCTCTCTGGGTGGCAGTCAGCGTGGACGCAATTGAATTACCTGGCACACATGATTCTTTGAGACTGGTGCAATGAGCACCCTGGAACTTGTCCCATCAGGCTGGCCCAGTGCTGGGTTAAGGCCCTGTCCTGGGTGTCATTTCAAGTTCTGCTTGAAGTTCTGTGCTGTCTGGGGAGCCCTGGCGCTGATATAAAGGCCTCTGCTTCTCAAGATCTCCTGGATAACGCTGCCCTCATTTATGAACGGTGGATTGAGGGGGCGGAACCTAATTTCACAGATGACACAAATTCACAGGTGACTGGGGAGGGAGACGCAGCTCACAAGCCTTCCTGGGCCTGCCACCACCGTGAGCTGTCAGTAGGGGGAGCTCTGTCACCGTGGTGCCTACTCTTGTGGCAGCAGGTGTGAGGGTCTGTCTGGGGGCCTGAGGGGCAGCTTGAGGAGTGGCCAATGGGGGCTCTCTATTGTAGGCATGTGCTGAAGAGTAGCCATGTCCAGAGTCAGGGCTGCAGGAGCCATAGCTGGAAAAGAAGTGGAAATCCACTGTGCCAGGTGCCCAGGGGTTGGAAAGATGCTCAGCACACAAAGGAAATGCATGAATGTCCTGACTTGGGGAGACTTAGTTAGGGGGGAAAGGACGGAGGGGTGTGGCCTCACTAAGATGGAAGCTGCCACAGCTCCTACCTACTGAGATTGCCCTCCCTCCCTTAAGCAAGGCTGTCCGCAGGGACTGGCTGAGGGGGGGGGGAGGGGGCAACGTAGAACCCAGAGTTCCTGAGTGGGTCCTGTGTGGGGACCTCGAGTCCATGCTCCCTGAGCAGCCCTCGGGGAAGTACCCGCCCTGGCCCTCGCTGGTCTGCTGCACCCAAAGGCAGAAAGGTTCTAAATGGGAGGATATCCAAGTAGTAGCAAGTCCTCCTTGACTCAGGCTGAGTGTCTTCACGTGCACTCAGATGGAGAAGAGGTGAAGAAAAGGTAAAGGGAGACATCCTTCTGTTCCAGGGCTTGCGGTGGCCATGTGAGCATTTAGGGGGACAGATGTGTGTGTGTGTGCATGTGTGTTCGGGACTCCCGTGGTGGAGGGTGGAGTAAGCAGCACGGACACCCATCTCCTGCAGAAAGTCTTAGTCGCAGATGGGACTTGAATTTTCCTTCTCTCAGGAGGCCTCAGGGTCACTTCTCCATCTCATGCCAGATGAGGCCCTGGGGAGCCGAGGACAGGACAGTAGGTTTGTTGTCAGTTATGCATACATGTGAGCTGTGGCTGGCTGTGTGGTGTGGATCCAGGCTTTGGAGAAGGACGGGCCTAGAAGGTGTGAGAGGCCGAGCACGGAGCCATTTCTCTTGGGCAGGTGGGGAGGAAGTCCAGCAGAAGTGTGGCCCTGTGGTTTTGTTCAGAACCTCCCTAACCTTCCTGGTGACTTCTGAGACAAATTGAGCCTTAAAACTGAGATTGAGATTCAGTTTGGAGTGTCAGGGAGGGCAGTTGGCTCAGAGTGGGGGAGGGATTTGCTAGATTCCTTACTGATGGTCTCTGGGACCAGAAGGAACTTCCCTGCATCCTTCTTCCTTGGGGTCAGAGTAAATGATCTTGGAGAGACAGAAGTGAGAGAGACAGCAGTGAGTGGTTTTGTACAGAGATCTTAGTTCCCTGCCCAGGAATTGAATCTGGGTAGCCTGGATGAAAACAAAGAATCCTAGCCACTAGACCACCAAGGGCTAGAGGATAGAAGCAAAGTTCCCCTAGCTGTTACCCCCCACTGAAAAATGCATTTCTCAAGGAGGCAAAAACTATAAAAGCAGGTACAAAGTTTATTATTAGAGACAGAGCATAACATGTGGGAGAGCACACAGAGAAGCAGTTCATTTATTTAAGACAGAAGCAAGGCAGAAATACACGCCCGGAGAGAAAGGGTATGGCATCCTCTCTAATGAGGAGCGCGGTAAAGAGGTGATTTATATCCCTTATGTAGGATAGTCCTTCTGGGTCTTTGTTTACCTTTGACCAATTATTTTGTTTCTTTCTTCACATCTGACCTGCCCTAGGACCCTCCCCAACATGCATGCCCAAATTTTTGCTAAGATGGATTCCAACACAGAAGCCTGTGGAGGGTATGTCCACACTTATTATGGGGTGGCACCCTCTCCCTTTTTGACTCCCAGTGAGCCCTCCTGCACATGTGCAGACAGGTAAGTTTTCCTTGACCTCAGGAATCTTATCTCCTTATTCCAGCAGAGCTAGCTTTGTCCTTGGAGTGTCTGGGGAAACAGAGCTTCAATTTTACTCCACTTGACAAACAGCAGCTGTCCAGCCCAGGCGCCCGTCTATCTCCTACCTCAAAACAACTTCCTGACTTGGAGCATCTTAGGAGGATCCTACCAGCCTGAGGGATTAGAAATTCCCTTTGAGTGAATGGAGAAGGAACCGCCTTCCTGTTTATGATGGAATTTTCAGTGAACCATAGAGTTTCAGAGAGGAAGAGAGGCTGACACCCCACTTTAGCTGCTTCTGTGCGAAGTCCGGTGAGCTTGGTGTCAGTGGTCCCATGAAAATCACTGTAACATGCCAACATCTCCACCATTTATAGGCCTCAGTGTGTAGCACTGCTGGCCAAGCCAGCCTCACTTTCTCTTTCCCACAAACTGGGTAGTCTAGACCCTCTGCAGCACAGATACCACTTAATGTGTAGCCCAGGTAGGAGCCCATGTTGACATCTTGACCTTCTGCACACATAAGTGCAAGCCTAAACTTTATCTTTACAAATCAGTTGGTCAGCTCTGTTCACTAGAGACAGAGTAACCCTCTTGAATTGTCCAGGTTAGAGTTTTCAGATCACCGTGGATGCATACTCAAGGTCAAGTCTTGCCATCTGCATCTTGGCAGCATTAGGTAAAAGGGGAAGTCTGAGGGCTTCCCTAGTGGCGCAGTGGTTGAGAGTCCGCCGGCCAATGCAGGGGACACGGGTTCGTGCCCTGGTCCGGGAGGATCCCACATGCCGCGGAGCGGCTGGATCCGTGAGCCATGGCCACTGAGTCTGCGCGTCCAGAGCCTGTGCTCTGCAACGGGTAGAGGCCACAAGAGTGAGAGGCCCGTGTACCGCAAACAAACAAAAAAAAAAATGGGGAAGGCTGAGGGCTCAGGTCGGCATACCTAATTATGTCGTCTCTTTCTGCCCTGAGCCCTTCTATGTCTCCCCACTTCTCGTAGATAAACATCAAAACTCTTTGGAAAGTCTACAAGGCCCCACATAGTATACCTTCTGGAGAAAGATGCTCTTCAGACCCATCTTGCATCATTCTCTGGACCCCAGCCACTGGGGAGCTCTTAGTTTCTCGATTCTGTCATGCTCTTTCCAACCTCAAGGCCTTTGCATATGTTACTCCTATTTCCAGGCATGCTCTCCCCACCCCCATCCCATACTTTTATCTAGGTAATTCCCATTCATCCTTCAGAGTGAAGCCTAGGTGTCACTTCCAAGGAAGCCTTCCCAGACCTCCCAGATTAGGTCCTGTTATATGCTCTTAAAGCCCTTGGTGGCATTTGCCACAATTATAAATACTTTAAATTGTGTGATTGATTATTTTCTCTTCCCTCTGCTGGAATTTAAGCTCCGTGAGGGTGGGGCCTATGAGAATTTTGTTCACCACGCAGCATAGTGCCTGGCACAAAGTAGATACTCAGCAAATATCTGCTGAATGAGTGAATGAAGGGTGGTCGCCAGGTTGCCTATGGAATCCCTCTTGCCTTCTAGCAGACAGACTCCTGTCTTAGATTGTGTGGATGCTTTTCTATGTTCTTACTCATTGAAGGGGAGAACCACAGCTAAGATAAGTGGTTCTACATGTAGCTCCTGTGATTTTTGAGGCTTAGCTCTTGTGAGATGGTCACTAGTCTCATCTCCCCCTCTTTTATCTCTCCTAGAGAATCTTTGCTAAGGTAGGGTCCATTCCTTACCATGCCCACTGCCTTTTTTTCTCTCTATTCTTAGGCTTATAATCGTTGTGTGCAGAATGTGCCTTTCTTTAGGCAAAGCCCAGGATGCTTCTTGGTCCAGGGAAGGTTGTTGGCTCTTATCCCCTGAGTTCTAGCTCCAGAGCTAGGCTGCTTAGCTTGGTCTACCCTGCCTCAGATGCAATTTCAGGATGAGATTGAGGTGCAGGTCATCTGATCTGCTTGGGATGATTTCGGAAGAAGCTTTAATATCTCCTGGAGCAGTCAGCGTCTGGTTTCTGCCAGTCCCCCAGGACTCTGTACCTTAAGACCTGGATCAGGGGCAGCTGAGAAGCCTGCCTAGGAGCTTCCTGTCCCTAGACAACTGGACTGCAGCTTGCTGGTTGAGCTCTGAGTGTCTCTAGGCCACTCCAGTTGTCTGCAGTGGGCTTGTTCCACCCCCAACCACTCCCATACCTGCATGTCCCTGGGCTCCCCTGCGCTGAGTCAGCAACATCCCCCCACTGCCGTCTTGGCATTGGGTAGCCAAGCCAAGCCAAGTCTGGTTGCAATGAGTCAGTTCACCTGGAACCTCACATCCTGTACTCTTTTCTAATATGACATTTAGCCAACTGACACCCAACAGTGAAGAGCAATCCTGGGAACTGAGGCTGCTCAGGACTCATGACCCAGCACAAGCCAAAAGCCAGGGCCATGTTGAGGGGAAGGCCGTCCTGCTGCCAGGCCTCTCTTTTTGCTCCATGTTGGTTCCTGTCTAGCAGCACATGGCTTTGGCTGGCAGTCAGCAGCCCACTGCTGGTGCTTGCTGGTGGCTTGGCTCTCCTCCATTTAGCCAGGGAATTTGGACCTTTTTCTATGTTCTGCTTAGGAGTTTGGGAAGCAAGCCAGTGGGCCTCCTTAGAAATAGCCTCCATTGATGTCATTTCCCATTGTAGTCTCGAGGGAGACATGTCTCTTTATTTTTTTCCACATCGACACCTCTCTTGCCCTTGGCTCAAACACAGAAACCTCAGGTAGTATCAGTGCTGGGGGGAGGGAAGTGATAAGGGGGCTCATGTAGGAGGTGCGGATGGCCAAATCAGGTTATGTTTGGTCACCTGTACTGGGTGAAGCTTTGAATCTGCAGGGTTGTAAGTCAGCCAAGAGAGGAGATAGTCACAGTCCTATTTCTTGGCTCCTGGATTGATTGGCTGTGGCTTTTTGTTTTGTTTTGTTTTGTTTGCGGTACGCGGGCCTCTCACTATTGTGGCCTCTCCCGTTGCGGAGCACAGGCACCGGATGCACAGGCTCAGCGGCCACGGCTCACGGGCCCAATCGCTCCACAGCATGTGGGATCCTCCCAGACCGGGGCACGAACCTGCGTCCCCTGCATTGGCAGGCGGACTCTCAACCACTGCGCCACCGGGGAAGCCCTGGCTGTGGCTTTTATCAGGAATTCACTGGCGCTTCTGTGAACACCAGGTTGACCTCTGTCATGAGCTGAATTTGGTCCCTTCCCACCCTAATTTGTGTGTTGAAGTCCTAACCCTAGTACCTCAGAAAATAACTTTGGAGAGAGAAACTTTATAAAAGGTAATTAAGGTAAAATGAGGTCATATAGGTGGACCCTAATCTAGTATGACTGGTGTTCTTATAAGAAGAGGAGATTAGAGGGAATTCCCTGGTGGTCCAGTGGTTAGGACTCCATGTTTCCAATGCAGGGGGCTCGGGTTCGATCCCCAGTCAGGGAATAAGATCCCACAAGCCTTGTGGCAAGGCCAAAGGAAAAAAAAGAAGAGGAGTTTAGAGAAAAGACCATGTAAAGACAAAGAGGGGAAGGCATGCAAGCCAAGGAGAGAGGCCCTCAGAAAAAACTAATGCTACTGACACCTTGACCTTCAACTTCTAGTCTCCACAGTATGAGAAAATAAATTTGTGTTGTTTAAACCACCCAGTCTGTGGTACTTTGTTATGGCAGCTCTAGCAAGCAAATAAAACCTCCTCCAGACATAGCAGAGAAGATTTGCAGAAGAGCCAAGAGAGCAGTAGATTAGGCAACCCCATTTTGACCAGCTTCTTCACGGGCTCTCCAGATTGGTGGTATCCCTCTGGCTTTTCTATTCTTTCTTCTTCAGGCAGCCACCAATTTCATCTTGTTTTGGTGGTTGGCCAAATAGCCACTGTTACTGGTGGCTAATAAATAAAACATTTCAACTTTTATTTCCTTTTTATGAAAACCTTATGGTATGAGCCGCAGAATATCACTGTCACCCAGTGTGGCTGGTCCTGCCCGCTGGAAGCTCACATCCTATGGGAGAGAAAGTCATGGAGATCATTTCACTGCAGCATGGTAGGTGCATGCTAGCGGTCAGCAGAGGGGACCAAAAAGGAAGACAATTAGAGCCTGCCTCGGGAGGTCCTGGAAAGCTTCCTGGAGTTGATGGCAGAACTGGAAGTCTGTTACTTCTGTGAAGGTAGGAACTTGGTCTTGCTCCCCTGCCTTCACCTGTGGAATCTGACACAGTTCTTTGCGTATAGTAAGTGCTTATCTAGTTTTTTGGGTGAATGACCCTCTTGAAGTCCCTTCCAGCTTTATGAGTCTATGATTCTGTGATCTCAGAGGCCCACAGCAGTAAGATGGTGGAGAGTGCTACTGGCAGACAGCATGAGGGGTAAACAGAGACGGGGGTTTGTAGTATGCAAAGTCACTTATGAGCAGTTAAATTGGGAGGAGGGAGGAGAGCATAATGAGCATCCTTCCCATCTTGGTGTCTCTGGGAGAATCCTCAGGCATAACAGCAGGAACCCAACCAGTGCACCTGCCCCACGTGCGTGATCAGAAGCGATGTCTCACTCTCCACAAAGCAAAGGTTGGTCAAGCCCCTGACAGCTGTTTCCCACAGAGAGGAAAGCCCCTAAGTTCCCAGGCAGTGTAAACTGACCGTGTGTTTATAAAACACGCCGCAGGGCCCAAGCACGTGACGCCTCAGACACACAAACCGGCAGCTGGTGCAGCAGGGATTCAAGATGCTTGGGAGTGGAGAGGAGGGCGTGGGACATGGCACGACTGAAGGCCAAATCAGCGTGGCTATCTTCTGGGGGACACCCAAACGGATCTAAAGCCGAAGCTAGAAAAATAACAAACATCCAAGCCCTTTGAAACCAAACCGTGCCCAGATGTCTCTTAAAGCCGAGTGGTGGACCCCCAGACAGTGCTCTGAGGGAGTGGGTGCAGACCGCCCAGCACCCAAAGAATTAGGGGCAGCTTCTGCTCCCTGTCTGAAGGCTCCAAGAGTTTCAATGAAAAGCCTTTCTGCCTGGCTGTTGCAAGATGGAACCGAAAGAGCCCACTGCGGGGAGGACAGGAGATTGAGGAGGGCTGTCTCCCTCCCTGTACGGGGGGGGTGTGGTGCCTTCAGATGAGCTGTTTTGTTTCACGCTGAGCTGAGCTCACCTGGGCGATGACCTTGTGACAAGAATACCCGGCCGAGTCCAGATCAGCAAAGAGAGGACAGGAAGAGGAAGAGGAAGAGAAGCAGAGGCAGCCATGCGAAGCAGTGATTGGCAGAAACCTAGTCACAGATGCTGGTTAACGTCATTTTTAATCCTTCAACCAGAGTTGATAAAATTTGATATGGACAAGTCCTTGTAGTTAATCTCTCAATCTGTAGAAAAGCTGGTTCATATCCAGGGGCATAAGACAGAGGCGTTGGAGTCACCAAATTCTGCCTAAAATATAGGCCCACCCTGAGGCTGCGCTGGGACCTGAGCCCCTCAAGTTTAAACTAGCATATGGCACCGTGTGCACACCCACATCCTCAAGCGTCCGCTGGGACTTGGGAAGTGCTGGGGGACCCGCATCCTCAAAAATCTACTTTTAGAGAATTCACTGCAGACCCAGTGAGGCTACCGATCTGGGGGAAAACAATGATAACGGTAATAAAAATAATAAGGAGGAGTATTATTTATTGAGCGTTTGATCTACTCAGGTGCCGTGCTAGGCATCACAGCATCTCATTTAGTCCTGTCAAGACCATTGTTATCCCCTTTCTACATTTGAGAAAATGAGGCTCAGAGAAGTCAAATGACTTTCTCAAGGTCACAGAGTACATGGTAGAGCCAGAATGCAAATCCAGGGGCTCTAAGCCGAAAGTCTGTGGGTCAGTGTGACCTGTTAATGGGCAGAGACCTTCTGTTCCTTCTAAGGGTTCCAGGCTATGCTGGGAGGAGGCATGGATATTGAACGAGAATCAAGGTGTGCTCTGGATCCATCGGAAGCACGCCAAATTATTCCTTCCCCTTGGCATGACTGACAACTTCTTGAATCTATTCTTCTGATCTGAGCTCAGGAAGCCAGAGTCCCTTGAAGTCTAGGGTATGTATGTCTGGGGACCCCAAGTGAGGGGCACACCTTACCTGGGAATAAATATTTAATATATTATATATTTAATGTTTATATAATATAAATATTATAAATAAGTATAACCAAGAAGAGGTCAGAGAGAGAGGGAGACTTGGTTGTTTATATCCAGGGGCCAAGAAGGCCCTATAGACTTAGTCTCTCCAACCCCATTCCCACAGCCAGGCTACCCCGTCAGGACCACCCGAGCTTTCCCTTCCGCACACCCTCCGAGCCCTTCTCCCTTAACAGCTAGATGTCCTAGGTGGCCTGGAATGAAAACTGTCCTGAAACTTAACAAAGGAGCTGTCAGATTCCATTGTATTTCTAACCTCTGGGTCTCTGCTCCTTTACCTGCCACCCCCCCATCATCCCCCTCCCACCCCAGCCCTCAGGACTGCCACATCCTCCCTTTCCAGCTCTGTGACCTGATCGACTTCCTTTCTGGAAGCCAGTTTCTCTTTCTTGTTTAATGAGGTTGTGTTTTGGGAAGCTGTTGGGCCGCCAATTTGTGGAGGACATCCCTAGGCCATACGGGGCCACAAGCCACATTCCCTCCTCATCCCCTATTCTTCATGCCGGGAGATACATAAGAAATCTCAATCTCCCTCTCTCTTCTCAGCCTGACCTCTGGGATGTAAGGTCAGGAGGGCAAGATTCTTTTTATTTGTTTATTTATTGAATTTTATTTTATTTATTTATTTTTATACAGCAGGTTCTTATTAGTTATCTATTTTATACATATCAGGGTATATATGTCAATCCCAATCTCCCAATTCATCCCACCCCTCCTTCCCCCTCTTGGTGTCCATACATTTGTTCTCTACATCTGTGTCTCTATTTCTGCCTTGCAAACCGGTTCATCTGTACTATTTTAGGAGGGCAAGATTCTTTTTAAACTAAGGGAGAATCTCTAATTCTTTTACCCTCTATCCTTCCAAGCCCTCTACACAGTGCTATCTTTTATATTCTCTCTCTCTGATTTCTCAGGAAACATTAGCCTCAAAGTGACTGGTATTACTAGCTGTCAACTTATAAAACAAGGGGTCTAAAGTGGAATGAAGGAGAAGGAGAAGCCTTGGAGGAGGAAGGAGTGATCACAGTTACATTTCCCTGCTGTGGAGCTGGCAGAACACGCTGGGAATCAGCAAACCAGTCACAGGGTTGTAGTGAGCAGGGCCAGTTCTGCACTCTGCACAGGGTGAGGCCAGCGGTCACTATCTCTGCTTCCAGCTGGGTTCCAGAGGAATTAGTCCCTCTCTTAGGGCATCTTGGAACTGAAATCCCAGCCCAGAGCCAAGGGTTTGTGGGCATAGCCATTTATTCTTTTTAGCTGTTTCTCTCTCTCCAAGGATATATGGGTTTGTATTCTCCTTCAGTCTTTCCAGAGCAGTCTGCTCGCCTCTTCCCAGGCCCCCCAAAGACCCCCACTATTTATTCTCTTTTAAGTACTCATCTCCCCCGAACCCTTAGAGCCAGGAAGGTGGCAGCATCTCCGCAGCGTCAGCTTTGAGGCTCCCTCTGTGAAGTACCGAGTTGACAGCCTATGCACATCAGTTTTTTCCTGAAGATCTTCTGAGAAGAAAGGGAAGCTCAGAGACATTGATCTTGCCCTGCGTTCTGGGAAGCTGCGTTTTTTTTTCGCTGCTGCTTTCAAGCGACCTGGATCTCATTACAGATATTGAAATGGGGCGTGATTCTCAGGAAGCGCCTGAGAAATGGGAACTTGTCTTGCTTGTTGCCTTTGAGGGTCGGTGGGGGAGAACCGCAAGCCTGTCCAGATCTTATCTGCTCAGGAAGGGGCAGGAAAACAACACAGCAAAACAGCTACCAGCCGAGAACACCACCTAGTGTCTTTACAGCACACACCCACGTGTGGTGAAGTTGCCGTTTCCCATGAAGATGAAAGTGAAGAGTGTGGCACGGCAGGGATTCCCTGAGCCCCGGATGAGGAGGGGCCGGTCCTGGGACACCGACTCACTTAGCAATCAGGACCCATCACCTCCACCTGTCGGCTCTCCCTGGAGGGACCTGGGAGAGGCTGAGCTGCTTTTGCTCTCTAGAAGGGGCAATCCATCACCCCACGCGTATTAAATACACACTGTGTATCTGCCTTGTGGTCTGGGGGATCCAATTAAATACAAGACAGTCTTGGCCCACGGGGAACTTAGTGAAAAGCTGGTGGGAAGACCAATCACAAATAAAGGAAAAGTTAAATAACATACAACACACACACGCACACAGAGACATCACACACAAGAGCGGTTGCAAGTGGTACATGACTAACTGGCAAATTAAAGACATTTTCACTCTCGCTTTGCTCCCACACTGACATTTTGCTGAAGAACGGAACAGAAGGAGGACACATTACTGCAGCTAGCTGCGCTGGTGGAGGGGAGGAGGGGGTGCTCCCAGTGTGGCAGCAGGTCATGGCTGGAGCTACCTCCACGGTCCCCTGTTGTGCTGTCGGAAGGTCTTGTTTTCCGAAACGGATTTGGGGCCAAGTTTGCCATGCTCTCAGAGACCCTGGCCGTGTCTCCTGACATCAGTCATACAAGCTCGCATCTGCCCTCTTTCTTTCCATTCCTGCTGCAGGGGCCTTTCTCCACTGTCCACTGCAACACACTTTAACACATGCCAGCAGCCACTTCTCTGTTCATGTCTTGGCTAGGCCACTCTTTTCTCAGACCCTTAGGATGGATTTCCATCAAATCATTCATAGAAATGCATTGAATTTGAAGCAAATTGGTTTGGGAACAAATCCCAGCTCTGCATTCATTAGGCATGTGGCTGTGACTGTGGGCCTCAGTTTCCCCATCTGTAAAGTGGGTACAAAAATGATACCTTTATTATATTATTATTATGAGGATCAAAAGGGGTCATGAACGTGAAATGCCTGGTGTGTTCGAAGTCTCTTGCTGTGGGGAAATTCACCACAGTCTATGCTAAAGCGGTGCCTCTCAAACGGGCATGTGCATTCATCACTGGGGATCTTGTTAAAAATGCAGACTCTGATTCAGTAGAAGTCAGTGGGGCTTGAAGTTCTACATTTCTGGCAAGTTCCCCATTGATGCAGATGCTGCTGGTCCAGGGATCACACTGAGTAGCAAGGTACTAAAGGACTTTATGGTCAGAATCCTGCACTTCCAGGATTTCCTTGTGTGTCCACTGCTTACACTGACTCATGCCCTCTCTGTATTTGGAACGTCCTGCTTCATCACTCTGGTCTCTGCTTTGCCCCACCCCTGTTCCTGAGCTTCTTGGCACTTTGACCTCTTCGGCCTCTGACTCTACACTTCTCTCTGCTAGACTTTGCCCCCTAGAGTGGCACTGCACACACAGATACCCCTCTTTAATGTTTCTGGCTTCGTCTCACAAAGTTCTCTTACAATTTGCCAGAGGTCACCTTTGGCTAAAACCCATCCCATTTCCCTTTTCCCCTGGACTGTTAGGAAGCTCACAGCTAAGTTTAAGGTGAGTTTTAGCAGAGTCCTCTCCCCAAGTTTTCTGATAAAGTTAGTTTTTTCCCACGTGCCATCCTCCTTCATCCTTCTCTTCTTTTATGACTTGTTTCTTAAATAATTTATTTCTTGTTTTGTTGTATATGTTGCCATTTGCTAGCAGAGTGATCTTGGATAAGTCACTTCACCTCCCTGGGATTCAGTTTTCTCCCCTATGAAGTGGGGATAATAACAGTACCTACCTCATAAAATTTTGGGGTTGATTAAATGAGGTAGTATCTGTAGAGTTCTTAGAAGAGTGCTTGGCACATGGTAAGCACCACGTGGGTGTTATTTATTGTTGTTGTTATTCTATAAAATACTTTAAATCCTTTGGAAAGCAAGATGGGTACAATTGAAATTGTCACCACCATCATCATTATCATCCTCATCAACAGCATCATCAGAAAAACCATGCTGACATTAAAGTGTTATACAATGGACCACAAAATTATCATATTATCCTGGAGTACTTGAGTTATGGGACAACTTTTAAACTAGAAAAAAATAATTTAGAACAAATTAAATAACTTGTTTATAGTACCTATTTCTTATATTCTAAAATCAGGTAGTTCCAAGATGGGTTGTAATGGAATGGAATTTGTCCTCCCCAGCTGTGTGCCTTTAAACAAGCGCAGTCCATGGATGTACCATAGAACTTCCGCAGCACACTGGGCTTTGAGCATTGCAGTCATGCTTGGAGCAATTTCTTGAACGTGTTCACTTCTCTTTTGCCCTTGCTCTAGCATTCTAGTCCATTCCAGCTCCTGACTTTTGGGCTCACCTTTCTCATAATCCAAACTTCATTGGCCCAACTCATCTCTTAAACCTAATGACTGGATTCAGCTGAACTGATTTGATTCCGTTGCCTTCTCTGGCTTATGGCATTTCTGTCTGCTTCTGGAAGTCAACCTGTTGGCTTCCACTCGAGCTCCTAGGACTTTATTAGACGGTTTTCTGGGGTTCTTGCCATGCTTTCTCCACACCCTCATGCTTCCCTGATTCATTCACTCAGTGAAATTTATTTTATGTCTCTTCTATGCCAATCACTGATATAAGTCACTAGGGAAGGTAGAAGTAAACAAACAAAGTTCTGGCTTCCATAGAGCTTTAGTTGGGGGAGAGAAAAAAAATGAACAAATTAATGCATACTACGTACTCTATGTCCTTGCTACTCAAAGCGTAGTCCATGGGCCACGTTAGGTTGGAAACAGTCTCTAGATCAAGGAGGCAGTTGCTTTCATGAGTTCAGATTTATGAGAGACTTTTACTGGACTGTAATGATCATCTCTTCCAACCACCTCATTTCACAGATGAATGAGATGAGTTGTGTGAGGTGAACAGGCCTTGAACAAGGGCACACAATTAGCTGGTTGCAGAGCTTATTATTGATCTTTTCTACTCATGACACCCCATCTTTTCTTACATGGTGTCTAGGTCAATGAATTGGTTTATTTAGGGGAACTCCCAAACCTTGTGGGGTTGTGGAAGTATAAGAAAAGCCATCTCTGATATTTCCTGTCAAAGCTTCATTTCTAAATCAGAAAGCTCATGGGTTGACTCCCATGAGGCAATTCTTGAATGTCTAATCACATCGGTCCTAAACAAGGAACACTTAGGGGTGAAGGACAGTGATGATGCAAGTTCTTTTCTAAGACACTTAAAGAGGGCTCTGGACAAACTGAGATTAACAAAGGTTTCAGAGAGACTCATAGATTCATATCCAAATAGGGAAATTGAGGCTTAGAGAAGTTAAGTGACTAATTCAAGATCCTACTGCAGGTGAGCAGCAGGCCCAAGCCCAGAGCTAAGTCTCTTGAATCACAGTGCAAAGTTTAAGATCTGGAGTTGGAAGATCTATGTTTGCCTCCCATCATTTCCATTAGCCAAGTCCCTTCCCTTCCCCCGTAGACCTCAGGTTCTTCATTTGTAAAAGGGGGGGGGGGGTTGATCAAATGAAATGATTTACATAAGATTGTTTTATGAAACTTATTTTTTCCTACCATAACATACAGCATTTCTTATGCCAAAACCATCCAAAAGAGAGGAAATAATCATAATCCAAACTTCATTGGCATTAGGAAGAGGACACTGACACGGGAGAGATGCACGAACCTCACTGACGTATCTAGTCAACTCCTTTTTCAGCTCCCTTCATCTCCTAAAGGGATGATTTTTAAACCTTACTGTTTTCCGTCACCTCTTCCATCACTCTCAGAGAAAACATTGGCTGATGAATGACAGTTCCTTCAATCTCCTGTAACTACAGCTAACAAACGTCTGCATAAACCTTCATTTCCACCTTTTCCTGTTTCTGAAATGACATTATCCTGCTTCTTCCCTTGGTTAACTCCAGTTTCCACGTATCCTTCACAACTCAACTCAGAGGTCATGGCACCCATCCTTATCCACCCTCCCTTGGCTAATTGGTACCCCTCTTCTGTTCTCCAAGAGCACCCTCTCCGAGCATGAATCCCATTGTCTTACATATTTGTTTACTCAAAAACCTCCCTCACTAGAATGTATGGATTCTATTTACCTCTCTATCTACCTAGTGCCTGGCACATATATGTTCTCAATAAACGTGTTTTTGGGTAAATGAATGCATGTGTAATGCTTATTTGGGTTGCCCTGAAGACGACTTCATCAGCTTCTGTTTTACCATCCCTGGTGGGTTTGAATGTCCTGGTGAGAGAAGAGTCTCCAGGTTGCCCAGGCTCTGTTTGCACCTCCCAGCCTCAGGCAGAAATGAATGAAAGCAGAGGGGCTTTCTTTTGACTATGCCCCACTGTGTACCCGTGCCCTGTGTCTGAAATCCTCTCTGGATGGTGGAGGTGAGGATGTTGAGGATGGCTTCTGGAGGAGGCAGTTCTGGCCTGGCCAGGAGTTAGAAGCTCCTGATTCTAAACGTATGGACCCCAAGGGTGGAAAATGGTGATGGTAGGATGAATTGGGAGATAGCGATTGACATATATACACTAATATATATAAAATTGAAAAATAATAAAAACCTGCTGTATAAAAATAAATTAAAAAAATTTAAAAAAGATTATAAATTGAAAAAAGAAAAAAAGAAGCTCTTGGTTTTCTCAGCCGTAAGCCTGCTCTTCCTTTTTCTTCTGCTGGGAACCTTCCCTGAGGAGCTGCAGCAGCCTCTGCCCTCCAAGACTCTCTTCCCAGGGCCAGTGAGTCAGGCTCTGAGTAGGTCATGGTAATTGGTATCAGTGATTGGTATTGAAGCAACCAAGAGACAAAAGACAGCAGGGGATGTAGGAGAGACAGATGAGAAGGGGGCGGGGGTGGCTTCTTGCCTCCTACCACTCTGTCAATCACGTGTGGTCCCAGCTCCAGTGACTCTGCACACCCATTTCCATCTGTCTTCCGGGACATCCGTGTGGTGTACAACATGAACTTGGAGGCTTCAGATGGGGAGGGTTGAGTATTATGTGAGCCCGGCTTCAATAAAGGTGAGACTGCAGTTTGTGTGTGGGGAGCCTTTAGCATACTTTCACTTGCGCTGGCAGAGCCCTTTTGCCCCAGCACTATTTTCCGGCTGTAGAGGCCTCTGTGTCCCTTTCCAACCTAATTCCCACACACTACATTTTTCCTGCCTTTTGACCTGCATCAAAAGTCACATGTCCTGAGGAATAAGGCAATAGCTTAATAAGGTTAGGAACTTGAACTCTGGAGGCAGTCTGACCCTGGTGTGAATCCTGGCCCCACCATGGACTGCTATGCAAGTTACTTATCTGCTTTGAAGATTAGTTTTCTCATCCAAAATGTGACAAATATTATCCACTCATGGAGTTTTCTGAGGAGTATATTAGATAATACTCATAAAGGACTTAGTATGTTTTGAGCTCTTAACAAATAGTGATTATTACGTTGTTTTATAACTATATCTGTCTCAGATATACCTTGTCAGAAATAATCACTCTTTCCTTGCTGTTACTACAGAAAATTGTAACAATAATACATATTTATTTTGAGAATAGTGTATGTAATAATATGCTATATGTAGGCTATATGCTCTATAGCAGGGGTCCCCAACCCCTGGGCCGCAGACCAGTAGCAGTCCACTGCCTGTTAGGAACCGGGCCGCACAGCAGGAGGTGAGCAGTGGGCGAGAGAGCGAAGCTTCATCTGCCGCTCCCCATCGCTCCCCATTGCTCCCCATCGTTCGCATTATTGTCTGAACCATCCCCCCCATCACTCTCATTACCGCCTGAACCATTCCACACACCCCGACAATTTTTCCGCGGAAAAATTGTCTTCCACGAAACCGGTCTCTGGTGCCAAAAAGGTTGGGGACCACTGCTCTATAGTATATGTAGAATATATACTTATATGGTATAACTGTATATAGTATATATGCTACATACTCTATGTAATATATCCTAAGTATATTTAATAATATATAAATATATAATATATGAATATAATAGCCAACTTTTATTAAATGCTTACTATGTGCAGACATTATTCTATGAGCTTTATATGTATTAATTCACTGAATCCTCTCAAGATAGGTATAATCGTTATCCAAATTTTATAAATGAGAAACTGAGGCACAGACAAGTCAAGCAACTTGCCTAAGGATATAAAGTTAGTAAGAGGAAGAGCAGCATTTGAAATGCGGCAGGTGGCTCCAGTATTAGAGTTTGCTGTATGAGGGCTGTGCACCCACTCCTGGCCTGTAAGTCTCACAGGTGCATTACCTGTTTCTGATTCATCTTTGTAACCTCCCCAGCGCTTTGCTCCAGGTTTACATTGTTTTTGGATGCCTGTACAAAGGAGGTGCCGTCAGCAAAAACACCAGCTCTTCAGTAGCTAACTGCCTGGGGAGGAAGGATGCTGGCTTCCTGGTGCTCAGGTGCCCACCGCCCAGTGCCCAGTTGTCGAAGTCCCTCTGCTCATCCCTGGCAGCAGATAGCAGATTTTTTCGCCCAGGGAAAAGCACTTAGAGTATGCAAGGCTTTCAATAATGGGGCAAAATGACCACCAAGCTAATTAGAACAAGAAAAATAAAGGTTCATTTTGCAGCTAGGGACCGTATTTGAGGAGTGAGCAGAGGTGAGATGTGGGGCACAAGCATGGATTTGATTATGCGGAGGTCCGTCAGTCAATAAAGAGAGACGATCCCAGGATTCTATCCAAGAGCAAAACCTATTCAGGCCAGCGGGGCCCTGTTGAGCCATCTGCCCCTGCCCCTCTCCAGGCCCAGCAGGATCTGACCATCATCTGAAGACCACTCTCTGCACCATCATCAAAAGACAAAATGGTGTGGCAAACTGAGTGTAGCGTTAACAAGTCATTTAAGTCTCCTGATTTTAATTTTTTTCATTTCTGAAGGAAGATGATAATAAAATCTGTCTCATGAGTTTGTTGGGAGACAGTGAAATATCTTCATTGTGAAGAGTGGTAAAGATAACTTATGTCTGCAGAATGTTTTAATAATAATAAAAATAATAGCAATAATAACACCTAACCTATATACAGCACTTGTTATATGCCAGGAACTCTTCTAAGTGCTTTTGTATATTTAATCCTTACAACAATTTTATGAGATGAGTAGTATTATACCCATTTTACAGAAGAAAAAATGAGGCACAGAGAGGTTAAATCGATTGTCCAAAGTCACATAGCTGGTAAGTAGCACAGCTGGCATTCAAAGGCAGGCAATCTGGCTCCAAGTCTATGCTCTTAACCACCATGTAAAGATGAATGTGAGCATTTATAAAGTATGCCTTTACCCATCATCTCAGGTAATCCTCCCTGCTTCCCATACAGGACAACTCATTGGCACAGGGGAACTTGGGCAATTCCTGGCACTGAGATGAATCTGCCTCTTGGAGAAAGGTCTTGAGTCTGCTACAGATCCCAAACCTTGGGAAAGCTTGCCTGATGCTTGCAGAAAAATACTGAGGGTCATCTTTGTTCTTATAGGTAGGACAGGTAATCTCTGCAAACTCTCTGGGTTCCCATTGTTCTGGCATCTCAGTGTCCATCAGACAGGAGCTGACCCTGGCTGAGTGGAGGTTCCTCAAAAAATCAGAACTCAGATATTCACTGGGCACCTACACCATGCCCAGCACAGGCATGTATATATCCTGTATAAAGAAGCAGGATATGGTCTCCAATTACAAAGAGTTAGCAGTCTAGTAAGAGAGATCAAACAGATGAAACAATAGATTAATTAATAAACAAGGTAATACCATTAAGTAATAATGGGATAACATGAAATCGTTTGGTATTGAAAACAAGGCTGTGGGAGATGAATGGAACATGTTGCTAACTGTGTCCCATTCATCTCTTGGTCTTTTTCTCAAAGGTTTCTGTAGGGACACTGTATGCAGCATGGGTAACCTGTCCTCCCTTCCCAGGGAAGAAAAGAAAATTCCATGTAGAAGAACATTCTTTTCCCAGCAGCTCATGCCGTATTCACCAAGATGTGTCTTTGCCTTTTCCTGTGTATTTTTCCATCAGAGATGGTAGAGAAGTTGATTTGAGGTCTGTTACCTCTGTAATAACTGTCATAGTGACATCAGCAGAGGGGACTTGATGTCAAAGCGTAAGTCAGAAATGGCCTTCCCTCTCCTCCTTTCAAGGTGTGCTCTTACTTCCCCAGGAAACTTGAAGCTCCTTCCTAACCCTGGAAATGTAGGGTGCTTAAGCCAGGGCACCATCTGAAAACTTTGGTGGGCTTCAGTCCTTTCTCTCCTAGCTGGGTGACATTGGGCAAGTTGTTTAATCTCTTTCAGCTTTAATTTTTCTCATCTGTACAAAGGATATATAAACGTGAATGTGCACATTGATTCAAGATGGTGGAGAAGAAGGACGTGTGCTCACTCCCTCTTGTGAGAACACTGGAATCACAACTAACTGCTGAACAATCATCAAAAGGAAGACACTGGAATTCACCAAAAAAGATGCCCCACATCGAAAGGCAAAGGGGAAGCTGCAGTGAGATGGTATGAGGGGTGCAATCACAATAAAATCAAATCTCATAACTGCTGGGCGGGTGACTCACAAACTGGAGAACAATTATACCACAGAAGTCCACCCACAGGAGTGAAGGTTGTGAGCCCCACGTCAGGTTTCCCAACCTGAGGGACCAGCAATGGGAGGAGGAATTCCCAGAGAATCAGACTTTGAAGGCTAGTGGGATTTGATTACAGGACTTTGACAGGATTGGGGGAAACAGAGACTCTGCTCTTGGAGGACACACACAAAGTAGTGTGTGTATCGGGATGCAGGGGAAGGAGCGGTGACCCCATAGGAGACTGAACCAGACCTACCTGCTAGTGTTGGAGGGTCTCCTGCAGAGGTGGGGGGTGGCTGTGGCTCACTGCGGGGACAAGGATGCTGGCAGCAGAAGTTCTGGGAAGTACTCCATGGCATGAGACCTCTTGGAGTTGGCCATTAGCCCCACCAAAGAGCCTGTAGCCTCCAGTGCTGGGTTGCCTCAGGCCAAACCACCAACAGGGAGGGAACTCAGCCCCACCCATCAGCAGAAGCAGATTAAAGTTTTACTGAGCTCTGCTCACCAGAGCAACACCCAGCTCTACCCACCACCAGTCCCACCCATCAGGAAGCTTGCACAAGCCTCTTAGATAGCCTCATCCACCAGAGTGCAGACAGCAGAAGCAAGAAGAAGTATAGTCCTGCAGCATGTGGAACAAAAACCACATTCACAGAATGATGGACAAAATGAAAATGCAGAGGACTATGTACCAGGTGAAAGAACAAGATAAAATCTCAGAAAAACAAGTAAATGAAGTGGAGATAGGCAACCTTCCAGAAAAAGAATTCAGAATAATGATAGTGAAGATGATCCAGGACCTTGAAAAAAGAATGTAGGCAAAGATCAAGAAGATGCAAGAAACGTATAAAAAAGACCTAGAAGAATTAAAGAAAAAACACCTAGAAGAATTAAAAAACAAAAATCCGGTGATGAACAATATAATAACTGAAAAGAAAAATACACTAGAAGGAATCAATAGCAGAATAACTGAGGCAGAAGAACGGATAAATGAACTGGAAGACAGAATGTTCAAATTCACTGTCATAGAACAGAATAAAGAAAAAAGAATGAAAAGAAATGAAGACAGCCTAAAAGACCTCTGGGACAACATTAAATGCACCAACATTTACATTATATGGGTCCCAGAAGGAGAAGAGAGAGAGAAAGGACCTGAGAGAATATTTGAAGAGGTTATAGTCAAAAACTTTCCTAACATGGGAAAGGATATAGCCACCCAAGTCCAGGAAATGCAGAGAGTCCCAGGCAGGATAAACCCAAGGAGAAACACACCGAGACATACAGTAATCAAATTGGCAAAAATTAAAGACAAAGAAAAATTATTAAAAGCAACAAGGGAAAAACAACAAATAACATACAAGGGAACTCCTATAAGGTTAACAGCAGATTTCTCAGGAGACATTCTACAAGCCAGAAGGGAGTGGCATGATATATTTAAAGTGATGAAAGGGAAGAACCTACAACCAAGATTACTCTACACAGCAAGAATCTCATTCAGATTCGATGGAGAAATCAAAAGCTTTACAGACAAGCAAAAGCTAAGAAAATTCAGCACCACAAAACCAGCTCTACAATGAATGCTAAAGGAACTTTTCTAAGTGGGAAACACAAGAGAAGAAAAGGACCTATAAAAACAAACTCAAAACAATTAAGAAAATGGTAACAGAAATATACATATTGATAATTACCTGAAATTTGAATGGATTAAATGCTCTAACCAAAAGATACAGGCTCACTGAATGGATACAAAAACAAGACCCATATGTATGCTGTGTACAAGAGACCCACTTCAGACCTAGGACACATACAGACTGAAAGGGAGGGGATGGAAAAAGATATTCCATACAAATGAAAATCAAAAGAAAGCTGGAGTAGCCATACTCATATCAGACAAAATAGACTTTAAAATAAAGACTATTACAAGAGACAAGGAAGGACACTACATAATGATCAAGGGATCATTCCAGGAAGAAGATATAACAATTATAAATATATATGCACCCAACATAGGACCATGTCAATACATAAGGCAACTGCTATCAGCTCTAAAAGAGGAAATCAACAGTAACACAATAATAGTGGGGGACTTTAACAACACACTTACATCAATAGGCAGATCATCCAGACAGAAAATTAATAAGGAAACACAAGCTTTAAATGACAAAATAGATCAGATGGACTTAAATAGTATTTATAGGACATTCCATCTGAAAACAGCAGATTACACTTCCTTCTCAAGTGCACACAGAACATTCTGCAGGATAGATCACATCTTGGGTCACAAAGCAAGCCTTGATAAATTTAAGAAAATTGAAATTATATCAAGCATTTTTTTCTGACCACAATGCTATAAGATTAGAAATAAATTACAGGGACAAAACCTGTAAAAAACACAACCACATGGAGGCTAAATAATACATTACTAAATAGCCAAGAGATCACTGAAGAAATCAAAGAGGGAATCAAAAAATACCTAGAGACAAATGAAAATGAAAACACAACAATCCAAAACCTATGGGATGCAGCAAAAGCAGTTCTAAGAGGGAAGTCGATAGCAATAAAGTCCTACCTCAAGAAATAAATCTCAATTAACAATCTAACCTTACACCTAAAGGAACTAGAGAAAGAAGAACAAACAAAACCCAACTTTAGTAGAAGGAAAGAAATCATAAAGATCAGAGCATAAATAAATAAAATACAAACAAAGAAAACAACATCAAAGATCAATAAAACTAAAAGCTTGTTCTTTGAGAAGATAAACAAAACTGATAAACCTTTAACCAGACACATCAAGAAAAAGAGGGAGAGGACTCAAATCAATAAAATTAGAAATGAAAAAGGAGAAGTTACAAAAGATGTTGCAGAAATACAAAGTATCATAAGAGACTATTACAAGCAAGTCTATTCCAATAAAATGGACAACCTGGAAGAAGTGGACAAATTCTTAGAAAAGTATAACCTGCCGAGACTGAACCAGGAAGAAATAGAAAATATGAACAGACCAATCACAAGCACTGAAATTGAAACTGTGATTAAAAATCTTCCAACAAACAAAAGTCAAGGACCAGAAGGCTTCACAGGTGAATTGTATCAAACATTTAGAGAAGAGCTAACACCCATCCTTCTCAGACTCTTCCAAAAAATTGCAGAGGAAGGAACACTCCCAAACTCATTCTACGAGGCCACCATGACTCTGATACCAAAACCAGACAAAGATACTACAAAAAAAGAAAATTACAGATCAATATCACTGATGAAAATAGATGCAAAATCCTCAACATAATACTAGCAAACAAAATCCAATAACACATTAAAAGGGTCATACACCATGATTAAGTGAGATTTATCCCAGAGATGCAAGGATTCTTCAGTATATGCAAATCAATCAATGTGATACACCATATTAACAAATTGAAGACTAAAAACTGTATGATTATCTCAATGGATGCAGAAAAAGCTTTTGACAAAATTCAACACCGATTTATGATAAAAACTCTCCAGAATGTGGGCATAGAGGGAACATACCTCCACACGATAAAAGCCATATATGACAAACCCACAGCAAACGTCATTCTCAATGGTGAAAAAGTGAAAGCATTTCCCCTAAGATCAGGAACAAAACAAGGATGTCCACTCTCGCCACTGTTATTCAACACAGCATTGGAAGTCCTAGCCACAGCAATCAGAGAAGAAAAATAAATAAAAGGAATCCAAATTGGAAAAGAAGTAAAACTGTCACTGTTCACCAATTGACATGATACTATACATAGAAAATCCTACAGATGCTACCAGATAAATATTAGAACTAATCAATGAATTTGGTAAGGTTGCAGGATACAAAATTAATGCACAGAAGTATCTTGCATTCCTATACAGTAAAATGAAAGATGAGAAAGAGAAATTAAGGAAATTATCCCATTTACCATCTCAACAAAAAGAATAAAATACCTAGGAATAAACCTACCTAAGGAGGCAAAAGACCTTTACTCAGAAAACTATAAAACACTGATGAAAGAAGTCAAATGTAACTTAAACAGATGGAGCGATATACCATGCTCTTGGATTGGAAGAATCAATGTTGTGAAAATGAGTATACTACCCAAAACAATCTAAAGGTTTAATGCAATCCCTATCAATTTTCACAGAATTAGAACAAGAAATTTTACAATTTGTATGGAAACACAAAAGACCCCAAATAGCCAAAGCAATCTTAAGAAAGAAAAACAGAGCTGGAGGAATCAGGCTCCCTGACTTCAGACTATACTACAAAGCTACAATAATCAAGACAATATGGTACTGGCACAAAAACAGAAATATAGATCAATGGAACAGGATAGAAAGCCCAGAGATAAACCCATGCACCTATGATCAACTAATCTATGACAATGGAGAAAAGACAGTCTCTTCAATAAGTGGTGCTGGGAAAACTGGACAGCTACATGTAAAAAACGAAATTAGAACTCTCTAACACCATACACAAAAATAAACTCAAAATAGATTAAAGACCTAAATGTAAGACTGGACACTATAAAACTCTTAGAGGAAAGCATAGGAAGAACACCCTTTGATATAAACCACAGCAAGATCTTTTTTGACCCACCTCCTAGAGTAATGGAAATAAAAACAAAAATAAACAAATGGGACCTAATGAAACTTAAAGATTTTGCACAGCAATGGAAACTATAAACAAGACCAAAAGACAACCCTCAGAATGGGAGAAAATATTTGCAAATGAATCAATGGACAAAGGAGTAATCTCCAAAATATATAAACAGCTCATGTAGCTCAATATTAAAAAAACAAACAACCCAATCCAAAAATGGGCAGAAGACCTAAATAGACATTTCACCAAAGAAGACATACAGATTGCCAAGATGCACATGAAAAGCTGCTCAACATCACTAATTATTAGAGAAATGCTAATCAAAACTACAATGAGGTATCACCTCACATGGGTTAGAATGGGCATCATCAGAAAATCTACAAACAACAAATGCTAGAGAGGGTGTGGTGAAAAGGGAACCCTCTTGCAATGTTGGGAATGTAAATTGATACAGCCACTATGGAGAACAGTATGGAGGTTCCTTAAAAAACTAAAAATAGAATTAGCATATGACCCAGCAATCACATTACTGTGCATATACCCAGAGAAAACCATAATTCCAAAAGACACATGCACCCCAATATTCATTTTAGCACTATTTACAATTACCAGGTCATGGAAGCAATGTAAATGCCCATTGAGAGATAAATGGATAAAGAAGATATGGTACATATATACATACAATGGAGTATTACTCAGCCATAAAAAGGAATGAAATTCGGTCATTTGTAGAGACTGTCATACAGAGTGAAGTAAGTCAGAAAAAGAAAAACAAATATCGTCTATTAACGCATATATGTGGAACCTAGAAATATGGTGCAGATGAACTGGTTTGCAAGGCAGAAATAGAGACACACATGTAGAGAACAAACGTATGGACACCAAGATGGGAGAGCGGGGTGGGGGGTGATGGTGGTGGTATGATGAACTGGGAGATTGGGACTGACATATATACACTAATATGTAGAAAATAGATAACTAATGAGAACCTGTTGTATAAAAAAATAAAATTAAAAAAAGTGAATGTGAGGACGAAGTGAAATAATTAATACAGAGTGCTTATTATAGTGAGTGGTACATTGCACGTTGTTCAAAAATGTTTTTTTTTTTTTTGTTAACACCTCTACTACCAATAAGCTCAATCACTATCACCACTGTCATCATCCCCACCGTCATTAGCCATATCATCACTATCTTCATCAACATCCTCTTCCTCACAATTACCGTCAATTCTATCATCATCATCATCAGCAGCAGCAGCAGCATCCCCTTCATCATTTAGCCAGTACATTCCCATGTACCTTTTCTTAAGAACTTTTAAAAATGACTGGCTGGCTAATCTGATAAATATCAACCTCTCCTTGCATGACAATGGCTTAATTTGTCACCCCACTCAGATAATATCTTTATTCAAATTTTCAGAGACGAGGGAGGAGGGAGTGACTTGCTGAAAATGAATACTGGCAAATTTAGTCCCTGTGGTGGGAGAGAAAGGAAGTTAGTTTTGGTTGGACTTTTGGATGCTCCTCAAATCGCCTCATTTGCAGCTGTTAAGTCTGTCCCCGAGATAAATTCTTTCAAGGAATTCTCTCCGTTTTCCCATGAATAACAGTGGAAACAATGCAGGTAAAGGAGACCTTAGCCCACTAAAATCATTTCCCTTTTCTCCATTAATTATAGAGTCCTGGTGAAGAGAAGACACTTCATTTCAATTTTAGTCCCTAATAGTGGGAGTGCCTGGAGGAGAACAACAAAAATGTTCGAGGTTGAGATTCTGAAGCAAAAAGAGCACAGAGTTAATTACCTTTGGCTTCCCAGGCAGATTTCTATGTACACAGTTGTGTTGCATGTTTGGAACCATGGCTATACTTTGAGAGTTCCTGAAGTAGAGGAATTACCTGTGCTGTATCCAGAGTTAAGAGCTCACATGAGTATGGGCGTAAATACCACTTAAGGACCCCACAAGAGAAGCTCTTCCCTGGAGAGATGTTTATCTGGTAATTCAGGAGGGTAAAGGGACTCATTCTGCAATTTTTGCTTGGGGGCTCTCATGTAAAGTTCCATTCTGCAAAGAGCTGTTCAGTTCCGTTGAATTTCTTCACCAAGTTAACATGAATTGCAATGTGGAAATGAGTGCAGAGATATTTCCGATGTGGTATTTCTTTTCTTGCCTTTGGATAAAAACACAGTCAGACCTTTGTGTACAATGAGGATTCTGAAAAGCCATGGAAGGCAGAGTGGGAGAACCTCTAAGGCATCCCAGGGGAACACTGAGCACAAACACAGCACATGCCAACTTGCCTCAAGGCTGGGAGACAGAGGGTTTCTCTGCAGCAACCCCACTCTTCCTACACACTCAACTGAAAGGAACTGGAAGACATCCCCTTGGCAGGTACATGAGGTTTGATCCATTCATCCATTGAACAAATATATATTGAGTGTCAGCTCATGCCAAAGCTATTCCAAAACTGCTGAGGATACATCAGTGAGCAAAATAAGGCAAAAATCCCACCTGACATAAATTCACTTTTTCTCAAATTGGCTTAATATTGTTATAGTGCTCTCTTTGATTATATATATACACACACATATGTATATATTTTTTATATATGTATATTCTTAGATTTAACATATAAATCTTAGACTTCTCAGATTTATAAACAAATAACACATAAAAATATAAATAAAATAATTTAAAATATATCTTCTTAGATTGTATGTTCCAAGAATTCAGGAGTTGAGTTTATCTAATTATCTGTGTACAAAGCCCAGAATCACATCATTCATTCACTCTACACATTCTTTCTGAATGTCTACTCTGAGTTAGGTGATAGGGATACAGTGATGAACAAGACAGAACATCTCTTATACAGATTATAGTGTAACTTAGTGAATATGGAGACAAAGATAGTGATGCCATGGTTTTTTGACATTTCATTCAGGTTTAATGATGTACAAATTTAAAATCTTATGTTTAAAAAGATATGTCTTACATCCAAAGAGTAATGCCATATTCATTGTTAGTTGACACATTTTCAGCATTAATAACTTTGTCTATCCCTTGTAGTCTTTTTTTTAGCTTTTTATTTTGAGATAATTTTAGCTTTACAGAAGAGTTGCTAAAATAAAGTACAGAGAATTCCTGGATACTCTTTACCCAGCTTCTCCTAATGTTAAGATCTTATATAACTATGGTACATTTATCAAAACTAAGAAATGAACATCGGTATAATACTGTTAACTAGATTATAGACTTTATTTGCATTTCACCAGTTTTTCCATTAATGTCTTTTTGTTCTGTACCTGGATCCAATCCAGGATATCCTGTGGCATTTAGTTGTCATGTTCCCTTAATCTCCTCTGAGCTGTAAAAATTTCTCAGGCTTACCTTGCTTTTATGACTTGGACAGTTTTGAAAAGCACCGTTCAGGCATTTTGTAGAATGTGCCTGAATTTGGGTTGCCTGATATTTCCTCATGATTAGACCAGAGTTATGGATTTTGGGGGAAGAACGTCACAGAGGGGTAGTGTATTTCTTGTGGCATCAGGGGTGCACGACTTATCACTGGTTGTGTTGACCTTCGTTACTTGGTTAAAGTGGTGTCTGCCAGGTTTCTCCACCGTAGTTACTCCCCTCCTTTATATACTCTGCATGTTAGAAGCTAGTTAGTTTGTACTCAAAGGGAGAGGTATTCAGTCTACCTCCTGGAGGAAGGCTTCCTTTCTTCTTGAGTTTTCCTCACTTACATGTCCTGTCTTTCAGATTAAAGGCTTTAGGGATCATAGTATTATTTCTCCTTTAAGTGATGTTAAAGTTCATAAACTGAACCTCTTTGCACAGGACCTTGTTTAGAAAGTCCTTCATCATTTTACACAATCTTTCAGGTAGAGAGAGGGAATGTTTTCATTGGAACTTCTGAAGTTCTTGTTATTTGTAAATTCACTCTAGTACTACAGATGAAATACTTTGTATTCAGTTTAATGCAATTTTAGCAATCACTTATTGTATTTTAGGGTAAGTGGCTCAATATGAGTTCAATTGTGGAATCATAGAACGTCGGGCCTGTGTGATATAAGAATGATTTAATTCAGCCTCCTCAAATTACAGATGAGGAAATTGAGGCCTTGCAAGGAGGCATGGCTTTTCTGTTTCTTTTTTTAAAATTGAAGTATAGTTGATTTACACTATTATATTAGTTTAGGTGTACAACATCGTGATTCAATATTTTTATAGATTATACTCCATTTAAACTTATTACAAAATAATGGCTATATTTTCCTGTGCTGTACAATATATCCTAATTGCTTATCTATTTAATACATAGTAGTTTGTGTCTCTTAATCCCCTACCCCTATCTCACCCCTCCCTCTTTCTTTCCCCCCTGGTAAACAGTAGTTCGTTCTCTATATCTTTGTCTGTTTCTGTTTGCTATATACATTTGTATGTTTTATTTTTTTAGATTCCACATATAAGTGATAACATAGAGTATTTGTCTTTCTCCGTTTACTTATTTCACTAAGCATAATACCCTCTAGGTCATCCACATTGTTGCAAATGGCATAATTTCATTCTTCTTTATGGCTGAGTAACAAAAACCACAATGAGATATCACCTCACACCCGTCAGAATGGCTATCATCAAAAATAACACAAATAACAGATGTTGGCGAAAATGTAGAGAAAAGGGAACCCTAGTACAGTGCTGATGGGAACATAAATTGCTGCAGTCACTAGGGAAAATAGTGTGGAAGTTCCTCACAAAACTAAAAATAGAACTACCATATGACTCAGCAATTCCACTGTTGGGTATATATCGAAGAAAAAATACTAATTTGAAAAGATACAAGCACCCTAATGTTAATGGCAGCACTATTTGCAATAGCCAACACATGGACGCAACCTAAGTGCTCATCAACAGATGAGTGGGTAAAGAAGATGTGGTGTATATATATACAGAGGCATGGCTTTTCTGAGGTTGTTCACCTGGTCAGAGGGAGCCTCGGCCTCCTGTTTCTCAGGGATCTTTTCCTGTAAACCCTCTGTCTGACCTCCTCAGCAACTGAGGGAATCTGTACCTTCTTCCCCTGACCCATTCCAGCTCTTTCCACAGTGCAAGGCCTTCCATTCTTTCGGCAAATCAGGAATGAGGCCTGCATTCAGGCCATCCTTAGCACAACACAGGATAGAGAGAAACACATTTTGCAAACACCCTCAGGCCCCACTCCCATACGGTGCACCTCTACCCCTCTGGGAGCACGGGGACTTCCTATCCTGCAGCCACTTTCTGGCACCTCCAGTCACACCAGCCTCAGTCCCAGTTTAGCCAGGCCCTGCCCCTGGCTGGAGATGCTGCAGTTTGAAAGTGGAAACTCTCTCTTAAATTTGGAGTTTCTTGTTAGAGACTGGTGTTGCAGGAGCAGTGAGAGTGGTTCCCTTAGAAGACTGAGCTGGCTTAAAGCCATGAAGGAACTAAGCTAATAGTTGAGGGGCAGTGAGAACACAAAGCTTGCATTTGGGAGAGGAAACTGGATAAAAGTTGTTCCCTTTCCCCCTATCAGTCACTCCAACTGGCGTTGAAAGGCAGTGAGATAAACATCTGAGTATGCTCAGCTAAAGAGAGCTGTCATTTCTCCTAATGAAAAAATAAAGCTGGGCTTCCCTGGAGGCGCAGTTGTTGAGAGTCCGCCTGCCGATGCAGGGGTCGTGGGTTCATGCCCCGGTACGGGAGGATCCCACATGCCGCGGAGCGGCTAGGCCCATGAGCCATGGCCGCTGAGCCTGTGCGTCCGGAGCCTGTACTCCGCAATGGGAGAGGCCACAGCAGTGAGAGGCCCACATACCGTAAAAAAAAATAATAATAATAAAAAAAAATAAAGCTTAAAGTCCACTCCCCTCCCATGCAGGAGGGGAGCACCAATGATCAAATCCATAAGGCAGGGTTCTCCAGGGGCTCCCTGGACAAGGAAGGGCACAAGAGGTCAGGGGCAGGGCCGGCCCATGGCCCGAGACTAAGTGGTATCCAGGGTTTCAGTCAGAATATCTGACCAGCTGGGCTTTGCACGTTGCCATTTTGATGGTCTTGGCCACAGTCAGTGAGCCTGAGAAGCAAAGTCAAGTTAGTGAGAGTGTCCAAGGAGGTGGCTGCAACTGTCTGGTCTAGGGCTGCTGCAAAGGGCTTTCACAGGCTGGACGACCCCCTTGGTGAGGTGAGTAAAGATAGTTTTGGCTGCCTCGGTTTCCCTCCCCTGGGCGTGCCTTATCCACACGTGTCCCTCAGTCTAGGGTCTTCAGTACTCCCTTCCCTCCACTAAAATCTCTCAGGAACTCATTCATACTAACATGTAAATCACTGACTCCACTGCAGTGTGTTAGCCCTTTAAAGGGACGATTGCCTTTAAACAGGGATAAACACTTACTTGTGGTTTTTGGTCTGGGCTGTGCATCAGCATCACTGGTGGTTCATTGAGAAATGAGGAAGCCCGGGCTCCACTCGAACTCTGGAATATTACAAAGCTCCACAGGTGATTCTCATGCATAACCAGGCCTGGAAACAAGTCCTAGTTAAGTGAGAGGTTCTGTGTGTGGTCCCTGGACCAGCAGCATCAGCATTGCCTGGAACTTAGGAATATTGCTCTGTGGGCCTGAGCCTGGCCTCCTGAACTGGAATCTCTGGGCGTGGGGCCCAGCCATCTGTCCTTTATTAAATCTTCCAGGTGATTTCAATGCATGTTAAGTTTGAGAACCACTGATTTCAGCAAAAGAACCAAGGTCTAACTGGTAGACCTTGGATCAGGAGTAGGGGAAATGTGGATGGAGGCCAGGGGTGCCCTCTGAAACCACATTCCATAAATGGTGGGCTAGTCTGTGTACACATAAAGCCATCTGTGGTTACTAGTTGCTCAATCAACTGAAGCTGTTTGAGATTTGCCGACCATCAGCTGTGTTAGAACCTTTTCTTCCAGTAGGAAAGACAGCTTTATTTGAAGTGGCAACAACATGCTGGGTAGTAGTATTGATTGGTGGTGGTTATGTTGGTGGCCATGACTGGCTCCCTTCCTTCCTCTTGTGCTCCACAAGCCACAGGCCACAAGTGAGTCTGGTGGACAGGGCAGAGGCAGAGGATAAGATTGTGGTAGGGGAAGTAAATGATTTGATTTGTTAAGCCAAAGTGGACTGAATTAGTGGCCATGGAACTCTTCTGCACAGTAATTATTTCTTTAATTGTAAACTATCTCAAAAACAGTGATCCTAAAGGGCTCACCTGAAGGATGTCTTCATGGCCTGAAGCATATATGGGAAAGATGTCCTGAACATTGGCTGAAATGTGAGGATGTTTCAATCTTACTCAACCAGCACTATTCTTGGTACTGGGCATACATGGAGGGACACGTTCCCTAGCCTCAGGGACTAGAAGGAAAAACAAACGGGTGGGAAGACCGCTAATGAAGAAGAGACACAGGAAGGATGCTGTGTGAGCAACTGGCAGTTTCTCTGGTCTTAGTTATGGGGCCCAGGTAAATTCTCTCTGGGTAAGTGATGCTTAATCAGAAAACTGAAGATTTACCAGGAATCGACCAGGTGAAGTCATGCAGGGGAGGGAAGGAAAGAGTGAGGAGAAGAACAATTTACAGACAGCGGAAGAGCTCATGTGAAGGCCTGGAGTCGAGAGAGGGCATAGTATGGAAGTTTTAAGAACTGCAAGCTGAATATGCAAATCCTAGAAAGCACAGCGGATGCGATAGAAGGTGAGGTTAGAAAGGCAGCAAGTCTGGATCACCCAGGGCCTAGGAAGTTAGGTGAAGGATTTGGACTAGGGCCTAAGGGCGATTGGAAGCCTCTGGGAGGTTTAAAGCAGTGGAAGAAGATGACAGATTTGCATGATAAATAAATCTCTTGGCTGCATTTTGGAAAGTGGATTGGAGGGGGGTAGAGAGGGTATTGGGAGACAGGAGACATGTATTATACAGACCAAACTTATGAATGTTTGCTTAGGAAAAATCAGAAATGAACTAAGAAATTATGAGATTAAAATTGTGTTTGCTCTTACATTCTTCTTTCAGCCTTTTTTTCTTTGGATGAAGCAGGTTTATGGCAACCATCTTCAAAGAGTGTGTAAGTATATAACATGTGGCGGACCTAGACAGTGCATGGGTAACACAACCAACATTAGTTAAGTACTAGTTGTTTTCAAATCACAGTATAAAACATGGTGCTGGACACCATGGGGGATTCCAGGAAGGCTTGGTCCTTGACTACAAGAAACCAACAACTGAGTTATGTAAATAAACAAAAGCACTTCAATGTCCATTGAAAATTCAGGCAGTATGTGATTAATTATCACAATTGAGGATGGAATCATAAGTAGTTTCATGGAAGATGTAGGTCTTGGGCAAGGCTTTGAGGATCCTGGGAAGTGAGTAGACGGACAAGCATGGAGAGGACGTTCGAGGTGGGGGAGTAGGATGGGCAGTGGGCCTTGCGGTTGGATCCACATTTGTGGCTTCAAGTTGTCATGGTTTTCAGGGAAAGTCAGCCAAACCTCAGACATGACAGCAAAGCACACTAGCTTTTGGCAAAGAAGAAGGGAGTGGTGAATGTTGCTATCTTAATTAGTGGCCATTTTTCTGCTGTACCTGTTGGAACTGCAGCAGAACAGGGGCCTGTGGGTAGACTTGCTGGAAAGGGATTTGGGGTTGACTTGGAGGAGGCCTGGCAAGGGTGGGTGAGGGGCCTAGGCTCTGCTGCAGAGGAGCGCAGTGGGCCTTCACTAGCTGACCTGTCAACCCAGAAGTCAGAGTGCTCTGGTTTTTCGAGCATTACCTAATACCAAGGCAGTTTAGAAGTTACACGTAACAGGAAGGCTCATTTCTGAAGCCCCACCCCTCACTCCCCCAGAAGCCCTAATGCTTTGCCCCTTAGCACTGAGGCAGTCTGCCTTGTGCAGGAAGCTCAACTGTTCTGAAGGGTAGATTGGGCTCTGTATTGCCCTCAAGTTTCAGGTGCAAAATGCCACTGGATGGCCACCTGCCATCATCCTGGGCAGGGCGTAGGGAGGTGGTGGAAGGGCAGAGGGATGGAAATGGGACCCTGTAACAGCAGAGTCAGGTCTGGACCAGGCTGGGAGAAGACAGGCGTGTCTCTGAGGTGCCTCCTGGGAGCCGTCTGTCATGGCCAGTGGGCCAGGATGAGAGGCTGAGCCAGGTGACGGGGGTGATGCAGGGAGTGTGTCTCAAAGTCTGTGAGGTGAGCTCAAAGGGGATGTTCTGAGGCAGAGCATTTCCAGCTGTGTGTGTTCTGTGCAGGTGCTTGTGGGGCTGTCTGGACTGAGGGCCAGGGAAGCTGAAATGTGGGGAGACCCAGAGACAGCCTACGGACCCACCCTGTTTTCACTGGAGTTGGTCCTCCTTTATCTGTTTTATACTTTGGGGATCTGCTTAATAACTCATTTGGGGGGAAAAAAAAGGATTCTGATGACAGAAATCAGTTAAAAATCTTTGTCAATTAAATGACTTTCCCACAATACGCTGCTTTGCTTCCTGCTTGAAAGAATGTCCCCCAAATAAGAAAGTGCTTGTTGAGCACCCCGACTCTGTGGTGCACACCAGGGTGGCAGTGCTGAGCCCCAAGGCCGGCTCAGCGTGTCCAGAGTGTTGAGGCTCTGCTGGGGTCGTGGGGGCAGCAACCGGGAGGAAGAGGTAGAGAGCTGCCGGCAGGAAGAAGAACAATGGGCCAGTGTGAGTGTGCCCGAGGGTCCGCGGAGGTGACAGTCCACCAAGACTGTGGAGGCGTGTTTGTCCAGGCAGGAAGCCACAGGGGATCCTGAGCCAGCCTCCCTTGGCACGTCTCCTGACCTCAACTGCAGTGGAGCCCCGGGCACCTTGAGGATGGCGGGAGTTGTTGCTGGGAAGCCCGCCCCGGTCCACCTGGCAGGACCAACTCTTTCCTGATTTCGTGGTTGTGCTTGAGGGCTCCTTCCCGTCCCCACTCCAGGCAGGATTCTCCACTGCACTCAGGTTGCTCAGCCTTCTCCCTTAGTCACCTCATGGCCTCACCGTCTGGGGAACATGTACTGAGCCAGGTGGGGCACTAAGATCTAATGAAACAGCGGCCAAGGGGGAAGGGTCCGACGGGGACAGGGCACGGCGTAGGCTCTCCTTGACACATGTGGAATAGATGGTTCTATGAGCATGCTGGGGCTCTCCCACTGTGTGAAGACTCTTGGGCCAACGCAGGTCTAACCATATCTTGGTGGGTGGGAGTAACTGTATGACAAGACAACACCATTCCTGGCATCGATGACTCAGGGAGGAGGCCTGCCTCTCAGACCAGGTATCGGGTTGGGCACAAGTGTCTGTGAAGGAGTAGGAGTGGGCCCACGAGGAGATAAATAGTAAAAATGAAGGGGCAGTAGAGGTGGGACATGGATCTGGCATTAATCTGAACATCGTGTATGGAAAAGGCAGGGCCTGTGAGTCAACAGAAAGAGCTGGTCATTCACCACGGATGGTGTCTTACATGTATGTTTTCCATATAGCTAATCTAACCCTCATAGCAATGTTATAACATATGTACTCAGAGACGATAAGTAACCTGCCCAAAGTTGGTGGAGGCAGGATCAAACCTAGGTATTTGGCTTGTGAGTCTGGACTCTCAACCACCAAGTTATATATACACCATTGCACAGCCTGGAATGCCTATTCTCCCCAAAGCTCAGAGCCAAGCAATGAGGGGTGACAGAGCCAGGCCAGGCCCCCCCGCCTTTTTTTTTTGTTTAGAAAAGACAGCTACGTATTGTAGAGGGCAACTGGGTAAGGCAAGGCGTTCTCAAATGTGATCCCTGGACCAGCAGCTGCAGCATCACCCTTTGGAGCTTGGTAGAAATGCAAATTCTCTGACCCTATCTCGGACCTATCAAATCACAAACTCTGAGAATCATGATTTTGACACATGACAAAGTGTGAAAATCACTAACCCATCTCTGCCCTTGTCTATCTAAATGACAATGGACAGGTAATTTCTGATCCTGGTTTCCTCATCTTTAAAATGAATGGCTTACTCCAGATTCATTTACTTTTTATTAATCCAACAAATACCTACCACGTGACAGATTCTGAGACTACAAAAACACTGTGCCTTCAGAATGGAAAAAAATGACAACCAGGTGGCTTGGGGTCATCTATGGTCACCACTCTAGGTTCAACCCTAGCTGATTCTTGCTGGAACAATTGTGAGAAACACTCTCTGTACCTGCCCTTTCTCCTAACTCCAATATATCTCAGCACTGTTGCCAAAACCACATTTAAAGGGAGCATAACTCTGACCCTATTTCTCCTCGGTTAAAAACCTCCAATAACTCCCTAACATCTATGCTTTCCAAGTGGATCACAATGAAGGACCAGGCTGCTTGTGATACTTGGAAATGTCAGAGGCCTCAGACACAACTCTGCTCAGGACACATAGGCCTGCAGGATGGTTAGGAGTAAGGACTCCTGGCCAGTGAAGGTCCTAGGTTCTACGGAACATGCGTCCCGTGGATGAAAGAAGGAAAGGGTAAGAATCTTATGCAACATTTGGCAAAACTTTGCTCTTTCTTGGGGATCACATGACATTTCCCCAGGTAAACCTGGTTAAATTTCCTGCCTGCATTTCAAAACCTACAAAATGTTCAGAGCAGAAGAAAATGGATTTGTTGGCTCAGTACTCTCACCAGCGTGTTTGGCCTGCTGTGGCAACTGGAGCTGTTGTGCTCATCAGTCGGCAGCCTGAATCAAGCCCCTGGGACTTAAGGACTGCAGTTAACCTCAATAGGCTGGGAACTTGCTCTTCAGGTTCAGGTGCAGCCGCTGCTGTCTACATGGTTTTCTCACCCTCTGAAAAAGAACGAAGAACTGGTGATCAATGAATCCGTGAGAGTTTAGTGAGCACATACTTTACAACTGGCATTGTGTCAATTTTTCTGGATAAAAAAGAAACCTGAGATGATTCCCCAAGGAACTCAACACTTCTTGCACCAGAAGAGACAGTCTTCCAAGGTTTCTGCAATCCACAGCTTGGTGGCATCTACACACCGGGCAATCTACGCTCTGGGACTGCTTAGCAATCTGTCTGGATGTTTGCTCTGAGTCTGTGCATCTTCCTGTGAAGGCCACCTCACTGGTACAAAATGGTCCCACTGTTTCAGAAAGACACGTGTTCTGAGTTGCATCTTTGGCTGTGCATGTAGGACTGGAAACCTTTGGAGAAAGAAGGAAGGCAAGGATGTTCAGGTTGTATTACACTGTTAGATTTTGGGCTTAGCATCCCCTGGTAAAATCCTTCTAGGCATCTGTGGCAGAGTGGGAAGCTCACCAGAGCACTGGCCCCGCTTCCTGCTTATCTGACTGAGCTTGGGCCTCCCTGAGCTCAGTTTCTACTTTGCCGCTGTGAGGGCAGTGGCTGGTGCTTAGTTGGTGTTTACGGAATTTGTTGAATGTAGAATATCTGGGTTTAATGCCATTGATGGTTTTATCTGTATCCCTTAGCTGAGTGTTTAGAAATGTTTTTCTAAATGTGCCCTGTGGAAATATAAGGCTGGAGGCCTCAAGACGTTTATTTGAAGAGATTCTTTCTGATCTACTGCTTTCCTTGTTCTGGTGAGAAGAAATTTGTGCTGTCTCTCTTCCACCTCCCCCCAACTCCCACGAAAGTGGAAGCTCTTTGAAGTCAGGGACCTTACTTTACTTGTTCACTGCTGTATCCTCAGTGCCAAATACAGACTGGATGATAGTAGGGTGACAGTCAACAAATATTTTCTGAATGAATAGATGGATGGACGAATAGATTGAGGGATGGAGGCATGAATCATTGGTTACGTGGGACTTAACTCTCTTGGGAGGTAGTGACATATGGTGATTAAGAGGTGTGGAATCAGATTGCCCAGGTTGGAACCCTGGCTCTTTTGATGAGTTGTATGTTTTAGCCAAGTTTCTTAACCTCATTCTATTTCTTCATCTGTAAAATGAGGCTAATACTTCAAAGCATTTGTATGAGGATTAAATGAAGTAATATGTGCAAAGTATCTAGAACAGTTCCTGGCGTATAGAAAAGTCCAGAAATCTTGGCTATCATTGGCTTTGTGAACAGGAAGGTACATGTGGGGTTCCTGGAGCTGTTGGATCTCTGTCTTCTGCCCCACTGCCAACACTTTTTTTTCATGGTGTGACTTTGTGGAACACCCTAACTAACTAAAATTTGTTTTGTTTTGTTTTTTTAAAGTTCTCATGACATTCAGTTTATATTACTGTGATCCTGTTACATTTCTTGCCCTGTTTTTGTTTTTTGTTTTGTATTTTCTCCCATAGACAGCGGTAGAAATGCTGGGCTCAAGTCAAAAACTTCCTTATTCATTGTTAATAAAAGTAATAATAACAACAATAATGGCTACCTTTTATAGAGTTTGTGTGCTGGGCATTGTATACTTTTCTGGCTAAGTAATCTGATCCCTGACCTCGATCAGGGGTCATGGATACCCAGGTACCGACTGACTGTCGTATCTGACTTTGTCTCTGGGTTTGCTGAGGCCAAGCTTAGCTTCGTTCACTAGTTTCTCTCTGGTGTTAGTTTGACCACACATGCCTCACTTAGAGTTACTGCTTGATTGAATTAACTGCTTTGTCTTTGGAGGCAGATCTTTTTTTCCTTTGGACCCTTGAGATGGCTAAAATTCTGAGTTGCCTTTGTCTCTTTCTTGCCTTTTCTTTTCTTCCATTTCCATTTCTATTTCTATCTCCTTTTCATCTTCTCCATGTCTTCATTCATTCATTCAAGTTGCTCTCCTACCAAATTAGAGAAGTGGCAGTTCAAAAAAAGCAGCACAGCTGCCCGCCCCACAGCTCCACCTGTGACCAAAAGTAGCCCAGGAGCATGGCACACATGCAAATAGACTTGTCCTGATGTGCTGGAACCTTTTCCTTTCTGTAATAAACTAAACCTTTGATTCACAAGGAAATGGACTTTAGCTTTATTGTAATTCCTATTTCGATAGTGTTTGGGCACAAATCATGAACTACACTTAGTGAAAATACTGAGTCACTGGAGGGCCTGGTGTTTCAGAAAGAGGAAGAGGAGGAGGTTCTTTGTTGCATTTTCAGAAGGAAGGGTGGTTGACAAGCATCATCTCAATCATTGGACAAACTCCCTTCACTTTACTCCTTTGAGCCTTTAGCTCAAGGGGAACAGGGTCCAAAAGCATCTCTGATGTCTGTTGTTTTGGAGGCTCTGGTCACTTGGGGGACATTTTAACGCTACACAGAGAAGCAGTGAGACTGGGCAGTCTGAGTCACGGGCATGCAGAGTGGGTGCCAGGTCACAGGGTCACCTGATCACTATTCCCTGTAGGGGGGGAACTACAGGAAAGGGATTGTCTCTGGGTGCAGAGCATTCATGGTGCCAAGCTCCCTCCTGTGTGTGGGAAATGATGGTTGTGTGCTTAAGTAGACAAGAGATCTTCCATGCTACACTTCAGCTGGAGCTTTTTGTTTTTCTTCTTAATTAGGACTTTCTAGGGGCATTCCAATGAATAAGAGTTGAAAGAAGAGAGACAGAAAAAGAAATCTTGAGAAGGAAGGATCAGCTTTTGACTGCCTAAGTTAGTGCTTCCTAAATCCCAAAGTAATGTCACCTGAATTTTTTTTTTTTTTCCCACAAAAACCAACCAACCAACCGAGTCATGGACCAACCACTCCAGACCTACTGAGTCAGGGTTTTAGAGGGTGGGGCCCGGAAATGTCTCTTATAATTATTCCGTGTAATTGGAACTACTTACTAGGAGCTCTTGTGGGACTTTCCATTATTAAAAAAAGCAGGTTTCTCACACCAGTGATAATTGCTTGAGCACAGGGCCTATGTCTTCCTCACCTCGATATCACTGACATCTAGCATAATTCCTAGCACAGAGTTAGTGCTCAGTAAGCCCTTGTAGAAGTATCATGGAAGATATTTCTTGAAGGTGGCCATCAACTGTGCAAGACTGGTGGGGGAAAGTATTGTTTGTGATGTGGAGGTGAAATTAATTAAACCTATCATTTGGCGTGTACTGCCAAGTATTGGAAGGACAACACGGTGGAAAGAATAACCTGGAGACTTTTTCTTTTGCGAGGGCTGTTTTCCAAAGCTCATGGTAACAAGGGCATCAAAGGTAATAACCACTAGGTTTTTATGACTATCTTCCAGGATTATTTATGACAGTCTTGGGACATAGATCATAGTTATACCAACCTGACCCTTGGTTTTCTCATCGGCAAAAAGGGGGCATGAACACTTGCCAGCTACCTGTGTTGGAGAGAGTTTGTCAGTATGACTAGAGGCCATCTGTCTAGCGTCAGAGGGCATTCAAGTATAGCCATAAAGAGTTGGGCATCCTGCAGCCTGCCATGGAGGCCAGGCTGTTACATACAATAAAGCACTAGCTTCTGAACATTGGCATCCATTCAAGTCACTCTGACATAGGTCTCTGCAATCTTTATTTGATCAGAATGAGAGTGATTTCCTTTTATAATTGTTCTTAGTCATAACATCTAATTGTTTAAAGCAATATAAAGCTGGAAATCTCAACCATTAAGGACATTCTTTGATAAGGACCTGCCAAGTAGCTGTTGGCCATATTTGTAGATGGTGCCTGGGGACTGGGGATGCTGAGATGTGGTGTGAATCCCACTACTTCTTTGGCAGGGGTTGTGGGAACTGCTCTTCTCTTGGAAAAGTACAAATTGGCGAAACTTGAAGGGGTCCCTAGTGTGCATGAATTTGAGAACAAAAACATGAAAGGGAATTCAATTATGTAGTCTCTTGATCAAAGTGAAACAATGAAAACTAGTGTACAGAGATGACTCTATACTAGGCTCTTACATTTAATTGTTGTAACTATTCTTCTTCTTATTTTGATTTGGAAGAGGAGGAAACTAAAGCTAGGAGAGTTCAAACAATTACCCAAGGCCACACTGCTAGCAGTGCAGCCATATTTCAAACCAAGCTCTCTTAAATAATCTCTCTGTGATGCCCAGATGCCTTGACCAGAGGCAAATTCTGTGGAAGAATGAAATGATATTCATTTGCAGGAGAAATGAGAAATGGATTTAGTTGACTCAGTGTATAAAGGAAACACAGGAGATTGAGTATAGGCAGCAATGGAACTTGATATTATACACAGGGATTACTCATATCACTTGGGGTCTCATTCTTGTTCTAGCTGAACTTAGTTAATTTATCCTTCATATATTAAAATTTTTGATCTCATAATATTTATCTAAAATAAACAGTGGTTCTTAACCTTGGAATTCTTGTAAACTCTATGGATTGTGTCCCAAGGAAAATATATACACATACGACCCTTCCTTTAAAATCACCCAGGTCCTTCCCTCCTGTTCCACCACACCTCTAATGTCAAGAAATCTTTCTCCAGATATGTAACTTTACAAATTGCTCTGACTTTCTGGGCCACAGACAATCTCTATAGTCTAGGGGCTGTTCAACCCGCAGGCATCAGATTTTCTATGCTCTAGTCTGTTCTGGGTTCTTTCTTTTCTTTTCTTTTTTTTTTTTTTTGCGTACGCGGGCCTCTCACTGTTGTGGCCTCTCCCGTTGCGGAGCACAGGTTCCGGATGCACAGGCTCAGCGGCCATGGCTCACGGACCCAGCCACTCCACGGCATGTGGGTTCTTCCCGGACCGGGGCATGAACCCGTGTCCCCTGTATCGGCAGGTGGACTCTCAACCACTGCGCCACCAGGGAAGCCCCTGTTCTGGGTTCTTATGGATGTATTTTCTCTTTTTTTTTTTTTTCTAGCCTTAAGAAAATTCCTACAATAAACTTTATCCAGGTGTTTGACCACCTTTTACTCCTGTATTTTTTGTGTCATCCTCCTGGGTTGCCCTTTTTATCTGATTGCTTCCTCCAAGAGCAATTTTAATGTCAGGTCAGGTATGCTTAAGGATACTTTTGTTATGCTACAATATTTGAATGACAGTTTGGTTGGATTTAAAGATATAGGTTCAATGGTCTTTTCTTCTATACTTTAAAAATATTTTTCATTGTCTATTTGCATCCAGTTTTGCTATTGAAAATTGTACTATCAGTATGATTCTTGTTCCTCAGCTGTTAATATGATCTTCTTATCAGAAGATCACCAAGAATAAAGTTAAATGGCAGATTAGGAGAAGAAATTTGTATTGAGTAAAACTTATTATATCTAGAATTATACATATAAAATATATGAATAACTCCTGGTAATCAACAAGAAAAAGACAGCAACCCCAGTAGAGAAATTGGCAAAGAAATGAAAAAACATTTTAGAGAAGAGAAAATCCAGGAGGTTAGGAAGCGTATGAAGAGATGCCCAGATTTATTAGCATTACTAATGTAAAATAAAACCACAATGAAATATCACTACATCTATTAGTTTGGCAAAAATTAGAAAGCTGGATGATACCAAGTTTGGTGGTGAAATGGAAATACATAAAGCCTCATGGAACTGCTGGTGGGAGTCCTGGTTGTATTTAGTCAACGTAAATACATGCATATCCTTTGACCTAGTAATTCTACTTCTGGGCGTATAATTCCAAGGAAATGTTCACATGCCTCTGTAAAAGGATGCATATCAGAATGTTGATGCATTGTTTGTGGAGGGAGAGGTTGGAAACAATCTTGTTAAGCATGATGCAGTGCTGCATTCCACTGAATACTTTCAAGCCATTAGGAGTGACAGATGGAATGTATACATAGCAATGGGGATGGATCTTACAACATAGTTCTGAGTTAAAAAGTAAGAAACAGTATGAGCTCTATAATACAGCACCACTTACGTGAATTAAAAATCTATGTGAGCAAAACAATACACATTGTGTAAGAACAGATACAAATGTCTACAGATAAAAGGATTGACATCAACCAGATGAAAATAGTTGCTTTGATTGGAATGGTGGGTATCTGGTGGAGGTGAAGGGAGTCAGAAAAAAGAATAAGCATGGTAGATAGGGAGGACAGTGAATTAATGAATAAATTAATGAACAAATGAATGAATGAACAAACAAATAAATAAATAAATAAAGGAGTCCATCATGGACCAATGATGCTAAAGTGCCATGGATGAAGAGGATGATTAAAGCCCAAATTAAAAGGGAAAAATAACCTAATATAGACAAGGGCACATAATGAGCACTTAGTAAATATTTGTTGAATGAAGAAATGCAGTCTGTGGTGAATCATTTTTGCAAAGCTAAGAGTTCTTTACTGAATTATTTTAGGAGCTTTCATTTTGGCATATCAATTTTTAAAAATATGTGAACACACTGGTATTTCAAGACATCTGGTTGGCATTAACAGAATTTTTTTCTTCAACTTCTTGAGGTATTGCACAAACATGGACACCTTGTCCTCTTTCAAACTATGCCATGTAGTTTGACTTTTGATTCTGACTTATGGAAAATGTCTTCCCAGCAAATATTTGCCTTTTTGATCAAATCTTGGTTCCCAAATACCTGCCTATATGTGGTCATTGATATCTACTTCGATATCCACTTTCTTTGCTGGAGGCACTGAGTTGGAGTCTGCTTCCTGAGCTTTGAGGTTGTCAGCAGTGGCAGGGTTTAAAGCTGGCCATGACGGTGGATGTGCTGACGTTTTTTTCTCTGCCACTGTACAAGATTTGATTTCTTACAGCTCCTCCGGGTTTGTCCTCGTCCTCCCCTCGTTCCAGAGGATTTATCCCTGGGGATATAAACTTCTAATGATCTGCTTCAGGTTTTAATATTAGCGATCCTATATTTCTGCTAATAAACATAGTTCACATTTGGCTTTCACTGATTTCAACTTAACGAATATATATTTGTGTTAATTATTTAAAATTTCAGCTCTAGTCAGATGAACTTGTGTCTTACACCAAGCTTATCACCTAGTAGCCCTGTGATACTGGGCAAATTAAATTTCCTAAGCATCTGTTTGTTCTTCTGAACAATATGGGTAGAAGTTTTCTCATAGAGTTGTGGTGACGAGATAATGTAGTTAAGGCTCCACGTGGAGCTTGGTACATAATAAGTTGTTATTATTACTTCATGGAAATCATTATGCTAGGCCTGTGAGGAGACACAAAGATGAATAAGAAAAAAGTTCTTAATTTCATGGAACTTGGAGAGAATAAGACAGATGCCCAGACTACAGAGCAATGTGAGAGAGGACCATTGAGGTCACATATCCTCCTAAGAAGCCTGTGAGACATTCAGAGAACTGCTTCTTCACTTTATAAACAAGGAAAGTGAGACTCAGAAGAGATTTGTGACTTGGTTAAGGGGACATAGCTAGTGAGTGCCAGAGCCTTGTTGGGAACCCATGTCTCCTCCGATGGAGCCAGGCCTGATGGATGTGTCCCTGTTTCTGTGGATACACTTCAGTGTGGCCCAAGGCCTTGTAGCACTGCTACCTGCCAGGCCACTGACTGGAGCCTCCATGTCCTAAAGCCCAGAGGCTTTGTGCTGAGGGCTCATAACTCAGCCAGGAGATAGACTTTGTTTTTTGAGTGAGTTTGGTTGGTATATGTGGCTGGTTTATGTGGACAACATTTCTTCTCAAGACCTCCTTTCAAACAAACAACACATTAGAGACAGTAATTCATTAAATTCATCACTTCATTTGAATGAACTTTTATTGAGAGACAGATATGCTCCAGGTCCTTTGTTGGCACTGGGGAGACAAAGATGAAACCTCCTTGCAGAGCCTACAGCGGCATGCAACAATTTACTGCCACATAACAAACAGACAAAGTGCTCCAGGACCTGAGGAAAGAGGGACGGATATTTTCTGGATGAGGAGGTTTGGTGGGTCAGAACATTTTCCACTGGAAGGATCCTGAAAAATGAGGAGATGATGATTTTCGGGTGAGGAACTGGAGAACAGGAACCGAGACAGAGAGGACAGCAGTGTCAAAGGCAGGAGCTGCACGGGTGCAGAGTGGTGCTTAGAAGGCACTGGGGACCAGTGGCAGGGGTGGGCGCAAGTGGGCCACGAGCCTGGGAAGATAGACAAGGATTAGATTGCCAGCGGTCTTCTGTGCCTCCAGCTCTGTGGCTGAAGGGACCAGGTGAAGGCTTTTTAAGCTGGAGAATGGCATGATTCAATCTAGGTTGTGTGAGACGGCTCTGAGGCAGTGTGGAGGGCAGAGCAGCAAGGCCCCAGACCGGCCAGAGGGGGCCCAAGTCAGGTGGTCTTGACCCCAGACTGATGGGGTCATTAGGGCCTGAGCATGTGGACTTCAGGTACCCAGTGACAGAAGGCAACCAAACTGGGAAGAAGTCCATGGCCTAACACCCCAAACACTATCAGAGGGTGAACCCCATTTCTTTTCCGCCGAGTCACTTCATGTGGACAGGTGCTGCCGGCTAGGAGGGAGGCTCCTTCACATAACATCTGCAAGTTCTCTTTGAGTACCCAGCTCCAGTTAAAGAGCCTGGGAGTCTTCTTTCTGCGCTGAGGGAGCTGGCCTCTTTCTCCGTGGGCATGTGGACCATCAGAACCGGTGTTCCCCCTATTTAAGCATGATTAGGCCTGGCCATTTTGGTCGTAGCTGGGGGGCAAGGGGAAGCGCTAACCTGGTTCAAAATGGAATGCACAGAAAAGCAATATTAAAAGAACAAGGAGGTTGTTTAGTGAGGCTTGAAGAGTCTACAGGTGTTTCCTCCTGTGTTGAGAACCAGTGTCCCCTGGGAATTGCATTTCCCGTCGAGCAGGGCCCAGGGCGGACTGAGCGCTGCCGACACCCCGGTGGTGGAGAGTCCTGAATGGGTGCCACAGAAAACCCAGAGTTTTCCAGGGGGTCTTAGGGCCCATCGCAGCGCGGAGGGGGGCACGACTGGACACACACGCTCACGGAGTTCACACTCACGCACACTTGCCCACGCCCCGCGCACCCTGGCACCCCGTGGGGTTGCGTCCCGCGGCTCACGGCCTCCTGGGCCGGCTGGTTGTGCAGATCCAGCCGGCTGGCCGCGAGCATGGCGCATGGAGGGGTGGGCCGCCGGTGGACCCGTGAGCGCGCGCAGGGGGGTGACGGGCTCCCCGCTGGAGAAGAGGGGCGGCGGCGGCGCCCGGGGTGGGAGGATGTGATGACGCTGTGCCCCCGCCGCGGGAACTCAGGCCTTTAAAAGCCGAGGAAACAGCCTTGAGCAGGCGGTGGCTCCACTGGAGGCAAGCACACCCGGGTCTCACATTAAAGAAGCCAAACTGTCTACTTCAAAGAGAAAAGGCAACATCCTGTCGCAGGCCATGCTCTGGCAAAAACGTAAGTGGTTTGGCTGTGGCTGTCGGAGCCGAGTCAGCGAGGGAGGGCCTGGGCTTCGCCAGGCATCCGGGAGCCGGGGAGGTGCGGGGTGCGGGCGGGGGGGGGACCGGCAGTGGGGTCCCGGTCCCCAGCCAGGGGAGCAGCAGGGGCGAGGTAGGCAAGATGGAGCGGGGTGGAGAAACCAACCTGTCAGAGGTGATGCTGATTTTCCAGGCTGGAGGGGAACGAACTAGTGTTCCAAGGTGAGACAGCTCATCCTGTCTCTGCTGCCTGCATGAATCACTGTGGTGAAGAAAGGGCAGCTGATGATTCACAAAACACAATTTAGGGGGGAAAGCGTGGAGCTCTTTACCAGAGTGTCTTTACTTTTATAAACAGCTACTCTACCCTGTGATTCAGTTCCGTGGGCCTGTTTCTCTCTGAGTTACTGAGCTTTCTGACAAAGGCACGATGTGTCTCTGTGACTGCATCGGGACGATGTGGAAACTTGGCTTGTCAAGCCTGTCCTCACCTGCTTTGCTGTCTTTCTCCTGTCATTCTTCTTCCCCTCTTGTGGCAAGGCTCGTGTGTCCCCGCGCAATGGGGCACGGGTTTACCTCTAACCTTAATGTTTATCCCTGGAGTTGGATGGAACATCTGTGAACTTTATTTTCCATATGTGGGACTGAACAGAGACTCGTGTTATTAATAATTGAAATCACACAGAGATTATCAACAACATTCCTTTCTCAGAAAAACAAAGTCAACTCAATGGCCTCATGAGAGTTGAACCTTCCTGGGGCTCAGTTCTGTACTTCCTCAAGAAAGAAGTAGTACCAAAAAATTTCTCTGTCTTTTTAAAGGTGCTTAGGTCTTTAAAATGCCCTTTAATGAATTCAGGTACACCCTACCTCAAGCAAACTTAATATAAGAGAAACTAGATTTACAGAGAAAGATACATTAGGGAGTGTTTATTTATTTTACAAAAGATATTCTAATGGAGACCTTACAGTTCTGAAAATATACCATCATTGATTAAGTCATAACTTACAGTCACTTATCAGCAGTTCATTGTTTCCTTTATTTCTTGTGTAAATTCTTTGCAACTGAGCTTGTTAATGTGTAATGTGAAGGAATGATTTCAAAATTTCTCAGATTGTGAAGTCTCATCATTGTTCGATGTTGGCAAGATGCAGTTTTTTTCTTCAATGAAAGAAGTGAATTCTAATTTGCATTTGAGAGTTATGGAATCCTTCCAAGGTAACTAGGGATATTCTAGTATGGGTGGTGGCCACCGCTCCCAGGAGCAGGATAGAGCAAGACCCTCCCCTGTGGGGGCAAAGGCAGCCGGCCCTGTGGGAGTGCATTAATGGTGGTAGGTGGGCATTAATGTCCCTACTGGGAGCTGCTGAGTGTCCATATGCCCGGACCCCGACACTTAGAGCCCGATCTGTGGATTTTATGTAAGCCCCTGGAGGGACTTCTGCCTTTATTCCTACCTACGCAGAGAAAGTCACTTTCTTCTTTTTTTAATCCTCAGGTTTCTTATATGTAGAATGGGGTAAAAATGATACCCATTCCACAGAGATACCCTTAGTAAGATGAGATGCCACCGAGATGATGTTGATTGCTCTGGTTCTGCTTCAGTGCCTGAGATATGGGTTGCTTCCTTGCACTTATGAGCTGCCATATTTCCCCCTCTTTGTTACGCACTGCATTTTTTCTTCTTTAGCTCCACCTAAGAGATTAACAATTTTTTTTTAAAGGGGATGCTAGAGGCACGTTTCCTGCTCACTCCCTGGAGGTCAGTCAGGTGCAGCAAAACTCCATCCTCAGGGAGACCACGTTGTAAATTCATCAGTGGAAAAACTGGGGTGAACGATTCTACCTGTTCAGATGCACATAATCAAAATTCTTTTTAATTGCTCTTTGGCATCTTAAAGGAAATTAGGAAAGGCCCTGGGTACTGGGCCCATCCCCTTACCCTAAGTGAGGCCCTGTCTAAGGCACTGAGGGCACGTGGGTGACTAAACCCTGTGGGAAAACCAGTAAAAACAGGGCAGCATTGTCAGCCCACTTAGAATCACCTGATGGAAGGTCAGAATTTGAAATCAGGCACCAAGAGCGCTGAAAAGGCACTTTCTTTTTTCAGAAAACACCCTTGAGGCCTGAGCTGAAATGACTGTACTATGGGGTTCTGGAAAGGGTTAAGAAAACATTCACTTTGTAGATGTTGCCTCCTCCCTACCTGGCCCGTGACCCCTGTTTATGGACTAAATGTGAGCATGGGCTTTGGTTCAGATCAGCTCAGAACTGGGAGCACACAGAGGTAGAAATCTTCAAGTCACAACCATGAATTGGAGATTTGCTTGACCGGCCAGTTGGACAAAGAAGTCATGCTCCCTGCAGATCCACCCACTGCCACCACCCCTCCCCGCCCCGCTGCGGTTCTGCACTTGGTCCAGCAGGTGCCGCGTAGATGTGAAGAACTGACATCCACCCCAGCAAGAAGCCCTTGTTAAGGCCAACTAGTAACGGTGCCGTAGAAATAGCAGGCACGATGGAGTGAGACAGGCCTGGGTTTGAAAGTTGGCTCTGCAGCTTAATTATGTAACCTTTTCGCATTCTTACAAATCTGGAAAATGGGGGTTCTAATGCCTGCCTTACAAGGTTTTTGTCAGAACTAAAGTAGAGAATGGGGAAAGTGTCATCATGTCTCCTGAGAATTAATGACAGTGGTAAGAGAGCACCTTCCCTCCTGGGACACCTTTTGTGGGCCCATCTCGAGTGATTAGGGCCAAATTCTTTCTAATCATTTCCCACACTTTGATTAGCATAGTTAAAAAGGCACATCAAAATATTTTTGAACGATAGGACCTTACATACAGTTTTCCAAGGGTCTAAATCAGAGGTCTGCCAACTATGGCCTGAGTGCCAAATCAGTCCCACCGCCTGTTTTCATAAATAAAAATTGATTGGGACATGGCCGTGTCTATTCATTTACATATTGTCTAGGGCTGCTTCTGCTACAATGGAAGAGTTGAGTAGGTGCCACAGAGACCATATGGCCTGCAAACAATATTACTATCTGGCCCTTTACAGACAAGGTTTGCCAACCTCTGGTTTAAGATGATTTGGGTAGTACTTAGGATGTTTATTTCCCTAAGTCACTGGGTATCATGGACTTGCACAATGCCAGTACCAATGGGAGACAAAGCTTGCAGTCAACTGATTACATGATTTGCACGATGCCGAAATTTGACTTGGTTGACTTCTTCCTTAAAAGCAGTGGAACTGTGTATAATAAACTCAACACCACTTGTTAGAAAATGAATGAATTGAACAACTGCTTTTTATTGTTATTTATGTTAGAGAAAGATCTACATGAGAACAGAAGGCCTGCTTGACTGATTTTCTTTGAATTGACTTGTTTGTCTTGATGCCCCATAGACTTGGTCTTGGTGTTTCTTTGCTGTAGTGCTCAAGGAGGCATCTTAAGAACAGGAAATACTTATCAAATTATTATGGCATGAATGTTTACTCTCAGACAACTTGAACGGAGCAGAGATTCACCAAATAGATAAATTAAGGTCTCAAAATTCTCATTGACATAGAACTCTATACTTTCTCCAAGCTTCCACTAAATAGCCAACTTTTTGAGGACAGTTAAAAGTTCAGTTAAAGATAAGAAAAACTTGTACTATACATATAATTTTTGGAACTCTATCTCCTGCATAAATTCAATGAACTTACAATAAGAAGTAATTTCGGTCTGTGGACTGCTTCTAATATTTCTAGTCTGTGTTATAACCTTTGTTTACTTAATATGCCTAATAAACACCTTTACTTCTTACTAAGTTTATCTATTGATGCAGTGGTTCTTGTTGATTAGGACAATTAGGATGCAAAAGATATTCACGAATTTACGTGCACAGGGGGAGGTGAAATAAGTGACACACATCTACTAAGCGCACAGATTAATCGGTAAAAGAGCTGATGAGTTTCAAGGTGGACACTTTACTTCTTCTCCCTATATTAACTAAATGAAAAACCAACCATGTCCCCTCTACAGCCCAAAAGTTTATGAGTCAGAGGTTTTGAAAGCTCTCTTCTGATTCAAAGCTGCAAATCTGTTCTGTTGTGAGGAACAAAAAAGGACCAGGGCTGTCCACACTTATTAGCTAACTATCTGGACATTTAATTCACTTAGAAGTGCTGTAAATTTTTGCTTTTAAACTTTCTCATTACAAAGGAAAGATATTAGGTTTCTGTCCTTCTAACTTCTTTCTAAAGTGGCTCGTTTCCCACTAAATGAAGATGTCCACCAATTTCTCACTTTGAGCCAAAGAAACCAAGGTTGGCTAATTGGTTATGATGATCATTAACATATTTTTCAGCTTTATGAAATACTCAGTAACATTGTGGCTTTCTCATTTTTGTAGAGAAACTGCTTGATAGAGTGGGGCTGCCTGGGATGGAGAGGCTTCCTCTGAAACCCTCTTGTCCTGCTTGTGTGATGCTAAGACAAAGCATTACTCTTGCAGGGAGGAAACATGGATTCTACTTTCCAGACTCTGGGTAATTAGATGTGGGGCCTCAGGCAAGCCACCTAACCACTGTGGGTCTCAAGTGCTCCAGCTGTAAAATGGGACTGTTTTCCTGGCTGAGGACAAGGAGCCTGGACTTGACTGAAATCCTTTTCCACCTCGAGTTGCTGAGTCTTCACGAGTGCTTATAAAAAATAAATACATATTTTCAAATGCATCCCAGGTGATTCTAATGGGCAGTAGAGCTGAGAACTGTTGACCTGGAGGCTGAAATTGATGGCTTATAATATACCTTTGGACATTGCACCACTATGAGCAGAACATGTTCAATCCTTTTCATAGGGATAAATTTCAGTTGAGTGCTTCCCTGGTGCCGTGCAGTATACCAGATGTTCTGCTGGATCAGTGTGGATTGCATTTGGTGGTTATTGAAGAGACCAGAAAATACATGGATTTAAATAAATAAGACAGTGGTATAGTTTCTCTCACACAAAAAAGTCCATAGTAGTCTGCAGGGGCTGTATGGAGGCTCTAAGTGCCAACAGTGTCTCAGGCTACTTCTGTCTTTCTGGTCTGAGGTCCTTAGCATGTGGCCTTTGTCCTCAAGTTTGCTTCATAGTTGCACTGTAGCTCCAACCGTCACATCTGTGTTTTAGACAATGAAGAAGAAGAAAAGGGAAAGGCAAAAAAATCATGCTTCTCTATCATGGCATCTCCCCACCAACACACAACTTCTGCTGACATCGAATGGCCACTCCCATCTGCAAGGGAGAATAGTGTAATTGTTTAGCTGGGCACATTACCAACCTTCCAAAATGTCGGGGTTGACAGTAAGGAAGGAGAGGGCAGATGCTGGGTGTGGCAACCGCCAGTCTTTGCCACACTTTGAATGTATTATCTCATTTAATCCTCATAAAAATTCCATGAGGTAGATTCTGTTTTAAGCTCTATTTCATAGATGAGAAAACTGAAGCTTAAAGATGAGGTTAGTAACTCACCCTGAGTGCTGTCTTGCTAAGCTGTCCTGTCTCTCTACCATGGTGCCCGTCTCACTCACAGGGCTTAGGAGGATGCTCTTGGTAGAAGCACAGGCCTTCCATGTTAGATAAAGGACCAGTGACAAAATGAAGTGCACCAGCTGGCAGATGTCTGTTCATACTTTGGAAACATTTTTGATGCATGTGTTTCAGCTTACTTATTGAAGGAAATGAAGTTTTTGCTTTCCTGCTATACCTCCTTCACTGGGCTCTTTGCAGATACTTTAGCTGAAATGGAGGGTTCAAAGGGGAGGGAAGGACCTAGAATTGCCCCAAAATAACATAGCCTGCCTGTTTTCTTGGGAGCCCTGTGTGGCAGCCTGTGCTGGAAGCCAAGGCTTCTCGGCACTTCCTTCATTCTGAACTGCCTAGAGTTTGGAAGACTCAGGCTCTCCCTTCACGTGTGTGTGTGTGTGTGTGTGTGTGTGTGTGTAAGTGAGGTGTGGAAAGCAAGGTAGAGGGGATTATTTTGAATTAGAGAGTGACAGCTCTGTTCTTTCTCTCCCTTCAGCGGTTTAAAGCTCAGCCTCTGGGGCAGGCAGATCTGAGTTTGAATCCTAGATTTATGCCTCAGTTGTTGTATGAAGCAGGCTTTGCCTCACTTTGCTGCCATTTCCTTGTATGTACAAGGGGGAATGCAGTTCTTCATAGGGTTGTGGTAAGTGTTTACTACTGTGCTTGGCATTAAGTCAACACTCAATAGCTATTAGTTACTATTATTATGTTCCTATTCTCACTCACTCTACCTCTGAGGACAAAGTTTATGCAGCTAAGCCTAGATTACAATTTGTATGGCCTCTGAGTTCTGCCTTTCTTGTGAAATAGCAGGATGCATATTTCCAGTCTTGTAACTCATGGTGGGGTTAGTGATCAGGGCTTACATGGATGGTTAAGCTGGCCATACTGTGACCAAACTTGGAACTTGGACCACAATTTCCTACCAGCCTCATAAGGTGGGATGGTGGATGGCTTGTATTGACTGGCAAACTTGTGTTTGTTTTTTAAATTCACAAGATAGGACTTGAGGTGTTGTAATCTAGCTTGAAGTATGCAAGAAATAGAACAAATGATACTGAAAACTGAAACAACAATGTGCTGCCTCCTTTTCTCAGTAATGGTTTCATTAGTATCACTTTCTGGGAAGAGCAGGTAGCCAAAGAATTACAAACCAGAGTCATACTCAGACCAGGTGTTGGGACCAAAAAGGATTTGACCACACTTAAGAAAGATGAATTACTTTTTAATTCTCTAGAAAGAATCATAAATTTAATTGGAAGAGGAGTACAAAGATTGCTATAACCTTCCAGGACTGAGAAATGCTGGGAAGACAGAAAAGAAAGGAAAAAGGGAGGCCAGAGAGTTGAAGATAGAAACAAGTTTTAATGCTGGATGAAAGCAGCACCGATTTAGGAAAGAAAAGGTGTAGAAGGAAAATCAACCATCCATTTATCATCCCATGCAAGCATGCATCCATCCAATAATGGAATTATTTCCAGCTAGGGAAATCAACGAATGAAGTAAATCCCTTCAGCAGGAGGGAGAGGAAAATGGAATCAGAGAAGGTGTCATGGAGCGTATATATGGCTTCAGATGTGGATCCTCAAGAATAAATGGTAATCAGCCTTCTTGCTTAGATTCTGGGGAAGGAAGAGCATCTTAGGATGTAAAATATTATCATTGGGAAGAAAATCCAACTCTATCTATCTCGGCTGGTGTCTAAAACATTTTTGTCACCACCCCCTTTATTCAAACCAAATCTACTGCAGACCTCTGATACAAAAGTAAAAATGGAGCACTTTTGGGAGGCTCTTGGAGCTCTGATTGCTCATTCACCCCCAGACTCCCCCGTTTCCTTCCCTTTCTTGGCAAAAAATTCCCTTTATAGGCACCTTTACTCTATTCCAGAGTTTTTGATTACAGCCTGACAATCCTGGCCTGGACCAGTCCTCTGCTCCTTAGCAAGAACTCTGATACCTGGTCACAGATCCTTGGTTTAAATACTTCCAGGGTAAGGACCTCACTCCTAGAGAAAAGTGAGTCACTGTGAAGCATGTTGTATTCGTTTCCATGAAGCTTTGAGACTGTGAAAGTCGTGTTTTCAGTCTACATAGGTATCTTGTGAATACGGAAGGAGGTACATTCCTCAAAGATTGACCTAGTGACGTCTTTCCCAGGCTTGCTGTTCTAACTTCTTCAGTGTCCTTCACAAGGGATTTCCCCCACATCATAAGGCCATTGTTTAGTAAACCCGAGACTTAACAAAAAAGCTCCTTTTGACTGGCAGTTACATCTCACATCATGAATCAATTATAGGGCTGCCTTCACTTATGTAGGCTGTACCCAGGCCACCATGAGCCTTGAGTCTTGGGCAGTTGGGTCTGACCCCAAATATATAGCTGATGCTGGGTCTGAAGAGTCCTTCCTCCAAGGAAGTGTTCCCTACCTGAGGGTCTCAGGAAAATTTTATTTATTTTATAAGAGTCTTTGGTCTTGGAAATCCTAAACTAGATATTGCTTAAATCAAGGAACAAACAACTGAATGTCCTCAGTTCCTAACCACAGGTTTTTCCTGTTCTAGATCATACTGGCAATTAGATTTAGGCTTTGTATCTCAGTCTAAAGAGGGTAGATGTATCTGCCTCCTCTGCTCCATCTCCTCATTCTGGTGCTGCCTTTCCATAGAATTTGGGTGGGAGCCCTGGGTTGGTTCACTACCTGATGTGGTCTTGTGCTCTCAGTGTAGGTCCCTTCTTCCCCCATTTTGATCCCTGTTGCTCTAGGTAAAGCTGAGGCAATACCCAATATGTCAGCCAGAAGCCTGTCTTGCTCTATAGCTGGTAAAACTTCCCTCTCTGACCACTGAAGAGCCCTCCCTCATCCACTGCCATGTTTGCATCCCGTATGTGATATGTGCTTCTAGGTTTCTAGTCCCTTGAAGATGTATCCATGACTATGGCCTCAGTCATGGCTGCGTCCCTGTCCTTTTGGAGATACATACAGGTTCCTTGAGGGGCTACATCTTACTCTGTCTGCCACTCAAAAATCTCCAAGGTACTCCTTCCTAGAGTTGTTCTTTAAAAAGTCAGATCTGCCACAAACCTAATCCTCTGGTGGCTTTGGAAGAAAACAGTCCTTCTGCTCAGCTCATGGTATCTTTACGACAGGTCAGTGCCAGGATTTTGATGTCTCCTCTCCAGGCTTGCTCTGTTTGCATGTGAGGTCTTTGACCAGTGTCTCTGCAGCATCATTGGCCTCCCTGTCTCCTAAACAGGGCCATCCTGCTGCTGGGGACATAGGCCCAAGCACCTGAGGGATGACTTCCAGGAATACAAGGAAGGCAGACAGGCTTTGCTGGAGGAAGAAGGCCCTGGGTATATTGAGGATAGAGACATTCAGTATCAGGATGCAGCAGGATGAGGGCAAGTTAGGGTCACTGTACCAAGGCTACTTCTCTGATGAGTGATAGACCACAGATTTTTGGCTGAGAACAAGGAGAAAAAGCCATCTCTTGAAAACCTATTACATGCTAGGTGTTTGGTTAATTTCATACAATCCTCATGATAACCCCATGAGATGGAGATCATTATTCTCATTTAACAAATGGAGAAACTGAGGCACACACAAGTTAAATTATTTGCCAAGGGTCACATAGTGATAAGCTCTGTAGTAGGCTTTCCAAACTAGATCTGCTTCGGTTCCAAACAATGCCACACCACTTTTCAATGCCAAGGATTTTAGGGTTGCATTAGATGCTTCTTCCCTTCCTAATTAAAATAAATGCACCATTAGAAGGAGGTGGTCTCTGACTTCACTGAGAGTAATTGTAGCCTGACTCAAAAGCCCCTGCAATTATGAATCTCAGAAAGTTAGATCTGAGACAGCCTAGAACTTCTGAAGCCACCTGCTTTCCATCTTGGAATCTGAATTCCTAGGACTCGTCTTCCCCTAGTGAGTTAATCAGCCAAGATAGGATAAGTGAAACGTCTTTGGGGTTTATCCAGGGTCCCTAGGCTGAGGAAGGGTCCTGAACATCTGGGGCTCCTTTGTTACATCTTGGGCAAGGCTTCCATTCATGGTGTGGGCTGAGCCTGACCCCAGAGCCATCTCCTTGCACTGGAGACAGAACAGTCGAGCCTCATGCACTCTTCTCTTTATACAGCCCCAGGAGGCTGGGGCCCCTGGCTGGCTGCTCATTCAAGCCCAACTGAATCAAGTGAGGCTTGGACTTGACATGCTACAGAAAGTCTTTCCCACCCAATTTACACTAGATTGTAGTTTACTTTTTTTAATGTAGGCCAACAAAGAAATCCCATATACATGTAAATTTAGGTTTTTATTAAAAACCTAATTAGGTTATTATTATTCAATCAAATAATAATTATTATTATAACAATGCAATTACGAGGCAGATGCAGCTCTGTCACCGTTTGTAATTCTAGGTTTGCTTGTGCAATTATTTGATTAAATCTATATTCCCTACTAGACTAGATAGTAAGCTCCATGATGGCAGGGGCATGGTTTCCTCCGCTCTGTTCACAGAATGCACTGCCAGGGGTCTCCTACTGTTGACCCCACCCTGGGACATGGTATCTGAGATGGGAGCTCTTTCTGCTCTGGTGACCCCAGTTTCTGTAAAAGGCGGGCAGATGCAGCTGGTTTCTCAGGTGGACCTATCCGCTGTCATTTCAGTCGAAAAATACCAAAAATAAAACTTTGCGGGGAATTGTGTGGGTCTCTCAGTTCTCGCCACTCCTCATGTGAGCAGACTGCTGGTAAGCTTCTCATGGACTTCTCTCTCCCTCCTCGGCTGGGAGACGCCCTCTCTTGCGGGAATTGGCAGTCAAGGGAGATTGGATCAGGGTGGTGCGAGCCCAGACCCCCAGCGTGGAGGGAAGAGGGTTAGAACTGAGCAGGGGACCATTCAGTGGCCCACCTCCAGTGTCCCCCAGAGAAATAAATGGGATTTGCCGGGGCAGAGAGGAGACAAGATGTGAGGCAGAAGCGGACTGCACTTGGAATCAGAGGTCCTGGGTTTAGTTGATGACCCTGCTGTTTACAAGCACAGTCCTCGGGCAAATCACTTAAAATCTCTGAGCATCACTTTCCTCATCAGTGAAAAGGAGGGTAAGAAGAAGACCTCCCCTGCCTATTTCAGAAGTTGTGGTGAGTCTTCATGTAAAATCATTTGTGTCAAATTCTCTGTGAGCCACAGAACATCTTGCAAAGGTGAGTGTGGTGATTTCTGAGTTCCTGGGAGTTAAGATCATGACCAGGAATCACACAGACCTTTGGCAGCCATGCATTCAAAATACCTGCGTCTCCACAGAAAAGAGGTCTCACACTGACACTGTCTCTGGGAGTAGGGAGCAGTATCCAGAGCCTTCCGTGCTCCTCTTGTTCTGTGGGAGGGTTGGAGGGAGGATGGATGTGTGGTTTGAGGGGTGCTGAGGGCTCTGGGGGAGGGACGCCTTAGCAGCAGTGCCTGTGAGGGAAAAATCTGAAGGCTCTGCCACTAGAGGCCTTGTGGCTGAGTCTACCCAAGGTCATGGGGTGGGACATCCAAAACTTTTGGCCTGGCCAGGTCTGGGGAAGTCCTAAGTGACTGTGGCCCTCGTTGAGCTTTCCCAGCGACCTGCCTATGGTTGATCAGTGAATTCTGTTTGGGCTGATGGGGATATGCCTCTTAGAATGGGGACACAGGGAGGAGAATGCCTACTGTTCCCTTCCTTTCTGTGACCAGACCAGAGAACATGGGCTCAGCCGCCATCTTTGAGATCTCCTGATGGAGACATCCTACTCTACACGTGAAGTTGTCAAGACTTACTCTTGATTGGCTGACCAGTAGCCTTCAAGCAACATCAAATCCTAATTCAGTTGAGGTTCCACTTTCCCATATCTTCTGTATACCTTTAAAGCCACCCTTTTTGTCCGTCTATCTTTTTCTCCTCTTCCCTGTTATGCAGATTGCTAGAATACGTGAGTGACACTTCAATATTTCCTGGCTGCAGGGTCCTCCTCTGTTCAAACATTAGTGAATAGAAAACCTAAATTTACATGTAGATGGGATTTCTTTGTTGGTCTACATTAAAAAAAGGTAAACTACAATCTAGTGTAAATTGGGTGGGAAAGCCTTTCTGTAGCATGTCAAGTCCAATCTTTGGCCAAAGCTCAAGTTCTTTCTTCCTGTTTGGAAAAAAATCAGCCATTGTCCATGAATGCAAAGAACAAATTTTAAGACTTTGACTCAGACCTTCACCAAGAACACTTGCAGTAGTGTTTCAATTAAGGATATGAATAATCCTTCAGCTGAAAGGAGCTAAACTTTCCTGGGAGCCCTCTTCTGTCTTAGGTCAAGAACACAAGCAAGCTTGTTTACATTAAAGTGAAAAGTGTCAGCAACTTTTGTGACTTTGTTTTCAGTTAGAAGCTAGGACAAGTTTGTTAGCCCTAGGCTTGAATTCCTATTGTTCAATTATTTGTTTTTTGTTTTGCTGTAAGTAACAAGAATATTATTGTATTTCTCCTTAGTGGGTCTTTTTTATTTTTTAAAATACTACTGAAGGTTCAGCAGCAAAAGTGAATCATATGTACTGTGGTTATTTGGACTGATCCATAATGTGTTATGTGTCCTTCTGGGCTAGGAAAGCTTTGTCTTTCAAAATGGCCTCGTGTGGCTGCATCCTCAAGTTTCAACTAGACAGTTGTAAATGGGAAGCGCTTTCAACGAGCTAGACTGTCAGGATGGGTGGGCTGGGTTCCTCTTCCTGGTTCCCTGGTGATGGAAATGTAGGCTTAGCATGGATCCCACCTTAGATTCTAAACTTTAGAGCAGCAATCCTGCCTGGTGTCCAACTCACTGCCTGGGCCTGGTGGCTCATGGGAAATCTGTAACAGGACAATGGCTGGGAGAAGAGTATTCTTTCAAGAATATATTGGAGGCTGTTCTAGGTACCGCCTGCCTGAAGAGGGCTCTCTTAAAGCTGCCCTGAGGAGATGCCTGGGTGTTGGCTCCACTAGGACCTACCTGCTTAGCCTAGCTTTCTCACTGTGGTGTGAACATGGTTTGCATGGGGTCATTAAATAAACAAGTGCTGGCAGTTTTGCATATTTCCTTGGTGATGTTAATTATACCTTATCAAAGGACCGAGGGCCATGTTTATTTAAATCTGTAGAATCCTATGTTCCCGAAGCTTGGTGCAAAGCAAGCGCGGGACCCACATGCAGCCAGAGTGCTGTCTCAGGTGACCCTTGGGCTTGAATCTGTCATGGTCTGTGCTTTCCAGTGGAACAGCAGCTGCAAGACTCTTATTTTTGTGATGTGAAGCATGTCCGGGTATGCGGCAGGGGGAACTGAAATAGCCTCTGCTGACTTTTTATACCTTCAGATTTTTTCGTTGCTCATTTTGGAAAAGGGAAGCCCTCACTGGGGCCAAATTCATAGGTTTTTCTGTAAATGAGTGTTGTTTTTTTCCCCAAACAACATTGGTGACAGACTTGCCGTGGTGGAAAGGTAATATGGCTGAACTTCTCAGACTGAAAAAGGAGATTCCCAATGAGGGTCAAGAGGCTTGTGTTTAGGTGGAAAGATTTTTCTCAGTGCTGGACACTTGGATGCCCACAGGGGACTTAAAGGGCCTTCGAACCACAGGATAAATTGTGAGAAAGCTTCAGGTTTTGAAAGCGTGCTACATGGAGCTGCAATTCGACCGGTGCTATGAAAATCTCTGGTCAACTGTACTTTGGGAAATTGGACTTTCATCTTTCTCTGCTTGTGTATTACTATTTTGATCTCCTGTTTTATTTTCCTTGGCTCTTCTTTTATTTAGTATTATTATTTGAAGAAATTATTTTAATAATCTTAAATTTTTCTTTTACATATTTTAGTTTAGTTTTTTTTATTCAGGGATCCAGAAGACCCAAGGCAAAGCAATCATGACTGCGGACAAGCTTCTTTTCCTTTTCCAAATTTGAATTTGTGGGCTCATTTCTCATGCTAGCAGCAGTAGGGAGTCCAGCGTTTACTGTGGAATTAGAAATGTTTATCGCTGCTTCACAAAGGTTGGTGTGAAAGGCACCAACTGCGTTTTCACCTTGCAAGTACACTTGGCCGTTGGGGTCCTGTGGAAATTGTCTTGAGGCTTCAGATTTTGATATTTCATGGGCACTTTGCAAAGACACTATCAGAAGTGCCCTCACTCTTGCCTACTCACCTGGCAGCAGTCACAGGATTCCTTGGCAGCTGGCTGGGGACTCCTGGGTGGGCAGTCGGGAGGTCCTTGGGAGCTGTAGGAGTTTCATGACTGCAGTAGGAAGAGGTGGGGACTTTGAAACTGTTCTCCATATGGTGGTTGTGCCAGGGCACACCTGTTGACACTGTGGGTTCCAAGGGAGTCCAGACATCAGAGGGTGATGACCTCTGCTCACAGCACCTCCCCAAGCCCTCTTTGTTCATTGATTCAAAAACAACAGGAGGCAGGAAGCTCTCACTTGCCAAGAAGCTGGAAGTGCCCAGCTGTCCCCTTTGCAGCCAAGTGGTCCATGTGTCCACTTCCCAGGGGGCAGTGGGATTGGAAGTCCTCTGGGCCCTTCCCCAGAAGTGTACATGCAACTCAGAGGGGCATGAGCCATATACCTGTCTTTGATCTGGTCTGAGATGTGTGCATGTGTGATGGGGCCTTTCTTGTCCCCCAACTGAGTTAAGAGTGTGATCACCATGCTCAGACCCCCAAATAACCCTGTCCCTTGAGTTTCTCCCAAATGCACAAGGCCTCAGGCTGCACTTTATGCCTAAGAATAGCTGGAAACCCAACCGGAGACAAGTGTAGGTTGAGTGATACGGGTGTGAACAAAAGCTGGTGTAGTTGTGGGTGACCCTGAGAATGAGTGAACAGAGTGCAGGAGGGCAGGGGCCCTTGTTCTCTGCCATGTCAGGCCATACCTGGGGTCTCTGGTCACCCCTGGGCATCACCCATCATAAGGGGAAGTGGCAAATGAACTTGTGGAGGAGTGAAGCAGCCAGAAGGAAGGTTAGAGGGATTGAAAACATGTCGTTAAGAAATAGCTGAAGGAATGGAATGTTCGCTCAGACTCTACAGGGGACGTGGGGGTCTGTCTTCAGAGGCTGGGAAGGGATACTACTACTAATACTAATGATGATATTAGCTCACATCTTTTCAGTGCTTCCTCAGTGTAAGCTCTATTCTAAGCATTTACATGTAATTCTCAAATTATCCTACCGGGTATATACCACTATGATCCTCACTCTGTAGATGAGAAAGCTGTAAATGGATTATGAATTGTGAGTTTCATTAGAAGGTAATGCCAGGAAAAATGGTGCTTGTCACCATGAGGCAGGTCCAGTAGGAGGAAGAGCTTTCTGACATTTGCACTCTCCAGAGGAAGGTAAACATGGGTGGAGGAAGGGGAAGGAAAATAACGTGTGTTGAACATCGACCGCCTGCCGGACATGGCTTTGGGAGCTTCCCGTGTGTTATTTCAGTTAATCCTCACAAGAACCGTGTGAGACAGGAACTATTATCCCTATTTTACAGATGAGAAAACTGAGGCTTAGAGATGTAAAATAAATCAACTGAGACCTTTCCACCAGAAACTGACACCCCAGGTATCTTGAGCTCTTAAGTCCATTGTCACTGCTGTTTAAACAAAGATGATGGTGCACAGGTGGCCCCAGGGTGCAGGTACCTGTCTGGCTCTCTCTGCTGTACACTCCTGCTTCAGCCTGAATTTCACAAGTTGTAACTGTTTTAGTGCTTGCCTGTCCCACTAGACTGCAAGATGCGTGTGGGCAGTGGCCACATCTATCTTGCTTAGTGCTGTATACCTAGTGCCCATCGATATTTGAAAGAATGAATGAATACCAGTAGAGATCCCTTGTTATGACAGGGCAAGTTAGAAAGAGGATGTTTAATCTCCTCTTGGGATGTTAGAGGGAGATCAGGGATGCATTAGCAGTGGTCCTAATCCCAGCAGAGCTTCAGAATCACCTGAGGGATTTTTATAAATATAGATTCGTAAGTCCACATCAGACCCCTGGAATCAGACACTCCAGGAGCAGGGCCTGGGTATCTGTATTTTGCATCACTCCCTGGTTGCTCCTGCTACTTGGCCAGGTTAGGAAGCCCCCATAAATGCATCTGAGTCTGGGGTTCTCTGACTCTCACGTGTTTCTGGGGCTCTTGGACGACGCTTCTCTCTTCCCCCTGCTTCTCTGCCTGGGCTTCCAGGCCAGGCCATGTGTGTGCCTGGAGCATGGTTGGAGGTCTGGTGCTGGTCAGGCTTGGGGTCTTATCAGGTGGGTATTTACTGAGCAAAGTTTAGTTAGGGCAGCACTGCGGATCCGGCTTTAATAGATACCCAGGCTTCCGGGCTTTTGATTCAGAGCCCAGGTCCCTGGGCCCTTATCAGTGGATGATAATGGACTCCCATGTGAGTCGTAAGGCTCAGTGCTACTTGCCTTTCTTGGCTGACCCAGGCCTGCCCTCCAAGGGCCCAAGGCCTCCGGCTGTGGGCCGTCTGGGAGGCTAGATTGTCACTGCCCAGCCATGGCTGCTTTGGACTTCTTCTCCTGCCAGGGAGAGCCCTGTGTTCCAGCTCATGGTGCTTTGGTTTCCTGGCATTGATGGCAAAGGCAGAGGGAACCCTCTCTCAGAGGCAAGGCTGGATACTCTCTGGCCCCAGGGCACATGGATCACCATTGGGTATTTGTCCTGGGAGACACAGAGAACCTGGGAAGCATTCACTGCAGCCCATTCTAAAGTTCCAGGAGAGGTGAAGGGAAGGTGAGCGGCAGCACATTTTGAATAATCATCCAACCAATTAATCAACAAATAACTTACTGAGCTTATTATGGACATGCTACTTGGGATGATATAGAGAAATAAGGTATAGTATTTCACCTTGAGAAGTTTATAACCTAGCTAGGGGCATAAGAAATTTACCCCAAAAAGGATGACTAATTATTACATAGCAGACTACAAATTTATTGAATGCTTACTCTGTACCTGATTTTATACTTAGCATGTATTATGCTTCCCATTTGCTATGTCAGTGACTCCTTACGACACTCCTTTGATAAGAAACTGCAGGTTAAGAGGCACAGAGAGGTTTAGTAGCTCACCCAGGATCACACAGCTAGAAAGTGGCAGGGGCAGGTTTTGAGGCATCTGACTCAGAGTCCCTGCTCTTATGCCATCCTCTGCTGCCCCCTGTGATGAATACTAACCTGTCTGGAAGTGTTGAAGAGGTTGTAGGATGAAGCAAATTCTGTGGGCTCTGTGGTCAGCTAGGAGGCTTGCAGTAGTAGTCTTGGGTCAGGAAGAATCCAGAGGTCGAGAAAAGTGAGAGGGAATCCTCACCACGGGAAATTGCAAGTAGAGAAGAGGAGGGGAGACCTTCAAGGGGGGTGGAGAGGAGTCTAGGTGGACCTTCTGGCTGGAGTCAGGCTTTCCGTAGTGGTTAGTGTACAAAGAAGTTGGGAAAATGGGTTGAGATCACCCGGTGGTGCTCGGGCCTTAATCCTCTGGGTGCAGGGGAGCCGTAGAAGTGTTGGGGCAGGAGGAGTGATAATACTGGGAGGAATACCCTAGGAAGTCTCATGTGGTCCTGCACGTTCAGGCACAACTTTGGTGAGCAGGCAGACCCTCGAAGAGAGGGGGCACATTGGGGTGGGGCCTGTCTGAGAAGGGAGACCGAGTACCAGTGATGCTTTCTTCACAGCCACAGCTCCAGAGCAAGCCTCGGCCCCACCCCGGCCGTACCAGGGCGTGCGGGTGAAGGAGCCAGTGAAGGAGCTGCTGCGGAGGAAACGTGGCCACGCCAGCAGCGGGCCGCCGGTGGCACCGACCGCGGTGAGGGGGCCGCTGTGGCCAGAGTGTGTGTGTGTGTGTAGGGGGCTGGGGGTGGTCAGGTTGCGGTGTATGTCTTGCTCCATGGGCTACTCCTCGAGGGCACGGAGGCTGCACCTTGCCCTGGTGTGGCTGCCAGAGAATGGGCCCAGGTAGAAGTGCCTTGAAGTGGGATGAGGAATATGGGGCGGCTGGCTTGGTCCACTGAACAGCAAGTGTCTCACATGTCCTGGTGTGAGGTGAGGGCTCCCCCTGGGACGTTGATGAAGCCAGTTCCCTCAGTGCACAGCCTTCTTGCTAAACGGGAACGCCGATCCCTCGAAAGTATAGGTGGTGATGGTTGGGACATGAGGCTTAGTTCTAACAAGGGAGGTTCTTGCGCCCCACCCGATACCCTCCTGCCCTGGGGCCCTCTGGGCGGGCTCCCTGCAGAGGGCCAGCGGGAGATGGCTGAACCCTGATCCCGGTCTCCCTTCTCCCCTCTAGGTGGTGCTGCCCCATCAGCCCCTGGCGACCTACACCACAGTAGGTAAGAGCTCCCCACAGCCCTGGCCTCCTCCCGGACCCACGTCTGGGAGACACCTGCAGCTCTGTAACTTCCTCCTTCCCACAGGTCCTTCCTGCCTTGACATGGAGGTCTCTGCTTCCACAGTGACGGAGGAGGGGGCCCTGTGTGCCGGCTGGCTCTCCCAGCCCGCCCCGGCCACCCTCCAGCCCCTGGCCCCATGGGCACCCTATACGGAGTATGTGTCCCATGAGGCTGTCAGCTGCCCCTACTCAGCTGACATGTATGTGCAGCCCGTGTGCCCCAGCTACACGGTTGTGGGACCCTCCTCGGTGCTGACCTACGCCTCCCAGCCGCTCATCACCAATGTCACGGTACGTCACACAAAGGCCTTTCTATACCCCCACATGCTGAGGGCACCCTTTTAGAACCAGGGCTGACTTCCAGACCCCTGACCTTCCTTGCTGTTGATTCCCAGGATAATCCCATCATCTAAGCCCACCCCATCCTCCAGGGAGGCCTACTTTCATTCCCAATGACTTCAAATATCTTTCATAGAAAAGGCTTATGGCCTCCTTTGCCATGCTTTGTGGTCCTCGGGGTTGGCACGTCCTCCTGCCTCTCTGTCCTAAGTCTCCCCTGCTGCCCCATAGGCAGTGAGTCTCGGTGATGAGTCTAAATTTTTATTGAATGGTGATACTTGTGTGGGGTCTCTTGCCAGAGCCAGCCTCTCCTTCCTACTCAGATTATTTAGGGGGTGATCGTTCACCCAATAATGGGATTTGCTAGAACATTTTTAGGCTGATCAACAGGTGACACAATTTTTCAGAAAACTGTACTTTTGATGGAGTCAGACCCACCTGCAGGGTAATTTTTTGAGTTCCACCTCTAGTGTCAGATTGCCTGGGTTCAAATCTCTGCCCCTTCACTCACTAGCTATGTGATCCTGAGCTTGGTGACTTAATGCTCTGAGTCTCAGTGTCCTCATCTGTAAAATGGGTTGATGTCAGGATCAATGACAGGATGCACGTAGAGGGCTTAGAACGCTTCCTGGGCTCAGCATAGCTCCTAGCATACAGAAAGCACCCGATAGATGCTAGTTATTATGATCGTTGCCCAGTTGGCCAACAACACTAACCAAGGGCCGTCTTCAAGTGCCAGATAGGAAAGGAGGTGCTTGCTCCCCCAGGAATGGAGGAAGGAAGAGAAACAGTTTTATGTGAATGATGCCTGTTTGACCAAAGGAATGGGAATTCTCCAAGTGTTCAGAGGAGAAAAGACCTGTGGTTACAGCTACATCCAGCTCCAGTCCAAGGAAAACCGTGGGAGGTAGAACAGGGGCCTCATGAGTCGCTGCAGAACCACCCTTGATGATGGAACTTGCTTTGGTTCCCCAAATCCTCTCTGTTTACCTCAAGGTCCGGTGTCACCCTGATGCTCCTGCCCCTCAAGCACCGTCCAGGCACAGGCTGCAGGAGCCCTCCCACTCCATGCCCACCTGGCTACTCAGCAAACCAGTTGTGGGGCCTGAATGATGGTGGATGGGAAGGAGTTAATTCAACACCTCTCCCAGGCAGCTCATTTCCATATCAGAGGCCTGGGGTGAGGGTGGGGAGTGGTAGACACAATGGTTTCCCAACCATTTCAGGACCGAGCATTCCTTTCATTATTTATCCTTTCATCAATCTCACCTCTTGCTTTGAAAGGTTCTGTGTAACAACCAAACTATATTTATTAAGAAATAATTTATTTGTTTTGCCATTTTGTAAATTAACTCATCAAAGCTGGTTAGAGCTGCCAATCGGTACTCCAGATCGGTGGGAGATAAGACCTGTTATGATGACAGTTTGATGTAATTCTATCCCTGAGCCAAGAAACCTGCAGTCGCAGTTGACTTGCGCAGGTTTATGACTCAAAACTGTAGGATATCTGTTTGGATTTTTGAAATACTAGAAATAACAAGGCTTTGCTGGGAGGCTGGAAGTCCTCTGAGACCCTTTCCAGCTCTATCATTCTATAGAAAAACATCCTAAAGCCTTGCTACTCAAACTGTAGTCCCTGGACTAGCTGCACTGGTGTCAGCTGGGATCCAATTAGACATGCAGTATTCAGGCCTGACCAGACCTCCTGTACCAGAATCTGCATTGCAACATGGTCCCAGGAGATTAAAATAAGCTCTTCCCTGAGTGACTCCAATAGTTTGCTCCCAAGACACAGTGGCAACTGGAGGAGCTATGACAGAGAAGGGAGTGTGGTAGGGGGAGGTTTTGGCCTCTCACACACACATCTTTCCATGCAAAGACCTTCCTCCCCCACCTGCTTCCTCAGCAGTGGAAGATAGTAAGAATCCAGACCGTGGCTTTGCAGACTTGAGCTGGGATTCGTAGGGTGGCTGCTGTGCAGGTGAAAGATGTTGTTTACAGAGGACCTGGGAGAACGGCCCTGACCTTTGGAGGTCCCTGGGTTGGCCACAGAGGGCCCAGCTAAGAGGCAGCAGAGGGTGAGGTAGTGGGAGGCTAGTGGAGCTGAGTCCAAGGGGTCCTTAAAATGCCAAAGCTGCTGTGTGGAGCCTGGACAGTCTCTGTGTCTGGGCACAGCAGTGGCCGCTTTGGGATATAGCTGCTATGCCGTGTGATGGGCTTGTTGTTTAACATGCTGTGTTTTCACTGATTTTAAGATGCACACCTCCCCCCTCCTCACACATATTTTAATATCTCTGAAATCGGGATGCATTTTATATTCAGTGAAATCTGGAAAAGTATCTCTAATTCACTCAGCTCTATGATGTCAGTCCTCTGTGTAATCTATTTACAGACGCTTCAGATGGGGAAGTAGCATGAGCAAGGACATATAGCTAGTGAGTGACAGGGTAAGGGATGCGGAAGTTTGTCTGGCTTCTCCCTTGGGGAAGACCTTGAGCAGGGAGACGGAGACCTCTGGAGTGAGACGGCAGGAAAGGGCTGAGGTGAGGGAAACAGAGATCCCCGTGGGGACCAGGGTGGGCAGTGGATATACCCCAGGGTTGCTAACCAACCAGTGTCTCCCCCATCACAGACGAGAAGTGCTGCCACACCCACAGTGGGACCCCAGCTGGAGGGCCCAGAGCACCAGGCACCTCTCACCTATTTCCCGTGGCCTCAGCCCCTGTCCACGCTGCCCACCTCCACCCTACAGTACCAGCCTCCAGCCCCAGCCCTGCCGGGGCCCCAGTTTGTCCAGCTCCCTATCTCTATCCCGGAGCCAGTCCTTCAGGACGTGGAAGACCCCAGGAGAGCCATCAGTTCCCTGACCATCGACAAGCTGCTTTTGGAGGAAGAGGATAGCGATACCTATGCGCTCAACCACACGCTTTCCGTGGAAGGCTTTTAGGGCTGGCTCCCACCCGAGCGTCCTGTCCCCTGAAACTGGGATTTGAAAACGAGCCTGGGATTGAGCCTCAGGTTCATATCTGTTTGGAGTTTCATAATTACAAACTACAGTTTCTACCCCAAACTAGAATTGTAAACCAGACTTCCTTCCTCCCTCCCTCCCTCCCTTCCTCCCTTCCTCCCTTCCTCTCTTTCTTACTCTCCCTTTCTTATTTCTTTTTCCATTTCTGTTTCCTTTGGGAGGGAATTATAGGGATTTTAAAGATAATATTTGATGCCAAGTGTTGCCTAATCTGTGGCCCAGGGTTTTCATTTCTGCCACGTTTCCTTCCTGGAGAAGGCCCCTCTCTCCAATGCCCACTGCTTCGTGGGAGCAGCAGCCCTGCTGAGCCGTCTTCAGGCAGTGATGCCCTGTGCTCTGTCATTTTGAGATGGATGGGGTGCCCTGTGAGAAGACCAGCCCTGCCAGCATCTCCAAGGGCAGAACAAATGCCAGAGGCCTTGAGCTGTCAGTTCCCACAGTTGCTCCTTTGTTTGCTGTTCTCAGCTTTGGCCAGATTTACAGTCTTGACAGCAGGGTCTCAAGACCTGGGGCTCAGCGAGGTGGTGGGTGGAGGGTCGGGGTGGTGGTGGAAAGGGAACATCAGAGTGTGTAGGGGCCGGGTCAGAGGGACAAAGGAGGGTTGGGGGCATGGAGTGTGGATGTGGGGGGAGGGGCGAGCAGGAGGGCTGAGGAATGGTTTTCTTTAGATTACTTGGTTATTAAGAAGGGGAATAAATTTAAGAAAATATGGCTTTAATAGGTGGTTTTGCTGCTCTCCTTGAGGATGCTTGCAAGGAGAGCTGAGCTTTGGTCAACAGGATGATGGGATATGTCTGACTGTATCTTTCCATGTCCAGACCCTCTTTGGGGCTATGTGCAGGCCAAGACCCACTGAGGCCCAGGGATGACTGAGACCTGGTTGAGTGTGGCCACATGTGCTTCTTTAGTGTCTTAAGCCTCCATGGACCATGCTTATGTGAAGCCAAGACTGCCTCCCCAAGCACCATCCTTCCTGGGGGTTCTAGAGCCTCAGCCAGAAGGACCATTAGGTTTCATTTCAATTTTTATTTTTTTGCTGGAGAAACATCAGATCTGCAGGGGCCTGAGCACAGCTGTCACCAGGGGTGCACAGCTCCTGACAGAGGCCATGTCCTTCGGGAACTAGCACATCTGTCTGCTAAGGACACCATTGTCACTATTAGGCAGATGCATTAGTTGGAGGACTCCGCATAGAAGTAATGGACTTTTCTGGGAAGTGACCCTTTCTTTGATCTATATATATATATATAGCCATTTTAAATAAAGACTTTGGAGAAAAATTGCCTTTTTTGGATTTTTCTGCTTTGGGTTTATTTTGACCCAAATTTCTGGTATCTGCCTAAAATCCCCAAACAGATATCTTGAATTGTTTTTATTTAGACAATTTTTAGATTTAAAAGGTTAAGATATCATTTTAGATAACAAATTTCTATCTTTGTTGGCAGTGATGTGAGTAGGAAAGGGAGGGGGGGTCTCAGTCCTATTTGATCAAAAGCCCTGGCTTCCTATAAAAAACACTATGCAAGAATTTTCCGCTTACTGTTTGAGGGTTTGAGAAGATGCAGAAGCAATCTCCATAAGGGAGTTTAAGCTGAAAAAACAAGCAAAGAAATAAAGTACTTGACATATTTGCTAAGATTTAAATGGTGTTTTCTTTCTTCTTATCTTGAGGTCATGGAAATCTTGGTTGCAGCCATCCATCTAGGTTTCTTCCTGGGTTTTTCTGTTAAGATGGAAACATTTTCAATAAAGATTTGCTCAGACTTTTCTGTGCTGAAGTGTTTTATTTCTTATCAGATTAATCCCCTTAGCTTGCCGTCCCATGTCAGGCAGTGCCATTCTAGGAAGGAGCTTATACTAGTCTTGTTGATTTTGCGATGTGACTGGCTGCCAGGGAAGATAAAACCAGCCCCACTGTGCTTGCAGCCCAGTTATCCCAAGCAGGACATGTGAGGCCAGGAGGCTTGGTCTCCAGGAGAGTAGGGATCTGAGGAGAGGAAGAAAATCTTTGTAACCGTATTACTCTTCCTGTTATTCATGGTACGTGAATACCTGCTCATGATGCTGGGGTTCCAGGGATAAATCAACCACTGGCATTTCCACAGCAGGTTCTTAGAGTGTACCAGTCAGAACCCAGGGCCGTGTACACGGTGCTGAGTGCTATGCGCAAAGGGAGCCATCTCTTAGGACCAGACATCACAATGAAATGGAAACTCAAGACGCCAGCAGCCTCCTCTAACACCAGTCCTTGGAATGAGTAACAGTTTGGAGGGATCTCCTTTTCCTGGCCATTTTCTGAGTTGCTGAGAACCTCTGAGCTCATTGCCTTCACTGGTAATACTTACAGGGGTGATTTTTTTAACGATCCACTTTTTTCTGCTGTGTGTCTTATTTCTAGTTTAGGGGGACAAAAGTACATCCAGTCATTTACCTCAGTTTAGATTATCATCACCATTGTCTTTTTTGTTTATTCTCCATATAGATCATAATTCAGAAAAAAGATACGGAAAGAAAGGGATTGGAGGGTTTTTTTCCTCCAGCTTTACTAAGGTACAACTCTAGGGGAAGCTGTTTTTAAAATGCACTTTGCAGGGGCTTCCCTGGTGGCACAGTGGTTAAGAATCCACCTGCCAATGCAGGGGACACGGGTTCGAGCCCTGGTCCGGGAAGATCCCACATGCCACGGAGCAACTAAGCCCATGCGCCACAACTACTGAGCCTGTGCTCTGGAGCCCGTGAGCCACAACTACTGAAGCCTGTGAGCCTATAGCCCGTGCTCCGCAACAAGAGAAGCCACCGCAATGAGAAGCCATGCACCGCAAGCCCCCGCTCGCCACAACTAGAGAAAAGCCCACACGCGGCAACGGAAACCCAATGCAGCCAAAAATAAAAATAAATAAAATAAATAAATTAAAAAAAAATGCACTTTGCTGTCCTCACCTCCTTATGTGATAGAAGGGTGAACCACTTGCTGTACGATGTGAAGAGGGTGGCCAGCTTCTTATATATGTATATTTAGTAGTTTTTAAATTGTATCCCTGAACTATTCTATAAATATAACATCCAATATAAAACAGTCACAATAATAGAAATTTAAAAGATGAAGTAAGTATAAAATAGATATTTTAATAATTATTTTATTAATGGTATAAAAGTACTTTTGACCTCATTTACTATAAATAATATTTAGAGGGAGAAATGTTATTGAATATGTCTAATTGCTTTTAAAAATCTTTGTAATATGCCAGTTTGAAGATCTGGGTCTTAGTTCAATTGATTTCAGTTCTCTGCTTGAATAGATGTTATAGGTGAAAAAGATACCATACAAAGATATTTAAATCCAAATAAAATAGTATATAATTGGCTGTGCTAAGTAAATTACAAAACTCATTTCGAAATTCCATCAATTTTGCAAAGGCTTTATTTCAACATTTGGCTAGTAAATTTCATCTTAGTTTATGTCAGCTAGTCTTGCAAACTAGTTAAGGGGGTTGACTTTTTATTTTTTAACACAGTGAGTTAAAACCACGCAAATTCTTTATTTGGAAAATTTAAAATAAACTAAAAAATTCTGCTTCTACTTTTTAAAAAAGTGTAAAGATAAGGGGTTTTACAGGTGACACATACCTACATTGTTGTTAGAAATAATATCACATCATGGTGGAATCATTCCTAAACATGCACTAGACTTCACTTTCTAAAGTTTTCCCCATTCATTTACTTTCTAAAAGTACTATTAAAATGTCATCTATACCTTGATGGGCTGGATTAAATGCAAATTGTGATTATTACTTAAAAAAAATCTGCAGGTAGCATATTTTGGACAGTCAACTTATCAACCAAAAAAGGTCAGAAAATTTAGTACTATTGCATTTTTTAAAAATTGCTAATAATTTATTTTTAAGTTTGACAGTTCTTTGGAGTTTTTTTGCCATGAGATAATCAGTAATTCTCTTTGTGGTGGAAGAATCTCATATCATTATAAAGATTACATCATTTAAAACTGTTGCACCTATAAAATTAATCACATTTTTAATTGCCCTATAAACTTCAAAGGTTGCCATATGATATGGAAATGAATAAGCTGAGCAAGGGCATCACCATCACCCCTGCTCTCCGCATAACTTCCACTTGTCCCCGCAGACACTTTCAGAACCATGGATCACACATAACCAAGTGGGATGCTAGCATTAGTCCATGTTAGGTGACCAATTTGTCCTGGTTTGTCTGGGACCTTCCTGGATTTAGTCCTGTGTTCCAGGAAATCCTTTAGTCTGGAGCAAATTGGGACGCTTGATCACCTCAGTCCACATATTAGGTACAACTAGATATTAATTTCTTCTTTTCTCTGTTTTTTTCTTATAAATTAGTAGTGTTTTGGTCTGCACGCCAATGGTTTGTCTCATGTGATTACTAGGATACATGCGTCCCACTTCAGAGCTTGTAACTGAGATTTTTGCTGGCTAGAATTCTCAGTGAAAGCTCCCCTGGGGACCACAGGAGGGAAGCTGGCTCTGGCCTGAAGAACCTTGTCCTAATGGGTTCTAAGTCAATACTAGGTCTAGAAACACCAGCGATTCTACCAGGGAATGATCCTGGGGTTTCTCATTTGAGTGGTAATAGCATGAGATACACATTACATACTGTCTTAAAACTAAAATCAAGTTCTCACAAAAGGTTTTCTTTATGTAACCCGATCTTAAAGCAACACCTGTACGAATATGACAATGTCAACTCATTTGGAAAAATCTTAAGAGAAGGCACATTTTTCCTAAGGTCAAGGTGATGCCTTCTTCTACCCAATTCAATCAGGTGGGACACTTTAACAGCAGTCTCTGCCTAGCCTGCATATTAGAACTTCTTGGGGAATTTTTAAAAATCCCCGTGTCCAGACCAAGACTTAGATCAACTAAAACAGAATTGCTGGGAGTGCGAACTGGGCATCAGGAATTTTAAAGCTCTCAGGTGATTCCAGTGTACAGCCCAAGCCCAGAACCACTGCTCATCTACCCTCCCCTGCCAGTGGTTTTGGGATAGCTGTCATATCTGAAAGCTGAAAAAGAGATCTCAGCGACTTGTGCATGACATGTAGAATTGACGCTGTTCTATTTAATTAGCGTTGTTTTCCTACCAAGCCAGGCAGGGGTATAGTACTGCACCATCTCTTCATTAGAGGGTGAAAGCCCAGTGGTCTTAGCAATCACTATAGGAGGGCTCTAGAGTGGATACATTCAGTTAAGAGATAGCAGCTAAAGTCATTTCATATGCCCATTATCTGATAGCACACGGATTTTCTTTTAATATGTTTAGTTCCCACGAGCAAAGGTAAGAATGAAACATAAAGGAAAGAAGAGGATATTAGAATCTTCTCCCCTTGTCTCACCTGTGTGTTTTAAACTTCAGTAATGGATTGATATATTCAATATGGAGCTGCTTGGACCAGATGAAAAGATAACAGGGACAACAGCTATGGTAGAATCCCCCATATAAGCCTATGCTTGTGGTCAAGTCAAGGGCCTCCCTGGGCAGAAGGCTTTATGACCTTCAAACCAAAACTAAATCTTAAAGGATGAGCCATGATGGAATATAACTAAGGCTTGACCAATGTCCTTATTTGCTATCTTAGATTCTATGTATTTTAGTGGAGAAAGATCTTGATGTCTGGAGGGCCTGAGAGAACTGGAGGACTTGGGGCCCAGGAGTGTAAGGAAGGTTGTCACCAACTGCTGGTAAATGAGACTGGAGACCCTTGTTTTGTTTACCAGGTGCAACAGCATTTATGTGCTGGGTACTTGTTGTGGAATTCCAGGCCCTGACCACAGGAAGCTCAGAGTTAGTGGGGCAAGTGGAAAGTTGCAATAGAGTGAAATGAGTGGTAGATCTAAACACAGTTGATTTACCTGTCCCTCCTTTACCAATGAAAACGTTATTACCATCTCATTTAATCTTCACGAAAAGCAAATAAAGACTGTACAATTTTAATTCCCATTTATGGGAGGAAGACATAGATTTAAAGAGGCTAAGTAACATGTCCAAGTTCACACAGTCAGTAAATGGCCCTGCTGGTGTTCAAACCCACCATGTCCAATGCTCATTCTTTTAATCATTTTGTCATACAGCCAACAACATTGGCTCTGGCCTGAAGAGCCCTGTCATAATGGGTTCTAAGTCAGTACTAGGTCTAGGAACACCAGGGATTCTAACAGGGGATGATCCTAGGGTTTCTCATTTGAGGCAGAGAGTAGGGATGGAGACCAAATATATCTATTTCTTACTATAAATCACAGTATCGTAGTGACCAACTAATATGTCCAGACTTGGTGCTGGGACACTTTACAAATCAAGAATTTGTTTCCTTCTTGGTTCCTGGCATACTTAACACAAATCAGAATATTTAAAGGGCTGAAATAAAATGTATTAATATTTTGGTCAACTTCAACACAATATTCAGTTCTGTTAAAGTATTTGTTAGAGTCTCTTAATCTGTAGATTTGGCTAAAAATGACTTTCAGAGGAAGGATATGATTAATATGAAGTTTTTACAGAGATAATTCGAAATACGTATTTCACATGATTATGAAAAGGATTTTCTTTTGTTTTTCCCAAAGACTTAGATTTACATATTCACATTACCCCTTTTAAACGGAAATCTGCAAGCCATCTATTAAAAAGAAATAGCCTAATTCTTTCTGCACAAGCCAGTAAAGAGTCCAAGGGCTTTGGGGCTAAGATGCACTAAAAATGCCTCAGTGCCATGGCAGACCTGGATTTCTAGAGGTGTGCTTTCTTTTTTTATTATTATTATTTTTTTTTGGTGTGCTTTCTTTATGTCTAGGGAAGTAAGTCAGGATAAAGAGTTTTCAGAGTTGCAGCATTTGGCCCTGTTCACCCCTGGGAACAGTGACTCTGGTCTATGTACTCAAAAACAAGGAGGCAGACCGGAGATCCTCGTGATGCTGAAGGGGCTTTTGAGCAGACCTGTCTGCTCACCACAGTGACTCAGCACCAACTTACAGAGACTAGCTCAGACTGCTGTGCATTTGCTGCTGTGTTTCACTTCCAAGGGTTGATTAGGGGCACTTTTGACATGGAATAACTGTCTCTTTCACATATCAAAAGTCATTTTTACCTCATCTGAGGCAATGGAGCATAGTGGAAGGAAGAAGAGTTTGGAGCAGACAAAATTTGGTTTTAATGGCGATAATACACGTGATAATATAATTAAAGAGACCACTGTAATGTCTGACATTTCATAAGCCTTTCATAAATGTTAGTACCTCTTAAGTAGAAGGTTAGAAGGTCCTGCATCTGAAGATTTTAAAATTTAAAAACAGCTCACAGTTTTGATAGAAATACTTTATATAAACAAAATTTAGAGGTAAATCAGTTTTCATATAGCTGATGTTGAAATAGAATCTCCTGGCTGGGAAATAATTTGCCTTCCTGTTTACAGTTGTCATTTTCCACAAATTTTAGGTCTGAAATAAGAGTACTTTTTACATAAACAATGTAGTTCTCATAAGCTTTATCATATTAGTAATCACAGTTTTTAAAATTAGAATGTACACACAGACTTGCTGAAGTAGTAATGACTTGCTGTATATTCTTTTTCTGGGAAAGTTCAGTGCAATGAATGAGCTGGGTTTATGAGAAGTCTGGGTGTTGGATAACCCATGCATGGCGCAGATGGGCTGATGGGCTAGTATGCAGCACGGAAAGCACATCTTCCAGGGGCTGAATTCCTCAGGGTTATGTCCTGAGGTCACCAGGGAGAGTTTTGATCTTTCACATCAGTGTTACTTTTTTTCTACCCATCATCTTATTATGCAAATGTTCAAACATGCACAGAAATTTAAAGAATTGTACAGTGAACATCCATATACTCACTGCCCAAGATTCTACAATTAACATTTTACCACAAATCTGTCTAACTCATTTACTCACCCTCTATTTCTCCTTTAATCTGTCTTGTATTAAGATAGATTTCAAAGTGAGTTGCTGATACCAGTACACTCACCCCTAGATACTTTACTATGCATACAAGAAACTGATAGTAGATTAGGATTTTGTTTTTTTTTTAATTGTGAGGTCAAATTTGTGTATGGTGAAACAGATAAATCTTAAGGGTACCATTAAATTAGTTCACCTGTGTAACTCAAATCTCTATCAAGACACAGAACACTACCATCAACCCCAAAATTTCCTCATGACCCTTCTCAGTTAAGCTCCATTCCTACCTCCTTAAAGGCAACCACCAATTTTTCTTTTCACCATAGATTAATCAGTGTTGCCTCTTGTAGAATTAACACGAATGGAATGACAGAGTGTGCACTCTCTTGTGTAAATCTTCTTTTGCTCTGCATAATGTTTTTTATATTCATCCGTGTTGTGCACGTATAGGCAGTTTGTTCTTTTTCATTGCTGAGTAATATTCCATTGTAAGAATATCTACTGTAGTTTGTTTATCCGTTTTCCTATTGATTGACACCTGGGCTGTTTCCAGTTTTAGGTTATTATGGATACAGTTGCTAAGAACATTCTTGTACAAGTTGGTTTACTTTGTGTGTGTGTGTGTGTGTGTGTGTGTGTGTGTGTACATACATTTTTATTTCTCTTGGGTAAATACCTAAGAACAAAATTACTGGAGCATACAGTAGATATATGTTTAGTTTTATAAGAAAACTGTTAGATCTTTTTCCAGAGTAGTTATACCACTTTACACTCTCACCAGAAATGTATGAGAGTTCCTGTTACTTCACTGCCTTGCCAACATTTGGTCTATCTCATTTTGGTTTTAATTTGCATTTCTTTGATGACTAATGATGTTGGACAATTTGTTCTACATTTATTTATTGATCATTCATCTTCCTTTGTGACATGTCTGTTCAAATCTTTTGTCCATTTTTAATAGGTTAATCTGTCTTCCTTTTACTGAGTTATAGGAGTTCTTGATATACTGTGAATACAATTCCTTTGTTAGGTATATATTTTGTGAATATTTTCCTCCAGGCTGCAGCTTGTCTATCATTTTTCTAATAGTGTCTTTTGATGAGGATAAGCTTTTAAACTTGATGCAGTACAATTTATCATTCTTTTCTTTTATTGGTGTTTATTTCTGTGTCTTATCTAAGAAATCTTTCCCTCCCCAACCCCAAGTTGTGAAGATATTATCCTGTTTTCTCACAGAGGCTTGGTAGTTTTATGCTTTACATTGAAACCTAAGATCCGTTTGTGTCTGTGGTATGATATAGGAGTCAAGGTTCTTTTTTTTTCCTACATGAACATTCAGTTTATAGGAGACAAGGTTCTTTTTTTTTCCTACATGAACATTCAGTTTTCCTAATACCATTTGTTGAAAAGCATTTCCTTTCTCCATTGTATTTCTCTGATGTTTTTGTTGAAATTAAGTGACTATATAAGTGTGATTCTATTTCTCAACTTTATTTTCTGATCTTTTGATACTTTTTATCTATTCTTATACCACTACCACACTGTTTTAATTAATGTAGCTTTATAGCAAAACTTGAAATCAAATATGTAAGTCCTCCAATCTTGTTTTCCTTTTTTCAAGATTGCTTTGAATATTATAGGTCCTTTTCATTTCCATGTACATTTTAGAATCAGCTTATCAATTCCTACAAAAAACCAGGTGAGATTATGATTGGGTTGCATTAAATTTGTAGATCAACTTGTAGAAGATTGACATCTTAAAACATTGCATCTTCTAATCCATGAACATAGTACGTCTCTCCATGTATATAGACCTTTAAAGTTTTTCTCAGTAAGGTTTTGCAGTTTTCAATGTACAAGTCCTATGTGTTTTTAAAACTTATTATTAAGTATTTTACGTTTTTGATGTTATTATGAAATAAATTGTATTTTAAAATTTTATTTTCTAATTGCTACTAGTTAGACAGCACAATTATTATTTGTGGATTGACCTTGTATCCTTCGCCTGCTAAAGTTACTTATTGGCTCTAGTATCTATTTTTTGTAGCTTCGTAATGATTTCACATGTAAACATTCATGTCTGAGCAGAGGTTTTACTTCTTTCTTTCCAATCTGCATTATTTCTTTTCCTTGTTTTATTGTATTGGTTAGAACCTTGGGTAAAATATTGAGTAGAAATGGTGAGAGACAATCTATTTGTCTTATTCCCAATCTTAGAGAGAAACAATTCAATATTTCACTATTATATATGATATTAGTTATAGGTCTTTCTTAAATGTAAAACCTTTATCATATTGAGGAAATACCCTTATATTCCTGATTGCAGAGTTAAAAAAATCACACTGGTGCTTAATTTGGATTTTTTTGATCCACTGAGGTATTCATGCAGATCTCTGAATATCAGAGGAGGGGCTGGGCTATGAACATCACTGTCACAACACACATTTGATGAGCATCAGCTATTCGTCTTCATTGTGTTGTATGTAGTAGAGTTTGGCCTGGAGGCAGAGAGCTGGATAAGGTGATCTCTGGTTGGCTGCCTGCCCTAAGATTCCATGACTCCTTCTTATGTAAGCCACGAGAGAAGCTGATGTCTCAAGCTGCCACTCACTAGGGAAACTGATCTTCCCTGACGGAACCCCTCCCTAATTCTCACCTGGCAGTCTAAGCCCCAGGTGGACAATTTATTGGTCCTTATGGGGCTGGGCTGCTCCAGCTGGACCCAGGAGCTCAGCTATGCAAATACCAGTTATGAGTTTGTATTTGTGTTGACCTCACCTTTTGCTTTCAAACCTCCAATGCCCACAGAAGGAATCTGTCTAGGGAGTTTGGACAGTAGTGTTTTTTTTTTCTTTTTTTTGTCTTGTTGTTTATTTGGTTTTTGCTCGGGATGAATTTTATATCTCATAGACATGAACTTGTGATTTTTAAAAATATACCTAGCTTTGTTACAGTGATTTTTCTTAAAAAAAATGCACTTTGCCTTTATTTGTCATCTAGCCAACTTTAGTTCCATCACTTGCTGCTCCTAAAATAAGCTGTGGACCTTCCTACCTCTGTGTCCTTGACATGCCCTTTCTCTGCTGTTGATTCATCTCCAATGTCCAGTTCAAATACTGCCTTCTCTGAGAAACCCTCACCATCTGGTCAGAATAAATGATTCTGAGCTCCCAAGGTCCACTGAAGAAATCCTTCCACCTACTGTGAACCCCAAGGATCCTCTGAAGGAAACAGTTTCCCCTTCAAGATGTGTGGGGAGGCAGGGATTGGGCTTCAAACCCACTGTAAGGACAAGACTGAGGGATGAGTTGTGTGCCTGTCACACCAGCCCTGGGTGGTCACCCTCTGCTCATCAGGTTGTCACGTCCTGGGAAACCTCCTTGCATTGATCAACGGTGTCTGTTTTTGCTCTATAGCTGGATGGAAAGGGTTCAGCAGTTAGGCAATTCCCCTGTGGCTTGGTAATTTCTGGAGAATCCTGGCACAAATAATTTGCATAAGGCGGACATCTCCTGGACGATGCAGTGCCCTGCAATCGCAATGCAAATGAACTGCAGCTGTATTAACCTCTGAGGCTTGGGGGACTGATTGGACCGTCCCTGGGAGCCTTTGCAGATCACCCTGCCCCATCTGGCCCCAGGGACTGCAAAGTAGAGACAGAACTTCCTTTGTCTGGGGTTGGAGTTATGCTGAAGGTGATTCTCCCCTCATTTCATCGCATCAGCAATAGGGCTCGGGAGACTGCCGGAGAGCTTTGCCTATGAGGTTATACAGACCTGGTTTCAAATCCTGGTAGTCATGTGACCAAGGGCAAGTTGCTTGGTAACCCTCTGCCCTCGTTTCTCCATCTATAAAATGGGTCCTCAAAGGATTGCCATGAGGATTAGATGAGATAATAATATAATATATGCAAAGTACTTAGCCTAGGGCCTGATGACTTGAGTCATTTGTGGCTGCAATGACGATAAGGAAGAAAACCTGCTCTCAGAGATTCCTCTCTGAAACCTGTGAGATCTGACATTCTCCCCTGAATAGAAGACCATTGGCAGTGTTCTAAAGACATGTGGCCCCCTCTCACTGAACTCTGAAGCTCCATCGGGGATGACCAGGGGTCCCTCCTGCATGGGGACACCCCCATCCGTTCAGATGATCTGCTGCCTGTTGAGGGATGAAAGGGAGAAAGGGATGACACCGAATCAGATTTCCCACAAGAAGAGTCTTAGGACACCGTGCAAACAGAAAATTTAGTCCTGTGCCTTGCGCTCTGATCAGATTCACTTCTCTACCAGGACGAGCAGAACCTCCTGGATCACACCTGCCAGCAGGGCCCTGGCCCCAAGGAGTTACAAGAGCCTAAGCTCTCTGCCCTTATGAATATCTACCCCTCTGTAGGATCCCTGCCATCAGAAGCCCTCCTGGTGAGGAAGACTCTGCTGGTCTCTGTGAACAAGGAGACCTAGCACGTGGGCTCACCTTCTCCTCATCTCCAAGGAGATTATCATTTTCTATTCTTGCCCCATTAATGGGGGTAAGGGGGTAGGACAGGAGTCTTCAGCAGGGACCTGGGAAGTCCCCAGGGAAGACCCAGTGAAGAGGCTGGGGTCCTGGTTGGCCTAGAAGAGTCTGAAGGGCCTGGTGGGACCAGGAGAACTAGTCACCCTGGGACTGAAGATCATCTTTGCCCCTTCCAAACTTCAATCCGGGCTGGTCTTTTCTTTAGGTCTGGGACTTTTGGACGCCCTCAGACCAGCAGATCCTGCTGACCCCGGGTTGGAGGGCCTGGATTTGGTTCCCACTCTTCACCCCTCCCCATGCCCGGTGCCCGCACCTGCAGGGTATCGCAGCGGTAAGTCCCACAGGTGATATTCCTGCTATTCGGGCCCCCAAACCCAGAGGGCTGAAGCAGACTTTCATTCTAGGGTTTAACAATCCAGAAAACTTGCTTTGCCGAGGAGTGTGGGTTCAGATTCGGTGTATCCTGGAGCAGTTTCTTTGCCGAGATGGCTCAGGAAAGACTCTAGGGCACCTGCTGTGGGAGGCAAATTCCACCCTGCGCGCTCCTCGGGGACCGTGTTTCCAACGAATCAAGATAAAGCAGGTAGAACTATTGTCAATATTTAATCGGGTACATGGATTCGGCTCTGTAAAGGCAACACTTAGGACTCGTGTTTGCAGACGCTGGCCAAGCGCCAAGAAAGTATTAGTCCCTCCCACGTTTTAAGGGCAAGATTACAGAATTTCTCCTGAAGTATGTCACAGGAATTCAGATGAATAACTGAGCTGCATAGCAACCCCAGACCCCTACCTCTTCAAAGCCACGCTGCCGTTCTGTGCTGGGCCGGGCTGGGAGGAACAGAGCCTTGGCCTCCTAAGTGGGCTTTCCCAGGCCCCCTTATTGCCCCGACCTGCTCTGTTCACCTTCTCTGCTCAGACAGCGCTGAGAGCGGTCAACCGCGTGGTAGCCTCACAGGAAGGAAGAAATGCTGTCTTTAAGTTCTTATATTTGACCTTTCTCTTTCCAAATGACTTACTCTAGGAATTTGGTCTCCTTGGTGGCGAGCTCCTGTCCTCAGAGCGAACGGGCTCCGCCAAGTCGGGGCTAGTACCACAGATGCTCTGAGGCCGAGTCCTGGGTCCCGGCCCTACTTTTATAAACATCTTTTGATCTCAACAGACAAATGCCTCCACCCGTGCTTTCCACCCAACTCTCCTCTTGGATGTCACTTGCCCTCCCATTTCTTCCCCCTTGGGGTGCGTGTACCTGCGTGTGCCTGTGTGCGGGGTGGAGGAGGGGCATAAGCTCTTCCTGTTTCCCTGATAGAAATCCTGGAGTTGTGATGAGGTATTGTTACTTCCCAACAGATTTCTGCCCGCTCGAAGGCATAAATCACAGCTCCTCCAGATCTTTAGGAGCAATAAAAGCTGCCTGCAATGATTGATCACTATGTACGCACAGGGTTAAGAGCTTTATCCATTACCTCATTTAATCCTTCACTACACCTTCTGAGCTAAGTGTGATTATCAACTTCATTTTATAGCTGAGGCTAAAGAGACATAGAAAGGTTAAGTAACTTATTTAAGATCACAGAGCTACTGAGTGGTCAAGTCAGGATAGAAGCCCAGATCTGTCTGAGTCTACACTGCATCCTTTACCACCACATGCTATCATTCTTCTAATGTAAGTAATTAAAACAACTTTATATTAAATTTACTATAATTGCACAAGTAACACATGAATACATTATTCTTGTGAAAACTTAAAACTGCTCAGATAGAGCTGGAATCCCCTCTGTTCAAATCCCCTATTTTTTGTTACTTTCCCTCGCTCAGTGGGTAATTATTCTCAGTCTGGCTAATATAATTTCAGACCTTTTCCTATATATTTACATACATCTAAATATATGCACAGAAAACATCAGCATCACTAGCTGGGCATAAATACATGGAATCATGCTTATAAGCAACATTCTGAAACTGCTTTCCTTTCACAATAGGTCTTTATTCTCTTTCCATGTAAGCATAGCAGATTCGTTCATTCCTATCGCTACCCAAAATTTCATGTTATGTGTACATGCCATAGTTTTCTGTTTTGTTGGTCATTCCGCAATTGGTGAACATTTGAGTTGTTATCCACTTTCCATTATCACAGTGTTTCAACCAAGATCCTTGAACATAGCTCCTTGTATACTTTTGTAAGTATTTTTCTAGGACAGAGGGGTTGCTGTGTGATAGAGTATGCAAATTTTAAATTTTAATAGATACCAGCAAATGATCCTCCAAAGTGGCTGCACCAATAAATAACTTTAACAATTGTTACACACATGTTGGGGGAAAGGTACTGTCTCTCCAGTGAGGACGGCACGAAAGAAAATGGGCTCAAACGGCAATAGGACACACACAGGCGGCAGGCAGCAAGTGACTGAGCTGTGGCTTCACAGCCTTCTAAGTTGGGCAGCTGACAACCTCTCTGAACCTCAGTGTTCACATCTGTAAAATGGAGACAACAATCTCACTAACTCAGAGGGCTGTTGTGAGGATTAATTGAGATGATACATGAAAAACTCACAGTATATATAGCCCTGATGACAGTTATCATTAGCTCTAGGGGAGGTTTGGGACTGCCTTTCCTGGGAAATCTTTAAGGACAGCAAACCCACATCTGGGCTGGACCGAGGTGCTGTCCCCTGGAGGCAGAAAGTTGGATGACAGGGCATTGATGCTCAGCCAATTTAAAAGCAGAGCTATAAGCCACTAGCCATGACCTTGAGCTTGACAGGCCAGCCTAGGAGTGGTAGAAGACCATACAGCAGGGACATGTACTGCTGTTTTATGAAAATTACAAGTCCATAAGAAATGCTCTTGATGTTTTTGCCCTTGAAATATCTTGACTTTTTACCCCCAACTTCTTTAACATTCTGTGTGGCAAATATTCAGGATTTCAGGCCCTCAGGGCAATGCTAGAGTAGTAATGCTTTATTTGGTGGGTTTTATTTTCCTACCAGCATGGCATAGTCATCTTGGCTCTGACCTTCACTTGGTATGAATAGCCCTGAGAAAGATGTGGAACCGCTTTAGGTCTCAAATCCTTTGTAAAAATTGGATGATAATAATATCTAAAAGTAAAGCTAATGTTTATGGAACACTTAAAATGTACCAGACATTGTGCTAACTAATCACTTTACATGTATTATTAGGTTATTACCTAATTTAAGGCTCACAATAAGTAGAGGTGGGTGGTGGTCCAGGAGGCAAATCTGGATTTAAACCCACTAGCAATAACTGACCCCAAGTGCCAGGCTAGGCCCAGCTCTCCTGGGGAGTGGTTTTCTCTTGGGTCTGGTAGATGAGACCAGTATTGGCAATTCTTGGCTTGAGAGGAAGCAAAGACGGTCATGTGTTGCTGACCTGCTTCTCGGAAGCCTTCATGGTGATCTGATACTTGCATGGCAGATTGGGACTGAAACCAGAGCTCTTGAACCATCTTGAGCTTCTTAAACCGCCGTCTCCCTTCTCCATCCTTCCCTATGCCCAACTCCGTGTGCCAAAGGGAGGGTGCCAAAACCCAGTCCCTCTTTCTCCGGCTTCTAAACTGCTGAAACCCAAGGGGGAGATTCTACAGGGAGAGCAGCACCTTAGCATCTTGGCACCTTGGAACTCATCAGAGCTGATTTCCTGTCAGATAGGAATGCTGAGAACAGGGCAGTGAGAGAACAGGACACCACAGAGGTAAGATATGGTGGTGGAGAAGTTTGGAGACTTGGCCTGGGAGGACAGGCCTAAGCATGGAGCAAAAGAGAGAAACACAGACAGAGAAGGAAGGGACTTCTGAAGAAAATCTATATGCTTGTGACCATCCCTGTCTTGGTGACTCAGTTGTCTCCCCATCAACCCCGGGACTGTGAACTCCCTTCTCGGGATGTGACAACAGTCATGCTGTCCTCACTGGGCAGCCTGGGAGCTCAGATGGGAGCTCTGCCTTCTCAGGTGCCTCTTGGAAACTCCTGTTCCCTGAGCAGGTAGGACATGGGGGAAGCCAGTCATAGGAACATGGGTCTGTCTGGGCATCAGAAGCTCTTTGCCTGTATGAAACTGGACATCCCAGGGCCCTTTGACCATCACGTCTAGCAGCACCTGGCTCATCACCATCTTAAATGAAACCTGTTTCTTGTGTGGTTGTGCCTGGGCCTGAGCTGCCCGCTCCAAATTCAACAGGGACAGTGTTTTGGCCCAGGGTGTGGCTGACCAAGAACAGGATTGGGGACCCTAAGACCTGGGTTAAGTAGTTGGGTAACCCTGGGCAGGTCTCTTTGGCACCGAGCTTCAGTTTTCTTCTCAGCGGAGTGTGGGGCTGGCCGGCTCTGAGTGGGGAAGCAGTCACCCCACAGCACACAAGGTTGAAGGCAGCTGAGTGTTTAAGCAAAAGAGGCTAGTCTCTTCCTTGGTGAAATTGACAAATACCAGCTCCAAACGAAACTGACTTCTTCAGAGGTCCTAAAGCAAAGCTACTGAGTCTGAGGGTCTCACACAGTGTGGGGAGCTTCTGAGCTTCCAGATCTCTGCTTTGCCAGGGGCACTCACTGTTCCTAGGGTGACCAACTGTCCCAGTTTTCCCAGGACTAAGGGAGTCCCCAGAAAGCTGTGGGGGCTGTTGAGTGGTAAAATGGGGAAATTTGAGGCAAACTGGTCAAATTGGTCATCCTAACTCTTCTCTGAGCTCTCTTCCTGGAGGCCTAGGGCGAGGCCCTTCTGCCTCTTGGTCTTGGGCTGAGTCCAAACACAGATGCCCTTGGCTCTGACCCACTGGAGTCTAGCAATGGACCTGGGCTGCTTGCTTTTCTTGCCCATGGGCTTGGTGTCTTTCTCTCCTCTGTGCCTTGTCAATCTCACTTCCCTCACCCACTAGAGTCAGACAGTCCTGGATGTCAACCCTTGGGGAAGTTATTTGATCAGGTGTTCTCATCCGTACAGCATAAAATGATACATATTGTGCTCTCATCAGGTGCCAAAGTGCTAAGAACTTTCCATATCTTAACTCATTATTCCTCACAGCAATCTCACGAGCATTAGTGTTATCTGCATTATCAGGCATTATTATTATGATCTGTTTTAGTCAGAGCTCCGCAGAGAAACAGAACCAATAGGATGTGCATCCACCCATCTATCTATCCAGCTATCTATCTATCTATCTATCTATCTATCTATCTATCATCTATCATCTATCTATCTGGAGAGATTGGTTTTAAGGAGTTAGCTCACATGATTAAGGAGGCTGGGAAATCCAAAATCTGTTAGGGATGGGGAGCAGCAGGCTGCAGACCAGGGAAGAACTGATGAGCATGGAAAATGAGGCATAGAGAGGTAAAGTAACTTGCCCAAGGGCACGTAGCAGTAAGAAGGGGAGCCAAAATTTGAAACTGGGCAATCGTTTTTTCAGAGCCTAAGCCCCTAATTACCACGGTAAACAGGCTTTGTAATATGGGGCTATTACTATACCTATTACCTTGCTGAGTTCTTGGGAGGATAAAAAGAGATACATTAATCATTAGAGAAATTCAAATCAAAACCACCATGAAGTATCACCTCACACCGGACAGAATGGCCATCAATCATCAAAAAATCTAGAAACAATAAATGCTGGAGAGGGTGTGGAGAAAAGGGAGCCCTCCTACACTGTTGGTGGGAATATAAATTGATACAGCCACTATGGAGAACAGTATGGAGATTCCTTAAAAGACTAAAAATAAAACTACCGTATGACCCAGCAACTCCACTACTGGGCATATACCCTGAGAAAGCCATAATTCAAAAGGACACATGTACCTTAGTGTTCATTGCAGCACTATTTACAATAGCCAGGACATGGAAGCAACCTAACTGTCCATCGACAGATGAATGGATAAAGAAGACATGGCACATATGTGCAATGGAATTACTCAGCCATAAAATGGAATGAAATTGAGTTATTTGTAGTGAGGTGGATGGACCTAGAGTCTGTCATACAGAGTGATGTAAGTCTGAAAGAGAAAAACAAATACCGTATGCTAATACATATATATGGAATAAAAAAAAGTGGTTCTGATGAACCTAGGGGCAGGACAGGAATAAAGACCCAGATGTAGAGAATAGCCTTGAGGACACGGGGTGGGGGAAGGGTAACCTGGGATGAAGTGAGAGAGTAGCATTGACATACATACACTACCAAATGTAAAATAGATAGCTAGTGGGAAGCAGCCACATAGCATAGGGAGATCAGCTCGGTGCTTTGTGACCACCTAGAGGGGTGGGATAGGGAGAGTGGGAGGGAGACGCAAGAGGGAGGGGATATGGGGATATATGTATATGTATAGCTGATTCACTTTGTTGTACAGCGGAAACTAACACAACATTGTAAAACAATTATACTCCAATAAAGATGTATAAAAAAAAACAAGAGAGATACTTTAGGTGCTTGGTGACTGGCAGTGAGGAGACACTCCATACTTGCTACTTCCCTTCTCCCAAATCTTTTCTGTTGTAAACAATGAGCCATGTGGCCACCGATAGTCTGGTTACTATTACTATTAGACTCAGATGGTTGGCACCCATGAGGAATGGATTTTTAGCCAGGAACGCATGTGCCTTATGCACGCTTATTATGTTGCATGGCTGGGGGCAGTGGGGGTGCTGGGCCAGTCACCTGCATTCCTCTGTGTGTCTCTAAGCCAGAGCAGGACCAAGCCAGGAGCCTGGCGAGAGATAACAGGGTCTGGGGCAGGTCTGTAAAGCCCAGGGCCCTGCAGCCAGCAGGGAGAGAGGGGCCAGGTGGCCTCAGGGGCCTTTGTGAGCCTGCCCTTTGTCCCAGGCCATGGCCTTGGCATGGGCCCAGCCCCCCGTCTCTGCTGCCAGATGCTAGGATGTGGAACCAGTCGGACGGTGATCCCTGAGGCCGCCTCACCTGACCCTCTGCCCCAGTTATTGGTCCATCTGACCTGAGATCCACGATGAAGCTATTGAACTGCTGGCTGTGGTATGTGCAGGTGACATTCACGCTCATGTCTATAAGCTGTTGTGCAGGACTCTGTCAGCTTTCGAGGAGACGCCACCAAAGGCAAAGAGGTGAGCTCTGGCGCCAGCAGGCCTGGGCTCAAATCCTGACTCCATTTACTAACTTTGTGACACTGATCAAGTCAATTTATCTCTCTAAGCCTCGGTTGACCTCTGAGCTGGTGGGTTCAGCTACAGGGACTCACACATGTCAAAGGGCTTGGCCCAGAATAGGCGCTCCATTCTCTTCTGTGCTTGGAATCACTCCTCATCTGCTTAAGACGTTGATCCCGAGGCCACCATCTCTGACCATCTGCTCTGTTTTCCTTGAGTCTAGAAGCATCAGGAAGGGCTCAAAGTATCCTTGACTAGTCCCATGCTTGGAGCCTAGGCTTACAGTGACTGACAAAGCCAGACCGGGCTCCTGACAGGGGGGCTGAACTTGGCTGAAACCCAGACGGTGGCAACAGTCTCGCTGCAGGGAAAGCGCCCCAAACTGCTGGGGTGGATTCTTGTGCATTTCAGTTATATCTCCCGGGAACAAGTCCTGGCTGGTTTTGATTGATTTTTTTGGCTTTCAAGTTATAGCATATGAATTTCTAAATTTCAAAGCCCTCTAGCCAATATGCAAATGGCTTTAATTTGAGGTGTGACAGGTGGAATTAACACTAGAAAGCCAGCACGTTTTTTGGCTCCTGCCATAAAGCTGATCACCGAAAAGCAAGATTATTCTTTCAATTTATAGAAATTGTTTGGGTCTCTTCCATCCCCTGATGCTTCTAGGCTGTGGTGTTGAAGAGGAAAACATTTAAGGAGAAAATTTTAAGAAGAAGGAATTTTTTCCCCTGCTTTTGGATATGACACCTCGCTCTCTGTGCGGGTTTAGCAGGAGTGTGTTGGGGGCTGTGTTTGGATGACAGTTGGGTCAATCTTGGATCATAGAGGACAGGACTTGTTTTGCTCCTTTTTTGTCAAGTTTTCCTTTTTCTTTAACTCCTTATGGACTTTTCTTTGTGGGACACTCTGGCCCTACAGAACAGTCCCTGTCTGAGTAATTGGGATTAAGATAATGGTTAAAAGCATGAGCTTTAGAGACGGACAGATGTGGATTCAAGTCCTGACTTTTTCCACTTCCTGTCCTTGTGACTATGGGAACTTCAATAACCACCCTAAGACTTGAGTACCTGTAAAATGGAAATCAAAACAGCACCTGCTTCATTTTGCCAGGGTGAAATACGTAATTATATAAATCACACAGTACAGCACATGATACTTAAAAACTCCCTCACAGAATGTTTCATTCTTTGTTTACTGTATTATTAACAAACGAAGGAGCTCCAACCCATTAGCAGCTGATGGGTCATACTGTGGTTCCAGACTGTGCTGAGTGCTTCATTCTGAGACAAGAGAAAGATTAGCCTTGTTTCCTGGCTTTGAGGAGCTCCGGGAGAGACAGGACTTACACATGAATAGAAAATGATGAGCCAGTGAACGGCCAAGCCAGTGTCTAATAAAATGCTAAGCTGAATGAGACCGGTGATAAGAGGGATTGAGATTCATGGAGGGAGGCTGCTATGAGAAGTGAGGAGGTGCCCAGCATTTACTGAGTACTCACTATGTGCTGGCTTCACAGGACTGGACCCTCAGTCCTGACCATAGCCCCGGGAGGTGGACATTTTCACGCGTGTTTTACTCACCAGAGGGCACTGAGGCTCAGACACGTGAAATAACCTGTTCGAAGTCATTCAGGTAGAATTGGCTGGAGTCGGCACTGGAGTCTGGATGACGGAGGGTGAGCTTGAGCTGACCTGGAAAGAGGGGTGGGGTGTGGAGAGGCAGAGGTTGAAGGGGAGCTCTATTCCTTGGTTTGCTGCCTTTGGCCCTTGGAGCTGGGCCCTGCTAGGAAGACACTAGAAGTTCTGCCTGGGACCCACCGCTGGGCTTGCCACTCCCGACAGGCAGTGGGCATCAGTGCCAGCCAGTCCTGGCAGGTGGAGACCACATACAGCTCCTACCTTGCCACAGTCCAGCAGTGAAACCCGACCCGTGTCGTGGCTCCACAAGGTGCCAGGCATTTGCCTGCTTATCAGGCTGGGCACATTCCATGGCCAAGTGGCCACCTGGGTTGCCTGTCAGGGTAGATCCACTTTGGGCTGTGTGTGCATTTGCATTGCTGCCTGTCCTGCGACTTTTGCATTTGTGAGAGTCTGGCCTGGCGATGCAGGAGCGGGTGCCGGGGTGCGCTGCCTTGGCTGCTGCCCTTTGTGGCAATGAGACATACTGCATACTGGGAGAAGCGTGGTTCTGGGGTAAGAGGACCTGGCTTTGAATCCTGCCCTCCTTTCTTGGCTGTATGATCTGGGGCAGGTCACCTAACCTCTCTAGGTCTCAGCTTCCTTTACCCAAAATGGAAATGGTAAAAAATTCCTACGCTCAGTTTCAGTTTGAATATCAAATATTATAAAGACCCTGACCTACCTTCCTAGGTGCTCCATCAAGTTAATAATCATTATTTTTAATGGTAATCACTGCTTCTGGAATATTGAGAGTTCTAAGCTCCAAAATCATGCTCAGAAGGGAGTGCGTGGGGATGAATACAAGCGTGTGGTGTGAGGCTGCCACAGTGTCTCGCTTGAGCAGACTCGGGGGAGCCCCAGCTTCCAGTGCTCAACTGTGTGAGGGAATTTGTGCTTGCAGAAATCCTGTGCTTCACCAGATGGCTCAGAAAGGCTGTGTGATTGTGATAAAACTTTGCCCCTACAAAGTCTCTGTTGGGCTGGAACTGGGTTTGAGGAGAGTTTAGCTCAAATGCATCACCCAGTAGGGAGCTATAGTGATCATAACGTGCAAATGCATGTATACGTTTCTCGTCCGTCGTGTCTGGGGCTCAGCGGAGAAAGAACACAGTATGTGTCAGATGCACCTGGGTTTAAGCTGCAGCTTGGGTTTAAACTTCAGGTGATCTGCGGCAAGTTCTTCCACTTCTCTCAGCCCCCTCTCATGTCAGGAGGGCTGCATTCCTCTACACTTTCTTTCACTTGGCATTTACAAGAGCCTGTGAGGTTGGCGTTATGACGATTATTATTGAGCAAACAAGCTCGGATCACTTAAGTGACTTGCCCGAGGTCACTTGTGTAAGAAACCCAGAGTGAGAACAAGGTGTCACACAGGCTTGAGCCTCATGTGTTGAAAACTTCATCTAGATTCCCTGGGACCCTCTCGAAATAGTTCTAGGCCAGTGGTCCAGTTTGAGACCTTGAGTTCTTCCTTTGGCTTCTTAATCACTGTGCTTTTCCAAACAAAATTCCTGTCCTCTGGTGATACCGACGGCATGTTTGCATAGTGTATCTCTGAGAACAATCTCAGGCCCCAAACCTGCCCTTTTATGAGAAGTTGGCTAATTATAGGAGGCACCATCGGTCTGCAACATGGAGAAGATAGGGTAGATTGACTGTTTCAGGGGATTGTAAAAATTCCCTGGATGACTGTTGCTAAAAAAGCCCTAAAATAGACTACAAGGTGGTTCTACAAAGACATTTTTGGGGAGGGGAGGTCTGGCTTTATGGAGAGTCACTAAAGAATAGTCTAAATTGGCCTGGGGTTTTGATTTTGATCAATTCAGTCTGAAATCAACTTTATTCTCAGAAACCTGGTCGACCAGCCTACACCTCTAAAGTCTCAGTCAGGTGAACACAATGCAGAGTTGGTGAGAGGGTGAAGGTAGTTCTGGTAAAGTCGGGGTTCTTTTCTGAGTTTCAAAAAGTAGAATGACCCCTTAGAGGAGGCAGACCCGTGGATCAAACAAAAATTTTATTTTCCTCCAGCAAACGAACAATTCACAGTGGCTGGAGGAGGGGCTGTGGCTTTTGTGGATGCAACCTTAGCACTGTTTTCTCTACGAGAGCACATGGCAGCCGAGTGGCGAGCAGGGCGGAAGAGGAACCGAATGATGGATGGCACTCGGCCAGGAGGAGCAGATTTCTGCAAATCAGGCTGCGGGTGATTCTGAGACCTCTGCTTGATCTTAACCTGCCCAGCTCCCAGCTTGGAGAGTGAGAGACAATCCCCACTCCACATGGGGAGCTGAGGTTCAAAAAAGAGGGAGCTAATGGTTGCGTGAGTCAGGCCGAGAGCTGGAGATGCAGTGGTGTTTTATTTTTTAACATCTTTGTTGGAGTACAATTGCTTTACAACCATGTGTTAGTTTCTGCTCTATAACAAAGTGAATCAGCTATACATATACATATATCCCCATATCTCCTCCCTCTTGCGTCTCCTTCCCACCCTCCCTATCCCACCCCTCTAGGTGATCACAAAGCACGTAGCTGATCTCCCTGTGCTATGCGGCTGCTTCCCACTAGCTACCGGTTTTACATTTGGTAGTGTGTATATGAGATGTAGTGGTTTGATTGGCAGGTTTGGAGACTGGGGCTCAGGAGCTGGCTGACTTCTTAGCTTCAGCCCTCCAGCCTCTAGGTGAGTGTAATTCCCCGTCCTCCCCACTTCCTACTTCATAGGCTGTAAGTGAAGGGAATAGAGGACCAAGAGTATGCCTCAGTCTTCCTTGAAGCCAAGGTAACCCAGTTCTGCCTTTCCCAGTACCACAAGCTGGCGAACCCCTCAGTCTCTCTTTGAGTGTCTACCTCTTCTTCCTGGCTTATGCGGTGGGTCGTTCCCTTTTCTGGGAAGAGTCAGGAGGCATCCCACAGTGGATGTACTAGCACCCTCATGCTTGTTCTCTTTCTTCTTCTTTTTTTTTTTGTGGTACACAGGCCTCTCACTGTTGTGGGCTCTCCTGTTGTGGAGCACAGGCTCCGGACGTGCAGGCCCAGCAGCCATGGCTCATGGGCCCAGCCGCTCCGTGGCATGTGGTATCTTCCTGGACTGGGGCACGAACTCGTGTCCCCTGCATTGGCAGGTGGACTCTCAACCACTGCGCCACCAGGGAAGCCCTCTCTTTCTTCTTAATCAGCACTTGAGACATGCTAGGAATAGAGTCCTTGCTTTCTCCTTCTCTCCCTCTCCTCCCCTCACTCTCACTCTCTTGCTCTCTCCCTTCTTCTTTTAACCTTTTCTGTTCCTCTTCTTCTTTTCTCTCCCTCCCCAGCCTTTCTCCGTCCTTGTTTGGATGCATTGATTTGGTCCCTACCCCTGACAATGTTGCCTCCTTAACAAAAGCGTGGGCTCCCTGAGGCCAGGGACCACGGACTGAACTTGCACCCCGATCTGGCATGTGCAAGGACTGTCTCGAAACATTTGTCAGTGTGGTTCTCAGTGAGGCTGTGTCCTTCCTGGCCTGTGACTCCGCTGCAGAGACCAAGGCAGGAGCGCCGCCTTCCCTCCCCAAGCCCTCCTGGGCTACTTTCCTGGGCTGTGGCTCTGTTGGGGCAGATTTAGTAGATGATGGTGGCTTGTCTCTGCCCTGGATGGCATGTCCTGTCGTCAGCCCAGTGTCAGTCCTCAGCTGCTTGTCTCCACTGCACAGACTCTTTTTTAGCAGCAGAAAAGGTCTTGGACAGCAACTAGGAGAGTCTAAAGTTCCTTGTTCTCTGCATTTCTTTATTCCTCTGTTGGCAACAGGAATCCTTAGTGGCTGGAAAAACCAAAAAATATCTGAGCTGTAAGTGTCTGACCCAATCTGTCTGAAAAAATAACACAAAATAAGAAAATGAATTTGTTCAACTCTACTTGTAAGATATTACTGCAGACAAGCATATATCATTATCCAACTTTAAGGGTGAAATCTTGGCTTTTCATGGCTAGAGGCTGACCAAAATGCAGAGGTGCATGAGAGTTGGGGTCAGCAAGTCTCCGTGGAAGGTTTAATTGAAACCTTAAGGTAAATAGCTAACTGCCAGGCACCTGGTTAGCTGCTTCGTATACATTCTTGCTGAGTCTGCAAACAATCCTAGGAGGCAAGCAAGTGTTATTTTTATGCCTATTTTACTCACGAAAAAGCTGAAGCTTAGGAAGGTTTAAGTAGTTTAGACAAACTTATGTGCCTAGAGATTCAAACCTGGGGTGACTCTGGTTGGTGTTTATGTTCTTAGCTTCTATATTGTACTGCCTCCAAAAGGAAGTATAGTGTCAAGTTTGGAAAGCCCTCAGGTCCTGAAGTGAGGATACCCAATCGATAATGAACTCTCAGATTAATAAGTCATCACAGGAGGATTATGCTGCTTGCCTCTGGTTTATATGTTTGGGCCCATTAGACTAGCCCTAAAATGTGTACTCTTTACTTCTGGACACCATTACTACAATTCGTGTAGCTGCCACCAGGTGAATAAGCATCTTGGTCCCTTGCTACTCAGAGTGTGGCTGAGCAAGGCACTGAAAATACCTATAGATGAGTTTATTAACTCCATAAACACATAGGTTCGGTCCCAGCCGACCAGCAGTGTCAGCCTCATCTGCCAGCCTGCTAGAAATGCAGGATCTCAGACGCACCCGACCTGCCCAAGCCCAGTCTCCACTCTAACGAGAGCCCCCAGTGACCCATGTGCACATGAAGAGAGTTGGGCTCACAGCCTTGGCCTATGGTTACGTTACCTAAGCAGCTGGATTTTTCTCAAGAGTAGAAGACAGAGCTAATTGATTCATAATTCAGTCCACCCATTTTTCTAAAGGAACACAACTTTTTATTATTTAAAAAATATGTAACCAATCATGATGTAACTGATAACCATGACTAGCTCATAAGAACTAACCATTTAAAAACATTTCTGTTGAACAGTGACGTTTACCTGAATCCAAATACCTGGGCACACCCCAAGTACTTCATTCACTGAACATCACCTGTTCTCATTCTAACACCTAGAGACTTGCTGGGTCACTCCACAGGATGAGATCCTTGAAAATCACTCAACGAAAGCGTTTAGCCACCTGTGTGCACTTATTAGCGAAAAGAACAAAGATGGCCACCACTTATTAAGTACTTCTACTTGGGGTCAATACACGTTACTCCTATTTCTATCAGTTTTTTGGTGTGGTACTTCAATTTGCATCCCTTCTGATTTTTTTTTTTGGAGAGAATTTCATACAGTATTGTGAGTTTTTATCGACAGGGGCTATCTTAGTCACCTTTCCACCTGCAGAGTGCCTGGTGCAGTGTTTTATATAGGGTAGTTGCACAATAAATGTCTTTTGAATGTGGGACAGCCCAGAAACTCCAACCTTCTTAAAGGAGCCTTTTGATTTTTCTTTAGGACATTAAAAATAATAGTTCCATGGCATCATTTGAAACAGAGTTGTACTGGAGCAGTTTCTTTGCAGAGGCCATGATAACATCTGATCAAATTCTCTTAGCTCCTTTTCTGTTCTGTACCATGTTTTACCCCACAGCTTTCCATTTCAGCATTTTGTTGTTAATCAAAGATGCCCTCATTCTGCTGATGGATAGCGCTGACTTGTCCATGGATGAAGAGTGGGTCAGTAGTGTGAACCTCAGGAGAATTCTGTTCTAGAAGCACCTAAGGCCTTTCCTAGGGAAAGGAGGTCATAGGCTATGGGATTAGACAGATTTAGGTTTGAATTATGCTCCTTTAACTTATTGGCTTGGCATTTGACTCAACCTTTCTGAATTTTAGTTTTCTTACCTATAAAATGGGATAACAATACCTACCTTATTGGCTGGTTTTGGGGACCAAATGAGATAGTGGCAGGTAGGTGACCTAGCAGAAACAAAGTAACTGGGGATCTCTAACTGCAGGGGTGACCAGCTGAAATCAGCAAAACCATGATTTTCTCCTAAAGTGCAGAGAGAGCAGAAAAACCAGATAGTTAGGGAAGTCTTTTCCAAAGGAAGGAATGTGACTCTTCTCAGACCCCTGTAACACTGATGATGCTCTCACACTCTCCAAGACATGATGACCTCTTGTCTCAATGTCTTAGAGAATTTGGAAAGGTCTTGGATGCTCTGGCCATGCAATGTGACCCAACTTCCTGAGCTCTTTTTATTTTAATTGAAATGTAATTGACCTAGAACGCTGTTAGCCCCAGGTGCACAAATAGTGATTCTGTTTCTATACATTACAAATGATCACCGCAATAAGTCTAGTTACCATCTGTCACCATACAAAGTTATTACAATGTTATTGACTATATTTCTCATGTTGTACATTGCATCCCCTGGACTGTATGAGCTCCTTTTGATCAATGCAAAAAAACAAAACAAAACAAAATAGTACTCCATAAGTTGTTCCCAGGACAAAACCAATTTTGAAGAGTTTTTCTGAATGAGTATATTTGACTCCATTGATTTGTGTGCTTTGGTCACTAAATTGTAGCCCAGAGAGGTTAAGGCTCTTGTTCAATATCACAGAGGAAATAAGTGGTAGAACCAGGAATCAAACCCAGGACTGTCTGGCTCGAAAGGCTGTAAGTCTGGGCTGTATTGTTTTGTGCCTGGGGAGCTGGATTCCCACTCCCTTTGTCCTGCTGCAGGAAGGAGACAGACAGAAGCCAATGCTCCTTTCTTCCGTTGCAGGGGTGGGAAGGAACACAGAGGCTCAGGCTCCGCTTGGTTACCCAGATCAGGAGGCTCATTTCGTCCTCCCCAGGTAACCTCCTCCAGGTGATCAGCCAGGTCTGTAGCGGATGGGGTGGGGGCCCTCCTCCAACCATTCCCACCGCAGGGAGAGGAAGCCTTAGGAAAGGGCAGCCAAGCCCATCGTAGCTTTGATCCTTCCTGCAAAACATTGGGAACACAGAGAAAACTTCAGCCTTTTCATTTTCTTATTCACAAAGCTCGTTGAGTGAGTGCTTAAAACTCTTGAAGAAGAACTTGAAAGAAGCCGCAGGGAGACTGTCCTGCAATCTGAGTCTACCTCTGCTTGCTGAGCCTATGGCAGAGAACAAGTTGCTTGGACAAGCCTGGCCCCTCAGACCCAGCTCAAACTAGCTTCAGCTGGCGTGTGCCAAACAAGAGGGCGGAGAGCGGGGGACAGGAGCCCCAGGGTTCTCATCTGCCACACCCATCTCTGCAAGCCCTCAACCCACTGTGCTGCCCTGGGGCCAGACTCCAGTTAAAGTTTAGATGGATGTCCTGGCTGTGTTTTTCTGTCTCAGGTAAAGGGTGGCCCGTAGAGAGATTTACTCAGGCAGGGGAGGTGCTCAGGCTGGACTCATCTCACCTGCATGGGGCCACCTTCCGTGCCCTCCCCCGGCTGTGCCATGTTTGGTGGACAGAGCAGTTCCGTCAAACTGCGGAACATCTCTGTGTAGGAGCAGCTGCTACAGAAGGAGGAGACATTCCTGTGGCTTCCTCAGGCCAAAATGCACATACAATGGAGACACAGAGCCCCAGAGAGAGTAGGTGATCGCCTCCACCACCTGGCTCAATGCCTCAGTGGAGATGGGAAGACGGATCCCCAGAGAGAGCATGGCAGGAGGTCATCTGAACAAGGCTGACTATGTGTCCCAGCCACTGCCAGTCCCTTTGCAACATGAAGCAAGCAAAAGGAGCCACACAGAGAAAAGGTCGAAGGATATGAGAATGTCCACATGATGCCAGACCTGAGATCCCTCCAGGCCAGAACTCTCTGATAATAATCAAGGTGGGGGAGGTTTTCTGTTGGCCAGGGCCTATGCTTTTTTTTTTTTTGCGGTACGCGGGCCTCTCACTGTTGTGGCCTCTCCCGTTGCAGAGTACAGGCTCCGGACGCTCAGGCTCAGTAGCCATGGCTCACGGGCCCAGCCGCTCCGTGGCATGTAGGATCTTCCCGGACCGGGGCACGAACCCGTGCCCCTTGCATCGGCAGGCGGACTCTCAACCACTGTGCCACCAGGGAAGCCCAGGGCCTATGCTTTTTATGAAACTTTAAAAAACGTCTTTCAATAACCTTATGAGGTTTGAAGGGCTACCAGAGGTTGGATTTTCTGTTTGTCCCTTAAGGGGACCTAAGCAATTAGTCATGTGTCCCTTCTACCTCTTGCTCCCCCTCTCTGTCAGCTCTTTCTCAGTAGCTCATTGTTGACCTGTAACAGCTTTAGGTGCAGTAAAGAACTTCCCTCCTGAAAGAGAGTCGTGTGCTTGGACAAGTCACCTTGCCCCTCTGGACTCAGTTTCCTCACTTGTGGAATGAGGGTTGGTTGGACAAAACCACTGGTTCTCAACCCTGACTCTGCATTAGGATCTTCTGGGGAAGTTCTTAAAACATATGAATGCTTATTTCATAGACACACACACACATCTATGACACATAAATGCATGCATGTGAAAAGGGTGAAAACTGCATAAGATCTGTAGTCTAGTTAACAGCATTGTACCAATGTCACCTTCCTGATTTTGCTATTGTACTGTAGTTATTTAAGATGTCAGGCACCAGTGAGGGCAGCTGTGTGAAGGGTACATAGGACTTTAAGTACTAATTTTGCAACCTCCTGTAATTTTAAAATATGGAGTTAAAAAAATCCTAATCCCCAAATTCTACCCCAGAGATTGTGATTCATTAGTCTGGGGCTTGGATGGCAATGTTTTTTTAAAACCTCCTTGGTGATTGTAATTCGCAGCCAGGGTTGAGGACTCCTGAAGTAGATGATGTCTGGGTCCCTTTCCAACCCTGAAATATTATCAGCCAAATTAATCTCAACCCCTTCCTGAAACTGTTTAAATGTTCAACTTGTAGGGGTAATGTTTTAAAGTTTATTACCCACTGTGTAAAGGCGTTCTTTTATTTGTCCTAAAGTTACCCCTTGTCTGTTAGCCTCTTTCATTTCCAAGAACTGTCATCCTCTAGCTGGATCTTGGAATTGCTGCTACTCATTGATGCCCTTTCCGTGTGATACTCTTGCCACCACTCACTGGCTGCAGGTCATTTCTTATTCACCCTGGGCCACAAGCCCCCGCATTAGATGCTGCCAACTCCGCACGGGTCTCAGCAGATAGGGGTGAATCGGGCAGGCTTCCCTTTAAAGTCTCTTCACTTTATTCTCTGGACTTCCACCCAAAGCCCTATGGGGAACCAGACTTTCCTGAGCCAGTGGGGGGTAACCAGTAAGAATTATAATGTGGGAAGGGGAGGATTCAGACATAATGCTGAATGGCACTGTGCTCACCGTCTGAAAGAAAACCACGTCAAACTTAAACCTCTCACGGGGAGCCCAATTAAGGATGTGCCCCTGTTCTTATGCGAGGTCCTCTGCCCTCTGACAAACTGTCTTTTCAGAGAACACTCCCTTCTTTTCACAACCACAGTGAAATTGTTACCCTACCCACCTTTAGGAAAAGTGTCACCTACCCACAAATTGATCTCTTCTGGTCATCAGAGCAATCCTAGGACTTGAGTAGCCCCCAGCAGAGCTCTTCTCAAAATCTGGCTTATCCAACTATGAATTACATGGAGGGAGGGAAGTGGGCCTCGATAGGACAGCCCCGTGTGAGCTTTGACAGGTTTAGTCCTGACAGGTTAAAAGTGAATATCTCTTCTTTCCTGCTGATCACCCAGGTGGCAATGAATGAATGTCTCTCTCTCTCTCTCTCTGTCTGTCTCTGTCTGTCTGTCTGTCTGTCTGTCTCTCTCTCTCTCTCTCTCTCTCTCACACACACACACACACATTTTCCAGGACCCAACTGCATGTTATTTATCTATATTAAGCAAGAGAAACTGTTTTCTAAATGGATGCAGATTCCTGCCCTCAATGAGTTTGAAGCTTCATTACTGTGCAGAGCTGTGTCCACTCAGATTTGTTCATCTTCCAGCTCCTACATCTTGCCCAGAGGCCTGTTGGAGCAGAAGAAATGGGTCTACTTTCCCTGCCTTTGAAAGCACGGAGCCACCTAGTCCCGAATCCCCCCTCCGTTGCCACACTAAAATCTAGTCACTCGGGCTTTGTGATACCCCCCACCCGGGACCAAATCTTGTTTCTTAGGCAGGGCATCCCCATCCCCTTAGCTGTGAGAGGAAGGGAGGCAGTGTGAGGGTTAATTTTCCTGAGCAGCCCTGCCACCATTGTGCAGGCATCACAGAGGGTTTGAGGATTTAGAAACGATTGTAAGTCTGTGTTTATTTTAGTCTATTATAGTCAGAGTTTTCATTGGCTTTGATTCGAACTCATTGTAGCCTTCATCTTTCTGGAATGAATAATGATTTTAAAAAACAATTTCTATCAAACAGTAGCACTGCACCACCTCCCTCCCCGTTCCTGCCCTGGCCCCATCATTCCAGTTATCCTTATCTGTGCCTTGCTTTCTGATGTCCACCTGCAGTCTTAGGCAAGCTGCCAAATGTCACCGCTCTGGCCCATTGCTTGAGGTAATAGTTTCCAAAGGTTTACTGCTTTCAACTTTGTCTCGTCTTATCTCTCTCAGGCTTCAAGGCTTGACCCCTAATGTAAATTTCCCAAGAATTTGAAAATCAGTCCACGCCCATCCTCCCCGTTTAAGATTTTTAAAATCACACCCTCTTTTAAACATTTGACTGGATTTTGAAGGCATGTAATCCGTCTTGCACACAGTAAGCACTTGATATTTTGTTCTATTGATCTCTCTAATGGTTCTGAATAACAAAATGATTCATTCATTTAAATTTCCATTTGTAATCTTATTAAATGCCTCTGAGGTGTGAGGAACTGGCTACAGATATACATGTACAGATGCATATATGACTTTTAAGGCAAAAGATCAAGTTCCAAATAGATTATGTCTCCAGGTCTAATGCATGAAAAGTACACTGAGACTATTGGAAGTTCTGACTGTGGCATCAGGTAACCTGAATCGGAGAACTGTGATCCCGATTTATAGGTTGTGTGACCTCAGGCAAGTCATTTCATCTCTCAAAGCAGCAGTTTTATCATTGAGAAAAATGAGAACCATAATAGTATCTATCGGGTGTGCTTGTTTGAAGATTAAACGAGATAATGCTCACGTCACTGGCCCATAGAAAGAGCTTAGTCCATGTAAGCTATTATTATTGTGCTTCTAGGTTCTACAAGGGAACAATCCAGACATTGAATATATCAGTGTTTTTCAAGTGTTTTTCAGAATCAACTTAGGTACATTAAAAATGCAATGCCTGGGCCTCACCACTGGCTTACTGATCATGCTTTCTCACACTGAGGTGTAGGCACCTGTATTTTACCCAGCTTCCCAGGCATCTGTTGATGAGAAGCCTTCTAGGTTGTCCCACTGCTGCTGCGGGGCTCCTGAGCTGTTGTGTGAGCTGCAGTGGGTAAGAGACTGGGTGGGCTGTGACAGACTTTGTCATGTGCCAGGTGATCTGTTGCCCCAAATTTCTGCAAAGGTCTTAAAGACCATTTTAAGGTTGGAGATATTCGTCGTAATGCACAGTAGCGATATTAGCTCTTGTCTCACATTTTTAAATGAATCTTTTTCCATGCCAGATTTAGGGAAAACCTCAGGGGCATGTGAAGAAAAGAACAAGAAACAGGGAGGTAGGAAGCGCTCTCTGTTTGTTAGAGCTGCAAGATCACCGATTCAGAAGGCAGAGGATAGAAGTGGGGAATAAAAAAAAAAGAATGGCATCCAGGAAAGAGAGATTTTGGTGCCAACCACTGGACATCTGTGGGTTCTCTGCTCTCTGTCCCTTTGGGACAGCTGCTGGGGGTGGGGTGCAGGGCATGCAAGGGCTTTGGGCTGTGTGAACAGACGTTTGTTGACAACAGGCCAGTTTCAGTTTAGTTCGAAACTATTAAAAATTTAGTTTTATTGGTGTCTCAGAAAGGCAGTAATTGTTCTGTTCCCCTGGCATATCTATTCCATGAGGCAGGTTGTAACTCGTCTTGTTTGCCCAAGCCTTAGCAGAGTCCCCAGTGAGGGGACAATTTTATGGTGTCAATTTGAAAGCAAGTCTGTCTCCTGATCAAAAGAAACCCACTGAGGTAGCAGTTTGTCACCTTCTTCCCCTCAGTCCCCAGAGCGGGGGACTCTAGCAGCTCTTGTGCTCGGCATCTTTGTATCCTGTGGACAGCTCGACCCGTCTGGGGAGCTCTGACTATTGGTGGTCAGCTGGGAACACAGCTTTGTGTGTACAGGGGTTTAATGGAGGATGATTCCACAGGTTCCTGCACAGTCTTTCACAAATGGTGACAAACTTTTCACCAGTGGAGAGTAGGAAGCACCACTTGGTGATTTTCAGACCCAAGTTCAGGCACTTATTGGCTGGGTGACATTGGGCAGGTGACAACTTCTCTGAGCCTCAGACTCCTCATTTTGCTATCAATGTTGTTGCGAAGATTAAATGAGAGAATTAAATGTGTGAGAAAACCCTTAGACAATTCTGGCACACAGGAAGGGCTCAGAAAATGGTAGCTGTGGCCAGTACCAATGGTACCAGTACTGCTGCCATTGTGCTGAACCTCAAGACGAGGAAAATGTCCCCCAGACCTCACAGCAGGGATGAAGTCCTGGGCCTTAATGCCCTCTGCAAACAGGATTTAACAGTATAGTCTAGCACAGATGGCTTAAGTAACTCCTCTTCAGCTTGAAAGACAGTTGGCCTTGTTCAAATAGATCAATCAGAGGAAGTTCAGTTGTAAACAACATGGTCAATCCTACAAATCAATCTGTAAACACGAGTGATGCCTATTTAAAGACCTAAAGCAAAAATTCAGAAATAGAAGGTAACAAAGAATTCTAACCTTTTTGGTACATCAACTGCATGGTAGCTCTCAAGAGAAAGATCAAGTATTTGCCCCGAAAGTTTACAAAAAAGGATTTTGGAAATGAAATATCTACAGGTTAACAGTGCTGTAGGTAAGATGTGTTTTTTGGTCATATTAACCTTCCACTGACTACTGATAGATATGAGAAACTAATGATTCATAAATGTCTTTCTCTGATGTTGCCCCAAGACGTACACTCTCATCTAACGGTGAGGCTGACTGTCCCTCTCCAGCCATCATAGCTGTGTCTACCCTCTGTCTCCATAGGAGCCAAGGCACCTCATGATATTAAAATAATTTTCAATCCATGAACAAGTGAGATTAAATACTGAAGAGTAATTAGTGATTTCCAGAATTAGTTGATATTACTCAAATCAACTGGGGAATGAGTATTGGAAAATAAAAAAAAATAAGCCAACTTTTAATAATACAAAATTATTTATTAGTTAAAAAATTATAATTTGTTCATTACACAGAAAGTAAAACGAATATTCCCTACAACAATTTTAACTGTAAGCGTACAAAGTAGGAGTGGCACTATGACTGGGTCTGAATTTCATATTAATGCCTAAATTAGTGTTAGAAAATCGAAAATGGTGACATGTAAACTGCGCCTGTGATATTTTGTTAGCAGGTTGCATATTTTAAGTTGTCATCTAGAGGTGGTAAAAAAATAGATGTATGCATGCCATGTTCCAAACTAATGTGATTTCTATTAACTATAGCAGATGTCCCAGTTTGTTTCCCTCCTACAGAAATCACTGCTTGCTGCTGCTGAGGGAGTGAAGTTCACATAGTCTGTGCTGGGGTAAGAAAAACACTCTGAAGCTCTGAAGGTGTCCAAGTGTTCTGCCTCGCAGGACGCACAGCAGCAGACAGAGGCGGTGGCAGAGGAGAAGCAGTTGTACTGGGTGTGTGAGGGCAGGTGAGGGTAGGAGTAGTCTTCCGAGGGGTAGCCACAGTTTCTGGTGTCCAGAGAAGGGGGAGAGGTGTAATTCTCCGGAGTATATGAAGGCAGCTGAGCAGGAGAGTAACTGTAGTCTAAGGAACCAGAGAGAGTGGAGGAATCCGAAGGCCATCCTGGGGTCTAGAGAGATGAAAACCAAGGAACAAAAAGCTTGATAAATTAGACAGAATTAAAAGAACTGAATAGAGTAGATTTAGTAACTCAGAGGAAGAACATTAGGGGGAAAAAAAAAGAAAAGCATAACAAAACACCCAACCCAACCCAAGTCTGCAGAAGTAATTTTATTTGCTGGCTGGCGTGATTTCATGACACCTCATTCTATACTTACCTATTTCTTTCCCAACAATAAATTGCCTTGCTTCACTGGCTTTCTTTGTTATAAGCATACTTTAGAGCGTGCTTTGTTCTTAAACCACAAAATCCCATTGTGCTTCATCACCTGCGCATCAAATCCTGCTGTGTGCCACGATAGAAGCTGCAGGTGGCACCCTGGATGTTCTCCACACCCTTGACTGTGGAGAACAAGGTGAACATACACAGGTAGAACCGAGATCCTCAATGAGCCAGTGTCTGGGAGACTCCAAGACTCGAAACTACTGTTACAGGCGCTAAAGTCTTGACCCCTGCAGGGAAAGGTACTTTCTTCTTCCTCTTAAGCAGGTCCACAATTGTTACTGAGAAAGCCTAACTTGGAAGCTGGAAGAGAAGTGAATGACTGGGGCCCTGTGTGCATATCCTGTGGAGTTAATTTCTTATCCCTTTAAAATTTAGTCAGATACCTACACGGACTTTTGACAAACCAAAAGAAAAAAGTATTTACATTAAAAAACTACTTTCTAAGGTTTAAAAAAAACTATATGAGTATCTAAAAGACATCTTCAACAACTGGTATCTACCAATGGACACCTTATTTCCATTTTAAGTGGTAACACATTTTCAAACATTTGAGGTCCATGAAGAACAGACAATCCAAATGTTTTCAACTATTAGGACTTCATTTTTTTACCAACCATCTCAGACCCAAATGAGTTCTTGTGCCTGTACCAGACCAAAACAACCAGTTAGTAGAACCAATTCAATGCCAGAATAAAACAAAAAAATCCCTTATCAGATGACAGTTTGTACTGTGTTGAAACAGCCTTAATTCTAATTTCTAGAACTCAAAAATCCAAGGGCCATTGTTTAAATCCGTAATTTCCAATGAGTAGATTTCTGAACTTTACAGTTTAAAGACATTAAACGAGTATTGCCGGGAAACCTCTTTTTATGGCCACACACCAAAAGTACTTGGGCGTAGCCGACTTGGGAAATCATAATTACGTGTGTATCCAAAGGATTTTGCCCTTCAGTGTGTGGCTATTTCTACCTCCATTGAGTTTTAAATGGTTCTTTGCTTGTTTCCTGGATGATTTTCTTGTTGATAGTGTTTTTATGATTTCTCACGAGATGATACAAACTCTCTGCCCCATAGTAAACAATAATAGGTTTTGTAAAGAACAGAGATAAATTACCAGGCTCTGGTTAAAGCAGAAAGGGGCAGGCTGGAAGCTGTCTGGGAAATAGTGTGGAGTACTTTGCATGGAACTGGGCGAAGGGTCCGGGTGTGTCTCTGTCTGAAGGTAGGAATCAAATATCTGGTCGAGGAAGCCTGGATTTTCTTCACAAGAAACACAACTGGAAAATTCTCGGGGTTGGAAATAATTGGGTGTGGAAGGAATTGGTTCAGGCTCAAAATACTGTCCTAGAAGAAAAAGGAAAAGGAGAGATTTTTGTTTAAAAATTGCACTTACAGATTTGAATGGAGTTCTGTTCTTTATTCTGAATATTTACTACCTCTAGGGGGAAAGGGGGCTTAAGAAGTTCGAGAAAAGTAAGCCGGCAGGCAATCTGGATTTTTTAGTTGCCTTAGAGAATTCAAGTCCACTGAAATGAATCTGGTTAATAATGTGGAAACTGGCTGTAAATGTGGCCTGGGTAAAAGAAAACAATGGTGATCCCATTTCTGTCCAACTGTCACAGTCAAGCTCAAACTTCCCCTGTCCACTCTCCTAGACTATAAAGCACCAACACCCCACCCCTATCTGCAGTCCAAGTGATCCTCATCTCTCAGAAGTAACTTGTAGTGTTGTTTGAGACTTTAAGAAAACTTCTGATGCCATGGGAAATAATTCTCTTGATCTAGGGTTAATTGCTTTCCAAAAGTTTTCACACTTACTCAGTAACTTAAATTTTGAGGAGTATTACAAATGGCAATGCATATTACAAATAGAGAAACCAGGAATGTCTACAGATTAGTATTGCTCATTTTATATTACAAAAAGCAAAATGTTTCCTTAGTGAACATGTTACACATGATCATGGAATTAATATGTTAAATACCAAACAAGAATAGTTCTGAAACCCCTCCCTTTTCCATTTCAGTATTAATAGGCCCCATTTCTGATTATTACCCTTAAATGCTCATAGAAGATAGGTTTAGAGTGTGTCCATCAGAGGAACGACAGAACACTGGAGTTTTTGAAGTCTCGAGGCTCCTTTAAGGTTAAGTGGCACATTCAGTGGGGAGCTCCCATAGCACTGGTTTCCTTATATATGACCTCCTTAAACTCTGAGCCGTTGAGTGGCATAGGTAGGAGTGTTTATGTAATAGAGTTATTCGTAATGGGCTGAGAAAACTTACACTTGTTTGAACTGCTTTCTGGGAAGAGAGAAAAGGAGGGGAGGGAAGCCCCTGTTGGCTAGAAACTAAGCGAAACAAGAGCAAAGGCATTATTCTAGGACCTCGGGATGTTCTGTATTCCATCTAATAGTACACTAAAAAAGATAACAGGTTTCTGAAAACAGTTCTGATCTTTTAATCAGGTTTAGTTACTTGGAGACAAGGACCTGGAACTAATGTGAGGAACAAGCTCTTGGAGCAGAGTAGGTAGCAGGGAATAGACAGTTCAGAAATGAGGACAAAATGTTGCACTTGTTTCCTTGCTGGGCTTGTATTTGGAGTCACCATGCCTTTTTTCACCTTCTGATTGGTTGGATTCCAATTAAATGGTGGTGCCTATCCTAACCCCTGAATCAAGTACTGAAAGCCTTTCGAGATGGACTTTTGGAAGAGTTTTTGAGGGAATTGTAAGGCTGGCTTTACTGACCTGCAGAAGATGGTGGGACTGGGTCTGAAAGGTGGACACTGTTGCCTCCGGACAGCTGCCAAAGCAAGAAGATGACCACAAAGCAAAGTGAAATAAAAGTTCTTTAAAGGGAAATCTAAGACATTTTGACGTGAGCTGTGTTGCCTTCTGCTTAAGGTAAGCCAGATTCTTTCTTCTGAAAAAAACTCACTGTTGTGAAATACAACCAATGTTATATCTTCTTTGGATTCAACTTTCATTTTTGCTTGGGGATTATTTTCTAATATCTCCCACTTAAATTATACAGGTTGTTAATTTTGATAAAAATTAATTTAAATGATTTTTATATGACATAAATGAACAGTGCAAGAAAACACAGTAAATAGCCTTTCTATTAAACTATTTAATTTAAAATAAATAAGGATTAACATTTATTTAATCCCAACTGTCCGTAACTTAGTCAATCATTTTCCTCAAAAATTTCATATACTATCTGGCAGCTTAATCCTGGATAGCTAAAAATAGTCACATGTTTTTCCTAGCTATGAAATATTAAAATAGAGAATATTTTCTTAAAGTTGTAGTCAGTGAACTGGAGCCTATCTACATTCTAGTTAATGGCTGGGAAATATTTCACCTCTCGGTATGCTTTTTACTACTTTCTATAAAAGTTGCTTTTTTTCACTACGATAGTTAAATACCTGAAGTTTATGAGACTGTTCCTTTTAACTATTCAAAGTAAAGCAGCCTGTGTCTTCCAGTTAAATTGATAATTGTACTAACTGAGTAATTTAGGACTTCTTTTTTTTTTTTAGATTTCAGGTGGTGGCTTTAAAGTTTAAAGGGACCAGCCTTGCTCTGAGAATCTGTGCTGGGAAGCAGAGCTCAGCATGCCTCTCTCCTGGTTTACAGGGTATACTCACTCCTGTACACTGAGCCGCTGGGAGCCTGCACAGTCAGCCGCTGCTGAAACAGGAGGTGGTGTTAATTTTGAAAACGATCCATGCTGTAATATCATGAACCAGGAAGTTGGAATCCCTCACCAGTTCTTTATGCAAATATTTGGCTGCAGCTTAAGCTCAAGCCCTTGCAAGGAGTGGGTTTTAAAAACTCGGCTTCAATGTAGAGCTCTGGTTAACCCCATTCCCCCTCGAATGGTCTGTTTGTAGGCCTCCCCAGGTTATCTCCCTCAGGTATGTTTACAATACCCTACTTGATATTATCTTTCTAGTCATGGGTTCACTTTCTACTTTGCTGCAAGAATACAAAGTCTCCTCTCTCTTAGATTTCAAACGGCACAAAAATCCACAATCTACAATTTATAAAAATACATCAAGGCTGTTTAAAAAAAATTAATGGTAAAAAAAGGGGTAAATTATGCCTTTTGATAAGTACTAACTCCAGTTTCTCTTTATCCTAAAGGTAAAAGAGTTGTGTGTGCATGCGTGTATGTGTGTAGGGCTGTTTGTAAATTGATCTGGCCGAAGTAAGTTTTTTAATCAAACTGACAAATCTGGCATACACATGTTTCTCCTGGCATTGAGACCCTAATGTTTGTCTCAATCTATAACTTCCATTCAGGATTGCCTTCTTAAAATTTCAAACTGTGGATTCTACTCTGACTTTATAGCAAATTACGATACATTTCTTCCTGCTTTATATATTTGATAAAGCTAACTCTTTCCTTGGCTTAGCGCTTCCCAGAGGTATCCTTAAAGCACTGAACAAATTGGAGATGATCTCTGTTAAACCAGAAGCAGGCATACACCATGCCCTGTTACCTGCCATCCCTGCCTACTGAGTATACCTCACAGCTCTCCTAGAATCCTAGATCCTTCTGATGGTGCCCAGTGAGAGATTTTACATTTGGCTATCATAACTAAATCAACTCTGTGTTACTCCTCCATGTCTGTGAGGATCTGGGTGGATAAAATCTTCCAGAAAGCAAAGTAGGGCTGGCTTTGCTCTGCATGTTCCTGAAAGGCACTGGCTCAGAAGTACTGCTTGATTATTTCTCAGGGAGGAATTCAGAAAATTCAGATAAGTCAGACTGCTCCAGGGAACAGATACTGGTCAGATACACAAGTGCAATGTTTCAGCCTTGCCTTCCTTCCAGCAGCTAGCTAACAGGGGAACAGTGGCCAAACCAACCTGTAAGAGGCCAAGAGTAATAAAATTGCCATGTACAAGTGGGCAACTGCAGTGCAGGTTGCAGCTGGAGCAGAATTCTACCAGGTACCAAAGCTCCTTAACAAAAGATTACATTTTGTTAGGAACGTCTTGATGATTTTTTTTTGGCACCAGCAGTATTTCGCAGTTCCCTTGCTCCTGGTTTTATTAATTTTATAATAATCTCTGAACTGAAGGGGTTGATGGTTGAGGCTATCAGACTCCTGCTCAGCACAGCTGGATCTGCAGAAAGATGAATTTTAAGAGCCATTGGGTGGGAAGTTTCTTTAAATATTAAGAACAAGAAGATCATAGTCCCACTTTTTGCTCTACCATTAGTGACTGTAAGGCTTTGACCTTTAGACGTAACAGAGGCATACAGATCCCCGATCTACTTACCTCCCCTGGTTGTCATAAGAATTAAAAGAAATAGTGAGTGTGCAAAAGTGCTTTAAAAGAACCACTGGGAAACCCTGTACAAATGGAAGGAAGTTTTATGGTGTTAGCTGAAATTCTACACGTGGAGGTACTGACTTTACATCCAGAAAATGTAAAATTTGTGCTGTACGTGCCATATCACAGCAAGCTCACACCAGAACTCTAAAACTCTGAGCAAAGGGTGTGAATGAACATTACTGAAGAGCTGGCTTTCAATCCCTGGTTGTACTTTTATTTTAGCTGCTTTTTGGAAATAATAATAATGATAGTTAACATGTATTGAGCACTTTCTAAGTGGAAAGCACTCTTCTAAGTGCTTATGTGCAGTGACTCATTTAATCTTCACAAAATCCCATTATCTCCAGTTTAAAGATGAGGAAACTGAGACTGAGTAACTTGCTCGAGGCTTCCCGCCATGGAGGAGCTGAGGTCTGAACCCAGTCCATTGGTTCTAAAACTTGTGTTGATCACCCCTACCGCATCTGCCTCTTCCCGAAAAGGCCCAGTTTCATGAAGTCGGGCATTGCACACAAACAGCACTGGACACAAAAACTGTTGTGCGACAGATGCCAGTAAGCTGGAGACAGGACCAGGCTTACCACTGGCAATATGGGCTCTGTCCTTCATATCCGACATTCACACTCAAACCAACCCAAAGGCAACTGTGTGATCAAGGGCTCTCGGCAATGAATTGCCCTCTCTTGGAGGATAACCCCACCTAGTTTATTTGGTTCTGCTGCTGCCCTGAGCACTCTTGGTAGTACTTTCTGCTTTAGGATGTACATAAAATGGCAGGGTACCCTTATGACTGCCCAGATCAATCGCATGATAACTTGGAACTGCTCAAGGCTTCATTACATCTTAAGGAGGTTCTGTATTTCAAGCTGTCTCCTCTGAGGCTACACGGCCCCTTTTGGCTGGGAAATTTCAGTGCCTGGTGATTTACAGATCAATGACCTCAGAGGCTGGGTTCCAGAAGAATGAGGTGGCGGGGAATGCTCCACGGAGATTCTCTCCTTGAAGGGCTCCCTAAAAGGAAGTTTCTGGGAGAGATTTTCTTTGCGTATGTGAGGGCACGTACACTGTCTTCCTACAAAATAACAACCTACTTACCTACTGGCTGCTTCTCTCCCTGTATTGGACCAACATGCTCTTATACTCAACTATGATCAGTGAGGGATGGGCTCCCCCAAATCTTGAGCTCCACAACATGCCCCAGCTGTTCTCTGTTGTTTTCTGTGGTGAACTGGGATGAAGGTGGGCACAGACGTTATAAGAACAGCTATGGAAGGCCAGGCCTGGGGATGGTGACTGGGGCCTAGGGTGGCCTCCTACACCTTCCCAGACACAGGGCTGAATGAAGCTGAACACGAGTTGGGAAGAAGTGAAGGGTGTATGCTTACGGTTCCCCCCGAGGCTGCCTGGTGTGCCCTTCTCTGCTGCAGCAGCTCCTTCACTGTGATCTTCACCCGGACACCTTGATACACCTTAGGTTTTTCTGGGGAAAGGCAACCGAGTCAGTGGTCAAGTGTGAGGTTTGGGTGTCAGGCTGGGGTGTGGGGGGGTTCTTTATAAACTATGGCACCTGAGGCCAGATCTCTAGGTCTGGAGAATGCAAAGAGAACGCTAAAAGACAGATGGGAAAGAAACTCAAATTTCTCAAACTCGAAAGGATGAAGAGATACCGTGGGCAGGTTTCAGGGCCCCAGTGGAAACAGAACCTATGGAAATCTGTGGGGCTCCCTGCCCCAGGCTGAGCCCTATCCCTAGGCCAATAGCACAGGTTTTTCTGCTCAGGAATGTGGAGACCAGTCTAGGGGAGCTCACCCCTTGGCTAAGTTAGGGGAACCTAGGGTTCTGGTCTGGGAGAGGATGGAGACCTCTCCCAGACCAGAAGCTGAGGAGGGGCTGGGCGTCGCCGCAGCTGACATAGCCCACCCCACTCCCACGCCAGTGGAAGTTCTGAGTCCCTTCCTTCTCCGCCAGGGCAGACGTGGCTTCTGGGGAGCCTCTGACCTCTACGTGCCCTTGGCCTGGAAGCCAGCCCTGGGGCAAGCAGCCGGCAGGTGGGTTTGGCCAGCCTTGTCCTTGGATCGGTGAGGGACTCGCCAGACTGACCCCAGTAAAGGGACCAGGCCCGAGAACTCCCTCCCTCTCGTCTTTTTCTTCTGCCTTCCCTCCCTCACCCCCTTTCTCGCCTTTCCTGCTCTCCATCTTTTCCTCCTCCCTCCTTAGTCTCCGCTCCCGCTCGCTCCTCTTCCCGTCTCTCCCCACCCCCTCCCTTTCTGGGGCAGGCATTTCTCCGCGGCGCCCGAAGACTCCGAGTCGAGTCCGCGAAGCGCGAGCTGGGGAAAGCGTGCGGTGCGGCTGAGCGGCGCACTCGGCCCGGAGGCCGCCCTCCGGAAGGGGCCGCCCCTGGGGCTGGCGGGGCCGGGCCTGGGTGCCTGGCTCGCGGGAGAGGCCGAGCGCGCCCTAGGGGTCGTTGGGGAGGGCGTCCTGCGCGCCGGGAGCGGGGGCAGCCGCAGCCCCGGGCGGGCCCCGCGGAGCCGCGGTGAGTAGGTCGGGCCGGGCGGGCGTTTGCGGGCGGCGGTGGCCGCGGGATCCCAGGAGCGACTCCGGCCCTGACGTCGACCCTGGAGTGAGCGCGGGAGAGCCGCGCGGGGAGGGGCGGGCCGCGCGATCAGCCGGGGCGCCCGGCGACAGGGCCGGGCCGCCAGCGCCTCGCCTGGTCACTGCGGAGACCGCAGCAGGACAGCTGGGAGCCCCCCGGGCCGGGTCCTGGGAGCTACGGTTCTCCCCGGGAAAGGAGGTCGCGGTGTTCGTCGCCCAGACCCAAGGAATCCCGCGTCTGGCCCGCAGGGCCTGGGCGCCGCGCCCTGTCCGCGGTCCAGCGTCTCCCTGCGACTTCCTCGCCGCGTCCGCGTCCCCGCGGACAGCGGGTGCTGCCCGGGGTCCGCACAGGGGCCGCCACTCAGCTCTGCGCGGGCCGGCTCAACTGGCTTGAGTCCCACGCTCACCGTGAGCCTCTAGCTCCCGCCGCCGCTGCTGGGCGCACAAAGTCCGCGCCGGGAAGTCCAAGGGTCACAACTATGACCAAGTGAAAGGACCGGTGGTGGACCGGGGTACGCGGACGCCACAGCGGCCAACTGGACCTGTGGGCCTCTGCCCTCGGGACCAGGCGTGGAGTGGGAGCGGCCACAGCGTGGCCCGTGCCCTCTCCGGATCCCGGGCTCCTACTTGCATGCCCTGACTTTGTGCCTCTCTGTTCCATGCAGGAAAAGCCGTGGAAATACACCCGGATCAAAACGCCCCTTACCCTCGTGACCCTACCCCAGGACAAGAAGCCGAGTTACCCGACATCGTGGTCAGCAGAAGCTGGGTTGGTGGCTGGATGCTGCAGCTGCAGGGGCTCAGCGCCTAGGAGGGCTCCTGTGCAGGGGGAGAGGCAGAGATGCAACATTTTTAAAGTTTCACAAAGCATCCAGCTGCACCCAGGTTCCTGGAGCAGGAGACAAACAGAATTAATGTTTTATACCTTCGGGTATAGGTTTGAGTTTTTTCCCCCTCATGCCAAGTATTTAAAACCTCTAGAAACCCATGATTTGACAATCAATGATTGCGCGATACTTTCAATTTGAATATTCAAAGGCTTAACAAAATGGACTATCTTCTGCAGAAATCCTGCACACAGGCACCCCACAGAGAGTCCACAGAAACAGGGGGTGAGACCCCTTTGGGGCCTGGCCCTTGCTTTTATTGTATTTTGAGCATTTTGCCCACCTTCCCACAGACAGAGCAGGAGTCCTCAAAGATGCTCTGTATTTCTGCCTCAAAGGCAGCTCTGGGAGCCTTGAGTGACTTAGGGTGCCCTTCATGACCACCTGAGCCAGGCTGGCCGGGCTGACTGATTTCCATCTCTTCAGTCTCTGTTTTAAGAGAAAATCTCAGGTTTTGGGGAGTGAACATGGCAGCCAGTAGGTCTGGCCTGGCAAGGAGTCAGTCACTCTGGGCCCAGATTGCAGGCTGGAGGCCTGCAGAGGCCTCAGCTCTGCGCCTCATCTCCTTCTGGCCCCGCCTGGCCACGTGCTGGCTTCCCTCTCCTTTCTTCCGCTCTTTGTGCCCCAGACACTGGGGTTTCAGTACAGAATGCCTGCCTGTTAAGACCCTTTGCTCCTCCCCACAGAGCTGGGGATGCCTGTGGGGCTTCACCTTCTGGAGAGTTTCTGAGGCTGGTGTTTTTTTCACTATGAAGTTCCCTTTTTTCTCCTCTTTATCCCTCTAGAGCCATTCCTGCCTTTTTGCTGCAGGAGCGTGTGTTGAGAGAAATGATAAGCTTGGCTTCTGCTCATTCTAGCTGAAAGGATATGGATTTGTATCAGGCCTTCACACTTTGGGTGAGAGGTGGGAGGGATATGAAGTCAACTGCTTCATTGGTCCAGGCCTAAGCCCCTCACAAATGACCAGGGATTGTGCTGGGTTAAGTTCTCCAACCACTTGCTGTACCTCTTCTGTGTGATTTGGAAGCTGAGAAGACAGGAGTGGTCCAGAGAGGGAGTGGGTGCCAGGCCAAATCCTCTCCTGGCCCCCAAGAGAGGGCAGGGTGGGGCTACCTTCCCAGATAAGCCAAGACATTTCCATGTTGCCAGGACAGGCAATGGTTATAGGCCTCTGTTCTTTGTTCTCTGAATTCTCTGAAATGCAAAAGGTGGAGTTGAGCCCCTCAGGCCACCAGAAAAATACCCGAATGCCCTGGAATGTGTTGGATGCAGGAAGGAGCACACAGAAATGGAAGAAAGGGGCTCTAAGAGTGACAAGACACCAGGGTCTGTGATGGATCAGAGTTGCTTGGCAACTGAAGTTGTGTCTCTGGGGGAGGGAATCAGGGCTGGGAACACTTGAGATGGCACCTGGCAGTAGGTGTGGTGTGTGTTTGTCCCCAGCCCAGCTGGAATCTGTCAGCTTCTGGAGCCTCTTTCTCCAAAGGCACTGAGCCTGTGTCCTGAGTTTCCCTGATGTACTCAGGACCAGACTCATGAGGAGGCGAAGGACCCTGGGAGTTCAGAGAGCCCCTATTTCTTTCTCCCTGTCCTGCTATGTGTGGGCACGGCCCCCTTCTGAAGGAACAGTGAGCAAAGCAGCGTAGAATTAGGGACAGTCTCTTGTCCTCATAACTTCTTCCATAACTTCTTTTCTCTTTTGTCCTCCTTTTTGTTTTATACTTATTTTTTGGTTTGCTTTAAAAAAATCTTCCTCTATGGCCTTTGTGTTTATTTTTTTCTGAGTTTCTTTCTTTTTGTCTCTCTTCTTGTCATTGCTTTCTATTTCTTACCTACATTGCTGTTTTTCTCCCTGGCTCTCTGTGTGTGTCTGTTTTCCCATGTTCTGGGGTGCTGTCTCATTTTTTCAGGCTTAGTCTCCTTCCTAACCTCTCCTTTCAGTGGAAGTGGACAGGGATGACAGGAGGCCATTGAGCGCCCTTGGCAACATCATCGAAATTGGTGCTGATGATTGGCTGACCTTTGGAGAAGGCAGGCAGGGCTGAGTGAGAGGTGAGCTCCTTGGAAGTCACGGGCTCTGTAGAGACAGCAAAGACCTCTTTGTCCCTTCCTCCAGAAGCCTCTGCCCAAAGAAGGACAGCAGTTCTGGGGGCTTCTGTGTTGGCCCCTGCTGCTGGGATGGATGTTCCAGTGCTGTTGCTAGCCAGCAACTTCAGAAAACTGGGTTTCCTTAGGCCTGAGCCCTGATTTGAGAAAGAAGCCCCCCAGTTTTTAGCTCAACAATAAGGAGTTTCATTGCCACTGTTTCTATAATTGCAGAACCCCAGCACAGGTATTTAAGAGCCACACGCCACACCTGCGGGGGTGAGGGAGGGTTCTTCTTAAATTGGGTCCTGTGAACCCTCCTTGTGGGGCTGTGTGTGTCACAAGGCCTGGAACAACCGGCTCAGCACTGAGGCCCCATGGAGTTGGATGTTCCTCATAGACTTTTTAGAGTTTGTCCTTTATTGAGTGTTTATTGCATGTCAGGCACTGTATGGTATAGCCTCCCCATGTCACAGATGAGGAAACAGGCTCAGAGGGCTGAGCGGCATGACCAAGATTACTGAGCACACACATGGCAGGATTGGGAGTCAAACTTTGATAAATCAGATGCTAAACCCTTACTCTTAATTAACATTGTTGTCTTCCTGATCTTTTATAGCAGAGGCTTTCAAACTTTTCGGACTTCAAACCACACTAGGAAATTCATTTTACATGTTCACATACTATATCTATAACAATATTTATATATTTACAAAACAAACTTTTCATGGAACAATGTACACCTATGCATAAGAGATATCCTGAAAGTTTCTATTCCATCTTTTCCATCTCATTCTATTCATGAAAACATCTGTGTTGATTCGGAGTCGCTAATATAATTTAATGACCCACCAGTGCGTTGTGACTGACATTGGAAAATATTGCCTGTGAGACATGCAAACCCACTTGTCAGAGCTGTGCTCGTGGACAGCGTGTCCTGTCTGCTCTACTGTCGGGGTGTGTGGGGAGGCTGGGGCAGTGCAGATACTGACTGGAGAGTGGTCTGTAAACACTGGGGTCACCGGAACCCCGAGAAGAGGCTGACTGGAGGGGAGGGGAAGTTGCTAATTAGGCTTATGACAGTTTGTGCGTCTCAGACTGGAAACTCTTCTTTCTTGCTGGGGTCATGGTCACCTTCAAGGTGTCTGCCCTGAGGTCCTGATCATCTCTTTCGGGTTTTTAATAAAAGACTGAAAAAAATGTTGTGGGTTTTAACAGGCTCACTTGCTTCAAAATATAATATAGGATCCAGATGTTTGGATGTTGGAAGGGATCTTTGAGGGACTGAGACAGACTTGGAGTGTTTTTCCAACATCCCTGCCGGTCGTTGTCCGGCCCAGGCTCCCTCTGCCACTTGGCTGAGCTGCCAGCCCACAGAGGAAGTGGGAGCTCACCGTGTGTCAGGCCGCCTGTTCCACTATTGGACTGCTTTAAATATAATTGGCTGAGACAAAATCCAATGCGGTGTATTAGCTGAGCACCATCTATGTACCAGGCCTGGTGCCAAGCACCAGAAATACAGACTGATAGTCATGCTTTCTGTCATCAACTGCTTGGTGAGTAACATGGAATACCTGTTGTCCCATGTCCACACCACTGCTCCTTCATTACAGGTCTGTTTAGCTCATTCATTTGTTCATTCATTCATTCATTCATTCAACAAGCATATACTGATGATCTGCTCTGACCAGGCAGAGGACTAAGCCTGAAGAAGGTATCATGTCCCCTTCCACCCCCACTGCAAACCTTCTCTTTTTAAGGTTCACCATCTGTAATTTCTCTAGTTCTTCATATGTTATAGTATTTCAAATCTCTGAGCCACGGATCTCAGAAACCCTTTAGTTGGTCCTTGGCCTTCTTAAAGTCCTGTAGCACCAGCATAATGGGAATAGAATACATTTTTTTAAAAGTTTTAAACCGAATATTTTAACTGAAATTTTTTGGCAGGCTTTTGTATGCAAATGACACTGCAGAACATTATATTTAGGAGACGTTATTAAATTAGACACACATGACACATGAATATGAAAAGACTTTCAGTAGAAGAAAAAGAGGGAGTTTATTCCCTCCAAATTTGACTGTGGCTCTAAATTCTCTTCATTAATGCAAAGTTCTTTTGTCATTCTGACTGTGGGACACTGTTACCAAACCTTGTGGGAAATATCAAGTTCCAAAAACATGGAGGAAACAAGTATTTACTGGGTCCAATGTGAATGTTTGGTCCATATGAAAATGACCAGGAAGACTATTAGATGAAGGTTATTTAATGATTTCTGGTAAGTCAGTCTCCTCCCATAAAATATATCCAAAGTTTTTACATTAAGAGACTTCCATGGGGAATGAGCATTTGATAGTTTATCATTTAAATTAGGAAGATACCATCAGATTCTGCTTGAAAAGTTCATCTTTTACTTAAGACATTTTTTTTAACATCTTTATTGGAGTATAATTGCTTTACAATGGTGTGTTAGTTTCTGCTTTATAACAAAATGAATCAGTTATACATATACATATGTCCCTGTATCTCTTCCCTCTTGCATCTCCCTCCCTCCCACCCTCCCAAGACATTTTTATTATGCAACATTTGAGACATACAAAAACATAAAGATTACTGTGATAAAAGCCTGTGAATATATTATCAGTGTTAAGAAATAAGTGATATTTCATTTATGATTAAATTAATTTATTAAGCCCTAAACTTTTAGATTATCCACTCAAGATATTTGGTTAAGAGAGAAGGTTAGCAGGGATGGCTATCAATTTTCCCAATTTGAAAAGCTAATTCTTAGGTACTATTTGATTTGTCCACATTTTCTTCCTTTTGGAACTTGTAAATTTTTTTTTTCACTCTCTTTTCCTTTTGGCTTGTAATATACTGACAATGACATTACATATTGCAAACCCACACATTTATCAGAGATTATGATTAGAGGACACTTTTATAGCAAAGATCAAATATAACATGGTGTCATCATTTACAAATAATTATAGAAGATTTTCTTATTATTTATTTAACCTGATCTTTAGGGATTCTAATTCCTGATCTATTTATCATATGTGTTTTTATCACACCAGAGATAATACCAAACACTGAATAACTTTTATTTATAAGAATTCTTAGCAATATTTATAGTCTACATAGATACGAAATGAATAGATAAACATTTTTCTATGCTACTTCAAAGGTTCAGTAATTTTCCTTCTTAAAGACATTTAAAAATATGAAATCAGTCGTCTTAAATGTATTACCACTACAACTCAATAGCCAGTACTGTCATGATTTGCAAAGAGTATGACTAAGTTAAATCCTAAGCATGGTGAGGACTTTCTTATACATCAGAATTGTCACCCGTAGTGTTGAGGTCTAAGTTGTTACTCATCTTTGTGGTATAATTTTCCCTCAACTTAACAGAGATTTACTGAGCACCTACAACTTGCTGGACACTAAGCCAGGTGCTGAGGACATAGAACTGTCCTTCCCTTGATGAGTTTAGTTAGAGAATCCTCTTTAGCCAGAGTGTGCGATTTTGCACTTAACCTCTCGAGAGTCAGTAGTTATCAAATATGGTGTGTAAGATGAACAGTGTAATATTGTTTTGAACAGTGAGGATACCTTAGACAGAACCTCATGATCGAACATAAAGAAAGAGTATAATTTTGATGTGTGGTTGGTAGAATGACTGTAACGTAATGTGACTTAAACCTTGGACGTCAATTGTTGTTTCAGTTCTTTAAATATACCTGATGTTTTATTTCTTGTGAATGTATTATTTAGATTTACATATTAAAAATGGATCACAGAGGTACTAGTAATTCCTTTATATACGTTTATATTTACGTGTATATAGATATATATGTATGTATGTAAATATATATTTTACTATTGGGATTAGTAATTCTTTTCCCTTTGTGGAATTTTCTGTACAGTGCTCTAGTACTGAAGTCTTCCCCTTGCCATCATATTGTATTATTAACTGAGCTGTAGCAAGTCATAACGCTGATTTAAAAGCAGTTATTAAGTAAATGAGGTAAAGCTGTGGTTTTCTTCTCTCTTTCTTTGGGGTTTGTATAACATTGTAAGAGAAGTACAAACAGTTTCAACTACATACTATAGTATCTGTTTTTAGCGATGTATGGGGGGATTGCCTATATTTTAGCTTTTACATGGGAAAATTTTGCTTTCCACTTTTTTTGGACATTATCCTCTAGGGAGATTTCTTAGCTTGAATTTGACATCACCATCTCTGCTTACTTTAAATCTTAAGGGACCTGAAAGAAATGGTGTTTTGAACCTGAACACTTAAATTTTCTCTGGCTTCCCCAGGAAAGCTGTGAGTCTGGGAAGAGCAGGTTTGAGAAGGAGAGGGAGAGGAGAACATGTATAATCTTTATGTTGGCATTCTGCATTATTACATAAAGGTGCAGTTAGTCCCTGGCATGTGGTAGGAAATAGAGAGTACTTGAATGGGAAATGGGACAGGGAAATATAATTCATTTTCCTAGCATAAGTTTATATCTTGGTTTCACTTTTTACAAAGTATTGTAAATTCCCAGAACAATAAAACAGAACCAAATTAAAATATATGCAATATAGCAACACTATCAAGCTAAATAGAATTCTTAAAAGTCATTTACCATTTGGAAATTATTAGCACCATTCCCCACTCCACTTGATCCTTTAGACTAGAGAACTGAAACGGATACTAGACAGAGTATGGGCCTGTGTGTGTCTCCTTTCTTATAAATTAAATTTGCCAAACACTATGAAAGGGCTTGGATGCTCTGAGAAGAATGTAGACACCACTGGTCACTGAGCTCTACTTATCTGAGAGCCAGTGAATCCTCAGGTTGTGAGAAGATGAACATAATAGGTGAATAGACAATAGCAAACTAAGAGAAATAAGCATGCCTAACGTTTAGTGTTATAATTAAACCAAAGTTAAAGTTATAGGAATACATATTTATGACTTACACATAAACTTATGATTATTGTGTTATATGCTACTTAGTAACAAATGGTAAGCAGTAGATGACTGTAATTATTATAAAATTTATACAACCAATCTAGAAAAGTGACTTTGAGATCCTTCCTTGTGAAGACCCTGCATCTACAGGGAGGGCCAGATCTCTTCCTTCTGATGTGGGGCCTGCCGTCCAGGTATGAGTGAGGCTGGATGACAGATGGCTCTACCGAAGATGCTGGCAACCAGGACTAAGGTCTCCAGTCTCAGCAGACTTGAGAAGGGCAGCTCTCTCCCATGGTAGAAGCTGTCCCCTTCCACTGAAGAGCAAATATTGAGCAAAGTAAAGATCAGGTTGTGAAAAGGAGTGGTGGGAGGGAAGGAGTAGGCAGGGGACCCGGGAGAGTGCAGCCCAACAGCTATGGACCACGAATGCTCCTTTGTTTGTTTCTCCAGGGATGCTGTCCCAGGAGGGGGATGAAGGTTGTGAGGTAAAAGAAGGCTCCTATTCAAGTATTTCTTTGAGAACTCCACAAATTATGTGTGTGTTTGCTCAACCAGAATATATACCCTTGAAGGCCTAGACAAGGAGGAATATCAATTATTCACTTCTAAATGTGAATTAATATCTGTACTTGACTTTCTAGACTCCTACCTAGACCATGGAACCCTGTCACAGAGGATGCGATGGAGACTGTATTGAGGGGCTTTGGACCCCCAGGAGATGGAGGGAAAAAGCACTGCATCAGGAGAGACCCGATGGGTCAGAAAAATGTGGTGAAGAGAATAAAGAAAGGAAGGTGGTAGGAAGACAAGAAGAAGATTGTGGGTGTGACCTGTGAGCCTTGACTCACACTTTGCAAAGTTAAAGTGTGTGCAAGGTGTTTATGATGGGCTTGGCCTGCAGAGAGGCACACTGCTTGGTGGGGATTACTATGGGAATTTAATTGCCAAAGAAGTCCACACCAGTCAGACTTACATGAGATAGACTGATGCTTCAAATGTCAGTTTCTTCATTTATACATAGTAAGAGCTATATATTTCTGACCGGTGAGCCATCAACAAGGTCTTTCTTCAAAGGTCATGTTGTCAAAGGACCTGACAACATGTCCTTCTCCAAAGACCCTTTGCTTCTTGGTGTTCTGTAGTCTTGTTTCTTGCCGACAGCCCGGGACTGCTCTCTGTGTTTTCCTTACAATGCATGCATTCTTATTTGATCGTAGAATGTCCATTTTGCTAATGCATTCTGATAACTGTCAGTTTATTCCATCAGAGAGACAATGTCTAGCTTAATTAAGGCTATCATTGATCAAAGAAAGTCTTTGGTCTGTGTTGTTTTTTGGATTAGCCTGATTTTTGGACATCCTGGGCTTTAGTGCAGAGTCAAAACCATGTTATTTATGAAGCCATAGTGTCCTGACCTCATTTTAATGACAATAAAGCATTTACATGTGGTGTCACATTTGTTACCTGCAAGTTATTGTTATTTGCAAGTCACCGTAAGGGGATAAATGCATATAATGCTTCACACTTTATAAAGTCACATGATATAAAATGAGTTTTGTTTTATGCACCCTAATCTATATTATATCCTATGCATTCTCTTTTATTGAAGAACACACATAGTTCATAATTAAGAAAAACTGGAGGGAAATCGGTATGTTTTATGATCTGCATGAAGTTTTTAATGTAATTTAAGAAAAAAAACTATCAGTGCTAAAAATGATACTTCAAAGATAACAAAACATTCAGAACATAATGGGTTACTAAATTCCCCCAGAGACCCCTCTGTCAGGCTGTCTAAGTAGAATATGGTCCCTGACACACTGAATTCACGTTGTGGTGTGTTTCAGTGGGGTTATAGGGGGAGGATCACAAGTGAATGCCATCATCATCTATTAACAAAGGGTGGCACCATGGCTTATCCTGAAAATCCGGTTCTGAAGGAGCCGCCACACCACGACAGTCTGCGAATACAGACACTGACTTAAAGAAAAGCACAGAAGTCCTCTGGCATCCTCAGTAAGCTCGGCGGCACTCATATGCCCCCCATGCCAGGCTTCCATCTTCTGTGGTCCACGGAGAAGGGTCCTGGAGGACAGAGGTGTCTGCCCCCTCGTCCGGGGAGAAGGGCCCCACCTTGGGTGGTGGGTCATTGGACATTGTCATGAAAGAGGTGAAGGGGTAGGGGGATGGGGTTGGGTACCCCTGCATGTGGTACAGATCCTCCAGTGTGTGCAGAGAGTAGGACTGAACCCCCGCTAGGGGGGCCGCCCAACCGGAGCTCCTGTGCTGGGCAGTGCTCCCCGACTCTAGCTGGGAGAGGCAGCCTGTGCTGGGCGCCAAGCTCTGCAGGGCATCGGCCGGCATGGGGTCTGGTTGGCCGAGGCCTTCGGGCACCATCTGCTCCCATGAGTCCCTCTGAGGAGGATGGAAAGATCACTGGGGTTAGTCATTAGGTGATGGTCTGACGTGGGTAGATTTCCTTCCCAACATAGGGTGCTGCTGGCCCATGTCTTCCAAAGCAGACTAGGTGTCCTCCCTCTGCTGTCCAAAGCCTCCCTATCAGGCAGCTCTCCCCTCTGGTGTTTGACATCAGCAGTGGGAGTTTTAGTTCCTTTCTTACTCTAGAATTAGATTGTGTGTGTGTGTGTGTGTGTGTGTGTGTGTGTGTAGAGAGAGAGAGTCCTTTCCCCAGAAAACATTAAATGTGAAGATAATAAAATGAACATTTTGACAGCGTTTCATCATTTACTCCTGGAAGGAGTAGACCCTAAGCTACACAGTGGGCTTCTGAGAGGGCTAGGAAGGCTACCTGCCCTCAGTGAGCAAGGGGGTAGAGCCTCATAGGCTTGGAGCTGGAAAGATTTGGCTTCAGTTCATGGCTGGGCCACTTACTACCTTCCTGATTCTGAGTATTTCACTTTGTGCATCTGTAAGATAGGGCTTTAATAACTATACCCTGAGTTGTTGCAAGTATTAAATGAACAAGTGCACATAAAAGTTCCTGGCTGTAGTAGATACTCAATAATGTTAATTCCTACTCTCCCACAGCCTGTTTTGTCTAAAATCCCATCTCCAGAGATTCATGACTTTGTGGTTGAGGGCTTTACAGTATAAGAAATTTACTAGTATTCATTCATCTTTATGAACTCATCTCTGGAAGGACTGCGAGAGAACAAGGTTCTAGAGGGTAGAAATGTCGTGGGAGAGGGGAGGCAGGGAGGGGGAGGGCGAGAGGAGTCCTGATGCGCCTGCCCTGGCTGACAGCCTCGCTGTCTGCGAGGTAACTTCAGTGCTCTTTCCTTATGCACGGGAGGAATAACGGGGAAACATCTGGCACAATCGGTAGAGTATTAACAAAATGGATATATATCCTGTTTTATCAGTCGTCCCCGCCCAAATCCCTAGATAGAGCTTCCTGCCGCGTGGCTGGCACGGATCTTTGAGGAGGGTTCCCTGGGCGTGGATCCTGGCATCTCCCGGGGCGGCGCAGAGCAGCCTCCCGGGGGTCTCCGGGGCCAGCAGACCTGGTTGCTAAGCACATTGGCTGGCCAGGGCCGCGGGAGCCCCGACGTTAGTGACCCCCTAAACTAAGCCTCTGCATACTCACCAGCACGAAGTGTGCAGGCTCGCTGGGGAAGGGCAGCGGCAGGAGCTGTGGCAGGGGTGAGGCGCTGATTAGGGAGTCGCTGTTGGGGGTCAGGGCCGTGGGGCGGTGGTCCCCGTAGAGCTCCGGGAAGTAGGAGTCCAGGTGGGCCGGGTGGCCCTGCCCTGCCGAGGACTCGCAGGCAATGTCCTTCGCCACAGTTCGGGTGCAAGCATTGTTTGCGAACTGTTTACTGTTGTGGAAGTCCGAGTCGGTTAGGAGGGATCTCCTGACACCATAGTAACCTGACATCACCGGTGAGCCTGTTGCCAAGGGGAAAACAAACGGGCAAAAGTTGTTTCCTTGGAGGAAGTCAAGGCATCTCTGTTGCAGCCAGGTCTCTCCACGTGTGAAATGGTATTTCCAACGCAGGCCTGACGCCAAGGCCAACATTTAAATAGATAAATGTCTTGAAAGGCATTAAATATAGCGGCATTACCTCTTTTAACTGGTCCAGCCCAAATAATTCATACATTTAAAGTTCGCTCTGCCTTTGGGGATAAGTTCACTTTAGATGGAGCAGTAACTGTTCAGTGTCTCTCACTTCTTGTGCACCTTCAATGTGCCAGGTGCTGTGCTAGGCGCTGTGCTTATTCTATCCCTTTGGGCTTAAGGAGATAGAATAAGAAGCCCTTGGCATTTACATTTCATCTAATGAAGTATCTTTCACAGCTTCTGAGCTCTGTCCCCATAGATACAGGACCGTTTGCAAGAGGCTGCTTCTGGGACATGTTATGTGAGACTCAGCATCTCTAGATAAGGTGAGACAATAACCCCGCCCCAAATCAGAGGCAGGCAGTACTCTTCTTCTAATTTTTTTGTACGCTGGCCGTGACTTGCACCTATTAGGCACCAGAAACGGCTGCTTGCTTTGCTTCTGTGAAGCAAAGTTAGAGGACCACAAAAAATGTTCTCTGGCTTTGATGAGTCTGGTGTTATTTGCTGCCCTCTTGTGGCCACGTTGAGTCTCTCACTCAGCTCACCTGGGCACTGCAAGCGAGAGAAGGGAATGCGTGGCACAGAAAGCTCCCCTTGGTGGAAACCTGGAGAGGCTGAAACTGAGAAGAATCTCATTTAAGGTAAGGCCAGTGAAATAGTCCCAGAGGAGAAGAGATGTGTTTGCTAAAGACTTTCTGATCTCGTAGCTCAGTTGTAGCAGGAAACCCTTCATCACTTAGAACGTGGTCAGGAGCATAGACTCAAGGGCTGTAAAACTGATTTTTTTTTTTTTCCCAGCTGGTGGTGGGTGTGATCCAATTAGCTAAGACCTACTCCCTCAGGTCACAAAGAGGCTGAGCTGGGAGGATGATGCGGGTGCTTGTCTTTGTCACCTTTCCCAAACACAGTGGACCGCTTCTGAGCTTTGTCCCTGCCCACCCTGCCCACTCTTCCACAGGGAGAGAAGACAAACTCATCAAGACCCTCCTTCTTATTACACTGACTCAGTCATACATGACTCTCCAGACACAGCACTTTGGCCCCTGCCACCTGATGTGGCACTTCGTATTATGCTCGATACTCTCTCTCCTGAGTTACAGCCCTCTTTCCAATCCATCTGCAAGCTCCATGGGGGCAGAGCTTAGGTCGTACACATTTTCTGTAAACCCAGTCATATAATACTGTGTTCAACAATTACATGTGAATTTATTCATTCATTCAGAGGAAATCAAAATTCCCTGTAGAAACTTAAAGCACAATTCCACTCACTCCACTTTCATCTTAAATTCTATAGCCCCAAACTTCTAATCTGCTCATGAATTTGAAAGCTGCAGTTAGAGGTTTCATTGTAAGCATAATTCTCCAGAAAAAACATCTGTGCAAGTGAAAATTAATACCAATAAATAAGGTTTCGTTTCATGCCAGGAATTTATATCCACAGTAGTGGTTAAGGCTGAGAACAGAATGAAGAATAAGTAAACAAGGCTTCCAGGATCTCATGTCTGTATTTCCAATTTCCAAATAAAAAAATACAGAGAAAAAAACCCTTTGCTTTTTAAGCATGTATTTTTCTCCCTAAAAAGAGGAAGAATAATTCTAGATGATAACAGAGGCTGCAGAAATTTTCTTCTGTAGAATGGAGCAGATACAACCAGATTCCAGCGACAATAAATATGATTGGGAAACACAGCATAGAGACATTCAGATATGTGGGATCGTCTCCTGCTCTTACCCCCTCCCCTTTTCCAGCTCTGAAGATTACCAAAATTAGTGAGAAACCGTATGCCCTTCTGAGTTTGGGATCTGGAAGGAACATGTGTGTGTGTGTGTGTGTGTGTGTGTGTGCGTGTGTATGTGTCTACGTGTGTATACACACACATATGAGAGTGCCCCAAATTATTATTAAGAATTCTCCTATTCCATCCCAACAGGAGTACTTAATGAGACATATGTATTAAAATGAATGTAAGATGCTTAACTAAGTGCCTGGCATATAGAAAGCACCAATAAATAATTGTTATTCCACCTGCCCTCAGGTCTCTCTCTTTCTGTTCTGAAGCATGTGCATAATCTATCAGACCACAGTGCCAGAATCTTAAACATTTTAAAACTGTATCAAGGGCTTAATTGATATTGCTTTTGCCCAATAAACTTATGCTGGATGGAATGCGTTCCAAATTCAGGAATGACTGAATGAGGTCTGCTTTCCCTGATTTTACATTTTAAAAATAAATGTTTTAAAGCTTCAAAATTTTGCAAGTGCTGTAAGGCAGCTATGAAAGAATGGAAGCCTAAATGCCTGATTTTGCTCAAAAGAGAAGGAATTGCCCCTTGAACTGCAATACTCACCTGACATCGGGCCAAACGGAGGCTGAGTAGAGCTGACACTGCCCTGGAAGACAGAGGGGGCACAAGTGTTTTCTTCTTTAGTTGCAAGTTTGAACTTAAAAAAAGTTTAGGAATACGTTCTACAAGCTTTATTTTCTGCTACTAAGAAACATTTTAGGAGAGGTTAGCTTAGAGGAGGGTCAAATGAGAGTTAAGAACACAATACCAGAAAACAAACAAGGGACAGAGAGAAACCAACGTTTTAGATTCTGATAAACTTGCCAAAAAGCACAGTTTAGATGAAATAATTTATCTTTTTTTCTTTTTTACTGTTTGTGTTAATATCCTTCATCAAATAGATATCAAAGATTTATATAAATACATACATACATGCACACACGAATATGTTTGTATTTGGTTTTAAGATTGAATGGCCACTTTTTAAGCTGTCTGCCTCCATGTTGAATGGAAGCTTCACTAAGGGTAGAGACCTTGACTGTGACTTGTTCTCAGTGTCTGGAACAGAGTGTGATCCATCATAGACACAATAAAAATATGTGGAATAAAAATAGGCGTCAAAGATCCTGCAGGTTAGTGAGCATAGGAGGCTGAGGGATGTTGTCGGTTGAATTATGTCCCCTGAAAAGATATATTGAAGTCCTAATTACCAGAACCTGTGAATGTGAACTTATTTGGAGATAGAAGGTTTGAAGATGAAACTAGTTAAATTAAAATGAGTTCGTCCTGGAGGATTGTGGGCCCTAAATCCAATATGATTGTTGTCCTTATAAGAAGAGGAGAGAGACATGCAGAGACACACACACAGAGGGGAGAAGGCAGTCTGAAGAAAGAGGCAGAAATCTGAGAGCTACAACTTCAAGCTAAGGAACACTAAGGTTTGCCAGTAACCACCAGAAGCTAGGAAGAGGCAAAGAAGAATGCTCTCCTAAAGCCTTCTGAGGGAGCCTGGCCCTCCGACAACTTGATTTTGGACTTCTAGTCTCCAGATTTGTGAGACGGTAAATTTTTATTGTTTTAAGGCATCCCATTTGTGGTTAATTTGTTACTGTAGCCCTAGGACACTAATACAGGGAGTGACTGATGATGAAACAGATAATTCAGTGTAGTGTGAGTAGTGGCATTGTAGAAGTAAGGTGGGCTGAGGTGGACACCTAAGCCAGTATTAGGGATGGGGTGGGAGACATATCCTGGAGGAGGTGATGCTTAAGTTGAGTGCTGAAGGAAGAGTATCCAGGTGTGTAGAGTCTTAATATATACAAATGCAAGCTCTGGCTCCAAGATACCCAGGAACAATGTTGCTGTTGTAAAAGGTGAGTCCTCAACATCTAGTTCTTCGGATTTGAACACTTAGTCTTGACCTTAATAATCCTACAGACTCTCAAGAGTTGCAAGAGAGTTTACAGAGAGTCTCATTCAACTACCACTCAAGGCTGAAATACTCTCCATGTTATCAGCCCTGGGTGCATTTAGCCTATAGTGGTGGAGAACTCAGCACCCTCTGAGAAAGCCTATTTCTTCTTTGGGGACCTCCAGCTGTGATAAAGTAGGCTGAAAAGAGTCATGTTCTTCATTCTAATCTTGGTCCATACAGAATAAGGTAAACCCTTCTTCCATACATAGCTCTTCAAATATCTGAAGATAACCCATCATTTCTCAACTGTCTTAATCAGTCTGGGCTGCTAGAACAAATACCCATAGACGTGGTGGCTTAAACAACAAACATTTCTCCCAGTTCTGGAGGCTGGAAGTTTGAGATCAGGGTGCAAGTAAGGTCGGGTTCTCTGGGGGCCCTCATCCTGGCTTGCAGTTGGTTGTCTTCTCACTGTGTCTTCATGTGGCACAAAGAGAAATCATCTTTTCCATGTGTCTCTTCTTATAAGGGCACCAATCTCATTCATGAGGGCTTTGCCCTCATGACCTAACTACCTCCCCAAAGGCCCCATCTCCAAATACCATCACGCTGGGGATCAGGGCTTTTTTTTTTTTTTTTTTGGATTCCATATATATGTCTTAGCATACAGTATTTGTTTTTCTCTTTCTGACTTACTTCACTCTGTATGACAGCCTCTAGGTCCATCCACCTCACCGCAAATAACTCAATTTTGTTCCCTTTTATGGCTGAGTAATATTCCATTGTATATATGTGCCACATCTTCTTTATCCATTCATCTGTCGATGGACACTTAGGCTGCTTCCAGTGATGAGGACTTTAACACATGAATTATGGGGGTGGGGTACAAACATTCCATCCATAACCCCAAACTGGAATTGTATCTTCTTCAGGCAAAATGTCCTCCAACCGTTCAGAAGTAGCACAGTATTTGAGAGTGAAGACTCTGGAACCAGAGTGTGTGTTTGAATCCCAGCTCTGCCTCTTGTTAGCTGTGTGATCTTGGGCATATGAAGAGTAAATGTGATTTTATGTGTCAAGCACTTAGAATAGTTCCTGGCTTAGAGTAAGGAGGATGTAAGTATTAGCTATTATCACTCAGATGCATTTTTATGTCGCTTCAAATCTATGGTATATGCCTCTAAACATGTTTTCCTATTTAATAAGTTAATACTTTGTTTTTTTGTTAAATTTAATTTATTGACATATAGTTGATTTACAATATTGTGTAAGTTTGTACTGTACAGCAAAGTGATTCATTTATGCATATATGTTTTTTTAATATTCTTTTCCATTATGGTTTATCACAGGATATTAAATATAATTCCCTGTGCTATACAGTAGGACCTTGCTGTTTATCCATTCTATATATAATAGTTTGCCTCTGCTAATCTCAAACTCCCTAATAAGTTAACAATGGCAAATGGCAGAAGGAAACTCGTGGGCATGCAGGGTCAGAGATGGGTGTAGGTCAGGGTACTGTGATTCTTATATGGGAAGGAAAGGAGTTACTGATTAACTGTAGAAGCACTTGTGTTTGGGCACATTTTCCCATGTTGCCAGGGCCCATGTTATCCAGTGTTTCCCTCTGATTGCCAGCTCTGTCCATCTGGGTCTTTCCTCCGAGGCCTGTGCCAGGGCCCATTCCCTGTGGCTTCTGCCTCAGCCTCCTTCACTGGGTAAGCAGGCTGTGGCAGGATGGTAGCTGTCCTGGGTGCTGCCTGGGGAGATGTCCTGTTGCTCTCCTGCATCTTTTCCTCCCTACCTGCTCCCTTAAACTGCTCTGACCAAGGCTGGGGCCAGGAGGAAGGCTTCTGTGAGATGCAGTGCATATGCCCAACCTGATGGACAGAAGTATCGGCACCTGTCAGCCATGCACTGGTTCATCAGCTGCTGTGGCTCTGCCCTGGCCTCTGCCTGAGGCATGACAGAACTCAGTCTGTGCCAACACAGCCCCTGCAGCATCTACCACCAGTAATGCCACCATCTACCACCACCAATGCCACCAACAGTCTTCTTATACCCCTTCTTCATCTTCTGCCCAGTTTTAATTATTACTGTGGAATTGCCAGGACTGTACCTCCCACCCCAACCCAATTTTAATACCTGAAGACTCTACAAAGCTTTCATAATTACTAGCCTAGTTGATTTTATTTATTATTTGATGAAAAGAAGCCTCTTGTGTTTGTTTCTCCTGCATACTTTTGCCCTTTACCTGTTGTGGAAAGTAAACACTCTATTTCCATTCTTTATGGTTAGTCATAAAATTTTACCTGCATATTTAACAAAGACAACAAGCAGTATCTTTTTAAAATAATTTATTTATTTTATTTTATTTATTTTTGGCTGCATTGGGTCTTCCTTCCTGTGTGCAGGCTTCCTCTAGTTGCGGAGAGCAGGGGCTACTCTTCACTGCAGTGCACGAGCTTCTCATTGCGGTGGCTTCTTTTGTTGCGGAGCACGGGCTCTAGGCGTGCAGGCTTCAGTAGTTGCAGCACGTGGGCTCAGTAGTTGTGGCTTGCGGGCTCTGGAGTGCAGGCTCAGTAGTTGTGGCACACGGGCTTAGTTGCTCACGGTATGTGGGATCTTCCCAGATCAAACCCATGTCCCACTCATTGGCAGGTGGATTCTTAACCACTGCACCACCAGGGAAGTCCCTACAAACAGTACCTTAAACCTCCCACTGACAGACAAGATCCTTAGGACATTAACTCTTATTGCTCCTCTCCTAATTTACACGAGTATGTATTTTCTTGTATTTTAGCTTGTTTCTTTTTATTAAACCTCCACAAATTAGACTTCATAATTATTTTTATCATTTTATCAAGTAAATCTGTATTAGATTTACTTACATGTTCATCATTTTCTTTGCTTATCTGTCCTCCAAAATTTTTTTCTAGATTCAAGTTTCCTTCTTCTGAAATAACCCTTTAGAAAATTCCTTCCCTGTAGGTGGTGTTAGTGGTAAACTGTTTCAGTTTTTTATTTATCTGAAAATATAATTTCTTTTTCCCTGTACTTAAAAGATACTATTTTGGGGTTCATAATTGTAACTTTACAGTTATCCTTTTGTCAGCACTTTAAAGATAGCACTCCATTGTCTTGTGGCTTCCATGACTGCTGTTGAGAAGTTTGCTATTAACCTTAAACTTACTCTTTGTAACAATCTTTCTTTCTTTTCTGACTACCTTTTTAATATACTCCCTTTGTCTTTATGGTTTTTCAAGTCCATCTTATTTTACCTTGGGGTAGATTTTTAAAATGTATTCTGCTTGTATAGGGTGTGCTTCATGTGGCTGGGGGTACATGTCTTTCAGAAAAGTTTCAACTATCCTCTACTTAAATATTGCCTTGCCTGTATTATCTGTATTCTCTCCTTCTGGGTCTTCGATGTATGTTAAATCTTTTACTTTTATCCCCTATATATTCTTAACTTTTTGTTACTTCCTCTATATCCATGATTCTATGTTCTATATTTTGGGATAGATGGGTATAGATTTCTTCAGCTCTACATCCAGTTCACTAATTCCTTCTTCAACTGTAGCTAATTTACTGTTTAACACAAACATTGAAATTTTTTGGTATCAATGATTAGATATTTTTTCATTTCTAGAAGTTCCATTGATTTTTAAAAAATTTTGCTTGGTCTTTTGTTGAGTGTTCATTATGTATTATGTTATTATTTATTTTGTATTTGGTAGTTCTAATATCTGAAAGTCCTGAGAATTTAACTTTATTGTTTATGCTGACTGTCATTCTTAGTGACTTGTTTCCTCATGCATTTGGTGATCTTTGATTGAAACTCATATCTGGTTGACCTTAATCTGTGAAAATCTGGGTTCCTAACTTGAGTTGTGCTTCTCCAGAAGAGTTATGCTTATATTTCTTTGGAGGTAGCTCCCTTCCAGGTTCCCTGTCCCAGGTTCAGCTCCCCAGTCTTGGCAAAAATAGCTCAAGAACCAGTCTTCATGTATCAGGCTAATTTGAACACCCTTCCTTAGGGGAATCTGCCTTTTTGGTGTGATCAACTTCTCTTCATTCTGTGTCCTTACTTCTGCTCAAACATTTTCCCCACCTTCCATGCTAACCTTCAACCCAACCCCCCCTGCCCTAAACCCCCTAGCTTTGGTGATTTCCCTTACTTCCAGTCAGCCCAACAAATTAGCAAAATTTGTTTTATGCAGGATTCTATTTTGTTTTGGGTACAAATCTCCCCACCTCCAGACTGTTGACTATCTGAAACAGAGTCAAATCCCTAAGTATTAAAACTAGAAGTAGATACTGTCCTGTTTTAACCACAGCAGCTTTTATTTTTAACTTTTTATTTTTCTATGACTGCCAACATTTTCCAGCAGAGATTTAGATTATAAATAAAATTCATAAGCACGCACTTGTAGTAATTTCATAAGCACACCATTAGGCACATGACCAAATGTGTTATACCTACTAACATTTAATTATCACAACCACCCCAGAAGATAAGTAATGCTATTTTCATCTTGATGAGTAAATTGAAACAGAGAAAATAACTCGGGTTCCCCTGTAGGTAGGGTTGTTGTTAGTGGTGGTGGGTGGGATCAAACAAGGAACTTTCTGATTCCAGAGCCTATTTCTTAACTACCACAGCATACTGCCTTCCAAGAGCTTTCATAACTTGAAAATAAAAGTCAGAAAACTTCATAGTTTAAAATATTAGTATAAAGGAGACTTAGGGACATTCAGAGAGATCATATAATTACATAAAAGCTCACAAAGAACTAGTGAGATTTGTATTTCCCTGTGTGTAAATACTATCCTGGGGGGGCTTCCATGGTGGCGCAGTGGTTAAGAATGCCTGCCAATGCGGGGGATACGGGTTCGGTCCCTGGTCCGGGAAGATCCCACATGCTGCGGAGCAACTAAGTCCATGTGCCACAACTACTGAGCCTGTGCTCTAGAGCCCGCGAGGCACAACTACTGAAGACCACGCGCCTAGAGCCTGTGCTCCGCAACAAGAGAAGCCACTGCAATGAGAAGCCCGTGCACCGCAATGAAGAGTAGCCCCCGCTCACCGCAACTAGAGAAAGCTCACGCACAGGAGCAAAGACCCAACACAGCCAAAAATAAATAAATTAAAAAAATAAACTACCCTGCATGTATATATGCGTGTGTGTGTGTGTGTGTGTGTGTGTGTATATATATATATATATACATACACACACACACACACACACACACACTCTTTAGTCCTTCAGTGGATATTCTATTTTTGGGGAGGGAAGTCAGCTTTATTAAGGTATAATTTACCTGTAATAAAATTCAGAAATTTTAAGCAAAAAATTTGATAAATTTTGACCACTTTAACAAACTCTTATGACCCACCACCATGATATAAAACATTTCCATTTAATTATTTATAGTTGTAATTAGTGCTGTGCTCTCTATGGTGGCCTGGGAAATATTTAGATGGATAAGTAATATAAAAAGCAATGATAACACATAACTTCACAGAACATAGACGAGCTCTAAAGGGCTTATGTTGGGACTGGGAAGGATTTCACTGGATAGATTTTAGAGCTGGCGTCCCAGATTTATAGGTTGAGAAAGAACAGCTTAAAACATGAGCCTTCGGCATGCACACTAGTTATCATTGCTCATGTGAAGGGAAAACACATTCCTTTTCACCTTGTTCAAGATATCGTATTTGGGACTTCCCTGGTGGTGCAGTGGTTGGGAGTCCGCCTGCCAATGCAGGGGACAAGGGTTCGAGCCCTGGTCTGGGAGGATTTCACATTCCACAGAGCGACTGAGCTCATGCGCCACAACTACTGACGCCCGCGCGCCTGGAGCCCGTGCTCCACAACAAAGAGAAGCCACCGAAACGAGAGGCCTGCGCACCGCAGCAAAGAGTAGCCCCAGCTCACCACAAATAGAGGAAGCCCATGCACAGCAACGAAGACCCAACTCAGCCAAAAATAAATAAATAAATTTATTAAAAAGAAACAAAGATATTATATTCACGCAGTTGCATCTCACCATACTATTTCTCCAGAAGTAGTATTGAAATTAATATCGAAAAGCCCATAAATTTTGACCAAGCGAGATGGTATATAATTTTTATTTTGCATACTGCAAACAACAGGATCCTGCAATGCCAAGTAGCCAAATTTAGAGGTTTACATTTGAATGAAATTTGCCAGTCTGCAACTTCCTGTAGCTAACACAGCAGCCTCACAGCTGCCCCCAAATCCCCTCCATGAAAATGAGTTAATTTGAACCAACAGGTCACCATGGTAGTAAAGTGATAAGATTAGGAGTTCAGTACATTTATTGTCATTTTTATGACCCTATAATATTTTTAGATGCCAACCTAGTTGAAGGACTATTTTGAAATGTACTAAGGAAAAGAGCTCCAAGTAGCATAAGCTTTTTCACACTGCTGTATATTTTAAAAATTCTGATTACATAGTTTGAAAGTGTCTCTTTAAAATTAAATATATTGCTATTAATGTTTAAATAAAAATCATAGCCACTTGTGAATAGCTGTGATCCTTCTTCAAGGAATTCACAGTATATTTAGTTTTTCATTGTCATCATATCTATGGCTGGGAGAGAGGTGGAACTGATGAAATACTGAACATTTTAAAACCATCTTTTAATATCTGTTTTGAGACCCACCATAAGTCATATGATTTTCCTCCAACTTTGAAATGAATGTAAAGTTAATGCCAGATATAATGCTGTTAGCTTTTAAATGGACACCTGTGTTAGGATGGAATACCTCCTTCCTCCAGAAGAAAATGGGCATAGAGAATTAGATGCCTTAGTTAATGTGACAAGTATGTAGTAGAACTGGGGCATTCTGATTGGTGTGAAATTTTATACAGTGACTAAACTATACCATACCTCTTCTAATAAATCTTACTAGTTTTGCAAAGTTTGAAAGAGGTTTTTATTTATGGACCCATTATCTGAGTTACTGATACATAGTAATTTAATCATAAATAAGAAAAAACACTTCATAATGAATAGGAACTACAGTTTTAAGCATCTACCATGTTCCAGGTGCTTTATATGATGTTATCTTATTATAAAGTAGATATTACCATCTCAAGTTTACAAAAGAGGAAACCAAGCATCAGAGCAGTTAAGTAATGTGTCCCAAATTATCTATTTAATAAATTACAGAACTAGGATTTAAACCCAAACTCTCTGACTCTCAAATTTATTCTCCTTTAACCAGTAGGTTCTGTGCACTAGCCCTTCCACCAAACCAAAGATATTTACCGGGCATCTCTGATAATCTAGGCACAATGCTGAATGTTTCAGGTGTTAGAAAAAATGCAACAAGGGCTTAGATTAGTATCTACTTAGGGACACAAGCCATTTGTGGTGGATTAAATATGGCCAGAATTACTTTGCAGCTCTTCCCATTGACAAGTTAGTCTATCTCTATACCCCTTGAATCTGGGATGGTTTTGTGACTAATAGAATGTGGCAGAAGTGATGTTGTGTGAGTTTCAGAGTCTAAACTTCAAGAGGATTTGCTGCTTTCACCTTTGCTTGCTTGAAATTCTGCCTTACAATTTCCTCTTAAAAAGTCATTCTAGGACTTCCCTTGTGGCACAGTGGTTAAGAATCCGCCTGCCAATGCAGGGGACTCGGGTTCGATCCCTGGTCAGGGAAGATCCCACATGCTGTGGAGCAACTAAACCCATGTGCCACAACTACTGAGCCTGCGCTCTAGAGCTCGCAAGACACAACTACTGAAGCCCACGTGCTCTAGGGTCCATGTGCCGCAACTACTGAGCCCGTGTGCTGCAACTACTGAAACCCGTGTGCCTAGAGCCCGTGCTCCACAACAAGAGAAGCCACCGCAATAAGCCCGCACACTGCAAGGAAGAGTAATCCCCGCTCGCTGCAACCAGAGAAAGCCTGAGCGCAGCAACGAAGACCCAAAACAGCCAAAAAATAAATTTAAAAACAATTAAAAAAACCCCCAATGTATTAAGAAAAAAAAAAAAGTCAGTCTAGCTTCCTGGAGGATGAGTGAGTGTGTGGAAGCAAATCCAGGCACTCTGCTGACAGTCAGCACCAACTGCCAGACATGGAAAGAGACATCCTGGACTTTCTGACAAGGCTGGACCTCCAGTTGAATGCAACTGCATGAGTGCACAGAAGTACACAGCCAACCCACAGTATTGTGAGAAATAATAAATCATTATTATAAATGACTAAGGTTCAGTGGGCTCTTATGCAGCAATAAGTAACTGATAGAGACACACCCAGGAAAAAGTAACTCATGGTACAGAACAGTATGTACCTAGTGTCCAGGTGCATGGTCCATGCTCTACATACTCTGGAAGTGAGAAAAGGGGCAAATCAATGTGCTAAGGATTTGAATTTGGCACTGAAAGATGAGAGGATGCAGAGGAGAAAGGAAGCTCCCAGGTGCAAGGAATTTTGTGAACCAAGCACAGATATGGAAAAACATGGCTCTTCTTCAAGGAATAACAAGCAAGTTGGTTTGCCCAGAGCAGAAGTTTCACTTAATTGATTAAATAAAACTATGTTGTGGGGACTTCCCTATCGGTCCAGTGGTTAAGACTTCGCCTTCCAATGCAGGGGGTGCAGGTTCGATCCCTGGTTGGGGAGCTGAGATCCCACATGTCTCGGGGCCAAAAACCAAAACGTAAAACAGAAGCAGTATTGTAACAAATTCAATTCAAATTAAAAATGGTCCACATCAAAAAATCTTAAAAAAATATATTGTGTGCCTACTATGTATCAGGATTGTGGTAATTCCCAGAAATACAAAGAGGAATAAGGCATGGATTCTAAGGGAGCTCACAGTTTCAAAAAGAAGAGAGTTGCACAAATATATATGTAATTGGTGCAGTAATAAAAACAAGGGTTGGGAGGACTAGCATTTTATGAATACCTGTTTCATGCCACATTCTGTATCAGGCACTTTACATATGTGTTTCATCACTTTTAGTAACAACTAACATTTGTGTGCTTTATATGCTCTGCAGTATGCTAAAGATTCACACGCATTATCTCATTAAAGCCTTGTCATTAACCAATGAAATAGACTGTAGTAAGTTATTATCTCTAGATTACAGATTGGCAACTACTAGACAGTATAAGGACTTGTCAAGGTCACAAAGCTAGTGAGTGGTATAGGCTGGATTCTACTAGATCTACTCTAACCATGATTTAGTGCAGGTAGGGGGAGGAGGTTGGGGTTAGGATGAGGGTAGGGGTGGAGGTGAGTTGCTATCTTGAGGGATGACTGAACGTATCATACTGTAGGTGATATATGAATCCCTTTTTGAAGGATGAAAAGAAATCAGTAAGCAGATAGGATAAGGGGCATTGTTGTTGGGGAGGAAAGCAAAGGCTCAAATGTGTGGACAGCATGTCAGAGACAAGGAAATGTGTGCAGGAAGTGTGCAGACAGGGAAACTGGGGAGAAGCTGGAGGAGGGGGCAGGAGTCAGGTTATAAAAAGCTTTTTTGAGCCAGGCTGAGGAGCTTGGACTTTGTCCAGTAGCAGGCAGTGGTCCTTTAGGTGGTTCTTAGCAGTGTAGATGTGCTGAAAGTGGCATTCTAGGAAATTTAATCTGGGGCTGAAAATGATAGGTCAGAAATTGTTGGTGGGGTGAGTATATGGGCTATTGCAGCTGAACAGATCCAGTGATACAGGTCTGAGGAGCTCTCAGTAAGGCGGGATTTCAGGAGGCCAGCAGGGGACATTTATATCCACCTCTATTTGGCTTTGTGTTAGAGCCTGGCGAGAGCTGATACTCTCCCTGTGGGTGCTAAGGGCTGCTGGCCACCTGTCCCAGTTGTACCAATTCCCAGGGCTCTTTCTCTCTTTTCTTCTTTATCCCCATCCTCCCCACTGATATCCGTGTGTAAAGAGGGGCCTGGCATGTCTCCCTCATACTGCCCTGTTTACAGAGGAAAAAACTCTACATCCTTAAGTGATTTAATAGGGCATTGTGTAGGTCCAATCCTAAAGCCTATAAGAATTTGTGAGGAAGGAATATTGAAACATATATCCTTAAAAACATTTACCTTGCATCTATAAAGCCTAGATTATAGGGGATTTATCTCACAAAGAAAGAGTTCTATTTGTGCACCTTGTTTGCAATGTCACCACTTCAGGTGACAGCAGGGACTATGTAATTGACATAGATGGAGACATGAAAGGATGAAGTGCTTTACTTAGTGCCTTCAAATGTATAGAAGTGAAATGAAGACTAAAAAAGGTCTGTTTAAATTCTCTCTTGGGGGACAGGAATTCACCATGAGAACATTATTTTATGCATTTTTGTAATAGTACATGTAAATATCTAAGATTTTATGTTCATTAACTTGGTGCGACAGCTTAATTTCTTTCTAATAAAATATCATAGAGAAATTCTGGAAGACAGCACATAAAACTCAGTATGGTGACCCTGGGAAGTAGAACGAGGGGATTGGTAGGCAGGGAAGGTCAGTAGACTTCTATTTTTTATTTTATATTATTTTATTATATTTGAAATTTTATCATGTGTTACTTTTGTAATTGAAACAACCAGTTAATAAAAATTTAAAAAATAGAATTTAAGTCATATCTTTATTGTAAATCTCAAATAAAAAAAAAAACAACTGTGGTTCCAAGTGTCTTGCATTTCTGGTATATGAACTATTTTATGCCCTTTGGAAAGTAACACTGTTTACAGAATTCCAGATTTCTGACAGTTTCTTGAAATTTTACTGTTAAAACTCTCCTGCTTGGCACAAAATTATGTCCAGGCTGCCTTTTGTGGGAAAGTGGTTTCTGTTGCTTGAGTTACAAAATGAAACACTTTTTTTTAATTTAACCCCTGGGTCTTGGTGTGCCTTTGGAATGCTATTTGTATTTATGTAGCTAAGTTAGAACAACAGGAGCTACTGGGATGCACATTAATAAATGGTCCTGTACACTTTGGCCAGAGCAGAATCTGCAGAACTTCAACTCTGCCAGATGGACCTGCCATGGCTGTTTCACTGCAAAATCTGATTATTTTTGCAAGCTGTGTGAAAGGATTCACCACCAGGAAATGTTTTAGATTTCATGATATTAAAAAAAACCCTACAGAATCAATAAGACAGCTGAAAAAATAAGGTGCTTGCAGAAGGTTTGCCTTTATTATTATTATTATTTTTAAATTTCTGCAATTGCGAAGGAGCAGGTGGTTGGGTGGGGAACATGGACAGCCCTGGAAATGCAGTTCAGTTCTCCAAACAGGCGGGACCGTGGACTAATTAAAGTCAGACAATGGGCCATTTTGAAAGCTTTAGATAAAACATTAATTCAAATGAATGCCAGGGATATAATATGTACTTATGTATTAAAACATTGGCATTTGGAGTTTACAAGGCATTGCCAGCTCAGAAAATGCTTTTTTTCTTTTAAAATTCTTTCTGGGCTCAGGAAGGGGGTTAGTTGGCAACGTTAGCAAGCAATATGCAAGGCACTGCGTTATGAGAGTGAGTGAAAGGTTTGGGGGGACACTCCCAGGGTAGACACTGATCCCATTTATCAATAACTGTGCAAACATTACAGATGAATGGATCCTTCTGCTGGCAATTCAGAAAAAAGTAGCAAGGGCAAGCGAGATGTACTCATTAAGGAAAAATTATAGTCTTCCTAAGAATTTGATAAACACAAAGAGCATGCGTACTTCTAAAATATAAAAAAAATATATATAAGAAAACTAAAACATTAGCAAAGCAGAAAGATACACTTTGGGCCATCTGATGACCATTTGCTGTGCCCAGGCAAACACGAAATTCTTACTAAAGCCAGAACACATTGTAGGAAGGGCTCTTTTATGAAAGTGGAAGAGATGAAAAATAACTTTTATGGTAAACTTTTAGAAATAATAGAAGAGCATGAGGATTTCTTGTAATAGCAGTAGTACAGATAATTTGCACTTCTGTGCCTTCAGAGCTTGCGGATGCCTCTGACGATGGAGTCAACAGAACATACATGTGCTCTGTTTTTACGCTTGGCAAGTACAGTGAGGGCTGCAAAGGCTGTGATTTCTTCTTTGAACTTATATATGGCCAACTGCCTAAATTTAAAGCATGGATAAGCAGTGTGTGGGCTTATTTACGTTCTGCCTCTTTCTTTCTTTGAGGTTTTTCATTGTTATTTAGCACCACAATTAGAATATCAAAGAGAAGTAGCACAGTATAAAATTGTCCAAGTTTTAGGAGGCTTTGGGGGTTATATCTTGATTAAAATTAGATTTTGATGTTAGTAAAGGCTTCCATCTGTCTTTAGCATGGAATTCTATAAACTGCCCAGGAAATGAGACTATTGGTGGTCCTTCTCTCTCCATCTTTTTCCGTTTGTTCATAAGAGGGTAAGAGCAGAAGGAAATTGCCCTCCCCTTTCCTTAGTGGTTATTATATTTATTCAGAGTATGCATATGATTCTTTAGTGTGTGCAACTGTGAGAGAGTGCTGGACACCACGTAGGCTGCGAGAGCACCTAAGAGGTGTATCAGCAGAGTCAACTGAGCTGGTAAGCTCTGCATTTCCCTGGTCTCGGGGATCTTTTCCAGCCTTCAGAAGGGAGCTGAGATGGTCTCCTCCTCCTCGAGTGGGAGAAGTGACATATTACATCCTGCCCCAGGAGCAAGCCATGTGATACCAGCCTCTCAGGTCAACTCGGCAACTTTCAGAAAAGAAATCACACCTCAGCAACAGGCAGAGCAGGGCTATAAGATTCAGGCAAGAAGAAGAGGTCAGAGTATAATGGGTTGGCCGAGGCAGACCCTAGAGAGCTCAAGCAGAGCAGCAGAGAGGTTTCTGCGAGGTCGGTGTGGTGTGCTTGGACTCTGGCTCCGGAAATGGTTTCCTCTTTTACAGGGAGGGCTAGATGCCATCCAAAGCGCAGGAGAACAGGGGTTCCCGAGTGGTGGGGAATGGCAGAGAGAAACTACACTCTGGAAGCAGGTTCTGGGACAGAGCTAGAGATAGGTTCTAGAAGGAAATTGAGAACTTCTGTGTCCAGTTTCTTCTAAGATGTCCGGGTATCAGAGGAGAGGAAGGTCCTGGCTCTGGTTTGGGCTGGGTGTGGCATCATCTGAGCAGTCTATGGAATTGCTGCAGAGACGGACAGGGATGAGGACATATGGTTGAGAGGGAATGAAAGCATGATGGGGCCAACAGAATGTATGGAGTGTGAAGGGTGAGCTCAGCACTGAGCAGAGAACCCGAAGCAAAGTGGTTATTCCTAAGATAGCCCTTCCTTGGGCCAGAAATGTAAACTTAAGAAGGCAATACTACTTTAAGTAAAATAAAGACCTGGGTCCAAATCTAAGCTCCACTGATTCCTACATGATTCTTAATTTTGTCATCTGAAAAATAGGTATGAGTGTCACCCTCTTAGGGCTATTGTGTTCCTTGTTGATAAGTGAAATTTACTTTCAAATGGATAAATGAAAATATTTGTAAAGTTTCTGTTTCAGAGCCTAGCAGTAAATGATAGCTATTATCATTAAGAATTCTTATTTACCCCAGAGAAAATTGAGGTGATGGAAGGGAACTCAGGCTCAGAAGTCACCGCAACTGTCCTACCCATGCCAATCTTTGACCAGATATCAGTGTAGAATATTTGCACTCCACATAATTGTTCTTGTGCTTTATGTGGTTTTTCTGTTGCCTATTTCCCTTGCAAACTCAATTTGCAAACTCTTGTCAAACTAGAAGAAATATGATTTATCTTTTTCAGAATAAATAAGGGATACAGCTTAGCTTTGGTTAGACCCCTCAGGTCGGGGGTAGGGTCGAACATGTTTTGGGGTCGGGAAAATCTAGCAAAGCAGAAAGATAAGCAGCTGTACCCAGTGGGTATAAGGGAGACACATCAAAAACACAGTGAGTACTGGTCCCCTCCCACCCATATCATTCATAGAATTATATGATCCTTTGTAATTGAGGAAATGTAGGCTTAAAAAAGTAACTCATTAGGTCAGTAAATTGAGAGCAAATCCTGATCAAAATGTTAAGACTTTTATTTCCTTCTTCCTGCCGTTTGAAGTTGGTGTTTTCATAAAACAGTCATCCACGATGGGTAAGTATAATACGTGGTTTGTTATCCAAGACTGGTTACATATTTGGAGATTCAGAACTGCAGGATGGGAGCAGTTGAATCTATCTTAATGAAATGTACCAAGTTGGAGCTTCATCTCTAGCCATCTCAACCCGCAGAATGGAGGAGGGTGGTATTGCTGAGTCAGAATAAAAACAAAGTTGCTAACTGTCGCTTCCACTATTTTGTTGTTTCATTGGCTCATAGTGAATCAATTTTTCGAACCTACAAAAGTTACCCAGTGGTCTTTCTCTGGGTCGATTTATTTATACTCTATTAGAATTTGTAGTAATGGATTCAAAGTATCTAATTCCCAAGGCTGCTGTTCGGAGCTCACCACCAACTGTGGGTGTCTGCCTTTGCGCAGCACACTTGCACGATAAGTAACATTTATCAAATGCTACCACACTCCAGGTACTAGCAAAGCCATACAAGCTGCCATTTGCTGAGCACTTACAATGTGCCATGTACCAGCCGTATCGGGGGCTTTTTATACCTTATCTAATTTAATTTTCATGACACATCTGTGGTGGGTATCACTCTCTCCATTTACATAGGATGAAACAGAAGTCCAGAGAACTTCTATCACCTTGATGCAATAGAGTCAGATCCTCACTCTGTCAGACTCCAAAACACAAGCTCTTAACCGTTCTACCCCACTGCTGTTTCTCCTGGGCTGGAGGCTCCAAAAGGAAAAAAATGGGAATAGCAAGAAATTAGCCAGTTGGGGGAGAGATTTAATAAAACAAGCAATTATCGTGCAGCATAAGAAGTATTTTAGCAGATAAATATGCCGGAGGCTCTGGGCATGGAGGGGAGTGTCTGGGAGACCTCAGCAGGCAAGACTAAAACTAACTTTTGAGAGGTCATGTCCCAGGCCAGGCCTCCTGACTTCCTCTTCACTTCTCTACCCTATGCACCAAGTGGGTCTATGCACTGCACATCACAGAGTCTCTCCTCTCCCTCTGGACCATCACCCAGGCCTCGTGTTCTGTTTGGACTCTACCCCTCCTCACTGCTCATCTGAGTTACCATCTTCCTTCCAAACTTAGCTCAAGGCTCACCCTCCTCCAAGAAGTCTTCTTCCATCTACCCTGTCCACGCCCTGCTCTCCCCCTTTTCAACCTCCATCTTGTTCACTGAGGGTCACTATTATGCATTTGGCACTTGGAAACCAAAGCCATTTTTAAATTTTTAATCACTTATTTCATGTATAATTCTTTTTTTTTTTTTTTTTACATCTTTACTGGAGTATAATTGCTTTACAATGGTGTGTTAGTTTCTGCTTTATAACAAAGTGAATCAGTTACACGTATACATATGTTCCCATATCTCTTCCCTCTTGCGTCTCCCTCCCTCCCACCCTCCCTATCCCACCCCTCTAGGTGGTCACAAATCACTGAGCTGATCTCCCTGTGCTATGCAGCTGCTTCCCACTAGCTATCTATTTTACATTTGGTAGTGTATATATGTCCATGCCACTCTCTCTCTTTGTCACAGCGTACCCTTCCCCCTCCCCATATCCTCAAGTCCATTCTCTAGTAGGTCTGTGTCTTTATTCCTGTCTTACCCCTAGGTTCTTCATGACATTTTTTTTTCTTAAATTCCATATGTATGTGCTAGCATACAGTATTTATCTTTCTCTTTCTGACTTACTTCACTCTGTATGACAGACTCTAGGTCTATCCACCTCACTACAAATAGCTCAGTTTCGTTTCTTTTTATGGCTGACTAATATTCCATTATATATATGTGCCACATCTTCTTTATCCATTCATCCAATGACGGACACTTAGGTTGTTTCCATCTCCGGGCTATTGGAAATAGAGCTGCAGTGAACATTTTGGTACATGACTATTTTTGAATTATGGTTTTCTCAGGGTATATGCCCAGTAGTGGGATTGCTGGGTCATATGGTAGTTCTATTTGTAGTTTTTTAAGGAACCTCCATACTGTGCTCCATAGTGGCTGTACCAATTCACATTCCCACCAGCAGTGCAAGAGTGTTCCCTTTTCTCCACATCCTCTCCAGCATTTATTGTTTCTAGATTTTTTGATGATGGCCATTCTGACTGGTGTGAGATGATATCTCATTGTAGTTTTGATTTGCCTTTCTCTAATGATTAATGATGTTGAGCATTCTTTCATGTATTTGTTGGCAGTCTGTATATCTTCTTTGGAGAAATGTCTATTTAGGTCTTCTGCCCATTTTTGGATTGGATTGTTTGTTTTTTTGTTATTGAGCTGCATGAGCTGCTTATAAATTTTGGAGATTAAGCTTTTGTCGGTTGCTTCATTTGCAAATATTTTCTCCCATTCTGAGGGTTGTCTTTTGGTCTTGTTTATGGTTTCCTCTGCTGTGCAAAATCTTTGAAGTTTCATTAGATCCCATTTGTTTATTTTTGTTTTTATTTCCATTTCTCTAGGAGGTGGGTCAAAAAAGATCTTGCTGTGATCTATGTCATAGAGTGCTCTGCCTATGTTTTCCTCTAAGAGTTTGATAGTGTCTGGCCTTACATTTAGGTCTTTAATCCTCATGTATAATTCTTTCTCCCACAGCTGGACTGTACATTTCTTCAGCTCAGTGAATTTCTTACATCACTTGAATTCTAATGTTCCTTCACTGCAGTATTTAATAGCACTAGTATTGATCGAACACATACCATGTGCAAAGCTCTTGACATATTAAACCTAACCTTGCAAGGCACGTATTATTATCTTCCTCTGACACCAAGATTAAAGTACCTTTACAGTTATCATACAGTTGACAAATGGCAGAGCTGGGTAGTACATTCAGGTCATCTTGATCCAGAGCCCATACTCTTCATCATGCTATGCTGCCTGTGCCTTAGATGAGAAAATTCTGTGAAACTAAGTGCTGAAGATTCCCAGATGACAGAGTGATCTGAAACTTCAGCTCAAGGATGCTGCAGCCTGAATATGAGCTAGTTCTCAGAGATTCAGATCTACTTCAAATCATAAGCAGTGAGATGTGAACATTTGAAATATGAATAATAAAGAAGATAAGGGGATGGGATAAACTTTTTAAAGTTTGAGTATTAAAATTGAATACTGAAATGAGAGGAATCAAACTCTACTTTTATTGACAAGGACACTGAGGCCCAGAGAGGAGAAAGGAATTGCCAGAGACCACTGACAACCAGAAGGAGGGGGTTCAAACAGACTGAGGAGGCAGCAATTTCCTTTGGTGCAGAAGAGGAGTCTCAGATGTGTTTTCCAAAGTTTCAGGGAAATCAAAGAAACTTTGAGATGCTGTAATATACAGTTTCCAATTGTCTACTTTCATTTTTTAATACTTCACGAGAACTCCAAATGCAAATCACAGATATGGACATCATGTTTACACTCGGTGATAACTGAAATGCACATGTCATTGGTGCCACAAAACAGCAGCTGGATATGGAACAAAACAAATCTCTAACTAGCAGTCCTGATGGAAAGACAGACAGTTGTTACAGATGGAGCTGGACAATGTGCATCTGTTCTACAGTTAGAGTTCACTGACCTCCCAAGGAAGATCAAACACTTTCATATAATTTATGCCATAAATGCACTATATGGCTTCCATTCACCTTCAGTTCTTCCAGTTTTTTTCTATCAGTATGTACTATTGTCACGCTTCTTTCTGTGCTTACAATGTTTTACTTCCAAAAATAATTAGGAAAGATTAACCAAGACACCTAGCTGACAGTATGGCTTTAAGGTTAGTATAAAAAGAATCATGCCAAGTGGAAATAGTTAGATTTTGGTCTGTGTATGTATATTATGTATAATTCAAGGTTGATATGATGCAAATATATTTCCCACTTGGGATATTGCTCCTCAACATTTCCCTCAGATCCCTCCCTCGGATCTTCTAAGAACAACCAGAAATCGTCACTTGTTTTTCCTCATATTTATGTAGGATATTAACTTAAAATCACTTTCATATCTATTTCCTTATTGTTCTTCACTCTAGCATTTTGATGAATGAGCAGAGCAGAATAGCTATGAGGGTGTCCATAAACCAGTAAAATGGATTAAATATCAGACCCTGATTGCTAAGCCTATTCTTAATTCCCCCTATATTGCACTGAACTCCCCCATTCCACTACTCAATTTTAACTCCAAATTTGGGTTACTGAGCTCCATTTCCTACTTAGAAAGTTTAGAATTTTTTCCCTCATGCAGCTGTTTTATAGTCAATGATTTTAAATGAATCTTTATGATACCTTGGGAAAAATTTGATTAGAAAGTTCAATAGCTTGCAAATTGTTCATTGAATTTCAAAACAAAATGAAAAATTGTGGCCATTAGGCTTACTGCCTCTTCTTCTTTTTAATTTTAGTATACATAACTGAGAGCTCACCGAATTTTGTGATATTATTTAAAATTTTCAATGATCGGTTTTTATGGAATGTCATAGAAATAGTGTAATTGAAAACAATGCAACATAAACTTACATCAAAAGTCTAAATACATATCTTTTGGTACCAGATGTTGGTGAGTGGCTCATATTTTTAATGATCTGGTCAATAGTATAGTAAAGAATAACCCAGAAAAATTTGAAAAAGAAAGAGGAAACGATTATTTAAAAAGATATCCATGATAATAGCTGTGGAACCACAGGATTATGGCTAAAATGCACACAGTGGTTTTAAGTCCAGTATTTGGTGAAAGTTTCTTTTTTTCTTTTTCTTTTTTTTTTTTGCGGTATGTGGGCCTCTCACTGTTGTGGCCTCTCCCGTTGCGGAGCACAGGCTCTGGACGCGCAGGCTCAACGGCCATGGCTCACGGGCCTAGCCGCTCTATGGCATGTGGGATCTTCCTGGACCGGGGTACGAACCCGTGTCCCCTACATCGGCAGGCGGACTCTCAACCACTGTGCCACCAGGGAAGCCCTGAAAGTTTCTTTTGATGCAAAGGATTTTTTTCCCCTTTGATTCCTACTGCAAAAATGTGAAAAACACTTCATGGTATAGAAAACAGATGTTCATGAGAGAAGTTGAGTCAACATAACCCATGTAAACTTATTCAAGTGCTGTCATAAAGAACAGAGCAGCAATTTGGGCATCAGATAGACACTTCCTAGAGAGTACTTATCTGGGGGATGTAGTTTTCATAATATCTGTGTACTAGTTTCTTAGGGCTGCTGGAAAAAACTACCACCACCTGGGTGGCTTAGAAAGACCAAAATTTATTCTTTCTCTCTCTAGGGACCTCGAGGGGAGAGTCCACTCTGCCTCTTCCAGCTTTGGTGGCTGCCTACCTGCCTGCCTTCCTTGATATGTGATATCTGCCTCCCTGGTCACATGACCTCTTCCTCTTTTGCGTGTCTCTCAAAACTCCCTCTTATAAATGTGGCACATATATACAATGGTATATTACTCAGCCATAAAAAAGAATTTAAATTGAGTTATTTGTAGTGAGGTGGATGGACCTAGAGTGTCATACAGAGTTAAGTGAGTCAGAAAGAGAAAAACAAATACTGTATGCTAACACATACATACACTACCAAATGTATAATAGATTGCTAGTGGGAAGCAGCTGATAGCACAGGGAGATCAGCTTGATGCTTTGTGTCCACCTAGAGGGGTGGGATAGGGAGGGTGGGAGGGAGATGCAAGAGGGAGGGGATATGGGGATATATGTATACATATAGCTGATTCACTTTGTTATAAAGCAGAAACTAACATAACATTGTAAAGCAATTATACTCCAATAAGGATGTTAAAAAAACCCCACAAAAACAAAAAAACCCCACAATTCTTCCACATTAAAAAAAACAAGAGTACATGGGATTGCATTTAGGGATCACCTCTTCCAGGGTAAGTGGAAGATCCACCCAAGATCCTTAACTTAATCACATATTTTGCCATTTAAGTCGACATTCACATGTTTCAGGTATTTGATGTAGGATCTTTGGGGGTCCAGTTTTTGGCTTAGGATAATATCTATGGTAAAACAGTGTGGTAGGGCCTCCAATCTCCTCAAGTTATCCTTTGACTGGTTATTACCCATGTTATCAGTAGCAAATTTTGAACACGTCTAAGGATGGCTTTCCTATCTAAACTTACCTAAGATATCAGACTCATTGTCACCTAGTGAACTGGTATGAAAAAGGGTAAGGAGTGTCAGTATTCCTCATGCCATTCGAGCCCTGTAAGTGCTGCCAGTAATGTGATTCTACATGACTCCTGCTCATTGAGTTGTGTTTGACACAGGGACAGAAAAAGTCCTTGAGAGTCAGTGATTAATTAATATGATGTCTTTCTTGGGATTTTCTAGAATAGTGGTTGAGATGAAAGAAATAGACAGTAAAATCAATTCATGGAGATACCTAAAGTCCAAATAGCCATGTAATGGGACTATATGCATTTAATTACCCAAATTTAAAAGGTCTTTGAAATGAGGACGAGAGTAAGATACCAGCAGTGAGACACTGAGTAATATGTGAGAACAGGAAGTTAGGGCTGAGTTCATACTGCCTGTGTACCTGATGCCTGAGAAGAACAACCATAGTTAGAGCTGGTTTGCACCTTTCCAGTCCTTTCTATATGATGATATTTTCTTATGCCTTCATTTCCTTTGTTTGCATGTGCTGTGGTCTGAATGTTTGTGTCCTTCCCAAATTGATGTTGAAATCCTAAGGCCCCATGTGATTGTATTAGGAGGTGGGGCCTTTGGGAGGCAACTGGGTCATGAGGATGGAACCCTCGTGAATGGGATTAGTGCCTTTATAAAAGGGCCCTAGAGAGCTCTCTATGCCCTCCCATCATGTGAGGATACAATGAGAATTCTGCAACCCAGAAAAGGGCCTTCACGAGAACCTTACCATGTTGGCAACCTGAACTTGGTCACCAAGCCTCCAGAACTGTGAGAAATAAATGTATGCTGTTTATAAACTCCGCTGTCTGTGGTATTTTGTGATGACAGCTCAAACAGATGAAGACAGCATGAATCAGAAATGATTCTACTCCAGTCCACATTGATCTTTCCCTTTAGAAGGCATATGGAATTGGCAGTCAGAAGACCTGCCACTTGCTAACTGCAACTTGCAAACAATCCCTTCCCTTCTTTTGTTCTCAACTTTTTCATCTGTAAGATGGAGAATGATGTCAACGTCAATCTCATAGGAGTAGTGTGTCTATTGAATGAGATAACACACAGGAAGTGCACTTTAAACTGTGCTTATGCAAATAGTATTCCAATCTTCATAACACGTGGCTATGCTGCCTGGTCCTTTGTCTTCAGCATTCAGTGTAGTGCTTGGTTATATGGTCTTTTATTTTTTAAATGTATAAGTGTTTTCCTTTCCGCCATTGTTGTTTAATGGCACAGACCATGTATCACATGTTTCCTGTACCCACTTTTGTATAACATTTGCAGTGTCACTGGGCCAGTAGCAATAGCTCAGCAACTTCTAATCTGGGTAGAGATAAGAACCTTGGTTATGTGTGGGGTTTTGACAGTTGCACTTTGCTGTGTGGTAAATTTCTTATATTATGATGTGCAAAGAAATCACCCAAGGAGCTTGTTAAGAATGACCATTCCCTGGCCCCAGACCAATAACTCTATGTTAATAGACATGGAACAGGGACCAGGAATTTGCATTTTAAAATTAAATCAAATAATATGACTTATTGTTAATTATGTTTATAGTGTTATATCTTTTAAAAAGTAAAAGCATCAAAAAATAGAGAAAACACACTCTTCGATAGTCGCAGAGCTTAAGTAAGAAATCATGTTAGGTAATTTTTTAATAAAAAATATATTTCCATCCACCATTTGGATAGGTGCCTCTTTGTCTTGTTATGCAATTCCATCTGGCACAGTGCCCTATTACTGTATGTGTGTATGGATGACGCTGCCGAGGAGGGAATTATAGCCTCACATGGGGCAGATAGACTATCTGTTCCTTGACTATGAAGTTATCTTCATTGCGCCTCTTATCTTCCCAACTGACAGTATGCCTGGAACTTTTGCAAGTTTCACAATTCTAGCCATAATAGTGGCCAAGCAATCCACGTTACATCCATGCCGCTATGGTTCACTTAGAGTAGACTGAATTCTCTGTCTCTTTCTTTTTTCCTCTCTTTCTTTCAAGAGACTAGATTTGTATGGATGTTTTTAACTCACATTCCAGATGATTCTGAAGAAGCATGAGGAGAAACATGGCACTAGGAACAGACAAGGAGCCAATTATTCAGATTTCTCTTTATCAACTAAGCTCCATTTGAACTAGAAGAGAGGAGGTGGTTTAAAAGAAAGGAAAGCCAAAAAATGTGCAAATAAAGGATGTTCTTAGATGGGAGGAAATTGAATCTGGAGTTGGTTCATTTGAAACAAGTCCCAGAAGTTTGACTTTGGAGCAGTGTTGAATATGGTGCTGACGTTCTGGGCAGAACACACTGGAAGAAGCAGTTCCCACTGTGTACCAGCCCCTGTGCTCAGTGCTGTATGTGGTTGCCTCCTTTATTCCTGGTCATCTGCTCTCCCCCAGCAATGCAGGTGAGTAATTATATACACAACTCGATAACCAACTGCTATTTCCATTCAAGAATCATTATTGGAGATTTGGGTGTAACTACTTAAACATTTTAGGTATAGAGCAGAGCTATTTATAAAGACAAGGATGTCAGATAGAGATTTTAGACTTAAGACAACTCCTACTAAGATGTTTAAATCTGATTTTGCACGTTATATAGAAGACGTTTAGAAGTTGTCTCTATCAGATTTAGAATAACATGTATATGAAGGTCAGCATTATTCCCACCAACTGAGCCTTTGGTAGTTCATGACTGGCAGAAATGAAAAAGTCAGGACTCATGATCATTTCATATCCACTAGCTGAAGTAGCCAGCAAATAAGTTCACAGAGCTCTTGGAATCCTTGCTTATAGATTAATTATATAGTGTGTGCCAGTTAAAGGGGGGCTTTGCTGTGGAGAATATCAGACTCAAGAGGTGAGAGATTGGTGAGAAGATAAAGGGAGAGGGGAGATAATTAACCTTAATAGGACTTAAATACCCAAAGACTTCAGAATGGATTCAACTGAGACTTACATTAAATCTTGAGTTACTTGTATGCTTGGATCGTTTTTCTGCCAGTAGATCTTTGACTGTGTGCTTCACTCTCACGCCTTGATACACTCGTTTGCTGTAGTCTCCTGGGACTTAGGCAAATGGAATAGTAACAATCAAATGTGGATACTATAAGTAGGTTAACCTGTCCAGGGTTAATACTGTGATGCTATTTTCTCATTAGAATGATAGACTTGAATTTGAAGTGGCTTCAACACAGGTCATTTAGTCCTATCTCCTGATCCTTGACAGAAACTGATCCAAGCTAAGTGAAAGAAACACTATTCCATCTTTTACGTATTAGCCACTGACTTGGGAAAATCACAATTTCTCAGCCCTGTTTCCTTCATCTGTAAAATGGGTTTAATAATCTCTCTGAAACTGACTGCAGAGTTACATAAGATATGCATATGAAAATGTTGTGAAAAGTACCAAGTTAAATACAAAATTCCTGTACAAAATGAAGGAGAGAAAAAAACTAGGTTCCAAGACAATATATTATTCAATTCAAATAAAGCCACATGCAAACTGATTTCAGCAAAACAAAGTTATTTGACTGATCCTTTGGGTCTTATTTTGACAGGATTTGGCCTATATATCTTTTAATTAAAGAGGCTTAAGTATCTCTTTCAAATCAGCCTCAAATTTAAAGCTAAATGATCTTAATGTTTGTTCCAAAGGAATCTAAGTGCTGCTCTTAGAATTGTGTGTGATGCCTTATTTTTTGGGAAAAGCCTGAGGCTACATTTATTCATCGATAATTTATTGAGTATTCTTTATGTGTCAGGCATTGTGTCAGAGCTGGTAATACAAAAGAACATGCCATCTAGTGGGAGGAGAGAAATACTTAAAAATAATTATAATGCAAATGTGCAAAGTACAACAAAAAGTATGCCTGAATAGAATACTCAGAAAAACACAGAACGTGTCAATTTCTCTTGAGGGTGGGGAAGGAGTTAGGGAAGGCAATGTGATAGCGGAGGTAAGCAGTGTGTATGATGGTAAATGAGTAAGAACATTCCAGGTATAGAGGGCAGCATGGGCAAAGTCCTGGAGGTAAGAACAGAAGGAGGGAGAAACTGAGCCTGGGGAAGGGAAATGATCAGGGCGCAGTCATGAAGTTTCTTGTAGGCGAAGGAGTTTGGATTTCATCCTGTGTGCAGTGAGCCATTGGAGGCTTCCAAGCATGGTAGTAGTGTGGTTAGATTTGCATTTTAGACAGACATTTCTAGCAGCTGTATGAAGGTGGATTTAGATTTAAGAATCACAAAGCCACAGGGAGAACAGTCAGGAAGATTCTAGGATAATTCAGGCAAGAGATAGTGGGGTCTGAGTTGTGGTTGATAGGAGGGCAAGGAGAGGACAGATCTGGAAATTATTTAGACGTAGGAGGGAAAGGAGCAGGAAGATTCAAGGCTGATTCTCAAGCTTCCACCATGGGATTGGTCTGGGTATATAAGTTTCAGAGACATCATAATGTTGATAGTAAGGAAACCAGGAACGAGAATGAACTCTCTTGGAATGTTTGAAAGGTAGAGTCATAACAATGGCATTGAGGGAAAACTTATGCATCTGGCATATTAGGATAAATAGACCAGGCTACTCTCAACGGCTGAGATCAATATCCTGGGAACTCCTACAATACTGATTCCTGACACACTGGTTGGGAAGCTCTGGACTAGATGGTTAAAGATGGAAGCCTGGGGAACATCCACATTTGAAGGCTTGTCTGAGGAGAAGGAGAGAACCCTAATGAAGAAGAAGTGGTTGGAGAAGAACCAGAATAAAACAGGAGAATGAGGTAGAATTCAAGGGAAGGGATTTCAAGAAAGAAGGAAAAAGAGTGAGATACCACAGAATTGTTCAGGAAGATAAGGACAGCAAAACATCCATTGCTTTCAATTCAGTGGTTGGTGTTGTCTTAGCAAGAGTAATTTTGGAAGCATTACCTAGAAGCCAGGTGATAACGTCAAGGGCAGAGGTGGAGAAAGGGAGGGAGACTATTTCTTCTTGAAGTTTGAATGAGGAAGGGAAGCAAGAGATTGAATGATCATTGGAGACAATTACAGGGACAAGGAGAGGTTTGCTTATGTTTTTACATCTATTTAATGAATTCGTGGATAGGAGATATTTGAGGATATTTGAACAGGAAGAGGGAGGGACTGAAGATTTAGGGAAGAGGGAGAAAATGATGAAAGGAGATCTTGAAGAGCTAGAGAGAAATTGGGGTCAAGGACACAAGTTGGCTCTCAAACTTTTGAGCCCAGAAAAAAGAAGGGCAGGGGAGGGGTGGTGGCCCAGTCGTATGGTCAGTGACTAAGACATCTCTAGTGCTCGTTCCAGCAGCCTGGAGTAGGAGAGTGACACAGGCACTAAATGTCAGAACAAGGCAGGAGTCAAGGCCAGACAGAAAAGTCCAAGTAAGAATACACACCAGTGATCCTCAGAGTGTGAATCTTGGGCCAGGAACAATAGCATCGGCTAGGAATGTGTTAAAAATGCAGATTTTCAGGTGCTGCTCCAGATGTACTGAATCAGAAACTTTAGGGGTGGGCCCAGCAATTGTGTTTTAACAAACCCTTTAGGTGATTCTGATGTTCTCTGTAGTTTGAGAACCAAAGATATGCATAAGAGTAGGGACTTTATAAGGCTCCTGTGGAAGAGGGGGACAACTCTAACCTAGGCATTCCTAGCTGGCTGATTGATGGTGGATGTGGACTTAGGTCTGAGAGGAGATTGGAGTGGACGTTGAAGAGGTCCAGTTGCCCAGTCCCAAAGGTTGATCCTTTGTGTGTTTGCAGACAGTCTTGGTTTCACTTTTCCGAAGGGCTTTTTAGTTGGTGGTTTCAATCTGAATTATCCATTTATGCTTTATATGTATGCCAAAAAGCCTAGAGGAAATATACCTATTCTAAATAAGTTTAACAAATAAACACATGGTGACTAATGGATAAAGTTCATGAGATGGCAAATAAGCAGATCAAAACTTCTGAAGTTTTGCCATAAAACAATCAGTCTTATGTACCAGTTGGCACCGACTCTAGTGCAAAATGTGGGGCTATATGCCACAGTGGATGCAAAATAAGTTTAGAACATATAACAGATGTCCTTAAAGACATCTCTTCTTTTAGTGAGAGAAATAAGACATGCACATGTGAGGGATTAAGGGAGGGGGAAGAGTATACTTTATTGATGAAAATTTTGTGGGAAGGGATGGGATTTAGTCTGGATTCAGATAGATGTGGATAGGTTAGGAGGAGGGAGAAAGGCCTTGTAGACATTAGGCATGGCATGAGCAAAAGCAGAGGTCGGAAAGAGCAAGGCATGTGTAGGAAGGGAAAGGAATGAGGGTAACTGGAGTTAATGGATTTAAATGCCATCAATATATAGATGAAGTTCAGATGGATATCCCTAGACCAGACCTGTCCTGGACTTTAGATGTGGATGTCCATCTTCACTTTGATGTCTAGTAGACATTTCAAACTCCACATGTCCAAATCTGAACTCTGTCCTTCCCTTTATATTTGCTTTTCTGAAACCTTCCTATTAGTTGTTGGCAACTCCATCCTTCTGTTTGCCCAGTCCCAAAGCTATAAAGTCATTCTTAGTTCCTCTCTTTTCTCTCATACTTCACAACCCATCCTTTAGGAGTTCCTGATGGTGCCACCCATAAAATAGAGCCAGAATCTGCTGACTTTTCTCCACCTCCACTGCTGATACCCAGGTAAAATCAACTGTCATCTCTCATGTAGATACTGCAGTAGCCTTCCAACTGATCTCTTTGCTTCCACTCTTCCCCCATCCCCAGTGTATCTCAACACAGTAGCCAAAGTGATTCTTTCAAAAAGAAAGTCCAATTGCCTCACTCCTCTTCTCAAAACCATACAGTGGCTCCCCATTTAACTCAGGGTAAAAGCCAAGGTCCTTACAATGGTCCTACATAACCTTGTTCCATGACACCTCTGATCTCATCTCATAACACTCTATTGTACTCCAGCCAGTTTCTGAAATGCATCAACCACACCACTTCTACCTTAGGACTTTGCATTGGCTGTCCACTCTATCTGGAATATTCTTCCTCCAGTTATCCACATGACTAAATGCCCTTGTCTCCTTCAAAATTTGGCTCAAAAGTCATTTTCTCAATGAGAACATATTTAAAGTTACACCTTCCCATAAAACATCTCTATTCCCCTTTATCCTATTTTACTTTTTATTTCTACGTAGTACTTGTCTGTTATAATGTCCTATATAATTTCCTTATTTATTAAGTTTATTGTTTATTGTCTGTTTCTTCCTTGCTAGAATGTAAGTTCCATGAGGGTAGGAATCTTTGCTTGTTTTTACTCACTGAAACATCTTAAGTGCCAATGCCTATAACAGTGTCTGGCACTTAGTAGGCCTTCAGTAAATATTTGCTGAAAGTATCCTTTTTTTTTTTTAGTTGAGAATAATGGAAATGTTGAAGGTGTTGAAAACCAGGTGGTAAAAATTTATACTTTATGTTGTAGGTGATGGAAACCACTAATCTTTTTGACCAGGGCTATATTATGACTTTATCGTATTTAGGAAGATTTGGAATTTTTTTTGGAAGATTAATCTGAGTGCCCATCTTAGGATGGGTTGAGGATGAGGAAGAAGAGAGGATGGAAAATGATAAAACAGTGAGAAGCTAACCAGAAACATTGGAAATGACAAGGGAAGGGCAGATTTAAGGAATCTTAAAGGTCTCTTTCAAAAGAACACAAACACACACACATGCACACACACAATAAAAAAGACTACCATGATTAAAAAGAGAAATCAAGGAGGCAGGGAAGAGGGTTGGTTTTGATGTGGAAAGAAGAGTTCAGTTTTGAATATGCTGACTTTGAGGTTGTGGTGGCTTAATCAAGTGAAATCATCCTATAGATAGACGACAACTTTGACCAGCATTAGAACTGTACATCTAAGAAACATCTATAAAACTATGATAACTAGAGCTATGGAAATAAAGTTCTCCAAGGAAGACTTTGTAGCAGAAAGGAGTAGAAGCCCTGGGAAAAGGCTATAGTTCTGATGCCCAGGGAAAGTAAGGGGACAGGGAAGGTCAGGGCAGAAGTGGAGAGGAAGGGGCAGAGATGTAGGTATGTGACACAGCAGAGTGGTAGCAACAGGGAAATGAAGGAAAGACAGAGTGTAGAGAAAGAGGAATCATGATGGAGGGGGAAAGGCCTTGTAGACATTAGGCATGGAGAAAGAGGTGATGTCAAGTATCTGGCACCTAGTAGGTGCTCAGTAAATACTTGTGGGGTAAAGAAAGTGCCTTAGAGAATTTGAGGAAAATGAAGACATAGAAATATCATAGGGTTTGGAAAACTGGAGATCTTTAGAATGTGGGAGAGAGCAGTTTCATAAGAGGTGGGGAAGAAACCCTTTCTCTGGGGCTTCAGCATGGGTGGTAAGAAAACAGGGACAATGGAGATAAACCAGGCTCTGGAGTAGATACAAAACAGCAAATGCATTTTACACAGCATATAAGGTGGATAAAAATACATTTTAACTAAGAGATGGAACCTAGTAAAAACTCTTTAAACTATTACCTGGATTATTCTTCCTATTTTTGGGAATTCTGAAAGTTCCTTAACCTACCCTATCCTCCTTTTTTAAAGAGGAGTGATATTTAGAGTTTAAAAATGTTGCTAGTATTCCTACTTCCAAATGTATTTCCCCTTGTGCACTGTGTCTATTTAAAGAGTCCACACCTGCATAAGTGAGGAGATGCTTAAGAGGTTTTATTCAAATACCCTAGATACAAACTTGCATTCAGATCAGTTGTTGAGAAAACAAAGACGTGTGTTTCTGGAGAGAAAGCACAAGCAAATTTATTAATAAGAATCATTTATCCTTTCGAATTTGGGAAAAAAATTCATGCTGTTGTATCGTGACTGTGTACACGCAGCAAACTGTCCCAGTCATGCCCTTTCCACATTCCTGTTCACTTTGAAGAAGGATTTGGCCCACAGTAGATTTAATGATGCTGTTGCTTTAATGTTGTTTCTGAAAATTACATCTTTTCTCCATCAAATCAAACTCATACATTCTGAAATTGGCTATTTAAAATGTAGGCGATTCCTCAACTGTTTTTAGTTATGAAATATCAAATATATTTATGACATTTGAAGCACCTTATTTTACTACTTTTGATGACAGTTTCTGTAATACATTTTCTTGCTTTTAAATTCTTTAGAGTGTTTGAGCAGGTGCTTGTTACATAAGGTAAGGGAATAAAGAGACAGTTCGAAACAAACAAACAAAAAAAGAGTAAAACAAAAACAATCCCATAACTTTAGAAAACAATTCATATTTTGAGTTACATCATTAGACAATGGTAAAATTAAGATAATAGATGATGTCTCTCTGAATTGTGGTCCCTCATGGTATGAAATACAGGCACACTCTCACTTAAGAAAGAGCAGAATAAACATCCTGGATTATTGGTGAACAGCATCTACGTTTGTTCCATTTCTCTGCTGGTCAGGGAAGTGCCAAGAATGAGGTCCTGGACAGGCCAGTGGCAATACAGTGCTTTGGCCCACCGTCTGGCTCAGGTGACAGCCTTGAGACTGTAGGTACCCCTCTCCTTACCCCACCAACCCAGCTCAGCCTGTCTTGCTGAGGCTGAGAACCCTCTCCCCAAGAGGAGGCAGATCCCTATGTAGGAATATAGTGCTTGATCTATACCCACTAGATGCTCAGCATTTGTGGTTCCACTTTTGATCTGGGAAGATGATATTACTAGTTTTATTATGCAAAGCCTCTGGAAGAATACAAGGAAAGACAAGGAAATACAAGGAAAGTTCAGAAATTAATCTTGAAATGTTCAATATATTAATTAATATATACTACTTAGGAAATTTCACACTGGAAATAAAGACTGAAACTTTTAAAGAAGTGGGGCTAAATTAGTTAACATGTGAGGATTTTCTAGCAGTTTAGTTTGCCCATACCATAGGCATCCACAAGTCACTCCCAATAGCCACTCCCCTCTTCCACTTTTTAAGCCTCAGAGCTGGATCCAAACACTTAGCACTTCTGTCATAACCAGTTCCATACTGCAGAAGATAGATGCGCTTATGGCTCTTTTTATCTTTGAGGAGCTGTGGTGTTTTAAAAAATATTAATTTTTCTTTCAAGCTACTTTACAAAGTGTTTAAAGAATATTTCTTCTATCATCACTTATTACCATTTAAATGCAAACTTTTTAATCTAAAATTTGTTCCTGAAAGGGGTTTACTCTATGTTGACACTAACATTTGTATCCTCAGAGTGAACACACTGAGAAAGATCTATATATAGTTTGAATTCATGAAATAACAGCCCTTCCTTACCATGTGTATGTGGAAAGCCCTTCATCCTTAATCTTAAAAGCAAGATGCATGAATAAAAGATATTTCAAGTTCTATATAAATGTGGATTCTTCTCCTGCACTTTCTTTATAATTGAGGGCTTACTGGAAGTTGTTACTTTTAACATAAAATTTGGCTACACTGGAAAAGAATGCTTTAATATCCAAGTTCTCATTTTATAAAAATAATGTTCAATAGAATTGATCTTTCAGAAACCATACCTCCATGAACTTGAAACAGCAAAATAAACCCAACAATTAATAATTAAATGCAACAGAATTATGAAAATGTTACCAAGAGTTCAAAGTTGTTGGTCTCTGGTCTGTGTTTTTATACTTTTACGGTATATGTTCTAGCTGGACTTAGGGATATTTCTTCTTGTCCTTTGCTTTATGTTATGCATTTGTGACGTTAAAAATAAACATTAGGATTATTAAAGTTTTAAAAAAGTTTTAAATCATTGATATTGACTCACCACGTTCCATTCTGGATGGTTCTGGTGAATTTCCTTCTTAATGGCAATGTAGGATTTCTGGTGAATGGTGTATTTTGCTTGATAAGGGAGCCTGGTCTCCTGGAAAGGTCTGATGCTGATGGGAACGGCTTCTGTACATGGTAGTGATGCTTCTGAAATGACTTGCTTTAGATTTGATTAAATGCAAATACTTTTGTGTCAGTTTCTCTACAATTTGCATCCTCAATGTAGATTATATATGAAGGTACTTTTTTCCTCCCCAAGAGGATTTTTAGTCAGCAACAATGAGTTTCCATTGGGAACAAACTCTCTTGAACGTTTATTATGGAAACAAGGAATCCATTATTTGCTTTATGAATAGCAGTGGCATTTTCTATCCTTTTAATATAGAGTTAGGTTTTAAAAAATAGTACGTATGAAAAAGCCATATTTCCCAGTAGGAAATATAGGTACTATGCTGTTAATACTGTAATTATGAGTACACGATTTTTAAAAGCTAGACTATCTTTCAGATAAAGATAGAATTCAGAAAGGTTTTTTATTTAGGGATAAAAATCAAAATGAATGTCACTTTACTACAATAGGATATACTTTTTATTATATATAAACATCAATATATGATCTATAGCAGAGGTTCCTAAACCTGGCAGTACATCAGAATCACCAGTGGAGCTTGTTAAAAATAACTTTGCCCAGCCCCCAGCCAATTCTAATTCAGAATCTTTTGAAGTAGAGGCCCAGATAGCTATATTTTAAAACAAACTTTCTGATTTTTTTTTAAAAATTGTCTTTTTTGATGCACTATCAGTGTGAACTCCTTTAGACCATAATTTAAAGAAACCAAATTTGAGGTACTTTCTGATATTTCCATCATTTATCTTAACCCACTATTGCTGCTTAACCTAATTTTGGCTTTTCTCCCAGTCTTTTTTTTTTTTTAACATCTTTATTGGAGTATAATTGCTTTACAATGGTGTGCTCCCAGTCTTTTAAATTATTTATTTATTTTTGGTTGTGTTGGGTCTTCGATGCTGTGTGTGAGCTTTCTCTAGTTGCTTCAAGTAGGGGTTACTCTTCGTTGCGGTGCACGGGCTTCTTATTGCGGTGGCTTCTCTTGTTGCGGAGCACGGGCTCTAGGCGCATGGGCTTCAGTAGTTGTGGCGCACGGGCTTAGTTGCTCCACGGCACGTGGGATCTTCCTGGGCCAGGGATCGAACCACAGTCCCCCACATTAGCAGGCAGATTCTTTTTTTATATATACAATTTTTAAAGGTTATATTCCATTTACGTATATTACAAAATATTGACTTTATGCCCCATTTTTTTTTTTTTTGCTGTAAGATTTTTTTTTTAACATCTTTATTGGAGTATAGTTGCTTCACAATGGTGTGTTAGTTTCTGCTTCATAACAAAGTGAATCAGCTATACATATATCCTCATATCCCTTTCCTCTTGTGTCTCCCTCCCTCCCACCCTCCCTATCCCACCCCTCTAGGTGGTCACAAAGCACCGAGCTGATCTCCCTGTGCTATGCGGCTGCTTCCCACTAGCTATGGGTTTTACATTTGGTAGTGTATATATGTATATGCCACTCTCACTTTGTCCCAGCTTACCCTTCCCCCTCCCCGTGTCCTCAAGTCCATTCTCTAGTAGGTCTGAGTCTTTATTCCTGTCCTGCCCCTAGGTTCTTCACGACCATTTTTTCCCCCTTAAATTCCATGTATACGTGTTAACATGCGGTATGTGTTTTTCTCTTTCTGACTTACTTCACTCTGCGTGAAAGACTCTAGGTCCATCCACCGCACTACGAATAACTCAATTTCATTTCTTTCTATGGACAAGTAATATTCCATTGTATATATTGCCACATCTTCTTTATCGATTCATCTGTCAATGGACACTTAGGTTGCTTCCATGTCCTTGCTATCGTAAATAGAGCTGCAATGAACATTGTGGTACATGACTCATTTTTTTTTTTTTTGCAGTATGCAGGCCTCTCACTGTTGTGACCTCTCCCATTGTGGAGCACAGGCTCCGGACGCGCAGGCTCAGCGGCCATGGCTCATGGGCCTAGCCGCTCCACGGCATGTGGGTTCTTCCCGGACCAGGGCACGAACCCGTGTCCCCTGCATCGGCAGGCAGACTCTCAACCACTGCACCACCAGGGAAGCCCACATGACTCATTTTGAATTATGGTTTTCTCAGGGTATATGCCCAGTAGTGGGATTGCTTGGTCATATGGTAGTTCTATTTTTAGTTTTTTAAGGAACCTGCAAACTGATCTCCATAGTGGCTGTATCAATTTACATTCCTACCAACAAGTAGGAACCCTACCAGCAAGAGGGTTCCCTTTTCTCCACACCCTCTCCAGCATTTACTGTTTGTAGATTTTTTGACGGTGGCCATTCTGACTGGTGTGAGATGATATCATTGTAGTTTTGATTTGCATTTCTCTAATGATTAATGATGTCGAGCATTCTTTCATGTGTTTGTTGGCAATCCGTATATCTTCTTTGGAGAAATGTCTACTTAGGTCTTCTGCCCATTTTTGGATTGGATTGTTTTTTTTGATATTGAGCTGCAAGAGCTGCTTGTAAATTTTGAAAATTAATCCTTAGTCAGTTGCTTCATTAGCAAATATTTTCTCCCATTATGAGGGTGGTCTTTTCATCTTGTTCATGGTTTCCTTTGCTGTGCAAAAGCTCTTAAGTTTCATGAGGTCCCATTTGTTTATTTTCGTTTTTATTTCCATTTCTCTAGGAGGTGGGTCAAAAAGGATCTTGCTGTGATGTATGTCATAGAGTGTTCTGCCTATATTTTCCTCTAAGAGTTTTATAGTGTCTGGCCTTACATTTAGGTCTTTAATCCATTTGGAGTTTATTTTTGTGTATGGTGTTAAGGAGTGTTCTGACATCATTCTTTTACATGTGGCTGTCCAGGTTTCTCAGCACCACTTATTGAAGGGGCTGTCTTTTCTCCATTGTATATTCTTGCCTCCTTTACCAAAAATAAGGTGACCATATGAGCATGGGTTTATCTCTGGGAATGTTCCATGAGCAGTTGAGAAGAAAGTATATTCTATTGTTTTTGGATGGAATGTCCTGTAAATATCAATTAAGTCCATCTTGTTTAATGTATCATTTAAAGCTTGTGTTTTCTTATTTATTTTTATTTTGGATGATCTGTCCATTGGTGAAAGCGGGTGTTAAAAGTCCCCTACTATGATTGTGCTACTGTCAATTTCCCCTTTTATAGCTGTTAGCACTTGCCTTATGTATTGATGTGCTCCTATATTGTGTGCACAAATATTTACAATTGTTATATCTTCTTATTGGATCGATCCCTTGATCATTATGTAGTGTCCTTATTTGTCTCTTGTAATAGTCTTTATTTTAAAGTCTATTTTTTCTGATGTGAGAATTGCTACTCCAGCTTTCTTTTGATTTGCATCTGCATGGAATATCTTTTACATCTCCTCACTTTCAGTCTGTATGTGTCCCTAGGTCTGAAGTGGGTCTGTTGTAGACAGCATATATACAGGTCTTGTTTTTGTATCCCTCAGTCTGTCTATGTCTTTTGGTTGGAGCATTTAATCCATTTACATTTAAGGTAGTTATCGATATGTATGTTCCTATTCCCATTTTCTTAATTGTTTTGGGTTTGTTATTGTAGTTCTTTTCTTTCTCTTGTGTTTCCTGCCTAGAGAAGTTCGTTTAGCATTTGTTGTAAAGCTGGTTTGGTGGTGCTGAATTCTCTTAGCTTTTCCTTGTCTGTAAAGATTTTAATTTCTCCATCAAATCTGAATGAGATCCTTGATGGGTAGAGTAATCTTGGTTGTAGGTTTTTCCCTTTCATCACTTTAAATATGTCCTGCCACTCTCTTCTGGCTTGCAGAGTTTCTGCTGAAAGTTCAGCTCTTAACCTTATGGGAAATCACTGGTATGTTATTTGTTGTTTTTCCCTTGATGCTTTTAATATCATTTTTTTTGTATTTAATTTTTGATATTTTGATTAATATGTGTCTTGGCGTGTTTCTCCTTGGATTTACCTTGTATGGGACTCTCTGTGCTTCCTGGACTTGATTAACTATTTCCTTTCCCATATTAGGGAAGTTTTCAACTATAATCTCTTCAAATATTTTCTCAGTTTCTTTCTTTTCCTCTTCTTCTTTTGGGACCCCTATAATTCGAATGTTGGTGCATTTAATGTTGTCCCAGACGTCTCTGACACTGTCCTAAATTCTTTTCATTCTTTTTTCTTTACTCTGCTCTGCAGTAGTTATTTCCATTATTTTATCTTCCAGGTCACTTACCCATTCTTCTGCCTCAGTTATTCTGCTCTTGATTCCTTGTAGAGAATTTTTAATTTCATTTATTGTGTTGTTCGTCATTGTTTGTTTGCTCTTTAGTTCTTCTAGGTCCTTGTTAAACGTTTATTGTATTTTCTCCATTCTATTTCCAAGATTTTGGATCATCTTTACTATCATTATTCTAAATTCTTTTTCAGGTAGACTGCCTATTTCCTCTTCATTTGTTTGGTCTGGTGGGTTTTTGCTTTGTTCCTTCATCTGCTGTGTTTTTCTGTCATCTCATTTTGCTTAACTTACTGTGTTTGGGGTCTGCTTTTCACAGGCTGCAGGTTCATAGTTCCAGTTGTTTTTGGTGTCTGCCCCCAGTGGCTAAGGTTGGTTCAGTGGGTTGTGTAGGCTTCCTGGTGGAGGGGACTAGTGCCTGTGTTCTGGTGGATGAGGCTTGATCGTGTCTTTTTGGTGGGCAGGACCACGTCTAGTGGTGTGTTTTGGGGTGTCTGTGACCTTATTATGGTTTTAGGAAGCCTCTGTGATAATGGATGGGTTTGTGTTCCTGTCTTGCTAGTTGTTTGGCATAGGGTGTCCAGCTCTGTAGCTTGCTGGTCGTTGAGGGGAGCTGGGTGCTGGCATTGAGATGGACATCTCTGGGAGTTTTTGCTGTTTGATATTATGTGGAGCTGGGAAGTCTCTGGTTGTCCAATGTCCTGAACTCGGCTCTCCCACCTCAGAGGCACAGGCCTGATGCCCGGCCAGAGCACTAAGCCCCTGTCATCCACACTGCTCAGAATAAACTGGAGAAAAAAAGAAAGAAATAAAGAAAAAATAAAATAAAATAAAAAGTTATTAAAATAAAAAATCATTATTAAAAATTAAAAAAATTAAAATGTAAGAAATAAAAAAAGTGAAAGAAAGAAAGAAGAGAGCAACCAAATCAAAAAACAAATCCACCAATGATAACAAGTGCTAAAAAGTATACTAAAAAAAAAAAAAACCTAAATAACAAAGAAACGGACAGAGAGAACCCTGGGACAGCTGGTAGAAGCAAAGCTATACAGAAAAAATCACACACAGAAGTATACACATACACACTCACAAAAAAGAGAAAAAGGAAAAAAAAATCATTGCTCCCAAAGTCCACCACCTCAATTTGGGAGGATTCGTTGTCTATTCATGTATTCCACAGATGCAGGGTACATCAAGTTGATTGTGGAGATTTAATCCGCTGCTCCTGAGGCTGCTGGGAGGGATTTCCCTTGCTCTTCTTTGTTTGCACAGCTCCCGGGGTTCAGCTTTGGATTTGGCCCCGCCTCTGCCTGTAAGTCACCTGAGGGCATCTGGTCTTCGCTCAGACAGGATGGGGTTAAAGGAGCAGCTGATTTGGGGGCTCTGGCTCAGGCCGGGGGGAGGCAGGGGTACCAATGCAGGGTGAGCCTGCGGTGGCAGAGGCTGGTGTGAGGTTGCACCAGCCTGAGGCGCATTGTGTGTTCTCCCGGGGAAGTTGTCCTTGGATCACGGGACCCTGGCAATGGCGGGCTGCACAGGCTCCTGGGAGGGGAGGTGTGGATAGTGACCTGTGCTTGCACACAGGCTTCTTGGTTGCAGCAGCAGCAGCCTTAGCGTTTCATGCCCGTCTCTGGGGTCCGCGCTTATAGCCGCAGCTCGTGCCTGTCCCTAGAGCTTGTTTACACGGTGCTCTGAATCCCCTCTCCTCGCGCACCAGGAAACAAAGATAGAGGCCCGAAAAAGTCTCTTGCCTCGTCGACAGCTCCAGACCTTTTCCTGGCCTCCCTCCCGGCTTGCCATGGCGCACTAACCCCTTCAGGCTGTGTTCACGCTGGCAACCCCAGTCCTCTCCCTGCGCTCAGACCGAAGCCCGAGCCTCAGCTCCCAGCCCCCACCCACCCCGGCAGATGAGCAGACAAGCCTCTCGGGCTGGTGAGTACCGGTCAGCACCGATCCTCTGTGCGGGCATCTCTCCACTTTGCCCTCCACATCCCTATTGCTGCACTCTCCTCCGTGGCTCCGAAGCTTTCTCCCTCCGCCACCCGCAGTCTCAGCCCACGAAGGGGCTTCCTAGTGTGTGAAAACTTTTCCTACTTCACAGCTCCCTCCCACTGGTGCATGTCCCGTCCCTATTCTTTTGTCTCTGTTTTTTCTTTATTCTTTTGCCCTACCCAGGTACGTAGGGAGTTTCTTGCCTTTTGGGAGGTCTGAGGTCTTCTGCCAGCATTCAGTAGGTGTTCTGTAGGAGTTGTTCCTGTAGATGTAGTTGTTCCTGTAGATGTATTTCTGATGTATCTGTGGGGAGGAAGGTGATCTCCGCGTCTTACTCTTCCGCCATCTTGAAGCTCCTCGGCAGGGGGATTCTTAACCACTGCACCACCAGGGAAGTCCCTGTCTCCTAGTCTTGAACAAAGTTAGTTCCTGGACACTTTCCAGGTTGTTCTGGATTTGTATAACATGGTATTTCAGGTCTTCAAATGGGTAACAGCTAGTGGTCCTCAGGCTCTGCATCACATGCCCATTTCAGACAAATGGAATCCAGATGACAGTGGTTGTGTTCTGTTCAAAGTGTGTTCTGGAGATCCTCATAGGTCCTAGAGAATGGTTCAGGAGATCTGCGTAGTTCAAACTGATTTCATAATAAAAGTAATACGTTATTTGCCATTTACTCTTTCATTTTCTCATGAATGTCCAGAGGAGTTTTCTAGAGGCTACATGACCTGTGATATCGTAGCAGATTGAATGGAGAAGCAGATATGAGAATCTGGCTGTTTCTTTTTTTTCTTTTTTTTTTAACATCTTTATTGGAGTATAATTGCTTTACAATGGCATGTTAGTTTCAGCTTCACAACAAAATGAATCAGTTATATATATACGTATATTCCCATATCTCTTCCCGCTTGCGTCTCCCTCCCTCCCACCCTCCCTATCCCACCCCTCCAGGCGGTCACAAAGCACCGAGCTGATCTCCCTGTGCTATGCGGCTGCTTCCCACTAGCTATCTACCTTACGTTTGGTAGTGTATATATGTCCATGCCTCTTTATCGCTTTGTCACCGTTTACCCTTCCCCCTCCCCATAGTCTCAAGTCCATTCTCTAGTAGGTCTGTGTCTTTATTCCTGTTTCACCCCTAGGTTTTTCATGACTTTTTTTTTTTTAAATTCCATATATATGTGTTAGCATACGGTATTTGTCTCTCTCTTTCTGACTTACTTCACTCTGTATGACAGACTCTAGGTCTATCCACCTCATTACAAATAGCTCAATTTCGTCTCTTTTTATGGCTGAGTAATATTCCATTGTATATATGTGCCACATCTTCTTTATCCATTCATCCGATGATGGACACTTAGGTTGTTTCCATCTCTGGGCTATTGTAAATAGAGCTGCAATGAACATTTTGGTACATGACTCTTTTTGAATTATGGTTTTCTCAGGGTATATGCCCAGTAGTGGGATTGCTGGGTCATATGGTAGTTCTATTTGTAGCTTTTTAAGGAACCTCCATACTGTTCTCCACAGTGGCTGTATCAATTTACATTCCCACCAACAGTGTAAGAGGGTTCCCTTTTCTCCACACCCTCTCCAGCATTTATTGTTTGTAGATTTTTTGATGATGGTCATTCTGACTGGTGTGAGATGATATCTCATTGTAGTTTTGATTTGCATTTCTCTAATGATTAATGATGTTGAGCATTGTTTCATGTGTTTGTTGGCAATCTGTATATCTTCTTTGGAGAAATGTCTATTTAGGTCTTCTGCCCATTTTTGGATTGGGTTGTTTGTTTTTTTGTTATTGAGCTGCATGAGCCGCTTACAAATTTTGGAGATTAATCCTTTGTCAGTTGCTTCATTTGCAAATATTTTCTCCCATTCTGAGGGTTGTCTTTTGGTCTTCTTTATGGTTTCCTTTGTTGTGCAAAATCTTTGAAGTTTCATTAGGTCCCATTTGTTTACTTTTGTTTTTATTTCCATTTCTCTAGGAGGTGGGTCAAAAAGGATCTTGCTGTGATCTATGTCATAGAGTGTTCTGCCTATGTTTTCCTCTAAGAGTTTGATAGTTTCTGGCCTTACATTTAGGTCTTTAATCCATTTTGAGCTTATTTTTGTGTATGGTGTTAGGGAGTGATGTAATCTCATACTTTTACATGTAGCTGTCCAGTTTTCCCAGCACCACTTATTGAATAGGCTGTCCTTTCTCCACTGTACATTTCTGCCTCCTTTGTCAAAGATAAGGTGACCATATGTGCGTGGGTTTATCTCTGGGCTTTCTATCCTGTTCCATTCATCTATCTTTCTGTTTTTGTGCCAGTACCATACCGTCTTGATAACTGTAGCTTTGTAGTATATTCTGAAGTCAGGGAGCCTGATTCCTCCAGTTCCTTCTTTCGTTCTCAAGATTGCTTTGGCTATTCGGGGTCTTTTGTGTTTCCATACAAATTGTGAAATTTTTTGTTCTAGTTCTGTGAAAAATGCCAGTGGTAGTTTGATAGGGATTGCATTGACTCTATAGATTGCTTTGGGTAGTAGAGTCATTTTCACAATGTTGATTCTTCCAATCCAAGAACATGGTATATCTCTCCATCTATTTGTATCATCTTTAATTTCTTTCATCAGTGTCTTATAATTTTCTGCATACAGATCTTTTGTCTCCTTAGGTAGGTTTATTCCTAGATATTTTATTCTTTTTGTTGCAATGGTAAATGGGAGTGTTTTCTTGATTTCACTTTCAGATTTTTCATCATTAGTATATAGGAATGCACAAGATTTTTGTGCATTAATTTTGTATCCTGCCACTTTACCAAATTCATTGATTAGCTCTAGTAGTTTTCTGGTAGCATCTTTAGGGTTCTCTATGTATAGGATCATGTCATCTGCAAACAGTGACAGCTTTACTTCTTCTTTTCCGATTTGGATTCCTTTTATTTCCTTTTCTTCTCTGATTGCTGTGGCTAAAACTTCCAAAACTATGTTGAATAAGAGTGGTGAGAGTGGGCAACCTTGTCTTGTTCCTGATCTTAGTGGAAATGCTTTCAGTTTTTCACCATTGAGGATGATGTTTGCTGTGGGCTTGTCATATATGGCCTTTATTATTTTGAGGAAAGTTCCCTCTATGCCTACTTTCTGCAGGGTTTTTATCATAAATGGGTGTTGAATTTTGTCAAAAGCTTTCTCTGCATCTATTGAGATGATCATATGGTTTTTCTCCTTCAGTTTGTTAATATGGTTTATCACATTGATAGATTTGCATATATTGAAGAATCCTTGCATTCCTGGAATAAACCCCACTTGATCATGGTGTATGATCCTTTTAATGTGCTGTTGCATTCTGTTTGCTAGTATTTTGTTGAGGATTTTTGCATCTATGTTCATCAGTGATATTGGCCTGTAGTTTTCTTTCTTTGTGACATCCTTGTCTGGTTTTGGTATCAAGGTGATGGTGGCCTCGTAGAAGGAGTTTGGGAGTGTTCCTCCCTCTGCTATATTTTGGAAGAGTTTGAGAAGGATAGGTGTTAGCTCTTCTCTAAATGTTTGATAGAATTCGCCTGTGAAGCCATCTGCTCCTGGGCTTTTCTTTGTTGGAAGATTTTTAATCACAGTTTCAATTTCAGTGCTTGTGATTGGTCTGTTCATATTTTCTATTTCTTCCTGATTCAGTCTTGGCAGGTTGTGCATTTCTAAGAATTTGTCCATTTCTTCCAGATTGTCCATTTTATTGGCATAGAGTTGCTTGTAGTAATCTCTCATGATCTCTTTTATTTCTGCAGTGTCAGTTGTAACCTCTCCTTTTTCATTTCTAATTCTATTGATTTGAGTCTTCTCCCTTTTTTTCTTGATCAGTCTGGCTAGTGGTGTATCTATTTTATCTTCTCAAAGAACCAGCTTTTAGTTTTATTGATCTTTGCTATTGTTTCCTTCATTTCTTTTTCATTTATTTCTGATCTGATTTTTATGATTTCTTTCCTTCTGCTAGCTTTGGGGTTTTTTGTTCTTCTTTCTCTAATTGCTTGAGGTGCAAGGTTAGGTTGTTTATTCGAGATGTTTCCTGCTTCTTAAGGTGGGCTTGTATTGCTATAAACTTCCCCCTTAGAACTGCTTTTGCTGCATCCCACAGGTTTTGGGTCGTTGTGTCTCCATTGTCATTTGTTTCTAGGTATTTTTTGATTTCCTCTTTGATTTCTTCAGTGATCACTTCATTATTAAGCAGTGTATTGTTTAGCCTCCATGTGTTTGTATTTTTTACAGATCTTTTCCTGTAATTGATATCTAGTCTCATGGCGTTGTGGTCAGAAAAGATACTTGATACAATTTCAATTTTCTTAAATTTACCAAGGCTTGATTTGTGACCCAAGATATGATCTATCCTGGAGAATGTTCCATGAGCACTTGAGAAAAATGTGTATTCTGTTGTTTTTGGATGGAATGTCCTATAAATATTAACTCCATCTCGTTTAATGTATCATTTAAAGCTTGTGTTTCCTTATTTATTTTCATTTTGGATGATCTGTCCATTGGTGAAAGTGGGGTGTTAAAGTCCCCTACTATGAATGTGTTACTGTCGATTTCCCCTTTTATGGTTGTCAGTATTTGCCTTATGTATTGAGGTGCACCTATGTTGGGTGCATAAATATTTACAATTGTTATATCTTCCTCTTGGATCGATCCCTTGATCATTATGTAGTGTCCTTCTTTGTCTCTTCTAATAGTCTTTGTTTTAAAGTCTATTTTGTCTGATATGAGAATTGCTACTCCAGCTTTCTTTTGGTTTCCATTTGCATGAAATACCTTTTTCCATCCCCTTACTTTCAGTCTGTATGTGTCTCTAGGTCTGAAGTGGGTCTCTTGTAGACAGCAAATATATGGGGCTTGTTTTTGTATCCATTCAGCCAATCTGTGTCTTTTGGTGGGAGCATTTAGTCCATTTACATTTAAGGTAATTATCGATATGTGTGTTCCTATTCCCATTTTCTTAATTGTTTTGGGTTCGTTATTGTAGGTCCTTTCCTTCTTTTGTGTTTCTTGCCTAGAGAAGTTCCTTTAGCAGTTGTTGTAGAGCTGGTTTGGTGGTGCTGAACTCTCTCAGCTTTTGCTTGTCTATAAAGGTTTTAATTTCTCCATCATATCTGAATGAGATCCTTGCTGGGTAATCTTGGTTGCAGGTTTTTCTCCTTCAACACTTTCAATATGTTCTGCCACTCCCTTCTGGCTTGCGGAGTTTCTGCTGAAAGATCAGCTGTTAACCTTATGGGGATTCCCTTGTGTGTTATTTGTTGTTTTTCCCTTGCTGCTTTTAATATGTTTTCTTTGTATTTAATTTTTGACAGTTTGATTAATATGTGTCTTGGCGTATTTCTCCTTGGATTTATCCTGTATGGGACTCTCTGTGCTTCCTGGACTTGATTAACTATTTCCTTTCCCATATTAGGGAAGTTTTCAACTATAATCTCTTCAAATATTTTCTCAGTCCCTTTCTTTTTCTCTTCTTCTTCTCGAACCCCTATAATTCGAATGTTGGTGCGTTTAATGTTGTCCCAGAGGTCTCTGAGACTGTCCTCAGTTCTTTTCATTCTTTTTTCTTTATTCTGCTCTGCAGTAGTTATTTCCACTATTTTATCTTCCAGGTCACTTATCCGTTCTTCTGCCTCAGTTATTCTGCTATTGATCCCATCTAGAGTACTTTTAATTTCATTTATTGTGTTGTTCATCGTTGCTTGTTTCATCTTTAGTTCTTCTAGGTCCTTGTTAACTGATTCTTGCAATTTGTCCATTCTATTGTCCATTCTATCTCCAAGATTTCGGATCAGCCTTACTATCATTATTCTGAATTCTTTTTCAGGTAGACTGCCTATTTCCTCTTCATTTGTTAGGTCTGGTGGGTTTTTATCTTGCTCCTTCATCTGCTGTGTGTTTTTCTGTCTTTTCATTTTGCTTATCTTACTGTGTTTGGGGTCTCCTTTTTTGCAGGCTGAAGGTTCGTAGTTCCTGTTGTTTTTTGTGTCTGTCCCCAGTGGCTAAGGTTGGTTCAGTGGGTTGTGTAGGCTTCCTGGTGGAGGGTACTAGTGCCTGTGTTCTGGTGGATGAGGCTGGATCTTGTCTTTCTGGTGGGCAGGACCACGTCTGGTGGTGTGTTTTGGGGTGTCTGTAGACTTATTATGATTTTGGGCAGCCTCTCTGCTAATGGGTGGGGTTGTGTTCCTGTCTTGCTAGTTGTTTGGCATAGGATGTCCAGCACTGTAGCTTGCTGGTCGTTGAGTGAAGCTGGGTGCTGGCGTTGAGATGGAGATCTCTCGGAGATTATTGCTGTTTGATATTATGTGCAGCTGGGGGGCCTCTTGTGGACCAGTGTCCTGAAGTTGGCTCTCCCACCTCAGAGGCACAGCACTGACTCCTGGCTGCAGTACCAAGAGCCTTTCATCCACAGGGCTCCTTAATTTGGGATGATTCGTTGTCTATTCAGGTATTCCACAGATGCAGGGTATATCAAGTTGATTGTGGAGTTTTAATCCACTGCTTCTGAGGCTGCTGGGAGAGATTTCCCTTTCTCTTCTTTGTTCTCACAGCTCCCAGGGGCTCAGCTTTGGATTTGGCCCCGCCTGTGCGTGTAGGTCGCCGGAGGGCGTCTGTTCTTTGCTCAGACAGGACGGGGTTAAAGGAGCTGCTGATTCGGAGGCTCTGGCTCACCCAGGCCGGGGGGTAGGGAGGGTCACGGAGTGCGGGGCGGGCCTGCAGCGGCAGAGGCCGGCAGTGACGTTGCAGCCTGAGGCGCGCCGTGCGTTCTCCCGGGGGAGCCGTCCCTGGATCCCGGGACCCTGGCAGTGGTGGGCTGCACAGGCTCCCCGGAAGGGTGTGTGGCTAGTGACCTGTGTTCGCACACAGGCCTCCTGGCGGTGGCAGCAGCGGCCTTAGCGTCTCATGCCCGTCTCTGGGCTCCGCACTTTTAGCCGCGGCTCGCGCCCGTCCCTGGAGCTCTCTCAAGCAGCGTTCTTAATACCCTCTCCTCGTGCACCAGGAAACAAAGAGGGACGTAAAAGTCTCTTGCCTCTTCGGCAGGTCCAGACCCCTCCCCGGACTCTCTCCCGGCCAGCCGCGGCGCACCAACGCCCTGCAGGCTGTGTTTACGCCGCCAACCTCAGTCCTCTCCCGGCGCTCCGACAAAAGCCGGAGCCTCAGCTCCCAGTCCCGCCCGCCCCGGCGGGCGAGCAGACAAGCCTCTCGGCTGGTGAGTGCCGGTCGGCCCGATCCTCTGCGCTGGAATCTGTCCGCTTTGCCCTCCGCACCCCTGTTGCTGTGCTCTCCTCCGCGGCTCCCAAGCTCCCCCACTCCGCCTCCCGAAGTCTCCACCCGCGAAGGGGCTTCCTAGTGTGTGGACACTTTTCCTCCTTCACAGCTCTCTCCCGCTGGTGCAGGACCCGTCCCTATCCTTTTGTCTCTGTTTAGTTTTTTCTTTTGCCCTAACCAGGTACGTGGGGGGTTCCTTGCCTTTGGGAGGTCTGAGGTCTTCTGCCAGTGTTCAGTAGGTGCTCCGTAGGAGTTGTTCCACGCGTAGATGTATTTCTGGTGTATCTGTGGAGAGGAAGGTGATCTCCGCGTCTTACTCTTCCGCCATCTTCCCGGAAGTCCTGGCTGTTTCTTTTTGAAGCCAGACAGGCAATTTGTAAAACAGTGCCACCCTTTTCAATACATTTGTTTGGGTTTGGAAAGCATAGCTATTTTTTTGGAAAATTTATTTATGTTGACATGTTATGGATTATTACTGTTATTTTAAATGAATAATAAATATTTTAAATACTATTAGTTTTAATTTACAATGTGATAAATATACGTCGATATAAGTCCTATAAAACAGCTGTTTGGTGTCCTCAATAATGTATACGAGAATAAAGGTGTTCTGAGACCAAACAGTGTGAGAACTCTCCTCCGGAAGAACATCGGTAGTTTAAATGAGTTTCTAGAGTGTTCTAATGCACACTTAATTTGAGGACTTTGTGTCTGTGTTTGTCTTACTGATAGAATACACCTTTTTTGGTCTCCACATTTCTAAAAGAAAACCAAAACGACAAAATTTGTCTCAATTTCCCAGTTTCTCATACCTGTTTTCTTTCCTCCTTTAAGCAAAGAGGAAGAGCATAAACACACTGGTTCTAGAGCTGGTGATTTGCATCCTTTTTTCAAGCAGGAGTGCATTCTTGCTTAATCTTTGAACCAGTAGCTCTATATTAAAATAAAATATAAAATTTTTAAGTGACAGTAAATTCTCCAAGCATGTAGATTTTTCTCAACACTGTAGTTTTAAAGGAGCTGGAACATTATAAAGCTTTCAAGCAGAATGGAACCATTTACAAACACAGATACAGCCCCCATTGCTGATGGAATAAAACTCAACTTCCTTAGCCTGGCACTCGACGTCTTCTATGATCTGGGCCCATCCTACCTTTCTTCTTGTTTACTAATTCTTCCCTCCACACAGCCTCAATCCCAGTGCACAGTGTGGTCCTTGACCACCTGCCTCAGAATTACCTGCAACACTTAATAAATGCAGTCTATCTTAGATTTACTGAATCAGAATGTCAGGCCATCATGACAGATAATCTGCATAATACACAAGATTCAAACCCCCCCCCCCGTTTTGATTCTTAATAAACATTGTAGTTTGAGGGCCCTGCTCTAGCTATAACTAATAACTCAGTGATTTTCAAGATTCAGCCCAAATTACTTTCTCCAGGCAGTTTGCTTGTATACTCACCAAGATGGGTTCAATGGCCCATTTTATGGTGCTTCTTGCTTGAGTCTCTGTAATGGCAGTGATTTCATGCTGCTTTCCATTCTGGTCAGTGGCTTGCATAGTCATCCTCCATCCCCATGCAGACTGCCTCTCTCTTCTGCTCTGTATTCTCTCCGCTGTTAACTGTGTTGATGGTGCTGTGTACCCCTAGTAGGTCCCCAGTGAGTGCCTGCCATGCTGAACCCTGCTACAGAATCTATCAGAGATGACAGTTTCTGGATATGAGCAGCAATAAGAGATAAAACATAGCAGAGGGAATTCCGTTATTTTTCATGGTAGAGGAACGTTATTATAAGTATAACCTTTCTCTTTCCACAATCTGGACACAAAACTGAAGAGTTTATAACCATCTCCCTGTAGGCTGATCCTGCATCCAAAACTCAAAGACACGATGATTTTCTAGAAGAAGTTTAATGTAGAGACGTCTAGTACCCTGCAGAAGCATTTCAGAGACTAGACGTCATGGGAAGAGCTGGAATGCGTTGACGCTGAGAAATTGATTTGAAATAGGTATGGGCTTGGGCTTTAAAAATACCCTCTAGTACACTTGCTGCATTTGCATAGAACTCCAGAATTGTTTACATGGAATTAAATACATTTAAAAAGAAATCCCAGAAAGGCTGTTTTCTTATCCCAAGGAACCAAGTCTTCAGCAGATGTGAGTGGATGGTTGTTGCTGGAAGGATGTGGGTTGGTGACCTATTTTGCCTGTGTTCGCTTCAGTTGCCTGTGGGTTCAGAAACATGGCACATGCACAATCAGGCAGGTTGTTGGGTCATAGTGAGGTCTGATGATGGTGTGGAGCAGCTTGTTATGAGTGAGGGGAAAACGAGTGTAAGTTTACGTAAGGTTAACACAAACCCACATAACGCAGGCACCACTAGTATTTGCTTCCTTTATCTTTTTGGGGAACACCTGTCAGATGCTCCCAACCACAACATTTCTGTACCAGCTTCCCTATCCTTTCCAGGGCCTGCTGCATGGGTTGGGTAGCTCGTGACGACTTGGCAGGTGCTTCATTGACAAACTTGCTGTAAGGCAGTCAAGTGGAGGTGAGGTTGCAGAGGGCAGGTGAGAGGAAGCCCAGAGCAGGCCTGCCAAGGTGGGAAGCACAGCACCCTCTGTTTCTTCCACCCTGCCTTTGTTCCAAGCCTTTCCTGTTTCCAAGGCCTCTTTATGAGGGGGCGTTGAAGTGAGCAGTAAAGGCCGCCTGGTGGTTTGGGCTTCACGGCACAGTGCACAGGGGCCCAGGGCACCCTTACTACTGGTGCAGGAGCAGAAGGAGGCAGAGGTGAAGTGTGCTAGTAACATGTGAGCTGCCTCTTAAATGGAGAAAAGAACAGGCATTATGACATAGTAAATATATATTCAGGCTCTGCTCTTGATTCTTGACACAGAGCTTCTAAAATCCTTGTAACTTCCTGAGCGTTAGGGGTGCTAGGAGCATCTTTTTTTCTAATATTTGGCCTTTGACCCTGGTTCCTGACACAGAGTTCCCGAATCCCTTAGAATTTCCTGGTTGATAGGCGAGTCTGTTTTTTTTTTTTTTTTTTTTTTTTTTTTTTTGCGGTACGCAGGCCTCTCACTGTTGTGGCTTCTCCCATTGCGGAGCACAGACTCTGGACGCGCAGGCTCAGCGGCCATGTCTCACGGGCCTAGCTGCTCTGCGGCATGTGGGATCTTCCCGGACTGGGGCACGAACCCGTGTCGCCTGCATTGGCAGGCGGACTCTCAACCACTGTGACACCAGGGAAGCCCGAGTCTGTTGTTTTAAGGAGGTGACGCTTGATGGGCTCTTGGATAACTTCAGAATGGGTGCTGGTCACCAGAAAGACCAAGCCACGACTGAGAGCTTGGAACATTCAGCCTTGCTACACGTCCTCCAGGGAGGGGAGAGGAGCTGGAGTTTCACCATGCCTACATGATAGAGCCTCCATGAACATCCCTAAATGGCAGCGTCCAGAGAACCCCAGGGCTGGTGAGGTGCCACTCTCTGGGAGGGCGGCACCCCGGAGAAGGTGTGGACCTTCCCACCCCTTGCCCTGTGCATCTCTTCCATTTTTTCCTGAGCTGCATCCTTTATAATAAATGCGTGATAGTAGGCAAACTGTTTCCCTGGGTTCTACGAGCCATTCTAGCAAATTATTGAACCTGAGGAGGGGTCATGGGAACTCCTGATTTATTGCCTGTTGGTCAGAAGCACAGGTGACAACCTGGGACTTGTGACTGACCTCTGAAGAGGGGGCAGTCTTCTGAGACTGAGCCCTTACCCTGTGAGGGCTGCACTAAACTCAAGGCACTTAGCGTCAAACCTGAGTGAAATTCTAGGACAACCAGTCGGCATCTGCTGAAGTTGAACTGCTTGATGTGTGAAAACCCATGCATTTGGTGTCAGAAGTGTTGTCAGTAGAGAAAGGAGAAACAGTTTTTGTTTTATTCTTTTGGGCTTGAACAGTGGGCCCAGTGGGCCCAGTGGGATTCTCACATGAAGATCGAAGTTACTTTCCTCTCTATGCTTGGACAAGTATGAAGATTAGAGTGCCTCAGGCACCTCTGAGGCACAGACTCGTTTCTCGGTCTGCCCCGCAGCTTCACGCTTCACTGTGGGTGTGAGGGCACGGTGGTCCTGATGAGGACTGAGCAGAGAGTGGGCTTGGCCACCAGAGTTTTCCATGTGAGGGTGAGGATGGCTGGAGAAAAGATCTGAGGCACAGAGAGGGAAGGGAAGGTGCTAACACAGCCACTTTAAGCCATCTAAATTGTCATTTGGAGGGACCTGCCTGGGGTTTGCGGTGGTGACCTGGTGACTTATCATCCAATCCTTCTACATGCAGCCAGTTTCAGGCCACAAGCTTTCTTTCAAATCTGAAAACGACTGTTTTGCAAATACTCTGGCATTGGGCGTAAGGAAAGTCAGCTGGGAAATAAAACGTGGATGTTAGGCTGTGTCTGTTGGAAGGGACATGGGAGATCAGTGACCTATATTCCTCAGTTTGCATGGGAGAAAATGCAGTCCTAGATCTGCCAGGTCAGAGTGAATCACCACCCCTGAAAATGATTAAATTGGCCCTGGTGGTTTGTTTGGTAGAGCAGGCACATTGGGGTTACAGACTTGAGGGATCTTGAGGCCCCACCCTAGGGACTGCTTTGTGGCCAGACATGCTCCAGGGGAGGTTGACCTAGCCATGGGAAAGGAGGAATGAGAGGGCCTAAGGAAGACTTTGAGGATGCAGTTATTTATTTCTTAGGTGACACCATTCTGTGACCCCACTCGATCCTCCAGGAAGCAGTGAGATTGCTGAAAAATCTCTTTAGGCCAGGGAGGTGGATGGGTTTATTTGCTGAGCAATGCATAGGGGCTGAAGAGGGTCTTGGACGCTGAGATTTACAGAAATCAGTCAATTCCCTGAGCCTGTTCCCAGAATCCTTTAGCGAGGGGAGTTTGGGTATTGGGGGAAATGCTGAGTGAGCTGGTCTGGTGGTGCTTAAGGTGAATGCCTGCCCCTCCCACCCCCGACTCTCAAACCTTTTTCTTTGGTGAAATAGGCCACCTCTGAGTCCCTCAACCATGGTGTCTGAGGGGGAAGAAGCAGTGATGAAAGGATGGAAATAAACCCTCTTCCCAACCATGATCCTGATTAGCAAAAATGCCAGAATTTTGCAATCATAAAGTTCCTATATACCGAGGTTCCTGAATGTGACAGTTGAAGTGGAGATCTTGATTATACAAGTCAAGTGGGAGACTCAGTAGATTTTATTTATTTATTTATTTTTAAAATTTAAAAAAACTTTTTTGGCTGCATTGTTGCTGTGCGCGGGCTTTCTCTAGTTGCGGTGTGTGGGCTTCTCATTGCAGTGGCTTATCTGCGGGGGCACAGGCTCTAGGTGCTTGGGCTTCAGTAGTTGCGGCACGTGGGATCAGTAGTTGCAGCACACGGGCCCTAGAGCATGTGGGCTTCAGTAGTTGCGGCTTGCAGGCTCTAGAGCTCAGGCTTAGTAGTTGTGGCACATGGTCTTAGTTGCTTCGTGGCATGTGGGATCTTCCCAGACCAGGGTTTGAAGCCTTGTCCCCTGCATTGGCAGGCAGAGTCCTAACCACTGCACCACCAGGGAAGTCCCTAGATTTTATTTAAATAGCGATTTTATTTCACTTTTTTTAGGTACAAGAGCATGTAAGCCCTCAGGGGGATTCTTGCTTTCTGGCCAGAGCTGTGCCTGAAGCTTGGCCCAAGCACACTGCTGGGAGGATCTGAGGGGACTTGATAAACCACCCTGACAAACAGCTTCAAGTCAGATACTTTTGCATATTTTCTACCAAAAAAAATTAACACGCCTCTATGGACTTTAAGTATCTACTTTACTTGGGTCTCATGGACACTGGGTTTTACATTGTAAGAAAAACCTGGAATTGTGGCCATTTCTCCAACAATGAGTACTTGTTTTAGTAATATCAAATTTACATTCCACTGCTGTTTCTGTATCTTTTGTGGACATGAGATTTTAAACTTCAATGCTTATCACAGTATAGTCTGTTTGAAGACATTTTGAATGACATTTACATCCAGCATACATGGTACTAACTAGATGTATCACTAGGGTGACCTTCTGTCCACATTTGCCTGGGACAGGCACCGATTACTCTTGTCATAGCGTCCTGTCTGGTTACTGTCCCCTTTCATTCTCAAAAGAGTCTCATTTTGGAGGATCAAATTCCGTGGTCACCTTACATATACTTCAACTGGGGTGGCAGCATGAACATCTATGACCAAGTGCAGTGACACACGCAGGAATGACTAGACATAACTGCTGCTCAGATGGCAGGGATTGAGAGGTGCTACTCAATTTCAGAGATGATGAAACCTGAAGATGTAAGTGTCTTAGAATCCATAAAATAAGGAAGAACTCTTATAAGATTTGCATGTCTGAGTGTTCATTTTCCCAAGCTGCTAACATTTTCCTCTAGTAAGGGGTACAAATCCATTCTCTTCAGTCCTTCAAATGGATCACACTGTGTTTGAGGAAACCATAAAATCCATTCCCTTAAGGGGCTTGTGGTTTAGTGGGAAAGACAAAGAAATGAATGATTAGCTTGTAGTGTGATAAGAGCTATTAGGAGATTATTATTCCTGCCCTCAAAGTGTTTACAGTGCAGGTCAGTGTTTCTCAACCATTTTAAAATTCGTGTTTCTTTGTGTTAAAGATTAAAAATCGGGCTTCCCTGGTGGAAGTGGTTGAGAGTCCGCCTGCCGATGCAGGGGACACGGGTTCGTGCCCCGGTCCAGGAAGATCCCACATGCCGCGCGGAGCGGCTGGGCCCGTGAGCCATGGTCGCTGAGCCTGCGCGTCCGGAGCCTGTGCTCCGCAGCGGGGGAGGCCATGACAGTGGGGGTACCGCGTGCCGCAAAAAAAAAAAAAGATTAAAAATCTCCTCCTCCTAAAGATTCAGATAGTAGCAACTTCCTCTTCACTTTCACCCCCCATTTCCTCTCTCCTTCGTCTACTTGTCTTCTCTGCCTCATCCTCTTTCTTCTTAGTGGAACAAAGAATTCCATTCAAATTAAGGTATATCAAAGAAGAGCATAGTGCCCTACTAATGGCACAAAATGTCTATGAGTAGCCCAGAGAAGGTGTTCAGAAGGCAGGAAGGTTACAGAAGGAGACATCTGAGCTGAGTCTTGAAAATGTATGTGTGTGCAGATGTGTGCGTGTGCATGTGTGTGTATTGGTATATAATGAAAAGTTTCCTATTTACTCATCCCTTCTATCCTATAGATAATCATCATTGCTAGTTTCTTGTATATTTTTCCAGGGATTCTTTATGCATTTACTAGTAAATACAAATATAAATTCTTATCTGGTTCTCAGCTTCTACAAAAAGATAGCACACTACATACACTATTCTCCCACCTTCCAATTTTTGCTTCTTAATTGTCTTGGAGATTCTTTTAAATTTCTACATTGTACTCTTTTGTATGCCTGTACCACCATTCATTCAATCAGTTTCCTATTAATAAACATTTGAGTTGTTTCCAATCTCTTATTGCAAACATTGCTACAATAAATAATCTTGGACATCCATCATTTCATCTGTATGCAAGTATATCTATAGAATAGATTCTCAAAGTGGGATTGCTGGATCAAAGGTAATGTGCATTTATTTATTTAAATGTTTATTTTTATTAATTTTTTTCCAGTTGTACTGAAGTAGAATTGACATATTACATTGTATAATTTTAAGGTGTACAACATAGTGCTTTGATATATGTATATATTGGAAGTTTATTTTAAATCTTGAGACATATTGTCATATTACATAGCCTTTGTACCAATTTCCCTCCTGCCAGTAATTGTGGGAGTGCCTGTTTCTTACATCCTCATTGGTAGTGTCTATACACTACCAATAATCCCCTCCCCCCATGTCCAAGTCCTAATCCCTGGAACCTGACTATGTTAAGTAACATGGCAAAGAGGAATTAAGGTGGTTAATTAGCAGACCTCAAGATAGGGAGATTTTTCTGGATTATCTAGGTGGGCCTAATGTAATCATAAATGTCCTTAAAATAGAAGAGGGAGGCAGAAGAAGAGTCAGAGGAAGATGTGTCAGTGGAAGAATGACAAAGAGATGCAATGCTGCTGGCTTTGCAGATGCTGGACTAAGACCACGAGCCAAGGAATGTGGGCAGCTCTGGAAGGTGGAAAGAGCAAGGACGCATATTCTCTCCTAGAGCCTCCAGAAAGGAACGCAGCCCTACTGACACCTCGATTTTAGCCGGTGAGACCCATGTTGGACTCTAACCTATAAAACTGTAAGAGAATTAATTTGTGTTGCTTAAGATTTTAAGTCTGTATAATTTGTTACAGTAGCAATAGAAAACTAATACATTATGCTGTCAAATTTATAGGTCTTTGCCTTATCTAAGGTAATAAAATGTTATCTCAACTATTTTTCTTCTTTGGCTGTGTTGGGTCTTCATTGCTGCGCGCGCGGCTTTCTCTTGCAGTGAGCGGGGGCTACTCTTTGTTGCAGTATGCAGGCTTCTCATTGCGGTGGCTTCTCTTTGCTGCAGAGCACCGGCTTTAGGCACCAGGCTTTAGTAGTTGTGGTGAAAAGGCTTAGTTGCTCCGTGGCATGTGGGATCTTCCCTGACCAGGGCTTGAACCCATGTCCCCTGCATTGGCAGGAGGATTCTTAACCACTGCGCCATCAGGGAAGTCCCTCTCAGCATAGTTTTAATGTACATTTCCCTTACTATGAGTGAGATTGAGCATCTTTTTACACATTTATTTCCTTTTCTGTGACCTGTATACTTTTGCATTGGGTTGATTGTTTTTCATTTTATCAAAATCTAGTATTTTATAAATTGAGATCATCTTTTTCTGTGATATGAATTGCAAATAATTTCCCCCAGGTTGTCACTGTCTTTTGACTTTGCTATGGCTTTAACTTTTGTAGGTTTTTTTGCACAGAATTTTAATTTTTTTTTTTTTTTTTTTTTGTGGTATGCGGGCCTCTCACTGTCGTGGCCTCTCCCGTTGCAGAGCACAGGCTCCGGACGCGCAGGCTCAGCGGCCATGGCTCACGGGCCCAGCCGCTCCGCGGCATGTGGGATCCTCCCGGACCGGGGCACGAACCCATGTCCCCTGCATCGGCAGGCGGACTCCCAACCACTGCGCCACCAGGGAAGCCCCAGAATTTTAATTTTTATTTAGCAGGATGTATCAATCTTTTCTCTAAGTCCTCTAGAGGCCTAGTCTTCTAGGCCTTTTTAAAATACAGGTTTATCAAGGAATTCTCCCACATTTTTCTTTAGTATTTTAATTAATTGTTTATTTTTAAACACTTAAATCTTGGATCCAATTGGAATCCAGATGGTAAAACAATTATTTGAAAAGTTATCTTTTCTATACTGATTTGAGATGACTCTTTTATCATAATCTAAATTCCTGTGTATATTTTTGTGTATTTCTTGACTTTCTATTCTGTTTCATAAGTCTATTTATGTATCAAACCAGCATCATTTGAATTATTGAGACTTTAGGTTTTAAGATTTGATAGGGATATTTTCTCCTATTTTCCCAGAGTTTTCTTAAGCTATTTTAATTTGGTTTTTCTCCATATGAACTTTATAATTAGCCTGTCTAGTCCAAAAAAAGAGAGCAAGAGAAAGAGAGAGAGAGAGAAAAGTAGAAAACTAAAACCCTTCTGGTATATTTATTGATTAGATTTATGTTAGTTACATTTACAAATTAATATTTTTCATTTGTTCAATAAAAAATACCTTATTTGGTATCTTTCTGTATTGTTTAATTTTTATTCATGTTTAACCTAATTCTTATGAAGTTTATTCTCGATAGTTTATCTGTTTTCTTGATATTGAAAATGGAGTCTTTTCTTCCATTATACTCTAACTCGTTGTCTGTATATATGAAAGCTGTTGATTTCTACATATTAACTCAGCAGCTCTCTGTGTTACCAGATTTCTTATTGTTTCCAGTAGTTTTACAGTTAGTTGTGTTGTGTTTTTAAAATATATTATCATATCATTTGGGGATATTTTAAGTAAATTATATATTCATGGAAAAATATCCTTTTAATCTAGATTATCAGGTTTATTTGTGTAGAGTTGAATGGAGTGGACTATTATGATTCTTTTACTTTCTTCTTTATGTGTGTTTCTCACTTATTTCTTTTTATGTATATTGGGTGCTTTACCTTTTCCTTAACTAAGTTAGCTGGTAGTTTATTCATTTTTAAGGTACACTTTTTGCATTTATTTATTAGTTCTGTTTTCTAGCTCATTAATTTCTGCTTTATCAATTCTTTACTTCTATTTTCCTTTACTTTATTATGTTATTCCTTTCCTAACATTCTGTGTTGTTTTCCTAACTTGCTGATTAACACATTTTTTTATCCTTATTAGTTTTACTAAGATACTGTCCTGAAAGTTATGACTTAAACATTAATTATTAAATTCGATGGCTTTCGCCCATCTGTATCATCTTTGTCTTTCACATAATTGCCTCTTGTTGAGAATTCTTTCTTTTTCCTCCCAGAACACTGAGCCTTTCGGATTTTTCAGCTTTTCAGGTAAGTTTTCTTTTTTTTCCCCTGAAGATTCTTCCTTGTACTGTTACTGTGTGTGAGTTTTCTAAAGTCCCACCAACACCCTTGTTTAAGCCCAAGTTGGTCATCCTGTCTTCTCTTACCCTCCTGGTCTCTTTCCCCACTGACTACTTTAAATTCAAATCCTACACTAGAAATAACTCTCATCTCAGCTTCAGACTTAACATTTTGACCTGCTTTTAGAAACCTCTCTCTGGGTCTTCTAAGAATTTAAACGTAATATTTGAAGCTGAACGCTTCACCCCACCGTCTTTACCCAATCTCATTCGTGCTTTGACTTCCATACCTCAGCAGCCTCACCATTGTTTAAGGAGCTAAACCTTGACAACTCTGAGTTATGTTTTATTTTTTCTTTTCACTCCCAACATTCAACCAATTGTCAAATTCTGTCAGTCCTGCTTCCACTGTGGTTTTCCTTTCAGGCTCCTCGCTGTACCTATAACTTGATTCCAGCCTGTGCTTTCTCCTCCTTGACTATGGCAGTGGTTTTCTATTAGTTTCTCTATTTCCAACCTCCTCCTTCACTCCACCTGTCTCAACCAGCAACAGAGCTCGGAACATTCACTGCCCAACTCGAAATACCGGAAGATACCTCATGGCCCACAAGTAAAGGATTTCCTTGTCTGGTCCTCTGCAATGAGGCTCTGATCTCCCTCCAGCTAATATGCTGTATACTCATACGCTCATTTCTTTCTAGAGTTCCTGCATTTTATTATCTTCAAACTTGGCTCATACTGTTTTCTCCATTGGTAATGTTTTATTCTCTTCTTTATCTGCTAAAATTTTATTTATGCTTCAAATTCCATCTCATATACAACTTCCTCTGTGAAGACTTTCCTGTTGCCCCTGAATCTAAGACGATTTCTCTCTCTCCATTGTGTTCGATTTTCTTCTCTGAACACATTTATTAATTTACTTGCTTTGTCTTGCCATTAGATCTTGAGTCCTGAGAAGGCTGAGACTGTATCTTCTGAGAAATGTAAGCCAGCACTTTTAAATAGTAAGTTCTCAAATATGTATTGAACATAGGAAAATTCTCTAAAACAAGATGAAGAAATAAAGTAGAAGAGTCCCTGAGTGACTGTGTCCGGCAAACAGCTTGTGACTTTTCTAAACTGTAACATGAGAGAGAAATAAACTTTATTTTTAAGTCACTGTAATTCAAGGTCTCTTTGTTACAACAGATTAGTCTTTCAAACCAATGCTATGGGGAACATACATAAGTAGCTGATGACATTAACATCCACAGAGGAAGGCTCATTCATTCATTGATCTCAGGGGGTGATAATCAGCTCTGTCTGACAAATACATGAAGACCTAGGGGTGACCCTTCCAGGCTGACTGAACCTTTGCAGTAGGGAATGACAGCAGTCTGGCAGTGTGGGAGTGACCTGACATGGAGTGGAGAGTCTCATGTCATGATGACCTTGTAACCGCTGGTGAGACTAAGACCTGAGCTCAGCTTAGAACAAGAGGTGAAGAATCCACACTTCTCCCAAGAATAGAAACAACCTTGAAAGGTAAAAATAAGGTGAGCAAAAATAGACAAGACAGGGCTTCTTTGGTGGCGCAGTGGTTGAGAGTCCGCCTGCCGATGCAGGGGACACGGGTTCGTGCCCCGGTCTGGGAAGATCCCACATGCTGTGAAGCGGCTGGGCCCGTGAGCCATGGCCGCTGAGCCTGCGCATCTGGAGCCTGTGCTCTGCAATGGGAGAGGCCACAACGGTGAGAGGCCCGCGTACCGCAAAAAAAAAAAAAAGAAAAAAAAAGACAAGACTCACAGGAAGGTGATGGAGTGGGATGCAGTGCCAGTCCAGATGTGCCTGAAGGGAAAGAATTCTTGAGGCTCAAGTGGGAGAGGTACCATCCTCTGCCTTGGTCAGAATACTGGGGGCTTGCAGGGGCTGGAGTGCCTACAGAGTAGATATGATAAGACCTAGGGACAGAAAGGAACACCTAGAGGCTCATTCTTAGAAAATATATCAGCATCCTGGTTCCAACAGAGTCAAGAGTCTGTCACACCTGGCAAGATGCTAACCTGAACTGAGTTGGGACCAAGTCTGTGTAGCTTAAAAAACCCTTGACCTCATGTTGGTTTACACTACATTGGGCTGCTTCCTGAATCTACTTTTGTCTGTCCAGACCTCTCCTGTCTGATCCTTTGAATGCTTGTGTCAACTGAAACAAACAAACAACAACAACAACAACAAACAACATACAATGTGAGAGCTGTGAGTTCAGTTTTATTTGGGGACTTACTGAGGGCTATAGCCCAGGAGATAGCCTTTCAGATAGCTCTAAGGAACTTCTCTGAACAGGTAGCAGGGAGGTCAGTATACATATGATTTTGTGAAGGGATACGTGCAATCAGTCATACATCTTGGTAGAAGGTTGCTGCTAGTCATGAGGAGCGAATGTCTCTGTTAATTATTTTAAGTGTTTTTCTAGGTAGGAGAATATGCAAGAAATTTGGTTCGTAATATTTTCTTCTGAAAATATCTAACTATCTGAAGGCCTGTTCTGCCAGTTTTTTCCAAAGGTGCAGAGTGTCTCATTCCTGATCTCAACTCTGAACTCCTTTCAGGCCCTGTTAAAAGTCAGCAACTGCAGTGGCTAGTGACTTCATTCTTGTAGAACCAGATGGCGAGTGACATTCTTTAGTTTGCACTTGGAATTTCTCCATCTCCCCAGGTTTCTAGAGGTGGGTGGAGGAGACCAGCCAGCTGCCTGTTTCTCTAGGCTGGGCCCTACCACAGATCCTTCTTACCAACCACCCTGACTTGACGGCACCTGACACCGGAGTATGATCACTGCTCGGGATTCTAGAAGCTGTACTTATATCCTGTTGCTTCAGACTGCACCTCTTAGCTATCCCTTGGTCTTATAACTCTCTATTGTCACATGCCAGAGCTAGCTGAGAGTTCTGCTGGGGCCGTTGACCTGACCTGCCAACCTCTCTCCCACTTCAGTCTCAGGTGGACTGTCTCGCTTCTGTGTGCCAAGTAAGGGACAAGGGATAGAGATCCACTAACAGCTCCTGAAACTGCAAGGAAGGTTGGGGTACAGCCTGCAACAGTGTATACTGCAGCCCTTCCTTCTATTAGTCTGAGTTTTTATATAAGCTCAGGGAAAACTGTTTTTTGAGAAGAAACAACCATTCCCTGCCCCCCCGCCCCCATTTTCTCTTTCCTTTCCTCCTTCTTCATTACCACTAACTTCTCTATTGAGTTTCCTCCAGACGTTGGGTAAGGCCCACAGATATCCAAGATGATTCCTAAGCCTGGGGAGAGGTTTTAGAAGACAGGATTTTTCAGTCTGCTGTAGAGTAAGTGACTGGGGTCTGGGATTTAGGTCTCCTGGATTCTAGCCCTTGCTTTGTTCCTGATACGCTGGGTAAATCCTTGAGCAGGCTGGCATGAAAAAAGACATCTTTTAATGATGTGTGTCTATGAGCTACAGGGGATACAGAAAGGCTTTGAGCATGGGTAGTTTTTGCTTTGGGTTCCCTTTTCCTGCACTGGATGCATCTCTGCTTCCTTTCTTGCCTCTGATTCTCTAGGGACATCCTCTAGGAATATTTTCAGTTTAAGCCACTAGGTGGTGCTTCGACCCTATCACTCACTCACCAAAATGCCTGCTCTGACAGCTGGGTTAAGAGCAAGGATTTCTTGGGAACTGCAGTGACATGGAAGGAATGTATTCTTTTCTTTCTGAAAACTCTGAAAGTCAACCTAAATGCTTTTTCCCTGGCTGCCTGAGGGGAAGGAGGCCATTTCCCCAATTTTACTGCTCATTCCTCTGACTCTTTCCCCCTGCCTTTCACTGTTAATTGCAGTAGGTTAATAGCTCACAGAGGAGAAGCATCTTTCTTTGGGTGATACTGGGGTGGGAAGGCCTTTCTTTTTCATGAGAGGCAGCAAAGCCAAGTGGTTAAGTGCACAATTTCTAGATCTATTGGGTCATAGCTGAACCTGGCTCCGCTTATAAACTATGTAAACGTGAGCAAGTCACATAACTTCTCCATGCCTCAGGTTCTCCATCTATAAAATGGGGATAAGGAAAGTGACCTGCCTCGGGATGGTTACACAGTGGTAGTATAGCTATTATTTATTAGCACTGTTCAGGTTAGGTACCAGATCAAACCAAGTGAACTTTAGTCCTTGATGAGATCAGTGTGCCATCTCACTAGCCCTGGTCTTTTCTAGTCCATACCTTTTCTAGTCTTTTTTCCCAGAAGAAACTTTGGTACACCTCAGGCTCCCAGCACTACCTCTGGGTAGTGGGAGAGCTCTACCTCTGACCACAAAGCTGGTAGAAGACTGTTAGCCTGCTCTTCTGGTCTTGAACTTCTTCCAGTTGACCATCTCCTTGGAGGTAGAGCCTCCGGACCATACATCAGTGTCCCAACTCAAGGCTGGCTGCCTCCTCACCATCGGTCTGCTCTTGGCACTTTCTCCCTTTGTAACCATTGGTATCTAACTTGACATTTTTTTCTTTACATTTCTAAGTCCTCAGCTAGACATAAACTTTTTTTAAAAAAGATTTCTTTTTTTGATGTGGACCGTTTTAAAAAAAGTCTTTATTGAATTTGTGGCCACAAGGCATGTGGGATCCCAGCTCCCCAATGGGATTGAACCCGTACTCCTTGCGTTGGAAGGCGAAGTCTTAACCACTGGGCTGCCAGGGAAGTCCATAGACGTAAAACTTTTTTAATCAGTTTGGTTTAAAAATATTATTTCCAGTGGCTCTTATGGCCAGACACTGTGTTAGTATGTTTTGTATCTTCTATGGTATTATTTCTGGAGTGTGTATCATCAATTCCAGCAGCCTAGTAGTAGGAACAAACTCTCTTCCCATGGCGAATAGTAGGGATGCAAAGTCTCAGTTCATTGAGTGACTCTGGGTATGCAGAGCTGTGAAGGGAGAGAGCAGAGTCCTCTGGATACACTAGCCCTCTATTCCCAATATCAAATTACAAAATGAAATTCACATCTCCTCAGGGTTCTCTGAACATCAGAGAGGGAATCACCTATATTCTATTGATAATAACTCTCTTTACCTCTTAGGTTTTTCCTAATTATCTATACTTCATATTCTTCAGATTTGTTCTCAATTAATGGTTTACTGACCGACTTTTGGAGTTAAGTGAGCATTAGAGGATGAGGGGAAACTGGATCCCCTATGGACTGAGGAATTTCGAGCACAATCCTCTTCGGCATCAGAGAAGGCACTGGTGGGTCCTAAAGACTTGGAAACCGATTAGTTTCCTCAGCTATAGACATAGTCCTTCTTTTCTTGACTGGCTCACAAGAGAGATGAACATTTTGAATAGGAGGGGATTTCTGTGCCTACCTAAAAAAGATACAAAGTCTCACTCATTCCCGAAAAAAACAGATTTGTGCCTTGGATTCTGTGGTGAAAATATTGTGCCTATTATTTTTAAAGAAAAAAATTGTGAATTTTTCTGTTGAAGCCTGCTAAAGGATGTCAAGGGATCGTTCTCTTGATACACCAGAATGAGCACTAGAGCCCATAGCTGAAAACATCAGGCAGGAACTACCTGTCATTGTGGAGATGGCCACCAACTCAGGGAGGCCCCTGGAAGCACCTGCTCCAGGTTTATTAAGAAGTAATGAATAGTCCCTTCTACCACCAGCCACTACCCCCACCTCCACCAAGTCTATACAAGGAAACTAAGGGGAGAGAGAAGGAGTAGAGGAAAAAAGCCATCGACCTGCAGTATTTGTGTGGAGAAGTTAATTCTTGCCTGTCTCCTGGGTGAGGAGTGAGTTATACGCCACTGCCCCTCCCCAACCCCAGTGACAGGGAGGCTCCAAGAAAATCACTTGTAGAAACTGGGAAAGGAGAGATGGGCATCTTGATCTCCAACTGGATGATTTGCTTATCCGTCTCATCTCATTTGAGCAGGGGAAGTAGGACCAGGAGATGGTGGGACTGAGAGAGGTGTGACCATGGTGAGGATACCTGTGACCCCGTGGGCCTAGAGGATGCAGTGGAAGGTAGCTGGGTTTGCATCACTGGCGAGAGCTTCCCACCAAGAGGGGCCTGGGTGATGGGTTGCCATGGTGCTGTGGCTCTGTCCTCTGAAGGTGGAAGCTGGGAGGAGGGTGGAGGAGGTAGAACCAGAGTTAGATCTCCTGAGTCAGGAAGTGTGCTGGGCGGGGGCCTGGGAGCGCCAGCGAGAGCTCCCACAGGGCTCTTTGAAAAGCACACAGTAACTAACAGGGAGAGGAAACACAAGAACTGGTTAAATAGGAGTCATCTCTCTCTACCTCCTTCTTGCCAACATACTGGAAAGACTGGACCTTAAAGGGAGGTAAAGGGAAGGCAGTTCACTGCTTCCTGCATCCCCTTCCTCTCTGGACTCCACAAGGGTCTGGGTCAAAACCATGCTAATGGGAGGAGAAGATGTGATATGCAAATCAAGTTTGAGCTTCAGTCAGACTAAGTTTTAGCAATAGAAAATAACCAGGAAAGTTTTGAAATCTGCCTAGGATGTCACTAAGGAATGAAAAAGTCAGATTTGGTTGAATTTGGTTGAAGGCAGTAATTAGAGAAAAGTAAAACTACATCGTGTTGTGTTCATACAACATGCAGTTGAGTCAGAGCAATATACTCATTATATACAAGCCTTTTAAAAATGATTTGTCCCAAACGGGGCACAGCCATCTTTAAAAGAAGTATTTATAGTTTAAATTTGAGATGCCTTTATTAGAAGGAATTTATAAAATTTTCTGGTATAAAACACAAATTTTTCCTAACACATCTTAACCAAAAGCAAATTATAAAAAACCGCTTGGTGTTAAATTTTAATAGATTGCCATGTAGTTCAAGGTGAGAGTTGGGAATTAAGATTAAGGATTATTGGTCTAAACTTTCCTTTAGTCTACCTAAAGTTGACTCAAAGTCCACCAAAGATTCTAAAAATCATGTCGATTTGCATTTCTTTAATAATTAGAGATGCTGAGCATTTTTTCATGTGCCTGTATGTCTTCTTTGGAAAAATGTCTGTTCATGTCTTCTGCCCATTTTTTGATTGGGTTGTTTGTGTTTTTGGTACTGAGATGTATGAACGATTTATGTATTTTGGATATTAACCCCTTGTCAGTCATATCGTTTGCAAACATTTTCTCCCATTCCATAGGTTGTTTTTTCGTTTTGTCAATGGTTTCTTTTGTTGTGCAAAAGCTTTTAAGTTTATTCAGGTCCCATTTATTTATTTTTGCTCTTATTTCTTTTGCCTTAGAAGACAGATCCAAAAAAATATTGCTATGACATATCAAAGAGCGTTCTGCATATGTTCTTTTCTAGGAGATTTATGGTTTTGGGTTTTACGTTTAGGTCTTTACTCCATTTTGAGTTTATTTTTGTATACGGTATCAGGAAATGTTTTAATCTCATTGTTTTACATGTAGCTGTCCACTTTTCCCGGCACTCTTCAATAAGTATTGAAGAGACTGTCTTTTCTCCATTGTATGAAACTTTTCTCTGGGCAAGCTTAAGTATTGGAACATCTTTGGAGCTATTCTAGAATCTACATCCGTTTTGACTGATTCTGTTCAAATACTCTGCCAGTAGGAGCTCCAATTCATTCTCCTAGGACTAATGGATCCCTACAGAGCTTTAGTAATCACTTCCTCCTCCCCACCTGCACGGCCAAGTCAATAAAAATGCACCTACCTCGTGTGGGTCACCACTTTTGCTTGGACACTAGGCATGGCTTCTTTTGGCCTATGATTACTTTCCATGCCTGATCATTGGCCATTAATTGTGACCTCTGCCTAAGATTCCCTTCTCATTACCCCTGACTATGACCTCAACTTAGCCTAAATTATTAAATTCTCTTGGTTGGCCATGACATCTGCTTTGTCTGTTAAGCACTGCTGTCTATCTCGGTTAAACATTTTCAAACTGTGTCGCTTCTTGTTTTTAAACCATTTTACTTTGAAAAAACACAACACGAGAGGTGAATAAGGATAGCAGTTTTTGCAAAGAAGAAAGGATATTGGTTGGAAAGCTATTACGGCAGGGCTATCTTGTGTAGTTAAATCTGTGTGTTTTCTGACATATGTCCAGTATATCCTTCCCCTTCTCCACTCTCATTGGTGCCTGAGGGCTGCTTTCCCCTTCCCAGCCCACATGGAAGCAGAAACAAAGACTTTAAAGGAACTGCTGGCTTAACCCAGGAGGAGAAAACTCTGATGCTTGTTTATGTTAAGCAGTTTTCTATCCCCAAAGGTGAGGTGAGCCTGGAGCTCTAGGAAAGAGAAGAGGAGGAAGAGGGACAACAGACCAGAGAGTTTGAAGTGGGGAGGGGAAGACACACAGGCTTAGTGAAGATTTGTGATGGAGTGGGTGGTTGGTCCTCAGGACTATCAACTGCTTGTGCGCAACGCATTGTCCTATGGTCCTAGATCCCTGCAAGTCCCTGAGCAGAGGGTAAGGAATTTGGGGCAACTAGTATGAGAAGGGGCTATTAAATGAAATCTTCATCTCTGGTCAAGGAGGAACAGTTTAGAACCAGTCAGATTTTCCTTTGACAGAAAGGAACCATGGGTGTGCTCCCATTGTTACATACTTCAGAATGAACTGAGCTGGTTTGTTAGCTTGTAGGTAAAAATGATGCATTTCACCTGAATTTTAAGTTCTGTGTCTGGTAATTCTAGAGGGTCTAATTTCTCAATTGAAAATGTTGTTAATTTTACAGATTCAAATGAATTACAAGGTACAAAATATTTTCCTTGGGTAATGTATTATGATAGTAATTTGGACGTTCAGTTTGCACTGGGTGCAACATCGGTCATTCCATTGATCTTCAGGATTGACTGTCTGATCTGGATCTTTCTGTGAATGATGATACTAACCAGTTTTTCAAGTGGTCATCTAGTGATTTAGCTGGAAACTCAGGAGTCCAAGTCTGGCTCCAAATTACATGTCCCAGCCTCAGATTCATGCTTGATTGTTTTTATAGAATAAAGTATACACAGAAACACCATCAACAAGTCAGCAACCAGTATTTATTGAGTCAATTTTGGGATTAAAAATTATGTTTCCTATGTGCGTGTGTGTGTGAGTGTGTATGTGTGCGTGTGTGTGTGTGTATACTTTGCAAAGAAGTAGAAGCTATGATTATAGCACTTGAGGAGCTTATAATCTAGTTAGAGAAGTAACATATAAAGTTAGTAGGTTTATACTTAGAATTGTATATGGCTGAATATTTCTTGGTCCCTGAATGTGTGCTTATACACATTTATAACAAGACACTGAAATTGAAGTTCCAACTGAGGCATTAAGATATAAAAGATGCTGTTTACCAAAACGATATGAGAGAAAAAAATATGATTGGAATCATGTAGTAAGTAGCTTTCTCTGGTTTCTTTCACTTAGCAGTATTCATTTATGATTCACTCATGTCTTTTGTGTCTTGATAGCTCAATTCTTTATATCATTGAATAATATTTCCTTGTATGACTGTTCCAAAATTTGTTTATCCATTCACCTGTTGAAGAACATCTTCATTGCTTCCAGTTTTTGGCAGTTATAAAAAAAGTTGCTAACAACATTTGTGTGCAGATTTTTGTGTAGACATATGTTTTCAAATCAGTTGGGTAAATACCTAAGAGTATATGATAGACTACGTTTAGCTTTCTAAGAAACTATCAGACTGTCTTCTCAATCTGACTGTATGAGTTTGCATTCCCATCAACAATGAATGAGAGTTATTTCTCTGCATCCTTGCCAGTAACTGGTGTTTTGGATTTTAGCCATTCTAACAGGTATATGGTAAATTCTTATTGTTTTAATTTTCAGTTTCTTAATGACAAATGATGTTGAGCATCTTTTCATATGTTTATTTGATATCCATATGTCTTCCTTGGTGAGATATCTATTCAGATATTTTGTCCATTTTTTACTTCGATTGTTTGTTTTCTTACTGATGAGTTTTAAGGTTTTTTTTTTCTATTGTGGATATAAGTTTTCATTAGATAAGTGTTTTGCAAAGATTTTTGCCCAGTCTATAGCTTGTCTTTTCATTCTCTTAACAATGTTTTTCACAGTGCAGAAGTTTTCTAATCTTTGTAAATTCTACTTATCATCAATTTTTTTTCCTTCATGGATTTTGCTTTTGATGTTGTATTTAAAAATTCATTGTCAAACCCAATGTCACCTAGGTTTTCTACTACATTTTCTTCTAGAAATTAAATGTTTTGCATTTTACATTTAGGTCTATTCTTGAGGAGTTAATTTTTGTAAAAGGTGTAAGATCTGTGTCTTGGTTGATTTTTTTTTTTTGCATATGGACATCCAGTTGTTCCAGTGCCATTTGTTGAAAAGACTATTATTTTTCCATTGTATTGTCACTCCTGTTTCAAATATCAGTCGACTATATTTGTTTGGGTCTATTTCTGGGCTCCCTGTTCTGATCTGTTGCAATGTATACTTCTGTTCTTTCACCAAAATCATGCTGTTTTGAGTAGTGTAGCTTTTCAGATTGTTTTCTAAGGTAAAATACACAGAATCGTACCTGCTCTTAGTAATGCCTTACTCTCATGTGTGAGATTGAGTGGAGAGTGAAGTGTTGATTAATGTCCTGAGTCGGGTGCTTAATTTTTGAAATGAGACTGTATTTTTTTTACTTAAAGTAACTGTGACAGTAGCCATTACCTTAAAATGAATAGAAAACTAATGAAGCCTGCTGAGTTCTTACCTAGTGCAGGGGCAAAGCTTCTTTCACTGAATAGCTTCATGGGCATTGAGAAGACAAAAATAAAGTTGAGTTTTAATGAAATCCCACTCTATGCGGTTATTCAACATATGTGTCCAACATACAAATATGTTAGAACTCAGAGAGCATTTAAATAGTTATTTTATGGATTTAGGGTAACATGGGTCAAATCATTTGCCTGTAACATTATATCTAACAAGCAAATACTTGATATGTATCATAAAATATAACAGTTAAATTACAGGTATTAATTCTATTTTCTGATACCATGTTTCTGTTGTATAGTATTTTCTTAATACTATATTGATATAACCAAGATAAAATGTAAATATATTGAAATAATGTTTATGTTTTGTTTTATTAAAAAGTATAAACTTTAGGTTGCCTTAATAACATCACAGTCTATTAATTACCAGCCATTTCTCAGTGTTTGTAATTATTCCAAACTGTGGGTCTAACACAACATCAATTATGCATTATGTTATATAGCACAATTATTGTTTAAGGTATTTTCTATCTCTTATCTAATTTTATGTCTGAGACAAAATTATAATGCACCTTTGCTACACTTAGAGGATGTCACCATTGGTATTCTTGTGAGGTGTTTATATAAACTCTACTGTTGCCTATAACTGCCTTTGTCCAGCAGGAACAATTTCAGCTGCTAAGAATTGACCGATACATTAAAGTAGCTCAGAAACTACTAAGCATTTTCCTAGTAATCTCTCTGATTATTTTATACCTTTTCCATGTTTGCACTTTGAAAAAGAAAGATATTGTTGGAATTCACCTCTTTGAGGAAGTAAATCTGTTTAGGTAAGAGTGACTAATTAGCCTAAATCAGGGGTAGGTTAACTTTTTCTATAAACATTTTAGGCTTTCTGGACCACTTAGTCTCTGTCTCAGCCACTCTGTTGTTGTAGCATGAAAGCATCATGGGTAATATGTGAACTTATGAGCTGAGTCCTAATAAAACTTTATAAAAAGTGCCAGCATTTGGCCTGCAGGCTGTAGTTTTCTAATCACTGGCATAGAGAATAGAATGTGCACTTCAAACTTTTTGTTTGTAAGTAAAGTGGAATTAAATAAATGCTAGCAGGCAACTTGTAAAATCTAGCACAGAGTAGTAATTACAATGGAAGTTCTGCTGTGTGTTTGTCAGGAGTCCTTTAAGAAAATGCCTCATGTACAAGAACTTTATTTGAAAATGTTCAAGACCAAGAACTATTATCAAATGCCATCTTGTTAGTAAAGAGGAAGAATCAGAAGAAGGGCAAATTCTAAAATGGTGCAGATGAGCCACTGGAATGGCCTCACCCCTGTCTTGCAGCAGTGGCCAATGCTGATGAAGGGAGCCTCTAAAGACTTGGTTATCTGGGACATTACAGAGGAACAGGAAACAGACACACATGCAGAGCTTAAAAAATGGTTCATGGACCCAACCCTACGCACTTCCCTCTTGGGAGAGACTCTAGCTTGTCAGTAACAGCATATTTATTCTTAGTTTAGAATAGATGACCTAATTTCCTAGCCCCAGATGGATCACAATCAACATATCAGTAAGGGCGAATAAGAAAGCTGCTGCTGGAGGCTGACAACCTGAGAGTAAGGAGAATGTAGGCTTAAAACAGACACAACAATTTGAAATCCCCAGCCTTGTAGTTATTTACTGCTGGGTTAAACATCCTTCTTTATGTATAGACTGATTTTGGCAAAGATAATTATGACATGTGGACCAGATCAATCAGAAGCATTGTGGAAATAAAGGAGTATTGGCAGATGTGTGTTTATGAGTAGATGTTACTCAAGCTCAGTGAAATTGACTGAAGTAATGGCTTAAACAAATAGGAAAAAGAGTGATTTTCTGGAGACACAGTCACCAACTGTTTAGCTGCCCAAAGTATGCAGGGAACTACTACTACATATATTTCCTGGAGACAAATGTGGAAAAAGGTCCTTTGGAATTATAAGAAAAAATGAAATTAGGAGCCTACTTGATCTTGACCCCAGGTCAACATGAAAACTTTAGTCATACTCTGTCTACTGTCTTAAGAAAGGGGAGAAAAACATCCAAATGTGCAATAGCTTTCCAAAAGTGATTCCACTACAAGTGGTTAAAATTATTAATAAAAAATCTTGGCACTTAAAGGCGTAAAATTATTTGAAACACTTCATTTCACAATGATGTTGAATAAATAAAGCATTACTCTCCTTAAGTAAAGCCAGATGTAGAAACAGATTACTTTTTCTTTGCTGAACGTTTTGGAGATTTGTACTTGCATAAGATTGTTTCCATATAATACAAAGTGTAGTGGACATTTGATTGTTATTTGGTAATTGTGATCAATATTCAGTATCCAAGAATAATTTATTCCTCGCATGAATTAATTTCGTGCAAATTTTAAGCTTAGATGTCTGATACCAATACGATTAACTGCTAAACATCTTTCTTTTTTCCTATGTAGATATCATTTATATTGCTAGGAGATTATTTGAAATTCTTAAGTTATCTAAGGTTTCAAAACTTGTTGCCAAGAAGAAATGACTGAACATCTTTTTCTTTTAAAAATAATTTACATGTTACTCTGATTTAACTCTTTTGCCTTATTACATGTTTTTAATCTCTCCTTTTTAATGTAATAAATAAAATATAGTAACAGATACAGATGAAGACCCATTTGTACCCATCCCCAGTCCACTACCCTCTTTCTTACCCCAGAGATAACCTTTATCCAAATTCATGTTTTTAGTTTTTTGTATATGTACTTTAATTGCTATGTACTATTTCAGTGTATTAATAAGCCGCAACTAATTCTCCATTCATCTGTTGATAGACATTTGGGTTGTTGTACTGGTATAAATTGTAATGAAATCAACTTTGCAATTTTGTTTCCACATACATGTATCTAGAAGTAGTATTTCTGGATATGCTTATCTCCAACCTGGCTTTTATTGCAAAACCTCTCTCTTCTGTGGCTGTACCAATGTACAGTCCCAACCATGTGTGAGAATTCTCATGTATCCACATCTTCAACAAACTCAATATTATCCAGCTTGTAATTTTAAAATTTGCCAATCTGATAGTATTAAAACTGATGGGTTTTGTTTTAATTTTCATTTGCTAGTCACATGAAACATCTTGCATATATTTTTGTTTCCTTCATGTGTTTGTTAAAGACCCTATGAAATGACGGAGCATGACAATGAGTTGGGGTGCCAAAGTTTTCCATGGCTAGGAGTTGAATTCTTCAAAAAATGAGGGACATGATTACATGTTGAGGAGATGTCAGCAGGGAGGAGAGGGAGAAGGAGTCAAGAAACTCTCAGGATCAAGAACATGTAAACAATGGTTGGGAAGTGGCACTGAGAACATAACCCCTAGCAGAAGAACGTGGGGCTGCTTCCAGAGGGCTGAGTGAGTGGTGTCCAGAGAGTTCCCACAGGAGACAGCAAGGTTTTAATTTAGTGCATGCGAAGAAGTAGAAGATACGGCATGGGGTATGCTTATTGGAAGGTCCAAGGACACATTTGAAGGATTTGTAAAGAAAGTAATAGGTCAGAATTAGGCATAGAGGGAGAAGCATGGAGATGGGGATCATGGGTGGGAAGCATGATGGTACTGGCCCTGACATGCTTTCAGAGGAGGGTAGAAACCTGTGTAGTGGGATGGTCTTCCCTTAATGGTAGGACAGCTGCCAGGGAGAGGGATTGTGCTTGTTGCTCTTACTCACTGTGGGTCCCAAGAACCTAATATGGTGCTTTTGTTTGAATCAACAGTTTCCTGTGCTTCCTGTCCTTTAAGAGACTGAGCTAAATGCAACCAGAAATTAGAGCCAGGAGCACTTGATAAACTGTTTCTTCTTTTTTAAACATCTTTATTGGAGTATAATGGCTTTACAATGTTGCATTAGTTTCTGCTGTATAACAAAGTAAATCAGCTATACATATACATATATCCCCATATACCCTCCTTCTTACGTCTACCTCCCACCCTCCCTATCCCAGCCCTCTAGGTGGTCACAAAGCACCAAGTTGATCTCCCTGTGCTATGCGGCTGCTTCCCACTAGCTATCTATTTTATATTTGGTAGTGTATATATGTCCATGCCACTCTCTCATTTCGTCCCAGCCTCCCCATATCCTCAAGTCCATTCTCCACCTCTGTGTCTTTATTCCTGTCCTGTCCCAGTTTTTTTCTTCTTAGATTACATATATATATATGTTAGCATACAGTATTTGTTTTTCTATTTCTGACTTACTTCACTCTGTATGACACACTCTAGGCCCATCCACCTCACTACAAATAACTCAATTTCGTTTCTTTTTATGGCTGAGTAACATTCCATTGTATATATGTGCCACAAATTCTTTATCCATTCATCTGTCGATGGACACTTAAGTTGCTTCCATGTCCTGGCTATTGTAAATAGAGCTGCAATGAACATTGTAGTACATGACCCTTTTTGAATTACGGTTTTCTCAGGGTATATGCCCAGTAGTGGGACTGCTGGGTCGTATGGTAGTTCTATTTTTAGTTTTTTAAGGAACCTCCATACTGTTCTCCATAGTGTCTGTATCAATTTACATTCCCAGCAACAGTGCAAGAGGGTTCCCTTTTCTCCACACCCTCTCCAGAATTTATTGTTTGTAGATTTTTTGATGGTGGCCATTCTGACCGGTGTGAGGTGATACCTCATTGTAATTTTGATTTACATTTCTCTAATGATTAGTGATGCTCAGCATTCTTTCATGTGCTTGTTGGCAGTATGAATATCTTCTTTGGCGAAATGTCTATTTAGATCTTCTGCCCATATTTGGATTGGGTTGTTTGTTTTTATGATACTGAGCTTCATGAGCTGCTTGTATATTTTTGAGATTAATCATTTGTCAGTTGCTTCATTTGCAAATATTTTCTCCCATTCTGAGGGTGGTCTTTTCATCTTGTTTATGGTTTCTGTTGCTGTGCAAAAGCTTTTAAGTTTCATTAGGTCCCATTTGTTTATTTTTGCTTTTATTTCCATTTCTCTAGGAGGTGGGTCAAAAAGGATCTTGCTGTGATTTATGTCAGAGAGTGTTCTGCCTATGTTTTCCTCTAAGAGTTTGATAGTGTCTGGCCTTACATTTAGATCTTTAATCCATTTTGAGTTTATTTTTGTCTATGGTGTTAGGAAGTGTTCTAATTTCATTCTTTTACATGTAGCTGTCCCATTTTCCCAGCACCACTTATTGAAGAGGCTGTCTTTTCTCCATTATATATTCTTGCCTCCTTTATCACAGACAAGGTGACCATATGAGTGTGGGTTTATCTCTGGGCTTTCTATACTGTTCCATTGATCTATATTTCTGTTTTTGTGCCAGTACCATACTGCCTTGATTACTGTAGCTTTGCAGTAGAGTCTGAACCCAGGGAGACTGATTCCTCCAGCTCCGTTTTTCTTTCTCAAGATTACTTTGGCTATTCGGGGTCTTTTGTGTTTCCATACAAATTGTGAATTTTTTTGTTCTAGTTCTGTGAAAAATGCCATTGGTAATTTAATAGGGATTTCATTGAATCTGTAGATTGTTTTGGATAGTATAGTCATTTTCACAATGTTGATTCTTCCAGTCCAAGAACATGGTATATCTCTCCATCTGTTTGTATCATCTTTAATTACTATCATCTGTGTCTTACACTTTTCTTCATACAGGTCTTTTGTCTCCTTAGGTAGGTTTATTCCTAGGTATTTTATTCTTTTTATTGCAATGGTAAATGGGAGTGTTTCCTTAATTTCTCTTTCAGATTTTTCATCATTCATGTATAGGAATGCACAAGATTTTTGTGCATTAATTTTGTATCCTGCTACTTTACCAGATTCATTGATTAGCTCTAGTAGTGTTCTGGTAGCATCTTTAGGATTCTCTATGTATAGTATCATGTCATCTGCAAACAGTGACAGTTTTACTTCTTCTTTTCTGATTTGGATTCCTTTTATTTCTTTTTCTTCTCTGATTGCTGTGATGAAAACTTCCAAAACTATGTTGAAGAATAGTGGTGAGAGTGGACAAGCTTGTCCTATTCCTGATCTTAAATGGTTTCAGTTTTTCACCATTGAGAACTATGTTGGCTATGGGTTTGCTGTATATGGCCTTTAGTATGTTGAGGTAAGTTACCGGTATACCTACTTTCTGGAGGGTTTTTATCATAAATGGATGTCGAATTTTGTTGAAAGCTTTTTTGCATCTATTGAGATGATCATATGGTTTTTCTCCTTCAATTTGTTAATCTGTTTTATCACATTGATTGATTTGCATATGTTTAAGAATCCTTGCATTCCTGGAATAAATCCCACTTGCTGATGGTGTATGATCCTTTTAATGGGCTGTTGGATTCTGTTTGCTAATATTTTTTTGAGGATTTTTGCATCTATATTCATCAGTGATATTGGCCTGTAGTTTTCTTTCTTTGTGATATATTTGTCTGGTTCTGGTATCAGAGTGATTGTGGTCTCGTAGAATGAGTTTGGGAGTGTTCCTCCCTCTGCTATATTTTGGAAGAGTTTGAGAAGGATAGGTGTTAGCTCTTCTCTAAATGTTTGATAGAATTCGCCTGTGAAGCCCTCTGGTCCTGGGCTTTTGTTTGTTGGAAGATTTTTAATCACAGTGTCAATTTCAGTGCTTGTGATTGGTCTGTTTATATTTTCTATTTCTTCCTGGTTCAGTCTGGGAAGGTTGTGCTTTTCTAAGAATTTGTCCACTTCTTCCAGGTTGTCCATTTTATTGGCATATAGTTGCTTGTAGTAATCTCTAATGATCCTTTGTATTTCTGCAGTGTCAGTTGTTACTTCTCCTTTTTCATTTCTAATTCTATTGATTTGAGTCGTCTCCCTGTTTTTCTTGATGAGTCTGGTTAAAGGTTTATCAATTTTGTTTATCATCTCAAAGAGCCAGCTTTTAGTTTTATTGATCTTTGCCATTGTTTCCTTCATTTCTTTTTCATTTATTTCTGATCTGATCTTTATGATTTCTTTCCTTCTGCTAAGTTTGGGGTATTTTTTTGTTTTTATATCTCTAATTGCTTTAGGTGTAAGGTTAGGTTTTTATTTGAGATGTTTCTTGTTTCTTGAGGTAGGATTCTATTGCTATAAGTTTCCTTATTAGGACAGCTTTTGCTGCATCCCATAGGTGTTGGGTTGTCATGTTTTCATTGTCATTTGTTTCTAGGTATTTTTTGATTTCCTCTTTGATTTCTTCAGTGATATCCTGGTTATTTAGTAGTGTATTGTGTAGCCTCCATGTATTTGCATTTGTTACAGATTTTTTTCCTGTAATTGATACCTAGTCTTATAGTGTTGTGGTCAGAAAAGATACTTTATACGATTTCAATTTTCTTAAATTAACCAAGGCTTGATGTGTGATCCAAGATTTGATCTATCCTGTAGAATGTTCCATGAGCACTTGACAAGAAAGTGTATTCTGTTGTTTTTGGATAGAATGTCCTATAAATATCAATTAAGTCCATCTTGTTTAATGTATCATTTAAAGCATGTGTTTCTTTATTTTCATTTTGTACAATCTTTCCATTGGTGAAAGTGGGGTGTTAAAGTCCCCTACTATTATTGTGTTACTGTCAGTTTCCCCTTTTATGGCTGTTAGCACTTGCCTTATGTATTGAGGTGCTACTATGTTGCGTGCATAAATATTTAAAATTGTTATATCTTCTTCTTGGAATGATCCCTTGATCATTATGTAGTGTCCTTCTTTGTCTCTTGTAATAGTCTTTATTTTAAAGTCTATTTTATCTGATGTGAAATTGCTACTCCAGCCTTCTTTTGATTTGCATTTGCATGGAATATCTTTTTCCATCCCCTCACTTTCAGTCTGTATATATCCCTTGGTCTGAAGTGGGTCTCTTGTAGACAGCATATATACAGGTCTTGTTTTTGTATCCATTCAGCCAGTCTATGTCTTTTGGTTGGAGCCTTTAGTCTATTTACATTTAAGGTAATTATCGATATATATGTTCCTATTCCCATTTTCTTAATTGTTTTGGGTTTGTTATTGTAGGTCTTTTCCTTCTCTTGTGTTTCCTGCCTAGAGAAGTTCCTTTAGCATTTGTTGTAAAGCTGGTTTGGTGGTGCTGAATTCTCTTAGCTTTTTCTTGTCTGTAAAGATTTTAATTTCTCTGTCAAATCTGAATGAGATCCTTGATGGGTAGAGTCACCTTGGTTGTAGGTTTTTCTCCTTCATCACTTTTTTTTTTTTTTTTTTTTTGCAGTACGTGAGCCTCTCACTGTTGTGGCCTCTCCCGTTGTGGAGCACAGGCTCCAGATGCGCAGGCTCAGTGGCCATGGCTCAGGGGCCCAGCCGCTATGTGGCATGTGGGATTTTCCCGTACCAGGGCACGAACCAGTGTCCCCTGCATTGGCAGGCAGACTCTCAACCACTGCGCCACCAGGGAAGCCCCACCTTCATCACTTTAAATATGTCCTGTCACTCCTTTCTGGCTTGCAGAGTTTCTTCTGAAAGATCAGCTGGCAACCTTATGGGGATTCCCTTATGTGTTATTTGTTGTTTTTCCCTTGCTGCTTTTAATATTTGTTCTTTGTATGTAATTTTTGATAGTTTGATTAATATGTGTCTTGGCATGATTCTCCTTGGTTTTATCCTGTATGGGATGCTCTGTGGTTCCTGGACTTGATTGACAATTTCCTTTCCCATATTAGGGAAGTTTTCAACTGTAATATCTTCAAATATTTTTTCAGTCCCTTTCTTTTTCTCTTCTTCTTCTGGGACCCTTATAAGTTGAATGTTGGTGCATTTAATGTTTTCCCAGAGGTCTCTGAGACTGTCCTCAATTCTTTTCATTCTTTTTTCTTTATTCTGCTCTGCAGTAGTTATTTCCACTATTTTACCTTCCAGGTCACTTATCCATTCTTCTGCCTCAGTTATTCTGCTATTGATTCCTTCTAGAGAGTTTTAAATTTCATTTATTGTGTTGTTCAACATGGTGTCTTTGCTCTTTAGTTCTTCTAAGTACTTGTTAAACGTGTCTTGTATTTTCTCCATTCTGTTTCCAAGATTTTGGATCACCTTTACTATCATTACTCTGAATTCTTTTTCAGGTAGACTGCCTATTTCCTCTTCATTATTTTGGTCTGGTGGGTTTTAATTTGCTCCTTCATTTGTTGTGTGTTTCTGTGTCTTCTCATTTTGCTTAACTTACTGTGTTTGGGGGTCTCCTTTTTGCAGGCTGCAGGTTCATAGTTCCCATTGTTTTTGGTGTCTGCCCCCAGTGAGTAAGGTTGGTTCAGTGGATTGTGTAGGCTTCCTGGTGAAGGGGACTGGTTACTGTGTTCTTGTGGATGACACTGGGTTTTGTCTTTCTGGTCAGCAGGACCATGTTCAGTGGTGTGTCTTGGGGTGTCTGTGAACTTAGTATGATTTTAGGCAGCCTCTCTGCTAATGGGTGGGGTTGTTTTCCTGTCTTGCTAGTTGTTTGGCAAGGGGTATCCAGCACTGGAGCTTGCTGGTTGTTGAGTGGAGCTGGGTCTTAGTATTTAGACGGAGATCTCTGTTAGAGCTCTTGACGATTGATATTCTGTGGGGCTGGGAAGTCTCTGGTGCTTCAGTGTCCTAAACTTGGCTCTCAGAGGCTCAAACCTAACACCTGATAGGATCACCAAGACCTTGTCAGCCACATGGCTCAGAAGAGAAGTGAGTAAAAAAAGAAAGAAAAAATAAATAAATAAAATAAAAGTTATTAAAATAAAAAAAAATAAAAAAAAGAAATTTAATAGTAAGAAAAAAAGAAGAGAGCAAACAAACCAATAAATAAATCCACCAATGATAACAAGCACTAAAAACTATACTAAGATAAACATAAAGATCAGTAGCTGTTCTGTCGCCTACAGCAAACCCCAATTCTACCATTGCTCTTAAAGTCCACCATCTCAATTTTGGTATGATTCATTGTCTATACAGGTATTCCACAGACACAGCGTACATCAAGTTGATTGTGGAGATTTAATCTGCTGCTCCTGAGGCTGCATGGAGAAATTTCCCTTTCTCTTTGTTCACACAGCTCCTGGGGTTCAGCTTTGGATTTGGCCCCGCCACTTCACGTAGGTTGCCCTCTGGTGTCTCTTCTTTGACCAGACAGGAGGGGGTTAAAGGAGCAGCTGATTAGGGGGCTCTGGCTCACTCAGGCTGGGGAGAGGGAGGGGTACGGAATGTGGGGTGAGCCTGCGGCTGCAGAGGCCAGTGTGACATTGCAACAGCCTGAGGCGTGCCGTGTGTTCTCCTGATGAATTTGTCCTTGGCTCACGGGACCCTGGTAGTGGTGGGCTGCACAGGCTCTGGGAGGGGAGGTGTGGATAGTGACCTGTACTTGCACACAGGCTTCTTGGTGGCTGCAGTAGCAGCCTTAGCATTTCATGCCCATCTTTGGGGTCCGTGCTGATAGCCATATCTTGTACCTGTCTCTGAACCTCATTTAGGCAGTGTTCTGAATCTCCTCTCCTCACGCACCCCAAGGAAATGGTTTCTTGACTCTTAGGCAGGTCCAGAGTTTTTCCCAGACTCCCTCCCGGCTAGCTGTGGTGGAATAGCCCCCTTCAGGCTGTGTTCACAAAGCCAACCCCAGTCCTCTCCCTGGGGCCTGACATTCGAAGCCCAAGCCTCAGCTCCCAGGCCCCCGCCCGTCCCGGCAGGTGAGCAGACAAGCCTCTCAGGGTGGTGAGTGCTGGTCAGCACTGATCCTCTGTGCAGGAATCTCTCCACTTTGCCCTCTGCACCCCTGTTGCTGTGCTCTCCTCTGTGGCTCTGAAGCTTCCCCATGCCCACCTCCCAATTTCCACCAGTGAAGGGGCTTCCTAGTGTGTGGAAACTTTTCCTCCTTCACAGCTCCCTCCAAGAGGTGCAGGTCTTGTGCCTATTCTTTTGTCTTTGTTTTTTCTTTTTTCTTTTGCCCCAAGTTTAGAAATAAAATTCACTAAGCAGTTACCCTAAAAAGTATTTAAAAATATTTCTCCTTTATCTATATAAATACAATTTCTTTTCAAATGGAATCCAGAGTTTAGAAATAAAATTCACTTAGCAGCTACCCTAAAAAATATTTTAAAATATTTCTCCTTTATCTATATAAATATAAGTTCTTTTCAGTTTAGCCTTTATCAAAAACTTCACAGGAAAATGTTTTTATTATTTAAAACATGTCTTTCCATTGGGATTACATTCTATGCAAACATCAGTTCTGAATGAGTCGTGGATGGTGTGGCTTCATATACTGCATAGAATGTTTACTTTATGCACGTTTATCCACAATTAAAGTGAGATATTTTGGGAAGATTACCAGGTGTACTCTTATTTTTTGATAATATTGAGTTTAATTTTATTTCATATTTTATGCAGTCCTCTCTCTATGGATATTTACACTATTCTCAATCTTTTGCTGTTACATATCATGTTGCAGTGAAGTACCTGTATCTGTACATACATTGCTTTCCACACATGCAAGTGTATTTTTTTTAATATCTTTATTGGTGTATCATTGCTTTACAATGTTGTGTTAGTTTCTGCTGTTTTACAAAGTGAATCAGCAATACGTATAAATATATCCCCATATCCCCTCCCTCTTACGTCTCCCTCCCACCCTCCCTATCCCATCCCTCTATGTGGACACAAAGCACCAAGCTACTAGGAGTACTACTGATGTTTATAAAAATCAAATTTTATACATTTTACTAAAATTTGGTGCTAGTGAAAATATGATTTGTCATGTTGCATCAAATTTGTAAGAGCAAAGCAATTGCAGCATTAAAAAAACACCAAAATCATAAAATCAATGTAGTACGCATAATTTCTTGGAAATTAGTGAAGACTTTTCAAATTTACCAAGAGTCAGCAATGAGTCTAGACAAAGGAATTAAGGCTGGAACCTACTTGGCCCAGTGTCCCATGTCACATCAAATGATGGGAAGGCACATCCTGCTCCTGGATTTTGCATATCACCATGTTGTCTCTTGTCTTGGCTGTCTGCTACCTTTACCAAGATTGAGATAACACATTTCTTGTAACTACTATTTAAATACTTAAATGTGAATTTAAATATTTGTTTAAATATTCAATTTTTTGGCTTAATAAAAATCTATTGTTAGAAATGAGAGAAGCATCATTCAAAAAGAGTAGGTGTTACTCTAGTTTATCTTCAATTCTTCCCTTTAATATTCCTACATTTACACCATGAAATTGGTTTTTCAGTTCACAATGTTTAAAAGAAATGAAATTATCCATTGATGTAAGAATGAATCTGGCTCACCCCTTCAGGTCATCAGCCAGTCAGTACTCAAGACCTTGTCAGTGAGCCAGAGACAAGGTTGCATGCTTCTAGGAGGCTCCAACTCACTAACATTCATTCATTGAACAAACATTCAGGGAGTGCCTCCTATGTGCCTGCACCATAGAAATGCTGGGGATACAGAGAGAATAACATGTTCATGAATGCCTGTCTTCAAGCTTATATTCTGCACCAAATACAGCTGAGCAGAGAATCCGCTTCCTGGTCTTCCCACAGTGTCCTAGTACCTCCAGGTTTCTTTTCTAGCCACAAGTCTGACACCAAGGAGAAAGAAATACTTTCACTTTATTTCCCCTGAGAGTCCTTGTCTTTTAAAGTATCCCTGATGAGCCAAACAAAACCTGGTCAAATTGCTGATGTCACTGGGAATTTGTCTGATGTAGCATACAGACTCAGTTGTCAGAGACAACCTCCTCCTTCTTGAAAATATGTTCCTCTTTTGACAGCTTCCCCAGTGCCATTGCTCTCTTCCAGATCCTAGTCCCTTAATACCCTGCCTGCATTTTCCAGTCCCTCTGTCCTTTCTCATACAGGCATGTCACTCCTTACCTCTACTTTAGTGCATCTCTGGTCTGTATGTGGAACTTTAAAAAAGGAGTACCTAACACAGTTTCTGCCTTCTAAGAACTTAGTTTTACTGAAGATTTAATACATTTGAGATGTGATCATAAAGAAATGTGTCTGAATTAGAAAAATGTTTTCAGCAATGATAACTTCATAAAAGTACAAATATATGAATGTAATAGAGTTTTTTTTCTTCAAAGTGACTACATTGGGTTAGATCCATAAGTTCTAATGTTTTTAAAAGTCGCTTACATTGTATTGAGAATGCAATGGATTGTAAAAATGAAGCAGGTTATTGAACTGCTGTAAGTTAATACATGAAACAAAGGATGGTATGAAGCAAGACATAATCAGGTGGAAAAGGAATGCCATGGACTATGGTAAAGGTGACATGAGTATGGATTCCAGTCATGGGGAAAGACTCCACAGATGTTTTGAGTCCTAAGTTTGGCCTTGAAGGAAGAATAGGTTCTAGATTGGGAGGAAGGTAAGAAAGAGTGGCAGGAATGTGTTATAACCTGAGTGGTTATAACACTGATGCCCTGGTTGGTTCTGTCCTGCCCCATTTTGGTGAGATGGAAAGTCATCCCTTTACACGGTCATTCTTAGCCAAGACATCCAGAGACTGGACCTACTTTTGGGTGTGGAAAGATTGGTGCCTATAGAACTGGGGCCTTCAGGTTTTCTACAGACAGGGTGCTGGTGGGAGGAATGATGTCCCATTGAGAAGAGCACTGAACATTAAATGGCTGACTGGTGATGATTGGGGAAGGGAATCATTGGTGTAGTGAGTTAACTTCCCATCGACTATTAACACTGTTGTACAGGCAGAGCCAAGATTACAAGAAAGTAAGGGAAATCTGGAGACACCAAAAATGAGGAGGAAATTAAAATCCAGATCAGTAAACAGCTGTCTTTGGGGTAGGGTTGAAATACTGGAGGTTGCCAGTTTCTGTACTCTTCGGATTTGTGTTTTAATATCCATGTGGGACTAGACAATGAGTCTTTGGTCTAAGCTAGGAGGGAGAGTGAGTTGGACCTGAGACTCCTGCATAAGGACAAGATATTCAAAGGTCCATACCATCAGTAAAAGTATAAATTAAGAAAACAATTAATTGGTACAGAGAGGTAACAAGGGAGCCTTTCTGACATGGGTGGAAAAAAGTTCCTAAGAAGTGTTAATGACAAGCTTGTGCTTTGTGCTGGTTTGGGGTCTGAATTTATGCTATCTGCTAAGAAATTAAGATAAAATTTGTCCTGAGCCAATACCCTGGCAAGAGGGAGTGCAAAAGAACTCTGGAGGGGAAAATCTTTAATGTAGTTTGCACAGAATTACCATCAATAAGACCCTACTAAAATTGAACTCATAATCCATATTTAGCTAACAGCATGCTGAATTCAATGTTTCTTGTGGTCTGGGATTTTTGACAGGAGCCCCAAAGGCTAAGAACAACATGTATCAGATCACCTACAAAGAACAAGTGAAATTTGTGAATTTATTTTGACCTACCTTCAGAGTAGGTAAGGATAGGCTTGAATATTGATTAGGAGGAATTTCAGAGTGAGAATTTCTTCAGAGAGAGAGAGAGAGAGAGAGAGAGAGAGTGTGTGCTGTAGATGAACTAAGTGTTCCCTTCCCTCCCATTCTCCCAGTCAAATGTGGGTGGAACAGGGCAGGGTCATATATAACCACTCAGACAGTTTTTTGTATCCTTGGGATTTAGGAACTGTTTTTTTTTTTTTATTTATGTTTGGAAATATATAACAGCAAGAGGCTGGCCATATGCCCTGAGAAAGAGTGAGGATAGATGGCCATCATGGGAAGAAGGTACATTTCCATTGAGTGGGGGCAAAAATGAATGTTCTTGTGAGCCAGATGTGGACCCGTTGAACGGGAGACTCTGAGAAAAGGTTTTGCCTAGAGAGATGTGATGATTACAGCAGGAAGATTTTGGATGCAGAAGAAGCCAAGGATTTGGGGTTCTCCTGAGTGGTCCCTAGAGGAAGATTGCTCATATTGGGAATATGCAGATGCAGATTTTCAGAAGAGGGGAATCTCTGGGGAATGCCCTGGGCATTCCAGGACAGAAAAAGAGCATTCATCCATCTGTAACCACCTGAAGGCACCAATGCCATGTTACCTACTTCCCATCAAACCTTGGACCCCAGGTTCACAGAACTGGCTCACCTACAATTCTTGGTCCATGACACATTCATCATTTTCATCATTAGTCTAAGTATGGCCTGCTTGTGTATTTATTTTTAATAAGGTAATAAGGACCCATGAAACCACCACCCCAAACAAAAACCAAGATCTTGGTAATAGTCTAAATCTAATGGTGTGGTTCTCCCATCCTATTCCCCTGCCTCCATCAACCCAAATTAGTCATCATTCTGAATCCTGTGTTCAACATCTCTTGGTTTCATTTTTGTCTAAAATTATTTTTTGAGGTATAATAAACATACATTAAAAAAAGTGTATAACTCTTAATAATACAACTCAATAAAACCAAAATTGCTCTTTAAAAACATTAACACAATAGACAAAATTCTGGCAAAGCTTATTAAGAAAAAATAAGAGGTAGAAAAATAAACAATAATAGGAATAAAAAGGGAATGAAACTAGAGATCCAGTGGATATTTAAAAAAATAAATATCTGTGAACAGCTTTTTGCCAATAAATTTGAAATATGAAATAGAAAGTTGTCTGGAAAAATGTGATATAATAAAACTGACTTAAGAAAAAAGAGAAAACGTGACTAGATAAATTATAACTAAAGGAATTGAATAAGTAGTTAAAAATATAACATCCACCTTTCCCAAACAAACAACAAACAAAAATGCATGAGACCCATATGATTGCTAGCAAACATGAAACATAAAATAACATTGTTACACACACTTTTTCTGTTTTTCCATTTTAGAAGTCACTTTGCTTTGTGGACGAGGTTGAGCCATGGCCATATGAACTTAGACGTGGTAATTAAAAAATTCTCAATGCTTCAAAAATAATATCACAGGATCTTAAAGAGATGTAAATGAATTTTTGGCATCTTAATAATTTTCATAAATAAGTATTTGAGCCACAGTTTTAGTAAAAATCAGTACCTCGGAGGAACATTTTTCTTGGTTTGAAAACAGCAAGTGTTCCAGATAAATGTGTCCTTTGTTAGCTTACTTTACTAGTCAATTCATACCACTGGCTTCAGAAGCAAGATATTTACAAACTGTGTAGGAATTACTAGGAATCAATCTTGAGGCCTAATTGTGTCATAGTAGCTCCTTTCATGGCAGTTACAGTATTTTCTGTAACTGAGAGACACAAGTCAGCCCAATATAGTTAAACCTACATTTTAATGAGATCTGCTATGATAGTATTCTACAGGGTATTCTTCAGAATTTAGATTTTGCCTAATTATTCTATTTCATTCTTTGGCATTTTTTCATTAGTTAACTCCACTACTCAAATAATATCTCCCTAGTTAATTGGTGGTTATGGATGGTTAACTTGGTTTATGAGTCATTGTTTTCACAAAGATATTTTTTAACCCCTTGTCTGAGCTAACATGCAGAGAGTTTTGTGTGGGTTTCCTCCTCTGGCTAAGACAGAATTGATACTCTAATCCTTCACTCAGTCAGTTATTCAGGTGTCTATATATTTGTTCATCAACAATTTTTCATTTTCTCTATATCTGGCACTCTTAGGTGCTGGGGACACAAAGCTGAACAAGTTTGGGCCTTTTCCTTGAATAACTCACAGTACAGAGGGAGATGAAAATGTGCTCATAGATTTATTACAATGGAACAGGATAAATGTTATCATAGAGGTAGGAAAAGAGGGCCAGGGCTCTGCAGAGGAAGGAGAAACTAATTCCATTTCACTGGGGAGGTGACTTTTAAGGTATGTTTTGAAGGTCTATAAAGAAGGAGGATTAAGTAGCAGAATTAACAGAGGCAAAGATATGAATTCCTGAAAGTATCTAGGAATTTCTTAGTTGTTCAGTATGGTAGGAGTATAAAGAACAAGGGGGAGTTTTGGAAGATAAAATTAGAAAGATATTATATATAAAATAGGTAACCAACAAGGACTTATTGTATAGCATAAGGAACTATACTCAATATTTTGTAATAAGCTAAAAGGGAAAAGAATCTGAAAAAAGATAGATATTTATGTATGTATACCTGAATCACTTTGCTATATACTGAAACTAACACAGCATTGTAAATCAACTATACTAAATAAAAACTATAACACAAAAAGAAAGATGTTTTGGGGACCATCTTAGGTATCTATTGGTGTGTAAAAAATTACCTCAAATCTTAGTAGCTTAAAAACAATAAATTAGTTCACAGTTTCTGTGGGTCAAGCATTGGGGAGCAGCTTAGCTTTGTGGTTCTGGCTCCGGGTTTCTCATTAAATTGCAGTCAAGATGTCAGCTTGGGCTGTACTCATCTGAAAGTGTGAAAGGGGCTGAAGGATCTGCTTGTAAGGTGTTCACTCACATCCTGGCAAGACTGTGCTGGGTTTTGGTAGAAGTCTTCAGTTTCTCATCTCATGGACCATTCCAGAGGGTGATTAAGTGTCCTCATGACATGTCAGCTGCTTCCCCCAGAGCAAGTGATCGAAGAGAGTATAATGTAGAAGCCAGAATGTCTTCTGTGACCTGATGTTCAAAGTCACACGTTATCATTTCTACAACGTCCTCATGGTTATACAGGTCAATAGGTTGCTCCTATTTATGAGGCTTTTGTAGTTTTTCCCCCACTCTTTACTATAATGTAAGCAGCTTTTCATATAATTAAAAAATCAACAGATATTTTTAACAGAGTAATTAAGGAAGATAATTGAGGTCTTGAGACACTTGTGACAGAGACCAATGAGGAGTCTATGAGAGATAATGAGATATTAGACAAAGCAGTGGTAGTAGAGTTAGAGATAAAACAGTTGGGAAGAATTTCTGATCTGGAATCCACAAAATTAGGTGGCCAATTAGATGTTTGGAGTACAGAAGGGAGATATTAATTACAACACTAAAATTTCTGGAGCACCAAAAGCAATATAATTGGTGGCATGGGTTCCTGAGTTGTAGTTAAAAATCTGTTCTTGGAACTTATTGACAGAGGCACCTGTGGACATGTGGGCACTCTACAAGTGTCCAGTGGAGAGGAAGAAATTGAAGATCCAGGAGAAAGAGGTGATAAGTGACAGAGCATGGCCTTAGAGGAGGCATGAGGGATTCAGGCACATGGTAAAGGGCTAGCTTTGGAGAGGATAACCTCCCAATGTTATTGGATATCTGTCATATGCTAGACAATGAGCATACTTATTTAATTCTTACAACAACACAGTGGGAAGGTTCTTCCTTCCTTCCCTCCTCCCTTCCTTCCTTCCTTCCTTCCTTCCTTCCTTCCTTCCTTCCTTCCTTCCATCCTTTCTCTCTCTCCTTCTCTTTCTTCATCTCTCTCTTTCTTTCTTTCCTTCTTTCTTTCTTCTCTTCCTTTCCTTTCCTTTCCTTTCTCTCTTATTTTATTTATTTATTAGCCTTTGGTGATTGGTGTGGAGGTTAGGTTAGAATGGTTGCATAACCTTTTTAGGGTCATCCAGCTAGTAAGTAATATACCTAGTATTCAGATTCAGTTCTTGGAGAATGTAACGAAGAGTTTGACTTCACTTTTGATGTTTGCTGACAGTTTTTAAGCTCCACTACTCCCCATTCCCATTCTGCCCACATCTGGGCAAGAAAGTCTGGGTGCTCCCTTCTTTGGTGCTGTGGGAAGTCCAAGCCCCAGCTCATGCAGGGGAGACTTCACATCTAACTCAAGCCCTAATCACAGTAACAGTAAAGCCAGCCTCCTCTCCCTACTCTCTCAAGCCTTCTGGACCTTCTGGGAAGCTTGCCTTACTCTGCCCAGAAACTGAGTAATAAACATTTTCATACCCTTTTGATGCATATGTGGCAGCTTTAGTCTCAACATTTGAATCAAATTTTGGGTAGGGGTCTATCCCCCTCTGTGGGGTAACCACAATTGGTACAATGAACAGGACATCTAGGAGGTGGCCACTACTACCACTAGTGGTCTTTCTTCTCTTCCTATGTTAGAGAAGTCTAATGTTTCTTCCTCTGGGACAGGAGTTAAGTAAGGCAAGTTGGACACAAGTGTAAGGAAGTAGTAAAGCAACAGCAGCAATCAGGTTGTGGGAAGGAAGGAGGAGAGTGGCGATTTAGAAGGCTTCAGTGAGGTGGTGAGGCTTGCACATTTGCTAGGTGAAGAAGAGGCACAAAAATTTGGCTCAGAAGAAATGAGAGAACTGCTGGGAAGCACTGTGGGTCACCCACACACTGTGGTGGCTCTAATTTGCATGGATGTGTAGTTTTTCTCTAGCAGGAAACTGCAGCTTGGGAGAAGAATCTGTGTAGTATTTAAAGATATTAAAGACTCCCTGAAATCCATTTAGGGGATCAGGAACTGCAAGTTAATAGCCCTTATGACTGAGAGGTCTCCATGGAGGTGAAGAACAGGCTTTGTTGGAAGAGGATGATGGGGGAAAGGAGGTGATTATACTTAAAGAATAGGGTTGTACATTTTGTAGGCAGAGCAGCCATCTCCAGGAATGGTCATGGGAGCAGCTGGCTGAAGTGAAGAGGTTGGGAAGGTCATTGGAGGGGAGGAACCCAGGTGCCCAGTACACAAATGTTGAAGATACCCAAGCTCCTTTCCCCCAAGTTCTTTCCATTTGTAGAAATTGTATGTATATAAAAGCTGAACAGGAAGTGTGATTATGGATGAAAATAGCTATTTTAACCTAAGCCAGAAAGCTATTCCCAGTAGAATTACTGTTGGCAAGAAAAATGGACTGTTCTCTAGGTTTCTCTAGGGTTGTCACTGACATGGTTAATACATGGTTAATACATGCTGTTGGGCATCTTCTGAGACAGCACATATAGTTCCACTGGAATAAAGGGAACCGAGGTCTATCTATCAGGTTCAAGGCTAGTTGACAGTAGATTTTTCAATCTTAAATCTTTCAATCTTAAGTAACACATGAGTGAAAAACATATAATAATATAACTACAACATGGAAGCTACCACATTTGATAGAATGAGAAATGTAGCAATTGACCTTTCATTTGAAGAAACTTTTTCTTGGTGTTTGTGACATCAGATCTGTTTTTATTATGATATTCCAAACATACTGTCCTTCACCAGGGAGGGAGTCAATTATCATATGATTGTTGGATTCCAAACTGGCTGTGATCTTCAACAAATGAAGGTTAAAAAAAGTGAAATTATACCTTAAAAACCCAACCAAACCAAACCAAAACACTATATAAAAACAAATGAAATAGATGTGACACATGTATACAATGGAATATTACTCAGCCATAAAAAGGAATGAAACTGAGTTATTTGTAGTTAGGTGGATGGACCTAGAGACTGTCATACAGAGTGAAGTAAGTCAGAAAGAGGAAAAACAAATACCATATGCTAACACATATATATGGAATCTAAAAAAAAAGAAGAAGAAAATGGTCAGAAGAACTTAGGGGCAAGATGGGAATAAAGATGCAGACCTACTAGAGAATGGACTTGAGGATATGGGGAGGGGGAATGGTAAGCTGGGACAAAGTGAGAGAGTGGCATGGACATATATACACTACCAAACGTAAAATAGCTACCTAGTGGGAAGCAGCCGTATAGCACAGGGAGATCAGCTCGGTTCTTTGTGACCACCTAGAGAGGTGGGTTAGGGAGAGTGGGAGGGAGGGAGATGCAAGAGGGAAGAGATATGAAGATATATGTATATGTATAACTGATTCACTTTGTTATAAAGCAGAAACTGACACTCCATTGTGAAGCAATTATACTCTAATAAAGATGTTAAAAAAGAACAAATGAAATGAAATTGACAATAGTGCTTGGTGATACCATGGAATGTTTGTCAGTATGAATTTGGGAAGGGTCCCAGCTCTATCAATTAACTTTCTTCTGTTCATCCAACAGTTGTACATCCAACTACTAGTGAGTTAAATTTTCTATTTTTTTTTTTTAAATTTTACTCAGTACTCAAATACTGAGTTTTCCTTTTGCTGGGTGAATGAGATTCACAGAGCTGCAGTCTATTTATATTTACTAAAAAGAATTAACCTAAGATCAGAGGGAAAACATAGGCCTTCTCTACTCCTCAGGGGCTGAATGCAGATCCCCCTGCTCTGTAGGAAGAGAAGGATAGACAGCCTCCTGAGGAAGGCTTGAGGCAACTTCAAGGGTTGAAACAGCTGGAGCTGTTTGTCCATCAAAGGAAAGTGTAACCAAAACATGAGAGGAGGTATTTTTCAAGATGGGGATGACTCTGGCTGAGAATGACCACTCATCTTCAGTTTAAACTTCTCTGGATTCCTGTTGAGGGGCAGACTTTTGAATAATAAAATAAGTGATTGAAACCATCTGTCTTAAAAACACTTTGCTTGCCTGAAGAGACTACATTATGCTCAATTAAGAAGGTCGAAACTGTATCTGAAGCCAGATTTGTGGCTAGTTACAAATCTCTCTGAAAGCTTTAGGATTTCCCCAAGATACCCTAGTTTGGGAGGAGTTGCTTAAAATGAGCACACTATATGATATTAGGAATAGCAATCATTTATTGACTGTATACTATGTGCCAGGTTCCACACAAAGTGTTTTGTGATGGTCTCTCTTTTCTCATCGCCCAATTCTTTATCTCTCAAACTAAAATTCCAGCCACCAATTACACTTCCTTCTACCTCTCTCTTTCTGTCTACACACTTTCCTTTTGATCTAATCCTCAGCTCCTTGAGTTCAGGGACTATGATAGGATGCTGTCCTTAGGATACTAAGGTAGGTAATACAGACATCCTTTGTGCCCTTACAGAACTTACAGGCTGACCTACAGTGTTCAGCTCCTTGTACGGCTCAATTTTGCCGAGTGGAAGAATATATGTTTATACAGGTGACCCACATGTGACCGGATAGCCACAACCTGATGGTGAGTTAATGAAACAGTTATATTTCTAGTATATCTGAATCATAGTCTTCACAGAAAAGTCACTTGCTTCTCATTTCACCATCCATAAGGGTATCTAACAGGTTTATGAGAGCTGATCAGAGGTCTTCTGCATTTGTTGTGTATCACTGTTACTCTATTATGACTTACTTTCTAGTCCCACGATTAACTCTGGTCGTCTTCTGTGACTTCAGTTCTCAGTGATTTGGGTGGTGTTCTGGAGGTTTTCTCCTCCAATCATTGCCACAAAGATGTGGAGACTAAGTCTCCTGCTTTTTGATGTTAGGGGCATTTTTACTGGTGCCACACACATCAATTCCTTGTTAGTTCCTAGGTTGTCGAGTGTGCTTTGATTTGACTTGTTCTTGGTGTATTCCAGGTCCACTTCTCACTTTCATACATGTAACTCTATTTCATGTTAAAAATGCACACTTTTCTTGCTGTGGCACTCCAAGTTTTCTACTCTCAGGGTGAGTTTCTTGCCCATCTGGTATGGCACCCAGAAGTTTTATTTTTTAAGAGGTAGCCATTATTCTTCATTATTTAGGATTCTGAGGACCAGATGTCAACACCAAAGCATTCAGTCATTGACTCTACCCTGAGCTCACTGGACTCCTGGGCAGAGACCTGCCTGGCACCACAGTGGACGTGCACTCGTCACTGTAACATTCTCTGCACATATATACCTATACATGTTCCAAAGTCTTCGGTTATCAAATGTCTTCAGTGACAAACTAATGTTGAAACTAAATCAAACAGTTGTTTGAGAATCTGAACCTTCGTCCTGCCCACTACATTGAGGAGGATCACTAAGTTATGAGTAACTACACTAAGGTTTCTAATTTCCTCACCTAATTTCCAAATCCAATGGACATTTTTTTCAATCCTTGTTCTACTTAACCCAATCCTTGTTTTACTTGGTAACATTTTACCCTTCTGACCACTTCCTTACTGAACTTGGTCCTCTCTTGGCTTTTGAGACACTGCTTTCTCCTGGCTGTTTTCATAGTTTTTTTCAATTTTTATTGAAATGTAGTTGATTTACAATGTTGTGTTATTTCAGGTGCACAGCAAAGTGACTCAATTATATACATATCTATTCTAAGATTCTTTTCCATTATAGGTTATTACGAGATATTGAGTACAGTTTCCTGTGCTATACAGTAGGTCCTTGTTGGTTATCTGTTTTATATATAGTAGTGTGTATCTATTAATCCCAAATTCCTAATTTATCCCTCCCCACTTTCCCTTTGGTAACCATAAGTTTGTTTTCTATGTCTGTGAGTCTTTTCTGTTTTGTACGTAATTTCATTTGTATCATTTTTTAGATTCCACATGTAAGTGATACCATATGATGTTTTTCTTTCTCTGACTAGAGAAAGAGGCAATCTGGAACTCAATACCTCATACTGTTTCAATAGCAACAGCTGTGGAGAAGTTGGGACAATCTGGGATCTGGCTTCTGGACTTGTCTGTAACCACATCTTGTGTAATGATGACACTTGGAGAAGTACTCACCTACCTGAACCCCTGTGGGGAGCAGTTGTTTTAGCTGGGATTGTTTGGTGCTGAATGCTTGTAGCCTTCTAAAATGTATATGTTGAAATTCTAATCCCCAATGCAATGGTATTAGGGGGTGGGGTTACGATTAGGGTTACTGATTAGGTTATGAGGGTGGAGCCCTCATAAATGGGATTAGTGACCTCATGAAAGCAACCTGAGAGAGGTCCCTCACCTTTTCTTCCATGTGAGGACACAGTAAGAAGACAGCCATCTATGAACAAGGAAGCAGGCCCTCACCAGACACTGAATTTGCCAACACCTTGATCTTTGGACTTCCCAGTTTTCAGAACTGTGAGAAATAAATGTTCATGATTTAAGCCACCCAGCCTATGATATTGTTGTTATAGCAGCCCAAACAAAGACAGGTACCAAGAAGCAGAATGTCACTTGGGCAAGCTTAAGCACATGTGGACATAAAAAAGATACACGAGTACCTTGCTGAGCCAAGGGTAAGAAGTGCAGCCACCTTTCTCTTTCCTCTCCCTCTCACAGGCTGTGTTCTCATGTCTCTGCTCCCATCTCTGCCTGCATCATTGTTCTCTGTTTTTGCAAAATGGCTCTTTCTTCTTTGCACATACTTGACCTGACTCTAGCTTTATATCACTTTATGTGCATGTCATAGTCTGACCTGACTTTGAATTGCATTTCAGGATCCTGGAAGAGAATCTGGTGCTTGGGTTAGGTGTCCAGCCTTGGGTCAACTAGCTGTAGCTAGTGGACATGACTGCCTGGCTGCCCACTCAGGAGGATTGTTGGTGCAGATTATCTGAGAAATGGGACATGGGAAGAGAAGGGGTTGGGAGAGATTAACTAACAGAGAAAATGATTTCAGCACCAATATACAGCAGAGATAATTTTTCCTGGCATACACTAATTGAATGCTCCAAAGTCTTAAAAATAAGTTTGTGTAAATGGGGTCATTAGTACCTGAGTATTGAGGCACAGAAAGGTTAAACCAATTGACTGAAGTCACAGCCCCATGTGGTAGAGGCAGGATTAGAACCCAGAGCTCTGCTCCTGAGCCTGTTCTCTTAAGTGACTTGGACCAGGATGCAGGCAAGTAGAAACCAGGAGGAAGAGTTTGGATCAGAGAAAGAAACTGGAAGCAGGGAAGACCTGTGGCTGCTCACTTACAACTTGCTATACACACAAGTACATACACGCACAGACATACACACTCTTGTACTCACACACGCTCTCAATCTGAGCCCTTGCTGATGTTAAGACCCTTCCCTCAAGTATTTCTGGGTATCTCCAAGGGGTGTCTTACCTGTGCCCAGGGGTCCGAGTTACAAGTTACTCTTATTTTGAACTCTGCCATACCAATCAGTGCCACTGTGGCTCCACCTGGTTTTGCTTGTTATGCATGGGCCTCTGTCCCCATTTAGGCCAAGATTCCTGCTGCTGCTTCTTCCTGTACACTAATGCCATCAACCCCCTCCCCATAGTATGGGGCAGGAAAATCCTTCCCCTTCTGTGCTGTATTTAATTGGGGCAGGATGGTCTCTGGTGGATATCTTAGCCCCGCACTGTTGCAGCGTTTGGTGTAAGAGCTCTTTCCATTCTCACATAAGGCTCCTTTCCCCCCAGGGTCACACGTGCTGCCAGGACAGCTGGGTTCAGAAGGATTCAAGAAGCAGAGAAAGACAAATATCATATGATATTATTTACATGAGGAATCAAAAAATGATACAAATGTACTTATTTACAAAACAGAAACAGACTCATGGACTTAGAAAACAAATTTATGGTTACCAAAGGGGAAAGGGGTGGGGGAGGGATAAATTAGGGGTTTGGAATTAGCAGATACAAACTACTATATATAGGATAGATAAACAACAAGCTCCAACCGTATAACACAGGGGACGATATTCAATGTCTTGTAATAACCTATAAGGGAAAAGAATATGAAAAATTATATATATATATATATATATATATATAATTGAATAACTTTGCTGTACACCTGAAACTAACACAGCATTGCTTTAGTGGTCTCCATTGCATCTTCACTTCTGTTCCATCATGAAGAGCTGAGACGTCTGAACCCCAGGACTGAACACTTTCAAAGTTTTATTACAACGAGGCTCCTTTTTTTTACATAAACGAGTGATTGCAAATGAATATTTGGGGATATGTATGTGTGTGCTGTTTATTACTAACTCCACAAGATGGACTTGTACATGTCATTTGAGACTCAAGATACATGTAGCTTGCCAGATTTTGTCGCAGAGATGAGTGTGGCTTCCAGCTTCCTTATAGGCTGTGTGCAAATCTTTCACACACACCACAGTATTTTCTTGGTGGTTGCTAGTGTATCAACATCCTTTTGGCATGAAGTTGTTTTTTTTTTTCAACCTTATTTATTTATTTATGGCTGTGTTGTGTTTTCATTGCTGCATGTGGGCTTTCTCTAGTTGTGGCAAGCGGGGGCTACTCTTTGTTGTGGTGCATGGGCTTCTCATTGTGGTGGCTTCTCTTGTGGAGCACAGTCTGTAGATGTGCGGGCTTCAGTAGTTGTGGCCCATGAGCTCAGTAGTTATGGCTCATGGGCTCTAGTGCACAGGCTCAGTAGTTGTGGCACACAGGCTTAGTTGTTCCATGGGATAGGGGATCTTCCTGGACAGGGCTTGAACCCATTTCCCCTGCATTGGCAGGTGGATTCTTAACCACTGTGCCACCAGGGAAGCCCAGGCATGAAGTTCTTTACCTGAATTTGTAGACCCCAAGGGGATCCGTAAGTAAGTACCAGGAGTCTGTGATTGTTGTTCTCTAGACACTTAGAGTGCACTTAGAGTATATTTAATTGTAATGTTGCTCACTAAGTAAAGTTTTGGTCAGAGGTTCAGGATGTTCCTAAGTTTTTGAACACAACTTTCACTGTTATTTATCATTCTTTCATTATAAAGATGGCTGTTGTTAATAAATACAAGGTACTACCTACTTACTTTTAACTCCTTATTCTATCTTAAAGATACAAATGGGACTGCCTTTAGTGGTTATCAGGATTTCTTTCCTTTTGCTAATAGGCAAAGTAATGCAGTAGACTAAGAAATCTTACACCTGACTAACTAATGGTGTAATCATGGATCATTTAATTAGTCTGAGCCCCATTTTCCTTCATTACACAATGAGATTGGACTAGATTATCTATAAATTTTTGAAGTTATATAATATCAGATAACTTCAGACACTTTTTATTTTGTGGGGGGAATAAATAGTACATAAATCATATCAGGGAAATTTAAAAAAAATAAATTAATTCTAATCCAGTCTTCAGTGTAGCTGTGGATCCATCGTTTATTTTCTAGAGGCTTCTTCAATATAGTGTAATCTATCCATCTAATTTGGCCTAACTATATGTTAATAGCATCTTTTAAAAATGCACTGAATGGGGGACCTTCAAGATGGTGGAGGAGTAAGACATGGAGATCACCTTCCTCCCCACAAATACATCAAAAACACATCCACATGTGGAACAACTGTCACAGAACACCTACTGAGCACTGGCAGAAGACCTCCGACTTCCTCAAAGGCAGAAAATCCCTGCGTACCTGAGTAGGGAAAAAAAAAAAAAAAAAAAAAATAGAGACAAAAGAATAGGGACAGGACCTGCACCTCTGGGAGGGAGCTGTGAAGGAGGAAAAGTTTCCACACCCTAAGAAGCCTCTTCACTGGCGGAGATGGGCTTTGGGTGGGGGGCAAGCTTCGGAGCCATGGAGGAGAGTGCAGCAACAGGGGTGCAGAGGGCAAAGAGGAGAGATACCTGCAGAGAGGATCGGTGTCAACCAGTAATCAGCAGCCCGAGAGGCTTGTCTGCTCACCCGCCGGGGAGGGTGGGGGCTGGGAGCTGAGGCTTGGGCTTCGGAGGTCAGATCCCAGGGAGAGGACTGGGGTTGGCTGTTTGAACACAGCCTGAAGGGGCTAGTGTGCCACAGCTAGCTGGGAGAGAGTCTGGGAAAAAGTCTGGACTTGCCTATGAGGCAAGAGACCAGTGATTTGGGGTGTGTGAGGAGAGGGGATTCCTTCCCTGTCTGCCCACGGAAGGCAGAGCACTGCCTAAACGAGCTCTAGAGATGGTTGCGGGCACAGCTATCAGCTTGGACCCCAGAGATGGGCATGAAATGCTAATGCTACTGCTGCAGCCACCAAGAATCCTGTGTGCAAGTGCAGGTCACTATCCACACACCCCCCGGGAGCCTGTGCAACCCGCCACTGCCAGGGTCTGGTGATCTAGGTACAACTTCCCTGGGAGAACGCACAGCGTTCCTCAGGCTGTTGCAACATCATGCCAGCCTCTGCCACCACAGGCTTGCCCCACATTCCAATTATGACTACTGTACAATTCCCTCCCCCGCCCGGCCTGAGTGAGCCAGTGTTCGCTAATCAGTCATCGCTTTAACCCCATCCTGTCTGGGCAGGAACAGATGCCTGAGGGCAACCTACACACAGAGGTGGGGCCAAATCCAAAGCTGAACCCCAGGAGCTGTGTGAACAAAGAACAGAAAGGGAAATTTCTCTGTGTAGCCTCAGGAGCAGCAGATTAAATCCCCACAATCAACTTGACATACCTTGCATCTGTGGAGTACCTGAATAGACAACAAATCATCCCCAAATTGAGGTGGTAGACTTGGGGTTTGCTGTCTGTGACTGATTTGTTTCTGACTTTTATGTTTGTCTTAGTATAGTTTTCAGCACTTGTTATCATTGGCGGATTTGTTCATTGGTTTTGTTACTCTCTTTCTTATTTATTATTTTTAATTTTTTTATTTTAATAATTTTTATTTATTATTATTATTTTTTATTTTTTTCCTTCTTTTTTCTCCCTTTTCTTCTGAGCCACGAGGCTGACAGGGTCTTGGTGCTCCAGCCTGGTGTCAGGTCTGAGTCTCTGAGGTAGGAGCGCTGAGTTCAGAACACTGGACCACCAGAGACCTCTCAGCACCATGTAATATCAATCAGTGAGAGCTCTCCCAGAGATCTCCATCTCAACAATAAGACCCAGCTCCACTCAACGACCAGCAAGCTCCAGCGCTGGACACCCTATGCCAAACAACTAGCAAGACAGGAACATAGTCCCACCCATTATCAGAGAGGCTACCTAAAATCATACTAAGTTCACACACACCCCAAAACACACCACAAGACGTGGCCCTGTGCACCCAAAAGAAAAGATCCAGGCCCACCCACCAGAACACAGGCACCAGTACCCTCCACCAGGAAGCCTATGCAAGCCACTGAACCAACCTCACTCACTGGGGGTAGACACCAAAGACAACAGGAACTATGAACCTGAGGACTGCAAAATGAAGACCCCAAACACAGTAAGTGAAACAAAATGAGAACACAGAGAAATATGCAACAGATGAAGGAGCAAGGTAAAAGCCCACCAGACCAAACAAATGAAGAGGAAATAGGAAGTCTACCTGAAAAAGAATTCAGACTAATGATAGTAAAGATGATCCAAAATCTTGGAAATAGAATGGAGAAAATAAAAGAAACGTTTAACAAGGACCTAGAAGAACTAAAGAGCAAATAAACAATGTTGAACAACACAATAAATGGAATTAAAAATTTTCTAGAAGGAATCAATAGCAGAATAACTGAGGCAGAAGAATGGATAAGTGACCTGGAAGATAAAATAGTGGAAATAACTATTACAGAGCAGAATAAAGAAAAAAGAATGAAAAGAATTGAGGACAGTCTCAGAGACCTCTGGGACAACATCAAATGTAAAAACATTCAAATTATAGGGGTCCCAGAAGAAGTAGAGAAAAAGAAAGGGACTGAAAAAATATTTGAAGAGATTATAGTTGAAAAGTTCCCTAATATGGGAAAGGAAATAGTCAAGTCCAGGAAGGGCAGAGTCCCATACAGGATAAATCCAAGCAGGAACATGACAAGACGCATTTTAATCAAACTATCAAAATTAATTACAAAGAACAAATATTAAAAGTAGCAAGGGAAGAGCAACAAATAATATACAAGGGAATCCCCATAAGTTTAACAGCTGATCTTTCAGAGGAAACTCTGCAAGCCAGAAGAGAATGGCAGGACATATTTAAAGTGATGAAAGGGAAAACACCTAAAACCAAGATTACCCTATCCAGCAAGGATCTCATTCAGATTTGACTGAGAAATTAAAACCTTTACAGACAATCAAAATCTAAGAGAATTCAGCACCACCAAACCAGCATTACAAAAAATGTTAAAGGAACTTCTCTAGGCAGGAAAAACAAGAGAAGGAAAAGACCTACAAAAACAAACCCCAAACAATCAAGAAAATGGTAATAGGAACATACATATCGATAATTACCTTAAATGTAAATGGATTAAATGCTCCAACCAAAAGACATAGACTGACTGAATGGATACAAAAACAAGACCCATATATTGTTGTCTATAAGAAACACACTTCAGACCTAGGGACACATACAGACTGGAAGTGAAGGAATGGAAAAGGATATTCCATGCAAATGCAAATCAAAAGAAAGCTGGAGTAGTAATTCTCATATCAGACAAAATAGATTTTAAAATAAAGACTATTACAAGAGACAAAGAAGGACACTACATAATGACCAAGGGATCGATCCAAGAAGATGTAACAATTGTAAATATTTATGCACCCAACATAGTAGCACCTCAATACATAAGGCAAATGCTAACAGCCATAAAAGGGGAAATTGACAGTAACACAATAATAGTAAGGGAATTTAACACCCCACTTTCACCAATGAACAGATCATCCAAAATGAAAATAAATAAGGAAACACAACTTTAAATGACACATTAAACAAGATGGACTTAATTGATATTTATAAGACATTCCATCCTAAAACAACAGAATACACTTTCTTCTCAAGTGCTCATGGAACATTCTCCAGGAGAGAGCATCTTTTGGGTCACAAATAAAGCCTTGGTAAACTAAAGAAAATTGAAATCATATCAAGTATATTTTGCGACCACAATGTTATGAGACTTGATATCAATCACAGGAAAAAAAGTATAAAAAATTAAGACACATGGAAAGTAAACAGTAAAGCACTAAATAACCAAGAGATCACTAAAGAAATCAAAGAGGAAATCAAAAAATACTTAGAAACAAATGACAATGAAAACACGACAACCCAGAATCTATGGGACGCAGCAAAATCAGTTTTAAGAGGGAAGTTTATAGCAATACAATCCTACCTCAAGAAACAAGAAACTTCTCAAATAAACAACCTAATCTTACACCTAAAGCAATTAGAGAAAAAAGAACAAAAACCCCCCAAAGTTAGAAGAGGAAAGAAATCATAAAAATCAGATCAGAAATAAATGAAAAAGAAATGAAGGACACAATAGCAAAGATCAATAAAGCTAAAAGCTGGTTCTTTGAGAAGATAAAAAAAATTGGTAAATCTTTAGCCAGACTCATCAAGAAAAAAAAGGGAGAAGACTCAAATCAACAAAATTAGAAATGAAAAAGGAGAAGTAACAACTGACACTTCAGAAATACAAAGGATCATGAGAGATTATTATAGCAACTATATACCAATAAAATGGACAACCTGGAAGAAATGGACAAATTCTTAGAAAAGCACAACCTTCCGAGACTGAACCAGGAAGAAACAGAGAGTATAAACAGACCAATCACAAGCAGTGAAATTGAAACTATGATTAAAAATCTTCCAACAAACAGAAGCCAAGGACCATAGGGCTTCACAGGCAAATTCTATCAAACATTTAGAGAGGAGTTAACACCTATCCTTCTCAAACTCTTCCAAAATATATCAGGGGGAGGAACACTCCCATACTCATTTTACCAGGCCACCATCACCTGATACCAAAACCAGACAAAGCTATCACAAAAAAAGAAAACTACAGGCCAATATCACTGAAGAACATAGATGAAAAATCCTCAACAAAATACTAGCAAACAGAATCCAACAGCACATTAAAGGATCATACACCATGATCAAGGAGAATTATCCCAGGAATGCAAGGATTCTTCAATTTATTCAAATCAATCAATGTGATACACCATATTAACAAATTGAAGGATAAAAACCATATGATCATCTCAACATCAAAAGCAGAAAAAGCTTTTGACAAAATTCAACACCCATTTATGATAAAAACTCTCCAGAAAGTGGGCATAGAGGGAACTCATCTCAACATAATAAAGGCCATAAATGACAAACACACAGCAACATCATTCTCAGTGGTGAAAAACTGAAACCATTTTGACTAAGATCAGGAATAAGACAAGTTTGCTCACTCTCAGCACTATGCTTCAACATAGTTTTGGAAGTTTTAGCCACAGCAATGAGAGAAGAAAAAGAAATAAAAGGAGTCCAAATCAGAAAAGAAGAAGTAAAAATGTCACTGTTTGCAGATGACATGATACTATACATAGACAATCCTAAAGATGCTACCAGAAAACTACTACAGCTAATCAATGAATTTGGTAAAGTAGCAGGATTAATTAATACACAGAAATCTCTTGCATTCCTATACACTAATGATGAAGAATCTGAAAGAGAAATTAAGGAAACACTCCCACTTACAACTGCAACAAAAACAATAAAATACCTAAGAGTAAACCTACCTAAGGAGACAAAAGACCTGTGTGCAGAAAACTACAAGACACTGATGAAAGAAATTAAAGATGATACAAACAGATGGAGAGATATACCATGTTCTTGAATTGGAAGAATCAACATTGTGAAAATGACTCTACTACCCAAAGCAATCTACAGATTCAATGAAATCTCTGACACACTACCAATGGCATTTTTCAGTGAAGTAGAACCTAAAATTTCACAATTTGTGTGGAAACACAGAGACACTGAATAGCCAAAGCAATCTTGAGAAAGAAAAATGGAGCTGGAGGAATCAGGCTCCCTGACTTCAGACTATACTAAAAAGCTACAGTAATGAAGACCATATGGTCCTGGCAGAAACAACAGAAATATAGATCAATGGAACAGGATAGAAAGCTGAGAGATAAACCCATGCTCATATGGTCACCTTATCTTTGATAAAGGAGGCAGAATATACAATGGAGAAAAGACAGCCTCTTCAATAAGCAGTGCTGGGAAAACTGGAGAGCTACATGAATGAAATTAGAACACTTCCTAACACCATACACAAAAATAAACTCAAAATTGATTAAAGACCTAAATGTAAGGCCAGACATTATCAAACTCTTAGAGGAAAACACAGAGAGAACACTCTATTACATAAATCACAGCAAGATCCTTTTTGACCCACCTCCTAGAGAAATAAATAAAAACAAAAATAAACAAATGGGACCTAATGAAACTTAAAAGCTTTTACACAGAAACGGAAACCATAAACAAGACCAAAAGACAACCTTCAGAATGAGAGAAAATATTTGCAATTAAAGCAACTGGCAAAGGATTAATCTCAAAAATATACAAGCAGTTCATGCAGCTCAATATCAAAAAAACAAACAACCCAATCTAAAATGGACAGAAGACCTAAATAGACATTTCTCCAAAGAAATACAGATTGCCAACAAACACATGAAGGGATGCTCAACATCACTAATCCTTAGAGAAAGGCAAATCAAAACTACAATGAGGTATCACCTCACACCGGTCAGAATAGCCATCATCAAAAAATCTACAAACAATAAATGCTGGAGAGGGTGTGGAGAAAATGGAACCCTTTTGCACTGTTGGTAGGAATGTAAGTTGATACAGCCACTATGGAGCACAGCATGGAGGTTTCTTAAAAAACTAAATATAGAACTACCATATGACCCAGCAATCCCACTACTGGGCATATACCCTGAGAAAACCATAATTCAAAAAGGGTCATGTACCACAATGTTCATTGTAACACTATTTACAATAGCCAGGACATGAAAACAACCTAAGTGTCCATCGACAGGTGAATGGAAAAATAAGATGTGGCCCATATATACAATGGAATATTACTCAGCCATAAAAAGAAATAAAATTGAGTTATTTGTAGTGAGGTGAATGGAACTAGAGACTGTCATACAGAGTGAAGTAAGTCAGAAAGAGGAAAAACAAATACCATATGCTAACACATATATATATAGAATCTTAAAAAAAAAAGTGGTTTTGGTGAACCTAGGGGCAGGACAGGAATATAGATACAGATGTAGAGAATGGACTTGAGGACACAGGGAGGGGGAAGGGTAAGCTGGGACGAAGTGAGAAAGTAGCATTGACATATATGCACTCCCAAATGTAAAATCGATACCTAGTGGGAAGCAGCTGCATCGCAGAGGGAGATCAGCTTGGTGATTTGTGACCACCTAGAGCAGTGGGATTGGGAGGGTGGAAGGGAGATGCAAGAGGGAGGGGTATGGGTATATATGTATACATATAGCTGATTCACTTTGTTATACAGTGGAAAGTAAAAACATTGTAAAGCAATTATACTCCAATAAAGATGATAAACAAAATAAAATAATATAAATGCATTGGATACTAGTGGCTTCTTACCATATGTATTTTCTACGAATAGAAATAGAAATTTTTAACTCTTCCTTTTTGTTCTTTTAGTGGTCTGTATAATTGGCTAAGTTATAGATCATAAGAAAGATCTTCACAGTTTGTTAGTAGACTCTAAATCAATTTTGAACAAATTACGTTCTTCATACCTGTTTACTTAAGTGTAAATATAAAAAATACTTAATATTCCTGCTGTGGAATTAGCAGTTGGAGTTCATCTCAACTATTCAGAAATTTATGCAAGATGGATTTAAAAAAGAATTATAAATTAATGAGTTTGTCCTTAGAGTTTAGTAAGCACAAAACTTATTTCAAATTAATATGGTCAGTTGTCTTTAATTTTTAATGAAATTCCTCTCTGAGGCTGATTTATTCATGAAGCCACTACCAGGCCCAGGGCGATGGGCTCCCTGGTGGTTGGCATGCTTGCTTGTTTGGGAAGGTCCAGACACTCGCTTGACAAAACAAGCAACAGTAGTGAGGCCTGGAGCTTAGTACATAGTCTCTATTCACTTCCATCCTTGTGGACATGAGACCTAGGATTGGCGGGGGGGAGTGTTTGCTCTGGACCACAGCTCAGCTACCCAGAGTAGAGAGCTGTTCTCAAGACAGTGTTTCTGAAACTTCCCTGATGGAAAGAGTAATGGAAGGTGCTTGGAAGACAGATGGCTCCCCAGACCACTGTCCTGCAAGGTATGGGTTGGGGTCTGGGAATCTGTATTATTAATGAGAACTTCTGATAATTTTTTTCATGAAGAAGTTTGGGAAAACATTTTGATACATGTCCTCTTTCCTCCTTTTTTTTTTTTTTTTTACTCCTATTACATTTTTTTAAATATCATAAAACAGCTACATGATTATTGCCATCAGTGATGCTCTTACTTTCTGAATGTCTCCTGAGTTGCTGCCCCCACATCCACCATTCATTTTTACACACCATCACCAGCTTATTCTTCTGGAAATTCAGTTCTGATCACTATTTTCCTGTTCAAGGAATACCTAGGCTGCTCTTTTGCCTGTAGAATTATTTCCAGATCCCTCAGCCTGGGACTTATGGAACTCTGTAATTTGTTCCCAGCCTGTCTTTACAAATTCTTTCTTACCAAGTTCCTTTATATACTTTAGGATTCAGGCAGGTGTGGCCATTAGATTTCCGCTATACACATTCTTTAATGCCCTGGCTCTTTGCCTTGGCTTATACTGTTCTCTCTGCCTGGAATACTCTTCTTATGTATGTATGTCCATATCTTATCTATCTTTCAGGGGCTCAAAAGTTACCTCTTTTCTGAGTGTGACTTCATTTCATCAGTCAAAGAATAAGAATTTACTGACAGTTGACTGCACGTAAGGCATTGTGCTGAGTTCTTTATGTGTTTGTCTCATTTGATTCTCAAAATAAGCTCATGAGAGAACTTTCCCTCCTCCAGACCTCATCCCCACAGTAGAGTTGCTCCTGATCTCCTCGCATTCCATATTTGCGAATTCACATACTCACTCACATTTATTTCTAACCTCATAACCAATACTGGTGGGGATTTTGAGGTCATTTTGGGACATGTGTGGAGTGGTGGAAAATTCTAATTGTTTGACATGCACTTCCCAGCTGACGTCAAACAAGGAGATGCTCTGCCTTCTTGTTTCAGGCCACGTTTCTCACATTTTTGTTCGTAGTTTCGCTCTTTAAAATGGTCCCAAGCCTAGTGCTGAAGTGCTGCTTAGCGTTCCTACATGGAAGAAGGCTGTGATGCACCTTATAAGGAAAATCCGTGTGTTAGATGAGCTTTGTTCAGGCATGAGTTACAGTCTGTTGGCCATGAATTCAATGTTAATGAATCAACAATACAGTTGATCCAGAAACAGGAAGGGGAATTTCACTGATCTGTACATGAGGCTGCTCTGGAAAGTGCTAAAGTAATGGCTCAGTGTGTGATGAAGTTATGGAAAAGAGAGAAAACCAGCTAAATTTATGGATTAATTAGATGATGACCCATAAGAAAAGCATAGAGGATAGCACTGTTTTGAGGCTGAAAGCCAAAGAGATTTATGGTTCCCTATGGTCCCCCTAGGGTTAGGCAAACGTTAAACCCTTCTTGGCTAGTGTTGTCTTGGCTGGCTCACACATTCCAAAGGCGATATGGCATGAAGGATGTTAAACTTGCAGGCAAAGCAGGTTCTGCAGATCAAGAAGCTGCAAAATAATTTTTAAAATTCATGCTAAGTATTATACAGGAAAAGGATAAAATGGAAAAGCAGATTTTCAATGTTAATGAGACTGGCTTGTTTTACAAGGAAGTTGGCAAACCTATATAATGCAAATGGCATTTTAGTTGATGAAAATGTTGTGATCTGAGGCTCCTGGGATCTAATTCTGTATTTCTCCTGGGAACCGTAGTTTAGTATTTGCTAATTCAGTGTTCACAGTGACTTTATAGAACATAGTTGCTGCAAATAATGAGAAGCATTGTAGTTTGTTTTCAACTTCCTTTATAAAATCCATAACTTTCTACCTTGTATTATAGATTTTATATTCTGTACCAATTCCCCTATAGTTCCATTTTATAAACTCCTCGTGGGGAGGATCCAGTCATCATTCTATCAGCAACAGTTTTGAAGTGTCCATTATGAGTCTACAAGAGGCAGTGGTTAAGATTGCACCCCTGCCCTGGGTTAGCTTGTAGTCTAGCAAGAGAGACAGACAAATCAACAGATGGTTGTCTCAATAATTCAGAAAGGCACAGGAGGCTGGCTGTGATTCAAGGGAATACACATAATTTAAAAGTCTAAGCACTGAATGAATGGGTCTGCTATCTAAATATCTTCTCAATGTATGTTTTACCATTATTTGATTAAGTCTTTGCCTCTAAGTAACTCATTCTATCTCTTTATCTACCTGAAGACCTATACTAACTAATGCATGTTTTTGGTAACTATCAAGGTAGTTGATTTAAATTTTTTTAACTATCACTGACAAGAGGAACATAGCTTTTCTTAGGTTTTGGAAGAGGAGAACTGTACATGGTCTGCCTTGCAAGGTTGCCAGCTCGTGAAATAAGAAGGCAGCACCCACGTGGGCAGAGCCTTAGGGCTGTGCCAGACAACTGGGCATCTGTGCACTCCAGATAGCAACGCCTAGTGCTAAATCGACTAGCAGGGGTTTGGCCTTATGAAGCCAGGAAGGTATCAGCATCACTGGGTGAGCATTGCAGGGCCCCTCGTTCCAGTGGCCTTGGCCTTACACACCAGCCCTAACTAATCACTGTGGTTTGGATCGAGACTTTATAGTCAGATAACAAATGAGTCACTTCTTTCCCTTTCCTATTTTGGCATGAATTGAAAATAATTAGTGATCTGTTCAGCAATTCCAAATACTTCTGCTAGTCTATTTGGATGGAGACTTTAATATAATTGCTAGAAGAACTCTGGCTGATGTTCAACAGAGGCTGTATTTTTTAAGTCATTTCTTTTATCTCTTAAAGAAGGAAATTGGACAGAAACATCAATTTTAGGGGAGAAAAGGGGAAGAAAATGAAATGGACCCTGGGCTAGCCTTCAGGAATTTTCTTCTCAGTCTTCTTTCCCATAGATTTTAGACTCACCTACTCAGACCTTGACCTGATCCCTAAACCCTGCCAGACTCTCTCCTTCCATGACCATGTTATTCTCCTTCTTCTCCCCAGGCTGCTGGGCAGCCCCTCCTTGGCCATCCTAGTCCTTGTCATCAGTGAAAAGACCACTGATTAGGCACCTGCTCTGCCCAATTGTGAAGTTTGCTCCAAAGATGAATATGACCTGGCCTCTGACCTGGAGGAATTTATTGTCTAGCAGGGAAAAGTCACATAAACGAAGTGATTATAATGCTCTGTGATGAACAGAGGAATCGATAAAATACTATAAAGTCAAGGATGCAATTGCTTCATCTCACTTGGAGGAAAATCTCAGGCTGCCCAGAAATGCCTCCCTCCCCTTGGCTTTGGGTTGTCTCTCAATAGAGTCATCCCTGCGTATCCACAGGAGATTGGTTTCAGGGTCTGCATGGATACCTAAATCTGTAGATACTCAAGTTCCTTATATAAAATGATATGTGCATATAACCTATGCACTTCCTCCCATATACTTTAAATCATCTCTAGATTACTTATAATACCTAATGAAATGCAAATGCTATGTAAATAGTTGCTGGTGGGTGGCAAATTTAAGTTTTGTTTTTTAGAACCTTCTGGAATTTTTTTTGAATATTTTCAATGCCCAGTTGGTTGAATCTGTGAATGGGGAACACACAGATAGGGAGGCTGACTGTAATCTGTTTCTTTCTCTTCCCAGTCCTCTCCAGCTATGGCTCCTGGAGGGGCTGCTTTACTTCTGCTCCATTGCTCTCTGTCCCACTGGCCTCTCTGAAGCACATTCCAAAGCCATAAGTCAAAGCTGATTCTTTCCTTCTGTGAAGCTGGCCCTTTTATCCCATTGCTCTTGACTAGGATTGGGGTCTATTCCCACTTGGGGCCTCATTGGTTACAAATCTGTTTGTTTTCCATGTATAATCTCATCTCCTCAAAAGGATTATAAATTCCTGAAGGCAAGATTATGCCACTTACTTCATTAATATATCTCTCATAAAAAACAACATAATTTTTGAGGCCATAGAAGTAGCTCCACAACAATTTTTGAAATTTAGTTTTATCGGTATGGCCTCAGTATTCAAATGGCTATTCAGACATACTGAATCTGAGGAAAGCCAATAATGCACAGAGGGGTGGTCTATGGAGATTTTTCAACCAGAAATTATTTTGTTTGTATTATTTTTCAAAAGCTGATTATTTTTTATTTGACCCTGTAAAAATACCTATTGAGTTTTAGAAAATAAACCATCTAATTTCACATCCCCCGTGGTTCGCACACTGTGCCCACTTTGAGCACACCTTCAAAAATAATGTGATGTTTTATCATTTACTGACACAAAAGAAATGGAATGAAAAATCTCCCCAACAGTTGACATTCTAAACTGGGACTCTTAAAAGATGGAGGAAGTCTCAGAGTTCAAAATGCTTATCCATTTCATCTGACTTTGGCCTCTGTGGAAAAGAGCCAGTATTCACACAGCCTTTCAAAAATATTTCTCTGTGTTTGGTGCCTTCTGTGTTCAAGGCTTCTTATTATCCCCTTCAAGGTTTTCTGTGACCTGTCAATTATCTAAAGGCTTTTTCCCTACTTTGTAGAGATTGCCCATTTCCCTTACACTCCTTGCACCTTTGAGTGTGTGTGTGCGGTGCATGAATGTGTGTGTGTGCATGAGTTCCACTCTGGCTTTTCACCTATTCGTCAGCACCCTGTAAGAGTATGGACCCGTCAGATTAAAATTAGAGCTATCTGATATATTATTTTCATGGTTGTAATGAAAGGTTTGGTAAAGAAAGGGATTAAATGGTGGATTTCCATGCCATGTTCACTCTTGGTAATTTGAAAAGCAGGTAAATTGTACTTTTATTCTCCCAGTAAGAGAGAAAAGTTTCTTTTGTATATAAGCCTTAATTTTTCCCTTGAATAGGATTTCTTAAGTGAACATAAGACAGTTCATTATCCACATTTTGTATATTTCCCCATTGGTGGATTATCTTCTCAACTCAACCATGATGTTTTTTTCTATTTCTCTCTTTAAGTTAATTCTCTTATGTAAAAATTGCCCAGGATCTCCTAAAACATAGTATTTTCATGTGTAGTGCTTTGTCCTCCCACTGTTTTCACCTGGAGAGCAAGAAGTATTCTTCTTGGAACCAAACCCAACACTTCCATGCTTTCTTTGGGCCACATCCTCCACTTTCCCCAGCAGTTATTTTAAGAGAATAAAATCAACTTTGTTACAGAGTAGGGAAGCGTTTTCTAAAGTGGTCTTGTGTATTCTAGTTCAGCAAGATGCTTCACTGGAAAGATTCTGTGGTCATGTAAATCTGAACACATGCCATACTTACTTTATCCCCTTCTTGGAGATTTCTAAGGCACTTATTAGAATACATTAAATATACTAAAGCCTCTGAGAAATCTTGCCTTTGACAAACTTGTTTACTCTTGTTTCCTTGTCATTTCCTGAATGTGTTTGATCACCTACTGAGCCCTTTCTATAGCACATGTTATCGTCTGGCCAAACATACTTTGGGAGATACTGGGAAAGGAATTAGGGACTACAGCTCAGTAAGCCTGGATAAAGCACAGGTATGCAGTGGCTTACTCCTATAGCTGGCTTTTCAGGTCCTATCTGTTTTATCAGTGAAATGCAAACTTCATGGGGGCAAGGACTTCTATCAGTTTTTATCCATTCACTGCTGAATCTCCAGTGCTATAACAGGGCCTCCCATGTATTTGCACTCATTACCATTTGCTAGGTGGAAGGATGTGTGCATCTCTGGATTACAGACACCATGACTTTCTTAGCTCAGTCACAGGGACAGCTCTAGTTTTGGATTGAAATTGGACTTTTAGAGTTGTCTGAATTCTTTAACCAGTTGTTTCGTCTCCCAGTTTTAACATCAGAACTTCCCCAATTCTTCAACTTAGCAGTTGTGTGCTGCACATTTACCCTATTCATAGCTTTCCATCACCATCATATTTTGACAAGCCTTTATATTTGGGGAAAGTCCTTTGTTATGAGCCTTGCCTCCCAGTGTAGGAGTCAACACTCACATTTTCTGAATCTCTTCCAGCAAGATGCATGACAAACATAAGAGTGTTGTGAGGAAACAGGGTGTGTTGCGGAGCAGGTGGTCCAGCTGAGGTCAGCTTCTGATGCCGAACTAGGAGAATTGGAGGGGCCTTCAGGACAAAGGGAAGGTCAGCAATTGCCTGATCAGGCCAGTTCTGCAGGGTGGTCTGAGCCTTGTTCCTGGAAGCTCAGCCAAGAGCCTGGTTCTCCAGGTCCCCAGAACCAAAATCATTCCATTATGCTTAAATGTCCCCACTAAAGTTGTCTTCCACTACAGTAGAAACATGACATCTGTCTAATAATTTCACAGGTCTCAAATTCGTTTTAGAAGATTTTGTCTCATTGCTAAACATTTCTATGCCTTATATTTGCCAACACCACTTTTCTTATTTCACTGACCTTCATTAATTAATTGCATACACACACGCACACACATTCTTCCTTTGCCTCTTTCTCCTGCCTGTTTTTCTAGGTATTGATCATGCTGTATGTGTGACTTTCCCTTTCTGAAAGCCAATGTCCATGATTTGCTTTTTATAATGGGTCGTTTGTTTTCTTTTGATAACTGAGACCCATGAAAGGATTCCTAATCCCTCTTAAATTATTTCATACTGTGCCTCTCCAGAGATTCTCCTTCATGGAAGTGATTCTGCATAGGAACTGCAGAATTCTATTTCCTCATAGTTGGAATAATCTAAGTTAAATTTCAATAATTTAGTTTAATATCCCAGTCATTACCTCTGTCAAACACAGTTGGGAAGAGAATAGGGAGACAAGATCAGTATTGGCTTCCAGTAAGAATGACTCAAAGTAACTGACTTAAGTAAGACAGAGACTTTTTTCCTCTTGAAAGACAAGAGTAGAAGTAGGCTGTTGAGGATTAGTATGGTGACTTCATACTAACTGGACGCAATGTCTTTTCTGCTCCACTACCCTTAGTAAAAGGCTTCCATTTTCAGGGTAACCTCAGTCTCACAACATGGTCGCAATAGCTACAGCTTTCTCATTCTCCCTACCATCTGAGTCAATCCCCATTTCAAGAAATCACACTCAATGACTTTCACTCATATCTCTTTGGTCATTCATATCTACAAGAGACACTTAGAAATGTAGTTTTATAATTGGGCAAACTGTCACACCCAATGATGCAGAGCTCTGTTCTCAGACAAAGGAAAAAGAAGGGAATGTATATTGAGAAAGCAATGAACAGTCTCTGCTTTAGAGATGGACTTTAAAAAAAATTTGCTGTTTTCCAGAAAGATGCTATGGACTATAAATCCAATGTAACAGTGTTGTGACGATTTCTCATAAAACATATCTTTTAGAGAAAAAAATTATGAGTCAATTCTTTGTATTTGGAGGACTTTCCAGGAATTTGTGTGGTCTCATGGGCCAGAAGGTGGGCACTGATTACCTGTATTAACAGCCACTGTGAACAATGTTGTCCTATGAAATCAAAGCCACACTTAAGTTGTTGCTATAACTTCTGAGATGCTTTCAAAAGAAAGCACAAGATGCAAACCATACTCCAAATGAAGCACTTTAATAATGCGGCAACAAAATTAATTCTTAAAAACAAGATTCAAAATTCAAGGAATTTTGAGCTTTTAAAAAAGATTTACATCTTTTGAACACAAAACAGAGTCAGCTCTCTTTTGGGCTCATTATAAAGACCAAATCATGGTTACCTTCACAGAAAATAGTTTTGTTATTTCTTCTTGTTCCTTGGTAGATAATGGGAGGTCAGGTCAGGTTGATCTAATTCAGGGGAGGTTCTGCTCAAAATAGAGACAGCTGATGCAGAGAAGAAACAGCCTGCGCTGATGTTGCCTCGGATAAGCTATGTTGGCATAAGTGTTCTTTTGCCATTTTAAAGTGACCAGTTCAAAGCTCAAAACCACAAATAGACCCTGGGATTTACAGCATATGGGATATTATCTCTTATGACTTAGTGAGGAAGCACTGGATTTCAATCCAGTAATTCTTTGCAACACTTCTGTGATGTAATTACTTATTTTCTTATTCTGCTTATTTTTAACCAATCAAAAGTCAGCTTAAAATTATTCATAGTACCTGGATATGCAAGATTCAGAATACCAAGCCATTTTTTTCAGAGTTATTTATCTGAACTAATAACAAAGAATTCAGACTAAACTGCTGTGCAGTTCTTGCCTTTTCACCTCTTTCCTCTTATATATTCCACCCTTGTAATAAACTGGTTCTGCTCAGCCAGTGTGATGGATCCATAACCACCCTCCCCTTCCCTTCCTTTTGTGGTTTGCTGCTGTATAAAAGGAGGACACAGTGATGACTGCCTCATAAACAATAAACACTGGCTTTTACCAAGATGGAGAAAGAATGATATCCAACAGGGGCCATGCCTCTGTGCCTCACTTTAGAGAAGAGGAAACACATCAGCATTATACCTTGGGAGGATGTAAGTTTCCAAAGAGACTGGTGATGGTGGCATGGGTGCGTGCTGGGTGGACTGAGGTGTGGCTGGAGTCAATGTAGATGGAGGAGGTTGGGTACGGCAGTGACTGGCCATCTTCCCATCACAGTCACACTACAGGGCTGTCAGCAGAAACCCTCTCTCTTGTTTCAATCAGGCAGATGTTTAATTAACCTAGTCTTCTCTAGTACTCTTGCAGGTATTCAGAAAACATCCTGGGCGCTGGAGAAGAAAAATATTCTTTCAGCACCACTGGTGACTTTTCTTTTTTCTTCTTTTTTTAAAAAAAATTTGTTTATTTTATTTATTTTATTTTTGGCTGCATTGTGTCTTCCTTGCTGCATGTAAGCTTTTCTCTAGTTGCGGCGAGCAGGGGCTACTCTTCATTGTGGTGCATGGGCTTCTCATTCCGGTGGCTTCCCTTGTTTCGGAGCACAGCCTCTAGGCAAGCAGGCTTCAGTTGTTGTGCCACGAGGGCTCAGTATTTGTGGCTCACAGGCTTAGTCGCTCTGTGGCATGTGGGATATTCCTGGACCAGGGATTGAACCCATGTTCCCTGCATTGGCAGGCGGATTATTAACCACTGTGCTACCAGGAAAGCCCTGGTGACTTTTACATTCAAACCCAGACAAAACTCAGCTGAAGTGGAGAACTACTCACTTATCTAAGGGGTCAGACTTAGGGCTGGCTGTGAAGCTGTTTCTCTGTGTGGTTTGAATGCATCCTAGTCAGAGTAGAGTTGCAATTGCAGTGGGAACAAGATAGCAAGGAGAGAGGGTGGGGTGTTTCAGGCAGTTTGGTCACGTGTACATACAGGGTGGCAGGTGTATCAGTGTAGTCATGTGCTCCTGGCCACAAAGAAGAGGAAAGAGTAGAAGGTCAGCTTCAACTCTGTGTCAGCATAAGCCATGCTTACAGCAAAGCCATCTCTCACAGTTCTGAAAATCAGAGGAGTCCATGTGCTTTCTGAATCTGCCTTGGCAAATCCTATTTAAGTTATTTTACTCCTTTACCAGTAATTTAATGTGCAAAGAAAAAGATGCAGTAAAAATATAAACAGTAGGTGCTATAAAGCACTCTAAAAGGAAAGAAGCCATTCCCCAGACATTTTAATGAGGAAGATAAAAGAGCAACAAAATTTTTAGAGTATATATTTTACGCAAAAATTTTACTTGAAGTCGTCTAATGAATATGTCAAGCTGAAGCAGTGATTATTTTGTTTTGAATTAAAATTAATTTGTCTATTTATTCAAACTCTAAATTATGGGGGAGGAAATGTATGGAGCTTAAATCATCCTCTAATTTTGGAGTAACTTTTTTACTGTTTATTCATGAAGCACTTTCAGCAAGGCACTCACAGCCTTTTAAATGATTGAAAGAAAATAAAGCTCAAGATGAAGCAGAGTAGAAGCTCAGAGCTTAAGTTCTGGTTCTGGCCTCCTGTTTTTGTCTTCTTGGGTTTAGATACTGACTTAGTACACAGACAGTCTAGTGATGGAGAAAATTGACATGAGTAGCATGATAAACATTTGAGGACCAAGATCCTTAAACTATAAAGTATTTCAGAATGTGGAAGATCAGGAAGAAAATGGATTACGATGGCTTGGAATCTCTGATAAAATGATGATGATAAAGGTTTTAGAACTATATTTTTCCTTTTCAGAGCACAGATTATGAAGTTCCTAGGACCAATTATGAGATTTCTTTATCTAAAATACTTTAGCATAGTATTTTTTCTGGCTAAGTCATTGCTTTCTCATAAAATTTTAATTTTTATCTGGGCTTGATTGGCACCTTTTTCAATAATGTTGACATGATCTTCTATTATTCTGTGTGTGTGTGTATAATGTATATATATCTCTTTGGTATATAGAAGTTTATACACAGAAATTACATAGAAGATATATTTAGAAGAAATAAAATTTTCATTTACAAATAGGAAATCACACTGGAATCTGGAAGACTAAAAGGAAAATTGTAAAGGAGAAGTAGGAATGTCTGGCACATAGTAGGCCAGTATTGAGTAATAAATTGTTGTTGATTGAATGAATAAGGGAAACTCCTCCTTCATTAAAAGACCTTTGCGATTAGTAGTGAAAAAACATGATGGCATATAATAACCACTTCTTTCTACATAATGTCATTCTTAGAATATCCTTGGGAAATGAGTAGGTCAGATGTCATTGTTATTCCTATTTGCTGATAAGGAAATTGCAGTTTGAAGTTTGAAAAGCCTTGTTCAGAACTGGTAAGTGACAAGGCTGAGGCTTGGCTTCAGTCAGATGATTCTAAATTCTCTGCATTTTGCTACTCTTGATTTCTGTCCCGTGTGTGTGTGCGTGTGTGCGTGTGTGTGTGTGTATACAGTGAAGTAGCCCAGTTTTCAGTGATTGCTACTGTGAGTGTAACTGAAAGTGGGGTCCAGCTCCTCGCTGCTCAAATGCCAATAAAGAGGCAAGGTTGGTGTAAAGGAAAATTTGCTTCATTTCAGATGCCGGCAACTGGAGGGGTGGACAGACTCCTGTCCAAAGGCCGACTCCACCCTACCCCCCGCCCTGACAACCAGGGGCACGAGCTTTTATAGACAGAGGGAGGGGGCTACATGCAGAAAGAGTCAGCTCTGACAGTCATCCTGAAATTGGTCATCGGTGGTCTGACCAGTGTCATCTTGATTGTTTTAAGTAAAATTAATCTTCAGTTCCAGGGTTGTGTTTTTCCAATTTCCTTGAGGCCATTTCTCAGAATTGTGGCAGCTTATGTCATGGCTACAGCCTGGTCATCATGTAGTTAACTTCTTCCACCTGATGGGGGTTTCAGTATCTATAAGACAGCTCACAGGATATGGCTCAGAATATTATCTATAGCCCTTAGAAGGAACTAAAGGTACTTGACTTTGCTTACTGACTAAACTATTATTGTTTGGTCTTCTTTGACTGCTTTCCTTTGCTTCTGCATTTTCTCACTTCTCTTATTAAATTTATTTTTGGCTAAAGTTTTTCCACAGACAAAAGGCAGGCTGAGGACATGGGTGACGGGGAAAGGACCATAGGGTCCTGCTCCATTTCCCCAGGGTCTGAATGTTTGTGTTCTCCCCAAATTCATATGTTGAAAATCTAATGCCCAAGGTAACGGTATTGGGAGCTGTGGCATTAGGAGGTTTGGGAGGTGATTAATAGGATTAGTATCTTATAAAAGAGGCCTCAGAGAACTCCCTCACCCTTCTGCCATGTGAGGATATGAGGAGAAGTGTGTGACTTGGAAGAAAGCCCTCACCTGAACATGCTGACACTCTGATCTCGGACTTCTAGCCTCCATAAATGTGAGAAATAAATTTCTGTGTTTTGTAAGCCACCAAGTCCATGATACATGTGTATAGCAGCCAGAACGGACTGAGAGAGCTATCTAACCACAGCGCAAACCAGTCAACTCTTTGTTGTCAGGCCACATGATTTACATTTGATCACATTTTCCAGCTTCCTTTTTTTGCCCCTAATTTTGTAATGTCTATCCTGTGTCACGTTACTGGTTCTGGAACAGTTGCTGAAAAAGGAACTTGTTGAAATGAAAAAAGGGGATAATAAAAGAGAAACGATGAGTTTTACTACAAAGCTACAGGTCCAGGGTCTTTGTGTTGGAGACTTTTCTTAGGCTAGAACATCCATCTCCTGTGTCTGTCCTACACACATGCACAGTCCAGAAGGACATGAAAAAGTTTAACAATAACAAACATTCAAGTGTCCACTCCTGCCTTCTGCTCAGTGATGGTTCTCACTTCTTCATGTGGAAATGGCCATTGGAACAACAAGTAGGACAAAGAGACAGCAAGGAGTTTCTCGGCAGAAGCAGCAGCTCGAAGAAGTAAAATAAATTCACACACCAGGGTTATGTTGTTCCTGGACATTGGAGAGAATAGCTGAAAAGGAGAGATCTGTGTTCTACCAGCAAGAGTCTCTGTCTGGTCTCTTCTTTCTGAGTGTGACCTTTCTCCGTGTCATGCAACCTATGGAGACGATAGAGCATAATCTAATTTTTCACGTGATAACTCCCCTTTCCCTTTGTTGTCACACATTTGTATGACTTAAGATCTGCAGATATATTATACTCTTAACCTTTTCCACAATCCAGGAGTTGACCACAGGGAGAATACAGTAACATTTTGTGTTTATGTAATATATTGTGCCTGAGAACTATTTGTGCTTTGGAGATAGTTCAGCAATGTGTCAGTCTCTGCCTTCTGGTCTCCAGCAGCAAGAGCTGAAGTGCTGACTGTCTTGCGAGCTCCTGCTTCTAAGGTGAAGAACTGGAAGGAGCTGCTAAGCCCATTTCAGGAACTTGGTACACTGGACGGTTGCCTGAGCTCCTGGAGGCCCATGTGAACAGAGAGATGTGGCTTTCTTACTTGTAACAGCAAGGCATAATATTACTTGAACATTGTCTGGGTAAATTAAAGGGTTTAAACCCCAGAATAACCTCTAGACATGGATACAAGTAAACAAATAAGCATAGTCATCCATTAAGATATAGAATGAAATACTAAGCATTTTTAATTAATGCAACAGGAAAAGAAGGAAAAATGAACAGAGAGGACATATAAAAAACAAATAGCAAGATAATGGATTTCACCCAATCATATCAGTAATTACATCATATGCAAATGCAACAAATACTCAAATTGAAAAGCAAAGATGGTCAGATTGAAAAAGTAAAGACCCAATTATATGTTGTTAACAAGACATTCACTTTACATATAAAGACTCTGGCAGATTGAAGCAAAAATACAGGAAAAAAAATTATGCAAACACTAATCATAAGGAAGCTGGTTTGGCTCTATTAATATCAGACAAAGTAGGCTTCAAGATGGAGAGCTTTATTAGAAGAAAGAGGAGCATTTTATAATTATAAATAGGTCAATTAATCAAGAAGACATAACAATCTTAAATATGTATACACCTAGTAACATATAAAGGTAAAGGTGACAGAATTTAATGGAAAAAATAGAAAAATCCACAACTATATTCAGAGATTTCAACATTCCTCTTTCAGCAATTGATAAGAAAGTAGGCAAACACCCAGAAAGAATATAAAAGAGAACATAAAGGATATAAATTAAGCAACTTGACTTTTAATTAAACTTTATAGAATGCTGTATGCAAAAATTACAGAATACTCATTATTCTCAAGCGCATATGGAACATTCACAAATATAGACCCTATGCTGGGCTGTACAATGAGCCTCAATAAATTTAAAAAAATCCTACAGGCCACAATAGAATTAAATTCAAAATTAATAACAGAAAGTTATCTGTAAAGTCCTCTTATTTATTTGGAAATTAAATAATTCATTTCTTGATAACATGTGGACAAAAGAAGAAATCATAAATAGAAAATATTTTGAACTAAATGTGAATGAAAATAGAACATATAACACCATCTAGGTATTTATCCAGCCATAAAAAAGAATAAAATAATGCCATTTGAAGCAACATGGATGGACCTAGAGATTATCATACTAAGGGAAGTAAGTCAAACAGAGAAAGAAAAATATCAGATGGGTGGGCCAGAAAGTTCCTTCAGTTTTTAAGTAAAAATAAAAGACATATTTTTCACCAAGAACTTTATTGAACATATTCACCATTTTGTTCCACTACATTCTGCTATTTTTCAGGCAACTTCACAATTCCATCTTGCCAAAACTTTTTATCTTTTTGAGCAAAGAACTGTTCCAGGTGCCTTTTACAGTCTTCCAAGGAATTGAAATTTTTTCCATTAAAAGAATTTTGGAGGAACCAAGATGGAGGAGTAGAAGGACGTGTTCTCACTCCCTCTTGCAAGAACACCAGAATCACAACTAGCTGCTGGACAATCATCGACAGGAAGACACTGGAACTCACCAAAAAAAAAGATACGCCACATCCAAAGACAAAGGAGAAACCACAATGAGATGGCAGGAGGGGTGCAATCACAGTAAAATCAAATCCCATAACTGCTGGGTGGGTGACTCACAGACTGGAGAACACTTATACCACAGAAGTCCACCCACTGGAGGGAAGGTTCTGAGCCCCACATCAGGCTTCCCAACCTGGGGGTCTGGAAATGGGAGGAGGAATTCCTAGAGAATCAGACTTTGAAGGCTGGTGGGATTTCATTGCAGGACTTTGACTGGACTGGGGGAAACAGAGACTCCACTCTTGGAGGGCACACAAAAAGTAGTGTGTACATCGGGACCCAGGGGAAGGAGCAGTGACCCCAGGGGAGACTGAACCAGACCTACCTGCTAGTGCTGGAGGGTCTCCTGCTGAGGCAGGGGTTGACTGTGGCTCACCGTGGGGACAAGGACACAGGCAGCAGAAGTTCTGGGAAGTACTCCTTGACATGAGCCCTCCCAGAGTCCACCACTAGCCCCACCAAGGAGCCCAGCTAGGCTCCAGTGTTGGGTCACCTCAGGCCAAACAACCAACAGGGAGGAAACCCAGCCCCACCCATCAGCAGTCAAGTGATTAAAGTTTTACTGAGCTCTGCCCAACAGAGCAACAGTCAGCTCTACCCATCACCAGTCCCTCCCATCAGGAAACTTGCACAAGCCTTTTAGATAGCCTCATCCACCAGGGGGAAGACAGCAGAGGCAAGAAGAGCTAAACTCCTGCAGCCTATGGAAAAAAAACCCATTCACAGAAAGATAGAAAAGATGAAAAGGCAAAAGGCTATGTAGCAGATGAAGGAACAAGATAAAACCCCAGAAAAACAACTAAATGAAGTGGAGATAGGCAACCTTCCAGAAAAAGCATTCAGAATAATGATAGTGAAGATGATCCAAGACCTCGGAAAAAGAATGGAGCAAAGATTGAGAAGATGCAAGAAATGTTTAACAAAGACCAAGAAGAATGAAAGAACAAACAAACAGAGATGAACAACACAATAACTGAAATGAAAAACACACTAGAAGGAATCAATAGGAGAATAACTGAGGCAGAAGAATGGATAAGTGACCTGGAAGACAGAATGGTGGAATTCACTGCTGCAGAACAGAATAAAGAAAAAAGAATGAAAAGAAATGAAGACAGCCTAAGAGACCTCAGGGACAAAATTAAATGCAGTAATATTTGCATTATAGGGGTCCCAGAAGGAGAAGAGAGAGAGAAAGGACCAGAGAAAATATTTGAAGAGACTATAGTTGAAAGCTTCCCTAACATGGGAAAGGAAATAGCCACCCAAGTCCAGGAAGTACAGTGACTCCCATACAGGATAAACCAAAGGAGAAACAGGCCAAGACACATAGTAATCAAATTGGCAAAAACAAAAACAAAATTGATTGAAAACAGCAAGGGAAAAACAACAAATAACATACAAGGGAACTCCCATAAGGTTAAAAGATGATTTCTCAGCAGAAACACTACAAGCCAGAAGGCAGTGGCATGATATACTTAAAGTGATGAAAGGGAAGAACCTACAACCAAGATTACGCTACCCAGCAAGGATCTCATTCAGATTCAATGGAGAAATCAAAAGCTTTACAGACAAGCAAAAGCTAAGATAATTCAGCACCACCACACCAGCTCTACAACAAATGCTAAAGGAACTTCTCTAAGTTGGAAACACAAGAGAAGAAAAGGACCTACAAAAACAAACCCAAAACAATTAAGAAAATGGTCATAGGAACACACATATCGATAATCACCATAAACGTGACTGGATTAAATACTACAACCAAAAGACACAGGCTTGCTGAATGGATACAAAAACAAGACCCATATATATGCTGTCTATAAGAGATCCACTTCAGACCTAGGGACACATACAGACTGAAAGTGAGGGGATGGACAAAGATATTCCATGCAAATGGAAATCAAAAGAAAGCTGGAGTAGCAATACTCATATCAGATAAAATAGACTTTAAAATAAAGAATGTTACAAGAGACAAGGAAGGACACTACACAATGATCAAGGGATCAATCCAAGAAGAACATATAAGTATTATAAATGTATATGGACCCAACACAGGAACACTTCAGTACATAAGGCAACTGCTAACAGCTTTAAAAGAGGAAATCAACAGTAACACAATAATAATGGGGGACTTTAACACCTCACTTACACAAATGGACAGATCATCCAAAATGAAAATAAATAAGGAAACAGAAGCTTTTTGTTTTGTGGTACGTGGGCCTCTCACTGTTGTGGTCTCTCCCATTGTGGAGCACAGGCTCTGGATGCGCAGGCTCAGTGGCCATGGCACACGGGCTTAGCCGTTTCGCACATGTGGGATCTTCCTGGACAAGGGCATGAACCCGTGTCCCCTGCATTGGCAGGCAGACTCTCAAACACTGCGCCACCAGGGAAGCCCCGAAACAGGAGATTTAAATGACACAATAGACCAGATAGATTTAATTGATATTTACAGGACATTCCATCCAAAACAGCAGATTACACTTTCTTCTCAAGTGCGCATGGAATATTCTCCAGGATAGATCACATCTTGGTTTACAAATCAAGCCTCAGTAAATTTAAGAAAATTGAAATCATATCAAGCATCCTTTCTGACCACAATACTATGAGAGAAGAAATGAATTACAGGGAAAAAATGTAAAAAACACAAACACATGGAAGCTAAACAATAAGTTACTAAATAACCAAGGTATCACTGAAGAAATCAAAGAGGAAATCAAAAAATACCTAGCGACAAATGACAATGAAAACACGACGATCCAAAACTTATGGATGAAGCAAAAGCAATTCTAAGAGGGAAGTTTATAGCTATACAAGCCTACCTCAAGAAACAAGAAGATCTCAGAGAGAAGATGGCGGTGGAGTAGGACGTGCAGATCACCTTCCTCCCCACAGATACATCAGAAATACATCTACACGTGGAGCTGCTCCTATAGAACACCCACTGATCACTGGCAGAAGACCTCAGACCTAGCAAAAGGCAAGAAACTCCCCACGTACCTGGGTAGGGCAAAAGAAAAAAGAAAAAACAGAGACAAAAGAATAGGGACGGGACCTGCACCAGTGGGAGGGAGCTGTGAAGGAAGAAAGGTTTCCACACACTAGAAGCCCCTTAATGGGCAGAGACTGTGGGTGGCATAGGGGGAAGTTTCAGAGCCACGGAGGAGAGCACAGCAACAGGGGTGCGGAGGGCAAATCGGAGAGATTCCCGCACAGAGGATCGGTGCCGACCAGCACTCACCAGCCTGAGAGGCTTGTCTGCTCACCCGCTGGGACGGGCCGGGGCTGGGAGCTGAGGCTCGGGCTTCGGTCGGATCTCAGGGAGAGGACTGGGGTTGGCTGCGTGAACACAACCTGAAGGGGTTAGTGCACCACGGCTGGCCGGGAGGGAGTCCTGGAGAAGTCTGGACCTGCCGAAGAGGCAAGTTTCTTGTCTCTTTGTTTCCTGGTGTGCGAGGAGAGGGGATTAAGAGCACTGCTTAAAGGAGCTCCAGGGATGGGCGCCAGCCGCGGCTATCAGTGCGGACTCCAGAGACGGGCATGAGACGCTAAGCCTGCTGCTGCCACCACCAAGAATCCTGTGTGTGAGTGCAGGTCATTATCTACACCCCCTTCTGGGGAGCCTGTGCAACCTGCCACTGCCAGGGTCCCGTGATTCAGGGACAACTTCTCAGGGAAAATGCACGGTGCGCCTCAGGCTGATGCAACGTCCCACCGGCCTCTGCCACTGCAGGCTCTCCTCGCAACCGTAACCCTCCCTACCCCAGCCTGAGTGAACCAGAGCCCCCAGATCAGCTGTTCCTTTAACCCTGTCCTGTCTGACCGAAGAACAGATGCCCTCCTGTGACCTACACACAGAGGCAGGGCCAAATCCAAAGCTGAACCCCGGGAGCTGTGAGAACAAAGAAGAGAAATGGAAATCTGTCCCAGCAGCCTCAGAAGCAGCAGATTAAAGCTCCACAATCAACTTGATGTACCCTGCATCTGTGGACTACCTGAATAGACAATGAATCATCCCAAATTGAGGAGGTGGACTTTGGGAGCAAGATATATTATTTTTTGCTCTTTTCCTATTTTTGTGAGTGTGTATGTGTATGCTTCTGTGTGAGATTTTGTCTGTACAGCTTTGCTTTCACCATTTGTCCTAGGGTTCTGATAGTCCGCTATTTTTAACTTAAAAAATTTATTTTCTTAATAATTATTTTTTATTTTAATAACTTTATTTTATCCTACTTTATTTTATATTCTTGCTTTCTTTCTCTCTTTCTTTTTTTCTTTCTTTCTATTTTTTCTCCCTTTTATTCTGAGCTGTGTGGATGAAAGGCCCTTGGTGCTCCAGTCAGGAGTCGGTGCTGTGCCTCTGAAGTGGGAGAACCAACTTCAGGACACTGGTCCACAAGAGACCTCCAAGCTCCATGTAATATCAAATGGCGAAAATCTCCCAGAGATCTCCATCTCAACGTCAAGACCCAGCTTCACTCAACGACCAGCAAACTACAGTGCTGGACATCCTATGCCAAATAACTAGCAAGACAGGAACACAGCCCCATCCATTATCAGGGAGGCTCCCTAAAATCATAATAAGGCTACAGACACCCCAAAACACACCACCAGACGTGGACCTGCCCACCAGAAAGACAAGATCCAGCCTCATCACCAGAACACAGGCACTAGTCCCCTCCACCAGGAAACCTACACAACCCACTGAACCAACCTTAGCCACTGGGGAGAGACACCAAAAGCAACAGGAACTATGAGCCAGCAGCCTGTGTAAAGGAGACCCCAAACACAGTAAGATAATCAAAATGAAAAGACAGAAAAACACACAGCAGATGAAGGAGCAAGGTAAAAACCCACCAGACCTAACAAATGAAGAGAAAATAGGCAGTCTACCTGAAAAATAATTCAGAATAATGATAGTAAAGATGATCCAAAATCTTGGAAATAGAATAGAGATAATGCAAGAAACATTTAACAACGACCTAAAAGAACTAAAGAGGAAACAAGCAATGATGAACAACACAATTAATGAAATTAAAATACTCTAGAAGGGATCAATAGCAGAATAAGAGAGACAGAAGAATGGATAAGTGACCTGGAAGATAAAATAGTGGAAATAACTACTGCAGAGTAGAATAAAGAAAAAGGAATGAAAAGAACAGAGGACAGTCTCAGACATCTCTGGGACAACATTAAATGCACCAACATTCGAATTATAGGGGTCTCAGAAGAAGAAGAGAAAAAGAAAGGGACTGAGAACATATTTGAAGAGATTATAGTTGAAAACTTCCCTAATATGGGAAAGGAAATAGTTAATCAAGTCCAGAAAGCACAGAGAGTCCCATACAGGATAAATCCAAGGAGAAAAACGCCAAGACACATAATAATCAAATTACCAAAAATTAAATACAAAGAAAACATATTAAAAGCAGCAAGGGAAAAACAACAAATAACACAAAAGAGAATCCCCATAAGGTTAACAGCTGATCTTTCAGCAGAAACTCTGCAAGCCAGAAGGGAGTGGCAGGACATATTTAAAGTGATGAAGGAGAAAAACCTACAACAAAAGTTACTCTACCCAGCAAGGATCTCATTCAGATTTGATGGAGAAATTAAAACCTTTACAGACAAGCCAAAGCTGAGAAAGTTCAGCACCACCAAACCAGCTTTACAACAAATGTTAAAGGAACTCCTCTAGGCAAGAAACACAAGACAAGGAAAAGACCTACAATAACAAACCCAAAACAATTAAGAAAATGGGAAAAGGAAGATACATATTGATAATTACCTTAAATGTAAATGGATTAAATGCTCCCACCAAATGACACAGACTGGCTGAATGGATACAAAAACAAGACCCGTATATATGCTGTCTACAAGAGACACACTTCAGACCTCAGGACACATACAGACTGAAAGTGAGGGGATGGAAAAATTTATTCCATGTAAATGCAATCAGAAGAAAGCTGGAGTAGCAATTCTCATATCAGACAAAATAGATTTTAAAATAAAGACTATTACAAGAGACAAAGAAGAATACTACATAATGATCAAGGGATCGATCCAAGAAGAAGATATAACAATTGTAAATATTTATGCACCCAACATAGGAGCACCTCAATACATAAGGCAAATACTAACAGCCATAAAAGGAGAAACTGACAGTAACACAATCATCATAGGGGACTTTAACACCCCAATTTCACCAATGGACAGATCATCCAAAATGAAAATAAATAAGGAAACACAAGTTTTAAATGATACATTAAACAAGATGGACTTAATTGATATTTATAAGACATTCCATCCAAAAACAACAGAATACACATTTTTCTCAAGTGCCCATGGAACATTCTCCAGGATAGATCATATCTTGGGTCACAAATGTAGCCTTGGTACATTTAAGAAAATTGAAATAATATCAAGAATCTTTTCCGACCACAATGCTATGAGACTAGATATCAATTACAGGAAAAGATCTGTAAAAAATACAAGCACATGGAGGCAAAACAATACACTACTTAATAACAAAGTGATCACTGAAGAAATCAAAGAGGAAATCAAAAAATACCTAGAAACAAATGACAATGGAGACACGACGACCCTAAACCAATGGAATGCAGCAAAAGCAATTCTAAGAGGGAAGTTTATAACAATACAATCCTACCTTAATAAACAGGAAACATTTCAAATAAATAACCTAACCTTGCACCTAAAGCAATTAGAGAAAGAAGAACAAAAAACCCCAAATTTAGCAGAAGGAAAGAAATCATAAAAATCAGATCAGAAATAAATGAAAAAGAAATGAAGGAAAAGATAGCAAAGATCAATAGAAGTAAAAGCTGGTTTTTTGAGAAGATAAACAAAATTGATAAACCATTAGGCAGACTCATCAAGAGAAAAGGGAGAAGACTCAAATCAATAGAATTAGAAATGAAAAAGGAGAAGTAACAACTGACACTGCAGAAATACAAAAGATCATGAGAGATTACTACAAGCAAATTTATGCCAATAAAATGGACAACCTGGAAGAAATGGACAAATTCTTAGAAATGCACAACCTGCTGAGACTGAATCAGGAATAAATAGAAAATATAACAGACCAATCACAAGCACTGAAATTGAAACTGTGATTAAAAATCTTCCAACAAACAAAAGCCCAGGACCAGATGGCTTCACAGGTGAATTCTATCAAACATTTAGAGAAGAGCTAACACCTATCCTTCTCAAACTCTTCCAAAATATAGCAGAGGGAGGAACACTCCCAAACTCATTCTACAAGACCACAATCACTCTGATACCAAAAGCTATCACAAAGAAAGAAAGCTACAGGCCAATATCGCTGATGCACATAGATGCAAAAATCCTCAACAAAATACTAGCAAACAGAATCCAACAGCACATTAAAAGGATCATACACCATAATCAAGTGGGGTTTATTCCAGGAATGCAAGAATTCTTCAATATATGCAAATCAATCAACGTGATACACCATATTAACAAATTGAAGGAGAAAAAACATATGATCATCTCAATAGATGCAGGGAAAGCTTTTGACAAAATTCAACACTGATTTATGATAAAAACCCTGCAGAAAGTAGGCATAGAGGGAAATTTCTTCAACATAATAAAGGCCATATATGACAAACCCACAGCCAACGTTGCCCTCAATGGTGAAAAACTGAAACCATTTCCACTAAAAATCAGGAAGAAGGCAAGGTTGCCCACTCTCACCACTCTTATTCAACATAGTTTTGGAAGTTTTAGCCACAGCAATCAGAGAAGAAAAAGAAATAAAAGTAATCCAAATCGGAAAAGAAGAAATAAAGCTGTCACTGTTTGCAGATGACATGATACTATACATAGAGAATCCTAAAGATGCTACCAGAAAACTACTAGAGCTAATCAATGAATTTGGTAAAGTAGCAGGATACAAAATTAATGCACAGAAATCTCTGGCATTCTTTTACACTAATGATGAAAAATCTGAAAGTGAAATCAAGAAAACACTCCCATTTACTATTGCAACAAAAAGTGAAATATCTAGGAATAAACCTACCTAAGGAGACAAAAGACCTGTATACAGAAAATCATAAGACACTGATGAAAGAAATTAAAGATGATACAAATAAATGGAGAGATATACCATGTTATTGGAATCAACATTGTAAAAATGACTCTACTACCCAAAGCATTCTACAGATTCAATGCAATTCTTATCAAAGTACCACTGGCATTTTTTACAGAACTAGAACAAAAACGTTCACAATTTGTATGGAAACACAGAAGACCCTGAATAGCCAAGGCAATCTTGAGAATGAAAAATGGAGGTGGAGGAATCAGGCTCCCTGACTTCAGACTATGCTACAAAGCTACAATAATCAAGACAGTATGGTACTGGCACAAAAACTGAAAGATAAATCAATGGAACAGGACAGAAAGCCCAGAGATAAACCCACACACATATAGTTACCTTATCTTTGATAAAGGAGGCAAGAATATACAGTGGAGAAAAGACAGCCTCTTCAATAAGTGGTGCTGGAGAACTGGACAGGTACATGTAAAAGTATGAAATCAGAACATTCCCTAACACCATACACAAAAATAAACTCTAAATAGATTCGAGACCTAAGTGTAAGTCCAGACAATATAGAACTCTTAGAGGAAAACATAGGCAGAACACTCTTTGACATAAATCGCAGCAAGATCTTTTTTGACCCACCTCCAACAGTAATGAGAGTAAAAACAAAAATAAACAAATGGGACCTAATGAAACTTAAAAGCTTTTGCACAGCAAAGGAAACCGTAAACAAGACCAAAAGCCAACCCTCAGAGTGGGAGAAAATATTTGCAAATGAAACAACTGACAAAGGATTAATCTCCAAAATTTACAAGCAGCTCATTAACAAAAAATCAAACAACCCAATCCAAAAAATGGGCAGAAGAGCTAAATAGACATTTCTCCAAAGAAGATATACAGATTGCCAACAAACACATGAAAGAATGCTCAACATCATTAATCATTAGAGAAACGCAAATCAAAACTACAATGAGATACAATCTCACTCCAGTCAGAATGGCCATCATCAAAAATTCTACAAACAATAAATGCTGGAGATAGTGTGGAGAAAAGGGAACGAACACTCTTGCACTGTTGGTGGGAATGTAAATTGATACAGCCACTGTGGAGAACAGTATGGACATTCCTTAAAAACTAAAAATATAATTACCATATGATTCTGCAATCCCACTACTGGGCATATACCCAGAGAAAATCATAATTGAAAAGGACGCATGCACTCCAATATTCATTGCAGCACTATTTAGAATAGCCATGTCATGGAATCAATGTAGATGCCCATCAACAGACGAATGGATAAAGAAATGTGGTACATATATACAATTGAATATTACTCAGCCTTAAAAAGGAACGAAATTGTGTCATTTGTGGAGACATGGATGGATCTAGGGACTGTTATACAGAGTGAAGTAAGTCAGAAAGAGAAAAACAATATCGTATATTAATGCATGTATGTGGAACCTAGATAAATGGTACAGATGAACCAGTTTGCAGGGCAGAAGTTGAGACACAGATGTAGAGAATAAACGTAAGGACACCAAGGGGGGAAAGCCGCAGGGGGTGTGGGGATGGTGGTGTGATGAATTGGGTGATTGGGATTGACATGTATACACTGATGTGTATAAAATTGTTGACTAATAAGAACCTGCTGTATAAATAAATAAAATAAAATAAAATAAAATAAAATAAAGATTCTCTGGCCAACAAAGCCTTAAATTTCTGTAGTCTGATCATTTACAGAACTGTTTGTGGACCCCTGTGGATGTAGACACATTAACAAATACAGATATAGATACAGAAATACAGTATATGATAATAACATTTCACAATTTTACCTGGGATGACTTATGAATAATAAATCTGAATATTAGATGTGATTTTTTCTATAAATAGAACAAATTTCTTAGCAAGTTTTCAACCCTTAAAAAAAAGAAAAAAGAATTTTTTAAAGACCAAAATAAATGGAAATCTGAAGGTGCAATATGGTGGATACTAGCCAAGCTGTAACAGTTTTTGCCTGATCATCAAAGAAACATGCAGTCTTGCATTATCCTGATGGAAGATTATGCATTTTCTGTTGACTAATTCCAGATGCCCTTCATTGAGTGCTGCTTTCAATTGGTCTAATTGGGAGCAGTACTTGTTGGAATTAATCGTTTGGTTTTCCAGAAGGAGCTCATAACACAAGACTTCTTTCCAATCCCACCATATACACAATTTTTTTTGGATGAAGACTGTCCTTTTGTGTGTTTGGTGGTGGTTCATTTCTCTTGCCCCATGATCCACATTATTGTACATGATCCACTTTTCATCCCCCGTCACAATTTGTTTTAAAAAAGGAATGTTTTTGTTACATTTAAGTAGAGAATTTCATGTGAAAATAAGATCAAGAAGGTTTCTTTCACATAAGTTATGTGGAACCCAAACATCAAAGTGATTAACATAACCAAGCTGGTGCAGATGATTTTCAACGCTTGATTTGGATATTTTGAGTATGTCGGATATCTCCCGCATGGTATAACATTGATTGTTCTCAATTAATGTCTCAATTTGATCACTATCAACTTCAACTGGTCTACCAGACCATGCAGCATTGTCCAGCGAGAAATCTGCAGCATGAAACTTCGCACACTACTTTTCACATGTTCAATCAGTCACAGCACCTTCTCCATACACTGCACAAATTGTCTTTTGTGTTTCAGTTGTGTCTTTATCTTTCTTGAAATAATAAAGCATAATATGCCGAAAGTGCTGATTTTTCTTCAATCTTCAATACTAAAATGTCTACACAAAAATTCATCAATTTTGAAACGTTTTTTTTAAATGCACACTGATATGACAGCTGTCACAGTACAATCTAACAAAATTGTTTCGAATGAAGTTAAAGACAACTAAGCACTACTAGAGGCATCGTATGGAAAAACAGAACGAACTTTTTTGCCAACCCAACATAATATCACTTATATGTGGAATCTTAAAAAAATGATACAAGTGAACTCATTTACAAAACAGAAACAGACTCACAGATTTTGAAAACAAACTTATGGTTACCAAAGGGGGAAGGTGGGGAGGAGGGATAAATTAGGAGTTTGGGATTAACATATTCACACTACTATATAAAAAACAGATAATCAACAATGACCTACTGTATAGCACAGGGAACTCTTCTCAATATTCTGTAATAACCTATATGGAAAAATAATCTGAAAAAGAATGGATATATGTATAACTGAATCACTTTGCTGTACACCTGAAACTAACACAACATTGTAAATCAACTGTACTCTAATATAAAGTAAAAATTAAAAAAAAACTAAAGCAGAGCTTAGCGAGAACTTTATAGCTTTAATACTTTTACCAGAAAAGAAGAAATATTTAAAATCAATGATAAAGTGTTCACATTAAGAAGCTAGGAAAAGAAGAGAAAATTAAATAAAAACAAAGGGAATAATAAAAGCACAAGATGTTATCAATTAAAATAGAAAATGTACAAACAATAGAATAAAAAACAGTGAACATAAAACTTGGTTATTTGAAAAGTTTAATGAAATTGATAAACACCAGGCAGACTTATCAAGAAAAGAGACAAAATGAAAATTTTGGAATATAAGGAATTGATGAAGCAAAATTATCACAGAGCCTACAGACACTCAAAGAATTAAAAGGGAATATTATGTACAAATTTTTGCTATTAAATTCAACAACATAAATAAAATGAGCAAATTTCATGCAGGGTATAAATCAACAAAACTGACACAAGAAGAAATAGAAATCTGAATAGACTTGTATTTATGAAAAATATTGAACTCATAGTTTAAAATATTTCTCTAAAGAAAGTCCAGCTGGTTATATGAATGAATTCTACCAAATATTTAAGGAAGAATAATGTCAATCTTAAACAATTTATATCAAAAAATAGATGAGGAGCTAGTAACTCACAATTCATATTATGAGATCAGAATTACCTTGATACCAAAACTAATCTACAAGGCAACCCCACTCACAAATATAGATGCACAAACCCTATTGAGTTATTAGCAAATTGAATTCAGTGACATATGAAAAGGATACTACATCATGATCAACTGGTTTTTATTTCATACGTATAAGATTGAGTCAAGATTTGAAAATCAGTTAATGTAACTTACCATATTAAAAAACATAAAGGGCAAAAATCACATAATCGCAATAGAGAAAATTTGTCAAAACTTAACATCTGCTTATTAAAAATCTCTCGGTGGACTGGACATAGAAACATTCTCAGTTTGATAAAGGGCATCTATAAACAACCTACAGATTACATTATACTTAATGGTGAAATTTGAAAATATGCCCACTCTCACTCTTTCTATATGACATTGTATTGGGGGTCCTAGCCAGAGTAATAAAGCAAGTAAAAGAAATAAAAGGGATATAGATTGAAAAAGGATTCAAAAAAGTATCTTTGTTCAGAGACAATCTTTTGTTTACATAAACAATCCTAGAGAGTCTACGTAAAACCACTAGAACTTCTAAGAGAGTTCAGTAAGGTTGTAGGACTCATAGTCAATATACAACAAGTAACTGCTTTTCTATGTACTGGCAGTAAACTGTAAAATGAATATTTTAAAACAATATCATTTATAATAGTGTGTAAAACCATAAGACAAGATTAAATTTAACCAAAGATGTGCAAAACCTACAAAACTGCAAAAATATTCCTTAGATAAATTAATGGAGAATTAAATAAATGAAGCAGTATACTATAATCATGGATTGGAGGACTCAATATTGCTAAGATAATGATTCTTCCCAAATTAATCTATACCTTCAACATGACTCCCATCAAGATCTGGTATTTTTTTTTTTTTGGTAGAAATTAACAGGTTGTTTCTAAAACTTACTTAGAAATATAAAGAATGTATAATAGACAAAATAATCTTGAATAAGAAGTACTATAAGACTGATTTATATAGATATAGTATGGTGTGGTTATAAAGATAGACAACTAGATAAATGCAACACAATGAGTTCAGAGAAAAGCTACACCTCTAGATGAAGGGACTAAAGCAATTCAATAACAAAAGGAAAGACTTTTCAACAAAAAATGCTGGAACAACTATATAGAAAAGTGACCTTCAACCTATATCTCACAATATACACAAAAATTAGTTAGATTTGGGTCATAGACCTGAAGGTAAAATGGGGGTGAAAATTGGTTTTGGAGGGTGAAAAAAATGTTTAGATATTATAATAGTTTGTGGCCCTCCAAAGAACTATAGTACAAGAACAAATATACAGTATACAGTGGTATTAATATTTCATGTTGGGGGGTTGGGGTGATTAGGAAAACATATCTAGAAAGACTCCCTTGGAAGTGTTGAGGGTTGAGTTGTGTCTCCAGAAAAGATACATTCAAGTCATAGCACCTGGTACCTGTGAATGTGATTTTATTTGGAAATAGGGTCTTTGCAGGTGTAACTAAGAAGTAAATGAAGATGAGGTCACATCAGAGTAGGGTGGGCCCTAGTTCAATATGACTCCTTGTAAGAGGAGGAGAGACATGGAGGTGGACACACAGGTGAGAAGTGTGAAGACAGACACAGTGCATGGAGGAAGCTGTTTACAAGCCATGGAATACCAAGGATTCCTGGCAAACCACCAGAAGCTAGTAAGAAGCAAGGAAGAATCCTGGCTCTGCTGACATCTTGATTTTGGACCTCTAGCCTCCAGAACTGTGAAAGAATAAATTTCTATTGTCTTAAGCCACTCAGTTTGTTACTTTGTTATGGTAGCTCTAGGAAATGAATACAGGAGTGATAATATAAAAAAGGTTGGGAAACACTGTTCTAGAGGAAAGTATAGGATAATACATTTGCAAGTTTGGGTTAAGTAAAGGTTTCTTAGATGGATCCAAGAGAGCACTAGTCATCATGGGAAAAAAATGAAAAATTGAACTTTATCAAATTAAACACTTCTGATCATTAAAAGATATTTAAAGATCATTGTTAAGAAAATGAATAGTGAATTAACAGACTAAGAGAAAATATTTGTCATACATATATCTGACAAAGAACATGTCCAGAATATATAAAGAACTCCTACAATTCAAAAATAAAGAGGCAATCCAATTTAAAAATGAACAAAAGACTTGAATACATAGTTCACAAAGGAAGATATTTGAATAGCCAATAGCACATTAAAAATGCTCAATGTAATTAGTCATTAGAGAAATGAAAACTGAAACTATGATGTAATACTACAACACATCCACTTGTATGGTACAATTAAAAAGACTGATGACACATGATTTACAATAGTCAAGATAAGGAAGCAATCTAAATGTCCATCAACAGAGGAATGGATAAAGAAGATGTGTGTGTATATATACATATATATATATATGTATATACACACACACATTTATATATATGTGGTGTGTGTATATACATATATATGTGTATATATATGGTATATATAATGGACTATTACTCAGCCATAAAAAAGAATGAGATTCTGCCGTTTGCAACAATGTGAACGGACCTAGAGAGTATTATGCTGAGTGAAATAAGTCAGATAGAAAACAAAAAGTACTCTATGTTATTTACATGTGAAATCTAAAAAAATAAAAGAAACAAATATATATAACAAAACAGAAACAGACTGACAGATATAGAGAACGTGGGAGGGGCAATATAAGGGGTAGGGGATTAAGAGATACAAACCACTAAACATAAAATAGATAAGCAAAAATTGTACAGCACAGGGAAATATAGCCATTGTTTTGTAATAACTTTAAATGGAGTGTAATCTATAAAATATTGAATCACTATGTTATACACCTGAAACTAGTGAAATATTATAAATCAAATATGCTTCAATGAAAAAACAAAGACCAATGACCCCAAAGGTTGGCCAGGATGTGGAGCAAGTGAGAGTGTAAATTGTGTAACTCTTTTGAAAAATTCTCCCATTTTCTCATAAAGTTAAGCATATCCTATGTCCTAGCAATTCCACTCCTATGTATCTACTAAAGAGAAATAAAAACATATGTATACAAAAGACCTGCACACAGATGTTAATAGCCCCGAACTGGTAATAAGCCAAGTGTCCAAGAGAATGGATCACTACATTGTGACGCATGCTATTCACCAATAATAAGGAAGAAATGACAGATAGTCTCAACCACATAGATGGATCTTGAAAACATGCTGAGTGACAGAACCACACACAGAAGTGTACATATTGTGACAGAAACACACACAAAAGTGTACATACTGTACTCTTCCATTTATACAAAACTCTGGATCAGAAAAAAAAGACTCTGGAGTGAGAGTTGAGGAGGATTTACTTCAAAGGAACACAACTTTCTAAGATGATGCACTCTTTGACATGCTGATAGGAATGTAGGTTACATGTGTGTATGCATGGTTAAAACTCATCAAACTAATAAAGCAGTTAATATCTATGCATTTTACTGTATGTAAATTCTCTCTCTCTCTCTCTCCCTCCCTCCTACTCTATCAATAGACAGACAGACACATGTGACTCTGCGGGAAGGTTACAGCAGCTGCCTAAGCACTATATACAGTTTGCTCACAAGAGCTTTGTCACCTTACTTTTTTATTTTGGACCCCAGTTTTCTCATGCAAAATGAGGAAACTGGGCTTCTTCAAGCTTTCAGAACTGTAGTACATCTGGATATTCTTTTCAACTCTAACATTTTGTGTGGATTTCTATTTGAATTGCTTCACTTCATCAGCCCATCTGTTTGAAAACTCCTGGAACCCAGTTGCACCCTGAATGAATTAAAGTAGAGCTACTGAGGTAGAGGTAGAAGAGCCCAGCTGTTTCTTGTTCCATGGCAAAAACAAAGTAAATGCGTTTTCACCGATTTGGCTGTCATTGTGGAGGAGCTCAGTCAGGTGAGTGGATACCTAAGTTGAGGAAGCCTGGAAATTCCCTATTAGGACCCTGTTTGCATTTTGCAAGCTGTATGGATACAAGGGCAACTGTAATGCCAGGACGTGGTGGCTGACGTGCAAATGTAAAGCATATGTTCTTCCCCAGCTGGACCACCTTCCTGAGAGTCTAAACTCTTTGACACTCCTGGTTGATGTGCAGGTAAATCAAAGGAAGCACATTATGAACCTGTGTAAGGAAAGTCAATTCATATAGTTAAGTCTTAATAAAAGAAATATAGGGAGACCAGTGTTTAGAATCTCCCACATTTTTCCCCCCTATGGAAGTTTTGTTTTTAACATTTTTATTGGAGTATAATTGCTTTACAATGGTGTGTTAGTTTCTGCTTTATAACAAAGTGAATCAGCTATACGTATACATATATCCTCATATCCCCTCCCTCTTGCGTCTCCCTACCACCTTCCCTATCCCACCCCTCTAGGTGGTCATAAAGCACCAAGCTGATCTCCCTGTGCTATGTGGCTGCTTCCCAATAGCTATCGGTTTTTAATTTTTTTAAACATCTTTATTGGAATATAATTGCTTTACAGAGGTGTGTTAGTTTCTGCTTTATAACAAAGTGAATCAGTTATACATATACATATGTTTCCATATCTCTTCCCTCTTGCGTCTCCCTCCCTCCCATCTTCCGTAACCCACCCCTCTAGGTGGTCACAAAGAACCAAGCTGATCTCCCTGTGCTATGCGGCTGCTTCCCACTAGCTATCTATTTTACGAATAAAGACACAGACCTACTAGAGAATGGACTTGAGGATATGGGGAGGGGGAAGGGTAAGCTGGGACAAAGTGAGAGAGTGGCATGGACATATATAGCTATCGATTTTACATTTGGTAATGTATATATGTCCATGCCACTCTCTCATTTCGTCCCAGCTTCCCCTTCCCCTTCCCCATGCCCTCAAGTCCATTCTCTATGTCTGTGTCTTTATTCCTGTCCTGCCCCTAGGTTCTTCAGAATCATTTTTTTTTTTTAGATTCCATATATATGTGTTAGCATACAGCATTTGTTTTTCTCTTTCTGACTTACTTCACTCTGTATGACAGACTCTATGTCCATCCACCTCACTACAAATAACTCAATTTCATTAGAAATTCTTACATTTTATAAGAAAGTTGACAGTATTGAAACAAACATTTTCCACAAGGCATTCCAAAGTTTCTCTTTAAAAGCCTGCAGTTGGGGCTTCCCTGGTGGTGCAGTGGTTGAGAGTCCGCCTGCCCATGCAGGGGACACGGGTTCATGCCCCGGTCGGGGAAGATCCCACATGCCGTGGAGCAGCTGGGTCCGTGAGCCATGGCCGCTGAGCCTGCGCGTCCGGAGCCTGTGCTCCGCAACTGGAGAGGCCACAACAATGAGAGGCCCGCGTACCGCAAAAAAAAAAAAAAAAAAAAAAAGCCTGCATTTGGCATGATCACTAAATTTGTTTTCTTTCCAGTTCTTTTTCAGAATGGTTTTCCTAAGGAGACTGGCAACCTACTTTACCGTTCCTGTTTCCCTTTTATCTTTTATGGAAAGGGTACGTTACTTACACACACACACACACACACACACACACACACACACACACATATATATATATATATATATATCTGATTTTATAGCTGATTTTAATGAATGGTGATAGCTACAGTTGTTCTCTCCAGCATGAAGACCTGGTTGGAGTGAAGCCACAGCTAGTAACTAACAGGAACACATCATTATGGCTCAAAGTTAACATTGCAAGGAACAAACTGAGCTATGAGTTTACAATAAAATCTCACTTACTCTTTTAACCCTCTTTCAGCAGCATTTCAAAAGCAATCTATTTCATTGGCAGGTGGTATGATGTGGATTATTTAACATTTGTTCGCTTGTTATTTTTTTAACATCTTTATAAGAGTATAATTGCTTTACAATGGTGTGTTACTTTATGCTTTATAACAAAGTGAATCAGTTATACAAATACATATGTCCCCATATCTCTTCCCTCTTGCATCTCCCTCCCTCCCACCCTCCCTATCCCACCCCTCTAGGTGGTCACAAAGCACCGAACTGATCTCCTTGTGCTATGCAGCTGCTTCCCACTAGCTATCTATTTTACGTTTGGTAGTGTATATATGTCCATGACACTCTTTCACTTTGTCCCAGCTTACCGTTCCCCTTCCCTGTATCCTCAAGTCCATTTTCTAGTAGGTCTGCATCTTTATTCCTGCCTTACCCCTAGGTTTTTCTGACCATTTTTTTTTTTTTTTTAGATTCCATATATATGTGTTAGCATACAGTATTTGTTTTTCTCTTTCTGACTTACTTCACTCTGTATGACAGTGTCTAGGTCCATCTACCTCACTACAAGTAATTCAATTTCATTCCTTTTTATGGCTGAGTAATATTCTATTGTATATATGTTCCACATCTTCTTTATCCATTCATCTGTTGATGGACACTTAGGATGCTTCCATGTCCTGGCTATTGTAAATAGAGCTGCAATGAACATTGTGGTACATGACTCTTTTTGAATTATGGTTTTCTCAGGGTATATGCCCAGTAGTGGGATTGCTGGGTCATAGTTCTATATTTAGTTTTTTAAGAAACCTCCATGCTCTTCTCCATAGTGGCTGTATCAATTTACATTCCCACCAACAGTGCAAGAGGGTTCCCTTTTCCCCACGCCCTCTCCAGCATTTACTGTTTGTAGATTTTTTGGCCATTCTGACTGGTGTGAGTGATACCTCATTGTAGTTTTGATTTGCATTTCACCAGTGATTCGTGATGTTGAGCATCTTTTCATGTGTTTGTTGGTAATCTGAATATCTTCTTTGGAGAAATGTCTATTTAGATCTTCTGCCCATTTTTGGATTGGGTTGTTTGTTTTTTTAATATTGAACTGCATGAGCTGCTTGTATATTTTGGAGATTAATCCTTTGTCAGTTGCTTCATTTGCAAATGTTTTCTCCCACTCAGAGGGTTGTGTTTTTGCCTTGTTTATGGTCTCCTTTGCTGTGCAAAAGCTTCATTAGGTCCCATTTTTGTTGTTGTTGTTGTTTTTATTTCCATTTCTCTGGAAGGTGGGTCAAAAAGGATCTTGCTGTGATGTATGTCATAGAGTGTTCTGCCTATGTTTTCCTCTAAGAGTTTGATAGTGTCTGGACTTAAATTTTGGTCTTTAATCCATTTTGAGTTTATTTTTGTGTATGGTGTTAGGGAGTGTTCTAATTTCATTATTTTCCATGTAGCTGTCCAGGTTTCCCAGCACCACTTATTGAAGAGGTTGTCTTTTCTCAATTGCATATTCTTGCCTCCTTTATCAAAGATAGAGTGACCATATGTGCGTGGGTTTATCTCTGGGCTTTCTGTCCTGTTCCATTGATCTATATTTCTGTTTTTTGTGCCAGTACCATACCGTTTTGATTACTTTAGCTTTGTAGTATAGTCTGAAGTCAGGGAGCTTGATTCCTCCACTTCCATTTTTCTTTTTCAAGATTGCTTTGGCTATTCGGGGTCTTTTGTGTTTCCATACAAAATGTGAAAGTTTTTGTTCTAGTTCTGCGAAAAATGTGAGTGGTACTTTGATAGGGATTGCACAGAATCTGTAGATTGCTTTGGGTAGTAGAGTCATTTTCACAATGTTGATTCTTCCAGTCCAAGAACATTGTATATCTCTTGACCTGTTTGTATCATCCTTAATTTCTTTCATCAGTGCCGTATAATTTTCTGCATACAGGTCTTTTTTCTCCTCAGATCGGTTTATTCCTAGGTATTTTATTCTTTTTGTTGCAATGGTAAATGGGAGTGTTTTCTTAATTTCACTTTCAGATTTTTCATCATTAGTGTATAGGAATGCAAGAGATTTCTGTGAATTAATTTTGTATCCTTCTACTTTACCAAATTCATTGATTAGCTCTAGTAGTTTTCTGGTAGCATCTTTAGGATTCTTCTATGTATAGTATCATGTCATCTGCAAACAGTGACAGCTTTACTTCTTCTTTTCCAATTTGGATTCCATTTATTTCTTTTTCTTCTGTGATTGCTGTGGCTAAAACTTCTGAAACTATGTTGAATAATAGTGGTGAGAGTGGGCAACCTTGTCTTGTTCCTGACCTTAGTGGAAATGGTTTCATTTTTTCACCATTGAGGGCGATGTTGGCTGTGGGTTTGTCATATATGGCCTTTATTATGTTGAGAAAATTTCCCTCTATGCCTCCTTTCTGCAGCGTTTTTATCATAAATGGCTGTTGAATTTTGTCAAAAGCTTTCTCTCTAACTATTGAGATGATCATATGGCTTTTCTCCTTCAATTTTTTAATATGGTGTATCATGTTTGATTTCCATATGTTGAAGAATCCTTGCATTCCTGGGATAAACCCCACTTGATCATATTGTATGATCCTTTTAATATGCTGTTGGATTCTGTTTGCTAGAATTTTGTTGAGGATTTTTGCATCTATGTTCATCAGTGATATTGGTCTGTAGTTTTGTTTCTTTGTGATATATTTGTCTGGTTTTGGTATCAGAGTGACTGTGGTCTTGTAGAATGAGTTTGGGAGTGTTCCTCCCTCTGCTATATTTTGGAAGAGTTTGAGAAGGATAGGTGTTAGCTCTTCTCTAAATGTTTGATAGAATTCACCTGTGAAGCCATCTGGTCCTGGGCTTTTGTTTGTTGGAAGATTTTTAATCACAGTGTCATTTTCAGTGCTTATGATTGGTCTGTTCATATTTTCTGTTTTCTCCTGGTTCAGCCTCAGAAGGTTTTGCATTTATTCAACGTTGTCTATTTTATCGGCATATCGTTGCTTGTAGTAATCTCTCATGATCCTTTGTATTTTTGCAGTGTCAGTTGTTACTTCTCCTTCTTCATTTCTAATTCTATTGATTTGAGTCTTCTCCCTTTTTTTCTTGATAATTCTGGCTAATGGTTTACCAATTTTGTTCATCTTCTCAAAGAACCAGCTTTAAGTTTTATTGATCTTTGCTATTGTGTCCTTCATTTCTTTTTCATTTATTTATGATCTGATATTTATGAGTACTTTCCTTCTGCTAACTTTGGGGGGTTTTTTGTGGTTATTTCTCTAATTGCTTTAGGTGCAAGGTTAGGTTGTTTATTTGAGATGTTTCTTGTTTCTTGATGTAGGATTCTATTGCTATAAATTTCCCTGTTAGAACTGCTTTTGCTGCATCCCATAGGTGTTGGGTGGTCGTGTTCTCATTGTCATTTGTTTCTAGGTATCTTTTTATTTCCTCTTTGATTTTTTCAGTGATCTCTTGGTTATTTAGTAATGTATTGTGTAGCATCTATATGTTTGCAATTTTTACATATTTTTTTCCTGTAATTGATTGATATGTAGTCTCATAGCATTGTGGTTGGAAAATATACTTGATACATATTCAATTTTCTTAAATTTACCAAGGCTTAATTTGTGACTCAAAATACGATTTATCCTGGAGAATATTCCATGAGCACTTGAGATGAATGTGTATTCTGTTGTTTTTGGATGTTATGTCCTATAATTATCAATTAAGTCCATCTTGTTTAATGTGTCATTTAAAGTTTGTGTTTCCTTATTTATTTTCATTTTGGATGATCTGTCCATTGGTGAAAATGGGGTGTTAAAGTCCCCTACTATGATTGTGTTACTGTCAATTAGCCCTTTTACAGCTGTTAGTATTTGCCTTATGTATTGAGGTGCTCCTATGTTGGGTGCATAAATTTTTACAATTGTTATATCTTCTTCTTGGATTGATCCCTTGATCATCATGTAGTGTCCTTCCTTGTCCCTTGTAATAGTCTTTGTTGTAAGTCTATTTTGTCTGATATGAGAATTACTACTTCTGCTTTCTTTTGATTTCCTTTTGCATGGAATATATTTTTCCATCCCCTCACTTTAAGTCTGTATGTGTCCCTAGGTCTCAAGTGGGTCTCTTGTAGACAGCATATATATGGGTCTGGTTTTTGTATCCATTTAGCCAGTCTACATCGCTTGGTTGTAGCATTTAGTCCATTTACATTTAAGGTAATTATTGATATTTATGTTCCCATTACCATTTTCTTAATTGTTTTGGGTTTATTATTGTAGATCTTTTCCTTGTTTTTCCTGCCTACAGAAGTTCCTTTAGCACTTGTTTTAAAGCTGGTTTGATGGTTCTGAATTCTCTTAGCTTTTGCTTGTCTGTAAAACTTTGAATTTCTCCGTCAAATCTGAATGAGATCCTTGCTGGGTAGAATAATCTTGGTTGTAGGTTTTTCTCCTTCATCACTTTAAAAATGTCCTGCCATTCACTTCTGGCTTGCAGAGTTTCTGCTGAAAGATCAGCTGTTAACCTTATGGGGATTCTTTTATGTGTTATTTGTTATTTTTCCCTTGGTGGTTTTAATATTTGTTCTTTGTATGTAATTTTTGATAATTTGATTAATATGTGTCTAGGTGTGTTTCTCCTTGGGTTTATCCTGTATGGGACTCTCTATGCTTTCTGGACTTGATTAACTATTTCCTTTCCCATATTAGAGAAGTTTTCAACTATAATCTCTTCAAATATTTTCTCAGTCCCTTTCTTTTTCTCTTCTTCTTCTGGGACCACTATAATTCGAATGTTGGTGTGTTTAATATTGTCCCAGAGGTGTCTGAGACTGTCCTCAAATCTTTTCATTCTTTTTTCTTTATTGTGTTCTGCAGTAGTTATTTCCACTATTTATCTTCCAGGTCACTTATCCGTTCTTCTGCCTCAGTTATTCTGCTATTGATCTCTTCTAGAGAATTTTTAATTTCATTTATTGTGTTGTTCATCGCTGTTTGTTTGCTCTTTAGTTCTTCTAGGTCCTTGTTAAATGTTTCTTGTATTTTCTCCATTCTATTTCCAAGATTTTGGATTATCTTTACTATCATTACTTTGAATTCTTTTTCAGGTAGACTGCCTATTTCCTCTTCATTTGTTAGGTTTGATTGGTTTTTGCCTTGCTCCTTCATCTGCTGTGTGTTTCTCTCTCTTTTTTTTTTTTTTCACGATATGCGGGCCTCTCACTGTTGCGGCCTCTCCTGTTGTGGAGCACAGTCTCCGGACGTGCAGGCTCAGCGGCCATGGCTCATGGGCCTAGCCACTCTGCGGCATGTGGGATCTTCCCGGACCGGGGCACAAACCCATGTTCCCTGCGTCGGCAGGCGGACTCCCAACCACTGCGCCACCAGGCTAGCCCTGTCTTCTCATTTTGCTTAACTTACTGTGTTTTGTGTCTCCTTTTCACAGGCTGCAGGTTCGTAGTTTCTGTTTTTTTTAGTGTCTGTCCCCAGTGTCTAAGTTTTGTTCAGTGGGTTGTGTAGGCTTCCTGGTGGAGGAGACTAGTGACTGTGTTCTGGTGGATGATGCTGGATCTTGTCTTTGTGGTGGGTGGGCAGGTCCACGTCTGGTGATGTGTTTTGGGGTGTCTGTGGCCTTATTATGATTTTAGGCAGCCTCTGTGCAAATGGATGGGATTGTGTTCCTGTCTTGCTAGTTGTTTGGTATAGGGTGTCCTGCACTGTAGCTTGCTGGTCATTAAGTGGAGCTGGGTCTTGGTGTTGAGATGGAGATCTCTGGGAGATTTTCACCATTTGATATTACGTGGTGCAGGGAGGTCTCTTGTGGACCAGTGTCGTGAACTTGGTTCTCCCACCACAGTGGCACAGGCCTGACGCCTGGCTGGAGCACCAAGAGCCTGTCCTCCACATGGCTCAGAATAAAAGGGAGAAAAGAAAGAAAGAAACAAAGAAGAAGCTAAAATAAAATAAAGTAAAATAAACTAAAGTTATTAAAATAAAAATAATTATTAAGAAAATTTTTTTTTAAGTATAAAAAAAATAAAACAATGGAATGAACCGTAGGACAAATGGTAAAAGCAAAACTATACAGACAAAATCACACAGAGAAGCATACACATACACTCTTACAAAAAGAGAAGACGGGAAAAAATATATATATATATCTATATCTATATATATATATTGTTGCTCCCAAAGTCCACCTCCTCAATTTGGGATGATTCATTGTCTATTCAGGTATTCCACAGACGCAGGGTACATTAAGTTGATTGTGGAGCTTTAATCTGCTGCTTCTGAGGCTGCTGGGAGAGATTTCCCTTTCTCTTCTTTGTTCGCACAGATCCTGGGTTTCAGCTTTGGATTTGGACCCGCCACTGCATGTAGGTCGCCTGAGGGCGTGTGTTCTTCGCTCAGACAGGATGGGGTTAAAGGAACAGCTGATTAGGGGGCTGTGGCTCACTCAGGCCTGGGGGAGGGAGGGGTACGGATGCGGGGCGAGCCTGCAGCAGCAGAGGCCGGCGTAACATTGCACCAGCCTGAGGCGCGCCGTGTGTTTTCCCGGGGAAGTTGTCCCTGAATCACGGGACCCTGGCAGTGACGGGCTGCACAGGCTCCCGGGGTGGGAGGTGTGGATAGTGACCTCTGCTTGCACACAGGCTTCTTGGTGGTTGTAGCAGCAGCTTTAGCGTGTCATGCCCATCTCTGGAGTCCGCGCTGATAGCTGCGGCTCACCCTCGTCTCTGTAAGCGGCATTCTTAATCCCCTCTCCTCGCGCACCAGGAAACAAAGAGTCAAGAAAAAGTCTCTTGCCTTTTCGGCAAGTCCAGACATTTTCCCGGACTCCCTCCCGGCTAGCCGTTGTGCACTAGCCCCTTCAGGCTCTGTTCACACAGCCAATCCCAGTCCTCTCCCTGGGATCTGACCTCCAAAGCCCAAGCCTCAGCTCCCAGCCCCCGCCCGCCCCGGCGGGTGGGCAGACAAGCCTCTCGCGCTGGTGAGTGCTGGTCGGCACCGATCCTCTGTGCGGGAATCTCTCTGCTTTGCCCTCTGCACCCCTGTTGCTGCGCTCTCCTCCGTGGCTCCAAAGCTTACCCCCTCCGCCACCCGCAGTCTCCACCCGTGAAGGGGCTTCCTAGTATGTGGAAACCTTTCCTCCTTCACAGCTCCCTCCCAGAGGTGCAGGTCCCATCCCTATTCTTTTGTCACTGTTTTTTATTTTTTATTTTTTTGCCCTACCCAGGTACGTGGGCAGTTTCTTGCCTTTTGGGATGTCTGAGGTCTTCTGCCAGTGTTTAGTAGGTGTTCTATAGGAGTTGTGTCACATGTAGATGTATTTCTGATGTATATGTGGGGAGGAAGGTGATCTCCGCAAGTTACTCTTCCGCCATCTTGAAGCTCCTCCCATTTGTTAGCTTTTAAATGCTTGAAGCAATTGCTTTATTGTTGCTCAGTGGTTAGAATTGCATTACATTCAGAACCCGGTGCTTGGTATAATATTATCTATCATATATTTTTAAACTTAAATTACATTCCAAACTCCTTTTTGAGATTAAGCCCATGACAAGTATCTGTTGAATTGTTCTTAAATGAGGTGACATACATTCAGCTGAGAGTAAACTCTCTCTCCTCCAGCATTCTATAGCATATTGTACCATCCATATGGCCTGGAATTAGAGCTGGTGAGCTTTCAGAAGTGCAAGGTCGGCACCTTAACCTGCTGGTAGTTATGCTGTCAGCTCCCCTTCCCATCACTCAGTTCCCAAGTTCTAACTCTCAATTCTCCCCTGGGAGGTTATGACAGTCATTTTGGTGGGGTCTCAGGAGGGAGAGGAGACATACTCCCTGGTTAGTATATCGTGTGTTCCATCCATGGTCCTGTGGCTACTTTTGATTGACCTCTACCGTGGGCTCTCTTGCATCTTCGGTTGACTGTAACTTCTTCTCTTTCTCTATTTCTTAACAGAATGCCACTTGGTGTAGGCACAATGTAGGCACTCAGTTTGTATTTGATGAATAAATTGAATACCTGCTTGTTCTGTATAGTTTCCCTTTTCCAAGGAATTTATGGGGTCCTGTCCTAGGAGGCATTGATTTCCATATGATGCTGTGTCCTTTCTGCTGGACCTTTGCCAATCACCCAAACAGTAAGCTTATATGCCAATATTTTCTATCGAGGCTTTATAAATTTGTTCTTAGTTTTGGCCAGAATATCCTGGTTGCTATAAGTATAACCAGTACCTTTACAATTATGCCCTCATGCATGTGCTAGGGAAATCTTCTAAAATATTTTTTTTCAGGACATCAACATTTATTGGTCCAGGCAGTGTGCTCTACATACATCATCTGGGTGCTCAACACTCAGTATGTTATTCAATAACAATAAGGAAATTATCCCCATTTAATAAGATAGGAAAGAGAGAACCTAAGCAGTTAAGTAACTGATCCAAGCATTCAGTATAGACAGTGTGCTACCAATGCTCTTTTCCACTACTTCTCAGCCACTAATTTCTCTGACAAGGGTTATTTGAAGATGACAGAAAGCTTATTAAGTATTAAGTACACAGTGCTGATGGACTTGAGTGATACCACTCTGTTCTCTCTAGGCTTTATAGGGGAGATTGTTAGACTAGTCAGGTCGGGGTGCCCTGACATCTTGGGAGGACAGTGTGACCCATCACTCTCAAGGCCTTTTCCCAACTCTTAAAGTCACATTCTGTTAATCACTTTCTTTTATAACCACTCATAAGTGTTTCTCTCTTTAAGTGTCTGCAATCTCTGTTTGGTTTCCAAATTAAGAAGCAGGCTGCATATTTCCTATGCACTCAGAGACTGCTGTGTGATGCCCTTACCTGCCTGCCTGTAATTATTCCCAGGGTTCTGTGATATTCTGTGATCTTGGGTTTGGGGCTTAAGGTAGAGATGCATTACCATTACAGCAATGTCATCTGCTGAGATACATTTTTTATAGTAGCCAGTACCAACTCTTAGGAAACCATGGGGACCAAAGGATTCACTTAGGAGGAAGTGATAAGTAAATTTCTTTGAGGATAAGAACTGTGTCACACATCATATTTACCTGTGTATCACTGACATCTGGCACAGTTCCTGGCACAAAATTATCCAGAACTGTTGGTGTCATAAAGAAATTAGATGTCATTGTTTGGTACATTAGAAATCAGTTGTCAGACTTTAGTACCCAAGTGAGAGGAGCATCTGTTTCTAGAAACCAAATTTACTCCCTAGTTCCCACTTCCATGTATCTAAGATAGAGCGAGATAATAAAATCGGCATTAAAAAGGCCATTTTCCCTTACTGCTATTCCATTTTCTTACATATTTCAAAGATGGCCTGTTGTTTTTCTGAGTGCTCCTATGTTTTCATTTTATACAAGACAGTACATTTGGGGAGTTATAGAAATTTAAAACTATGAAAATTCATGTGAATTCTGGAAACCTGAGCCTGGACAGAACTAGAGATGTAGAAAATGCAGCTATACAGGAAAATTAAATAAACAAGTCTGCTTAGAAGGGGAGAGGGTTATAAATCCTTGGTGCTCAGATGTGTCTTTCTGCCCAGTCTCACCTGGGAGTTGGCTAATGAGCAGAGCTTCTCCAGGTCAGGGCCAGGTTTCACTGATTTTTGTTTCCCCAGCTCTTCACTAGTAATTTGAACATAGTTGGTGCTTAATAAGTGTTGATTGGATGGATTTATAGGGAATTAATGAAAAAATAGAAATTAAGTTCCTTTTAATTTAAAAAATAATCAGGATCAAGAAGCTTGGGGATATAAGAGATCTATTTCTTGAATGTATATACTTTTTAGGTGTTAGAGGATGAAGAGAATAACTGATGTATTTAGGTTAAGGTTTCTATCCTCTGAAGGCAAGAGCAGAAATGCCCTTCAGTGTGTGCATGGTCCTGCCATCTGTTTATCTGAATGCACCCTCACCCAATGTGCCTAAGGAATATATGTGTTAAGGGATGATGGATTCCATCTGCCTACTTATAAAATTCTCAATTTCATGTATTTAGACCAATGGTTCAGTTCTGGATTCATGGAAAATCTTAAGCATAGAATTTTAAAAACAAACAGAGAACAAATCACAGCTCTGGCAGCCCCAACTATTTACACTGTTGTCACATCCTAGATTTGGCAGAGGCCTGACTATTGCTTAGAATTGCACTTGATAAGAAAAAACGTACAGGCAGAAATATAAACTAGGCTCCTAGAGGGGTAACACAGGACTGGCTTTGTGTTGACAAAAAACCACTTGGGCTTAGATCATTAAATCCTCAGTCAAAGCAATAAAGATTTCTGTTAATACTTCCAAAGCAAAATTTGGGGCATGCCAGGAGGAATGTTGTCCAAAGGTAATATTCCTTTTTCCTCTGAGTTATGGATGGATGGTTGCCTTTTTCTTTTGTCCTACCTCCCCCATCAACATTTATAATCTATTTATATCTATCTATCTATGTATCTATCTATCTCTCTATCATCTATGTATCTAATATTTATCTATCATCTGTGTGTCATCTAGCTATGTATATATCCATGAATGTATGTATGTTTCTATCATCTATGTATCTATCTATGTATTTGTCATATATCTACCTATCCATAGATCTATGTACTAAATAAAGTGGGATGAAATAATTTACAGAGTCATATGAGTGTAAGAACATTATATTTAGGAATCAGGCTTACCTTGACCTCTTTACTCTTGGCTCAAGCACTCATATTTGTTTAGATCTCTTGCTTAAAACAGTTATTTTCTCACAGTGTGTAATGCCCATCTGAGTCAATGCCTCCTCATTTCACATTTGCCTAAATATATTAAATTTTTTACATTGTATAATGCCTATATGTTTAGGTAGGTACTCATAAAGATTTATTAAATGAAAGATTACAGGAATAAAAGATTGAAACTAATAGCACCAGAGGGCAGACAGCAGAAGCAAGAAGAACTACAATCCCGCAGCCTGTGGAACAAAAAACACATTCACAGAAAGATAGACAAGATGAAAAGGCAAAGGGCTATGTACCAGATGAAGGAACAAGATAAAACCCCAGAAAAACAACTAAATGAAGTGGAGATAGGCAACCTTACAGAAAAGAATTCAGAACAATGTTAGTGAAGATGATCAAGGACCTCGGAAAAAGAATAGAGGCAAAGATTGAGAAGATGCAAGAAATGTTTAACAAAGACCTAGAAGAATTAAGAACAAACAAACAGAGATGAACAATACAACAGCTGAAATGAAAACTACACTAGAAGGAAACAAGAACAGAATAACTGAGGCAGAAGAACGGATAAGTGACCTGGAAGACAGAATGGTGGAATTCACTGCTGCAGAACAGAATAAAGAAAAAAGAATGAAAAGAAATGAAGACAGCCTAAGAGACCTCTGGGACAACATTAAATACAGCAACATTCACACTATAGGGGTTCCAGAAGGAGAAGAGAGAGAGAAAGAGCCAGAGAAAATATTTGAAGAGATTATAGTCGAAAATTTCCCTACCATGGGAAAGGAAATAGCCACCCAAGTCCAGGAAGCACAGTGAATCCCATACAGGATAAACCAAAGGAGAAACATGACAAGACACATAGCAATCAAATTGACAAAAATTAAAGACAAAGAAAAATTATTGAAAGCAGCAAGGGAAGAATGACAACATATAAGGGAAATCCCTTAAAGTTAACAGCTGATTTCTCAGCAGAAACTCTACCAGACAGAAGAGAGTGGCATGATATACTTAAAGTGATGGAAGGGAAGAACCTACAACCAAGATTACTCTGCCCGGCAAGAATCTCATTCAGATTCGATGGGGAAATCAAAAGCTTTACAGACAAGCAAAAGCTAAGAGAATTCAGCACCACCAAACCAGCTCTACAACATATGCTACAGGAACTTCTCTAAGTGGGAAACACAAGAAAAGAAAAGGAACTACAAAAACAAACCCAAAACAATTAAGAAAATGGTCATAGGAACATACATATCGATAATTACCTTAAACGTGAATGCATTAAATACTACAACCAAAAGAAACAGGCTTGCTGAATGGATACAAAAACAAGACCCATATATATGCTGTCTACAAGAGACCCACTTCAGACCTAGGGACACATACATACTGAAAGTGAGGGGATGTAAAAGATATTCCACGCAAATGGAAATCAAAAGAAAGCTGGAGTAGCAATACTCATATCAGATAAAATAGATTTTTAAGTAAAGAATGTTACCAGAGACAAGGAAGGACACTACATAATGATCAAGGGGTCAATCCAAGAAGAAGATATAACAATTATAAATATATATGCACCCAACATAGGAGCACCTTAGTACATAAAGCAACTGCTAACAGCTATAAAAGAGGAAATCGACAGTAACAAAGAATAATGGGGGACTTTAACACCTCACTTACACCAATGGACCGATCATCCAAAGTGAAAATAAATAAGGAAACAGAAGCCTTAAATGACACAATAGACCAGATAGATTTAATTGATATTTACAGGACATTCCATCCATAACAGCAGATTACACTTTCTTCTCAAGTGCACATGGAACATTCTCCAGGATAGATCACATCTTGGGTCAGAAATCAAGCCTCAGTAAATTTAAGAAAATTGAAATCATATCAAGCATCATTTCTGACCACAACGCTATGAGATGAGAAATGAATTACAGGGAAAAAAATGTAAAAAACACAAACACATGGAGTGTAAACAATGCATTACTAAATAACCAAGGTATCACTGAAGAAATCAAAGAGGAAATCAAAAAATACTGAGAGACAAAGGACAATGAAAACACAGTGATCCAAAACCTATGGGATGCAGCAAAAGCAGTTCTAAGAGGGATGTTTATAGCTATAGAAGCCTACCTCAGGAAACAAGAAAAATCTCAAATAAACAATCTAACCTTACACCTAAAGGAACTAGAGAAAGAAGAACAAACAAAACTCAAAGTTAGCAGAGGGAAGGAAATCATAAAGATCAAAGCAGAAATAAATGAAATAGAAAGAAAGAAAACAATAGCAAAGATCAATAAAACTAAAAGCTGGTTCTTTGAGAAGATAAAATTGATAAACCATTAGCCAGACTCATCAAATAAAAGAGGGACAGGACTCAAATCAATAAAATTAGAAATGAAAAAGGAGAAGTTACAACACACACTGCAGAAATACAAAGCATCATAAGAGACTACTACAAGCAACTCTATGCCAATAAATTGGACAGCCTGGAAGAAATGGACAAATTTTTAGAAAGGTATAACCTTCCAAGACTCAACCTGGAAGAAACAGAAAATATGAACTGACCAATCACAAGTAATGAAATTGAAACTGTGATTAAAAATCTTCCAACAAACAAAAGTCCAGGACCAGATGGCTTCACAGGTGAATTCTATCAAACATTTAGAGAAGAGTTAACACCCATCCTTCTCAAGCTCTTCCAAAAAATTGCAGAGGGAGGAACATTCCCAAACTCATTCTATGAGGTCACCATCACCCTGATACCAAAATTAGACACAGACACTACAAAAAAAGAAAATTACACACCAATATCACTGATGAATATAGATGCAAAAATCCACAACAAAATACTAGCAAACAGAATCCAACAACACATTAAAAGGATCATACACCATGATCAAGTGGGATTTATCCCAGGGATGCAAGGATTCTTCAATATACGCAAATCAATCAGTGTGATACATCATATTAACAAATTGAAGAATAAAAACCATATGATCATCTCAATAGCTGCAGAAAAATCTTCTGACAAAATTCAACACCCATTTATGAAAAAAACTCTCTAGAAAGTGGGAATAGAGGGAACCTACCTCAACATAATAAAGGCCATATACAATAAACCCACAACAAACATCATTCTCAATGGTGAAAAACTGAAAGCATTTCCTCTAAGATCAGGAACAAGACAAGGATGTCCACTCTTGCCACTATTATTCAACATAGTTATGGAAGGCCTAGCCATGGCAATCACAGAAGAAAAAGAAATAAAAGGAATACAAATTGGAAAAGAAGTAAAACTGTCACTGTTTGCAGATGACATGATACTATACATAGAGAATCCTAAAAATGCCACCAGAAAACTACTAATCAATGAATTTGGTAAAGTTGCAGGATACAAAATTAATACACAGAAATCTCTTGCATTCCTATACACTAATGATGAAAAATCTGAAAGAGAAATTAAGGAAACATTCCCATTTACCATTGCAACAAAAAGAATAATATACCTAGGAATAAACCTACCTAGGGAGACAAAAGACCTGTATGCCAAAAACTATAAGACACAGATGAAAAAATTAAAGATGATACCAACAGATGGAGAGATATACCATGTTCTTCGATTGGAAGAATCAATATTGTGAAAATGACTATACTACCCAAAGCTATCTACAGATTCAATGCAATCTCTATCAAATTACCAAAGGCATTTTTAATGGCAGTAGAACAAAAATTCTTAAAATTTGTATGGAGACACAAAAGACCCCGAATAGCCAAAGCAGTCTGGAGGGGAAAAAACGGAGCTGGAGGAATCAGACCCCCTGACTTCAGACTATCCTACAAAGCTACAGTAATAATGACAATATGGTACTGGCACAAAAACAGAAACATAGATCAATGGAACAAGATAGAAAGCCCAGAGATAAACCCACGTACCTATGGTCAACTAATCTATGACAAAAGAGGCAAGGATATACAATGGAGAAAAGACAGTGTCTTCAATAAGTGGTGCTGGGAAAACTGGACAGCTACATGTAAAAGAATGAAATTAGAACACTCTCTAACACCATACACAAAAATAAACTCTAAATGGATTCGAGACCTAAGTGTAAGACCAGACACTACAAACCTCTTAGAGAAAAACATAGGAAGAACACTCTTTGACATAAATCACAGCAAGATCTTTTTTGATTCACCTCCTAGAGTAATGGAAATAAAAATAAACAAACAAGACCTAATGAAACTTAAAACCTTTTGCACAGCAACGGAAACCATAAACAATACAAAAAGACAACTCTCAGAATGGGAGAAAATATTTGCAAATGAAGCAAGTGACAAAAGATTAATCTCCAAAACATAAAAGCAGCTCATGCAGCTCAATATCAAAAACACAAACAACCCAAACCAAAAATGGGCCAAGAACGTAAATAGACATTTCTCCAGAGAAGACATACAGATCGCCAAGAAGCACATGAAAAGTTGCTCAACATCACTAATTATTAGAGAAATGCCAATCAAAACTACAATGAGATATCACCTCACACCAGTGAGAATGGGCATCATCAGAAAAATCTACAAACAACAAATGCTGGAGGGCGTGTGGAAAAAAGGGAAAGCTCTTGCACTGTTGGTGGGAATGTAAATTGATACAGCCACTATGGAGAACAGTATGGAGGTTCCTTAAAAAACTAAAAATAGAATTACCATATGATCCAGCAATCCCACTACTGTGCATATACCCAGAGAAAACCATAATTCAAAAAGACGCACGCACCCCAATGTTCATTGCAGCACAATTTACAATAGCCAGGTCATGGAAGCAACCTAAATGCCCATTGACAGATGGATGGATAAAGAATTTGTGGTACGTATATACAATGGAATATTACTCAGCCATAAAAAGGAACGAAATTGTGTCATTTATGGAGACGTGGATGGATCTAGAGATTGTTATACAGAGTGAAGTAAGTCAGAAAGAGAACAACAAATGTCATATATTAACACATGTATGTGGAACCTAGAAAAATGGTACAGATGAACCAGTTTGCAGGGCAGAAGTTGAGACACAGATGTAGAGAACAAACATATGGACACCAATGGGGTAAAGCTTTGGGGGGGTAGGGATGGTGGTGTGATGAATTGGGTGATTGGGCTTGACATGTATACACTGATGTGTATAACATTGATGATTAATAAGAAACTGATGTATAAAAATATAAATAAAATTAAATTAAAAAATGAAAAAAACATTCTCTGATATAAACTGTACCAATGTTTTCTTAGATCAGTCTCCCAAGGCAATAGAAGTGAAAATAAAATAAACAAATTGGACCTAATCAAACTTATTAAAAAAAAAGGAAAGATTGAAACAAATAAATGAATTTAGTAACCATAGTTGAATACTGTAAACTGGTGTAAGTGTAATAGAAGTTGTGCAGATTTTGGAACCAGGCAGGAGGATAAGTGGACTCTACTACTTACTAGCTGTGGGAATATGGACAAATGGCAGACCTTCTCAAAGCTGATTTCTCCATCAATGAAACATTTTGAATAAGAATGCATTTTGATCGTCAAAGCTGGTTCCCTGGCATTTCCTAATTATCTGCCTCCATTGCCAGTTCTATCCCCTTTTACCATTATGAGTATTCCAAGTTAGTATAGTCCTAGGGTAGTTTCACTATAGGTTAAAATTATATGTTTAAGAAAGTACTCTGATTTGGAAGCTACCCCTGAATAATCATTCCACTTGTGTGGGAATGATCTGATCTTAGGCAAAGGATCAGATTTAAGAAAGCAGTGCAAATTTTAATCTGTGCAAAATATGATCCCAGTAAGCTTAATTCCCAAGACTGATGCCTTAGATCTGTTGAACTGAAATCAAAGTGAAGTGTACACGTGTGCTGGGGCCTCCTGTGGGGCTTCGTTCTGGGTTGGGGTGTGTGTGAATGCAGGGGTGAAGAGTGGGGGCATTCAGACTGGATCTCATGTTTGCAAGATCCACCAATTTACCATTTTAGATACTGTTTTACAAACATACAATCATTGTAATATGTGTTAAAGTGCTGATTTGTTAAATAAAACTTTTTAGGTAATATTCCACAAATTTTGTAACTCTCTTTTGGCATTCATGTTTGAAAAATAAAGTTAGATCCTTATATAAATGGCTTTCTTTCTTTCAAGTTTTGAAAGCTCAATCCTGTGTGAGGCCACTTTTGTGCTTATGTGACCAACTTTTTCACAAGATGATGTGCTCTGTGACATGCCATAGAATTGCTTGGATTCCTTTTACCTCTGAGAAAACTAGGGCAAAGATTCCTTTACCACATTGCTTTTTAACCAGTCAATCACTATCCAGTAGTAAGATCAGTGATGGTTAAACCTGATGTGAAATTGAGTGCTCTTGACATGTTGCACAGCTATCCCTAGTCCCTGAATGCCAGAGCCAGGAGTTCCCTGGAACTATCTACTAACTGGGTGTTGACATGCAGAAGCCTAAGCTCTTAAGAAATTTCATGTGAAACATTTGTTTCTGGCAGTGGTGGTTTGGACCAAATTGACATATTTTAGGAAGATGTTTTTAAAATATGTGGACTTGTCTATTTTTCCACATGTCAATTTTGCTTTATGTACTTCGATGTCAAATTAGTGTGTATAGCATATATATAAATTTAGAGTGTTTCTATCTATCTTCCTGATGAAGAAAACATTTTACCATTATGAAATGACCCTCTATCTGTAGCAATGCTTTTTGCCTTAAGGTAATTTGTTACCTTTCTCTATAGCTTTTCTAGATCTTTTAGGTTTCTCTTTTTTATTTTTTTAACATGTTTATTGGAGTATAATTGCTTTACAATGGTGTGTTAGTTTCTGCTTTATAACAAAGTGAGTCAGTTATACATATACATATGTTCCCATATCTTTTCCCTCTTGTGTCTCCCTCCCTCCCATCCTCCCTATCCCACCCCTCTAGGTGGTCACAAACCACCGAGCTGATCTCCCTGTGCTATGTGGCTGCTTCCCACTAGCTATCTATTTTATGTTTGGTAGTGTATATATGTCCATCAGTGAGCCACTCTCTCACTTTGTCACAGCTTACCCTTCCCCCTCCCCATATCCTCAAGTCCATTCTCTAGTAGGTCTGTGTCTTTATTCCCATCTTACCCCTATGAGTTTCTCTTGATTGAACTAAAAATATTTTGTGATATTCCAGAAGTGGAGATCATAAGACTTATGCAAAGACAGATTAAACTTATTTTATTCAAATATATTCACCACTGATGCTCTGTGAACAACCATGATATTTTGTGCTCTGTACCCCTAATCCATATGGCTATTGTAAGAGCTGCCTACTCTCACATGACCTTATCCCTGTGAGTGGGCATTTGACCCAAAGTGAGGCAGTACTATTTTTTCCCCCCAGATTTTGAGTAGAACTGAGAATTTCAGTCTTTATTTTGTGCTAGAAATTGTAAAAAGTAATACCTGGGAGATTTTGGTACCCATGTTTCCCATGATGGGAATGTCAACGAAAGAGAATAAAACTTACCTGTAGAAAGAAACAGGTAAGGGGTAGAGAGAAGGGGTAGATGGGATCCTATTTGGGTTGCTAGTTACAGTAGTTCCTGAAGCCAGCTGTATATATGATATTGCAAAATCGTCTTTTGTCTCAATCTTTCCTGGATTCTGAGACAATATGCCAATCTCTAGCTCAAACTATTGAATTGAAATTTAATAGATAGAAATTAGACTTCTATCATTTGCAACTAAAAAAGTCTTTATTAATATGTTCAGGGATGAATTAGCCATTTTGGCTATAGGAGGATATTAGGCCATGGTTTTCAGAAAAAGAATTTCAGCAGGAGGCGCTGTGGTACCAGTTACAGCTTTGCTCTGGGATTTTAAGAAACAAGATGGCAGGCAGTGCCACACAAGGATTGTCACAGTCAATGTAACTTCTTTTAAGCAATGATGCCTGGGAAAAGTGTTTTATTCCATAGGGTGCTCACACAAAGCCTCACCTTTGGCTTAGTGCATAACCTGAAATCAGTGAGCACCAGTCGTGAAAAATCACCCTACAGGCATGATCCCAAACTCTCTAGGCAAATGGAACAGCCAAGGGGATAAAAAACAAAAAAAAATGTGCATGATTAGGTGATAACTAAATGAGTTTGGATTAGTCTCACTTTGAGGCTTGGGTATTTATCAAATCCTATTTCTTCCTCTTTGAATAAATGAAAATTAGTTTCAGTGGTTGAGATCTGCTTTGCTCTTTGAAGTCTTGATCTGTTACTCTTGCTTCTCTCTCTGGATTCATAGATAGCTGCCTGGTTCCTGTAATACTACTGAAAGCACATCCTGCCAAGGGGTTGGTACCGCTTCCTGTGGCAGCAGAAAAATAGCACAACCAATAAATCAGAAACATTCCAAACTGACTCTGAGTCCATATTTGTTTGTATTTATTTAATTGTAAGAATATTATGTTTTTCTTTTTGTCAAGAATAAGAGAGAACTATTATAAGAGTTGGTGAAATCGTAAGAAATGAGGCCAAGACATAAATCGGTCATGAATTACTCTTTTCATTTCTGCCTTTTACCCTGGCCTGTCAAATTAGCAGAAATTAGAAATTCAGATTATATAATATAATTGGACTTTAGAGAAATATTTACTTCAGTAATCCCTTATGAAACTGTATTTGCAAACTTTATTTGCTCACTTTGAATAGGAATGCAAATTGCATGACTCAAGCTGGCACTGGAAACCACCAAAGTACACAAAAAATAATAAGTGACAATAATGATGGAGTAGCTCCTTATTTAGCTACCACAATTAGAAAATGAGATATGCTGTCTAAGTACATTTTATAAATAACTGCATATTATTTTTTAAATCACTGAATCTTAAAAATTAAAAATATTTTTATAAAATATTTCTAAGACAGATTACATATTTCCTTGTCTTACCATGTAGGATAGGAACTACAATAAAACTTATTTATTCAGTAAATACTTATTAAGCACCTACTATGTGCCGAGCACCGGGAGAGGTCCCCAAGCTATGAAGAAGAGCAAGACACACATTGTCCTTGACCCCATGGAGGTACATCTTAGGCACTATTTAATGACTCATTTGTTATTATGAATATGCAGTATAAAAGTGATGTTTTCAAGTGCTTTTGACTTAGGACTGAACATATTTTAACAGTTAATTTTATTGCAGTCTAATCCCAAAACTTTTTTTTGTCTCATGACTTCTAATTTTGGAGTTTTGTTTTATAGGACTTTCTACAAAATTAGGTTACAAAAAGTGTTCTATATTTTCTTTTTTGCTTATAGTTTTATACAGCTGGAGTCAAGCTCTGTATATTGTACAAGGAAGAGATACAATTTTCTTTTGGAATTTTAAAAATTGAGGTAAAATTGACATATCACATTATATTAGTTTCAGGTATACAACATAATGATTTGGTATTTGTATATGTACATTGCAAAATGATCACCAAATAAGTCTAGTTAACTTGGGTCATCACACATAGTTACAAAAAATTTTTTTCTTGTGATGAGAACTTTTAAAATCTACACTTTTAACAACTTTCAAATATAATACAATATTAACTGCAGTCACCATGTTGTACATTACATCCCTATGACTTATTTATTTTATAACTGAAAGTCTGAGCCTTTGGACACTCCTCACCCATATCAACCACCCCCTGAGGGGTACAGTTTTGTTTTTTTTCCCTATCATCAGCCAGTTTTTCTGTTAACACTTATTTAACCATTTATCTTTTCCTGTAGATCTGTGGGGCCAACATTATCAGTTGACAGTACTCCATGGATCTATTTCTGTTTTCCATTCCTGTTCCACTGTTTGTCTCTCCTTGTGCTTCTGCAATCCTGCTTCTTATTACCCTGGTTTTGTAGGATGACCTAACCTCTAACAAGCTAACCTCCTTTCTTTTCCCTTCCTTTTCATAGTTGACTTAACTATTAATATATCTGTGTTCTTCCCTATAAGTTTTAGAAAGTCAAGTTGCCCCAAGAGCCTATTGTAATTTAGATGCGAATTGCATTAAAGTTAGAAATTAATTTTGGGGAGAACTGACATCTTTACTACAACACATCAATCCTCCAGGAACATGGTGTTTTTGTTTCATTCGTTTATATCTTCTTAATAATTAATTTTAGGACTTCTGTTTTTTGTAAATGTCCTATGTATTCTGTTAAGTGACATCCTAAATATTGTATGGGTTTTATTGTACTTGTAAATGATATAATATTTTCTAATTGATTATTACATGTGTATAGAAATTCTATTGAATTTTGTAAATTGATCTGTCTGACAATAAAACTGACTTCCCACATTACCACTTTGATTTGTTGATTCTGTTGGGTTTTCTGGTTATATGATTATATCACCTTCATATAATGGGAGTTTTAGGTATTCTTTACAATCTTTATATCTCTGAACATTTTTCTTTGTCTCATAGCTAACTAACCAGGACTCTGAAGAACATAAACAGTAATAGTAAGCATCCTTGTTTTTTTTCTAATCTTAGTGGGAAGTTTTAAAATTCCTCTGCTAAGAATAATGTTTGTTTAGGTTTTTGGTACATGGTCTTTATTAAGTTAAGGAAATTCCCTTTTATTCCTAGTTTTCTGAGAAGTGTTCTAGAAATCGTAAGTAGTTATTAAATTTTATCAAATTCATTTTTCTACATCTCTTGAGCTAATCATATGATTTTCTCCTTTAGTTCATTAATATGGTGAATTACATTGATATATTTCTTATATTGAACCAACTTATGTCTCTGGAATAAACCGTACTTAATCATAATCTAGTATTTTTAATACACTCTTGGGTTTGCTTAGCAAATATTTTTATTTAGCATCTTGTACTAATGTTCCTGAATTGCCCTATAATTTTCTTTCTCTGACTTGTTTTTACCTAAGAATCAAGATTATACTAGTCTCATAGAATGAGTAAAACAGTGTTTCCTTTTTTCCTACATTTTATAATGACATATAAAATAAGGATATGTTCTTTGAATATGTGATAAAACTTAGCTATTCAATTATTGGGGATTGAAGCTTTTGTTGCATGGAAGATTTCATTATCATTTCACTTTTTATTTTTATCTTTTAAATTTAAGTATAGTTGATTTACAATGTTGTGTCAGTTTCAGGTGTACAGAAAAGTGATTCGGTTCCATTTCACTTTTAAAATTACTGTTTGTTTATTCCACTTTTTAATTTTTTAAACAAATTTTGACACTTTATATTTTCCTTTGTGTCTACATTACCAAATTAGTTACTGTATGATTATTATTCCCTTAATTTCTGTTGCAACTATTGTTATTCTCTTTTTCACAATGTAATACTTTGCTATATTGTGTACTTTTGCAATATATACTATATATATTGATGAATTAGAGGTAGTATATGATACACACAATACTATACAAAATACTACATATAATATATGCACAGTATGTGATGTATATTCCAAACAAATGTAAAAATACATTGTATCACATATGATACTATATATTTCTATATACTAGCTCCATTACCATAAGTACAATATATAATAGAAATGTAAGTGTAATATATATACTGCATATAGTATAAATTAACGTTAGAAGTTATTATATACATTATTCAAAGTTATTACTTTTCATTCTGTATTTATTTATCTCTGCACTAATGTTCTCTTTCTCTCTCCACGCCTCACCTCCACACTCCCACTCTTACTAATGGTTTGTTTATATTACACATTTTTTCGTATAACCAGTTTCAGGCACAGTTAATCTCTACTGTTCTTTTGTTCTATCTTTCACTGAGTTCTCCTTTTATCCTTACTGTTTCCTATTTTGTTCCTTTGGGTGTGTGCTCCTTGATCTTTTTTCCAGATTCTTGAGTACTTAGTACTTGTTTTCAATTTTTCCTGTTTGTTGGCAAATGTATTTCAAACTAGGAATTTCCCTTTAAGTATTTGTTTGTGTTCCAAAATTTTGGCATATTTCTTTGTGTCTCAGTTCTGAGTATTTTGTAATTTTCTTTATGGTATTCTTTACAATCCCAGGGTTAGTTGATAGTATGTTACTTCATTACCATGCATATGAGATTAGAAAAAATCCTGTTGTTGGATTCTAATTTTACTGTATGATGAACAGAAAATATAGTCTGTATGATGTTAATTTTTGAAATTTAATACATAAAGAGTTTTATGGATATTCCATGTTTGCTCAAAAACAATGTTCATCTCCGTTTGGTATAAATTTCTATACATCTATTGGTTTATGTTTATCAAGCATGTTATTTAAAACTGCTATAGTCCTTTGCTTGTTTTTAAAACTTGATTTAAAATTTCTGAAAGAATTGTGATAAAATCTACAATTATTGATTTTAACTCTGTATAATAATGTTTTATATATTTATATATTTACCTTAGGCATGTATATGTTCATTATCCTTATATCTTTTGATTTATTTTTCCTTTTACTAACATATACCATCTCATATAACCCATGCTTGGAGACAACAAGGAAGAGAGAAAATGCTAGATGGTATAAACATTAAGGGATTTGGTGGCCAATCATATATGAATGAGAAGGTGGCTTCATGAATTACTCTCCAGTTTTTAGCTTGGAAATCTGGATGGATGACAATATTAATTACTGTGATAAAATACACAGAAAGTTTTAAGGGCAGGAAGGGGTGAAAAAGATGAGATGAGCAAACATTTATTCATTCATTTCTTTCCTTATTAAGTAAATATTTACTGAGTGCTTATCATATGTCAGGCATTATACTAGGCACATTTTTGCAGAAAGTTTTCAGGGAAGGTTTAAGATGAATCAGTCCTAAGGCTCTATAAAGGTTTCCTCACAAAGCACCAAAGTGTAGGGACAAATCATGATGTAGATATTCATATGCAAGAAATTGAATGTGGTGGGTTTTATATAGTACATAATGGAAGTCAGTTCAACAAACTCTCCAATCATCTTTAGGGAAGTTTTCAGGCTAAATAAATTTAAGGCAACAGATTAGCATTCTTTACAAACTACAACTTGATTCCAAAATTTTAAAAAAATTCAATTTACTCTTGTATCTGCAATAATCCCAGCTGTTAGCATGAGACTTGACCTACAATACAGTCTCATAAAAGCAGCGGTTTTCAAACTTCAGTTAGCCTATGAATTACCTGGATGCTTGGTAAAAATGCAGTTTCCTAGACTGCAACCTCAGGAGGTCTGGAATCAGCCAAAGAGTCTGTCTACATTTAACAAGCTCTTCAGCTTTACATGATACTAAAACTATATTTTGAGAAATGCTGCAGTAAACTTTACTACTTCAAATTATAGAGTGTTAATAAACAAACAAAACCTCCCAAAACTTACTGCCTCCCAGGCTAGGAATAGACAATTGTAATACCTGTAGACTTATTTGGATGTGATCTTGTTTTTCAGGTGCTGCAAATTTGCTTCTTAAATACATTTAGAACAGTTTTTGCAGTGTATTAATAACCTAAGGGAAATATTCTTCATAGAAAATATGAAGAACATAATTTTCTTACATTTCCAGCTGCACAGTCTCCAAGATGGTCTAATTTCTATACTTGAGTAAAGGCTTTATTTTCTACTCAGATATTCCTTTTAAAATAATCTCAGCCTCAGTGGCCTCACACATTCTTTACTAGCTCATTCCATTGTGGAAGGGGGTTATCTTGTTGGTAGTTTCCTGATTTAGGGAAAAGAAGGTAATGAACAATCTTTCTAGTTTTCTTCCTTAGCTGAGAAGATTAAATTTACTCATGTTGACCCTGCTAAAATCTTATTTTCCCCTTCATATATCAGATATACACAGCAAGGTACAGTGCCCTTTGATTTCTGTAATCATCTTGGGAGCATTTTTGGGGAAAACACCATGTCACCCCTTATCCATAAAGAGATTATTTTTTCCTCCCCCACTTAGGAAAACTGCCTTGAAATTGCTTCCCGCTGACAATTGAAACAAGTTTGGAAAGCTATTCAACTTTAATAATAAGAGATTCTATGTAGATTAAGACCTGCTTAAATTCAGAACTGTTTTAGGATTAAGAGGCAGAAGTATAACTGAAAATAAGGTTAAAATTGAATCTAATTTAATATCCATGGCATTAAAGGGATAAAGTCAATCATCATGTATTAGCAGACATAGACCTTTGGACTAGGATAACATGATTGCCCCCAAACTGAACATTCAATAGATAATGTAATGAATAAGCATATATAATAGACCATTGTGTTTGAACTTAGAAAATTATAAAAATTTATGGTCAAGCAATGTACAAGTGGTTTTTCATAAAATATCCTGAGCTGACAACTAGATTAAATGGAAAAACACATAGAAGATTGGAAGAGGGCCATTGTGAATGGAAAAGTACACACTGAAACAGAAATTAGAGTCATCAGACATGAGGCTGTTGGAGGACCTGGATTTAACCCAACGACAAATGAAGAGACCCTGCTGTGGCAGAAGGAGAGTGAAGAGCCATAGAAGGCTGGAAACCGAGGAGGACACAGAGATGTTAAGGACTTGGAAGCCCAGCAGCACACAAGTATTTCCCATAATGAAAACAACTGTCATGTTTGATGACTGTATTTAGTATTTGTAGCCTACATTGTCTCTCTTATCTGCTGATCTAGTAATGCCTGATCAAAATATTAATAATCTTTGCTCAGTGTGAATTGTTGATAGAAGGCCTAGGTTGCAGCTTGTGATACTGCCAGCCTTTTCTAACTATTTATTAACCAGTTGGTTGATTAATTGTTCTGGAATTTTGACAGGGACTAGTATTGACTTTCCTGTCTTCTCATTTTCATATTCCATTTGATCCTTCTCTTTGAAAAGCAGAATAACATTTGCCAGTCTTAAGTTCTGGTTATTAGAAAATGTATATTGAAAGCATAGGGAGATACACAAACACATATTAGAATGGCTAAAATTAGAAAGATTGACCATAACAGTACTGATGAGGTTGTGCAGTAACTGAAACTCAGACACTGATGGTGGAAATGTAAAATGAGTAAAGACCATTTTGAAAAACACTTTGGAAGCTTCTTAAAAAGTTAATGTCCACACTTACCATAGGATCTAGCCATTTCATTCTTAGGTGTTTACCCAAGATAATGAAAAGCATGTAACAGAAGACTTGTGTGCAAATGTTCATAGCAGCTGTATTGGTAACAGCTGGAAACTGGAGACAATCCCAACACCCATCAATAAGTGAATGGATAAACACATCTTTTATATGGATAGATATGTTATGGTGTATCTATGCAGTGGAATACTACTTGGCAATAAAAAGGAAAACTATTGATACATGCCACGACATGAATGAATCTCAAAATTTCTGAATGAAAGAACCAGAAAAAAAATATGCTCTATTATTCCTTTTATTTGAAATGTTAGAAAAAAATGAACAAATCTATTGTGACAGAAAACAGTTCAATGGTTTCTAGTGCCAGGGGTGGGTGGGGAGAGAAGGAAGAAATTACAAAGGGACACAAGGAAACTTTTGGGCTGATAGATATGTTCTTGATTATGACAATGGTTTCATGGATGTACATATATGTCACCAGTCATCAACTCGGATACTTTAAATATGTGTAGTTTATCATAAGTGAAATAGGGCTCAATAAAGTTGAACAAAAAGTAAAAACAAAATGTTACCATAAGCTTTCACCATCAGTATCAGGAAAAAATAGAATGCATCTGGGTAATGTATGCATAGGTGGCCCAGCAGTACGTGTGGAAGCCATAAGGGTTTCATGAGCTCCATTCAAATTGGTTTCACCTGTAATATTTTTAGCTAACAAATGTATATATAATTTGCTGGCAAGCAAGGTAAATTGTATGGTGACCATAAAAGCTTTGGTATGGTGATAGCCACAAAAGCAAATAACTAAGTAAGTAAGTAAGATTGTCATGGTTGGTATATAAAAATAGCACCACCTGAAGTGAGGGCTGACCTGTGCTCCTGTTGGAGCTTCCTCTGACACATTATTGACAAGCTGCTAGTGCTGGGCTGGGGGAGATTCTGTTTTCTGCTCTGAAATTGATTATTATGTATACAACTGCATAGAGAAATAGATGTGTGAAAACCCTCATTCTTGTGAAGCTTCTTTGCTCTAACTTCTAGCACAGGTTGTTTGCCTTTTAGACCCCAAATGTATTCCCCTTCGGTGGCTTTTAAACCTGTGGTTCAGATTTCAAATGCAGATTCTGAGGCCACTGCCAAGATATTCAGGAAGTCTGAGGACAGAGAGGGGAATATGCATTTTATAAATAGGTGGTGTGACACAGAAGGGCTGAACATCATGCTTTATCTGCAGCCAGATAATAAAAAGTTTATCTCATCTCTATCATTTCTCCAAACTATAGATTATTAAAGCTATTACACAACTCCTCAGTACTATCCCAGCTTTTAAAATTATAGGTGAAAGTCTTTCAATGTCATATCCCTTCATGAGGAAAAGTTTTTAAACCAATTTTATTGTTTCATCTACCAGAAAAGTCAGTTAAAAATAGAAACATTTTTCACAGCATTTATTGCTCTATCATCAGCCTTTGAGTTTATAGATTACTGAAATAAATGCACTATCAGAAGATGGGCCCCTGGTCTGCATCTGCTATAATCTAATTACTCTGCAGGTGTAATGACCTTGATAAGCTTGTGCATTAGCAATTCAGTTTCTAATGTGGGTTGGTTAAGGAACTGAGTACCCTAAGTACAGATTCCAGAACATGCTAGAAATAACCACTACAAGATGTTCTGGAACTGAGCTATAATATTAGCTTAATAGATATTGGCAGGCATTCTTTTATTTGATAAAACAAATAAGGCAGGGCTCCCCTGGTGGCGCAGTGGTTGAGAGTCCGCCTGCCGATGCAGGGGACACGGGTTCGTGCCCCGGTCCGGGAAGATCCCACATGCCGTGGAGCGGCTGAGCCCGTGAGCCATGGCCGCTGAGCCTGCATGTCCAGAGCCTGTGCTCTGCAACGGGAGAGGCCACAACAGGGAGAGGCCCGCATACCGCAAAAAAAAAAAAAAAAACAAATAAGGCAGTGGAATTTATTGTACTATTCAGTAGGGGGAAAAAATAAAAAAAACCTGTACAGAGAAAACAAAGAACCTCTTTTGCTTTTAATAGAGGCACTAAAATATGTGCCTAATAAAAGGGGCTGCTTCCACATCTTGACCTCAGCATCCTCATGGACCTCCTCCTCTGCCCCCTTCCCCAGCCCTCTCTTCAGCCAATCAATTGCAACATTCTTATTTAATTGACCTGCATAGCATCTCTCAGCTTGTTCTTGTCTCTCCATTCTCACCTGGGTCAGACCTTCCACGCCTCTCACCTCACCATGTACCACAGCCAAATCTAACGCAGAGTGTGTCTCAAAATGTGGTCTTCAGACCAGCAGCATCACTTGGGGACTTGTTAGAAGCACAAATTCTCAGATCCCTCTCCAGACCTCCTGAATCAGAAATTCTGGGGGTGGAGCCCAGAGACTCTGGCTTAAAGAGTCCTCCAGGTAATTCTGATACATATTCAGTGAGAACCATTGCTCTAACCATTCTCCCCTTTGCCAAGTTCTCCTCTCAGCCACAATTATTTTACTTACCACTGTTGGAGAGTTTCCAAAGCACAGATATGATCATATCACTCTCTAGGGTAAAGACCTTCAATCCCTCCTTGTGTTTATACCAGTAAAATGTATCATCTCCTGAGCCCTTCCTTTGTGCTAGGCAGTGCAGCTCCCAGGTGGGCATAATAAATATTTGAGAAATGGGTGATGCATGGATGTCTGGCCACCTGCTCTTGTGTGGTGTCAGAGTGCAGTGGGCCCATCAGTAGTTCTTAGCCCTGGTTACACATTAGAATCACCTTGGGGGCTTAATAAAACCACTCCACCCAAGAACAATTAAACGGGTCTTCCATCATATTTTTAAAAGCTCCCTGAAGTGACGTGCATGAAACAGGGCTTGAGAGCCACCAATCTCTGTGACTCCTGCCTTCTGGACATGTTTCTCCCACAGTGAGAGTTGCTTTGTCCCCCATCTGCAGCACCTACTGCCTTGCTCCTGGCTCTGTCATCAATCTTGTTCTTAGACAAAGGAACATAAGAAACCAGGGTGCAGTGGCTGAGCTGATTCAGCATCATGTCATCCACTACCTAACTAATGTCTTGAATTTAGAAACTGCCCTGGCTTCCCTATAGTCTGCTATCTACAGAGAAGCAAGATTGAGCTTGTTTAAATCTAAAATCATGGCAGTCCTCTGCTCAGAACCCTCCAGTGGGCTTCCCATCTCACTGACAGCGAAAGCGAAAGCTCACTCAATGACTTATGTATCTTCTTTTCACTCTACCCCATACACCCATTCACCCTCTGGCCTCAGCAGCTACAATTCTCCCTCCAGCCACATTGATCTCCTTGCCTTTCCTTGGGCACACTCCTGCCTCAGGACTTTTGCACGTGCTTGTTCCGCTGCCTCTAGTCATTCTCCCCCACTTAGTCACATACCTTCCTCCTTTACCTCTTTCGGGTCACAGCTGTCACCTTCTCAATAAGGCCTACCCTGACCAGTCTAAACTTTCAAACATCTTCCCAGTGTTCCCTAACTTCCTTCTTTGCTTTATTGATTTATTTATTCAGTATTATGTATTTTATTTATTTTCATTTTTTAATACATCTTTATTGGAATAAAATTGCTTCACAATACTGTGTTAGTTTCTGTTGCACAACAAAGCTAATCAGCCATATGTATACACATGTCCCCATATCCCCTCCCTCTTGATCCTCTCTCCTATCTTCCCTATCCCACCCCTCTAGGTCATTGCAAAGCACTGAGCCAATGCTTTATTTATTTATAATGTTTATTATGTACCTCTGAGTGCAACTCCATAAGGGAATTTTGTCTGTCTTATTCATTGCTGTATCCCCAGTACTTAGAACAGGACATGACACATAGTGAGTGGTTAATAAATATTGATAGAAAGAATGAAAGTCTAGCTCCCATGGTCAGGCTGCCAGTTTCCTAGTCCACTGTAGAGCCTGGGTTCTGTCTTGACCCCTAGGTGATCTCTCCTCCACCCTGGGCCATCTAAGACAGGATCCCAGATCTCCTCTGGCCTGGCTTGTAGGAGATGTAGAGCTGCTCTGAACATCACTCAAGTTTGCATGCTCACAACTATTGCCACACCTCCTAGCCCTGCCTCTACCCTGCCTGTTGTATTCCTCTGTTAGCCCACATCAGCTCACCAAATTCTGTTGCCTATTTGGAAGGCTGCCTATCTCTAGGTGTCATATGTAGTCTATACTAATCTGGTGGGGGACATCTGTGGGTGGGCCTAGTGTCCATGTTCTTAGCCTGTTCCATTTATGTCTTGAGCTCCAAACTCCTTTTCTGACAGAGGATCTGTTGTGTATTGGAAACATTCAACCAAGATCAATCATTATATTTATTTATCTATCTGTTGTCCATCTCCCTTGACTGTGAGCTCCAAGAGAGCAGGGATTTTCATCTATTTTTCATTCATTGTTGTTTCTCCTGTGCCTAGAACAGTGACTGACAATATTTATATACTGTAGTCACACAATATATAAAAATCTGTTGAACGAATGAATAAATGAATTCCACTGTTATTGTTTAAGATCTTTGCTGCCACTGCTGAATTATCAAGTTATAAAAATTAAGTAAGAAAATCAACACAAAGCAATGATTCTGTTTGAGAGAAGTTACAAAGTAAGCTGCCATGATTTTGATTAGTTCTTTGTCATTCAAACCCTTTGTTGCTTGGTCCTGAAAAGGGAGTAAGCAAGAAATAAATCAAATGTATGGAAACTCACTTTAGGAGTGCTAATAAAGGTATAAACTAACATTAATGGAGTTTCACAGCCATAATAAAAAATCAGCAAGCATCTATTTTAAAATTTGAAAAATTGGCATCTAGAAGTTTCCAAACATCCAGATGTTAGATGAGATGCAGTACAAGCAGATATGTAATTGACACTTTTACTTTTCATGGTGAGACTCAGCCTTAAGGAAATTAGAAGAGAAGCAAGCTATTTTCTCTTATGTTGAAAAAATGGCAATTTTGGATATCTTCCTATGATGATATTTCTCAGGTACCAACAGCCTTGGGAACAAAACCAAAACCAAAACCAAATGAAACCAAAATAAAATAAAATATCCGAAGCTTCGGATGGTTCCAGAAGTGCTGGTTCTCCCTCTTGCCTCAGATAGGAAAAAGAACAATAATGACAATGACTCTTATTTGGAGGTGCTGTGCAGGACACTTACATACATCATCTCACTTGGTCATCCCAATTGCCTACTGAGAAAGAAGTCATCATCCCCAAGTAAAAGATAAAGCAAAATCTTAGTGACTTTCAGGGGGAATTAGTGGAGTCAGGAAGGAAAAACTCTTCCTTGCCCCTGGCTTCCATTCATCGCCCACCTCCCAGTCTCCCCCTCCTCAGCTGTTTTCATCTCTCTGCTCATGGCAGTGGACATCCTTACCCTAACATATAAGCATAAATTTCTTGGTATGAATGTGGGACATATTTATACTAAAAAATCATTCGTTGTTTATCTGAAATTCAAACTTAACTGGATGTCCTGTGTTTTTATTTGCTGAATCTGACAATCCTATTCCTGGTTTCTCCTTTGAAAGAATATTATTTTGTGCTGTGATATACGAGAGTTAAAGAATAAAGAATAAGAAGGAAAACTGTAGGAAGACTTATGCATCTTCTTAATCTGCTATCTCTTTCACCTCATTTGCCTATAACACCATTTACCAAATTGGGTCTGAAGCCAACCTTATTTGTGACCCTTTTCTCCCCAGGAGATGATGAGCATCTGGGGACAGAGGGTTCTTTGGATGTCCTACTGCAGCCTCTCCCCAGTGCCTGGTTCGGTGCCTTCACAAAGGGGCTCCATCTGTTGGCTCCGTCCAAACCAAACTGTGCCAACCCAGAGGGGCTGAGCAGGACAGGAATGGGTGCCTGGTGGGGAGGGCTGATCTGGCCCCTTGCTAACACTTATTTGTGACCTCAGGTCAATACTTTCATCATCATTTGCAGACATGGCAGAGCTCTTTGAGTTACCTGACATGTGTGTTCCCAGCTGAGGGGAGCTAGGCTGGGCTCCACCTTCTTGTTTCAGCTCATACTGTAAACAGCTGTCCTCTCCACAGTGTATTAAGTGCCTTTTTTTTTTTTTTTACATTTTTGTGGCTGATTTTGCTATTTAAAGTGGCCTAAAACAGCAGTGCTGAAGTGTAGTGTGGTGTCCCTCAGCACACTAAGTGTGCCATATGGAGAAAATAGGTGTCTCAGATAAGCTTCGTTCAGTCATGAGTTAGGCTGTTGGCTGAGAGTTCAATGTTAATGAATCCTATATATGGCCTTTAAACAGAAACACACATAAAACAGAATATGTATCCATCTGCTGATGAAGATGTTGTGACCAGAGGCTCACACAAACCTAACCTACATTTCCCTGAGGAGCAATGATTCTGAATTTTCTAATCTAGTGTTTGTGGTGACTTGATAAACATAACTGTTGTGAATAATGAGAATCAACCTGTATATCCTAATTTTCTCATTTCTAGGGTTGTGACAGGCAATTCATCATGCCGTCACAGACACCTTGAGGGTCAGGGAGACAGATTACTAAAACACTTTTCTCAAAAGAGGGAAAAAGCTGGCAGACTGTGATATTAAAATCTGGAGAGGGGATGTCAATGGACTTGCTAGTTTTTCCACACGTTGAAGGTGATCCTTTTGAGAAAATACCAGTGGCAAGCCTTCCTGTTTCTGGCATTTATTTTTCCTTTACAAACTTAATTTTTATTCCTACTTTTCTGGAAGAAAGTTTCTGGGCAACAGTTGATGCTACTTTTGGGATTTTATCTTGGAATCAGATATCTTTTTGTTCTGCTCTTAGAAAATCCAAGGAGAGAAAGAGCAATGGATTGCTTCAGAGCTTGACAAGCATAGGGTTAAGATGTTCCATGAGATTTTTATTAATATAGCTAGGGAGGGCCAGAAAGAGCAGTTTACCCACCTCAGTCCCCTTAACCCCATTTTGCCTGAATGACTCAGTTATCTATTGTACTGGATCTTGTTTCTTCTGGGAATTCTGAGGGGCATTAAAATTAAATCAACACCACTCAAAACATTTTATAACTGTTGCTTTCAAAAGAAAGCCTTGTCCAAATGGCCTCTCATCTCCTGAAGTGAGGTGCAGAGATCCTCGAACAAAACCACAGGTAGATTAGATGTTCTCTCTTCAAGCCCTCTTCCTCCCTCCCTCCCTCCCTCCTTCCCTTCTTTCCTTCCTGCCTGCCTGCCTCTCTCTCTCTCTCTCTCTCTTTCCTTTCCTTCTTTCTTTCTTTCCATTAAAGAGAATAAAGCACATCTCGCTGAACTGGCTTGTAATGATGTCTGTTAAACATGGCAAGTTGTAGGAAATACATAGTATAGTTTTGTTGTAAGAAGAACATTTGTGCATAGAAAAAGTATACAAGGATAATACCAATCTGTTGATAATGGTAATCTTGGTGGACATTTGAAATGGGTCTGGGGGGTTGCGGGGAGGGGAGAAGTTGAGGGTGGCTTTTATTTGTATTATTTATATGTTTTACTGTTTATTTTATTACAATAAACATTTGTTACTTTTATAATGATATAAAAACTCCTGAAAGGTTTCCAAAAGTTTGATTTCTCATTCCGGGAACTTCTGTGGAGAGGCAATGACTACTTCCCTCTTGAGTGACCACACACGGCAGTGTTAGGCTGTCATCGCGTGGTGCTTCCATCATCCATTTAATTGGTGCTGTATGGATTTAGATGCTCTGCACCTTATTTCTGAGTTACCTGTATATGGGTATCTGTGACACATCAACACACAGGTATGCAGAACGTGTATCCGTGAAAAGAGCAGCTGGCAAGAAACGAGGTCCAGTTAAATGGCGCCTAATTGGTGTACGAAAGCTGGGAGCTCGCAGTGACCACCTGTTCACTGAAACTTGATGACCTTGACCAATGTGATTGTTTCTTAAGTAGCACGACTGAGAACTTGTCCTTGACAGATAGCAGGAGGGGGAAAGATCGCGATTAAAGTGCTGCACTGGCCTGAACCCAGAGTGAGAATTCCAGGAACTCTGCTTTTAACAGTTTTATCCATGATCAGTTCAAAAGATGTTTGAGGACTAGTCAGCATATTTGTTGAAATGGCATAATTAATTATGTGCTTTGTAAAAAGAAATATTCTTTGAGCTTTAATTGATTCATTCAGCTATTCAACAAGCATTTACAGAGTTCCTACTATGTGTTAAGCACTGGACACAATTTAAATATGAAATGGATTATTCAGTTGTGCTTAGCAAAGCCCACGAGGAAATATTAAAGTGTTTCAGTGCTGAGGAGTTGACTGCTGTTGAGGTATGAAACATGTGACTGCCATAACGATAAAACACACCACCATCTGTTATAATAAGAGAAACTCTTCTTTGCTTACTTAAAAATGTTAATGAAGAAACGTCCCCAAAGATATGTAAAGTCTTCATTCAATTTTAAGTTGTCACGTTATAAAACATATGATGAGTCAATATAGTAAAAGTTTTCTTTTTGCCAAAGGCTGCAGACAGAACCTGGGAATGGTTTTTATTTCAGATCTCAAGGAAAATGTCAAAGAAGAGTAATTAGTTGCCCTTATTGGGGGGAAAGATTCCATACAAGGATCCTTGAAGGGAAGGAAGACAGGAGAGAAGCAGGAAGAGACAACGTAAGGACTCACGTCTGAGTAATTCAACATGAAATAGGTCAACACAGGTATCCCATATGTGGACTGATTTTAGAGAGGCTTCTGGTACTTTCTAGGAAACATGGTGTTTGTCCTAGCTCCATTATTGGTCTCTTCTGGACTAAACCTCACAGCCTCGTAGGGGAGACAGCCATGCCAGCAATAAATTACAGAATCACCCTTGGTTGTCCTCTTTCCTTCATTCTCAGCATCCAGTCTTGTTGTCTGTACCTTCAGAATGCATTCTCAACATGTCCACCTGTCCCCAGTTCTACTGTCTACATCTGAGTCCAAGCCCCTCTCTTCTCTCATCTGGGTAAACTGGTCCTCCTGCTGCTACTCTTATTCCCTACAATCCCTTTCCCTCACAGCAACCAGAAGAATCTTTAAAAGAATCCAAGTCAGGTCATGTCACTACCCTGCTAAAAACCTTCCAATTGCTTCCTTCTGAATTTGAAATAAGATTTGAATTCCTCACATGACCTGCCAGGCATCAATGGGTCTCTAACTCTTCCACTCCATCTGACATCACTTGGCTTGGTGCTCCCTGTACTGCACATGAGCCTCCTTTCTGCAGCTCATCCTCCCTCATTTGGCATTTGCTCCACTTCTGCCTGAGCAGTCTTTCTTAATCTTTGCATGACTCCTGTAGCTTCAGCACAAAGGCTTCTTTTGGGGTTGTCCAAAAAGTTCCTTCAGTTTTTAAGTAAAAATAAAAGACAGGTTTTTCATTTCCACCAAGAACTTTATTGAACAACACATTCACCATGTTTTTCCACTACTTTCTGCATTTTTCAGGCAACTTCATAATTCCATCTTCCAAAAACTTTTTATCTTTTTGAGCAAAGAACTGTCCCAGGTGCCTTTTACAGTCTTCCAGGGAATTGAAATTTTATCCATTAAGTGAATTTTGTAAAGACTGAAATAAATGGAAGTCCGAAGATGCAATGCCTGATGAATATGGCAGATAAATCAGAACTTCCCAGCCAAGCTGTAACAGTTTTTGCCTGATCACCAAAGAAACATGCGGCTTTGTGTTATCCTGATGGAAGATTATGTGTTTTCTGTTGACTAATTTGGAATGCTTTTCGTTGAGTGCTGCTTTCAGTTGGTCTAATTGGGAGCAGTACTTGTTGGAATTAATTGTTTGGTTTTCCAGAAGGGGCTCATAATAGAGGACTTCCTTCCAATCCCACCATATACACAGCATCACCTTCTTTGGATGAAGACTGGCATTTGGTGTGGTTGTTGGTGGTTCATTCCTCTTGTCCTACGATCTCTTCCATTCCACATTATTGTACAGTATCCACTTTTCATCACCCGTCACAATTTGTTTTAAAAATGGAATGTGTTCATTATGTTTCAGTAGAGAATCACATGTGGAAATATGGTCAAGAAGGTTTTTCTCACTTAACTTCTCTGGAATCCAAAAGTCAAAGCGATTAACATAACCCAGCTGGTGCAAATGATTTTCAACGCTTGATTTGGATATTTTGAGTATGTTGGCTCTTTCCCGCATGGTATAACGTTGATTGTTCTCAATTAATGTCTCGATTTTAAGGGAATTCCTTTATTTTTATTATTTATTTATTTATTTTTGCCTGCGTTGGTTCTTCGTTTCTGCGCAAGGGCTTTCTCTAGTTGCAGCAAGCGGGGGGCCACTCTTCATCGCGGTACGCGGGCCTCTCACTGTCTTAGCCTCTCTTGTTGTGGAGCACAGGCTCCAGACGCACAGGCTCAGTAGTTGTGGCCCACGGGCCTAGTCGCTCCGCGGCATGTGGGATCCTCCCAGACCAGGGCTTGAACCCGTGTCCCCTGCATTGGCAGGCAGACTCTCAACCACTGCGCCACCAGGGAAGCCCTAATGTCTCGACTTGATCACTATCAACTTCAACTGGTCTACCTGACCATGGAGCATCGTCCAGTGAGAAATCTCCAGCATGAAACTTCACAAACCACTTTTGACATATTCGATCAGTCAGAGCACCTTCTCCATACACTGCATAAATTTTTTTTTTTTTGCATTTCAGTTGTGTTTTCACCTTTCTCAAAATAATAAAGCATAATATGCCAAAAATGTTGCTTTTTTCTTCCATCTTCAATATTAAAGTACTACCCCCAAATTCACCAATTTTGTTAAATTTTTTTTTAATGCACACTAATATGACAGCTGTCACAATACAGTCTAACAAAATTTTTTCAAATGAAGTTAAAGACAAATAAGCGCTACTAGAACCATCTTATGCAAAAAAAAAATGAACTTTTTGGCCAATCCAAATACCTTCGATAGGCCTTTCCTAACCACTCTCTTTAAAGTATGCCTCTTTTAATTTCTCTATATCACATTTGTCCCATTTTATTTTTCATGATACTTATTGCAATCTGAAAACAGCTTGTTTATCTCTTTGCTGCTTGTTTGTAAGCAGGGACTGAACTGTCTGGTTCTCTATTTCCTGGGCACAGGCCAATATCAATATGTATTTGTGGAATAAAGGAATGAATATATGTCATGGGAGTATCCATGTGTATTTGCACTGTGCCCTGTACCAGCAGTGTTATTTGTAGATTAATCCTAACACTAACAGAAATAGAATCGTATGGCTGTTTACAGAGCTGTAAGAATGAGAAAGGGTGTTGTTAGAGGTTTATAATCCTCTGTCCTTTCAGAGTGTCCGTAATCAGTGGTTTGTTCCCATTTTATGACCTGTTTGTGGTTCTGAGTAAAGCCCTGGACTCTCTCTACAAGAAAATGTGCGTTTGCACACACACCAAAATTTTACACAATTTCAGTGAATTACGCAGGTTGACAAACTACCCAGTGAATCCAGGTCTGCAAGGCTTTCTGTGACACAGGACTTGCAGTTCTAATACCAGGACAGTCCTGGGAAAATTGCAAGGGTTGGCCACCATAGATTTATATCCCCGCCAGCAGCCCTTTTTGAATTCCTTACATGCCCAAGAATCCTTCCTGAAGGTGTTAACATATCAGAAATGTTTGAAGTAATTACTGAACATCTACAAAGAGCAGAGAGAAAAGTGGAATTGATGAAGGAAGTGTTGGATATGAGCAACTGTCTATGGTAGGACTACATGCAAAATAGGAACTTAGAGAAAGCAGGTGCTCCAGATGGTCATATCACCACTCTAAGTGACGTGATGAGCAGGGGTTTATCACTTTATGATTGTGTTAGCATAGTAATGCCGCCACTCTCATCCACTCATCAAAAATAACCCATAGTGCAAGTTTTCATACTACAACTTCCAAATATTGGTAGGAGGTGAGGATGCCCTCATAATGCTGGAAAATGAACATGATAAAGAAAATTTAGACTGTCTTTTCTGTAAAGCCTTCTTTAACATGTGGGAAATTGTGGAAGCCCAGTAATTATCAGATACCAGTAATTAGGAGATATGAGTGAATTGTGGAACAGTCATTTGATTAACACAAGCCCTCAGGGAGGCTAACTAAGTAATTCCTTGCTCTTGGGAGTAAGTCATGTATTAACTTGGTATGATTTTTTGACAAGTTACAGCTATGTGGTTTTCATGATACTTTTTATGGCCTGTCTCATTAAGAAAGAGCATTCATCTCATTGGGTTTGAAGAGAACTTTCAGGAAGTTTATTTGGGGCATGTACTGGAAAGTTGTCCAGGAAGCTCTAACAGACACCTTACAGGAGAAAGAATTCTAAGTCATTCTTTCTGCATAAAACTTGCTAGGCTGGTACCATGTGCCTGGAGAGTAAAGCCAAGGCAAGCCAACTTGCCTTCACCAAGTTGCCAGGTGTAGGGGCAAGTGATTCTGGTAGACTTAACTGGTGCTCCCCATATCCAACCCTCTTTCCTTCCTGGTAGAAAGCTAGTCACATGACCTCACTTTTAGAAGATGAGGCCATTTGCTAGATCTGGCCAATGAATCTGTGAGATGTAATGCCCAACACTTCCGGGCTGAAACACAGACATTTCCAGGCATTCTCTTTCCCTGCCATCGAGGATGAAGCCTCATGTCAAGTTGGTGGCGCCCCAAGATTGAAGTAGCCTGGATCCTTGAGTCTTTGTGTGAAGAAGTGCTGTCCCAGGGGTGTCACCTTGCCCCAGAGTGGATGCTGCATGTGTAAGAAAGGAATCTTTGTTGTGTCAAGCTCATAGAATTTCACGAGCTTTAATTTGCTTCCACAGTGTCATCTGGTTTATTCTGACCTATCCTGCCCCAAACCACAAAGTGCAACCACGGCTGACCATGAGGGAAACTGCTGCCTCTGAAACGACTTATTTCAAAGGTTTCCTCAACAGAGGAGTCCATCTGGGACATTAGCAACCCAATTCAACTTACACCTACTTCCTAAGGGTACCCAGGAAGGATGAATCATAGCTAGCTCAGAGTTTGTATCCCTGCAGGTGATCCTGGGAACTCCATGTGCTGCTCCATATCTCAGCCCTGGGGCGCTGGACAGAGAAGCATACAGCACCCCATATTACCCTCTAGTCCCCTGAGTCCTTGCAATAACGCTTCTCAAACTTTTCCAGCTACGTGCCGCTGGCATCAATGGAGAGAAAACAATTGAGAGCAGAGCTTGTCAGAAACTTAATTTTACCACTAATAATATTGAACATTTATTATGACACAGTCTGTTAAGCATTCCATATTTTTTTCAACTGTTTGGTGAAGCCTTCTCTGATCACCCATTTAAAATTACAAGACCTCCTCATGCTGTGACTCTTATTCCCCTTCTCCACTCCTTTTCCCCCATGGCTCTTGTCATCTCCTAACCTACTGCATGTTTTGCTTAGTTGCTATGTGGACTGTTTGCTCCTCCCAGGAGAACATAATCTCCCCAAAGGCAGACAGTGTTGTCTCCTGTGTCTTCATTGTATCTCCAGCACCTAGAAGAGTTTTTAGCACATGGTAGGTGTTCGTTGACTCTATTGAGTGCTCTGTAAGCAGTCAGAGAACATGTTATTCACCAGAAGTTCACTGTGTGGTTGTGTGGGGTTGGGAGAGGGTAAGGCACGTAGCCAGGCAGTACTGCTCCCTCCGCAAGGCAGCAGCTCGTGACAGACAAGCCTGCCATTCTTGGGTGCTGAGCATAAGCTTCAGAATGAGCTGGGAACAGGGGACAGGGGCTGAGCAAGGGGGCACAGAAGGTGGGAGACAGCAGCACAGCTGAAACCCATGTTGTCTGCAGTGCAATCCCCCTCTGCACCCAGGATTTCAGAAAAATCACTACACTTATGAAATGCTGACTGGTATTGACTTTCTTATGGAAAACAGTGAAACAATAGAGCTTTGAGTTTTGACTCGGGGTCCAAGTGCTCTGGAGAGAAGAGAGACAAAAGACACGTGAGCTCCTCCCTCATCCTGCTGCCACCCCGCCTGGAAGGTGAAATCTAGGTCACTACTTACAGTGCCACAGGCAGCGTGCTAAGCACTTGAGGAAAAACAGCCAACTTTTACTGAGCCCTCATTAAGTTCTGGGTCACATTTATTAACTGTTTTACGTAGTTTAAGTCACTTGATCATCCTAGCACCCTGGTAAGGTAGGTGTTCCTATTGTCATCCTGACTCAAAGAGGAGAGAATTGAGGCCCTGAAAGGTTCACTCGCTCGTCTGAGATAACAGAGCTGGGAGGCAGCACAGCCAGGATTTGAACCTGGGCACTCTGACTCCTGAGTCTGCCCCTGTAATGGATGTGACAGTACCTTTTCACTTTCTACCCTTTATCTCACTTAATTCTTACACTGGACATATGTTTTAGGGACAGTTAGACCCCGAGTTTCACAGATGAGGAGGCTAAGACTTGAAAAGGTTGAGTAAACTTGTCCAAGGTCACAAAGCGTTTCAGCATTGGACTCTGGACTCAGATTAATTTAGTTCCAATTGCTGTCTTTTATATCATCCTGTAATTTCCTTTCACTTATTTCACTTATTTGCTTACCAAGCCTATACTAAGATTGTCTAGTTGGTGGAGAGAGCTGTGTTGGACAAACAAGGTGAGATGAGTGAGGTCCTAGTTTTCCCTCTGAGAGACTGAGTGACTGTTGGTTATTCTCCTTTTGCACCCCTCACCTGCCATCCATTGTTCACCCTCCTCTGCTCTTCCCTGTGCCCAGGGAGGCTGACCGAGTGGACCGCCTCATCCTGGCTCACTTGTCCTTTGGCTTCCTATCAGGTTCAGCCAAGGGGAGGCACCAGCAACATTTCAGAGGTTGAGAGGAGAGAGAGGTTGGTGAATGGGGTTTTTAACCCAATGCACCTGTTAACCTCCTTCCTTGCCTCCCCGCTGTGGCCTGAGGTCCTCAGGTGGCTCCTCTTCTATGTCTCTGGCTCTCCCTGGAGTATGATAACATGACTCCTCCCTGCTACCCTCCACCCAGCCCCTTTATCCCCCTTTAAGCCTAGAGATGGTAATAGCTTTCCATTTTTGTTACTTTCTGGATGTTTCATCATCTCTTGTAGGCAGATGTGCTGTTTCCTGTCAGGGCTCTGACCCTTAAACAAGTCATGCAAGTTTTCAGAGTCTCAGTTTCCTTTTATGTAAAATAGGGCATGTAATGCCTACCAAAATGGTACGGTGACATTTCAATTGCTCAGTGCAGTGCCTGGTCCCAGGTGAATGGCAATAGATAGTAGCTGCTTAATGATCATTACTGGTATGAATATTCTATGCCTTGAGGACCTCAAGCACTGATCATCAGTGGTATGTGACTATGCAGGATCATCTGAAACTGCACAAATGTACTCCGCCTTTACAGCCTCCATGGGAATACAAATGTAGGTCTTTATGGGTTGACAATTAAACGCTTCACTTTTCACTGGTTGACCATTAGAAATGACAATAAGAGTTAGCTTTTTTGAGGTCATACTTTTTTTTTTATTTATTTACCACATACTGTGACAATTAAGTAGTCAACTAATTCTCAAAATGACCTTAAGCGGTAGTTACCAGTCATAACTCAGGCAAAGTGACCTGACTGACCCAGGTCAATCTCAGCCAGGCAGAGCTGAGACCTAACACGGGTCTAACTCATATATCGTTGTCCCAGAAGCCTGAGCTCTGCCATCCCCACAGGAGCTGGATGAAGCTGTCAACCACAGCAGCTCTCTCCACTTCCTTGCAAGAGGAAGCTTGGTTTTCTTGGTGGTGCATGTCCAAGAATAAAACACTCACTTCCCTTCTTTTCCCCCAAACCTACTTATTATTCTGTCACACAGAAGGCAAACTGGGTTCCCTGGGGTGCTTAATGAGTTTAGTAAGCCAGCGAAAGGGGCAGTGCTGTGGCTCGAGGTGGGCGTGTTTGAGGAAGCCATGGAGACTTCAAAGTGAGGTCAGGGGTCTGTGGAATCCATCAAAGGAAGCCTCTTGCCAGGAGCCACACAGAAGGATGACAGAGCAGGAGGGAGTCCTGCAGAGAGGGAGGGCTGGTCTGGGCGAGGGAGAGGGGATGGGGGAGGCTGGCAGGGGGAGCACAATAAAGGTGTCAGCAGGAATGAGGCCTCTGCATCCCACGTGAGTGGTGGGGTTTGTACTAATGAGAAACCCGGGGAGAAAGAGGGGCCCCATCGAACCTTCGAGTCAGAAGGAACAGATCAGAGTGCCATGCCAAGAGCTCAGCTGTGAAACTCCTTAGGACAGCGAACTCAAATTTGCTTTCTCGTTAGCTGAAATATTTGGAATAAATAAACTGATTTCTCTGGAGCCCACTTTATTACATTAGGAGTCATCTTTCCTCAGGGTTGGGAGGGGAAAGACACTTGTATCTCAGAAGATTAACCATTTTGAAAATACTTGAATAGACTATTTAATCATTTATGGGAGAGAAAAGATGATATACTTAAAACTTTTCCCCTTTCCCCCACCCTCAAACAAAGAAAACACTCCATGTGTATTTTAACCATTAAAAAAAGAAAAGAAAAGAAACCCCCAGCCTTTCTTGCTGACTAAGAGAGAAGGAGAGGACAGCTGATACATCAGATTCAAAGGTTGCCTCACTAGGAAGAGCTTAGCAGGGAGCTGGGAGACTTGATATAACCTTAAAATATTCAGTGAGGGGATTTTCTCCTTAGAACAGCTTCTGAAGATGGTCTTTGATAGTCTCTAAATAAACCCAGCATTGAGTAAATACTTGTAATATTTTTTACCTATACAGGTAAAAATTGGCTTCAGTCATCTGTGTGGACCTATGGGCGGGGAGGGGTGTGTGTGTTACATTCTTTTAGTCGTCTTTAGGTCTTCCTTAGCTTATGCATCCTTGTATTAGCCTCTTAGCAGAAGGCCAAGACATAAAACTAGGCTCCTTCCTTGATTTCCACAAAAAGACCCACTTCATGGGGGATATTGTGTGTGTAGTAAAATCATCTGGGAACTTGGAGGATCAGAGTTGAATGTTAGGCATCCCGTCCCTGAAAGACCTCTGGGTACCCACCCAATGACTCCCAGGGGATTTTCCCCTAATCACTTCACATCACAAGGTGACCCAGCCACAAGTCAGCTTAGTGGCCTCCCTCTCCCAGCTTCTCACATGTTTCTGTTGTTTCTTTCTTATACCTTTTACACACACACCACCATCAAAACCACCAAGTTACTGTTCTTTCTTACAGAAGTAGTTCTTCCTCATTTAAGACAATTTAATGGTCACTTTTGCTGCTTCACATCACAAGTGTCTTTAGAGCCTCATCTTCCTCCCAAGTGCCTTATGAAGGTATTGCTATGGACTGAATATGCCCCCCACAAATGCATATGTTGAACCCTGACCCGCAGTGTAATGGTGTTTGGAGGTGGGACCTTTGGGAGATAATTATGTCTGATTTATCATTCCTTTTAGGTTTAAGTTTATCTGTTGATCAAGTGCAGTAGCTGGAATAGATGAGTTATAAAGTCAGTTCTTGTGGTGAAATGCATGATTTGATGATTTAACCAAAAATGGCAACCTTTAGATAATCTTTGAACAATAGTAAAACCTTACTAATAAAGACACCATAAAGGCTGAGAATGCAAATTGTTGCATCTTCTCTTGAGAGTTTATCTTTGAATCCAGAAACATGATTCTGGGAAGTTGCTTTTCAGTTCATCTTACTTGAATTTCATGTAATATTAAAATCAGAATTGAGTATGAAGGAGATTGATAATTTGCTCTCCTCTTCATAGCCGCATCTCAGGGCCTGTCTGTGTATTTTTGTGCAAGGATTGGAATGAAATAGTTTAGATGTCTTTTTAGTTATTCCATTATTCTGAACTTTTATTTTTTAGGGGAAGGATATTTTTCTATCCTGCATTATTTAAATTCTTTGTCATTCTCCAAGTAGTTATGGAACCCTTAATAATATCTCCTATTACTCTTGGTAACATGATCATTTATCTCAAAAATGTGTGCTTTGAATCTTCTGAGGATCTTGATAAAAATAAATTCCCTAAATCCCTTTTTAATTAAGGAGGATTCAGAAGCCCATTGTACGCTGTGTTGAAGCACACTTCGTTCTCATCATTTTTCTCCTGCTCTATGTATCCAGAGAAATGTAAAAATCCAGATAAAAACCATTTGGTTTTATCTAGGTCAGGCCTAAAAAACTCCTCATGGGAAGCATAGATTTCCTGCATTGACAGAGACAAAATGATTTGTAACTCCTATGAATTTGTAAAATAGAAAAAGGTTTTGGAGAGCAACAAGAGGGAACCAAAAGCCAGCCAGACAATCCCTTTTAAGAAAAAAAAAAAAAAGCAGGATCTTGAGTTAGAAGATGAGAGGTCTGGCCTTGGCTCTATCCCTTGGGCACAATTTCCTGCTGTTTATAGGGACATTGATAATACTTTCCCCATAGTGTTGTTCTATAGGTTAATCATGGTAGTACAGGTGATTAGGTCTCCGAGAGAGCCCAACAAATAGCCCCATCTTCCTTGATTAAACTCTGAACCAAATGAGAAATAAGATGAAAAGAGTCAGTAAGCTTTTACTGACGAAAGCTAGCTTGGTAGGTGTAGCTTAGTGTAGGAGCCAAAATTAATGTGCTAATTCCTGACACCCCAGTCTCAACCCTAGAACAATAGGAGTTGGGAGAGACATTTCCTTCTGACATTGCTAAATCATATTAGGATACTTTATATGTTAGGTTTCTAAGCTGTGTACTGTGTTTATTGGTGGCAGTGACACCAAAGATAGAGGCAATGTATAGAAGCTTTGAAACTGGAAAGAAAACATGAATTACACTATGTTTTCAAAGTCTCTTGTAATTATTTAGGCTATAACAAAATTTGATTCATCTGTCTTATTCCACTGCTAGTCTTTTAAATATGTCTTTAACACAGTGTATCCTTCAATTCTTCATTAAAATGTATGTAAGTGGATGTTTAAAAAAAATTCTTTTTAGTGTTTTTAACCCAACGAGGTTGGATTGAGGAGGGCCACAAGACAGTCTCATGGCAGGAATGTTAGGGTGAGGGCCCTGACCTGCTTATGACTGGAGTGACAGCCATTTGTTGTCTCCTTGTTTTTCTGTTCAAGATTCAGGATGCAAGGAGGGAGCATCTGAATACCTTTGCTTGGGTTGCCTGGCTCTCCTTGGACAAGTGCGAGTGGAGTCCTGAGTGGGTCCCATCGCTCTTCATGTAGTGCCAAAGAGTAAATCCTAATGAAAGAAAGCAGGCTTCTTTCTTTAGTAAATCCTAAAGAAAGAAAGCAGGAAAGGGAAATAGCTCTCCAAAATTAATAAAGATCAATGCAGTCACTATCATATTATGAATTTGTAACTGAGCAGGACCCTATGGGACCTTCCAGACAGATCCTTCTCCCATATCTTCTGCTTTAGCTCCTCTCTGAAATACCTAGATAATAGTATCTGATGGACATTTCTTGAGTTGCTCTACAGATGCTAAATCTTTCACCAAATGGAAGAAATTAACACATCCCCTCTGGAGTCTGGCTGGAACCAGGAAATATTTGCAATTTCTTATCGTCTTTTTATTTTACTGCCCATCAACCAATTAGAGAATTGTGCATAAGGTGATCACATACCCTGGGACTCTCCTCCCTTATCTTGCCTTTAAAAATTCTTTGCTGAAACCCATTGAGTTTGAGCTTTTTGAACATTAGCTGTCCCAGACTCTTTGCTTGGCACCTTCCAATAAATGCTGCACTTTCCTTCATCACAATCTGGTGTCAGTAGATTGGCTTTACTGGGCACGGGCAAGCAGACCCAAATTTTGGTCCGGTAACAAATTTACCTTGCCTATGGATCTAGTCTGGGGTTTGTATACAAGGACATTTAGACTTTTTTCCTGAGCCAGAATTTCTAAATTTCTAGGCTTATCTTTCACTTTCTTGCTCTTTCTACTCTGATCATTTCTTGTATGCACCATGTCCTTTCATGCTTCTGTACCCTGGTTTTCATCTGCCTCTCTCACGCTCTACCTTCTATCCTTATACCTGGAAAACTCCTACTCATCCTTCAAAGCCCAACTCCTATGTTAGTTTTTACCTTCCTGATAGTGCAAAGCAGAATTAAACCACCCACTTTTCCCATTTTTCTGTGCTACCATGCATTTGTAAATGTCTCTACCATTATACTGTAACCATGTTGTATTATAATTATTTATTTATGCATTTGTCATCACAGCAAGGGCAGGGACTATGTAAATCTCACAACTGGGTGCCTTGTACACAGTAGTAATTCAGTATATTTGGTTTTTGTTTTTTCCTGAAATCTGCATGTTAAGACTGTTGATGTAATGAGTACTAGACTGGAAGTCAGAAAACTAACTCTGTCCTGACCTTCCATATTTATGGCTACATAATCATAAGTTCTCAGTTTCCTTATCTGCATAAGAAGGAGGTTGTACTATATCAGTGCTTTATTAAAAAAAATGAGTGTCTTAAACAAGATAGAAGTTAATTTATCTCCCTTATGTAGGAAATCCTGAGATAAGCAGTCCAGGTCTGCTATGGCAGTACCAAAAATTTACCAGGGACATAAATTTATTCCAACTGACGCTCCACCCTACTTAGGAGCTGCCTTATAGTCCAAGATGGCTGCTTGAATCAACCCAGGCTCTCTTAATACAGGAAGTAGAAGGGAGGAAGGGGTGAAGGAAGGCCCACTCCATCTCTTTAAGGAAATTTCTAGAAGTTTCACATCACATTTTTACATCCAATTGGCCAAAACTTAGTCACATGGCCAAATTTGTTGTAAGGAGGAATGGGAAATATAGTTTCTTAGCTGGGCAAAAACACACTCAGCTAAACATGTGTTCTCTCTGCCAAAGACAAAGGGGAGAACAAATAATGAGAGGTAATTAGCAGTCTCAACCATAGTGATTACTTTGGTTAAAGTGATTGGAGAAGACTTCTCAGAGATTAAAACTAAGCTTAAACTTGAAAAATGAGAAGAATTCAGCTATGCAAAAAGCTATGGGAAGAATATGCTATGAAAAAAATAGCCAATGCAATTGCCCTGAATTAGTATGCAGAGATCATGTTATATGTTCATCGATTGTTTGCCATCTCCTATGTCATTTTCCTTTTCCTGGACATTCTGGAAGACTATGTATCCCAGCCTTTCTTGTAATTCGATTGAGGTCTTGTGACTGAGTTCTGACCTATGGCTTTTGTTCCGTTTCCAGGGCTGGTCAACTCCTCCCTCCCTTCCTTTTTCATGGCAATCGTGAATCCATGTGTTGAAGATATGATGTCCCAAAATGGAAGTAGCCTGGATCCCTGAGTCACTTCTCAGAGTAGAGTATATCAGACTCTAAGTGATAAATAATTTTATTAAACCACTGCTATTTTGGGGTTGTTCGTATTCTTAGCATATCCTATCCTATTTTGGCTAATATAGGTATGTTTAGAGAGTAAATAAAAAGCAAATATGACTTGAGAACAGGAAGTGAGGTGTAGAGTGGGAGTGGTATAAGGTGAAATTGGAGAAAGAGGCAAGAGTGGAAGCAAGGAGACTAGGTAGTAAGGTTATGACAATAATCTTGTACAGAGCTGATGATGTTTGGATTAGAGTGATGGCAATTGAGATGGAAAGAAGCAAATGGACTTCAGATATATTCTGGAGCAAGAAACATTCCTTTTATTTAAAAGAGGAAATAGAAGAGGAGATATTTTCATTAAAGAAGAGGTGGGATTTAGATTCATACCCATTTGGTCTCCCCTTTTCCCCCAAGGTTTATCTATACAACTCTAAGATTCATGGAGACACAGTCTGAAAATCAGTGGACTAGATGATGTTGAAAATCTTTCCAGATCTAACATTCCGTAACTTTATTGACTTCTTACTTACAAGATATATAGCTTGGTCTTTTTTCAGTTTGGATCTTTTGTAAATTAAATGTTAATTTGAGGAGCCAGATTAAAAAAAAATAATTACTGAATTAAATCTTTGGAAACTAACTATTGAGTAGAGTACCAAAAAAATTAGATGCCTGATAAGAACACATTTTTTAAAATACATGCTTTTTTTTCTGATTAGATAACTAATGCATGCTTTTTATGTGAAATCTAAAAAAAACATGGAGAGACAGAGAGATCATAAAAGTCACTTATAGTCCTGCAACTTCACTTCATCAAGGTGAAGATTAGAGTCTTGGAGGATGGCCATGCAGTGATTTGTCTGTGGAAAGGAATGGGTGCGATAGAGCAGGCCTTGAAATCAGAAAGAAAAACATATAGGGTGTAGGAATCTACTTGTACCTTTAGGCACTCTGAGCTAGATTCTAAGTCCAGCCACACCTAGCCCTGTGACTCTTCCTCTCAGGCTCCAAAGACTCCTACTAGGTGAAGAATCCAGGTAGAGAATCATGGTTTTCCAGACAAAATTGTAAAATTAGAACCAGAAGGACCTGAAATAAGCATTGATTCAGTTCAACCCCCTTGGTTTACAGATGTGGGTGGCCCAGTGAGTCACCATTCCTTTGTCTGGCAGGGAAAGCACTGTGTGACTTCCCTGGGACATGCAGTAGGTCATGAGAGGCAGAGTAGGATGGTAGAGGACAGACTCTGAAAACAGGCTGCCTGGGTTAAATCCCAGCTCTGTAACTTATTAGCTAAGTGATCTGAGGCAAGGGTACATAACCTTTCTGTGCCTCAGTTTTCTTCTCTTTAAAATGGGGATAGTAATGATTCCTACCTCATAGAGATTCTGGGAGAGTGAATGAGTCATAATAGGTAAGACCCTTCAAACAGTGCCTGGCATACAGTAAGCTGTTAGTAAATGACAACCATTATTATTATTTAGTAGGGGAGTTGAGACTTGATAACAGGCCTCCTGACTCCCTGAATTTGATGTTCATCACCAGGCTTTTCTTCTTAACCTTCTTTTTTTTTTTTGCGGTACACGGGCCTCTCACTGTTGTGGCCTCTACCATTGCGGAGCAACAGGCTCCGGTCGCGCAGGCTCAGCGGCCATGTCTCACGGGCACAGCCGCTCCGCGGCACATGGGATCTTCCCAGACCGGCGCACGAACCTGTGTCCCCTGAATCAGCAGGTGGACTCTCAACCACTGCACCACCAGGGAAGCCCTCCTCTTAACCTTCTTGTACTGAACAGACCTGCATTACAGTCTCTATGTGGCTAGTATAGTCAAGTTTAAAAACATAAGCCTGATCATGTGACTTTCCTAGTTGAAGCCTTCAGTGGCTTCTCATTGACCTGGGATTAAGTTTTCATTGTGACCCTGGATTGCTTGGGCCTCCTCTGCCTGGTATTTTATTTCCTACTTCTTCCTGCACGCCTCTCTCCCTGGGCTCCAGTCATTCCATTCTACTTGATTTCCTTGTAAGGCTCCATGTTTCTTCGGTCTTGGAACTTTTGCTTGTACTGTTCTCTTCAGAGCATTCCTCCCTCCCTCCACCCCTTTTTATCTTGCCAGCTTCTATTCACCCTGCAGAATTCAGCTTAAGTGTTACCCTCAAGTGTAGGTAGACATTAGCCTTTATGGGGGCTTTCTTGGATCCCCTATTACTTTAGCTGCCCCTCCCCACATGACATGCTCCTGTGATTCTATATGTATTATACTCTCTATGCAGAAATAATGTGTATTCTACATAATGTATATACATGCATGCATCCATCAACAAGAGGCTGGAAATGATGAAACCAAGGTCAAAATGTAATTTAATTGGGATTATTTCTGAGTTCTGGGACCCTGAGTGACTTTGGTAATTTCTCTTTATCTCTCTCTTTCTCTTGTTTCTCTCATAAAGAGTTCTGTAAAACCATGAAAGCCTTTTCTTTCCCTTTCCTTCTCCTAACAATTTGAATAGTTCCTTCCCTACTAGTTTGTAAGAACCATGAATAGATCATTAATATTATTATCATAATTATTCTATCATTGTATTTCTTTGTACCTAGAATAATGTACATAGTGGTACTGAATAGATATTTGTGGAATAAATGAATTAAAAAATGAATAATAATACGTTTACTGATATAGCATCTATATGTGTACAAGGGGTGACACTTAAGCAGAGTACTTCTTGATTACCTGTCGCCTTTGAAAGTGTACACTTGTAGATTTTTTAAAGTATTATTTTAATTCATTGCAATACAACAAGATGGTGGTTAAACAAGATTGCAGTTAGTATGAAATAGCTCCTATATTTTTTCCCTCTGCCCCATGCCAGTTTATATAATAAAAGCATATTCCTGCCACTCTCCAAAAAGCATAAACTGCTTTTCTGGAGCCTCACAATTTTTATAGATCCTTACTTTCTGTACAGGAAAAAGTATTTTCCATCTTTTCCCCAGATTACAGCATGCATTAGTTTCCTATTTTTCCTGCAGCAAATTACTACAAATTTAGTGACTTAAAATGACATAAGTATATTATCTTACATTTCTGGATGTGAGAAATCCAAAATATGTCTCATCAGGCTAAAATCAAGATATCAGTAGCTCTGCACTCCTTCTGGAGGTCAAGGGGAAAATTGTTCCTTGTCTTTTCCAACTTCTAGAGGTTGCCAGCATCCCTTGGCTCGTGGACATATCACTCCAAACTCTGCTTCTATTGATTTCTCTCCTTCTCTCACTCTTCTCCTGCCTCCCTCTTTATAAGGATCCTTCTGATTACATTGACCCACCCAGATAATCCAGGATCATCTCCCCATTTCAAGATCCTTAATCACCTTCATAAAGTCTCTTTTGCAAAGTAAGGTAATATATTCACAGGTTTCAGGGATTAGGAAGTGGGTATCTTTGGTGGGGAGGCAATATACCACCTAGTATACTGCACTCTTCAGACAGGGAGCACATCTAAAACTGTTCTTTAATCAAATAGATACAGACAGAGACTTAGAAATAATACAGTTCAATTCTTTCCTCTTATAAATGAGAAGACAGACTTGTTCAGGGAAGATGCAACTTGTCTTTGTCCTTGTTCACAGGGAGAGTGGGTGATTACCGAGGTCCCTGACTCCAAGCCAGGGCTTTCTCACTGCACAATGTTGTCCTAAGAGTGAAAGAGCACAGAGGGGTGAGTTCACTTGCAAGTACCAGCAGGCATCTCAGTGGGTTTGCATTTCATAAGGTAATATGAGCAGCAGACTTTTCCAATTAGAAGTATTAGTTGCTGGAATCAGAAGGAAGAGTTCAGAGTCTTTCATATCCTGGGCTATTGAAATGAAATATCAATAAATTTTACCCCAGGAGTCGCTCCATATTTATGCCTTGTTCTAAGCGAGATTTTTAGCAACTTGATTAGAATCTTACTCATATTTGAATTTGCTCCATTTGAGACACGGCCTTTTACGGCATGCCCTGAGTTTTGAGTTGGTTGCTTGCCATCTGTAACAGAGCATCTCTAATAGGCTGCCCTTGGCATAAGCCTGTGATCTTGGGCCCAATCAGTTAAGACTAACAGAGTAGAATTGCTGTGGTTGTAAGCATGTTGCTTTGCAAATTCCAAAGAGATGTAAGAGGAGACTGTTCTTGTCCAGGCCAGTAGGGAAGCACGGTTGTAGCCAAGCACCCTGAGGCCTCATGGGCCATCTAGAACAGTATAATTCTATGAAATACAGGGCAGAGAAGGGGACTAGCCAGGCTCCCCAGTTTACTTGCATGCTTGTTTAACACCTAACTTAGTTGATTTTTTTGGACTATCTTTTGATAAATTGCAAGAGTTTATTTGCAAACTCTTGACTGGCAAGAGTTTATGTCCATTAGTGTACATAAGATGTTAGATTGACTTCCAATTATAGTCTTAATAGAGGCTCTTTTCACAAGTGGCATGAAAAGAATGAGGGGCCACTAAAAAAAGCCTTTTAGTGCTTTCTTTTTGAAATAATCTTTTGTAAACTTTAGTGAGGAATAATTGACACTGCAACTATATATTTACAGTGTAAAATGTGATGATTTAATATACATATTCATTGTGGAATGATTACCAAGACCAAGATGCTTAACACATCTACCACCTCACATAGTTAACTTTTTATTTTTTGTGTGGTGAGAATGCTTCAGAACGACTCTCAGTGAATTTCAAGCATAAAATATCATATTATTAACTATAGTCATCATATCGTACATTGGTTCCTCATAACTTATTCTGCTTATAACTGAAAATTTCTATTTTTGACCTACATCACCCCAATTCCCCCTTTCTCAAGCCCTGACAACCACCATTCTATTCTTTGTTTCTATGAACTTGGCTTTTTTTTGGATTCCACATATAAGTGATACTACACATTTTTTGTCTTTTTCTGTCTGGCTTATTTCCCTTAGCATAATGCCCTCTAGTTTCATTCATGTTGTTGCAAATGGCAAGATTTCCTTCTTTTTAATGGTTGAATAATATCCCATTGTAAATATATACCATATTTTATTTATACATTCATCTACTGTAGGATATGTAGGTTTTTTCTGTATTTTGGCTATTGTGAATAATGCTGCAATAAACATGGGTATGCAGATATGTCTTTGAAATCCTGATTTCAATATATACCCAAGCCTGGGATTTCTGATCAAAATGGTAGTTCAATTTTTAAGTTTTTGAGGAACTGCCATACTGTTTTCTACAATAGCTGTACCAATTTACATTCCTATCAACACTGTACAAGGGTTCCCTTTTCTCCACATCCTTGCCAGCATTTGTTATCACTTGTCTTTTTGATAATAGCCATCCTGACAGGTATGAGGTGATATTTCACTGTGGCTTTGATCTTCATTTCCCTACTCATTAACGATGAGCACCTCTTCATGTACTTATTGGCCATTCGTATGTCTTCTTTGGAACAATGTATGTTTGGGTCCTTTGACATTTAAAAATTTTGAAACCAGAGTTCAAAAGAGGTATTAGTTGGGTTGGATGTTTTTAGAATTACTAAATATAGACCACTGAGATAAGCAAACCCAGTAAGGATGTTTTTTTAGGTGCTCAGAAGGTAAGATGTTATCTTCAGCCATTTGGAAACATAAATGGGCATGTTTAAGTTAGAAAGAAGCTTTTTTTTGATTAAAGGGAAGTTCGTCTACATTAACATTCCAATACTTTTAACATAGTGGTCTTCTATGAACTCAAGCCGTGGTTGGTAGAGTCAAACAATATTGGAATTTCCCAGATTCCATGGAAAAAAAGAAGCTAATGGGTGGACTAATACATTTTTCTCCCATGTATGTCTTTATGTCTGATGTTACTTGTTTAATATCATGTAAGCACATATCTATTTAATTTTTTAAAACCCCTTATTATGGGTAGGCTTATTTTTTGCTATTTGATGGTGTTCCACAAAGAGTATCATGACTTTCAGCCCCTTTATTACTTGAATAGATTTTAGAATATAATTTGAATGTCCTATTCAAGGTCTTTCTTTTGATCTATAGGCCTAACTCCCCATCTACCTAACTGACATGGTCAGTTAAATATCTCTGAGGCCCCTCAAACATGATTCTAAAGTGGAAAGCTTTCTTTCAACCTGCCTGTCATCTTGTTTCCTCACCATCCATCCAGTTTCCCAAGCTTGAGACTGAGAGACATCCTTGATTCCTTTTTCCCCTAATATGTAAAGGGTTGCCAAGTTCTGTCTAATATACCTCTTCAATGTCTCTGTAATTCACCTCTTTACATTGCTGATTTTATTACTTTGATTCCAGTTTCTTGCTTGAGAATGAGGTACTAAAGCAATTCCCCAATCTTTTCCTACACTCTTGCCCTGTACATCTTTTCTCTGTGCCACAACCCAGAGGGATCTTTCAAAAACACAAATGTGATCATTGTACCATCCTGCTGGAAAATAATTTGTTGGCCTCAGGAAAAAAGCCTGAACTCCTAGCATGGTCTGAAATACCATCTGTGAATACTGAACACTCTCTGCACCCTTTGAAGTTAATGGCACATATGAATTATCTCATTTAACCCTTACTATGAAATAGGTACCATTATAACTACCATTCTATAGAAAACGAAGCTAAAACCAAGAGTAGTCAAATAACTTGCCTAAGATGACACAAACGGTAAGTGACTGAGCTATGACTTTATTCCAGGTCTATTAATCCCCCCTTTTCTATGCTTTTAACTACTATGTATTGAAAATTAAGAAGACAGGTGTTTAAGAATGCCTCTGCTTGCAATTGCATATAGTTCCTTAAGAAAATCCTTACTTACAAAATCTCAAAGTAAAATCATGAAAATTAAAAAGAATATTGAATTATATTATAAAGTGAAAGGGATTATTCCAGATAAACATGATAGCATAAAAACATGTATTTTTTGTTTACATCTTTATGGAGTATAATTGCTTTACAATAGTGTGTTAGTTTCTGCTTTATAGCAAAGTGAATCAGTTATACATATACATATGTTCCCATATCTCTTCCCTCTTGTGTCTCCTTCCCACCTTCCCTATCCCACCCCTCTAGGTGGTCACAAAGCACCAAGCTATCTCCCTGTGCTATGCGGCTGCTTCCCACTAGCTACCTATTTTACGTTTGGTAGTGTATATATGTCCATGCTACTCTCTCACTTTGTCACAGCTTCCCCTTCCCCTTCCCCATATCCTCAAGTCCATTCTCTAGTAGGTCTGTGTCTTTATTTCCGTCTTACCCCTAGGTTCTTCATGACATTTTATTTTTCTTAGATTCCATATATATGTGTTAGCGTACGGTATTTGTCGTTTTCTTTCTGACTTACTTCACTCTGTATGACAGACTCTAGGTCCATCCACCTCACTACAAATAACTCAATTTCGTTTCTTTCTATAGCTGAGTAAAATTCCATTGTATATATGTGTCACATCTTCTTTATCCATTCATCTGATGATGGACACTTAGGTTGCTTCCATCTCCTGGCTATAAATAGATCTGCAATGAAAATTTTGGTACATAACTCTGTTTGAATTATGGTTTTCTCAGGATATATGCCCAGTAGTGGGATTGCTGGGTCATATGGTAGTTCTATTTGTAGTTTTTTAAGGAACCTCCATACTGTTCTCCATAGTGGCTGTACCAATTCACATTCCCATCAGCACTGCAAGAGTGTTCCCTTTTCTCCACACTCTCTCCAGCATTTATTGTTTCTAGATTTTTTGATGATGGCCATTCTGACCGGTGTGAGATGATACCTAATGAGTAGTTTTGATGGTAGTTTTGATTTGCGTTTCTCTAATGATTAATGATGTTGAGCATTCTTTCATGTGTTTGTTGGCAATCTGTATATCCTCTTTGGAGAAATGTCTATTTAGGTCTTCTGCCCATTTTTGGATTGGGTTGTTTGTTTTTTTGTTATTGAGCTGCATGAGCTGCTTGTAAATTTTGGACATTAATCCTTTGTCAGTTTCTTCATTTGCAAATATTTTCTCCCATTCTGAGGGTTGTCTTTTGGTCTTGTTTATGGTTTCCTTTGCTGTGCAAAAGCTTTTAAGTTTCATTAGGTCCCATTTGTTTATTTTTGTTTTTATTTCCATTTCTCTAGGAGGTGGGTCAAAAAGGATCTTGCTGTGATTTATGTCATAGAGTGTTCTGCCTGTGTTTTCCTCTAAGAGTTTGATAGTTTCTGGCCTTACATTTAGGTCTTTAATCCATTTTGAGCTTATTTTTGTGTATGGTGTTAGGGAGTGTTCTAATCTCATACTTTCACATGTATCTGTAAACACATGTATTTACCACCACTTTTTCCCTGTCTCACTAGAATGATATAAAAAGGGAGTTTTAAAAAGGTATATACTGGGCTTCCCTGGTGGCACAGTGGTTAAGAATCTACCTGCTAATGCAGGAAACATGGGTTCGAGGCCTGGTCCGGGAAAATCCCACATGCTGCAGAGCAACTAAGTCCATGAGCCACAACTACTGAAGCCTGCGCGCCTAGAGCCTGTGCTCCATAACAACAGAAGCCACCACAATGAGAAGCCCACATGTCGCAACAAAGAGTAGTCCCCGCTCCACGCAACTAAAGAAAGCCCACGTTCAGCAACAAAGACCCAACGCAGCCAAAAATAAATAAATAAATAAATTTATTTTTTAAAAAGTTAAAAAAAAGGCATATACTTACAAGGCCATAAAAACATGAATTTACATCGGATAATTCATTTCAAAATATTTGGAAGCAGGAATTTGGAGGCACCAGAAGTAACTGACTTAACTGACTTAAAAATCTGAAATAGAAGCCTGTGGTATAGAAATCCAGTAAAAAGCAAACTGATTCATCCTACAGAACTTGAGAGGCTCAGGAATTTGGGATCATGGTTACCTGGAAAATAGGAGGTGCAGGGCAGGGATAAAAACTGTTGGATTGGTGGAGTCTTTATTTACATTAACAGTTAGGACCCCATATTTTCCTCCTCAGAGCAACTGGCCCTCCCTACTCTGGCCAATGGATTGAGGTTTACTGTTTAGAGAGGATGAATCACAGGAGCTCCAAATTGGAGAGGCTACACATGGTTGAGGGTATAAAAGGGGAATTTTACTGAAAACAGGATGTTACGTGGAGATCTGCATTCTAGAAGTAAGACCTCCAACATCCAGCCCCATTCAGCCTCTCAAATACTAATAATGAAGCTTGTAATCATCTCCCTAATCCTAAACCATGGGACTGGAAGATTTTTTTTTTAACATCTTTATTGCAGTATAATTGCTTTACAATAGTGTGTTAGTTTCTGCTGTATAACAAAGTGAATCAGCTATCCGTATACTTATATCTCCATAGTCCCTCCCTCTTGAGTCTCCCTCCCACCCTCCCTATCCCACCCCTCTAGGTGGTCACAAAGCAACAATCTGATCTCCCTGTGCTATGCGGCTGCTTCCCACTAGCTATCTATTTTACGTTTGGTAGTATATATGTGTCCATGTTACTCTCTCACTTGGTCCCATCTTACTCTTCCCCTTCCCTGTGTCCTCAAGTCCATTCTCTATGTCTGCATGTTTATTCCTGACCTGCCCTTATGTTCTTCAGAACCTTTTTTTTTTCTTTTAGATCCATATATATGTGTTAGCATATGAAGATTTTTATTTGGCAAATATAACTTGCCCAAGAGTGAAGTGCTGCAGAGACTATTTTTGCAAATCTTTAAAAATACAATTGTGTCCCTGGACCATCTTGCACTGAAGCCCAACAAGTCCCACACTGAAGCATTTAATTTCTAATAAGACACCTACAAATCAACAAGTGTTTGAGGAAAGACCCTTAACAATGAACTGAACAAGCAGAAAAAAAGTGAACCTTTTAATATTCTCAGAAATATGAGAGAAGAAAATGTATCTGTGAAAAAGAATAGACTGCTTTAAAAAGAAAGACCTTGGAGATATATATATATATATATATATATATTTGTGGTACGCGGGCCTCTCACTGTTGTGGCCTCTCCCACTGCGGAGCACAGGCTCCAGACGCGCAGGCTCAGCGGCAATGGCTCACGGGCCCAGCCGCTTCGCGGCATGTGGGATCTTCCCGGACCGGGGCACGAACCCGTGTTCCCTGCATCGGCAGGCGGACTCTCAACCACTGTGCCACCAGGGAAGCCCAGACCTTGGATATTAAAACGTGATAGCAGTAATTAAAAATTCAGTGGAAGACTTGGAAAATAAATTGAGAAAATATTTCAAAATATATCTCCCTAAAGTGGTGAGAAAAGACAAGAAAATTAAGGATAAGTTGAGGAGTTCCAAAAGACATGAGTAATAGAAATTCCAAAAAGAGACACCAGACAAAATATAGAAAAAATTTATTAAAGACCTATTCTAAAAATATTTCCCAGACTATAGGAATTAAGTTTCAAAGAAAAGTTCGAATGATTGGCCAGCAAAATGGGTGACAAAGAATAAAAACCAAAACCAAAACAAGGCATATCATCAAAAAAAATTTGGAGTACTAGAGATAAAAATAGAATTCTAAAAGCCTCCAGAGAAGGGGGAAAATAGGTTACATACAAATGGTTGGGAATCAGAAGAAGGTTAGGTTCCTGATAACAATATGCTAGGAAACTATTGCTGGAGGCAATGAAGTTACAAAACAAAATTCTATATCCAGCTGAACTAGCAACCAAGCATCAAGGTGGAAGAAAGATATTTTTGGACCTCCAAAGTTCTTAAAATTTATTTTTGGCCTCAGGCACACTTTTCAGGCAGCTCCTGAAAGATGTGCTTCCCTAAAGATAGAACATCATCCAAGAGAGAAGCAAGGTGTCCTAGAAACAGGGTTTATAACAGAGGAACAGGGTGAAGGCAATTCTGAGGATGACCCAGAAGTCTTAGGACAACTGATGTGTGGCAGACCTCTGGAGTCCAGTTCAGAGCAGGTCAGAGAGATCCAGCAGTGGTGTTTGCAAGGAACAACAACAACAAAAAAAGCAAGTCTGATGGATTTCCTGCTGTGCTGGAATCCAGCTCTGTCAGAGTTGAGGAATGAATTTGTGGCAGTTATATAGCAAATGAAACAATTGGACTAAATGAGGAAATTATTAATTCCAGGGAGGACAATATTATAGAAGATAGGAAATGAAACTGTAATACACTATATGGATCTACTCTGCATTATTTTTACATAAAATGTAAACAATAAATGTTGATTAAACTGAAAAGGGTGATATAGATAATTTAGAAGAATAGGAAAAGATGAAGATTATATATTTGTGTGTGAGAGGACGAGGGAAGTGGCTATGAGAGTTAAAATCTCATCTTGCATAGTAGGAATCAATAGATATCATTTAAATTAAAAAGAAATCATAAAAGAGCAGTGTAAAGAAGCTATTTAAAAATATGGAAGTAAACACCAGAATAAACAGTCAAAAATATTGAAAGTGGTTGTTTCTGGGGAATTGGAATTGGGAAAGAAGATGAATGGGCCAGGTATCCACTATTTTGTGCATTATTTTCATTAATAAGAATTAAAAATTAAATTAAAAGGGAAAAAACACTGTCCTAAAAATCTAACATCTTTTTATATAATTCTTATGGAATCATAAACATCCTGACTTTTTAGCCAAACATCTAAATGGTGAGGTAACTGAAAAAAATTCCAAAATAGTAAAGTAGAAAAGCTACAAAGTTTCCTATTCCTATATTACAAATTATTTGAAAAAACATGTAGTCTGTTTGAAAGTATTTCAATAGTATCTAAATATATTTAGAAAGACATTCAAAAATATTTTTGAGCAAAAAATTGAGCATGAGAAGTAAATGTTCCAACTTTTAAAAATAATGAAGCCATATTTTTTTCAACTATAAAAATTATAGATTGTGTTCTGTCTGTATTTAAGTTCAGTGCTACTTAACACAGGGTCTAATCATATGTATGGGAGATGCTTGCTAAGTGTTTGGATGGAACTGAAATTTTTGAGTCCCTTGGAGACCTGATGGAGCCAAGAATTAAGGGAGGAGGTGCTCTTGGTTGACTTGTTACAATTAGATTTCTCACTTTTATTTTGCAATGAAAATGAAATTTACAAATTCCTAGAGGCTTTTACTAGGAGTGAAATTCCAAGCTTTTATGATCCTTGTCTGTAAAGGAACTTACTGGACTCCATGCCTTAGATTACTGACCTACATCTGGATTCTAGATGGATTCATGGTTTTCCTCATAGTCTATAAATCACACATCCAAAATGAAACTTCTTTTAATCTATTCCAGCCACAGCCACTTGTCAGTATTTTGTTAGCAAGTGAAGAATGGATTGAATAAAAGGTCTTTGAATTTAGGGAACATTTTTTTCTCTTTCCTTCTATTTTATATTTGAATTAATTTTGTTCTCCTGCAGTTAAAATCTTCCTTTTCATCTATTAATTAGTAATTCTGATGATAACACTTTCTCCTTTTAAGTAGTCTTTTCACAGTTACTTTTAGGGTAAATATTTAATCAATACATATGCCTTGCTTATTGGAAAATGTGGTAGAAAACACCTCGCAAATATTATAACAGCTTGTAGAATGTTCACCACGTGAGAGGTATTGTTCTAAACATTACTCATAAAAACTCACTTCATCCTCTTGTATTATTTTTCTGTTGTTGCTATAACAAATTACCACAAATTTGGTGAATTAAAACAACACAAATTTATTTTACGTTCTGGAGTTCAAAATTCCAACATAACACAACTGGGCTAAAGTCAGCAGGGCTGCATTTTTTTCCCCTGGAGGCTCTAGGAAAGAATGCTTCCTTCTCTTTTCCAGCTTCTGGAAGCTGCCCACATTCCTTGGCTCAAAGTCCCTTCCTCCATCGTCAAAGCCAGCAACACAGCATCCCTCTGACACTGCTTATGTTGTCACTTCTCTTTCTCTGACTCTCTTCTTCTACCTCCCTCTTCCACTTGTAAGGACTCTTGTGATTATCTTGGGTCCAGATAGGTAGCCCTCCATGATCTCCCTATTTTAGGGTCAACGGATTAGCAACTTTGGTTTCATCTGCAACTTAATTCCCCTTTGCTACATAAGGTAACACACAGTTTCTAGAGTTTAGAACATGGATATTATGGGCATATTAGCCTGCTACCATACCTCTCAACAACACTATAGTACTTATGGAACTACTATTATTATTGCCCCCACTTTACAGATAAGACACAGAGAAGCTATGTGGATTCCCTAAGGTCACAAAACTGATATTTGAACCCAGGCAGTCTGGGTTTGGAGCCTTTGCTCATAAAAACGACATTTATATCGAGATAACTCACCATCAACATATTGTTGTACTTTTTATTTTAATGTCTTTTTTTGGTGCTTTTTTAACATAATTGTTAGATTATAGGCATAATTTTGTAGCCTTTTTTCCTTATACTATTTCTATTTAACATTACTACATGAACTTCCCCCACATCTTTAAAATGTCTGTATGGCATCCAATTTCAGCCTCAGGGCCTTTGCACCTGCTATGTCCCCTGAATGCAGTGCCTGTCCTTATATCCATGTGGCTTACTCCCTCTTCACTATGCAAAGGTCATCTCAACAAGGAAGCCTTCTTTGACCACTGTTTCTAAATGAGCATGTTATCACTCTCAATCTGCCCAATTCTCTTTATTTGCTTCATATCATTTGTCACTAACTGATTTCATGTAATATATTTATCATTTGTCTCCCTTACTAGAATGTAAACTCCATGAAGACAGGGACTCTATTTTGCTCATTGATGTAGACATTCAATAATTATTTCTTGAATGAATGAATGAACAGTGGAAATTTTAAAATTAAGGAAAGCCATTCACAACACCAGTATGTTAACAAGGAACAGCTGTCCTCATGTTGTATTCATTGCCTGTCTGCAAATATAATTTTATGTAATTATAGCATAGAGGCAATTATATACATGTGTGTGTTTAACTAAATTTCAAATCTTACACATTTTCCTTTTTGCTCCATGGTTTTCATAACTATTAGTCTTAATGGCTGTATGGAAAACATTAAATTGATATACATAATTAATTAAGCAATATTCCATTCACTGTCACTTAGGTTATACTTTGCTCTTATTAACCATGTGTTTAATCTTTCACAGGTAAGATAATCTCTTTGAGCTCATTTCCTCATTAGGAAAAGAATATCTAGATTATTACTGTTAAATATAACTTAGATAAAGTACCCAGATAATGCCTGACAAATAATTGTTACTCAGTAAATTATAGTTTCCTTTATTTTGGTTTCATTTCTAATATATTCCTATTACAAAATAGTGCTTCATTGAACACTTGCTGCTGTTGAAAATTTTGTATTCTTTACTTTAGAATAGATATCCAGGAGTGGTATTACTATGTTGGAGTGGTTAAAAATATTTGCTAAATTAATAAAACTGAATCAATTTAGAGTAAATATCCATATCTTGGTTTTAAGTATGAATTTCCCTAAAGGCAGATAAGTGATATTATTCTTAATATTATATTTTATTTAGAGTATAAAGTTTTTATTATTTCAGAAATATTTTTTTCTATTCCCAGTAATATGTTAATTCTTTCAAGGTATAACTCTCCTTTATGCCTTAAAACATTCAGAATTTTGTTTAAAGTTGCAAAATGATGATCTCACCTCTTTCTGGGCTGAGTGGATTGCTCGTTTACTCTAGTTCTGAATCTCCTTTGAATTTCTTAGAATTGGTGCCTAAATCATTTCCTTCTATGTTTTTTTCTTTTAATTTGACAAATCTTTCTAATTTAACAGTTGCTCTTAAAAATAGATTCATCATCAGTTTGTTGCTATAGTTGTCTGCATCTTTCCTGGTCTCAATTTAGTCACAGCATCTGTGCAAAATGGTATAAAGTTATTTATTACTCTACGATCCAAAGGGAATGCTTGATTTCTGACATTTATATTCCCTTGAACATAAAAGCCAGATAAAAAGAAAATCAGACTTCATGCTCTGGGGACTGAACAGATTGCTCACCATGGTTAGGGGGGACTGTCCTCCCCCGCCTCCTTTTCCTGAATTATAAATACATTTTCAAGGCTTGTGTCCCCAAGTGACCAGATATTTTCCTTCTAAATCACATTTGAACTGGGGGGGAAAACCTATTGGGCTGGTTGCTGAATGGTTAAGAAAATAGTCTTCGGAGGCCTGTGGACCTGAGTGGGTCCTCAGCACCTCTGTGACTGGAGCCAGTGCTCTGCCACTGCTCCTCAGATTCCTGAGCTGTCAGTGTGATGATAATCACTAGTTCATAGTTTGTGTAAGGAGTGAATGAATGCAAAGTGTATGCAAGACAATGGAGTAATTTTATATGTTTGATGTAGTAAATTTTATATCCAGACAAACCATTATTTAAGTAGTAGGATGTAATAAAGATATCCTCAGGCATATATGACCTCAGAAGGTTTACTACACAAAGATCTTATAAATCCAGAAGAAAATGGTAAGCTATGTGGGATAAAAAAAAGCATTATAGATTGAATGTGTCATCCCAAAATTCACCTGTTAAAATCTTACTCCCTCCCCAAAGTGATGGTATTAGGAAGTGGGGCTTGAGGGAGGTAATTAGGATTAGATGAGGTTATGGGGGTGAAGCTCTTATGAATGCAGTTAGTATCCTTATAACAGTCACAAGAGAGGTTGCTTCCTTTCTCTTTCCTTTATGTGAGAATACAAGGTGAAGGAAGTAGTCCGCATCCCAGAAGAGGCTTCTCAGAAGAACTTGTCCATGCTAACACCATGATCTCTGAATTCTAGCCTCTGGGATTGTGAGAAATAAATGTTTGTTGTTTAAATCACTCATGTTTGGGAATTCCCTGGTGGTCCAGTGGTTAAGACCCCATGCTCCCAATGCAGGGGACCCAGATTCAATCCCTGGTGGGGGAACTAGATCCCGTATGCCACAACTAAGTGTTTGCATGCCGCAGTGAAGATCCCATGTGCTGCAACTAAGACCTGGCACAGCCAAATAAATATTAGAAATAAATAAATTGCTCATGTTTGGTAATTTGCTATAGCAGTCCAAACTGACTGAGGTAGTTAGTAACTTAGTAAAGTTCACTGTTGTTTCAAAAGAAAGGACCATAAAAAGTATATTCATAATGATCTGGAACAAAATTATGGTTGTTTAAAAACATAGTTGGGAGAAAGAAAGGTGTAGAGACCAGAGGTGAAGAGATGCAAAGTGCTTGTTTTATTTATGAAGTGTATATTGACATTACTAATTTAAGAAATTAAATGATAAATATAAATAAAACTTTTGGTTTTAATAAATTTGGCATAACCATCAAATAATAAGCATAGAATATGTAAACTTCAAATGAGAAGATGAGAACCCAATTTATCTTTTGAAGGGCAGCAAAAGAGAAAAAGAAGCAGAATAAAAACGTAGTAAATTGAAAAGATGAAAAGGGTGGTGGAAAGGCATTCTCATATAAAAATAATACTAAATGCAAATGGACTTAGCTTACTGGACGAAAGACAGAGTTTCAGAGATATATTTTAAAAGTATGTCCCGCAGGGCTTCCCTGGTGGCGCAGTGGTTGGGAGTCCGCCTGCCGATGCAGGGGACACTGGTTCGTGCCCCGGTCTGGGAGGATCCCACATGCCGCGGAGTGGCTGCGCCCGTGAGCTATGGCCGCTGAGCCTGCGCGTCCGGAGCCTGTGCTCCGCAACGGGAGAGACCACAACAGTGAGAGGCCTGCGTACCACAAAAAAAAAAAAAAAAAAAAAAAAAGTATGTCCCACAAATAGAGATTTTAGAAGAGGCACATTTAAAACTGAAAGATAAAGAAAATTTGAAATTACATGTATGGCAAAATATAAGCTGGATAAAGTTGTGATAGCAATTTTGATATTAAAAGAAGAATTCAAGGTGAAAACATAAGGGTAATAGTGTAGCATAAAAGAACAATAGATTAAGAAACTAATGAGAAACATATATGTACCTTACAAGATAGGGTAAAAGAAAAACCACAGGGGCTTCCCTCGTGGTGCAGTGGTTGAGAGTTTGCCTGCCGATGCAGGGGACACGGGTTTGTGCCCCGGTCCAGGAAGATGCAGCGGAGTGGCTAGGCCCGTGAGCCATGGCCGCTGAGCCTGCGTGTCCGGAACCTGTGCTCTGCAACGGGAGAGGCCACAACAGTGAGAGGCCCGCGTACAGAAAAAAAAAAAAAAAAAGCCACAAACAGAATTATGGGGGAAAATGAAGTAAAACATTTAAACATACTCCTTTCAGAAACTGCTAGATCAAGCAACATGTAAATGCATTACTAAAAACTTTGGTGAAAGAGAAAAATTATAAGAAAAATTGCAAAATACTTAAAATTGAACAAATGAAAACACTACAAGCTAAATTTGTGGACCCAGCTACAGTAGTACAGAGAGTGAAATTTATAGCTCTAAAAATGTTTATCACTAAACCACACAGATGAAAACAAATGAGCTAAAGATCGACAGTTGTAGAAATTGGAAAAAAGTAACAGAGCAAATTAAAACAACCAAAGAGAAAAGATGTGTTAGATATAAGGGAAAAAAATCAATGAATTAGAGAATAACAATTACTAATGACTGCCCACTAAGAGGTGAAACAAAATTGAAGAATCAGAAAAGGAGAAACTAAATAAAAGGACTGGGAGTAGACATCAACTCTACTTAAATATGGAACTGAGACTAAGTAATTGTGAGAATCACAAGTACAGAAGAGAATGCAAATACTGTAAACCATCACTTGTTGGAACAATAATAAAATAATTGTGTTAGGCTGAATAATGCCCCCTAAAAGTTAGCTATGTCCTAATCCCCAGAACCTGTGAATTTTACCTTAAATGGAAAATAGAACTTCATAGATGTGACTAAGTTACGATGGGGAGATCATTGTGCCTTATCTGGATCAGCCCGTAATACAGTCACACGTTTTCTTTTAATTAGAGATAGAGGGAGATGTGACAGAAGAGGAGAAGACCATGTGACCACAGAGGCAGAGATTGGAATGACACAGCCACAAGCCAAGGAATGCTGGAAGCCACCCAAAGTGGGAAGAAACAAGGCAAGGATTCTCTCCTAAAGCCTTCAGAGAGAGCGTGGCCCTGCCGACACCTTGATTCTAGCCCAGTGAAATTGATTTTGGACCTCTAGCTTCCAGAACAGTAAGAAGGTAAATTTCTGTTGTTTCAGGCACCAAGTCTGTGGTGACTTGTTATAGTATCACAGGAAAATAATATAATAACCAAGGAAAATTTGAGGTGGGGAGAGGGGAAAGAGGGAAAGGAAGTGCAATATAGTAATTTCCTCATCTCTAACAGAGAGTTAATAAATATTGTCTAAAGCTAAATAAAAAGAACTTTAATGACCTTACCCCTTAATGTTTTCATATTTTTAAAGAAATTTTTTTGGTATTATCTCTGACAGTTATGCAGATTTACTTCAGTTTCTTTTTAATCCTGTTAAAATCAAGCAGAAATTTATTATATCTATTTTTTCAAGACCATATACAAAGCATGATTTTTTTTGTAAAATATGTTCATCTATATTGCTCTGTACTTATTCTTCCCTTTCTGTGGGACATAGAAAAATATCTGGAATAAGGTGATCAAATATTAATGATGGTTGTTTTAGGTAGTGAAATTTTGGATGAAATTTAAACATTTTTCTTTGTACTTTTCTGTATTTAGTTAACTTTTAAAAAATAACAAGCACACTATCTATCTACATCTATCTATCTATCTATCTATCTATAATTTTTACAAATACAGAGTCAGTATTCTTTTTTGGGGGGTATCTAAGTGAATGTTTATTTACTTATTTAAAAATTTTTTAAAAAATTTTATTGGAGTATAGTTGATTTACAATGTTGTGTTAGTTTCTGGTGTACAGCAAAGTGAATCAGATATACATATACATATATCCACTCTTTTTAAAGATTCTTTTCCCAAATAGGCCATTACAGAGTATTGAGTAGAGTTCCCTGTGATATACAGTAGGTTCTTATTAGTTATCTATTTTATATATAGTAGTGTGTATATGTCAATCCCAATCTCCCAATTTACCCTCTCCCCCTTTTCCCCTGGTAACCATAGGTTTGTTTTCTATATCTGTGACTCTACTTCTGTTTTGTAACTAATAAACTTGGTTACAAAACAGAAGACTATGATTTAAAATTATAAATTATTTTTTAAATTATTAAAAATTTTAAAATTATTTAAAAATTATTAAAATTATTTTAAGAAATCTGAAGTCTCTTTTTTGTGTGTTCTTTGCAGGCTAATCATTTAGAATTTCCTCAGTCATTTCTCTTATAACCCACCTTTCAGACCCCTCAGTTCACATGCTGGATTTTCCATGCCCTTCTTAAAATGAAATGAATACAAAACAATATGCTGTGAATGGTTTGACCCTGTCCAAGATCAACAAGACTTTTTCTGTATATTTTCCTGAAATGCTTGAGATACTGCTCCCCGAAACTCCCTAAAAACTGTGACACAAAATACTAGATATGTGGAGAAGAAATCAGGGGATAAGGCTGTCTGAAATGTCCCAAATTTAATATTACTGTGGATTTTGTCTCTGGGGAGATGCTATGATTCAAATGTTTGTGTCCTCTCAAAATTACTATGTTGAAGTCTTAATGCCCAATGTGCCTTTGAGAAGCAGTTGGGTCATAAAGATGGAACCCTCATGAATGCAATTAGTGCTTTGTAAAACAGACCCCAGAGAACATGTTTGCTTCCCTTTCACCGTGTGAGGATACAGGGAGAAGGTACTGTCCATGACCTAGAAAGTGGGCCAAACAACGAATCTGCAGGCACTGTGATCTTGGCCTTCCCAGCCTCCAGAGCTGTGAGAAATACATTTCTGTTGTTTCTAAGCTACTCAATCTGTGATATTTTATTATAGCAGCAGGAATAGACTAAGACAGGAAATTTATTGAGGATAGAAATCGTATAGTTAAAGAGTCCATTAGCATCCCTTCAATAGTTTGCATCCTGGTCAGTGAAGATGGGCGTGAGCAGTAATATTCTTCCTGGCATACTGGCTGTCCTGCAACTGAGTAAGCATAGTGACTCTGTGAAGTTTCCAAAATAAAGCAAATGACAGTTTGTGCTCCCTCACAATGACCATATTCATTCAGTTTTTTAGCTGGTATACATCCTGCTTGCAGAAAGCACCTTTGAGTGGCAGACACTTTGCTTCTGTTAGTGCCCAAGAGGGTTTGGCATTGACTGTGCACTTATCATGGTAGGCCGTGTGCCTGTCAATCTCTGGGTGATAGGGCTGCCTCTCTAGGCTCCTCTGATTGCCTGAGGAACAGAGAGTGTTGTTGTATACAGCTACCCTTTTGATACCTTTCTTTTCTTTCGTTGTTCTGGCAACTGGGACCCCTGCATAATAAGACTGCCAAGCCAGGTAAGGAAATGGCTGGTGACGTGAAATGACCCTGGACTGGGAATCAGGAGATTTGGGATTTATTTCTGTTCTGCCACTAATTTTTTATGCGCCTCCTGAAAAATAATTTATTTCCTTGTGCCTTTTTTCTCAGCTGTATATGAGGTGGTTGGACTGGAGCAAAGTTCTTTACAGTTTTATCATTCTGTCACCCTCACACTTAATATTTAATCAGCAGCAATAATAGGGATGTTTCTATCCATGTATGTGTTTTTAATTTAGTGTCATTATCATAAATAATAGTGGTCAGGAATGATCCTTCTGGAATATTGGAGCTGAAGCTCCTCTGAGTGCTTTTGTGAAAACATTATCTCAAAGTAAATGACATTTATCTCTCAGTTAGGTAGTAAAGGACAGGAATGGAATTTACATTCTACTGATTTATGCCCTTATTTTATTGACTTCATTAAACTTTGCATTTAAACACTGTATATGTGTGTAATTTATTAGAAAATTAAATGGCAGTGACATTTGATACAGGCAGATGAGATGGAAAGGTTACATTTGCATGAATCCATGCTTTAGTTTTTAGTTTTAAGTTCTGAATTATAGCAGAGTCTTTTCTCTAGTTATTAACCCATTTTACAATATATTGATTAAACTATCATCTGCTTGGAACTAGGAACTGTTTTTCATGGCTTTCAGTAAGCATTCCATAAATTGTTGAAAGAAGGAGTGCCAGAGGCAATCATGCAACCGTGTGGATGGACACTGGTTCCATCCATGATCTAATCTGAGTGAAGCCAGCCCTCTGTTGGTGGTAAATTCTTTAGGTGCTTTTGGTCACTTTCCCCCATTTCCCTTAGATATTTTTCCAAACTTTCATCATTAACCATAAGCCACTTATACAACTCTTGCTGCCTTCACTTTCAGCAAATGACTCCCACACCTCCTTCCCTAAGAAAACTGAGGTCATCTCAGGGCAATGATGCTGCAACTCACTGACTTTGATGCTCTACAGACAGTAACACCTTGTTTAATGCTATTAAGTGGTCGGGAGTTCTGGGGTCTGGGAACACAGCACCCATCACATTATATCTGATTGTGTTATTGCCGGGTGTGTTACAGTTGAATATGCCAATCAAGTATTGCACTCTTTCTCACAGACCCAAACTCCTCCAATTCTTATCTTTCTTTCATTACAAACCAGAAATATGTCTATACACCTACCCATTCTTTCCTCCCTTCCAGCAGAATCCTTCCTTTTCAAAGTCCACCTTCCACCAATGCATTTGATCTCTTCATCCCCTGCCTTCTCCAAGACCATGCTTTTTCTCTTGTGTCTTCGATTTCTCTCTCTCTGCTGCTTATTTTTGTCAATCTAATTCACTTTTGCATTCATTCATTCAGATCAGATTGAATTATTGATCCTAATTCTTCCCTCCCCTTTAATAGGATTATACATCCACCCCTTTGCCATATAACTTGGCAGTGTTCTCTTGCTCTCATTTCTCTGGGTCTGTTTCCTCATGTGCAAAAGGAAGTAGTTGAATGAGATCAAATTTTTTATATAGTTTAATATCCTGTGACACACTCAATATTTAATCAGCAGCAACGATATGTGTTTTGAGTTGAGTGTCATAATTCTGAATAATAGTGGACAGAATATACTTTCCCACTTCTTTGGTGTTGGACTTGGTCCTGTGATTTGCTGTGACCAGTGGAAGGTTCACAGAAGTAACAGTGTGGCAATCACAGCCCAGGCTTCAAGAAGCATGACATGATTTTGCCTGCCTTCTTGTTTTCCAGTGATCTGCTGAGAGAAGAACATGCCCCAGGCAGCCTCTAGCCCAAAAAGAATGAAGAAACACATGGTGTGGAGCTGAACACAACCCACAGCCTGGAGCCAGGCTCAGCAGAGCTCATCTGAGATCAGCTGAACTCAAGCTGACCCATAGATTCATGGGCACGAAAGGAATGCTTGTTATTTTCAGACATTGAATTTTAGGAGGATTTGTTATTTAGCATTACTGTAGCAAAACTAACTCATACACTACCCAATCTACTTTTCCACTCGACAATTATTTATTGGTAACTAATAAATGCCAGGCACTTATTGTAGGCTTCAGGGATACTATGGTGAATAAAACAAAGCAGGCAAAAATATATGAACAAAGTGATTTCACATTCTGACAAATGCTATGAATGAAACAGATTGGGGTGAAAAACAGGGATGGGGGCCATGGAAGAGTGTACTTTTGGTTTGGGTGGTCAGGGAAAGCCTCTGCAAACCCATGTGAATAAGACATAAATGACAAGAAGGAGGCAACCAGAGGATGATCCAACCATAACACATTCCTGCAATGGAAGAGCAAAGTCCTGCAGTGGAAAGTCCTTGGCCTTGGAACAGACTTGTGTCTCTCAAATAAGCAAAAGCTGTAAAATTAACATTAAACATAATTCCAACCAGTAGAAACTGGGCTGATATCTAGAAATAAAACCAAGCCTCAGGCAGCAGCTAAGCCAGAATAGAAAACCAGGGTGGCTGCAAAGAGGGGCCGATTCCGGACTTGCCTTTTTGGCTGCTCGTCACGGACACCTAGGGTGGGTCAGACTTAGTGCGCAGCTGACAGATAGCTGTTGTTGCACTGAATTGGATACAGTTTCTCTTCATTGTCTGCATCTTGTTTAGTATTTCTTGGGCTAAAGCTTTTTCATCTCAGCTTGAGATGCATTACATAATTTTCACCGGATGCAAATGATTTCACAATTTTCTATGGGAAAACTCTGTTGTTTTTCTTTTGTTGTTTTCTTTCCCCCCATTCTTTTAATCAAAGTTACATGCATACATGGTTTGAAGAGTCAAATAAGTCTATAAAGTTTCTTATAAGAAACAACCATCCTCCATGAGCAGCTTCCTCACACTCACATCCACCTATCCCAGAAACACTTGAACCTCTTTTACTTGATTATTTGGCCTTTTGCCTTCATGTCTTTAAATAACAGACATTGCTACTTCTTGATTTGCCATTTTTGGATATTTTATATTGATTCCTCACAACTGACTATGAGAATTTAATTTTCTTTCTTCCCTCCTCTCCCATGAAATACATATATCTATTCTATCACCTTTTCCTCTCAGTATAATGCTATGGTAATTCTACTTACATCAGCTTTCAGTATTTACATTATCATTTATAGAAATGCTTTTAACAGGTGAATCATACAATAAAAAGTAATTACTTTTCTTTTCTGCCTCTAAGATGGTCCCCAATGATCCCTGCCTACTAGTATTCAAGGCTTTACATATTCCCCTCCCTTGAGTGAGAGCTGGGCTTATATTTGTTGCTTCTAACAAATAGAAGATGGCAGAAGCAATGAGATGTCACTTATGAGATGAGGTGACATAAAGACAGCTTCCATTTGGGGCACTGTCTTTTGTTCACACACTCTAAGTGTGATAAAGATCTAAAGATGTCCCCCCAAATTCCCATTCCCTAGTTATTCAATCAAACACTAATCTCAGTACTGCTGTGAAGGGATTTTACAGATGGAATTAAGGTTCCTAATTAGCTAACCCTAAAATAGGAAGTATTATGAACTAAGTGTTTGTGTTCCCCCAGATTCATATGTTGAAATCCTAATACCCAATGTGATTGTATTAAGAGGTAGGCCTTTGGGAAGTAATTAGGTCTTGAGGGTGAAACGCTCATGAATGGGATTAGTAGTGTTATGAAAGGGACCCCAGACAGCTTTCTCAGCCCTTCTGTCATGTGAGCACCCAGTGAGAAGACTGCTGTCTATGAAGAAGGAAGCAGGTCCTCCTCATATACAGAATCTCTCAATGTCTTGATCTTGAACTTCCTAGCCTCCAGAAATGTGAGAAATAAATGTCTGTCGTTCAAGCCACCCAGTTTATGGGAGTTTTGTTATAGCAGCCCAAACAGATTGCAACAGGGAAATTATTCTGGGTCATCCAAATAGGCCACTGTAATCACATGAACCCTTGAAGGCAGAAGAGCCAGGTGGAGATGAGGCAAAAGAAACAGGAGATATGTGACAGAAGGGGAAACCAAAGAGATTCAAAATGTTAGAAGGACTCAGTTCCCCATCACTGGCTCTGAAGATGAAGGGGGTCATGAGCCAGGGAATGTGGGCTTTAGAAGCTGAGTGTGACTCCTGGTCAACAGCCAAAAGGAAATGACAGCCCAGTCCTACTACCACATGGGACTGAATTCTGCCAACCACATGAAGAGTCTGGAAGTGGATTCTCCCCCAGAGCTCCAGACAAGACCCCGGTCTGGCTGACAGATTTTATTCAGCTTTTGAGACTCAGATCAGAGGCTCTGAGCCTACCTGGACTTCTGACCCACAGAGCTTCAGATAATAAGTGGGTGTATTTTTTTGGTTTTTTTTTGCTGTACGCGGGCCTCTCACTGTTGTGGCCTCTCCCATTGCGGAGCAACAGGCTCCAGACACGCAGGCTTAGCGGCCATGGCTCACGGGCCCAGCCACTCCACAGCATGTGGGATCTTCCTGGACCCGGGCACGAATCCGTGTCCCCTGCATCGGCAGGCGGACTCTCAACAACTGCACCACCAGGGAAGCCCTAAGTGGGTGTTTTTTAAGCTGCTAAATTTGTAGTAATTGTTACAGCATCAATAGAAAACAAAAACACGGCAGAAACCACTGGTCAAGTTGTGAGCATACAAAGGGAATTGGGGAAGTGGTAGTGTCAAGGATCCATCATGATAAGGCTACTTTATTAAATAAAATTTTCTCAAAAGATTACTCGAGAGAGGTCATGCATTTACTCAACAAATGCTTATTGAGTGCATGCTGGCAACACTACCATGAATAAGACAATGGTTCTGTTTTTGTGACTTTCACAATTCTAATCAGAAAAAAGGGTGTGTGGCTATTGATTACTTTTGTGTTCTGTTCTTCCAAGTCTACTCATAACCAGGGGAGAATTCATCATACTTATTTTGATACTTTTTAGGAAAATCTAAAATTATTTGACAAACATTTAATAAACACTGACTAAACCCTCAGATTGTTCCAGGTCCCATGTGGTAAAAAATGATTCCTGGCCTCACAACTCTTATGTAAGGAGAAGGCAGATGTGGAAGTGTATTGCTACTGCACAGTGCAATGCTTTTAAGAGGAGAAGGGAAGGGGGCCCAAGGAGGAGCAAGGTTAGGTTTCTAGAGCACTGATCGAGATGCACACTAGTTAGATATTTTTAATTTAGCAAGAACTGACTTTTTCACTTTGTCTTTCAGAATAACAAGGAAGACAGCATTTCCTTCTCATCCTCTTATTTCTGATTCTAGTACAGATCCCAGAGAAAGGTAAGAATGCATTGCCCTTGAGCATTGCCTAAATTTTTACTTCTGCTCATAAAAAGTAGGGGTCTATTAGATATTTGGCCTTGAGCTAGACAGATGTGTTTGTGCAATAGCAGATTAGGATTTCCTGAAAGGCTTGGTTGCTTGTTTCATGCTCATGAGCACTACGATGTTTTGACATGTGCTTTTCCCAGAGTAATCTCATTACCATTACTCATTTACTAATTTAGTAAGAGACTGTTTGCTTGGGGGAGCCCTGTGTGTATTTAAAAAATAGTTACACTTTCAGGTTTCCTTGATCTTGTAAAAAGAACAAAAAGAAGCTGTTGGTTTTCCACACAGAAATAACTGATTTGAAATCAATCTGTTTTCTTCTATATACAAACATGGGTACAGATGTGTGTAACCTGCACTGAAAGAGTTTTATATAAGTTTGCATATATAGGTCTCTGTGTTCTTTTTATTGAATATTGCTCTGTTTGGTTTTCTCATTAAGAACCAAAGAGATCAGAGGCACAGCTTTACATTTGTAACCCTCCTCTATTGTTTACTAATTCCACCAATAATTACCTGCTATGTGCCTAGCACTGTGATAGGTCTTAGGGATATAAACATGAGCAGGAAAGAGTCCCAGGCTTTAAGTAACTCAGTTTGACTGAGGAGCTGACATCTAAATTAATTTCTGGAGAAGAAGAATAAGTAAGAAATGCTCTCCCCTTGAGAGAAGTTGGACCAGTGACAAGATGATACACCAACCTTGGTGACAAAAATAATTCAAGGTAGAAGAAAAGCTTTCTGCCTAGGAGAGTCCCTCCCTAGGAGATAGAATTGTGGGAAATAGAATTCCATTAGAATGAATCAGGTAGGAATTAGAAGTGAAAATTTGATGGGGAGCCCTATTTTAAAAAAACTGTATTAGTTAAGACAATGTTAACTATTACTAAAAAAAATAAAAGCAAAATGTGTAATTGTTTAAATAGGATAAAAACATATTTCCCAATCATGTGAAGTCCAAAATAAACATGCCTAATTGGTGGAAACTTTCCTCCATGTAGTGACTCAGGGATCAAGGCTCCCTCCATCTTGCGGCTTTACTACATTGAGCCCTGGTTTCCAAGGTCACTGCAATCTGCACCAAGTCCAAAGATAGTGAAAGAGTACAGATGCATGGGGAGGTTGTTTATGGTCCAGGCTTCAAAGTGGCACACAGAGTTCCATGCTATTGGCTAGAATTTAGTCATGTGAACTCACCCAACTAGAAGAAAAGTTGAGAAATAATAGTTTAGCTATGTAGATAGAGGGAAGAAAGAGACAAACAGTTAATTTCTGTCACAAAATCCTTAAGCTGAATCATAATACTTTAGGGTTGGAAAGTACTAGAGGGTTTTGCATCTATTTATTCTCTTCTTCCCTGGCTGGAGAACCCTTCAACTATTTCTTAAATGATGTATGTTCTAGGCTACTTTACATTTTTTGTCGCCTGAATCTGAACTCTCTGTAATTTGTCAACATCCAACTTTAAATAGTGGTGTCCAGAAAGATCATATTATTCCAGATATGGTTAGCCAGAAAGAAGCTTAGTGGGGCAACATTTTTCCTCATCAACTTGAAGACTGATGAAGAAAAGTGTTGCCCAAGACAACCAAATAGCCCAAGATTAGATAACCAGATAGTTCTTCTTACTTTTTATCATATAATTTATTCACTTAATTTGTAGGTGTCATGGATTAGAAACGTATGAACCACATTTTGGTGAAGTCACAATAAATGGCTTGAGTAAATGTTACTCTTTCTTGTTCACTATTGTGTTCCCATGTCTAGCATAATACCTGGTACATAGTAAGTATTTAACAAATATTTAATGAATGAAAAGAGTTTACCAGCATCTTACAAGTTTCCTTGAATTTAATAGACAAATTTCATATTTTCCATTTCTTATCTTTCTGGGCTGCATTCCAGGTGATTTCTGCATATCAGTTTTCTAATTTAGTCCTTATTCTCTTTAACTGTGTGTTGTTGAGTGGGTCATCAGTTGAATCACTTTTTTTTTTTTAATTTCGGTGTCTGTACTTTTAATTTCTAGAATTAATTTTGCTCAGTTTGCTTTTTGGATTTTGTCCCTTCCTTTATTTCTCTGACTAACATCTTTATCTTAAAGTCTCTTTCAGTATGCTCCAAGTTTGTAAGGTTCTGGCATTTGGAAGTTCTTATCTTGATCATCCTCACTGCGCATGAGCGCCATCTCTGGCTGATACTGCTGACCACAGGCACCTCAGGTACACCAAGCCGGGGACAACAGTGGTATGTTTTTGGATGTGCCTCGGTTGAGGTTCTGTCCATAAAGTGACTTTTGGATCAATTTTTATGTTAATATCTCATTTTAGGGTTCTTTCATCTTGATGATAGTACAGATTTCGGCCACACGCTCCAGACAGGAGTTCGCAGTTCTTGTTTCTGGTGGATGACTGGGAATGGAGCCCAAAGCCTTCATTTCCTCCTCGCTGGGCTTAAAACCATATTCCCCTAGGGCATATATCTGGTTCTTATGCTTTGCCTGTCAGTTCCTTCTTCACTTTTGGCACTGTTTCTTGCTGTTTTATGCTTGACCATGTATTAAAAACATTAAAAGAATACATTCTCTCCAGCATTTCTATGGGCTTGGAGCAGGCACTGGGGTTTCCCACTGCGGTGGACACTGTGATACATGGCCCAGAAACCCCCTCCCTGAAGGATTTGTTGACCCAGCTGCTGGCAGTGCTGTCCGTGGAGAGTCTTCAGCTGTCAGCCCCTTCAGGGATTGCCTCAGCTGTGGAGAGTCGCCTCATCCAAGGTCACATCCTTTTCCCTGGGCGGCCCACATCCAGTGATGGATTCATGTGGGAGTATAAGGCTGGACCATCTTGGCCCAACTTGGCACTCTTCAAAGAGCCATTCTAGTTTTAAAGCTCCCCATGAGTTTTGTCAAGGCAGTTACTGGACCTGCCTCAGGTCAGCTGTTCCCTTTGCCAGCTCCTGCTCCCTTCCTTGCCCCTCCACAGGTGTTGATCACAAGGTCACTGCTGGTACACAACCTGTCCTCTAAATGCCACTTCACTGTCTGCTTCCTGGGAGCCAACCTGTGACACCACATCCGGCCACTGTATATGGACCACAAGTCTCACATCTGAAGGCATCTAGAGAATGTTGTTGTGATGGTGTTGATGATAAACAGCTGCCAAGCCAGTGGCCTCTTCTCCCATACTAGGTAATAGGATCTCACCCATTTTTCTGAGATTTAAAATTCTCTTTAAAGAGTTTTACCTTATGTTTCAAGCCATCAAGATTGTTTAAAATTTTGATTTCGTTTTTTCGCCATTTGATTTCTTCTGTTTTGCAGCTTTATAACATATTGTAGTGTGATATGCATACCCCTTATATCGTCATCTGAATAACTGATAAAAATATTTAATAGGAAGGATTAAGAACCTTTCCTGATAATTCCTCCTAGGAGCACAGATCACTATTCAGACTCTAATTTCAAATAGCTGCAAATCTACACTACAATCTGTCTTTCATCATCTTTCCTAGAAGAACATCTAGAGAGGCTCGACTAAATAAATGAATTCATGAAATCCAGGTTTACTCTCTCTACTGAGTACCCCTCATTTAATAACTTTATAAAACATATAATCTGACATGTCTTATTCTCAGTGAATATATATTGGCTGTTGCTGATGCCTTGTTTTTTCCTAAATGTTCACAAGTGCTGAAAATGTTAGCTGTGATTACTATGATTATGGAATTTAAAAAAATCGATCATGTCTCCTATTCTAAAAACTGAACATATATACAACTGTAGTGATTAGGAGTTTTATTGGTCCATTTATTAGTTCTATATGTGCCTTAAAAATCTGTAAGATCTGACAATATTTTATATCTTTATTTCTGGCAAAACATAAGCATGTAGACTTAATTCATAATATAAAGTTTAAATTATGCATAAATAAGAGTGTTTAAACACTGGAAAGAGCTGCTACTTGGGGTGTTGAAATGTCTTTCACTGGAGGCCTTTAAATATCTTTAACTGAAGGTCTTTAAAAAAAAGTTTAGATATCCGTTCTTGACCTAATTTTTATAAAACTAGGAGTAACATTTTAATTCCTTAACACACAAAGGACATCTTTTTAAGACAATAGCCAGCATCATTCTCAAGATTGCATAAGCTACTTTGGTAACAGAAAAGATTCCAGTTAAAATAAAGAACAAGACCTACCCGATGTATATCACCATTGATGACGCAGTAGAACATAGCAGTAGAACACAAAGCAGAAACAAAAGCAATAAAATGCAGAAACATACATATGATTATTTGCAGATAGTTTAACTGCAAACCTATGAAATGGGAAGATAACTGACTACAGTTTTTCTTAAAATTAATAAAAAATTTAGTAGAGTGGTTGATTACAATTTAAAAACACAAATTCCTATATTTAATTTAAAACTCAATAACCAGTTTTAAGACACAAAAGAAAAAATATTGCATTCATAGTAGCAATAATAGAAACATCAATTAAACAAATCATAAAATTTATTGAATTGAAACCAACAATAATTGTGTAGAATATAATGAGGATGACTATTATTAAACTTTATTTGTATCCAAAAATAGTTGGATAAAAGGAGAGGCACCATATTCTAGATGGTAACATGTATATTGGAGAAAAGTAAATTCTCTCCAAATTGAAGGTCGAGGACTATTCCAATAAAAATCCTAATTAGGAATTTTATAAGAAATTTAAAGTTAGTCTAGAAAAAGAAACAGATTAGAACAGCTAAGAGCTTTTTTAAAAAAAAAAAAAAGAGGAGAGAAATAACTGGGGTCCTTCTTCTGCCAGATATTTGACTGAGTTCAACTTGATAAGGTATAGGCAGAAAATAACCTTGTTCTTCCTCACTGTTGACCCTTGACCCCTGGCTTTGTGGACTATTTCTTTCTCATCAGATGAAAACATGGGAGACTTTTGTAAGTTTCCAGTTACTTGAATGATAAGAACAGTCTCATTTCAGTGATTATAATGTCCAGTCTAGGTTAAAACTCTAAATTTCATTTAAAATTATATCTTCTAGGCCATAGGATTCATGACTGTTAAGGATACTGCTCATCTGCTCTTTGATTTACTGCAGGCTCTGGCTCTTCCAGTGGTGAAGAGAGAGATGGAGGAGAGATGAGGGACCGAAAATGTCTTGCTGGTGGCACAGGGACGATTACCCATCATGACGCCATCTAGATGTACTGGTTCTTTGTCTCTACTGCTGATTGTTCCTTTCAGGGGGCTCTCAGATGGTAAGTTCTTAACATGCACTGTGGTTTTCCTCTATGAACCACTTCTAATTCTTCCATCAGCTCCCAGGCATCTGGCCACCACCCCCACCACCTTCCACTGGCTGCACCACCTCTCCAAGTGCGCATCTTTGGCAGGAGTCAGGACATCTTCCAGTGGTCCCATCTGATTGGTGAGATTCACTGTCCCTCCCAATAGGGGGTAGTGTGGTCAAGCTGAGGGTGTTCCCCTCTCTTCTGTCTCCTCAGGCAGCTTGTAGGCTCAGCTTCTCATAATCTGTTCCCCAAATTTCAGGGGACAGAGTTAAACTCTCTGAGTGGTGTTCATGGAACCCTCACTCTCGGTTAAAAGTGAGAAAACTTTTTCTGTCCCCATCCCTCCACAGGGGTGGTGGGATGGGGAGAACAAAGTGTCTTGACAACTCTCTAAAAAGAAATCCTCCTTCTGGGCTTTTAAAATTTCAGTACTTTTATGCCCTTGAGCCAGGTGAGACTAAAGTCTCAAAGTCATTTTGAGCTGGTTGTGACAGACAGACTTGAAGGTGGACCCAGGACCCCTGCTTCCTGGTGTCCATGCCTTTGTGTAGTCCTCTCCTGCATAGGAAAAAAAATCAGCAAAAGCCATTAATTCACAAAAGAATAAATGTAAATGACCACTAAATGTAAGTATATATATATATAAGAACAAAATAAGATATTAATTTCCAACAACAAATTATACTTTAAAAAATAAAATGTCAACAAAAATGACAATACACTATATTAATTAAGATGCAGTGTGACAGATATTGCCATAACCTACTATGGAAATGTAAATTATTACCAATGTTTGTGAAAGCACTTTGATAATAACTATTAAGAAATTTAATGGAATTCATAACTTTTGGTTAAATAACTCTGCTTTTAGGAATCTATCTTAAAGAAATCTGAAAAATGAGCAAAGCATTATGTAAAAGCATTTCCCAACAGCATTGTTTAAACTAGCTAAAAATTAGGAAAGAATTAAATCCTTAATAATGGTAGACTAGATAAAAATAGACAAATGATTTAATAATACATATATGTGATGAAATAGTAATCAAACATTAAAACATTTTTAACAACGTGAAAATACTCATATGAAATATTCATTGAAAAACTGGATATAAAATGGAATATGCTCATCCACTCATTAAAATTCTTTATTAAGTGTAAATGTCTACTATTTTTTAGGCATTGTGTTAAATCCTGAGTATGCAGTGATCCTAATTTTGTTATATATCTCTATAGAAATAAATATCATCATAGTTACCATTGTTTTGAGTCATGGAATTATATTTTTTTATTAATTGCCTAATATTTCTCTTTATTTTCCAAAATTTCTCCATGTAGATGGAAAGCAATAAATGAAAAGCTTTAATATGTCATTTCTTGTAGTACTTTCACCGAGGCTCTGCCTGAAGATTAGGCGGCCTCAAGCCCTCAGTGAGGCAGGAAATTTGGTAACACAAATCTTCTCCTGGTTTATCACTGGTTAATGGGGTGTGGGAGTGGTGGGTAGTTAAAAACAAACAAACAAGAGAAGCTTACATTTCTGGATGCAGTAGAAGATCGCAAGAGTTGCATAAGGAGAGCTTTTTAAAGAGGACAGTGGCTTCCTGCTGAGATTCTGCAAAGCTTCATGAGTGTTTGAGCTCCCTGAGAGCCTGGCTGCCTAGCAACCACCACATAAAGTCATCTTTCTCTACTTTACAAAAAATTCCAGGCTATGCATGACTTATATGAAGATGTTCTAATTCACTGGAGCTTGGAGAGCAATTACTTGTAGCTGTCTTTGGCATTTGTGCCAGGCACATCAGAAAATAAAATGAAGATGCTGTGCACGCCCCGTGTCTTCATCTCCAGCATGCAGAAAGGGGTGAAATGAAAGGGCCAGCTGTTCTCCCGAGGCCTTATTTCTTCTCTCCTGCAGACTGAAACTCTCAGAAAGTGCAGAGCCGCAGTTTTAGACCCAGTGGGCCTGGCAAACTTTGCGTTCTAAAGGCAAAGAGTGGGGGGAGGGTGGGGGCAGAGTGGGGCGCACTTGAGTTTACTAAGAGACCCTTCAGCTCCAGGCTCATTTTTCTGCCTTCTTCAAGGGCAATACCCTAGAGACACATTCTAAGAGCGAGATTAAATAAGGCATTCTTTTCCCTGAAGTCACTCCATCCCTCTTATCCATGTCCTATAGAAACTTAACATGGCCCTAGAGCCTTCCCCATTCAAATTTTGCCCTGCTGTCCGCACACCCACACATGTTATGTTTTAAAACTCTTCACTGGACATTCCTGGATGATCCTGATCAACACCTTCTCCAAAGTGACTGATGTACTTCTTCCCGTGTCACTCAGGTCTCCAAGGCCCCTTCATTTGCTGACTCCACTCTTGCTTCTGGGTTGTCTGCAGAATAGCACCTCAGTTATGAAGCCATCTTTTCTGTTACCAAAGTAGCTTATGCAATAGGGTGTTTAAAAACAGCAACAGTGATGGCAAGGAGGGACAGATGAGGGAGAGGAATGGCCTCTGTGACAAATTGGCTCTCCTCTTTTCTTTGTGAAGGTAACAAGTATTAATGACTTCATATGTCTGCACTGCCTCTCTATGTAAAATTAAAATTAATTTTAATTAGTGACTGTCTATTATTTGTAAGGGGTATTTAAAAAGAATTACGATATCCTGCTCTCCAAATTGCTTACAGGCTAACGCGAAAGACATACTAGTAAACAAATAATACAAAGGACAAAGAAAGAAGGGATGGAGGGGAGAGTGTTTAATGCAAACAGTGGCCTGGGGAGAACCGCCTCTGTGTCTCAGGCAGGGAGGCTGATATCATGGCACAGAAGGGTTCTGGTGGAACAGCTAAATGAAATGTTCCCCCTGGAGCTGGGGGCTGAGGAACAGGCCACACAGAGGGCTGAGAAGCTGAAGACCAGAAGAAAGATTCTTCGGGGATCAGAAATGGATGGTACTAAACATAATGGTAGGACATCTAACATGTGAAGACTGAAAACCTACTGGAGGGCAAGGATCCTGCAGAGTGGAGGAAACTTGAGGGATCAAAGAAGCAGAAGCCTTCCTTAACTAGAAGAACCCAAAGGACCAGCCTGCAGAGCAGGGAGGAGAGAAACGGACCACACTGAGAGGCCACCTAGGATGTGGGCCCTAGAAACAACAGACCCTGCTGCTGCTTGCAGGAGGGCGACCTATGTGAGGAAACCAACATTTACTCAGCAACCTCTGTATACCAGCCACTGTGCTGTTGCCAAGAATTGTGAAAGGTCTGAGATTTTACCCTAACAAGTTAGCCTGCCAGTTTCAGGGATGCCTGCCAGAAGACATGGAACTCCTGGGTTAGAGAAGACACAGCCTGTGGCCTGAGCATCTGCATATTTGCATCAGTTCCCTGCTCAAGTTCCATGAGAATGATGCAGATGGGACCAAACGGCCACCTGTGCATGTAGTAGGTTTCATTACAGGGGAGGAACCTGGAGCTAAGGGGCCATATCTGTTTTTTTTTTTTCTTTTCAATAATATAAGTGCTTTAAAGATACAGCATGTGAATTACAAAAAATTGCAAAATGCAGGCTCAGAAAAAAGCCCCCTCTCCTTGTGTTATGACTCTTTCATGCCCTCACTCCACTGGGGTCACGTGGAGCTCTAACGGTTCTTCTGAAGAATTTTTCTCAACTAACCTCCTAGAGGATTTTCTTTTTGAGGTATAATTGACATAAACATCATGTTAGTTTCAGGTGTACAACATAATTATTAGGTATTTGTATATATTGCAAAATGATCATCAAATAAATCTAGTTAATATTTTTCACCATACAGAGGTACAAAAATGTATATTTTTAAATGAACAGTATCTTTTTTTTTTTTTATTTTAACATCTTTATTGGAGTATAATTGCTTTACAATGGTATGTTACTTTCAGCTTCACAACAAAATGAATCAGTTATATATATACATATATTCCCATATCTCTTCCCGCTTGCGTCTCCCTCCCTCCCACCCTCCCTATCCCACCCCTCCAGGCGGTCACAAAGCACCGAGCTGATCTCCCTGTGCTATGCGGCTGCTTCCCACTAGCTATCTACCTTACGTTTGGTAGTGTATATATGTCCATGCCTCTTTATCGCTTTGTCACCGTTTACCCTTCCCCCTCCCCATAGCCTCAAGTCCATTCTCTAGTAAGTCTGTGTCTTTATTCCTGTTTCACCCCTAGGTTTTTCATGACATTTTTTTTTTCTTAAATTCCATATATATGTGTTAGCATACGGTATTTGTCTCTCTCTTTCTGACTTACTTCACTCTGTATGACAGACTCTAGGTCTATCCACCTCATTACAAATAGTTCAATTTCGTCTCTTTTTATGGCTGAGTAATATTCCATTGTATATATGTGCCACATCTTCTTTATCCATTCATCCGATGATGGACACTTAGGTTGCTTCCATGTCCTGGCTATTGTAAATAGAGCTGCGATGAACATTTTGGTACATGACTCTTTTTGAATTTTGGTTTTCTCAGGGTATATGCCCAGTAGTGGGATTGCTGGGTCATATGGTAGTTCTATTTGTAGCTTTTTAAGGAACCTCCATACTGTTGTCCACAGTGGCTGTATCAATTTACATTCCCACCAACAGTGTAAGAGGGTTCCCTTTTCTCCACACCCTCTCCAGCATTTATTGTTTCTAGATTTTTTGATGATGGCCATTCTGACTGGTGTGAGATGATATCTCATTGTAGTTTTGATTTGCATTTCTCTAATGATTAGTGATGTTGAGCATTCTTTCATGTGTTTGTTGGCAGTCTGTATATCTTCTTTGGAGAAATGTCTATTTAGGTCTTCTGCCCATTTTTGGATTGGGTTGTTTGTTTTTTTGTTATTGAGCTGCATGAGCTGCTTATAAATTTTGGAGATTAATCCTTTGTCAGTTGCTTCATTTGCAAATATTTTCTCCCATTCTGAGGGTTGTCTTTTAGTCTTCTTTATGGTTTCCTTTGCTGTGCAAAAGCTTTTAAGTTTCATTAGGTCCCATTTGTTTACTTTTGTTTTTATTTACATTTCTCTAGGAGGTGGGTCAAAAAGGACCTTGCTGTGATTTATGTCATAGAGTGTTCTGCCTATGTTTTCCTCTAAGAGTTGGATAGTTTCTGGCCTTACATTTAGGTCTTTAATCCATTTTGAGCTTATTTTTGTGTATGGCGTTAGGGAGTGATCTAATCTCATACTTTTACATGTAGCTGTCTAGTTTTCCCAGCACCACTTATTGAAGAGGCTGTCCTTTCTCCACTGTACATTTCTGCCTCCTTTGTCAAAGATAAGGTGACCATATGTGCGTGGGTTTATCTCTGGGCTTTCTATCCTGTTCCATTGATCTATATTTCTGTTTTTGTGCCAGTACCATACTGTCTTGATTACTGTAGCTTTGTAGTATAGTCTGAAGTCAGGAAGCCTGATTCCTCCAGTTCCATTTTTCGTTCTCAAGATTGCTTTGGCTATTCGGGGTCTTTTGTGTTTCCATACAAATTGTGAAATTTTTTGTTCTAGTTCTGTGAAAAATGCCAGTGGTAGTTTCATAGGGATTGCATTGAATCTGTAGATTGCTTTGGGTAGTAGAGTCATTTTCACAATGTTGATTCTTCCAATCCAAGAACATGGTATATCTCTCCATCTATTTGTATCATCTTTAATTTCTTTCATCAGTGTCTTATAATTTTCTGCATACAGGTCTTTTGTCTCCTTAGGTAGGTTTATTCCTAGGTATTTTATTCTTTTTTTTGCAATGGTAAATGGGAGTGTTTTCTTGATTTCACTTTCAGATTTTTCATCCTTAGTGTATAGGAATGCCAGAGATTTCTGTGCATTAATTTTGTATCCTGCTACTTTACCAAATTCATTGATTAGCTCTAGTAGTTTTCTGGTAGCATCTTTAGGATTCTCTATGTATAGTATCATGTCATCTGCAAACAGTGACAGCTTTACTTCTTCTTTTCCGATTTGGATTCCTTTTATTTCCTTTTCTTCTCTGACTGCTGTGGCTAAAACTTCCAAAACTATGTTGAATAAGAGTGGTGAGAGTGGGCAACCTTGTCTTGTTCCTGATCTTAGTGGAAATGCTTTCAGTTTTTCACCATTGAGGACGATGTTGGCTGTGGGTTTGTCATATATGGCCTTTATTATGTTGAGGAAAGTTCCCTCTATGCCTACTTTCTGCAGGGTTTTTATCATAAATTGGTGTTGAATTTTGTCAAAAGCTTTCTCTGCATCTATTGAGATGATCATATGGTTTTTCTCCTTCAATTTGTTAATATGGTGTATCACGTTGATTGATTTGCGTATATTGAAGAATCCTTGCATTCCTGGAATAAACCCCACTTGATCATGGTGTATGATCCGTTTAATGTGCTGTTGGATTCTGTTTGCTAGTATTTTGTTGAGGATCTTTGCATCTATGTTCATCAGTGATATTGGCCTGTAGTTTTCTTTCTTTGTGACATCCTTGTCTGGTTTTGGTATCAGGGTGATGGTGGCCTCGTAGAATGAGTTGGGGAGTGTTCCTCCCTCTGCTATATTTTGGAAGAGTCTGAGAAGGATAGGTGATAGCTCTTCTCTAAATGTTTGATAGAATTCGCCTGTGAAGCCATCTGGTCCTGGGCTTTTGCTTGTTGGAAGATTTTTAATCACAGTTTCAATTTCAGTGCTTGTGATTGGTCTGTTCATATTTTCTATTTCTTCCTGATTCAGTCTTGGCAGTTTGTGCCTTTCTAAGAATTTGTCCATTTCTTCCAGGTTGTCCATTTTATTGGCATAGAGTTGCTTGTAGTAATGTCTCATGATCTTTTGTATTTCTGCAGTGTCAGTTGTTACTTCTCCTTTTTCATTTCTAATTCTATTGATTTTAGTCTTCTCCCTTTTTTTCTTGATGAGTCTGGCTAATGGTTTATCAATTTTGTTTATCCTTTCAAAGAACCAGCTTTTAGTTTTATTGATCTTTGCTATCGTTTCCTTCATTTCTTTTTCATTTATTTCTGATCTGATTTTTATGATTTCTTTCCTCCTGCTAACTTTGGGGTTTTTTTGTTCTTTCTCTAATTGCTTTAGGTGCAAGGTTAGGTTGTTTATTCGAGATGTGTCCTGTTTCTTAAGGTAAGATTGTATTGCTATAAACTTCTCTCTTAGAACTGCTTTTGCTGCATCCCATAGATTTTGAGTCGTCGTGTCTCCATTGTCATTTGTTTCTAGGTATTTTTTGATTTCCTCTTTGATTTCTTCAGTGATCACTTCGTTATTAAGCAGTGTATTGTTTTGCCTCCATGTGTTTGTATTTTTTACAGATCTTCTCCTGTAATTGATATCGAGTCTCATAGCGTTGTGGTCGGAAAAGATACTTGATACAATTTCAATTTTGTTAAATTTACCAAGGCTTGATTTGTGACCCAAGATATGATCTATCCTGGAGAATGTTCCATGAGCACTTGAGAAAAATGTGTATTCTGTTGTTTTTGGATGGAATGTCCTATAAATATCAATTAACTCCATCTCGTTTAACGTATCATTTAAAGCTTGTGTTTCCTTATTTATTTTCATTTTGGATGATCTGTCCATTGGTGAAAGTGGGGTGTTAAAGTCCCCTACTATGAATGTGTTACTGTCGATTTCCCCTTTTATGGTTGTCAGTATTTGCCTTATGTATTGAGGTGCACCTATGTTGGGTGCATAAATATTTACAATTGTTATATCTTCCTCTTGGATCGATCCCTTGATCATTATGTAGTGTCCTTCTTTGTCTCTTCTAATAGTCTTTGTTTTAAAGTCTATTTTTTCTGATATGAGAATTGCTACTCCAGCTTTCTTTTGGTTTCCATTTGCATGAAATACCTTTTTCCATCCCCTTACTTTCAGTCTGTATGTGTCTATAGGTCTGAAGTGGGTCTCTTGTAGACAGCAAATATATGGGGCTTGTTTTTGTATCCATTCAGCCAATCTGTGTCTTTTGGTGGGAGCATTTAGTCCATTTACATTTAAGGTAATTATCGATATGTGTGTTCCCATTCCCATTTTCTTAATTGTTTTGGGTTCGTTATTGTAGGTCTTTTCCTTCTTTTGTGTTTCTTGCCTAGAGAAGTTCCTTTAGCAGTTGTTGTAGAGCTGGTTTGGTGATGCTGAACTCTCTCAGCTTTTGCTTGTCTGTAAAGGTTTTAATTTCTCCATCAAATCTGAATGAGATCCTTGCTGGGTAGAGTAATCTTGGTTGCAGGTTTTTCTCCTTCAACACTTTCAATATGTCCTGTCACTCCCTTCTGGCTTGCAGAGTTTCTGATGAAAGATCAGCTGTTAACCTTATGGGGATTCCCTTGTGTGTTATTTGTTGTTTTTCCCTTGCTGCTTTTAATATGTTTTCTTTGTATTTAACTTTTGACAGTTTGATTAATATGTGTCTTGGTGTATTTCTCCTTGGATTTATCCTGTATGGGACTCTCTGTGCTTCCTGGACTTGATTAACTATTTCCTTTCCCATATTAGGGAAGTTTTCAACTATAATCTCTTCAAATAGTTTCTCAGTCCCTTTCTTTTTCTCTTCTTCTTCTGGAACCCCTATAATTCGAATGTTGGTGCGTTTAATGTTGTCCCAGAGGTCTCTGAGACTGTCCTCAGTTCTTTTCATTCTTTTTTCTTTATTCTGCTCTGCAGTAGTTATTTCCACTATTTTATCTTCCAGGTCACTTATCCGTTCTTCTGCCTCAGTTATTCTGCTATTGATCCCATCTAGAGTACTTTTAATTTCATTTATTGTGTTGTTCATTGTTGCTTGTTTCATCTTTAGTTCTTCTAGGTCCTTGTTAACTGATTCTTGCATTTTGTCCATTCTATTGTCCATTCTATCTCCAAGATTTCGGATCAGCCTTACTATCATTATTCTGAATTCTTTTTCAGGTAGACTGCCTATTTCCTCTTCATTTGTTAGGTCTGGTGGGTTTTTATCTTGCTCCTTCATCTGTTGTGTGTTTTTCTGTCTTTTCATTTTGCTTATCTTACTGTGTTTGGGGTCTCCTTTTTTGCAGGCTGAAGGTTCGTAGTTCCTGTTGTTTTTTGTGTCAGTCCCCAGTGGCTAAGGTTGGTTCAGTGGGTTGTGTAGGCTTCCTGGTGGAGGGTACTAGTGCCTGTGTTCTGGTGGATGAGGCTGGATCTTGTCTTTCTGGTGGGCAGGTCCACGTCTGGTGGTGTGTTTTGGGGTGTCTGTAGACTTATTATGATTTTGGGCAGCCTCTCTGCTAATGGGTGGGGTTGTGTTTCTGTCTTGCTAGTTGTTTGGCATAGGATGTCCAGCCCTGTAGCTTGCTGGTCGTTGAGTGAAGCTGGGTGCTGGCGTTGAGATGGAGATCTCTCGGAGATTTTTGCTGCTTGATATTATGTGCAGCTGGGAGGCCTCTTGTGGACCAGTGTCCTGAAGTTGGCTCTCCCACCTCAGAGGCACAGCACTGACTCCTGGCTGCAGCACCAAGAGCCTTTCATCCACAGGGCTCCTTAATTTGGGATGATTCCTTGTCTATTCAGGTATTCCACAGATGCAGGGTATATCAAGTTGATTGTGGAGCTTTAATCCGCTGCTTCTGAGGTTGCTGGGAGAGATTTCCCTTTCTCTTCTTTGTTCTCACAGTTCCCAGGGGCTCAGCTTTGGATTTGGCCCCACCTGTGCGTGTAGGTCACCAGAGGGCGTCTGTTCTTTGCTCAGACAGGACAGGGTTAAAGGAGCCGCTGATTCGGAGGCTCTGGCTCACTCAGGCCGGGGGGTAGGGAGGGTCACGGAGTGTGGGGCGGGCCTGCGGCGGCAGAGGCCGGTGTGACGCTGCAGCCTGAGGCGCGCCGTGCGTTCTCCCGGGGGAGTTGTCCCTGGATCCCGGGACCTTGGCAGTGGCGGGCTGCACAGGCTCCCCGGAAGGGCGTGTGGCTAGTGACCTGTGTTCGCACACAGGCCTCCTGGTGGCGGCAGCAGCGGCCCTAGCGTCTCTTGTCTGTCTCTGGGCTCCGCACTTTTAGCCGCGGCTCGCGCCCGTCCCTGGAGCTCTCCCAAGCAGCGCTCTTAATCCCCTCTCCTCGTGCACCAGGAAACAAAGAGGGACGTAAAAGTCTCTTGCCTCTTCGTCAGGTCCAGACCCCTCCCCGGACTCTCTTCCGGCTAGCGGCGGTGCACCAACGCCCTGCAGGCTGTGTTCACGCCGCCAACCTCAGTCCTCTCCCGGCGCTCCGATAAAAGCCGGAGCCTCAGCTCCCAGTCCCGCCCACCCCGGCGCGCGAGCAGACAAGCCTCTCGGCTGGTGAGTGCCGGTCGGCCCGATCCTCTGCGCTGGAATCTGTCCGCTTTGCCCTCCGCACCCCTGTTGCTGTGCTCTCCTCCGCGGCTCCCAAGCTCCCCCACTCCGCCTCCCGAAGTCTCCACCCGCGAAGGGTCTTCCTAGTGTGTGGACACTTCCTAGTGTGTGGACACTTTTCCTCCTTCACAGCTCTCTCCCGCTGGTGCAGGACCCGTCCCTATCCTTTTGTCTCTGTTTAGTTTTTTCTTTTGCCCTAACCAGGTACGTGGGGGGTTCCTTGCCTTTTGGGAGGTCTGAGGTCTTCTGCCAGCATTCAGTAGGTGCTCCGTAGGAGTTGTTCCACGCGTAGATGTATTTCTGGTGTATCTGTGGGGAGGAAGGTGATCTCCGCGTCTTACTCTTCCGCCATCTTCCTCCTGTCAACAGTATCTTTTTTAATGAGCAGTAAGCATGTTTGCTCTTTTCTCTGGAGGGAGACATTTTTCCAAGGCTGTTTGCTGTACACATACCCTTTAAAATATAGTCTGAAAGAAAGGATAGTCAATGCTTCTGCCTGCAAGGTGTTCAGACATGCCACAGACTCCGGAGAATTGTCTCCTAATAGCTGTGTGCTTAATAACTGTACCTGTACTAGCATTTAAAATGGTATGAAAAAGGTTACTGAGCATACTTTCAAGATGGAAGTTGAGAATTTTAAAAAAGGAAATTTATAAAATTTCTAGAATGTTTATAATTTTCCTCATGTTTCTTAATTTTGTACATGATGTCTTTTTTTTTTTTCCCTAGGAGATGGACAGTAATAGTTAGATAAAAGGATTCAGCAAGGAAGGAGAGAAATAGAAAGACAGTTGAGATCTTCTAGCATCCTACATGAAACAGACAGGGGTAATCAGCCTTCCAGCAGGGCATCCGTTTGCCTATTTCTCCAATGCCTTCATGATGGGCTCACCTCCTTGGGCTCTGCACCACTGGGCAGCCTCTGTTTCATTTCAGGTCCTGCCTCCCACCAGTATTGAGAAAGAGGGCAAATAATTGTACCCAGAAATCTAGCCTCAGGCTACAGCTGCGTGTGGATACTGTCTGGACAGGCAGTTTCCTGGATATTATACAACAATGCATTTAAGAAAGAATTAATCTAGGCAGCAATGACAGTGCTAATTTTAGGCTCTTTAACATTGATCGTAACTCTCACACTCAAGGATTTCTAGAAAGATTAATTTGATCTATAAGATTCAGTCTTAACCCTTTCAGAAGAGCTGAGGCTTCTGTGGATTTCCAAAGCGTTGCACTCCAATATTCAATTCCTGTTGTTTTGTGCCAGTCAATTATCACATTGTTCTGCTTTGCTAAGATTCCAGTTCCTTTTTTTCCATCTCTTTTTTTAAATGGCCTGCTTAAGACATTTTATTATCCATCAGCTTCTAGACCAGAATTAATTTCATTAAGGAAAGTGACAGGATAGGAAGTTGTAGACTTCTTGATTGCTAGTAGTTGGCTCTTAGCAAAGAAAAATTGGTTGGAGAAAACGGAAAACACCTGACGTCACCTATGATTTCTCACTTCTCTATGCAAAATTAACTAATTCTCTGTCTAAATTCTAGAATTTATCACATCCAGAGAAATAATTAATCAATGATGAAAGCAATGCTATATGATAGCAGTTAAGTTTAATCAACGTTGTCTACTTATAATGCTGAGGGGGAAAAACATTACAGAAAGTTTTCTTAAGGCTTTCCTTAGATGACACCTGGAAATTCATCTGGAACTTCTTATTTGGTATGGGATCAAGCAAGAATGTAATATTGAAACTCACCACATTAAAATTTATGATGCCCTTCAGAGAGACAACATTGATTCATTGTTTTTCTGCAGAACCTTTGTTCAAATTTCTTGAATATTTTTCAGAATTAATCAATAATGGCTTTAGACTAGCATATATCCTTGGCAATGGGGTTTGGTAATTCTTTTAGAAGATATAGTTCTTAGGGTTAGACAAACTGGTGACCATTACTGAAGAACCTTTAGTATCTGAGTTAACGTATAACTCAGGTTTATGGGGTAGGATTACATTCATCCTAATAAATGAACATGGACCATGAATCAGAATGGAGCTCAGACTAAGAAGTATAAATGGCTTGGCCATAGGCCATACTTGCTATTAAATAATTATACTGAAAGTATTGGTCTTTGGAGGGTGGGTCTATACAGCATATACTTCATATGCACAGGACATTGTGTCCTGTGAACCTATATTTTTTCCTGTTACTGGGGTGGGTTTAGCACAATGAACAGGAGCTTAAGCTTTGGAGTCAGAGAGACAGAGACAGAGACAGAGAGAGAAGCAGAGAGAGAGAGAGAGAGAGAGAGAGAGAGAGAGAGAGAAACTCAATGGTTTATTTGGTTTATTCACTTGCTAGCCAATAATTTAACACGTTGTCTCTTAAGATTAAGAAGGAGAATATAAGAGCACCTATCTTCTAGAACTTATGAAGGATAAAGTAAAATAATACATGTAAGGTGGTTAGCATAGTGTCTGGCACACAGTGTCTGGTACTAGCATTCATTAAATGCTAGCTCTTATAGTTACCACCATGGGATTTATACCCAGCAGTCCTAAAACAAATTAGTAGTGTCAACCACTAAACACACTCAGCAACAGTTTAAGACTGGGAAACCCAGAGTGAAGAGATTGGTCTTGCTGATGAATCTACCAGGGAAATGCTAAACGCTGTAGTTCAGAATAGTTGACCTACTAAATTAGAAAATTTCTGATACACATGAAATTAGAGGGAGATTATAAAAACAAAATCAACTTAACAAAATTCAACAATCCATTAATTTTTTCATTTAATAGATAGTTTCTGAAGACCTAGTGCCTACATGAAAGATATATATGCTTCATCCTTGCCCTCCACTCCAGGTATTGTTAAGGGCAAAAGGACAGAATTAATATTTTTTTATTTAAAATCAATGACAATTTATCTATGTAAACTTCAAGCTACTTTTACATTTTTTTTTCCCATAAGTACAGTAAATAGAGTTCTTGGCAAACAGAAATAGTTTTCAAAATTTCAAATGTTAGATTTCACTTCCCTCAGTTCTTTTTCTAGCAAGTCTATTTAACCTCCAAGAGTGTGACCTATTTAGTTTTCTATTTGCTTCTAGGCTAAATATTCTGACAGCTTGGTCTCAAGGATAACCTCCACCAAAGACAATGCCAGTCTTTCAGTCTTTCTTGTCAGAAAGATATGAATTTATCAGAAATTTTAACTTTTCCTAATCTAGGACAGAAAATAAAATGCCAAGTTCTTTTTCCCAATAAAGTTCACTTTATGTTTAGTTGCCCAGAAAACCTTCTCCCAGGCAACACCCACCAAAATCTGCACTCACACTTTCAGGCAATGACTCCAGAACACCGTATAGCATTTCCTAAGGTAAAGTTTCATGGCTATAAGTAGGCCCCAGGGCACTCATGACTGTCACAGGGTGACCTCAAGTTGCCAGGGCTCTGTTGGTCACAACAAACTGCAGGTAGCTCATGGAATATTCTGTCCATACCACAAGCCAGCACTAGGCAATCTGGGTGGAACAGTCAGAGATGGGGCAGGGATGACAAAGCAGGGCTTTTCTACCTTCTGCCTATCTTGGCACACCTAGAATTTAGGGAAATGGGTGAGATTGTTAAATACCCTGAGGTGACTGGCTTTCCCTAGTGTTCACAAGATCTAAACAGTCCATATTTTCTCATATCTGTGACCCTTCAGAAGTTCTGACTATGAAGAAGGTCCACTAAAGGGCTCACCTGCCACATCCTGAGCTAAGGCTCCTTCTGCCCCATATTGAACCTCTTCTACTGTAGCCCTAGAGATGTCATCCTGCCTTCAAGTGTCCCAGAAATCTCCCTTCCCTTGGAAGCCCCCACCCCAGTTTATTTTTTGTCAGTATGCAAGTATGTGTGCATGCGTGTCTGTCTACCTCTCTGTGTGTGAGTGTGTATGTGTGTGTGTTGGAGGATGAAGAGCTGGATTTGGATCTATGTCTCCCTGACTTAGGACCTGTTCTGAAAAATGAGTCATGGAGCAATCAGTGTAAAAGCAAGGGTAAGAGCCAAGAAAAGTTGGGCCAAACATAACTCTAGAGAAGTGAGGTGTTGGCATGGATTGGCGCAATCAGAAGAGGCTCCATGAAGGATCTGGGACTTGCTCTAGTCCTGAAACAATGACTAGAACTTGGATAAGTGGAAGATCACTGGGTTAGATATCAGTGTGTGCTTTAGTTCTGTGTCTTCTACTTGACTAGCCATGTGACTTTGGATAAATTTCTTCACTTTGTTTAATTTTCTTCCTTTACAAATGAAGATGCTTGCTCCAGGATCTAAGGTCACTTTTAGTTCCTAACATATATACTTGATAATCATAAAAGTATTTGACAAGCAGTTAAATGCTATATCAATGTAATGGCAAGCAAAAAGATGTATTTTTGTGTTGTCTCACATCAGAGTTTGCTATGGAGAAAATGCTTGTTAAAATGTGAATTTATTTGATGATAACCTATTCAATTATTTGTTCAATTCAATAAGCACTTATTGAGTACTTGCTGTGTGCTAGGATCTGTGCTAGGGGCTGGAATCATGATGCTAGGTGCTACAGAGATGAACCAGACATAGTCTATAAAAGAGGTCAGTGTTTAGGAAAGTGAAATATCACTATAAGTTCAATAACATAATTATTTTCAGAATATAGAGGAGGACATGATCTAAGTATTGGATAGAGAAGGCCAGGGAAGCCTGCTCAGAGGTTGTGCTTCTGATCTGAGGTTTGAAGAATTACAAGGAACTCCTAAAATAAATAAGAGAGCATAAGAACATTCTAGGCAAAGGAGAAGGTATAGAAACAGACATAAGGTAATGAATCTTCTTGTGAGTGTGGAGAGTGAAACGTGAAGTGGGAAAGTAGGGAGGGCTGCTGGGGTGGGAAGTAGGGAAGGACTGTAAAAGATGAAGCCCAGGGAGGTGATTAGGTATAAAATATTGATGGTTTTTGCATAAGGATGTATAGTAAAAATGCTAATCTAGGAGGCATTATGAGTCTAAGATCAGTAAACTATTACAGTGAATGATTAAGTTTCCTAAGGCTGCCATAATGAAATATCACAGACTGGGTGACTTAAAAAAGAAAAATGTATTTCCTTACAGGTCTGGAGACTAGAAGTCCAATATCAAGGTTTCACAGGGTTAATTTCTTCTGATGCCTCTTTCCTTGGTTGTAGATGACCTTCTTTGTTACGAGTCCAAGCTTGTACTGCTCACCACACGAAAGGCCAATACAGTTGTTGGGGCAAGGAGTAGTGACTTTATTTGGAAGACCAGCAGACCCCAAAGATGGTGAACTAGTGTCCCAAATAACCAGCTTACCTGAGTTAATATTCAGCCTTCTTTTATACTGAAAGGGGTATATGGCTAGTTGTTGCAAACTTCTTGATGCTGGAATCCTTTGTTCTTGCAGCTGTCCACATAGGTCAGGTCACAATGTTCCTGTAAACCTCCAACAAGACAAATATTATTCTCTGTTCTGCAACTTTTTATCTCTATGTGAATGGAAAAGTGTTACACCTTTAAAGGTCAGAGCCTTGAGAATGGGCTATCCTGTATATTTCAGGCTATAGGCAACATTCTTTTACAAAAGGTTTAGAACCAATATGACTAAGCACAGGAAACAGATCACAAATGTTAGAGCTAAAGGAATAGATCCAATATGGAGTCAGGTTTGTTCTTCTCTGTTACATCTTCTCTACTATGTCTTCACGTGGTCTGTATCCTAATCTCCTCTTCTTATAAGGACACCAGTCAGACTTGATTGGGGCCTACTGATATGACCTCATTTTACCTTAATTACATCTTGAAAGACTAGGTCTCTGAATACAGTCACATTCTAAGGTACTGAGGGTTAGGGCTTCAACATATGAATTTGAGAGGGACACAGTTCTACATGAAAGAGGAAAAGTCATTCACTCAGATTGACTGGAACCTGAATTTTTGTGACCAGCACCCACAGTCAGGAGGCTTGTAAACTGTCTTGTCTGGTAAGAGGAGTGTGCCTTTTACCTTCTTTCAAAGATTCCTTCACATAACCTCTGTTGAAAAACCTTCCCTGATTAAGTGAAAGCAAAGTGGCTATTTCCCCAAAATTCTAATTTCTGGACCCAAAGCACAAACGTTATAGCCAGCATGGGATTTAAAGAATATCCAAATCTCCCTGTCTTTTGAGGCTCAACTCAAATACTGCTTCTTTTGTAAGCCTACCCAGATCTCACCTAGATGGAGGACCATTTTCCTGTCTCTGAACTCCTATGACACTTCATCTGTGCCTCTCACGGAGTTTATCTTATTTAGGTTTCTGTGCCTCGCAGCTCTGAAATAAGCTCAAAAACACCCCCACCTAATTTCTTTCACTCCCTTGAGGCCAGAGTTTTAAATTTTTGCCTCCCATTACCTGGCACGTGGTGTGCATCAGTATGTGGTAAAATAATGAATGTGGTTTATTGCTAAGTTCTTTACAGAACTTTGGGATCTTGTTGACCTAAGATTCTCTTTCAAACCTCATTACTATGTTTCTTCTTGTGTTAAGTCCAGATAACTCTGGTCCTTCCTGAAATCCCAAAGGAGAAACTACAGTACTAGATACTAAGTATGGAGCCACAGACCTTAAAACAAGATTACCCAATGATAAAATAAATGATAAAAGAGGCATTCAAAGTTTCCTACACTTTGAGGAAATATTTCAAACAGGAGGAAGGCAGACAGAGAGCACAATGTGACAGGACTTTCACCAAATCCCAAGTTTTCTACAGATATCACAGTGAATTCTGTTCTTTGACAAAACAAAAAACAAACCTAAAAGAAACACAAAACACTGCACCCTTGCTGTGTCTTCTGAGTCACGGTGATTTTCAATCTGTGAGTGGAGGACTCCTGTTGGGGATGGAGTGTGGGAAAGAAAATTCTTGCAAAGGCCTCCATGATCAAAATGCTTTCCAAGAAATTGTTGGCAACACCTCAGACTGAACAGAAGAGAGATGCTTTATATGTATATATATTGTCATTTTCAATGGTCAGATAAATATACTGTTATAATTAATAGAATTAAAATTCCTCTAAATACTTTTATGGAATTACTATTATTCTCAACTGCCTGATATTGACAGTGAGTGTTCTGGAGAGTTCTTGAAAGTATTGGAAGCTAAAAAGGGGATCCTCTTAAATGAAAAGTTTGAGAGTCAAATACTCTTGATATAAATGCTTGTCTTTCCAAAATGCAAAAATCAAAATTTCTGCTCCAAGAAGTGAAGTTAGCAGCTACTGAGATCTTTAAGGTTTTGTTTCCATCTTTTTGGTTCAGTTTGATGACACTTTGTTTTCAGTGTAATTCCCTAGGACAGCTCGAGGGTAGGGCTGGGAGCCAGCGGTTTGTTTATCTTTCAGCCAGCAGGGAGAAACTCCGGGATTCCTCTACAGGACACATGAGGACTAGTGCAGAGTGCAGACAAAACAGGATATTACTTTCTGATTTAGTTACATGCGAGAATTTCCCAAAGGGCTCTCGTGTTGCTTCTCCTAAATAATCTGCATGGCAAAGTGGCCCCAGACCTGCCCTGTGACCCCTTTGCATATTAGTGTGAATGAGTGTTGCCAAAGAAAAAGTGATTCACAAAGAAGGATTTAACAGAAAATAGAGAAAATGCTAGAAGGAGCAGTGATGAAAGCATATATTTATGAAAGGTATTTTAAGCATGGTTTTGAGTGGAGAGATGTATGTTCATAGACATTTACAAAGACTCAAACATCTGTTCTGACGGGGGAGGAGTATGATCAACTCAAGAGAGAGAGAGATGAATCACACTGGGTTTCAAATGCACTGTCAGTATGTTTGGCACCAGCTTCACTTTCCTTATCATTTTGGGCTTGGACTAATATACATGGAACTTAGAATTCCCTGAACATATTCTATAGGAGAGTTGGGTGAGGGGTGGTGGGGACAAGACTAGGCTAATTTACACCAGCATTCTTTCCCAAAGGTCCAGACAGAGTAGTGGCTCCATCCCTCTGCCCCTTCTCCTTTTCAGGATCCTTGATCCATTACCTCTATCTAAGCCTGCCCTCAGGAAGGGCCATAGAGGAGCTGGTTAAAATTTGGATGCCTTCTCACTGGTTGTAACATAGAGTTCAGGTTCCCTCTAGTCCCAGACTAAGTTTGTAGCCCCTTCTCTTATCCTATGCTGTTTTCCTTTGTTCACTGAACCTGCTAGGCTTGTTCACAATCCTTTGAATATTCAATTTTGTCTGAAATACCTTTCTCTAGCTGACAATTTTCTTATTTTGGAAGGGAAACCTTCCTGCAAAGCCATTCCTGATTCCTCAATCAGGCAAAATGCTTGGCATATAGTAAGCACTCAGTAGATGATAGCTGATATTATTGTTAGGTAATTAGTCTTTCCCACCTCTGGATTCCCATAGTTCTTTGTCTATGTCTGTTAGAGCTCCTGGGTTCCATTGTCATTGTTTGTGTATCTCACTAGTCTGTTTTGTACATCTGGTGTCCAGCACAGTACCTGGCACAAGATTTGTTAAATGAATCAGGTTCCAACTCAGGTCCCTGGAAGAGTCATTGAGTGTCACATTAAGAAGATGAGTTATAACTACAGGGAAGGGTAGAGGCTAGGGAGAGAGCTTCTAGCCTAGAGGGCCTGCATCTACTCCACCCTGGGCAATTGCTGCTATGCAGAAATATTCAGATTAAAAAAAAGGAAAAGAAACTGTAAACCCGAATTTTGATGTGTACTCTATGAATTTTTAAATCTTGGCAACTAATATGATTTTTCAAAACCACTGTGTGGGCCAAGTGAAACGAGGGCTGCAGGTTTCCATGGTTTAGAGACTGGAGGAGGCAAATGAGTGTTGACTGGTCTCCAGATGATGCTCCATTTCCCCCAGAGCAGGATGGCCCCTGCAGGTCTTTGTGCCAACATCAGAAATAAGAGTGCTTCCCTTTCCACTCCCCAGAGCACACCACAATCTTCCGTTTCCAGGGTCTTTCTGGGTTTTCACACTACTGACAAGCTGCCTACCACAGAACTTCCTGTCTATGTTAATGATTGGGTATCAATGCAGTTCAAAATCTGGCTTGGAATCCTTGAATGGGCATGTCTGTCTGAGTCTGGATAGCACCACCTCTGAGTAGGAAGTGAAGACAGGGGGACCCTGATTAGAAAGGAAGGGTCGACCCCATCTTCAGATGGGGAAAGAGGACATGGTTGGTAATCAGGGGACTTAGATTTCAGTTCTGATAGTTCTTAGAATTGTCTGAGTGGTTGTAAGCCCTTTATTTGTGTTTTTCATAGTTATTCTTCAAACAACCTTGCAAGGCAGATATTTTTATTTTTATTCCATTGGTAAGGATACAGAGCTTAGAGAGAAAATTCACCCAATATCTCACAAGTACAAGGCTGAGAACTGAACTTTGTCTATATGCCTTCAAATTCTTTGATCTTGTTTACTTTTTAATGATGTCCCCAACAGCACAAGTGGGGCTTAGCCTGGGAGGAGAGATGGAGAAATGTGTCTCCCTCACTTTTTTCTTCTATTTGCAAGGGTCAGGTAACTCTGCAGGGAGGGGGCAGTTCCTCTGCCCCTGATTACCTGATTTCATAGTCCCAACAGCTCTATCAGGAGAGAAAGAGAGGGACAGGTTTCTGATAATAAATAGGCTCAAGTTTTATGAAAACCACAGTTAATGATATAGAAAGGTTGCCATGAAGAGAATGTTCAAGAAAGCACCTCGCTTATGAGAAAGCTTGTCAACTCCAGGAGTGTCTATGGACAGAAGGCCAGGAAGGGAGAGGCTAGGAAACATTTCTCTCTGTAGGAATTTTAAACAGAATAGTTTCCCCTTGGCAAGGCTCAGGTGTGGTTGTTTCTAGAGTCGGAGGATAGATTTGATTATCTCAAAATCCTTAGAGATCACCTAATTTAGCCATAATTTAAAAAACCACATTTGAAAAATGAGGACCAGAGAAGTAAAGGGACCACACAAATTTGCAAGCAGGTTGATTGCAGAGCTGAGCCCTGCAGCCTCATCTTAGAAACTTGCTTTCTGCCATAATGCCCTCTCCCTATAAATCTTCTGAACAGATACAAATGACCAGTGATTGCAACAGACTTCTTCTTGCTGCAGCCAAGCAAACATGAGATGTGTGATGACCACAAATGGTCGGCCCGGCTGGGGAGCATGCCTAATAAGAAGACTCACCCAAAATAAACAAAATACTACAGGATTTGGGATTCCTGAATGTCACCGCAAGGCAAATTCCAACTTCTTGTAACTTTATGAGATGTCATAATTAAAAATAAATATGCAAGCCCGGGAACCCACCCCTAGGTAAAGATTTCACAGTCTCTCGTGCTGTGACAGGCCATTAGTTAGGGTAATTAGGCTATGTGTGCATCTCTCCTTGCATTGCCTTCTCACTGCGGGCAGGGTGCTGGTTGGAAGTGGCACTGGGGACTCTAAGCTCTGAGACGTGCTCATACTGGGAGGGGAGGATGGGACTCCCCCTGGCACTAATGAGAGAGGGTCCCTGGACCATCTCCAAGTGCTTCAGGCTGCAGTCAGCAAGGCTCATTAGTTAGCCCTGACAGGTGATGAGTTATCCTTCCAACTTGAATGAGGCTCATTATTCACAACGAGGTGCCACAGTGCCAGTTGGCATGGCTGAAAATAAATATATCCGAGTGTTGTCAGCAATGTCATCTCAACTCCTACTCTGAAAAATTTCAGATGCGTCCCACCTCCCTGTTGTTGGTGTGCACTGTGTAGCATAAAGTAGAAGGCTTGGCTCAGCTGTTTGAGAAAAGAAGTAGAGGTGGTGTTGTCCTCATTCTGTGGACCGAGAGATCTGGAAACATTGTATAAAGGAAAGCACTCAGCAGAGTGCCCGCCCAGCCCAGCCATGCAGAGGAGAGCCGCAGTTTACTCTGAAACAATAACCTCAGGTCTCTGAAGCTTAGATGGGCTTGGGTTTGAACTGGGGTTCTGTCACTGTATAGATTTGGACAACTTACTCGAACTTCACTTTCCTCATCTGCAAATGAGCAGAGTAGTAATATCTTACTATCCACCTTGAAGGACTGTTGAGAACATCAAAGACCATGAGGTGCCCAGTACAGTGTCTGTACATCACAGAGCATCAAATACCCATGATTGCTCATCTAAATACTACTCAGATATAATCAGAATTCCCTTTCATAATCTAGGTAACACTGTTTGCCTGATCCTTCCTTCTGCCCCACCTTGAATGTTTCCTCAAGTTAAGTCTATGTACCTCTGCTTGTATGAAAAAGAAGAATACATATAGATAATACCTGCTGAGTACTTAGTACGTACCACATTCTATTCTAACACTTTATAATGCAAACTTGTCTGATCTTGACAACCACCCTATGGGGTTTTACAGATGACACAGCTGAGGCACAGAGGAGGGTAATGATCTCCCCGATCATGTCACGTGTCCAGTGAGTAGCTGTGCTAGTATTTATACCCAGGCAGCTCTCCCCAGGAGCTATACCCCACTATGCCTCTACCTCTTACAAGACCCAGATACCTTTCCTTTTCTCTCCCTCAATTCACTGCAGGGGATTTCATGGACAGGTATCTTGTAACCATAAATGTAACCTTTTGAATAGACCTTATGAAATAGTTGACGGACTTCTGTGCTTTTAGATTTGTATGCTGGCTCCATTTTGTGGATGGGACAACTAAAGACCAGAGAGAAAGGCTCCTGGACCTTGGTTTAGCCCCAGTTGCTCAATCTCAGTGCTGTTTCTGTGATGCTGAGCACTTGAAACTCCCTTTCCCAAGCAGTTTAGTCCATTTTTTCCAGCTTATGTGTCTTGGGCTTGAATCAGCTCCCTGAATATCTGTGTGATCAAACTACTCCTTAATTTATTTTTACTTGGAGGTGTTTTAAAAATGATTCTGGGGCTTCCCTGGTGGCGCAGTGGTTCAGAGTCCGCCTGCCGATGCAGCGCACGTGGGTTCGTGCCCCGCTCCGGGAAGATCCCACATGCCGCGGAGCGGCTGGGCCCGTGAGCCATGGCCGCTGGGCCTGCGCGTCCGGAGCCTGTGCTCCGCAGCGGGAGAGGCCACAGCAGCGAGAAGCCCGCGTACCGCAAAAAAAAAAAAAAAAAAAAAAAAAAAAAAAAAAAAAATGATTCTGCTTCCAGGCAGCTAAAACTGAAAAACAAAGTGTCTCACATATAGTCATATAATTAATTCCCTTCTTCTAATTGGAATTAAATTAGATATAAAAAATAGGCTTTTTACTAATAAAACACAAGTAGTGCAATCATGATAAAGTAGTTAGAACTGCTGTCGTTTCAGCTAACGATCCCTGCTTGTTACTCTCCTGAACTGGGGTGTGACAACGAATAAAGGATCTGTTACCAAATACAAGTTCATGTGCCCAACCCACAGTGAGGCCAAACAGTGCCAAAACATTGGCGTTTGGAGTAGAGAAAGGTTTATTGCAGGGTCATTCAAGGAGAATGGGTGGCTCACACTCAGAAAAAACCCTGAACTCCTTGAAGGTTTTCAGTGAAGCATTTTCAACGGTCAGGTGAGGGAGGGGCATCCCAGGATATGTGATCAGCTCATGCACAATTGTCTGGTTGATGGTGATCGATCCTTAGGTGCCAGAAGATCTGGGAGCTATGTGCTCATGATCATCAGGTAGTTAATTTCTTCCATTTGGTGGTGGTTTTTAGCATCTGAAAAACTCAGGAAATATGCATAAAATACTATTATCTATGTACTTCAGAGAGGAGCTACAGCAGAGGATATGGAGGAGGGGTCTGTCCCGGGAAGGCCCCGTAGGGTCCTGCTTGTTACAGATCCATGCTGAATAGGCTAGTAGTGACAGTCCTGAAGTCTGTCTTATACATTGTGTTGATGGGTCCTCTGAGAAAATTCATTTACTAGAGACACATCTGGGAGCCAAGTAGTCTCATCCCACACTGTTGATACCATCCTGAACTCTCTCGCTCACTCTTTTGAGAGGTCATTTATTTCTTCCAAATTGCTGTAGCTGTCAGGGACACTACCATAAGCAGTCACAAGATTTGGGGGCCACAAAATTCAAGGAAATATTTTAATTTGCTTTGAAAATTAACATGTGATAAATCACAAACTTATTCAAAACCTTTGTCCAATCCAACTCGGAGTACTGTCCATCTGGAGCCTTTTAGTTAGTGTTCCTTCCTTATTAGACCAATATTTTCTGAGACTTATCTCCAACCTTGGAGCTAGAACACCAAACATGACAAACATGTTCCTAGAAAACCATATATCTAAGATATTCTGTAATATACAGTCCCAAATATATATGTAATTAATGTAATTACTTAGTGGGACTTCTTAATTTGAATGATGGTGGTTTCTAGCAGGATTATTCAGCCTCCTTTTTTTTTTTTTTTTTTTGCAGTACGCAGGCCTCTCCCTGTTGTGGCCTCTCCCGTTGAGGAGCACAGGCTCCGGACACGCAGGCTCAGCGGCCATGGCTCATGAGCTCATGGCTCACAGCCACGGATGTGGGATTTTCCTGGACCAGGACACGAACCCGTGTCCGCTGCATTGGCAGGTGGACTCTCAACCACTGCGCCACCAGGGAAGCCCCAGCCTCCTTTTTTTTGAAATGTTGCCTTTTGAAAATCTACTTCATCTCAACTTGCTGGTAAGAAGAAGGTAAAACTGTGGGCCTCACATGCAGACAGTCTAGGGTATGGTGTCCTAGAGAGAAGGCAGGAGTTCAAGTTCCTCTGTGCTGTAAACCAGCTGCATAACCTTAAACAAGAATTCGGTTTTCTGAGTTTCCATATACTACTCTGTAAAAAGAAATTGGGATAATAACACAGACTCAGAGTGGTCACCATGAGTATGAAATGAAACAAAAGAAGAAAGCAGTTTGTAAATTCACAATGCTAACCAATTGTTCAAAATTTGAGGAAAATTTGACTGGATCTTCTCTTGCCTCCAGATGATCTCCCTTCCCTGCTGCCACAGATTCCTGGCATCGCAACACTGATGCCTTGGGGTTAAAGTGGGAATACTGTGCAGATGTACAATGTATGTTTCTAGAAGTGGAGACTCATCAAGGCAAAGATACCCTTCTAGATGTATTTGTCCCATTGCTTAATAACAATGTTGGTCATGTCACAGATTGTTAAAATGCCCTCTTTCTGGCTTCAAAGGCCCAGAACAATAGGCCAACTACCCCAGATCCCAAAACAGTGTTTAGACCACCTATGCAAGACTTTCAAAGAGAGTGGCACAAAACTCATTCGGGTACCCTTAGCCCATCATCATTTAGAGAGATCAAGTTAGAGGATAAGGCAATAGAAGATGTCTGTGTAGAGAGATGGCAGAGAGCTGTGTATTTCACTCCCCTGTCCCTACCCCACCTCTGGGAGTGGAGAAGGGGAGTGATTCTGCTCTGTTTCTTCTTAAGCCATAAAGAGGGTGCCCCAAGGAAAGAACTCAAGTACATTGAAATAGCCCTGTTAGAACTGGGGAGCATAAGGACTGGAGTGAATCTGTGCCTGGATCAGACTGGCAGTTACAACCCAAGGATCCCATTTGGATTGTCTCTGAGGAAGCCTCAAATTGCCCTAAGAGAGGAGTAGCTAGCAAGACATCTGCCATGCCCAGAGTACCATCTCCAGGTTAGGTCTGTGCAGGTGAGAGGTTTCCTGCTCCTTATCTCTCCTCCTCCTGTATCCCTTCCATCCAATCCCCAACTCTACAGGCTCAGAGACAACCTGAGAGGGAGGCAGAGATAGTGGAGAGCAAGACGCAGAAGGAGAAAAAAATCAGCTATCCCCTTCTCCTCTAGTAATTTCCTGGGTGAAGCAGGCTGTAGCCAGAGAAGGGGAAAAGTTTTAAACTGGGTAAGAATATGGAGTTATATGATTATGACTTAGGAATAGATATTTAATTTGTTAAAATCACTCTTCTTGTGGATGACAGTGACTTGAAGACTAATTTCCTGACAATGGTGAGAAAAGCTATGTGATTTTCTTTTCTCTTTATGGAATGTTTTACTTAAAAACATTTTTAATGCTTCTTGTTTAATTGCAGTATCAGGGAAAATGTTCTAAATGATATTGATTCTTTGGTAAACGTTGATACTTACTTTGTGAGGCTTCATTTATGAGTCTGTGTTCCCTTCAAATGACCTATATGAGCAGCCTTGGATGTTTGAATTTGACCTACCCTGGTCCTATTCAAAAGTAGATATTGTGTAATCACAGAATCAGTATTCTAAAGTCTAATATGTTTTGAGCAGAAAAAAACAATTACCAATATGTAGCCTTTTTTTGTAATTGATTCACGTCTTTTTGAAAAATAAAAACATATTCTTTATTTAAAGTACAGGGTCCTCTCTCTATATATCCATCAGGTTAAATATGTTAATTATATTGTTCAAATTTATTCATTCTTACAATTTTCTTGTCTGCTTGCTCTTTCTAAAATAGTGTGTTGTAGATTTATTAATTTCTTTTTGTAATTAGGTTAATTTTTGCTTTACGTATTTTAAGGTTAAGTTGATAGGTACATACACATATATTTGTTACACCATGTTTATTATTGTATAGTGTCCCTCTTAGATTAAATTATGTTTTGTGAATTAAAGTTGTTAATTTTGTTAATTCTATTAAATTCTACTTTAATACTCTACTTTACTTTTTAAATTCTATTTTTCCTGATCACCACACCAAATATTTTTGGTTAGTTTTGTTTGTTTGTTTTTACCAACATGTTGTTTTCAACCTTTCTGTGTAAAATTTTCTTTAGTAGATTCTTTTGTAAACAGTAAAGAACTTTATTTTGATTTTGTATCTAATATAGAAACCTCTGTCTTACAGCAGACTTCAGAACAAGGACAATCATCAAGGGGTTAAGAAGGGCATTACATAATGACAAAAGGGTAAATTTCCAAGGAGACATAATAATCCTTAATGCATATGCACGAATAAAACATCAACGTGCCTCGGTAAAAACTAAGAGAACTGCAAAGATAAATAGACAAATGTATAGTTGGAGACATCAATATCCTTCTGTCAGTAAATGACAGATACAGAAGTCATAAAATCAATAAGGATATAGTTGAAATAAATAGCATCATCAATCAACTGGATCTAGTTGACGTTTATAGATTACTAAATTCAACAACAGCAGAATACACCTCCTTCTTAAATTCACATTCACCAAGACAGACCAAAATTTGAGCCATAAGAATACGCCTTAACAAACTTAAAAGAATAGAAATCACAAAGTATGCTCTCAGACCACAGTGAAATTAAATTAGAAATCAATAACAGAAAGAAAGCTGGCAAAATCCAAAATACTAGAGATTAAACAACACACATCTAAATAATACATGGGTCAAAGAAAGAAGTCTCAGAGAAGTTAAAAAAATATTTTGAATTAAATGAAAATACAACTTTTCAAAATTTGCAGGATGCAGCAAAAACAGTACTTAGAGGGAAATTTATAGTATTGAATATATATGTTAGAAAAGAAGAAAGACCTAAAAGAAATAACCTAAGCTTCCATTTTAGGAAACAAGAAAAAGGAGAAATTAAATGCAAAGTATGCAGAAGAAAAGAAATAATAAAAACAAGAACAGAAACCAATAAAATGGAAAATAAGAACATAATAAAGTCAATAAACCCAAAGCTATTTCTTTGAAAAAGATCAATAAAATTGATAAACTTCTAGCCAGACTAAGAAAAAAGACACAAATCACTAATATCAGAAATGAAATAAGGGCCATTATTATTGATCCCATGGACATTAAAATGATAGTAAAAGGGAAGTTATGAACAACTCTTTGTCCACAAATTTGATAACTTAGATGAAATGCACCAATTACATGAAAGAATTTCTGTTTTAATGGTTATGTTTTTATTCCTCTCTCTTTCTGTTCTCTGTTTATCAAAATTTTTCTTTTTCTTTTCTTTTTTATCTTCTACTGAACTGATCTAATGTTTTTCTTTTAAAACCACCCTCCCCAAATTTGGAGGCTACACATTTCATTTCCAGTGTTCAAATGGTTTACCCTTAAGGAGACTGCCAGAGACTGCTAGTTATTCCTTATTATTAATTTCCTCCTTCTCTTTTAGTAATAAAAAGGCTGATTTTAGTTGAGATGTGGCTGCCTGGAATAAAGACCACACTTTACAGCTTTCCTTGCAGCTACGTGTATCTACAAGTGACCATGCTATTTAGTATCCTGGAGGTCATGATGACCATAACAATAGCAGTTTGGGTGGAGTGATGGAGGTGAAAGCCCAATTTGTGTGAGGTTCAGAGAAATTGAGAGATGAACAATTAGAGTAGAAACAACTCTTTTCAGGAAGGTTTTTTTTTAAAGTAATTTATTGAGGTGAAATTTACATAAAATTAACCATTTTAGAGAGAAAATTCAATAGCACTTCATACATTCACAATATTGTGCAAACATCACCTCTAGCTACTTCTAAAAATACTTCCATCACCTCAAACCCCATACCCATTAAGTGGATTTTCCCTATTCTCCACTCTCCCTGATCCCTGGAGCAAACACCAATCTACTTATATCTCTATGGATTTATCTCTTCTGGATATTTCATATAAATGAAATTGGAAAGTTTGTTTGCTTGTTTGTAAAGAGAACACAGAAATGAGGCAATAGCAGAGAAGGATATGGAACCACATAACTAAAAGTCAAGCCCCTTGCTCTTTGCATTCTCTGAAGTTGAAATCTCTGCACTTCTTATAGTGGTTTGACTCTATCTCTTGTGGCCACTTTAAGTGCCATCTCTGCAGCTTTCTATTTAAACAGTTCCAGCCCTTTCCCAGTGACTACTTCCAAGGGGGTTGGGGTGGGGCTGGTAAAGAGAAGGGGCCTCTGTTCTTTCTGGTTCCTAGCAGCCCTCATTTAGGCTGTAGTTGAGATTATACTTGCAATGTCTTCAAAGGCATTTTAACTGCCCTTATTGTCCAGAAATGGATGAGAACAGACCAGTGGAGAGGTGAAAACTTCAAAGCTTTAACTCACTTCTCCTGTCTCAATGACAAAGTGGGAGAACAATCAGGATGGGCTCAAGGGGAATATTGTGCATCCTTAGCTGGAGGGACTGAGATCTTCCAAGGCCATGCATGGATTTGGTCCTTCACTGAAAAGCAGTGCTTATGTTAATTACAGCCACTATTTATTGGCACATTTTCCAGCCAGTGTTATGCTGAGTGCTCTTCATGCTTATTCTCATATATCCTCACCAACCATTTTGTGAGGTAGGTGCTATTATTGCTAGTATTCCCGTTTTATAGGTGAGCAGCCATTTCACAGCAGGAAAGTAACTAGCTCAAGATAATACAGCTGGAATAGATGGGGATTTAAGGCCTGGTTTAGCCACTACCCGATGTTGCCAGAATTCTAGCTGAACTTAAAAAGCATCTAAGAGATGATGGCAGAGCAGTGGTGCCAGGGGAGCTTGCAAGAGAACTCTGAAAAGTCTTTCTGAGGATGCCACTCATATTCTGTATTCTCCTATTCAAATCAACTTGACTGACTCAATGCTTCCTTATATTTTATGAATTTTACCTTGCAGTTAGAAATTGGTTGGATGTTACCTTTGACACAGAGCCAGTATTTTTTCATTTTTCTCATGTTTGCATTCAGCCATTTGAGGGTTGCATTCTGTCCCTGTTTGCTCCCAAGATCTACTTTGGCTGCCATAACCCATCCATTGCTATTGACTTACTCTTTCCTCACTTGAAATTTCATCAGCCTCATTTCTCACTTCCCACCCTTGGGATGAATGTTCAAGTGCAGCTTTTCACACCCTCATTCACACTTGCTCTCTTGCCTCCTACTTCTGAAGGCTGGTGAGCACAGCTCAGATGTCAGTTATGAGCTCAGGAGACCCTCTCCCGCTTGGGCCCCTCAGCCTGAGGCTGTGCTCTGCAGCCTATGGTGCATCTGGCCACAGGGCTGTACCTTCCTGAGGGACATTTTGAAGGAGGCTGGGCATACAATGGCAATACTTACATTTTATGGGCATTAGAGACAAACTCAGGAATTTCAAGCAGTATTTGTTTAGTCTGTGGTATTGATGGTGAAGGAGGTTTTGTCCTGTTTTGGCAAACTTGGAGGCAGGGAAAAAACAGATGGAAGACTCTCAAACACAAAGAAATGTGTCACAAAGAACAGGAGAAGAACACTAGGAGATGATTTAAAAACTTGTTTCTGTAACATATATGGTTATATGAGATATTATCATTGGAAGAAGCTGGGAGAAGAGTATATGGTACTATTCCTGAAACTTTTTGTGAGTCAAACTATTTCAGTATAGAAGGTAATAATAATTTAAAACATTTTAAAAGCCTGTGTTTACTTTTGTAGCTATATCCATATCCCTATCTATACCAATTTTACTGCAGATCTTACTATTGATCTACAGTGGAGACTGGGAGGAGCCAACATGGTTATGCCACTAAGTACTCTGTGGCTTTGAATTGCTCACATGTCACATTCTCTACGATTAAAATTATATTTTTCAAACAACTCTTTGAGATATAATTTGCATGCCATGCAATTCATTCATTTTAAGTGTACTATTCAATGATATAACCATATTCGCAAGATTTGTATGAATATCACCCCCAAGAGAAATCATGACCCATTAGCATTCACTCCCTTTTCTTCCACACACACCTTCCCGAAGTCCTGAACAACTACCAATCTTTCTGTCCCTATGGATTTGATTATCCTAGATATCTCATATAAATGGAATCATATAATAAGTGATCTTTTGTGAGTGGCTTCTTTCTCTTAGAATACTGTTTTCAAGGTTCAACCATGTTGTACTATGTGTCAGTATTTCATTCCTTTTTATTGCTGAATAATATTCCATTGTGTGGATGTATTTCATTTTTTTTAACATCTTTATTAGAGTATAGTTGCTTTACAATGGTGTGTGAGTTTCTGCTTTATAGCAAAGTGAATCAACTATATATATACATATATCCCCATATCTCTTCCCTCTTGCATCTCCCTCCCTCCTACCCTCCCTATCCCACCCCTCTAGGTGGTCACAAAGCACTGAGCTGATCTCCCTGTGCTATGAGGCTGCTTCCCACTAGCTATCTAGTTCACATTTGGTAGTGTATATATGTCCATGCCACTCTCTCACTTTGTCTCAGCTTACCATTCCCTCTCCCCATGTCCTAAAGTCCATTCTCCAGTAAGTCTGCATCTTTATTTCCATCTTGCCCCTAGGTTCTTCATGACCATTTTTTAAAATATATATACCAGAGATATGTGTTAGCATATGGTATTTGTTTTTCTCCTTCTGACTTACTTCACTCTGTATGACAGACTCTAGGTCCATCCACCTCGTTACAAATAACTCAGTTTCATTTCTTTTTATGGCTGAGTAATATTTCATTGTATATATGTGCCACATCTTCTTTATCCATCATCTGTTGATGGACACTTAGGTTGCTTCCATGTCCTGGCTATTGTATATAGAGCTGCAATGAACACTGTGGTACATGACTCTTTTTGCATTATGGTTTTCTCAGGGTATATGCCCAGTAATGGGATTGCTGGCTCGTATGGTAGTTCTATTTTTAGTTTTTTAAAGAAGCACCACACTGTTATTCATAGTGTCTGTATCAATTTACATTCCCACCAACAGTGCAAGAGGGTTCCCTTTTCTCCAAACCCTCTCCAGCATTTATTGTTTGTAGATATTTTGATGATGGGCATTCTGACCAGTGAGAGATGATATCTCATTGTAGTTTTGATTTGCATTTCTCTAATGATTAATGATGTTGAGCATTCTTTCATGTGTTTGTTGGCAATCTGTATATCTTCTTTGGAGAAATGTCTATTTAGGTCTTCTGCCCATTTTTGGATTGTGTTGTTTGTTTTTTGTTATATTGAGCTGCATGAGCTGCTTGTAAACTTTGGAGATTAATCCTTTGTCAGTTGCTTCATTTGCAAATATTTTTTTCCCATTCTGAGGGTTGTATTTTCATCTTGTTTATGGTTTCCTTCACTGTGCTAAAGCTTTTAAGTTTCATTAGGTCCCATTTGTTTATTTTTGGTTTTATTTCCATTTCTCTAGGAGGTGGGTCAAAAAGGATCTTGCTGTGATTTATGTCATAGAGTGTTCTGCCTATGTTTTCCTCTAAGAGTTTTATACTATCTGGCCTTACATTTAGGTCTTTAATCCATTTGGAGTTTATTTTTGTGTATGGTGTTAGGGAGTGTTCTAATTTCATTCTTTTTCATGTAGCTCTCCAGTTTTCCCAGCACCACTTATTGAAGAGGCTATCTTTCCACCACTGTATATTCTTGCCTCCTTTATCAAAGATAAGGTGACCATATGTGCATGGGTTTATCTCTGGGCTTTCTATCCTGTTCCATTGATCTATATTTCTGTTTATGTGCCACTACCATACTGTCTTCCTTTCTATAGCTTTGTAGTATAGTTTGAAGTCAGGGAGCCTGATTCCTCCAACTCTGTTTTTCTTTCTCAATGTTGCTTTGGCTATTCAGGGTCTTTTGTGTTTCTGTACAAATTGTGAAATTGTTTGTTCGAGTTTTATAAAAAATGCCATTGGTAGTTTGATAGGGATTGCATTGCATCTGTAGATTGCTTTGGGTAGTAGAGTCTTTTTCACAATGTTGATACTTCAAATCCAAGAATATGGTATAGCTCTCCATCTGTTTGTATCATCTTTAATTTCTTTCATCAGTGTCTTATAATTTTCTGCATAGAGGTCTTTTGTCTCCTTAGGTAGGTTTATTCCTAGATATTTTATTCTTTTTGTTCCAATGGTAAATGGGAGTGTTTTATTAATTTCACTTTCAGATTTTTCATCATTAGTGTATAGGAATGCAAGAGATTTCTGTGCATTAATTTTGTATCCTGCTACTTTACCAAATTCATTGATTAGCTCTAGTAGTTTTCTGGTAGCATATTTAGGATTCTCTATCTATAGTATCGTGTCATCTGTAAACAGTGACAACTTTACTTCTCTTTTCCAATTTAGATTGCTTTTACTTCTTTTTCTTCTCCGATTGCTGTGGCTAAAACTTCCAAAACTATGTAGAATAAAAGTAGTGAGAGTGGGCAACCTTGACTTGTTCCTGATCTTAGTGGAAATGGTTTCAGTTTTTCACCACTGAGGACGATGCTGGCTGTAGGTTTGTCATATATGGCCTTTATTATGTTGAGGTAAGTTCCCTCTATGCCTACTTTCTGGAGAGTTTTTATTATAAATTGGTGTTGAATTTTGTTGAAAGCTTTTTCTGCATCTATTTAGATGATCAAATGGTGTTTCTCCTTCAATTTGTTAATATGGTTTATCACATCAATTGATTTGTGTATGTTGAAGAATCCTTGCATTCCTGGGATACACCCCACTTGATCATGGTATATGATCCTTTTAATGTGCTGTTGGATTCTGTTTGCTAGCATTTTGTTGTGGATTTTTGCATCTATGTTCATCAGTGATATTGACCTGTAGTTTTCTTTCTTTGTGACATCTTTGTCTGAATTTGTTATCAGGGTGATTTTGGCCTTGTAGAATGAGTTTGGGAGTGTTCCTCCCTCTGCTATATTTTGGAAGAGTTTGAGAAGGATAGGTGTTAGCTCTTCTCTAAACGTTTGATAGAATTTGCCTGTGAAGCCATCTGGTCCTGGGTTTTTGTTTTTTGGAAGATTTTTAACCACAGTTCAATTTCAGTGCTTGTGATTGGTCTGTTCATATATTCTATTTCTTCCTGGTTCAGTCTCGGAATGTTTTGCATTTCTAAGAATTTGTCCATTTCTTCCAGGTTGTCCATTTTATTGGCATATAGTTGCTTGCAGTAATCTCTCATGGTCCTTTGTATTTCTGCAGTGCCAGTTGTTACTTCTCCTTTTTCATTTCTAATTCTATTGATTTGAGTCTTCTTTTTTTTTCTTGATGAGTCTGGCTAATGGTTTATCTGTTTTGTCTATCTTCTCAAAGAACAAGATTTTAGTTTTATTGATTTTTGCTATCATTTCCTTCATTTCTTTTTCATTTATTTCTGATCTGATCTGTATGATTTCCTTCCTTCTGCTAACTTTGGGGGCTTTTGTTCTTCTTCCTGTAATTTGGATGTATCTCATTTTATTTATCCATTCCTTAGCTGATAGGCATTTGGATTGTTTCCACTTTTTGGCTCTTATGATAAATGCTTCTATGAATATTCTTGCACATGTTTTTGTGTGGCATATGTTCTCATTTCTCTTGGGTAAATAGTTAAGAGTAGAATTATTGGATCATATGGTAACTCTATGTTTAACATTTTGAGGAGCTGCCAAACTGTTTTCTAAAGTGGCTGCACCATTTGATATTTCCACCAGCAGTATATGAGAGTACCAATTCTTCCTCACTGATATTTGTTATTATTTGCCTCTTTGATTATAGCCATCCTAGTGGGTTTGAAATGGTATTTCACTCTGGCTATTATTTGAATTTCCCATTATCACTAATGACACTGAGCATATTTTCATGTGCTTATTGGCCATTTGGCTCTCTTCATTGGAATAAGTCTGGTCAGACCTTTTGTCCATTTTTAAATTGGGTTAGTTATCTTTTTATCATTGAGTTGCAAGACTCCTTGGTATGTTCTAGATAGAAGTCCTTTATCAGATATATCATTTACAACTATTTTCTCTCATTCTGTGGGTTGTCTTTTCACTCTCTTGGTGGTATCATTTGCAGACACATCTCCTGAAGTCTCAGTATCTTCATGGGTATATATCAAAAAATGTGAATTAAGATTTTTTAAAGGTATTATGGGTAGAAGCTGAAACATTTCAGTTGAGACTTGCCAGAAGTTGTCTGTCTTGCTGAAGATTAGACCCAATTCTTCCTAGAGAAGCCTATTCCTTTCGTCTGGCAAGATCAATTAAATAGGCCCTTGAGCTGCACAGGTATAAACCAAATCCTGACTCACTGCACTGACTTGACAGTTTTCTTAATGCTGAGGCTTTAAACAGAGAAGCTGGGTTCTTTTAGTTAATGTAAGCTCCTGTGTTTTAGTCAAAGCAATGCCTTTGCAGATTTGCTATTGTTTATTTGGTAGTGGGGTGGGTGGGGAAAAATGTCTCCTGGCACTGTTTGCACTGTGCCTGTACTGTGACTCTTTCTGACAGAGATGGATGGTGTTTGTGTATTTGTCTTAGAGTTAAGCATGAGAGATGCACACAGAGAAAAAAAGTCATAGAGGCTGTTTTCACAGGAGGCCTTCTGCTCTTCTGGGCTCACCCAGTGTGGCTTTGGGATCCAGGTGCCAGTGCAGCACTGAATTGGACAGAAAAAGATTCTCTCCTCTCTGTAGCCTGGGAAATGGTGGCATTGAAGGCACTGAGGTAGCATCCTTGGAACGTACATTGGTGTTTCCACAAAGGCACATTCAATATTAGCCATAGTAACATTTCTTCACCAGCTTTGAGATCAGCAGCCCAAGAGGAGATAGAGAGGTGAGAAAGGGAGAGAGCAGAGCAGACAGCACGTGTTGACTGAAGATACAAAGTTGTGATGCATCCCAGGAACAACTGGGCTTTCCTTGGAGGGGGAGGAGTTTGAAGTTTAACAGTCAGCTGAGCCATTGTAACTTGTGTCTTATGTACTCATGTGACTGCAGTCATACCCTCAGGTCACCTTTAAAACAAGAGAGTTGGGTCAGGAGTCACTGACTGACAGCTGGGGCCAAATGTGGTCACTCTGTGGACGTGGTTTGATCAACACAACTTTTAATTAGATTTGAATTTAAATGCTATAAGGCACATTCATTTTCTCTTTATTTTGCCACAGACCCTACCACTCCCTATTGTTTCATACCACCTGATTCACATATTCATGTTACCTATTTAACCCCTGGGGAAATTTGAGTTACTGAGCCCTTCATTATAGTCTCTCAAGTGACTTTCTATTTCTGACATTCTGTGATTCAGAATGATCTTGGTAAGAGAGCTTTGAGTATCCCTTCCCAGCTTGTGGACATACAAACTCAACCAGCAGTCCCCTGTGTTAGGGTGGGGATACTTACGGTGGCTGATGGTAAACTTTGATCATGGGAGGTAATTGCTGCTTTACCACTTTTTCCTGCCATTTTAATGATGAACTAATGGACCAAGAAATGAGATACGGCCCAGAGAAAGCCAGTATACATAAATCCTTTAGAAGACTGGTATACCAAGCAAGGATCAGTCCACTCCCTAACATCCAAACCTACCTCTAGGACAGGTTCCAGAACCAGTTTTTAATTTACACCATAGTTTTGAATCCATGTCAGTTTCTCTGTTTCAGAATTTTCTCTTTGCCAGCCTCTCATCTCTAACAAATGTGTCCTTGGTGATTGATTGCATTTTCAAATATCAGTGAGTAGGTGGCAAAGACATCTTTGCGTCAGAGATGCTTTCTAAGTCTCTTGGAATTTCACCACACAGGAACTGTTTATTCTGTTTATCCAAAGGCCAACACTGAGAATTAAGAGGACATCACTTAATGAGAAAATAACTTCTTCTTGCAATGTTATGTCTACCCCTCTAATGACAGTATTATCAAATTATGGGTGGAATTCTATACATTTTGAACTCATTTTCATGCAATCATCTCTTATGATTCGAACCCCTAAGAGATTATACAGCAAACAGTATCATTCTGATTTTACAGAAGGAAGCTGAAGCACAGAAAAATTAAGAGCCTACTCAAAGACACTAATTGAGTGGTTGAAATATAAAACATCATGAGTTCTCACACATAATACACTCAAATAAATTTTTTTTGGAAAACTGAATTTACCTTAAACTCTTACTCATAAACAATATTTATATAAGACTCTTAATTCCTAGTTTTGTGCTTTTCCCCCTTCTATTTGTCCTCTTGATTTGGATGTCTGCAGACTGGGGCAGCAATTATGATAAGGAGAAAGCTGAACTAAGATACCCAAGCACAGTTCCTGTGCCATCTTATGATAAATTACTGAAGGGATGTCCTCAGAGGAGAGGTTAAGTGTGGTGGTGTTGAGAACTGCTGGCACATAAAAAGTGTAATAAAATCAGTGTAGCACAGAAGGAGAAGACGGTTTACTGTGAACTTGATCTAATAGAATCAAATCAAATAATATCCAAAGTTACACAAGCAGGATATAAGAACTGCAATCTTTGATCAAGATATTCCTGTGCAGATAAAACCTAGCCAAAGGTGCTGGTCATGGTTTGCATTAGGAATGCTACACTCCTAGGACAGAAGGGATTTACAGAGTGCATCAGCTGAAAGTGTGTGAAGTTAAAAGCCAAGAGTAAGAAAACAATTAGAAACAGACATCTTCTGCTTTACACAGCTTGACCAAAGAAAAGTGAAGATGGTTTACATAAGCAACAGGGCTCCCCGAAAGAAAGAAATGTAGCTTTTGAGAAAATCTTCAGGGGAAATTATTTTTCCTAGGAAAGAGAGAATGCAGTATTTGTATGAACATGGTAGGTAAGCACCTTGGAAGAATCCCAGAACCCCGAAGGAGCTGCACACCACAGAGGGGTTTGTCTCTCCTGAGAGAATGGGCATGAGGAAGTTGGTTTGTATCTTGAGCTTGTGGTGCTGTTGTGAAGCTCAGTTGTTAACTTTAAATAAGCCTCTAACCAACATTGAGAACTTTGATTCTGTGGCAATATTGACTGTTTACAATCATGAGACAGTGAATTCTAAGAAATTGTGCAATAATAGTCACTACGAACTATAATTAAGGGATAAAGCTCTTATTCAAAAGAAACAAATGGCTGGAAGAACAAACAGGATTCTCATTAGTGACTTTTCTAATTTATTTTCTTCTGCAGCAGCTCATCAGTTGAGAATCACTGTGTTAGGCAAAATGCATCTGAAAGGTGTTATCAGGGCATGTCCTTTTATGGACTCATGTTCTGATTCTTGGTCATTCATTCATATCTAGGTTTTCTCCTGCACTTTTTTTTTTTTTTTTGCGGTACCCAGGTCTCTCACTCTTGTGGCCTCTCCCACTGTGGAGCACAGGCTCCGGATGTGCAGGCTCAGCGGCCATGGCTCACGGGCCCAGCCGCTTCGCGGCATGTGGGATCTTCCCGGACTGGGGCATGAACCCGTGTCCCCTGCATCGGCAGGCGGACTCTCAACCACTGCGCCACCAGGGAAGCCCTCTCCTGCACTTTTTAGTGGACTTTTTGTATTTCATTTAGACATGGTGCAAGGACTGGCAGGACAGGCCTGCTAAAGGTCTGTTTATGTGAGAAGCAGAACTCGCTCTAAGGAAAAAGAGAACTGAGCAGCAAGTGTTTAGCTAAAGGTGGTGCTGGGCAAGTACAGAAATGGAAGAGAAGTTCTTAATTCAAATGTTTACCACTCAATTGTCCAATGACCCAACAACTATGGATTCACATCTTAGTCCTAGGTTTAGGGAGCTGCAATAAAAAATCAATAACAACCAAAAAAACTGGTTTTCTAGAATCTCCATGGGCTATTGAGAGCCCAAGGTGTCAGCAAAACAGTGCCAGCAGAAACAGAGGATAGCACCCTTGTTGCTGACGTAAGTGTCCCTGAAGTAGTGGGAGTGTGTTGTGGGGAGGAGACAGTAAGCAGATACAGTGGGGATGTTGATGAGAATCAGCTCTCTCCTGGCATCAGCAACAGTCAGAGATGGAGCACCCGGGCCTTGGGCACAGAGACCAGCCCTGCCCAGTTTGTGGCTGAGGCAGAGGCCCTGACAGTGATGGCATAAACCATCAGCATAGCTGCTCCTTTATCATTGGCAGCAATGCAAATCATCATTACTATGGTCCAGGGCAGAGGGAAAAGTGGGGAAGGGCAGAGACAGGCATGAGCTAGCCAAAGCTTGTGCTTTCCCAGAGCTGTATGGGAAGAATTTCAAGGGACTTGGCCTTCTTGAAGGTTGACAGTGAGCATATCCTAAGAAACTCTGTTTTGTCACTGTAATCTCACTGTAGTCACAGGTAGGTGAGGGCTGAGGGAACTCAGATGATACAACAGAGAAAGAGAGAATGAAGAATGGGTGCTTCCCCTTGGCTGAATCTTGCCCCTAAAATGGTTTGATTTTGTTTGGAAGTATTTGTTTTTCAAATCATTTGGCAAGGAGAAGGGATCTCTCTTGGATTCAGGTGGTGAGCAATTCCTTCCTTCTGCTCACTGCAGGGAAGAGACTTTGAAGCGAGAGGAAAAAATGTCTGGAAGACAAGGAGTATGCTGTAATTCCAAACTTTGGTAGCACAGAAGGGAAGAGTCAGCTTTGAGAGTGGAAAAAGAAAAGCAGACCACTTAGCACATTAGCTTTATGTTCACAGAAATAGTGGAGAAGAGAAGAAGAGGGTGAATTATGATAGGGGAGAGTATTTGGATCCAGGAGAAAGCAGCCATGACTAGAGGGAAGTCTGGTGGAGAGCCACAGAAAAGTTTGGGGAGTAAAGAGAAGACACAGTCAACACATTAGGCAAAGTATACACAATCTTTTTAAATTTCAATCAAGAGGAAAGAGCTTCTTAGCCTGGTGAGAGTAGCTAGTTACAATTTCTCCCCCTCCCCAAATAACTGAGGCTTAATATGACAGGATATAGGAGGGATTAGAGGAAGAAATGGTTATTGGCTTTAATGAGACCTAAGAGTAGGAAGAAAAGGGGGAGTCCTTGTGGGAGCTTTCTGAGAGCAGAGGTCCCATCTTAGTCATCTTTCTGGTCTTGGGGCCTGGCACAATCCCAGCGTGTAGTTGGCACTTAAGAAAATAGTCATTTCTAAGGTTATATGCTTGGAAATAGAATCAGCAAATGGTGTTTGCATATTTCTTGTTCTTCCTCTTTTTTTCTGAGTCAGTTTTTTAAAAATTTGTTTTTAGTTCCAAGGTATATTTTTCTCATTGCAACTTGAACAGATAAGTATTTTTTTTTTCTATATCTTCTCCCTTTCTTCTTTGGTAACCATAAGTTCATTTCCTATGTCTGTGGATTTATTTCTGTTTTGTATATAAGTTCATTTGTATCATATTTTAGATTCCACATTTAAGTGATAACATATGATATTTGTCTTTCTCTGTCTGACTTACTTCACTTAGTATGATAATCTCTAGGTCCATCCATGTTGCTGCAAATAGCATTCTTTCATTCTTTTTTATGGCTGAGTAATATTTCACTATATATATATGTGTGTGTATATATATATATATCACATCTTTATCCATTTATCTGTTTATAGACACTTACCTTGCTTCCATGTCTTGGTTATTACAAATAGTGTTGTTATGAACATTAATAATAAATGCTAGAGAGGGTGTGGAGAAAAGAGAACCCTCCTACACTGTTGGTGGGAATGTAAATTGGTGTAGCCACCATGGAAAACAATATGGAGATTCCTCAAAACACTAAAAATAGAGCTACCATATGATCCAGGAATCCTACTCCTGGGCATGCATCCAGAAAAATGAAAACTCCAAGTCGAAAAGACACAGGCACACCAATATTCACAGCAGCACCATTTACAACAGTCCTTCTTTCTTTTTTCTTTTCAGCATATTTAGTGTCATAGTGTGGAAAATAATTGCAGTTTCTTACATTCTCCATAGAATATTGATATTTACTTTAATTTGTATGAGATTTTCAGGCACTATTGACTTTTGATTATACTCAGAACAAACTTAGGTCTGTTCTTTGTGAATGCAATAAATGCAAATGCAATAAATTTTAGTCTTTGATAAGATAAAACTAGCCTTGTTCTATTTTTAGGCACATCATAGGTTTTGTCAGCAAAGGGAAGGAACAACTCTTGCTAAAGGATAAAATGCCTGGAAAGATTTTGTTAAGATTCAATGAAAACCACCTTGGAGGAATAACTTTCTCCTGGGTGGACCATTCTGAAAATGATATACAGTCACTATTATTTATTCATGTGAAATTAGTATTGAGTTTGGTTATTGGTATTTCCATCTTTAAAAGTGAGTGGCCTGCTGGAGAGGGTGTGGAGAAAAGGGAACCCTCTTGCACTGTTGGCAGGAATGTAAATTGATACAGCCACTATGGAGAACAGTATGGAGGTTTCTTAAAAAACTAAAAATAGAACTACCATATGACCCAGCAATCCCATTACTGAGCATATACCCTGAGAAAACCATAATTCAAAAAGAGTCATGTACCACAATGTTCATTGCAGCTCTATTTACAATAGCCAGGACATGGAAGCAACCTAAGTGTCCATCAACATATAAATGGATAAAGAAGATGTGACACATATATACAATAGAATATTACTCAGCCATAAGAAGAAATGAAACTGAGTTATTTGTAGTGAGGTGGATGGACCTAGAGTCTGTCATACAGAATGAAGTAAGTCAGAAACAGAAAAACAAATACCGTATGCTAGCACATATATATGGAATCTAAAAAAAAACAGAAACAAAAAAAAACGGTCATGAAGAACCTAGAGGCAAAATGGGAATAAAGACACAGACCTACTAGAGAATGGACTTGAGGATATGGGGAGGGGGAAGGGTAAGCTGTGACAAAGTGAGAGAGTGGCATGGACATATATACACTACTAATTATAAACTAGATAGCTAGTGGGAAGCAGCCGCATAGCACAGGGAGATCAGCTCGGTGCTTTGTGACCATCTAGAGGGGTGGGATAGGGAGGGTGGGAGGGAGGGAGACGCAAGAGGGAAGAGATATGGGGACATATGTATATGTATAACTGATTCACTTTGTTATAAAGCAGAAACTAACACACCATTATAAAGCAATTATAGTCCAATAAAGATGTCAAAAACAAAAAATTCAAAAAAAACACAGAAAACAAAAAAAACAAACAAAAAAAGTGAGTGTCCTGTTGTTCTGTTTTTCATGTGTTCAGTGGGTTTGAATATTGGTTGTTACAATTGTTCCAGACGAGGGTGGCATGCATTTCTCACAGCCTATATGGGCTTCCTCTATCACGTGGCAATCTGTGCTGTCCACACTGCAGAGAAGGGCTGACATCATTTTATAACCAGTGACAGGAAGAGAATGTGGGCAGGAAGAATGGCCACAAAGAATGCCTTCAGGAACCTGAATATTCCCCTGCTTTCTGCTTTTGCAGAAGTGAGATTCCACTCCATAGAACCCTAAAACAAAGGCCTGTTTTCTGCTCTTCCTTTTGCTGACATCTTTCGGGACTATGAGGTCATTATGGCTGAAAACATTCCTGAAAACCCTGTGAAGTACCTCTATCCTGACATCCCAAAGACGAAGACTTCAGTAAACACTACAGCTCCCAGTCATGCAAAGGTTGGGTGTTTTCTGTTTACTTTCTTCTTCAAGATTTTGGAAAATAACTTCCCATTGCAGTAAGGTAAATGAAGTACCTCTTTTTATATTTACTTTGATCCTTATAAGATCTAAGGGGTACGTAAAGGTCAAAGCCTTAGAAATGAAGCGATGTGTCAGCAGTTTCTGAAAATGTTTGGTGTTGAGGGGTGGGTATCCAGCTCTACTACTACTAGCAGAGTAGTTAGTAATCAGTACCTGTAACCAGATTTCACCATGGCCATGGGAACCTCTCAGCCACGGTAGTTTCGGTTTTCTCCTTCTTAAAGCAGGAGTGGTACTGACTTCACTTCTATACCCTGTTATCTCTTTAAGCTGAAGTGATTAATCTGAGCCACGTTCCTCATCAGACCTTCTTCCCATGTCTCCAGGTGTATATGCAGTGCTGAGAGTTTCACAGCAATTGAAACTGCAGTATGTTTCCTTTCTTTCCATTGCTGTCAAGGGCATTTCTGGTGAAGCAAAGATGGTGTGTGAATCAAAGGGGGTGAAGGTCTGCCTTAGGCTTGACAGTCATCCCCTTAGATATCTCACAGGATGTTTCAGATAGAAAGAAACTTAGACGCCATCCAAACGAGGTGGAGATGGGGGAGAGGTTACAGGAGTATGATAACATTTTGATTCCCAATGCTTCTCTGGTTTTTAAAAAGTATAAGCTGAAGTAGTTCAGCTTCCTAGTTAAATAGGTATTCCAGACCATTAGGACCTCAATGCATAATTTGGGCCATTGAATGAAGCAAATAGTTCTTTTTTAAAAATTGAAGTATACATACAATATTATATTAGTTTCAAGTGAACAACATAGTGGTTCAATATCTATATATATTACAAATCAATCACCATGATACGTCTAGTAACCATCTGCCCCTATAGAAAGTTACTGCAGTATTACTGACTATATTCCCCTATGCTATGCATTATAACCCCATGACTTATTTATAAAATTGAAAATTTGTACCTTTTGACCCTTTACCTATTTTGCCCACTTCTCTGCCCCCTCCCTTTTGGTGACCACCAGTTTGTTCTTTGTATCTATGACTCTGTTTCTGTTTTGTTTGTGTATTTTGTTTTTTAGATTCCACATATAAGTGAAATCATACAATAATTGTCTTTCTCTGTCTGACTTATTTCACTTAGCATAATACCCTCTAGGTCCATCCATGTTGTCACAAATTGCAAGCTTTTATTATTTTAATGGCTGAGTAATGTTCCTGTGTGTGTGTGTGTGTGTATATATATATATATATATATATATATATACCTCATCTATTGATGAACGCTTAGGTTGCTTTCATATCTTATCTATTGAAAATAATTCTGTAGTGAACAGAAGGTAAGGGTGCATACATATTTCAAATTAGTCTTTTCATTTTCTTTGGATAAATATCCAGAAGAAGAATTGCTGAATTTTTGGTAGTTCTATTTTTAATGTTTTGAGGAATCTCCCTACTGTTTTCCATAGTGGCTGTAGCAATTTACATTCCCACCAACACTACCAACAGGGCACAAGAGTTCCCTTTTCTCCATATCCTCATCAATGCTTGTTATTTGTTGTCTTTTTGATAATAGCCATTCTGACAGTTGTAATATCTCGTTGTGGTTTTAATTTGCATTTCCCTGATGATTAGTGGTATTGAGCATCTTTTCATGTATCTGTTGGCCATCTGTATGACTCCTAGGAAAAAGTTCTATTCAGGACTTCTGCCTATTTTTTAAATTGAATTGTTTCTTTTTTTGATATTGAGTTGTGAGTTCTTTATATACTTTGGTTGTTAACCCCTTCTCAGATATATCATCAGCAAATATCTTCTCCCTTTCACTACGTCATCTTTTCATTTTGTTGATAGTTTCCTTCACTGTGTAAAAGCTATTTAGTTTGATGTAAGCACATTTGTTTATTATTGCTTTTGTTGCCCATGAGGAGGCAGATCCAAAAAGATATTACTAAGACTAATGTCAAAGAGCATACTGCCTATATTTTCTTCTAATAGTTTTATGGTTTCAGATTTTAAATTAGGTCTTTAATCCATTTTGAGTTTATTTTTGTATATGTTGTGAGAAATGTTCTAGTTTAGTTCTTTTACATGTAGCTGTCCAATTTTCCCAAAACCATTTATTGAAGAAACTGCCTTTTCCACACTGTGTATTTTTGGCTGCTTTATCATAAATTAATTGACCATATAACTGTGGGTTTATTTCTTGGTTCTCTATTCTGTTCCACCGAACTATGTGTATGCTTTTGTGACAGTACCATACTGTTTTGATTACTATGGCTTTGTAGGATAGTTTGAAACCAGGAAACATGAGATATCCAGCTTTGTTTTCCTTTCTTCAGATTGCTTTGGCTATTTGGGTTCTTTTGTGGTTCAATACAAATTTTAGGATTATTTGTTCCAGTTCTGTAAAAAATGTCATTGATAGGAATTGCTTTGAACCTGTGGATTGTTCTGGGTAGTATGGCGATTTTAGCAATATCAATTCTTCCAACTGGTGAGCAGGGTATATCTTTCTATTTATTTGTGTTTTCTTCACGTTCTTTCACTGATATCTTAAAGTCTTCAGAGTACAGGTCTTTCACCTAACTGGTTAAATTTATTCCTAGATATTTCATTCATTTTGATCCAATTGTAAATGGGATTATTTTCTTAATTTCTCTTTCTCAAAGTTTGTTATTATTGTATAGAAACATAACAAATTTCTGTATATTGGTTTTATATCCTGCAACTTTACTGAATTCACTTGTTCTAACAGTTTTTTGGTGAAGTCTTTAGACTTTTCTATATGTAGTATCATGCTGTCTGAAAATGCTGATTTACTTCTTCCTTTCCAATTTGGATGCATTTTATTTCTCTTTTCTTGTTTAATTGTTGTGGGTAGAACTTCTAATATGATACTGAATAAACGTGGTGAGAGTGGACATCTTTGTTGTGTTCCTGATCTTAGAGGGAAAGCTTACAACTTCTTACCATTGAGTATTATGCTAGCTCCAGGCTTGTCATATATGCCCTCTATTATATTGAGGTATGTTCCCTCTGTTCCCACTTTGTTGAGCATTTAGTCATAAATGGATGTTGAATTTTGTCAAAAATTTTTCTACATCTACTGAGATGGTCATATGATTTTTATTGTTCACTGTGTTGATGTGGTGTATCACATTGATTTTTCTGTGGATATTGAACCATCCCTGGAATAAATTCCACTTGCTCATGGTGTATGAACCCTTTAATGATCCTTTGAATTCGATATGCTAATTTTTTTTGGATTTTTAAATCTATGTTCATCAGGGATATTGTCTTGTAATTTTTTTCTTTCTTTCTTTCTTTTTTGTTTTGTTATGTCTTTACTTGGTTTTGGTATCAGAGTAATGTTGGACTCATAGAGTGAGTTTGGAAGCATTATTCCTCTTCAATTTTCAGGAATAATTTGAGAAGAATAGGTAGAATTCAATAGGTGAAGCTCTTTGGTCTTTCTTGGACTTTTGTTTTGGAGGAATTTTTTTTTTTTTTTTTTTTTGCAGTACGCGGGCCTCTCACTGTTGTGGCCTCTCCCATTGCAGAGCACAGGCTCTGGACATGCAGGCTCAGCAGCCATGGCTCACAGGCCCAGCCGCTCTGTGGCATGTGGGATCCTCCCAGACCGGGGCATGAACCTGCGTCCCCTGCATCAGCAGGCGGACCCTCAACCACTGCGCCACCAGGGAAGCCCTTTGGGGAATTTTTTGATTACTTATTCAATTCCACCACTAGGTATTCGTCTGTTCAAATTTTCTATTTCTTCCTGATTTAGTCTTGGAAGATTGTTTCTAGGAATTTATTCACTTCTTCTAAGTTGTCCAATTTGTTGGTGTACAATTGTTTGTGGTGATTTCTTATGATCATTTCTATTTCTGTGGTGTCTCTTGTAACTTCTCTTTCATTTCTGATTTTACTTCTTTGGGCTCTCTCTCTCTTTTTTCTTGATGAGTCTGCTTAAGGTTTAACAGTTTTGTTTATCATTTCAAAGAACCAGCTCTTAGTTTCATTAATCCATTCTTTATTTTTCTATATTTTGTTTATTTCTGCTCTGATCTTTATTTTTTATTTTTTCCAATTAACTTTGGGCTGCATTCTTTTTTCCTTAGTTCCTTAAGCTGTAAGGTTGGATTGTTTATTTGAGATTTTTCTTGTTTCCTGAGGTAGGCTTCTATTGCTATAAACGTTTTTCTTATAACTGCTTTTGCTGCATCTCATAGATTTTGAATCATTCTGCTTCCATTTTCATTTGTCTCCAGGTATTTTTTATTTCCTCTTATTTCTTCAGTGACCCATTGGTTGTTTATAGCATAATTTTTAGCCTCCATGTGTTTGTGTTTTTCTTGTAGATTTTTTGTTTGTTTGTTTTTTAGTTGATTTCTAGTTTCATACTGTTGTGGTCAGAAAAGATGCTTGATATGACCCCAATATTTTTCAGTTTGTGAGACTTATTTTATGACATAGCATGTGATCTATCCTAGAGAATATTCCATATGCACTTGAAAAGAATGTGTATTCTGCAGTTCGGGGTGTAATGTTTTGTATATATCCATTAAGTTCATCTGATATAATGTGTCCTTTAAGGCCACTGTTTCTTTATTATCTGTCCAGATGATTACCCATTGATGTAAATGAGGTGTTATGGTCCCCTACTAGTATTGTATTACTGTAAATTTCTCGCTTTATGTCTGTTACTATTTGTTTTATGTATTTAGATGCTCCTCTGTTGTGAGCATAGATATTTACAAATGTTATATCCTCTTGTTGGATTGATCCCTGTATCATTGTGCAATGTCCTTCTTCATCTGTTACATTCTTTGTTTTAAAGTCTATTTTGTCTGCTATATGTATTACTACCCTTGCTTTCTTTTTTCCCATTTGCATAGATTTATTTTTCCATCCTTTCACTTTCAGTGTGTGTGTCTTTAGATCTGAAGTGAGTCTCTTGTAGGCAGCATATATATGGGTTTTTCTTTTAAAAAATCCATTCAGCCACCCTATATCTTTTGTTCAGGGCATGTAGTCCATGTACATTTAAAGTAATTGATAGGTATGTATTTGTTTCTTCTCTCTTCCTTTCTTCATCTCCTGTTCTCTTCAAGTGTGATTTGATGACTTTCTTTAGTGTTGTTTTTGTATTCTTTTCTCTTTATTTTTTTTATTCTTTATATTTTGTATATTTTTTGTGTTATTTTTTGATTTTTGGTTACTATAAGGTTCATATATAACAACATATACATATATATATATATATGTGTATATATATATATATATATATATATATATATATATATATAGTGGTCTATTTTCAGTTGGTTGCTTAAGTTTGAGTGTATTCTAAAAGCACTACATTTTTACTCCCCCTTCCCAAGTTTTATGTTTTGACATTATTATTTTATATCTTTTTATTTTGTGTATCACTTAACTAATTATTTTAGAGATATAATTTTACTACTCATGTATTTTAACTCTCCAACTAACTTTGTAGGTGGTTAATCCAATACCTTTACTATATGTTTGCCTTTACCAGTGAGGTTTTTTCTTTCAAAATTTTCTTGTTTCTAGTAATGGTCTCTTCTGTTGAAAAAGGTCCCTTTAACATTTCTTGTAAGGCCAGTTTAGTAGTGGGGATCTATTCCTTTAGCTTTTGCTTGTCTGGGAAACTGTATCTCTCCCTCAATTCTGAATGATAATCTTGCTGGGTAGTGTATTTTTGATTATAACTGTTTTCTTTTCAGTACTTTGATTATATCATTCCAGTCCCTTTTGTTCTGTAAAGTTTCTCTTGAAAAGTCAGCTGATAGTCTTATGGGGGGTACCCTAGTATGTAACTGCAGGCATACCTGATCTGACAGCAAAGATGGCTACTAAGAGACTAATGAGTACATAGCATACAGGTACACCTTGAAGATATTGTGTGTTTGGTTCCAGACCACCACAGTAAAGTGAATATTGCAAGAAAGCAACTCACAGGAAATTTTTCGTTTCTCAGTACATATGAAAGTTAGATTACAGTTATACTTAATAGACTACTGTAGTCTATTAAGTGTGCAATAGCATTATGTCTAAAACAAACAATGTACATACCTTGATTAAAAATACTTTATTGCTAAAAATGCTAACTATCATCTGAGCCTCCAGCGAGTTGTAATCTTTTTGCTGCTGAAGGGTCTTGTCTTGATGTTCACGACAGCTGACTGATCAGGGTGATGATAGCTGAAGGCTGGGGTGGTTGTGGAAATTTCTGAAAAAAATACAACAATGAAGTTTGCTGTATTAATTGACTCTTCCTTTCATCAACAGTTTCTTGGTAGCATGCAATGCTGTGTGATAGAAGTTTACCCACAGTAGAACTTCTTTCAAAATTGGAGTCAATCCTCTCAAACCCTGAAGCTGCTTTATTAACTAAGTTTATGTAACATTCTCAATCCTTTGTTGTCATGTCAACAATCTTCATAACTTCTTCACCAGGAGTAGATTTCATCTCAAGAAACCACCTTCTTTGCTCATCAGTGGAAAACAACTCTTCATCCATGAAAGTTTTATCATGATATTGCAGCTAATTCAGTCACATTTTCAGGCTCCACTTCTAATTCTAGTTCTCTTGCTATTTGTACCACATCTGCAATTACTTCCTCCACTAAAGTTTTGAACCCCTCAAAGTTATCCATGAGGGTTGGAATCAACTTCTTCCAAACTCCTGTTGATGTTGATATTTTGACCTCTTCCCATGAATCATGAATGTTTTTAATGACATCTAGAATCGTGACTTCTTTACAGAAGTTTTTCAATTGACTTTGCCCAGATCCATTGGAGGAATCACTATCTATGGCAGCTATAGCCTTACAAAATATATTTCTTGAATTTCTTAAGATAAGACTTGAAAGTTGCAGAATGGATGTTGTGTTATCAGCCATAAAAACAACATTAATCTCATTGTACATCTCTATCAGAGCTCTTGGATGATCAGGTATATTGTCAATGAGCAGTGATGTTTTGAAAAGAATACTTTTTTTCTGAGCAGTATGTCTCAACAGTGGGCTTAAAAGATTTATTTACTAAACCATCTTGTAAACAGATGTGCTGTCATCCAGGCTTTGTCATCCATTTATAAAGAGCAAAGGCAGAGTAGATTTACCATAATTCTTAAGTGCCCTAGGATTCTTGGAATGGTAAATGAGCATTGGCTTCAACTTAATGTCACCCGTTGCATTAACCCTTGACAAGAAAGTCAGCCTTTCCTTTGAAGATTGGAAGCCAGGTATTGACTTCTCCTCTCTAGCTGTGAAAATCCTAGATGGCATCCTCTTCCAATATAAGGCTATTTCATCTATATTGAAAATCTGTTGTTTAGTGTAGCCACCTTCATTGAGTATCTTAGTTAGACCTTCTAGAAACTTGCTGCAGCTTTTGCATCAGCACTTGCTGCTTCAACTTGCAGTTTTATATTATGGAAACAGCTTCTTTCCTTAAACCTTATGAATCAAACTCTGCTAGCTTCAAACTTTTCTTCTGAAGCTTTTTCACCTATTATAGCCTTCACAGAATTTAAGAGAATTAGGGTCTAGCTCTGGATTAGGCTTTGGCTTAAGGGAATGTTGAGGCTGATTTGATCTTCCAACCAGATCACGAAAACTTACTTCATATGAGCAATAAGTTTGTTTCACTTTCTTATCATTTATCTGTTCACTTGGAGTATCACTTTTAATTTTCTTCAATAACTTTTCCTTTGCATTCACAGCTTGACTAATTGGCACAAGAGGCTTAGTCTTTGGCCTATTTCAGTTTTTGACATGCCTTCCTCACCAAGCTTAATCATTTCTAATTTTTTATTTAACGTGAGAAACATGCAAATTTTCTTTTCACTCTAATACTTAGAGGTCATTGTAGGGTTATTAACTGACTTAATTTCAATACTGTTGTGCCTCAGGGAATAGTGAGACTCAAGGAGAGGAAGAGAGACAGGGAAACAGCTGGTATGTGGCACAGTCAGAACAATCATTATATTTATCAATTAAGTTCACTGTTTTTTATATGAATGTAGTTCTTGGCACCCCAAAACAAAATAGAAACATCAAAGATCACTGATTACAGATCACCATAAAAAATACCAGTGAAAAAGTTTGAAACATTGTGAGAATTACCAAAATGTAAAAGGGAGATGTGAAGTGAGCAAATGCTGTTGGAAAAATGGTGCTGATAGACTTGCTCAATGCAGGGTTGCCATACACCTTCAGTTTGTAAAAAATGCAATATCTGTGGAGTGCAATAAAGTGATGCATAGTAAAATGAGGTTGTCTTCCTCTTTATCTTTTGACATTTAATTATAATGTGTCCTGGTGTGGGTCTCTTAGGGGTCATCTTCTTTGGGATTCTCTGTGCGTCCTAGACTTGAATGTCTGTTTCCCTCCCCAGGTTAGGGAAGTTTTCAGCCATTATTTCTTCAAATAAGTTTTCTGTCCCTTTCTCTGTCTCTTCTATTTCTGGAATCCCTATAATGCAAATGTTAGTATGCTTGATGTTGTCTCTGAGGTCTCTTAAACTATCCTTATTTTGTAAAATTATTATTTTAATATTATTATTATTATTTTACTGTTTCAATTGGGAGACTTACACTATGCTGCCTTCCAGACTGCAGATCCATTCTTCTGTACCATCCAATCTGCTCTTCATTCCCTCTAGTGTGTTTTCCATTATAGTTATTGTATTCTTCAGTTCTGATTTGTTCTTTTTTATATTTTTCTATTTCTTTGTTGAAGTTGTCACCAAGTTCCATGAACATCTTTATAACTATTATTTCAAACTCTTTATCGGATAAATTGCTTACTTCTGTATCATTTAGTTCTTTTTTTCTGAGTTTTTGTCCTGTTTTTTCATTTGTAAGGTATTCCTTTGTCTCCTCATTTTGCATAATTCTTTGTTTTTTTCTCTGTGTTAGGTATATCAGATATGTTTCCCAGTCTTGAAAAAATATATCAGGCTACATTTACCTTATATAAAAGGTATGCTGTAAGGCCCAGTGACACAATCTTCCCAGTCACTACAGCCAGGTTCTCCAGAGGTATCACCAGTGTGGGCTGCATGTGTCCTCCTGTTGTGGTTTAGCCACAATTGCTGCAAGTGCACTTGTAGGTGGGGTTGGCCCCCAGACTGGCTGGCTGTGAGGCCTGGCACCAAGTGCTGTAGATGCCCTGGTGGGTGGGGCTGACCCCTGGCCCAGCTGGCTGAGAGGTCCAGCTGCTGATGTGTGGTGCTAAACCCCCAGAGGTGGGGTTGCTTTGAAGGAGTACCAGTGCTGGTCAAGGTCACCTGCCCAAACTTTTATTTTAGATTTGTCATTTAGAGTTGGGAGTCTGTGATGCCCACTGAAATGGGCAGGAGAAATAAACTTCATTAATCAACTAAGTTCCCCATCACTGGTCCTTCTAATTGTTACCTGATGTCAAACTTAAGTAGCCTAATAACTGTAAACAGATGTGCTGAACTGGGTCGAGCACAATGAAAAACTTTTGTAGCCAGGATCAAAGAAAACACCATTTTTCTGTATCCTCTATCTCCTGATGTACATGGATCCTGAGTGGGCAAATGACTAAGAGGAAGGGTAAGCAAACTGTCCAGGCCCATAAGAACATACTGGATGTTAGGTCATCATGAAAGAAGTAGTGATATCATGCGAAAACCCCTGGAGTGGAACTTGAATTCCAGCTATGCCAGGTGACCTTGAGAATGTCATCTAACTTCCCTAAGTATCGGTTTCTTCATCTTCAGTGAACTTGGAGTAGTTGAATCCTGTGATCCTGATTAACACTAAGTAACTACTATGCTTATGGGTACTCTCCAAAGTTAGAAGAATTAGTGCACTTTTGGTTGTTGATTATTTACTGTAGTATTTAACCTTATTTTGAAATATGGGTAGCCTCTAACATGTGCTCTCAGCCAGAGATTAGGATGCATCAGGAAAGGCATAAAGATGGAGAAAAAGGCTTTTTATTAAGAAGAGCCCTCTCTGTGGTCAGTTTAATGAGGAGGGGAAAAAAGAGAAAATGCTTTCATATGTACTTCTTATCTATATGCAAAAGTTACTTGAGACAGTTTAATGAAGAACATGTACATATATGTTTATATGTGTTTACACATATATAAATACATATATATATATATATCCACAGATAGATCTATTTCTAGATGGATTATATTTTGATGAAAGAAAGACTTATTCATTCATTCAACAAATATTTACTGAGTATTAGCAGCATACCAGATGCTGTACTAGGTCTTGGGTTATAAAATAAAGTTCATAGAGCTTCTAAGATATAAGGGAGAAAGAGAGTCTTCTTTTAGTAACATTTATAGAGTACCACTACAATTGTTACTAATCATGTTAACCCTTATAAATGCAAGAACAGGAAAAATAAAGACTTTGATTTGGTTAATGGGTCAGCAAGTAAGTCTTTTGGTGACTATAAAGAGGAGAGAATAATGTAGATGTTTGAGGAGAGTAGTGAAAGATGGAAACAATCATTTATAGGAGAGAAAAGTGACTATGGTATGAACAATGATTGTGAGGTGGTGTTGAGAAGAGTACTGGAGACCATGCATTAAAAGCAAGATATTCATTAACTATGCTGGAAGCAGAGAAGTTAAATGGTAAGAATGGTCCAGGAGAATTATCAATAATTAGGAAATAATTAATCTGATTGCAAGTGCAAAACAACCCAACCCAACCTGGCTTAAACAGTGGCTGCATCAGCTAAAAAACTGAAAATACAAATGTAAGGCTGTCTGCAATAAAATTTGATACTGGGGATCAAATGATGTCACTAGGGTCTGATGTTTCTCAGATCTGCTTCCTCTGGGTTGGCTCCATTCTGAAATAGACTATTCTAACTCTAGCAGAAACTCCTCCCTATTCCTGACCCCTCAAACAAAAGCCCTGGCATTCACTCTGATTGGGCCTGATGGGTTGAGTCATGTATCTATTCCTGAATCTGTCATTGGGGCCAGAATGAATAAAGTACATGGATTGACTTGAGTACTAGTAAAATGTTCTACCTGCAGCATCATGGACCAAGTGGTGGCAGGGGTAGCTCACCAGAGGAAAATTGGGAAATTTTCATTTAGAGAAAGATAAATTGATACTAGGCAGCAAAAACAAGTGTCTTTTTCTGAGATTTTTCAAAGTAAGCATGGTTGAAGGACAGACCCAGAGGTGAGGGTTTCAAAGGAAAACATGGGTAAATGATTAAAGATTGATGGGCTATGGGTCTGTGTCAGATAGGAAACAAAGTGGAAGAAAGTAGAGCCATATCAAGATGGGAGATCCTGGTGAGGCTGAAGAATATCTGCATTGGAATTAAGGGAGTAAGAACTGTGTGGTCACTGGAGGCAAATCTATAAAGGAGAGGAAATTCCAGTCCAGAATATAGCTGTGGGAGAGTTTTAGATGGTCTTGTCATGGAAATCAGTTCCTGAAGCAAGAGCTTGTGTTTAAATGGTTTATTTTTGGATTATTTTATTCAGTCCTAGGGAACAGGAGTGAGAGACTGGGGAGAGCACATAGGGAAGGTGGGAAATGAATGCCAGAGTATGTTAGTGAATAAATTAGTTCTTACTATGGTGCTTCATCCTGCTTTTTTTTTTCTTTAAGGATTATATACAGTATGTCCAAAAAACAATCTATCTAGAGGAAAAATGGGAGAAGAATTTATCCAATAGCCACCACCGACGACTTGTTGAGGGTTGCCTCTTGAACCCTTGTTAACTCCTGTTAACTCCTCTCTATTTATTGGTTGTGCATGAAAGGAGCCAATAGTGTTTCCTTGGGCATCCCTCAATAAAGCCCACGGTACACATCTGAGGAGGGGCATTGTCAGTGCAAAGTGGGTCAAAGCCTGCCTGGAACTGATTATCATACCTCTGTCTAGAGTCAAAGGTAAGGCCAAAAACAGGTTAGCAAACAAAAAGCAAAGGATAAAAGCCCATGCTTTATACCATTCATCATTCAGATCTGGGGCAACTCAGATCTTTATGCCCAAGATGTCTAAGTCCTTAAGTCACCTTGCCATTTTTGAGTTTTGGATGTTACAGTTCTCTATCTACTATCATTATTGTGTATGGACCACTGGTCATAGATTCACCACAAAGAATCTCTTGAGTTCCCTGTCCCCATTGTGCTTATCAAGGTAATCAGGGTTGACTATACTCACTAATATTTTTTTCTTTGCCCATTGGTCCACCAGTATGAGGAACCCAATGAGAGCAGTTGGAGGTCAAAACTTGAGATCCTTTAACATCCCTTAGTGGGAGTGTCCCTTCCCACTCCCATCTCAACAACTAGGACATGTAATCTGGGAGAATCCAAGTGTGTGGGGATGGGAAGCAGTAACCATATGTGGGTCTCTGGGAGTAATGATTAGAGGGGCTGATCTTAAATTCTCTCCTTGATTTCAGGTGATGTGCATTGTACATTCCAGCAGTTGGGTACCCAACACCATATATCAACTGGTGGTTCAGTGCATATACTACATCTTGGGGGATAGCACCCAAACACTGTGGAGAGTTGTCCTGGAGTCAGTGCCTTAGCTAAGCCTTTAATAGGCCATTTCATGATTCTAGGTCAGCTGAATTCACATGATAAAGGTTTGTGGTAAAAACCAGAGTATCCTGCAATCATGCACCCACTGTTACAACTTCTTTGCTAAAAATTTGTTCTGAAGTAAGGTCCAACATCCCATACTGGTAAATTAGACATCCTATTAATTCCTTGGGTGTGGTACTAGCAGAGGTATTGAGGGGAACAGTGTAAACCTATACCCAGCGTAGTATGATCAGCTCCATAAGGATGTTTGATTGTCCTCTTCAGGGTAAAAGTGCTGTGATATAATCAACCTGCCTCCAGTGACTGGTTTCATCATGGGATGATACCATGTAGAAGGTTTAGTGTCGTCTCTGCTGCTGGCAGTTTGGGCACTCAGTTGTGACAGTAGCTAGATCACCCTTGGTAACGGGGAGTCTGTTCTTGGGCATAGCCTCCATCCACACATGCCCATTTTGCAAGCCCCAGGGTGGCTGATATTCACAGGACAAGAGTCCTGTTCAGCTGGTTGTTAAGTACCTCCTCTCTGGTGGGCATTAATGTGAGGCAGCAACAAAGATCTACATGCTTTGTGCTCACTCCCATTGGTCCATTCACAAGTCTCTTTCCCAGAATTCCTTATCTCTCATCTTTCAATCCCACTCCTTCCAGACTCTAATCAACCAAAGAAGTCATTTACCATGTACATCCCAACCTCAGGCCACTTTTCCCTCCACACAAAGTAAATGAACAACTTTACTACTTGAAACTCTACCCAGTGATAGGATTTCCATTTGCTATTGATCATGTAAGTCATCTCTGAGTGCAACTAAATGCAGGGGCAGTCCCCTTTTGGCTAGCACCAATGTAATAATCTCATTCATGTACACATCAGCCCAAATAGTTTTCCTCCTTGGTCAGTTGGTCATAGGGACCCCATGTGAGGACATAGGTAGGTGACATGGAAATATGAGTCTACTTGCTCAAGATTCTTACCTGGGCTCCTTGGACCTGCCGAGGTCCAATCCTGACTTTACCATTCCCATTGTGTGATATGTTACTGTTGTGTTCACTCAACATTATGACATAGTGGATCTGTTAATACTAGATCACGATGAATAGCTCCAAATATACTAGGGCCCTGTGGCTTGGCAGAATCTGCTAGCTCTCTGATCCAGAAGGATGGCCCTTCTCCAGAACTCTAGGGCTTTTTGGTTCTCCACTGGGGTGTGACAGAGATTCCAACAGCATCTCTGTGTACCACAGAATCCTTAGCATCGTGGGATCTGCTGGCTCATAGGCCCAAATCACAAGTATGCAACTTAACAAATTCGTACAAGCAAATACTCCTGTGAAACCAGCACCAAGATCAAGGAATAAAACATCATCTGAGGGCTTCCCTGGTGGCACAGTGGTTGGGAGTCCGCCTGCCGATGCAGGAGACATGGGTTCGTGACCCGGTCCGGGAAGATCCCACATGCTGCGCGGAGCGGCTGGGCCCGTGAGCCATGGCCGCTGAGCCTGCGCGTCCGGAGCCTGTGGTCCGCAACGGGAGAGGCCACAGCAGTGAGAGGCCCGCGTATCACAAAAAAAAAAAAAAAAAAAAAAAAAAAAAAAAAATCAGCTGACACTAAATTTTAAGAGAATTTGTCAGGTGACATTTTACACTGAGGAATATAAGAGCCATCATATGCTGAAGAAATCACAGAAACTCTCTTTATATGGTTGTTCTTTATATTCATTCTGAATAAACACTAAGAGTGTAGTGTTGCATTCTGAGGCTCTTTTACGGTGAGTAAATGAATAAAGCACAGTGCCTGCCTTTATGGAGCTTGTAGTCTAATAGGGGAGATAGGTATTAATCATTAATCATTATGCAAATGAATATTAGATTGTTTCTTCTCCCTCAGGTTCTCAGCCTTCTGTCAGCTTGATGTCATCTTCTCAGCCCAGCCACTTAGGGTTATGACCACAGATTTGTCCCGTACTTCTGGTTCCTTTGGTCTTGGCATCCAGCCTTTCTCTTCATGGTAAATGGACTTCTGCTTTCTTATACAAGCTCTGGCTAACTTCCCACCTCTTGCTCCCAGGTCTTCTAAAGTCTTGGGAAAAAACAACCTGCTCCAGCTTAGTTCCTGGTGGAGCCCAATACCCACTTCTAGCCACTGGACTCTTATAGGTGGATTGGAGGCAGCAGGAACAGCAATGTCCCAGTGGCTGTCCTGACACAAGAGTGACCTCACTCTCAGAGGCTGTAGTTTAGTTGATCTACAGCATTTAGAGTTCAGCAGAGCAGCAGATGCAGTGTCCTTCCCAAGCTGGTCCTGCTGTATGGTTTGGGGAAGATCTCCTGGAAGATTGGTTTCAAAGCTGCTCCTTCAGCCTCTTCTTAAATTCTGGGAATTACCTAAAATCTAAAATTAATCCCTTGTCTGCTTAAAATGGAGCCTGCCATTTGCAACTAGGAACACAGAACCATATGCATGGTGGGACTATTGGTGAGTCAGAGTCATGGAATGCCAGAATCAGAAGGAACACTTAGACATTAGATAGACTAACTGCTCCACACCCAACTTGATTTCCTGATCCATTCTAGCTCCTACAATTCATTTTCCACAGAGCGGACAGGAGGATTTCTAAAGCAGTTAAATCAGATCATATAACTTACTTGTTTAAATTCTGTTTAAAATCCTAGAATAAAATCCAAACTCCTTAACACAGCTACGAAACCTCATATGCCCTAGGCCCTGCCTACCTCTTTGACTTTATTTCCTACCACTCTTACCACTCTTCCCATAGTGGTCATCCTTCCTGGCACCTGAACATGTCAAACACAGTCCTGTCTCATACCTTTATCCTTGCTCTTCCTTATAACTGCAATATTCATCCCCAAATCCTTGCATGACTGATTTCTCATCATTCAAGTATCAGTTCTTCAGAGTGAGCTTTCCTACCCTCCTAAGAAGTCCCCCTATTGCTTGCTAGCTCATCACTCTTATTTTTTTGCCCTTTCCCTTTCTATAATATGTTTACAAATATTTGCGTGTAGTCTCTCCCTATGAGAGCAGCAACCTTACCCATCATGTTTATGGCTGTATTCCTAGCGCCTAGTAATAATTGTGGAATGTATGAATAAGCTATTAGGGAAATAGTTGTGAAGGACTTGTGATGTGAATCAGAGAAATTGTATAGAAGGAATGAGAAATGGGGCCACTCAAGGGAGAGGCAACACACAGTACTACTGCACACTGTCATGCATCCACAAAGACACAAGATCTAAAGAGGCACATCTACATGGTAGAGGGCATAATTTGTATATTATTATGACACTTTTCTGGAAGATAAGAGTTAAATGTTCTAAAACAAGAGTTTTTGTTCTAACAAAATTAGTATATTCTGAACAATCATCCATCAGGTGGAAGGACGTCTTCAGGTGGGAATACTTGTTTCTAATGCTTACAAACCATAGGGGCTAGCAGTGACCTTAACATGAAAGGAAGGTACGGAAGGCTGAGAGGAGTTTGGCACACTTGTGCCACAAGGGAGGGGCTAGGCTGGTGCAGCTGAATGATGCAAGAATTGAAAGTCAGGTAAAGGAGTCTTGACTTTGAGTGTTAGTAATTAGGCACCATTGTACAGCTTGCTCCGGGTGGGTTCAAGGGTTCTGCTGCCCTCCACAGGTGCCTGGGAAGAAGTCCAGGAGGTTCTAAATGAGCAAAAGGCCATTGGGAGGCATTGCTCACAGCCACAGACTTCTGCTTTCTTCCATGGTGCTGCTGAGCAGGAAGGGATGAGAAATAATGCACAGTGCCTGCCACATGGAAGACAATCAATCAATAATTGCAAAATGATGTATGAGGCAAAAACCTACATAAGCCATAGCATGGAAAGTATCTCCTGGGATCTAGTTGGCTATAGATGACAGTGTCAGCATAGTCATGGGGACAGGTTGGCAGAAGAACTTACAGAGAAGATATGCTTGTCCTTAGGAAAATTATGACTTCCACCATCTCCTCAGTAAACACAGTCCCAGAAGACAAAGTACAACTGGCAATCAGACTCCACAAGGCCTAGTGGGTGTCTTTTTTTTTTTTTGGATCTCTGTTTTGTCCAGATGAAATCTCCTGAGGTGGGCATAGCTCACAGAGAGAAAGTAAGCCAAGAATCACTGGTGAAAATGCCTCTGGGTAGAAGCAACTCCCCATCTTCATTTTTCTCTGTTCCTTGGCCGTTTTTGTGAACACAAACCATGTATTTTTATAACTGTTCTTCATTAAAATCATTAAGGACTGAAAACAGGAGAGCAGGCTGGCGCCGACATTACTATTTCTTTGCCTCGCCAGAAAGTCCAGGAACAGGGACTGATGAACTGACCCACCTGGATGTGGTACAGGATGCAGGTTTCCCTCCTGACACCCTCTCCTTCTCTGCCTCTTTCCTTTTTCCTTTCCTTCCCCATCTCTCTCCTTCCTTCCTCTTCCTTCCTTTCATCTTTCCCCTTTTCTTTCCTTCATCCACTTCAGGTCCTTCTTAAATACCACCTTTGTTGCAGATAACACACCTATGTTGAGGACAATTTGAGAAATTAGTGAGAAAACTCTTTCTTGAGGAATACACACTTGAAACTTTCCTTGCATTTTTCAGGAATTTGGCTCAAACTCAGGATTAGGGGTAAAATGTCTTGCTTTGACTGTCAAGGCTGCCGGAGCTCAAATTCCTACGTCTTTGTTGATAAAGAGAAATTCATATGTCTTTGTTGATAAAGAGAAAAGAAAATTAGTTAAATTCAGAAGTTGAGGACCACAGATCAAGGTTCTGTTAACAGTTTAGTTACTAATAAGTTGAGTGACTTTGAAGAATTAGTTAACTAATTTATCTAAGTCTCATCCTTCTTACTATCAAATGGGTTTCATAACATTACCTACCCCACAGTATTATAAGGGTTCATTGTAAAAGGAACATAAAAGTCCTTTGCACAATGAAAATTACTGCTTGACGAGATCTATGCCTGATAAACCCTGTGTCTGAGTCATGATACATGAGGATGCTGTAACACTTAGCTCAGGTGACAGTGACTCTCCTGAGATTAGCCTGAGATTCTTCCCCCTGTCTTTGCACTTGCTGCCTCAATATTGAACTTCCTTCCTTTTTCACACATTTCACTCAAACTTGGCCCTTTAAATGAGAGTTCCTGATATTTCTCTCCATAGCAATCTGATCTGTACTAAACGAGGAAGCAGGGGTCTGATGACTTTTAACATCATCCTCTCCACGCCCCGCTGCATCTAAGAAGCCTAATTCAAATGCCCTCTGGCCACACTGAGCCCATCTACCCATGGCTATCACGTGAGCCCTCCTGGCCTCCCTCATGGGGATCCTCTCATCTCCAATCATCTTCCTGCCAGAAGGGTTGTCCCCACCTTCACAAGTGACCATCTTATTCTCAGTGGCTTTCTAGGCAAATTCCTCTGAAGTGTCTGTCTGCTGGTTAGGATTTGACAAAGTCTTTATAGCTGATTCATAAACCCCATGAGAAAGCTTATTTGTAACATATTTTAAATAGTCATTTGGCTTTGGACCAAAGTCTACCTTTCTCAGTTTAATCACTCATCTTTTTCTAGAGTTTTAGTTCTGAATGACTGTTATGTTTCTAAAAATTAAACTCCCCACCCCCAATGTGAATTTGCCATCATTTTAAAGATGTAAAAATTATGCCATAGATATTAAAGGCAATTCCCAAAGAGGAGTCATTTTAATGTTTTGAAATATTAATCATTGAATTATGCCTTTAGCCTCTGGAGACTTCCCTTTTAAAGGGGCAGCCCTTATTTGGATTCAGGAATTCTAGTATGTTTGCATTTAAAAAAAATAACTTATTTTACAATCAGGGCTATGGTCATCCTGCAGCTAGTTACTCATCTAAGGACGCTGTATTTGTAACCTACCTGTTTCCAAAAGAATGTAAAATGGCTTACAATAAACATGTCTATAATAGAGCTCTTAAAATAGAAACTTCAAAACCATGAGCAAATTGGGAGGGGATTAAATACTCATGAATCAGAGTTACTGTGTTTGAGCATTGCATTGAATTGCTTGTGAGCCAAAGAGGGAAAAACAGAAAAGACTAGAACTCAGTCTTTCTATCATTAAAAAGGGAATATTTCAGTTCTTTAAGGGGAACAGGACAAGGCAGCTGATATTTACTCAGCACCCACTTAATAACTGCCAAGAGCTATCAGCTGCATCACCTTGGACTCCACTTGCTGGGAGATACTTACCTTCCACCTTGGGGCTGCAATCCCTTACCTCTGAGCTGGGGAGATGTTGATCCTGCACTCACTCACACGTTTGCTGTGAGAATTCAGTGAGATGCTTATTAGGCTCTAGCAGAGTGCTTTGCACATTGTAAACATCCAATAAACAGCACCTGCAATTCCTATAACACCCCCTCCAGGTAGTGTTACTATCTCCATTTAAGAAACAAAGGTACACCGTTTGTCAGTGTCAGTAGTGCATGGAAGAGCTGGGATTCCAATCAAGCTCTCCTTAGTCAAGAAGTCTATGCCCTTTCTACTGTTCCTGTCAGCTCTAAAAGGAATTTGCCAAATGGAAGTGTTTTTATTTTTTTTTTTTTAATTTTAAAGAATTTGAATGACATGATGAACAGTGTAGGAAACAGCCTTCCTGGAGCTATTACACTTTTAATAAGAGCCTTGAGATTAACATTAGACCACGACTCAGGGAAACCATTTCTGTAAAGGGCCAGGCTACAGTCCAGCTCTCTAGGGAGCTAACTTAGTATACATAGAGAATGGGCTCCACCATCTGCTCCCACACCCTGAACCCTGGCTGATTACATGGGTATTTTATAATATCAATGATAGCTTAATTGGCCTAATCACAGAAACAGCTCATCATAAGTATCCTTGGATGGCTCACAGATCACGTTAAAAGAAGCCTTTTTATGCCTGAGTCACATCTTCTTTATCCATTCATCTATCGATGGACACTTAGATTGCTTCCATATTCTGACTAGTGTAAATAGTGCTGCAATGAACATTGTGGTACGTGAGTGAGGTGGATGGACTTAAAATCTGTCAAACAGAGTGAAGTAAGTCAGAAAGAGAAAAACAAATACTGTACACTAACACGTATATATGGAATCTAAAAAAAAAAATGGTTCTGAAGGACTTAGGGGTAGGACAGGAATACAGATACATGTAGAGAATGGACTTAAGGACACAAGGAGGTAGAAGGGTAAGCTGGGACGAAGTGAGAGAGTAGCATTGACATATATACACTACCAAATATAAAATAGATAGCTAGTGGGAAGCAGCCGCATGGCACAGGGAGATCAACTCGGTGCTCTGTGACCACCTAGAGGGGTGGGTTAGGGAGGGTGGGAGGGAGACGCAAGAGGGATACAGGGATATAAGTATACATATAGCTGATTCACTTTGTTATACAGCAGAAACTAACACAGCAATGTAAATCAATTATACTCCAATGAAGATGTTAAAAAAAAAATGGAACATCTACAGAAAAAAAAAAAAAAAAAAAGCTTTTCTCCACACCCCAGCAGCCCATCCCCAGGCTGCCTCTTTGTTTTGCTTCTAGTTTTCACATCCTTGGCAACAGGCTCCTGCTAGGCATTGTGGGCCCTCAGCCTGCCAGGATCCTAGGATGTGTTTCTGGCAGCACAGCAGAGAAATGGTATCCTCCTCATCCTGTCTCCTTGACCAGTTTACTCTGTCAACATTCCTGGCTGGAGCTGGCACGTGGCCAGCTGTGAATCAGTGTCTCCCCCTGCCCTGGCTCCACCCCTGCTGCATCCTCCTTGGGCCTTATCTCTGGGGCAACAGAAGGAGAATGCTAATGATCCTAGGTGCCACCTCACTTCTGCTCCTTCTCGCCTTCACCAGCTTCTGTTTTAGGCTCTTTCTGATCAGAATCTCTCCTGGATAACTGGGTCTATTTGCCCTAATCAAGGTCTTTTGTTTCCTACTGAATTATGACTTTGATTAAAGTAAATGTAATTGATTGAAAACACAAGTTCAAGCTGCTATTGATTACCTAGGCTATTTTGTTTGATCCTCATAGTAAGGCCTAGGAAGTGAGTAAATCAAAACTCAGGGTATCTCAAAGCTCAGCAAGAGAAATAATTTGCCAGGGGTCATAGCACTTGTGAATGGGAAGAGGTAGGGCTTAAACCCAGTCTGAATGACTCCAACCCAACTCTCCCTCTTAACCAACTACCTCTCTCTGATCAGGTTTGTAGCTTTCTGGGCAGAAACAGAGCTTAGAAAATCTTAGTGGTCATTATCTTTGTCTTGCTGGCCCTTAGATTTAGAAAAGACTATTTCCTAGGAAACTAGTGATAAAGAACCTCTCAGTCTCTGGATATCTTACTGCAGAGATTAGTTTTATCCACTGTCTACACGTGAGCACAATTCTATTTCTTCTTTAATAATGATGAGTGATGAAAATGGGCCCAGATGCCTGATGGATGTGCAGCCTCCTGTTTTATTTGCCAGGACGTGCCAAGTCAGCGGGCCTTTTTCAGCATGGATGCACAGGACTTCCGACTCACTGTGTATTGGATTGTGATGATGGAATCACTTATTTTTAAGTCCAGGCAACTGTGGGGAGTTGAATTCTGAACTTTAGGGGATGAAAAGATGAAATGTAATTTCCAGCTTGAAATTATTTTTTAAACTCCTCAGCGGGATAGATTTTCACTCTTGGCTGGTTCTGTCTTTTCAGACATGTAGGGTTGGCAGCTCTCCTCTGAGCCTGTCCTGAGACAACACTGCAGAGAAGCTGCCTCTCCACCCTATTTCTTACTTCCTCATCCACACCGAGCTCTCTCCTCTCCTCTCGGGACCCTCAGCTCGCATGACTGGCAGCACAGTGTGGGGCAAAGAACAGTCCCTCTGGAGGGCAGGGCCTGGTTTGGATCCCAGCCCAGCCAGTTACTAGCTGAGTCCTTAGAGAGGTCTGGTATCCACTTAGGCCTTCATTTCCTCGTTTATAAGGTGGTCCTGATAAGCATATAACTTACAGCAATGCTCAGAGACTCAGTGGAGATAATGCATGTGAAGCACTTTACTAACTGTAAGAATCTCACAAGTATTGATTACATTTTTCAACTTTTGATTATCTCAAGCTACTCTCCCTCATCACCCCCACCTTCTACTAAGGCTTACACTCGAGTTTTCTTTCCCCTCCTCCATCCCTAGTGAAGTTTACAACTCCTCAGGTCACTTAAACTGGAGAGAGAGACCAGAGGAAGAACAAGACATTTAGCCACCCTCTTCCCTCCCCACAGGGCCAAAGGAGGGGGTCAGTGCCATTGATGTCCCCTTCCAGGAAGGACATACGAGCTGAGCCACCTTGTGAAATGTTGCTCCTTCATCGCAGCTGTAGGGAGCCCGAGGAAGACTCTTATTCTAAAATTTCTTATGAAGGATACAGTGGAGATTCTCCTCCTGAAAAAATTTGCTAACCAAGGGTTATTATTATTTTTTTTATGGAATATACTGTGCTTGGAAAGAAATTCTATGGAGAGGGATCATGAGTTGTTCAGTCAAATGAAGTGTGGGCCTCTTTCTCTCCTTCTTTCAGCTTCTGATGGGAAGCATTGGTAGTTGAGAGAGAATACCTTGTCCCAGCCCCACATGGTGATCTAAGGAGCCCTTATTCTACTTTTGTGCTTTGAGCAGAGCTCAGCTATCATAACACTTATGGAATCACTTTTTAATTATTTGTTCACTTGTGTGCCTCCCCTACTAGCCTTAGAATTGCTTTCTGAGCGTGAATGTGTTTTACTATTCTCACAGCCCCACCACCTGGCACAATTTGGCTCAGGGTGGAAGCACATTCAAACTGGTCTCTCTTTGGCAACCTCAAGTATTTAATCTTAATGCTATACATGAATTTATTTCCCTAATTATTTTGTAAAGGAAAAAATCAAAGTGCTAATTTTCATAACCTGGTAAAGTGGAAAATACCTTCCTCACCCCTTCCCTCTGTCTGTGTGGCCTCCTCCAACCTTCTCCAGTCAGTGTTTTGCAAAATTCCTAATGCTGTCAAATGAGTCTATTGAGATGAACATTCATGGTGTCAGTGTCTCTCTGGGGAGCAAAACAGATGCAAGTGTGATGTACTAGCAGGAATGTACATAAAAACATTGTTTCCCTCCATAAAAATCAATTTCCTTTCTATTTCATTTTTTAGTATAGTTAAATTAAAAATGGACACTTACATATAGTACTTTTTTTTAAGTACAAAGGTCTATCCATTGAAAAGAGGCTTCCCTCCATCCCAGTTCCCAGCCCACTCACCACAGAAGAGCACTAGCAACAGTTTCTTGTGTAATTCTCCAGAAACTTCTATGCATGTGCCAACATTTAAACATAAAAATGAATATAATATATATCCTTTTTCATTTTACACAAATGAATTCATTTTATACATGCTGTTCTGCAACTCGTTTTTTAAACCTAATTGTCAATTTAGGAGATATTTGCTTCTAAGCACCTTGTTCTTTTTAACAACTGTACAAAATTCTTTTGTTTCAGTTTATCAAAATTTAACCAATCTGCTTTTACTGCAATTTAGGTTCTTTGCAACATTTTGCTATTAAGAAGACTGCTGCAAGAGCATTTTTGTGCTTGTAACGTTCTAGTGTTAATGCTGCCAAATTGGCCTCTGACATTCCCACTTAGATACTGTGGTGTGCTGTCCACTTATAACTTTGGTAACAGTTTGTATTATCTGATATTTTAATCTTTCCCATTCTGATAAGTGAAAATGGTGTCTCATAATTAAAATTTCATTTCATTTTGTTGATGGTTTTATTTCCTTCTTCAACCTCTCTTCTGAACTTTTTCTGCTCACCATCAACTAATTCTCTTGTCCCACAATTTCTTACTCTCTTTTGCCTCTTTCTTCAGCTCTTTCTTCAAAAGCCTATGTTTATTTAGTTAGTGCCCATGGAAAAGTACTTGTTTGAATTTTTCTCATTTGGTGGGATATTAGGAAATTTGTCCTTCATGTATATTTTTATTTGATCAACTTCTTCTCCCTCCCTCTCTCTCTGGTTGTTACCTAAGTATAGATCTCATGCTGGATTGTTTCTGATAATTATTCATCACTGAAGGGGGCCAATCTATCAGGGAGAGCCAGTTACTAAAGAATAGTGTTAGAAGGCATGGAAGGCAGAGGGATGGTCTGGTTGGCAACTTCAGGTCAGGTGTATTGTCTCACAATGCCTTCTTTCTCCATACGCTGCCTCCTCTGTCTAGGAATACATCTAGTCAGCTTTTGGTGTTGTTCCTTTAAGGTAAGATAGGATAAGAATGATGTATAATGAAGCCCTCTATGTAACAGGTATTCTCTGTGGTGGTTTGTCCAGATCACTACAAGAGAAAACCTGCTGTTGCTTGTTTTCTCTCCTTTTCCCACCGTCCATCCAGTAGTGTCTTTAAGAGGTGGCACATCTGTAGTGCATCCTTCCCTGTCTCTTCTGCCATCCTGGAATGTGGAATGGATTCAGGGATGCTCCTGGGGCCCTCTCACACCCATAGGCATTGAAAATTTGTGTCAGCAATCACTGGATGGACCTTTGTACCAACTACCATTTGAGAACTCTGTATTCTACACATCTATAAAGACATGTTTCTGCTTGGAAGATTTTATTTTTCTTGAACATTTTTTTGGGGGATTTACAGGTGATTTTTTCCCTAGTTTTTCTGAAGATAGCAATTTCTCTGTTTTTCATTCTTTTTGTAGTTTTTAATTGACTTCAGGGAGGGGAAGGGAGTAAAGTGTCCTTTAACATTTTAAGGTAGAAGTCCTTTAAAATCTAGCTCTGATTTTTTTTTTTTTTTTTTTTTTTTTTTTGCGGTACGCGGGCCTCTCACTGCTGTGACCTCTCCCGTTGCGGAGCACAGGCTCCGGATGCACAGGCTCAGCGGCCATGGCTCACAGGCCCAGCCGCTCTGCGGCATGTGGGATCTTCCCGGACCGGGGCACGAACCCGTGTCCCCTGCATCGGCAGGCGGACTCTCAACCACTGCGTCACCAGGGAAGCCCCAGCTCTGCTTTCTAATGTATAAGAAAATAATATCAACCTTTACATTGTATATTGTCTTGTAGTTGGAAGAATTATTCACAGTTGATGTGATCGTCAAAACAGCAATCTTTTGAATAGGCACAATATTCCCACATCACACCACATCCCTTTTTACATGGCAGCTGAGTCTCAGAGTAGAGAATAATGATTTTTCATGCTTGCCCAGATTTCCTTTCTTCTTATGCTAACAGTAGTGTTCTGCTTTTCCTTGGGGAAAATGTTCCTTCCTCATGCCATGTGATTCTAATGTGTTGTCAGTCATAGGGACATCAAGGAACATGGTCACTTGACCCAAGGCAAGCAATCCTCTGGAGATTATAATTCAGATGACCATCATGACACAGAAAGGGGGGCCTATTGGCCAACCCTGGAGAGACTATAAGTCACTGCTACTGAGATCCCTAGAGGGCTCTTTCTTCCTGTCCTTCCCAAGGCCAGGTCACTTGACTACTTGATTCTGTGAGCTATTTGTGTCCTTTCCATGAATTTCACATACACAAGAGTAGGTTTTTGTTGCTTGTTCTCAAGTATCCTAATTAGTACATTCATGGAAATTCTGGAATCTGCCCAAGGCACGCTGCCAGGAAGTGGCAGAGCTGGGGGTTGAACCAAGATGTTTTGACCCTCAGTTTTGTGACCTTTCCTCTAAACTTGAGGTGAACTAAATATACAATAATTGTTTCATATCTTGGGACTGGAGTGGGTATAGCCTGAACATTATTTCAGGATAGCCAGACTAGGAAGGCTGAGGACCAAGAGTCTGGCTCGTTACTAGGCTGGAGCAGGTAGAGGGGGCAGTCCAAACTGCAGACACTGAGGGAAGATTCAGTAAAACTATAGTATCCAAGAAGTGAGGCAGAATTAGGATGTAGTTTAAACAAAAGTAACATTGAGGGTCAAAATACGGTATGTGTGTGTGTGTGTGTGTGTGTGTGTGTGTGTGTCTTTATGGGATGGGTAAAAAGTGAGGTGGTAAGGCCACTCCAGGTGGGCGAGTCTCTGTAGCCACAAATGTGAGTGAGGAACAGGCAGGAAGGCAGTTGTCATCAGAGCTCTGAAAAGGGCAGCAGAGGCCCCGCCACTGACCTGTGTCTCAAAGGTAGGACTCCCTTCTCCATCTGTTTGTTGACCAGGAGCAGCAGGATAGCACAGGCCTGGGAGTAAGACACACACCTGGGTTCAAATTCCAGCTGCAGAAATTACTCATCATGTGACCTGGCAAGTTCCTTAACCTCTTTGTATCTCAATTTCCTCAACTGTAATTGAGAATAAATGTGTCTACCTCATAGTGCTGGGGTCAGGGATGAAACACGAAAGCTGTGTGTTCCGCCTGACGGATTACAGATGCTCTATAAAAAGTAGTTGTTACTGCTGCTAGTGACAAAATTAAATAATTATAATACAACTCCTAGTCTCCAGCCTCCCCCAACTCCAGTTCATCCTCTGCATTGGCCAGGTTTCCCTCTAAACAGAGACCTGACAGTGCCAGCTGCCAGCTCAGAATCTGTCCCCACATCCCAGGATGTCCGGCTTTCCTTCCCAGGCTCACCAGCCACCACCCACCCACCCCCTTTTTTTCTCAGTCATGTGAAACGTCCTTTTATTTCCAGAGTCTGTAAATTACTTTCGAGTTGCCTGTCTGTTCTGAGTGATGCTCCCTCTGCCTAAATGCTTTCTGCTTCTTTCCACTTGCCCCACCTCTGCTGCCCCATCAGTACCCACTCACTGTCACCTCCTGCCTGAGGCCCTTCCATCTCCTCAGAGTTAGGTGTATGCTCTTGTGTCTGTAGCACTTTGCACATGTGCTTACTTCAGCAATTTGAAAGCATGAGAAGTAGCAATTAATTTCTTTGTTATTTGTTCAGCCAGAGGAACTATCCCTCATCAGGAGCCCCCTCTGTGACCAAAGCTCTGCTTATGTTCTTCCACATACTCTAATTTATCTCCACAATAAATTCTATCAGCTGGGTGGCATTCTCTCTACTTTTCAGCTCAAGACATAAAGGTTCAGAGGGATTAAGTACCTTGTTCAAGATCACCCAGCCAGTTAGTGGTGAATACAGGTTCTCTCTCATTCTGAAGCCCAGGCTTCAGCCAGCACCTGAGAAGGATAAAGTGAACAGTGCTACCCAATGAAGATGCTCAAATTCCAGGCAGAAGAAAACAATCAACACTTTAGTTAGCCCACCCTAACACATAGTGTGTTAGGCACATGTGGCACATAGATGATGTTCATCATGCTTTTGGAAAATCAATCCCAGCCAAATACCATCATGCCATTGGTTTGGCACCATTGAAGGAGAACGGAGAATGCATTTACTCAGTGTGTGTCTGTCCACACACATTTCTTTTTGAGGAAGTGCTCAAGCCAAATGTGTCTAATATCCCCACCATCCTGACAGTGTCCTGCATGGTCCCACCCCTACCCGGGTTGTGCAAAATAGAGTCCACACTCCCGCCTCTGTCTCTTTCTCCATGCTCTGCTACTGGAGCCTGTGTATCATCCAAACACCCCAGTGAAGCTGAACTTACCCTGTCCTCGTCTCTCCCTTCACCCTTTTGGATGTATGGAGCACCTACTGTGTGCTGAGCTTTGCCGGCTGCCCACAGCCTCTGACAAACAGGTATGGAGACTTAGCTCAGCACTCCTTGAACCTCTAGACTGTAAAGCATGTAAGCAAACACTCAAGTAAATGTCGCCCTTCTCTGAGGCTGACTTGTCTGGATGTCTTATGCTATTACCTCCTTCACCTAAGGGCCCTGCTGGCATTACTACTTTTATGACACTTACATTTGCCAAATTATCTTTATGTCCCAGAGCTTCTTCTGGTGGAGTCACCTTATTTGTATTCAGGAAAATATATGATGAACTCATACAAAGAAAAGAAGGGTTTCTTGGGTTTACAAAAACCAGAGATGAATGGACCCACCAACCACCCTGCAATGTAACCCAAGACTGAATTTCTTCCACACCATAACAGAGGTAAACTCTTGCTACATTTTTATTTTCACCTTTGACCCCCTCCACTCATTTCTCCCAGCTTCCACCTTCTATCGCTGTTAACATATATAGTTGCAGTCAGAGCAGGAGGGCTCTTATGACATGAAAGACACTTTCATTCAGATGTGCATGTTAACAGGCTTAGATCTGAAAGATGGGTCTGGGGTTTGTGAGTAGGATCTGGAGAGAGATAAACTCAGATTAAAAAATATATGAGTTCCTAAGGGAAAAATGAGTTGGAGCAGAAAGAGGATGAGAGAAGGAAGAGGAGTGACAGTAGCATGAAGAGGGGTGAGGTTATTGAAAGGGGTGGTACATCCCCACAAAAAATTTCTCCAGAGCTGAGTGGCCAAATATTCCTAAGAATAGGAATGTTTAATATTCCATTTGAAATTGTTTGCTGTGCTGTGATGCAAACCACCCCATCTATCTACCCCCAAACATAAGTAAACTTTGGTATAGACAAAAGTTTTCTGGGCAAAAATAGAGAAAAGAACAAAGTTCCAGTTCTGAGTCATTGTGATGTGCTTTAGGGTCCACATGTGCATGAAAATGAGACAGTCCAGAAACTGAACCAGTTCAGGGGGTTGCCATTTTAAATTTGGGTTTGATATTCCATATGACCTAATAGTAAGGTGATAATTGGACAGACACCTAGAGAAAGTAGGTGAGTCATAGGGATATCTGCAAAGAAAGAGTTCAAGCAAAGAGTACAAAGCAAGTTCAAAGTCCCTGAGGTAGACAGAGTCCAGAGGGCAAAAGAACTAAAAGGAAGTACAAGCTACACTGGAGGAAAAGAAGGAGTCTTTGTTTCCAGAGCAGCAGTCTGGAGCGGGGGAGGGTGAGGGTGGCAAGGGTGCAGCCTGGTGACCAGCTCACCTCTCAGGTGCCAGGCAGCTTCAGGTTGGATGATGCTCCTGACTGTCAAAGAAGGCACCTTCTCTGAGTGTCAGTAGTAAATTCCAAAGGTCTGAAAATCAATGTATTCTTCCTGAAAAACTTTGCTGAAGTTTCTCAGGTGCCCTGTTCTCACTTAAGTGTATGCTGCATTATAACTCTGGAAGCCATTAACTGTGGGCATTACCTTTTTAGCAGAGCCACTGAACAGCTGTTGATAAAAGGTGTACTCAGCAGCTCACACCTGGGGAGTTAGCCTTATCCATGGGATTGTGTGGCACAGAGAAAGGGTTTATTTTGATACCTACACTACAGTTCCCCTCCCCCAAACCAACAACCCACTTTGCTTAAGTCACTTGTCTGAAGATCAGATTGCAAAGAGTATAGAATTGGACATAACTGCCCTCTTGTGAAGTGAGATAGCCACATATGACCTCATGTCTGGGGTGCAGGTTCAAAGGATCCCATCCAGGTCCACCCCTTGTGGCCCTTGGTGCACATGACTTATATCAAGGCAGAGCTGAGCATGCAACCTGCCTGGAAGCTGACTACTGCTGGCTTGATTGTGGTGATCTCTGGCTCATCACTAAAAATACTTTGCTTCTGACAATATGCAGAGCCAAAGCATACCTAGATGGTTCTAACCTAGCCCTTCGAGACCTATACTTGAAATTGCCGTAAGGAGAGCCTGCTAGAAGGAGATGATTCTATGTCCCTGTGATTAATGACAATTCCACCTATGTCACAAACTAAATGGAGAACATTTCACTCTAGGTCTAGGTCTAAAGTGTCTCACATGTCTTTTTCCAGTAGTGTAAGTGATTATATAGCATTTTCCCCTCACTTCCCAAATCACCCTGGGCACTGTTCCCTACTCCCCACCCCCACTCTCATCCTTCCACCTCCTACCCCCTTCATTCCTACCTGGATATATCCAAAGAGATCCTTCTCTTTCCCAAATAACCAAATGTGATGCTCCATCTGGTCCTCCAACTGTAAGAAAGAAAGATATAAATGAGAAGAACAACTCGGTCCTCGTCTTCCTGTTCTCTGGCCATTGTTTTCAGCTTGTCTATTGTTGGCTCCTTCTCTTCCATGTGCACCCTAAGTGCTGGTGCCCTAAGTCCCAGCCTTGGTCCTCTTCTCCCTTTTTTTTTTTTTTTTTTAAATGAAAACTTCTTTTTTTCTTCCTTTCTTCCTTCCTTCCTTTCTTTCTTTTGGCTGTGTTGGGTCTTCGTTTCTGTGCGAGGGCTTTCTCTAGTTGTGGCGAGCAGGGGCCACTCTTCATTGCAGTGCATAGGCCTCTCACTATCGCGGCCTCTCTTGCTGCAGAGCACAGGCTCCAGATGCTCAGGCTTGGTAGTTGTGGCTCACGGGCCTAGTTGCTCCGCGGCATGTGGGATCTTCCCAGACCAGGGCTCGAACCCCTGTCACCTGCACTGGCAGGCAGATTCTCAACAACTGCGCCACCAGGGAAGCCCCTCTTCTCCCTTTTAACCCTACAGTTCCTCACTGGTGGTCTCATCCAAACCCATGATTTCAGAGAACATAGCTCTCAAACACGTCTTTCACCCAGACCTACCTCCTGAGCGTTAGACATGCTACATCTTACTGCCTGTCAGAAAAATCCACTTCAGGAATGAAGTGAATGGCATCACAAACCAGACATGACCAGTCCAGAATCCATGATTTCCCCATCCAAGCTGGCCCTCCACCCTGGTCTCAGTGGGTCTTCCCAGTTGGTCAGGCACCTCTCCCTCTCCTGGAATCAGTCAGCCAGCTGCTGCGTCCTGACTACTCGGTCTGCATTCTCCATGTTGGAGTACCCCCTACCTCAAGTCTCACTCTCCTTCGGGGTTACAACAGCGTCTTCTCATTGGTCTCCCTGCTTCCTGCCCGGCCCTCTTGAATATCTTCAACACTGCCATAAGAGTGAGCTTTCTAAACATCTGTATCTGTTAGTTCTCTAACTTAAAACCGTCAGTGGTTTTCTCTGGGTATATGCCCAGGAGTGGGATTGCTGGGTCATATGGTAGTTCTATTTTTAGGTTTTTAAGGAACCTCCATACTATTCTCCATAGTGGCTGTACCACTGTACACCTGAAACTAATACAACATTGTAAATCGACTATACACCAATAAAAAGTTTTTTAAAAAAACACAAAACTTTCAATCGTTCTGCTTTCCCTTAGAACACAATCCTAACTCCTTATTCACATACAGCCCTTCACCGTCTGGCCCTGCTCACTCTCCAGACTCACACTCTGTGGCTTCTCCTCGCTTACACCAGTCTTGGCTCCTGCCACACTCACAGGCCCCTGTCCACACCAGCCTGGTCACACTTCTGAGACTTTGTTTATTCCCGCTGTCCAGAAAGCCTGCCCTGCTCATTCTTGAATACTCCCGTTCATCTTTCAAGACCTGATTCTTCCTCCTCTGGGAATCTTCTCTGACTTGCCCCCACCTCACCTTAACCAAGGCCAGCTACTTACTCCTTTGACCCATTCCCATGCCAGCTTCTCTTCTCTCCTCTCTGAATCTTCCTGGCCCCATAAGGTTATACAATACCAGAGGGCCTTTGTTGAATCATCATCAATCATCCAACTAGTTCATTTTGTAAACACTGAGAGTAAAACCAGACGTGAAGTAACTTGTATAAAGTCACACTGCTAGAACCAGGGCTCCTGACCGCTGCCGCAGTGTGTGTTTGTGACTGAGATCTGCAAGGTCAGTATATCTCTAGAGACCAGCAATAGACCAATGTGCACTCACACCACACTGATAGTTTCCCAGAGACACAACATGGTAGAGATCAGGTAGGCAGAAATCAGGCCAAACTCAGTGTCAGTGTGCTCCTTCCCATGGATCTGAAATCTAGTGAAGGGGCCTGGAGGGCAGGGGTACAGGTGTTCATAGAGGGTATGCTCAGAGGATCCTGAGGAAACCCACAGCAAGGGCTTCTGAGAATAAAGTCAACCCAAGGGCAATAATCCCTGGGAGTCACCTAGGACTAGGCTGTCTCTGACCTGTCTGTCAAGGCATTTCCTTCTATGGATTTCTTTCCAAAAGCCTAAGTTAACTGAGCAGGCCAGGGTCCAGGAACCAGGGAACGTCTCTGAAGACAACATGGAAGAGAGAGGTTCCCCCCAGGCTAAGGGTGCAAGGGGTAGCGAGGAAAGGGAAGGCTGTGTCCTCACAGCCCCGAGAGGTTGTGTTAGGACCTCAGCATGTGGCACCAGGAAAGCCATGTCCCAGGCCTGAGAACTCCAGCCTCACCAAATGCTCCTCTGCCCCATGTCTGGGGGCGGAAGAGTACCAGGGGAGAGGACTCATCACAGGCACCGCAGACAGACCACCAGAGGAGAGAGGACACCCCAGAACCACAGTGCTGCATGAAACCCCACAGCCGGAGCACAGTCCCAGAAAGAGCAGGAAACTTTGAGAAGGCTGATTTCAAGTTTCTCACCAGCTCATTAAATCAAGGACTTAAAATTGAACTTGGTTTATAAAATGAAAGAAATGGAATTTTCCTTGCTTTCTCTCTCTTAATTTCCTTTCTCTCTCTTAATCCTTTTAGGGGCCAACATGGACTTTCTTGGGTTTTAACTCCCCCTCTGCTATTCACTTGCCTTTTGATTTGGGAAAATCACTTAACCTCTCCAAGCCTTAGTTTCCTGATTCATAAAATTGGGGTGATAAGAGGACTCACCTCATAAAATGGTGGACAAGGGGAAGTGAGGTCATGCACATGTAACACAGAGCGATGTCTGGCTCTGGAGTGATGTTTCTGGTATAAAATAATATTAGAGTCGACACCTTCCAGAACTCTGCACTGTCCATCTGGTTTAGATGTGGCTCATTTATTCCTTTCACATGGGGATGACCAGCGTTCCCATTGAGCACCCTGGGACTAGTGCTAAATCCCCACAAACTCTCTGCCTAGAGGCACACCTGTCTCTCCCTGCTCCCTACGGGTTCTCCGGGCCCATGTGCTCTTTCATTGCCTCAGATGTGCTCTGTTTTATTGTTTACTCAGGGCCTTTCAGGCATGCTGGTTTCTCTGCTGAGAATTTTCTTCCCTCCCTTTGCCCTGAATTCTCTTCCCTCCTCTATGTGTGGCCAAATTTACTCAGCCTCAGGTCTTAGCTTAAATATTACTCACCCAGAGAAGCCTTTTATGTGCACCTAGACTGGGTTCAATCCTTTTATGTGCTCCTGTCACACGTGAAGTTTTGAACTGTTCTTCTCTGACAATCCTCATACTTACATAATTACTTACCTAACTTCTGTTTTCTCCAGTGGATGAAAAACTACATGAGGTAGGGGGTGCACATCACTCTCATTCTTGGCTGGATAATGGTACAGTGCCCAGGACATGGTTCATATTTATGAATATTTGATGAATAAATGGAGGGACACTCTTCTCAAATATCTCTAATCATTCTCCCCCTGCTGTACATCTATTAACTTGTGTATATCTCTCTTTTTAGATCTTATTTGCATATGGTCATTAGGGAGCAAGAGAAAAGGTAAAAGTGATGTTGATTCTAAACTAACTGATGGGACAACTTTGCTTTATGTATTTAAAATTTATTATGTAAATAATGCATACTTGTAGAAAAATTGTAAAACGTGAATAAGTAAAAAGAAAATGAAAATCACTTGTCATTCCACAACTATTAATATTTGGTTGTATATTCTTTTAAACGTTTTCCCCTGTAAATTTACAAAAATGTAAATCATTCTTTACATACTGTTTTATAACCTGGTTTTTATTTTTATTTATTTATTTTTAAATTTTTCTAAACATCTTTATTGGAGTATAATTGCTTTACAATTGTGTGTTAGTTTCTGCTTTATAACAAAGTGAATCAGTTATACATGTACATATATCCCCATATCTCCTCCCTCTAGCGTCTCCCTCCCACCTTCCCTTTCCCATGCCTCTAGGTGCTCACAAAGCACCGAGCTGATCTCCCTGTGCTATGTGGCTGCTTCCCACTAGCTATCTCTTTTGGTAGTATATATAAGTCCATGCCACTCTCTCACTTCATCCCAGCTTACCCTTCCCCCTCCGAGTGTCCTCAAGTCCATTCTCTACAACTGCCTCTTTATTCCTGTCCTGCCCCTACGTTCTTTTTTTTTTCAGCTTTAAAAAGGAATCAAATTCTGATACATGTTACAACATGGATCCATCGTGAAAACATTATGCTAAGGGAAATAAGCCAGACACAAAAGCACAAATATTGTATGTTTCACCTTAAATGAGGTACCTAGGATAGTCAAATTCATAGAGACAGAAAGTAGAATAGTAATTATCAGGGGTGAGGGGGAGAAGGGAATGAAGAATCATTGTTTTTTCTTTTCTTTAAAATGAAAAGCAATGATTTTTATTATTGAGGTATAATTGACATATTATATTAGTTTCAGGTGTACAACATAATGATTTAATACTTGTATATATTGCAAAATGATCATCACAATAAGACTAGTTAACATCTGTCACCACAGTTAGATACATAATTTCTTTTTCTGACGGGAAATTTTCAGATCTACTCTCTTAGCAACTTTCAAATCTATAATACAGTATTACTAGCTGTCGTCACCATGCCATGCATTATATTCCCAGGACTTATTAATCTCTTTCTTAAAAAATTTTATTTATTTTTTTATACAGCAGGTTCTTATTAGTCATCAATATTATGAACATCAGTGTATACATGTCAATCCTAATCACCCAATTCATCACACGACCACCCATACCACTCTGCTGCTTTCCCCGCTTGGTGTCCATATGTTTGTTCTCTATATCTGTGTCTCAATTTCTGCCCTGCAAACCAGTTCATCTGTAGCATTTTTCTAGGTTCCACATATATGCATGAATATATGATATTTGTTTTTCTCTTTCTGACTTACTTCACTCTGTATGACAGTCTCTGGATCCATCAACATCTCAAAAAATTACCCAATTTTGTTCCTTTTTATGGCTGAGTAATATTCCATTGTATATATATACCACAAATTCTTTATCCATTTGTCTGTTGATGGGCATTTAGGTTGCTTCCATGACCTGGCTAATGTAAATAGTGCTGCAATGAACATTGGGGTGCATGTGTCTTTTTGAATTATGGTTTTCTCTGGGTATATGCCCAGTAGTGGGATTGCTGGATCATATGGTAATTCTATTTTTAGTTTTTTAAGGAACCTCCATACTGTTCTCCATAGTGGCTGTATCAATTTACATTCCCACTAACAGTGCAAGAGGGTTCCATTTTCTCCACATCCACTCCAGTATTTGTTGTTTGTAGATTTTCTGATGGTGCCCATTCTAACTGGTGTGAGGTGATACCTCATTTTAGTTTTGATTTGCATTTCTCTAATAATTAGTGATGTTGAGCAGCTTTTCATGTGCTTCTTGGCGATCTGTATGTCTTCTTTGGAGAAATGTCTATTTAGGTCTTCTGCCCATTTTTGGATTGGGTTGTTTGTTTTTTTAATATTGAGATGCATGAGCTGTTTATATATTTTGGAGATGAATGCTTTGTCTGTTGATTCGTTGGCAAATATTTTCTCCCATTCTTAGGGTTGTCTTTTTGTCTTATTTATGGTTTCCTTTGCTGTGCAAAAGGTTTTAAGTTTCATTAGGTCCCATTTGTTTATTTTTGTTTTTATTTCCATTACTCTAGGAGGTGGATCAAAAAAGACGTTGCTGTGATTTATGTCAAAGAGGGTTCTTCCTATGTTTTCCTCTGAGAGTTTTATACTGTCCGGTCTTACATTTAGGTCTCTAATCCATTTTGAGTTCCCTTATATGTTATTTGTCATTTTTCTCTTGCTGCTTTCAATAATTTTTATTTGTCTTTAATTTTTGCCAATTTGATTACTATGTGTCTTGACATGTTTCTCCTTGGCTTTATCCTGTATGGGACTGTCTGTGCTCCCTAAACTTGGGTAGCTATTTCCTTTCCTATGTTAAGGAAGTTTTCAACTATAATCTCTTCAAGTATTTTCTCAGATCTTTTCTCTCTCTCTTCTCCTTCTGGGACCCCTATGATAAGAATGTTGCTGTGTTTAATGTTGTCCCAGAGGTCTCTTAGGCTGTCTTCATTTCTTTTCATTATTTTTTCTTTATTCTCTTCCACAGCAGTGAATTCCACCATTCCCTCTTTCAGATCACTTATCCATTCTGTTGCTTCAGTTATTCTGCTATTGGTTCCTTCTAGTGTAGTTTTCATTTCAGTTATTGTATTGTACATCTCTGTTTGTTTGTTCTTTAATTCATCTAGGTCTTTGTTAAACATTTCTTGTATCTTCTTGATCTTTGCCTCCATTCTTTTTCCGAGGTGCTGGATCATCTTCACTATCATTATTCTGAATTCCTTTTCTGGAAGGTTGCCTATCTCCACTTCATTTAGTTGTTTTTCTGGGGTCTTATCTTGTTCCTTCATCTGGTACATAGCCCTTTGTCTTTCATCTTGTCTATCTTTCTATGAATGTGGTTTTTGTTCCACAGGCTGCAGGATTGTATTTCTTCCTGCTTCTGCTGTCTGCCCTCTCCCCTAGGTTCTTCATAACCATTTATTTCCCTTTAGATTACATATATATGTGTCAGCATATGGTATTTGCTTTTCCTCTTTCTGACTTACTTTACTCTGTATGAAAGACTCTAGGTCCATCCATCTCAATACAAATAACTCAATTTCCTTTCTTTTTATGGTTGAATAATATTCCATTGTATATATGTCCCACCTGTTCTTTATCCATTCATCTGTTGATGGGCACTTAGGTTGCTTCCATGTCCTGGCTATTGTAAATAGAGCTGCAATGAACATTGTGGTACATGACTCTTTTTGAATTATGGTTTTCTCAGGGTATATTCCCTGTAGTGTGATTGATGGGTCACATGGTAGTTCTATTTTTTGTTTTTAAGGAACCTCCATACTGTTATCCATAATTGCTGTATCAATTTACATTCCCATCAACAGTGCAAGAGGGTTCCCTTTTCTCCACACCCTCTCCAGCATTTACTGTTTTTAGATTTTTTGATGATGGCCATTCTGACTGTTGTGAGGTGATACCTCATTGTAGTTTTGATTTGCATTTCTCTAATGATTAATGATGTTGAGCATTCTTTCATGTGTTTGTTGGCAATCTGTATATCTTCTTTGGAGAAATGTCTATTTAGGTCTTCTGCCCATTTTTGGATTAGATTGTTTGTTTTTTTGATATTGAGCTGCATGACCTTGTAAACTTTGGAGATTAATCTTTTGTCAGTTACTTCATTTGCAAATATTTTCTCCCATTCTGAAGACTGTCTTTTCATCTTGTTTATGGTTTCCTTTGTTGTGCAAAAGCTTTTAAGTTTCATTAGGTTCCATTTGTTTATTTTTTATAACCTGGTTTTTAACTTAACAACAAGTTATGAACATATTTCGACATCAAGAAATATAATCTCCAGCATATTTTTTTAATGGCTGCATTGAATGCCATTATACAGAATAATTTACTTAACCAATTCCTTACTGGGAGACGCTGAGACTTTTTTTAATACACAATGGACTTGTGTTGTAGGAAACTGCCTTGTAACTAAATCTCTGTGTACATCCATTTTTATTCCTTAGGATACGTTCCTAGAAACTGAGTGACTAGATCAAAAGACATGTTTGTTTCAAACTTTTTTTTTTTAATAAATTTATTTATTTATATATTTTTGGCTGCGTTTGGTCTTTGTTGCAGTGTGCAGTCTTCTCATTGTGGTGGCTTCTCATGTTGTGGAGCACAGGCTCTAGGTGTGCAGGCTTCAGTAGTTGTGGCTCTCGGGCTCAGTAATTGTGGCTTTCTGGCTCTAGAGTGCAGTCTCAGTAGTTGTGGCTCACGGGCATAGTTGCTCTGCGGCATGTGAGATCTTCCCAGACCAGGGCTTGAACCCGTGTCTGCTGCATTGCCAGGCAGATTCTTAACCACTGTGCCACCAGGGAAGTCCCTGTTTCAAACTTTTAAAATGCACATTGCCAAATTGCCCTCCAAGTTTTCAGAAATGTATATTTCCTCCAAAAGGGTATAATGGGATTCTTGTAGAGAAACACTGAATCCCCTAGAATGCTTTCCCTGCCTCATCTACTTGCCTGTGGATTGGCTTGGCCAGCTCATCCTTTTAATGACTCCAACCAAACAACTGCAGCTCAGTTCTTGGTCACCTCTCTTTGCCTATTTCTTTCTTTCTTTTTTTCTCTTCTTTGTTCCTTTCTCTCCTTCCTTCCTTCCTTCCTTCCTTCTTTCCTTCCTTCCTTCCTTCCTTCTTTTCTCTCTCTCTCTCTCTCTCTCCCCAGATTTCACTTATTCTCAAATGGTTTCACACATATTCTGCATATTCTGGGATGTATTTCATGAACAAACTTAATGTGCTGATATCTCTTTTACCCAGATCCTGACTCTTGCCCTCTTTGAAAAGAAGTCCCACAATCTCATTAACAAACAATATAAATTCTCATCTTTCAGTATACCAGTGAAGAGAAACATTTAATATCCAAGTTAGGAAAATGAAATTCCTCCTCTTTATAGGAACTGGAAGAAACCTTTCCATTAAGGCCAGGGGTGGTTACCTTATATGATCAATACCTTTCCTTTTTGGTTCAGCATTGAAGGAGGCTTTGCAGGAAATATTTATAATATTTCCTCTCAGAATGTAGAAAAATTCCTTTGCTCATCATATAACTTAGCACTTACACTGCTAAATCCTTTGCCTATGGAATGTTGATTAATCCTCATAACAATACCTCAAAAGTATGTATTATTTTTTTAACAATGGTTAAATTTTATTTAATACATGTTATATGTATTAGATCCCATTTTATATTTTTATGTAAATTTTCACATTTAATCTTCAGAACAACTCTATGAAATAGATAGCATTATTTAACCTATTTTTTAGATGTGGAAATTAATACCTAGAGGGGTTCAGTAAGTTGCCAATTATCAGAGGTTATTTATTTTAATTTTTTAACATCTTTATTGGAGTATAATTGCTTTACAATGGTGTGTTAGTTTCTTTTGTATCATAAAGTAATCAGCTATATGTATACATATATCCCCATATCTCCTCCCTCAAAAGTACGTATTATTTTTTATCATTATTATTGTATTTTTTTGCGGTACACGGGCCTCTCACTGTTGTGGCCTCTCCCGTTGTGGAGCACAGACTCTGGACGCGCAGGCTCAGCGGCCATGGCTCACGGGCCCAGCCACTCCGCAGCATGTGGGATCTTCCTGGACCAGGGCACAAACCCGTGTCCCCTGCATAGGCAGGCGGACTCTCAACCACTGCGCCACCAGGGAAGCCCAAAAGTATGTATTATTGTCTCATTTTACATATGAAGAAAATGAGGCTTAGAATGTTTCATTCATCCACTCTGTAAATATCTGCTGAGGGTCTATCACTGATTTCAACAACATAGGAGTTGCCAGTGGTCTTAATAAGAGCCCTTTCCTTGGAGCAAAAATTTGATTGGTGTGAATTCAAAAAAGAACAGAAAAAATTATTTGGAAATAGTGATTATTGCACAGGCCAGTATTTTAAAGAGTTTTGTGTAAAGGTAAAAAGAGAAATGGGGCTATACCTATAGAGGAAACTGGGATGTCAAAAGAGGGTTTTTTTTAGTAAGATGGGATAACAGCATCCTGGAATTTCCTTAGCTGAGAGTGGAGAGGTTTTATCCATAGTAGCAGAAATCAGATATAGGAAGATGGGTGGGTGTGGAGGTGGGAATTTATGGTGCATTTCTTCTGATTCCTTCATTTTCTCAGGAAAGTAGGAAGCAAGGCCAGTAACTGAGAGAAAAGATCAGTGAGGATGTTTGAAGAGTGTAGAAAAAGCATGAGATAGTCGGGAAAGTAGACCATGAATGGACCAGGGAAGTATGGTCCAGTTGAAGGTGGTAGTCATAAATTTAATGAGGTTAGTCAGTAAGATGATGTGTTTTTCTCCAATAATATCTAACTGTATAGATGCAGGTGAGGAGAAGGCAAAGAAGTGACTATAACTACATTTGTGGTTTAGCCAAACAAGTATGTTAAAGCAAGAGAGGGACAGGAAATGAGGGATATTTGCAAGGGAATAATGACTGAATGACCATGGAATTTTAAGATGGATAATGAGTGAGAAGAGGCCATGAAAGTGATGAGGGATGGTGAAACACTTGTAGATCAACAGACGGGAGGCCCTGATGAGGGGTCAAAGTGCTGATGGAGTTGAAGTATTGATGGAGGCAGCATATTGGAAGGGTAGAAGATGGTGGTCAGAGTGGGAGAGTCGAAACTGGAAAATGGAAGTAAATTATGTTCCCAAGATCACACAATAGTATGCTGCAAATTCAGGATTTGAACCAAGTCTCTCTTCTCCCAGAGCCCATCCAGCAGTACCCTGAGGGCAAAGTGGGAGTTGCATCAGCTCAGAGAGTCACATTGGCTTTTGTGGTATCTTTCATGCAAATGAGAAGCCAGAGCTTTCTAAGGGCAACTATTTATAGCTCCTCACAGGCCTGCCATGCAACGTTTCTCCTCCCTTTCTCCTCCCTTCCACTTCTTACAGAAATACCAACTGGTTGAAACGGGCTCTTGGCTGGTTCCATGGTGAACATATGTTTGCTGATGACAGGAAACAGACAAGGCCAGCTAATGTGAAAATATGGGGGTCCCTTATGAATTGGGAGTTTAAATACCAGTTTCTGGTGTTTGTGCCTGTGTCATTTTCTCCATGAAACTGATCCTTATATTTCCAGCTCCATATCTCCCCTGGGGGTGCTTCGTAAGGGCACCCACCCTCTTCAGATATTAACCATCCTCTAACAGCAAAACCGTGACGGGTTTCACGTGGTGTCAGATGTTGGGCAGAGTTAAACACGAAACAGACACCAAGGCACATTGAGATCCTGAGGCAGACTGACGGCAGCCCAGGAATGCAGAGATTGAGGCCCGGTTTCCTATGTGAATGCCGACATATGAAGGTTAACTCTAAACTTCCTGACTGTTGTCTGATCACAGCAGGGTGTCATGTATTCTCCCTCTAACACTCTCTCTCTCTCTCATTCTCTCTCACACACAAATGCATGCATACACCAGAAAACCTGGAGGAGTGTGCTCAGGCTTTTTGAAAGCTGTGTGTCTGGAGGCCACATACCGTGAATTTCAAAAGTAGTGAAAAATATATAATCTCTAAATATACATATACCCACTCTTTCAGATTCTTTTCCCATATAGGTTATTACAGAATATTGATAAGAGTTCCCTGTGCTACACAGTAGGTCCTTATTAGTTATCTATTTTATGTATAGTAGTATGTATGTGTCAATCCCAATCTCCCAGTTTATCCCTCTCCTCCCCTTTCCCCCTGTTAACCATAAGTTTGTTTTCTACATCTGTGACTCAATTTCTGTTTTCACTTTGCTGTACAGCAGAAACTACCACAACATTTTAAATCAACTATACCCCAATAAAAATTTAAAAATAAAAATATGAACACTGTAAAAAATATGTGTATATAATCTCTAGTCCTCAGAGATGACAATAATCATTTAGATGAGAATGATCAAAGAAACAACAGGGTTTATTGCTATTGTGAATTTGGGATATTTTGGAGTTGTGGCCTTTCAAATGATCCCATAATCTGGCAAAGGCTCCCTCTCTCCCCTGGGGGTCTCAGAGAAGAAGGCCTGTGTCTGCCGCAGCCTCCCCGGTGTGGGTGTGCCCTCAGTGAGAGATGCAGCTTCCCCTCGAGGACGTAGAGAAGCTTGGCTTCTGTCCAAGAGGAATTGTATACCTCATTTATTTCATAGAAAAACATGACTCAAGCAGAGATGCTGGATTTATCTAGAAACGGAGGAGCAGAAAGAATAGTGCTGATGTGTGTGTGCGCATGCGCACGTTGTGGGGTGGGGAGAGCAGGGAGCCAGGGTGCCGCGGGGGAGATTCCTGAGAATTAGATGTGACTGACAGTGATAATGAAATAAAATATAAGGGTGGGGTTGGCAGGGAGCTCTAGAAACATCTAATCCAGTCTTTTCATTTATAAGGGGGAAAAACCGAGTTTGTAGAACGGAAGTGATTTGCCCACGTTTAAGGCTTTTGGCTCGATAGTGACATTTTATCTTTAGGAGCAATCCAGCCAAGATAAGTCAAGGAGAGGGCTGGCCCCAGGGGAAATTATAGTTCATAATAAGAATGTGACAATAATAATCATTTATCGAGCAACCTATACCCTTGGTACTATACTTAGGTGCTTTATATACATATTCATATCATTTAACCCTCTCAATAACCATATGAAGAAGGAAATGTTTTTCCATTTTATAAGTGAGAAAACTGAGGCTCTGAAGTGTAAGTCACGTGCTTCAGCACATCCTGCTAAGAGATGGCAAGATGGGATTTGAACCAGGTCTGTCTAGTCCCAGAACCAAACTCCTGTTTTCCACCTCCCTTGTTCCTGTTCTTTTGCTGTTTTTCATTATTCTGGGTCATAATCTTTTTTCCTCTCCATGCTAGCCTGAATCTCCTCCTGCAATACCACAGCCAGACCCAGTCTTCGGATGGCAAGTCATACACCAGAAGCTTTCAATCTCTTCTCTACCTTCCCCCAAAACTCCGTGTCTGTGTTCTCTCTCTCTCTCTCTCCACCCCCCTTTCTCAGACATATGTACATACACACACACACACACACACACACACACACACACACACACACCTCTTTGAATTAGAATAAAACTTCAAATACCCCTACCCAATACCTTAGTTATGATAAGAATTCTCTCTACACCATCTTTTTTTTAAAAAATTATTTATTTATTTTTGGCTGCGTTGGGTCTTCGTTGCTGCGTGTGGGCTTTCTCTAGTTGTGGCGAGCGGGGCCTACTCACATAATGTGGTGCACGGGCTTCTCATTGTGGTGGCTTCTCTTGTTGTGGAGCACGGGCTCTAGGTGCATGGGCTTCAGTAGTTGTGGCACACAGGCTCAGTAGTTGTGGCACACGGGCTTAGTTGCTCCGCGGCATGTGGGATCTTCCCGGACCAGAGCTCGAACGTCCCCTGCACTGGCAGGCAGATTCTTAACCACTGCGCCACCAGGGAAGTCTGTCTCTACACCATCTTGAGGAATTCTACCTCTGTCTGAAACCCTCAGTGACAGGACTATGAAGTGCCCACACCATATTTGAGTAACTCTGATGTCTAGAAAGTGATTCTTTGCAGAGGATCTTCATATAATGTCTGTTTTTTAGTTTTGATCCCTTTTTCTAGAGTTGAGTTTCATCCTTCTTCTATATTACATTCCTTCTAATACTACATACCACCATACCTCTAATGACCAGCCTATAGCCTGGCACTTGATAGCTTCTTACAAAAGGCTTTTGGATAAAATTTTCAGTGGTGGCACCAAGGGGGTAGTTGGGGGTCTTAAACTCTCCCATAAGCTCTACCAACTCTCCTCTCCAAGTCACTCCAAATAAGTTTTTTAAAATGTGAGCTTGTTATGTATTGATAAATACAGCTTCAAAGCAAATTCCCTTAATTAATACCACCTCACCTAGACTGTCATGCCAAAGACCCCCATATATAGAATGCTAGAACTGGCACCATCCCTCTTATGGGTGTTCCTTCCTTCTTGCTAAAAAATGTTGGTGGGTTTGAGATAATACATACCAACGCACTGAAGTGCTTACTCTGGCTCTTAATAGCTCTATGACATCTTGAGCCAGTTTCTTAACCTCACTAGACCCTCCTTCTTCTCATCTGTAAAAGGGAATAAGAATATCTACATCTTATTGTAGTTTTGATGATTTGTTATAATGTATGTATGTAGCACTCAATAAATAAGCAGTCATAAGAAGTATCCATACTATAAAATATAGGTTCAGTGGTAATTTGGCATTATCTCTCAAGGAACATATTGTCATTTTAACAGGGACCTATGGTGTTCACAATGATTTCCTTAGATAATGACTCTAACTAAGGCCATTATAGTCATAATGATAGTCAGTGGAAGTGATGGCTTTGGTTATGGTTCTTAGGGACAGCTCTCCTTTTACATTACATTGGGACTGACCACCCCTGGAATTTTCTATGAACCTCAGAGTCACAACCAGTGTGGTCTACATAATGGCGAGCTGCTCCTCCACAGAGGCTACCAGCTTTGTACTTCCCTGGGCAATGAGTGATACTCCCATCAGGAAGCCTGTCCCAGTATATCCACAGCAGCTTTATCAAAAGGAGACCCCTCCACACTGGGCTAAGCAGAAAGAAGAGCTTACACAGGAAGCATCCTTTTCTTATATGTGCACAGCATCCTTATTCTAGAGGTTCTTGTTCAGTGACGTACCAAACCAGCACGCCCTGAATCAGGCGGCAGGGTGGAGGGAGATATGTAGCTTGAGAAATTTGTTGTGGAGATTCTGATATGTTCTCTCACCACAGCCGCCTACACATAACCCCTCCCCCTACACACAGTGGCACTTTCATCTTCCACACCCACTTGAGAATCACTGTCCCAGTTGCTTTGCATAGTACCTTTCTAAATGTACACACTCTTGTTGAGTAATTATCCAAAATAATCATCAACCATTTCATCAATGTGGATTGACTTTTTAGGGTTCTTGCTGAGTAATTGAATCTGAATGTAATGATTATGTATTTAAATAATCTTCTGTACTTTCTAGTTTAAATCCACTAAGATCACATTAGGAAGGATTCCCCAAAGAGAAAATCAATTTAGCAAAAGCCTTCAAAGCAGAGGGCCAATACCCAGCATTATGGCTACTCAGGGCTTGAAGTGGAATTAGGCCTAACCTCATTTGTCACCCCATCAAGACTGCTCCCAACTCAGGAAGATATACTGGACTTTAAAAAATGCCTTCTTAGACACCTAATATTCAAGGAATTGGCTCTTTCCCATCCCATCTTACCTGTTTATATATCTCATTATCTCCAGAATGTCCTTTTATTAGTCCCCATCCAAGTTCCAATTGATAAGCTGACAGAAAGAGACAGGGAAAGAAGGAAGAAGAGTAGAAAGGGAGGAGGGAAGGAAGGGAGGAAGAAAGGAATGAAAAGATGGAGAGAATATGCAGTTGTTGAGCACTTAGTATCTGCTAAGCAGCAGAAATGAGTCATAGGATTCAGCAAACATCTTCTATGAGAAGCCAGATACTGCTCAAGTGTTGATGATGTTGTCCTTGCCCTTCAGGAGATTATGTCAGTTTCTGTTGGGTAACTGAGTGCCACCAGCTGTCATACCAGCAGGATTAGATCAATTAGTGATTGAAACTCCATGTAAATAATTACATAATTTATAATTTTGTGCTGTTCTAGTTCAAAGTTACTGTAAACACATCGCAGAGTTTGAGGTGGATTCTCACCAAAGGAAACATCAATATGACTAAAGCTCTCACGTGCACTAGGCTCATGTTTGAGTCACATCCAATTCTCATATGACTCACCATTGTTAGCAATAAACCACGAATGTGACCTACTCACATCTGGATTCTGACCATTGGCTAACTATGGAAAGTGCTTACATGTCCTGCTCTGGAATAAATGAGAATAAGGGGACCAAAGCCCAGGTAGACTTCAAAAGACACTCTATACTCACAACTCTCTTGCTTTGGGAGGTTTGATTGAGCCAAATTTTTTACCTGGCAGGGAGCAAAAGCTAATTTGGGGAACTTTTGGAGTTGGTTCAAAGGATGAGCAGTTCTCAAGAGGAAGAGAAATTCTGTGTTGCTGGTTAGCAAATATCAAGTGCCCCATCTGTTCTGTGAGACAAAATCATCACTGTACTCATCATTTTGTGTTAGCCTCAGAAGCATGATGTGGCTGCTGCTGCTGCTGCTGCCCTGCACATATCCTCTTGGGCCTTTCATTTTGGTGCCAATGGCACTAATTTCCAATTTTTGGCATCTGCTTCTCTTTGCCTGAGGGTTTTCTCTGACCTCCAGGCATGATCTGCCCATAGGAATGGCAAATTGGGAAATGCTGAGGATTCACTGCTTCTGGAAGCAACCATCAATCAATAACTGATGGGAATGACTGGTCTCTTGCCTCTTGGGTGGGGTAACTCCAACACTCATACTTCACACTGTCTTCCAGACACAAGAATGATTAAACTCCTTCCCACAGCAGTTACCTAATTGATAATGCATTCTTTATTGGTTACCTTCTCTTCAAATCACTTCCGCACTATACTGCCACGGTTTCTTGGGATCACCTCCCAAATAAATTACTCACAGTTAAGTCCTTATCTCCAGGTCTACTTCTGAAGGATTCCAGACTAAGTCACAGGTCATCTTTTCTCACCACAGTTTATTTTTTATCACCTTGGTAGAACCAGAAGCTTAAATAATCGAAGTTCTCTTTATCCTTGATTATAAACTAGTGTTGAAAATCCAAACACCCACAGAGATGAGGCAAGTTACATAAACAGGAGAAGAGAGCTGGGTAGAAATTGTGCTAACCAGATGGTACATACTCCATCTCAAATGGCCAGCTGCTCTTCAGCCCCAGCCAATTGTTGCCATGTGGAAAAGTAGGCCCAATGTGGCCACATCAAGTTTTTCATGAGATTCCAGAAATCCATATTTTTGTGTAGAATCTCTTTATATGTAAATGTTGGCCACAAATTCAGATGCTTTCATAACATTGGACTAGCCAAATAAAACACATCTGTGAGCTATATTTGACCCAGGGACCACCAGTTTTCAATCACTATTGTAGAAATACAGCCTTTAGCTGGAAATTCATAGTTAACATTTAAAGTAACAAGAGCTGCTGCTCTTAAAAAGGATTTTCACAACCATTGTCACATTTCTTCTAGCAGGTCTTATTCTCACCCCATCCCTTCATGGTTGTATCCAGCATTGCATATCTGCTCAAAAAACAAAAGAGACCCAAGTGGAAGGAGAAAGCTAATTATGGACTTGGCATCTGATTGTGGTCTGGCTTAATATGACATTCTCAGAGCCAACTGGAAAGGAAACCACCACCCAAATCCATCACGACATGTGCTATCACAGTAAGTTTAAATTGGGTGGAAATGTTGTGAGTTTAATAAAATAGAACTGCTGAGATGTACATATATATCTGGGTTTAGTTGATAGCTCTTTCAAGGACATTGTGATGTCAAATATGTTTGGCAGGTTCAATTCTCTTAACACCACATTTGCACTGTTCTTAAGACAGGGGATGATTGAAAGCATATGTGCTAACAGTAACTATGCATAATGTGTGAAATTAATGAAAATGTAGAGGTTTCACTCTGACTTTCATGGACTTAAGCTAAGCTAGCTCTTTCTAGCTGTGTGGGGAAGAGGAGCAGAGGGTTTCATCATTTTTCCTTACTTTTTTTCTTCTTTTTTTAATTTCAGGAAACAACTTGAGGCTTTTAGCTTTCCTTTTATTTTGACATTTAGGAACCAAAGTGCATAAATAATAAGAGCTGGGACCCTGGAATCCCATCTCCTCCAGTAAGAAAAATCAGTATCCAGTGGTGCTTTTAGTTCTATGTGTCAACTAGTCACCAACTGAGAAAATGGAAAACAATGACATGCTACTGATTTAAGAGAAAATAACTTTATTTTGAGAAAAAAAGACTGTTATTAAAATAATTGAGGGCTTCCCTGGTGGCACAGTGGTTGAGAGTCCGCCTGCAGATGCAGGGGACACGGGTTCGTGCCCCGGTCCGGGAAGATCCCACATGCCGCGGAGCGGCTGGGCCCGTGAGCCATGGCTGCTGAGCCTGTGCTCCACAACGGGAGGGGCCACAACAGTGAGAGGCCCTCGTACCGCAAAAAAATAAATAAATAATTGAGCAGTACTCTTCAAAAGTGTCAGTCAACAAAGAGTAGGAAAGACTGAGGGACTGTCACTGATTGGAGAATACTAAGGAGACAAGACAACTAATGTAATGTGAGATCCTGGATGAGATCATGGAATTAGAAATGGATCTTAATGAAGAAAGCTGGTGAAATTTTATTAAAGTCTAGTTTAGTTATCAGTATTGTACTGAGACTAATAACTTAATTTCGATAATTGTACTATGGTTATATAAGACTTTAATGTAAGAAGAAGCTGAGTGAAGGATATATTGGAACTCTGTGTATTATTTTGGTACTTCTATTAATCTAAAACTATCTTAAGGAGATCAACCATGAAGGCAGAGTAAAAGGACATGGCACTCACCTTCCCCCTACAAAGACATAAAAAATACATCTACGAGTGGAGTAATTCTCACTGAAAACAAACTGGAAACTGGAAGAGGGGCTCCTGTACAACAAAGGCTGTAAGAAAGATGCACATATAATCGGGTAGGAAGGAGAAAGAGTGATCAGGTCAGGACCTGTGCCCCTGGGAGGGAATTCAGAGGAAAAGGGGACTTACATGGGCAGACACCCATGCTGGGGAGTAAGTGGTGAGAGCCACAGATTGGGTTCCCCAGCCCTGGGGTGTTATGTGGTGGAAGATGAGCCCCCCTGGCTGGTTGGAGGACTGCTGGGAGTAACAGGAGGGCTGTGGGAAGCCTGGATACCACTTGTGAGGAGCATGCATGTGCTGGCCCACCCCCCAAGGCAGGGCAGTGAGAGGTCTGCTCTAGCAGATGGCAGATTTCCTGTGACCACCTCAGTGTGCACCCCAGCCCTAGCCGAGCGAATGCTCCAGCCCTGCTTACTTATTGTCACAGTGTAGCACTGGACCTGGGGTGGCCATGATTAGGGGGAAAACTAGACCCTGGATGCAGAGATTACGAGTCCTCAGGAAGAGCCTGGGTGAGGCAGTGGTCCTTGTTGGCACTTACTCAAACAGCACATCAGAAACAGCCCAGATCTCTGATGGAGCCTGCTCCACCACAGCTCAACCCCCAGTACACACTGAGAGTCCAAGCAGCCCTGACTGCCCTGCAGTGTGACTCCATAATAGGGCAGGGGAGGTGGAGGCTTGGGGGAGTGATTGGCTGTGAGGGACAAAGGAGACTTGCACAGGAGTCTGCATCTGAGCAGAGCAAGGGAAACAATTGCTGGCACCTGCACAGGCAGTGCATTGGAAACAGATAAGACCTCTGTGTGTGGCTGACACAAGCTGAGAGCCTGCACAGGGCACACTTGCTTCAGCACTCCCCCCACTGCTGAAGCAAGGGTCCTGGTGCAGGGAGAGGGGAAAGCACACACTTAAAGGGAACAGAGCCATCTGGGGCCCAACCCTCAGAGCTACTACTCCAGCAACTTGGAAATCAGACTCTACCCCGATAAGGCAATTATGGCCACTGAGCAGAGGGAAGTCCCATCCCATACCCAGCTCCAGCAGTAACCCCTCCATCTCCAGGCCCAGTCTCTACCCAAGTGATAGCTGTCAGCACACTCTGAGGAAAAACATGACCTGCATCCATGTCAAATCCAGCTCTCCCACCAAAGACATTGGGCACATGCAGCCTGTGTAGGAATGTTCCCACAAAAGAACAATACTTTAAGAGCATAATAGGTAACTTTTCCCTCTAAATTCACAGAGGCAGAGAAGGTTAAGCACAATGAAAAGGCCGAGGAACTAGTCTCAATTGAAAAAGCAAGAGAAGAACTCTGAAAAAATAAATATGAAATAGAAAAAAACAACTTACCAGATAAAGAATTCAAAACATTGTTAATAAAATGTTAACTGAATTAGAGAAAAGAATAGATGTACACAGTGAATATTTTAATGAGGAACTAGAAAATATAAAAAAGACCCAATCAGATATGAAGAATTCAATATCTGAGATAAAAACACATTAGAAGGAATGAATAGCAAACTGGGTGTTACAGAAGAATGTATAAGTGATCTGGAAGATAGAATAATGGAAATCACCCAATCAGAAAAACAAAAACAAATTTTAAAAAAGAAAACAATTTAAAAGATATTTGGGATAACATAAAGTGTATCAGTGTTCACATTATAGGAGTCCCAGGAGGAGAAGAGAGAGGGAAGGGGACCAAAAATGTACTTGAGGGTGGGCTTCCCTGGTGGCACAGTGGTTGAGAGTCCGCCTGCCAATGCAGGGGACACGGGTTCATGCTCCGGTCTGGGAGGATCCCACATGCCACGGTGGCTGAGCCTATGAGACATGGCCCCTGAGCCTGCACGTCCAGAGCCTGTGCTATGCAACAGGAGAGGCCACAACAGTGAGAGGCCCACGTATCACCAAAAAAAAAAAAAAAAAAAAAAGTACTTGAGGAAATTGTGGCTGAAAACTAGACAAACCTGAAAAAGGAAACAGATATCTAGGTAAAAGAAGCACAGAGGGTCCCAAACAAGATGAGTCCAAACAAACACACACCAAGACATATCACAACTAAAATGGTGAAAGTTAAAGATACACAGAGAATTCTAAAGCTAGCAAGATGAAAACAAAGAGTCATATACAAGGGAATCCCCATAGGCTATCAACTGACTTCTCTGTAGCAACTTTGTAGGCCAGAAGGGAGTGGTATGATATAACTAAAGTGTGGAAAGGGAAAAACCTGCAATGTAGGATACTCTACCCAGCAAGACTATCATTTAGAATAGCAGGAGAGATAAAGGATTCTCAGACAAGCAAAAACTAAAAGAGTTCATCGATACTAAACCTACCCTGAAATAAATGTTAAAAAGTCTTCTCTAAGTGGAAAAGAAGTCAGAATCTATAAGAAAGGGAAAGTCCCACTAGAAAAAGCAAATATATAGTATGGACTGAGGATCAACCACTTAAGTAAGCCAGTATGATGATTAAGAAACAAACAAACAAAAAAATAAAAGCAACTATAACTATAGTAAAAAGTTAAGAGATAAACATGAAGATTAAAATATAACATCAAAAATACAAAATGTGTGAGAGGCAAGTAAAAAATGTAGATCTTTTAGAATCTGTTTAAACTGAAATGGCTACCAGTATAAAACAAGTAGATATAGTCGTAAGTCAAGATGTATGGGCACCATGGTAACAGCAAATCAAAAATCTACATTAGATACACAAAACCTAAAAGGAAAGGAACACAAGCATACTACTAAAGAAAATCATCAAACCACAAGGGAAGGAACAAAAAGAAAAAGATATGAACAGAGAACTACAAAAAAAAGAAAGAAAACAAGTGATAAAATGGCAATAAGTACATACTTATTAATAATTACTTTAAATGTCACTGGACTAAATGCTTCAGTCAAAAGACATAGGGTGGGATTGGATTAAAAGACCAAGATTCTGCTATATACTGTCTACAAGAGACACACTTCAGAGCTAAAGACAGCTAAAGTGAGGGGATAGAAAAAGATATTTCATGAAAATGGAAATGACAAGAAAGTAGGGGGTACCAATACTCATACCAGGCAAAATAGGCTTTAAAACAAAGGCTATAATAAGAGGCAAAGAAGGGTATTTTATAATGATAAAAGGATCAATATAATAAGAATATATTATATTTGCTAACATATATGCACCCAATACAGGAGCACCTAAATATATAAAGCAAATACAAACAGACATAAAGGGAGAAATTGACAGTAATACTATAATAGTAGGGGACTTTAACACCACACTGACATCAATGAACAGATCATACAAACAGAAAATCATTAAGGCAACAGTGGTCTCAAATGACAAAAGAGACAAGTTGAACTTAGTAGATATCTACAGGACATTCCATCCAAAGACAGCAGAATACACAATCTTTTCAAATATACATGGAATGTTATGCAGGATACATCATGTGCTCAGCCACAAAATAATTCTCAACAAGTTTAAGAGGATAGAAATTATATCAAGCATTTTTTTCTGACCTCAATGGTATGAAACTAGAAATCAATTACAGAAAGAAAAAATGGAGAAAGAACAAACATGTGCTACTAAACATGCTACTAAAAACATGCTACTAAAACACCAATGGGTCAATAAAGGAATCAAAGAGAAAATCAGAAAGTATCTCAAGACAAATGAAAATGGAAACACAATACTCTAAAATTTATGGGATGCAGCAAAAGCAGTTCTGAGATGGAAGTTTATAGCAATACAGCCTTCCTAAAAAACAAGAAAATCTCAAACAAACAGCCTAACGTACCACCTAAAAAAATTAGGAAAAAAAAGAGCAAAGCCATAAACCAGCAGAAGGGAGGAAATAATAAAGATTATAGAGGAAATAAATAAAATAGAGATTAAAAAAATAATAGAGGGTAGGAGGAGTGGCAGCGGCCAGGCAGCTCAGTTTTGCAAAGGCTCTCGGCATGCAACAGCCCACAGGCACCTGGCACGTGCCTGCCTCACCACCTTCCTGCCCAAGAGGAAGGTCAGCTCCTCCAAGGGGGTGGTGAAGGAGGAGCCCAAGAGGAGATTGGCGAGGTTGTCAGCTAAACCGGCTCCTGTAAAAGTGGAAACAAAGCCAAAAAAGGCAGCAGGAAAAAATCTTCAGACAAAAAAGTGCAAACAAAAGGGAAAAGTGGAGCAAAGGGAAAACAGGCTGAAGTGGCTAACCATGAGACTGAAGAAGACTTACCTGCAGAAAATGGAGAAACTAGAAATGAGGAGAGCCCAGCTTCTGATGAAGCAGGAAAGAAAGAAGCCAAGTCTGATTAATATCACACACCCAGTCCTATCAATGGTCCCTGTCTCCCTTCTTGTACAATCCAGAGGAATATTTTTATAAACTATTTTGTAAATGCAAGTTTTTTAGTAGCTCTAGAAACATTTTGAAAAAGGAGGGAATCCCACCTCATCCCATTTTTTAAGTGTAAATGCTTTTTTTAAAGAGGTGAAATCATTTGTTGGTTGTTTATTTTTTGGTACAATCAGAAAATAGTAGAATATTTAATATGGGAGACTTTGACTGTCTTGGGTTTCAGCTTAACATTCCACAGATGGAGGGTAGCTTTTATATCCTATAATACAAAGCATATTAAATGGCATTTTGGAGTCAGTTATGCATTTAATGTCTTAAACACTTTAAATTACTTCTCTTCCCATGTTGTTTTTGGTAGGATTGTTTCCTAAAGCAAACCACTCACCCCTTGATCTTGGCTCTCCTGGGCAGAATTTTGTGCACTCTGTAACATCTTTGGTCATGGTAGTCCAGTTCTTCTAGTAACTGTTAATGTGCTGTGAACGATTGACAATTTGAGTATGTAGTGTACATGATATTAAATTGTGAATTAGTGGGACTTACAATGTAACAGCATACCAATATTTGAAGATATTGGTACTTGATATCCTGTGAAGGAAAATTTGCTTCCAAATTTTAAACTGGAAAGTCACTGGAATAACTGTTCAGAAAAGAATCACGACTACATGATTTTTTAGATTTTTGGTATGTATGTTGAGAATTGTGTACAAATTGAAATTTCTGTGTACTGATCCTCAAAACAACCAATAAAATCTCAATTATGAAAGAATTTCTTGAAGCACACACACACAAAAAAAACATTAGAAAAGATCAATGAAACCAAGAGCTGTATTTTGAAAAGATAAACAAAATTGATAAACTTTTAGGCAGGCTAAACAAGAAGGAGAGAGAGAGGACCCAAATAAACAAAATAAAAAATGAAAGAAGAGAAATAAGAACCAATATCACATAAATACAAAAAATCATAATGGAATACTACAAACAGTTATATGACAACAAATTGGACAACCTAGAGGAAATGGACAAATTTCTAGAAATATACAACCTGCCAAGACTGAATCAGGAAGAAACAGATAATTTGAACAGACAAATCACTAGTAGTGAAATTGAATTTGTAATAAAACAAAACAAAACAAAAAAACTCCCAGCAAAAAAGTTCAGAACCAGAGAGCTTCACAGGGGAATTCTACCAAACATATAGAGAAGAGCTAATTCTTATCCTTCTCAAACTATTCCAAAAAATTGACAGGATGGAACACTTCCAGATTTATTCTAAAAGGCCACAATTACCCTGATACCAAATCCAAACAAAGACACTACAAAAAACAGAGAACATTACAGGCCAATGTCTTTGATAAATATATGCAAAAATTCTCCACAAAATATTCATGAAGTGAATTCAACAAAATGTAAAAAGGATTATACACCACGGTCAAGTTGGATTTATTCCAGGGACACAGGAAGTTTCAATATTTGTATATCAATCAATGTGATACACCACATTAACAAAAGAAAGGATAAAAATCACATGGTCATCTCAATAGACACAGAAAAAGCATTTGACAAAATTCAACATCAATTCATGATAAAAAATGGGTATGGAGGAACATCTCAACATAATAAAGGCCATTTATGACAAACCAACAGCTAACATCATCATCAATGATGAAAAGTTGAAAGTCTTTCCTTTAAATTTACAAATAAGACAAGGATACCCACTCTCTCCACTTCTATTTAACGTAGTATTAGAAATCTTGGCCACAGCAATCAGACAAGAAAAAGAAAAGGTATCCAAATTGGAAGGGAAGAAGTTAAACTGTCACTATTTGCAGATGATGACATACTCTATGTAGAAAACCCTAAAGTCTCCACCAAAAAACTATTAGAACTAGTAAATGAATTTAGCAAAATTGTAGAATACAATATTAATATACAGACATCTATTGCTTTTCTATACACTATTAATGAACTATCAGAAAGAAAGTAAAAAAGATTCCATTTAAAAATCACATGAAAAACATAAAATATCTAGGAAAAAATGTTAAGCAAGGAGGTGAAAGACCTATACTCTGAAAACTATAAGACATTGATGAAGGAAATTGAAGATTATAAAGAAATGGAAAGATATCCTGTGCTCTTGGATTAGAAGAATTAATAATATTAAAATGGCCATGTTATTCAAAGCAATACACATATTTAATGCAATCTCTATCAAAATACCCATGACATTTTCCACAGAACCAGAACAAATAATCTTAAAATACATATAGAACCACAAAAAATGAGCAACCCCCCCCCCCAAAATACCAAATCAAAAAAAAAAAAAAAGAGAAAAAAACCAAACTGCTGAAGCAATCTTGAGGAAAAAGAACAAAGCTGGAGGTATCACTCTTCCAGACTTCATACTATACTACAAAGCTACAGTAATCAAATAGCATACTACTGGCACAAAAATGACACTTAGGTCAAGGGAAGAGAATAGAGAGCCCAAAAGTAAACCCATGCACCTATGGTCAATTAATCTATGACAAAGGAGAAAAGAATATACAATGGAGAAAAGACAGTCTCCTCAATAAGTGGTGTTGGGAAAACTGGACAGCTACATGTAAAACAATGAGACTAGAACATTCCCTCACACTATATACAAAATAAACTCAAAATGGATCAAAGACCTAAATGTAAGACCTAAACCCATAAAATTCCTAGAAGAGAACATAAGAAGAGCACTTTTTGACATAAATTATAGCAATATTTTTTGGATATATCTCAAAAGCAAAAATGAACAAATGGGACCTAATTAAACTTAAAAGCTTTTTCACAGCAAAGGAAACCAGTGTCAAAACAAAAAGATCATCTATAGAATGGGAGAAAATATTTGCAAATGATATTACAGACAGGAATTAATATCCAAAATATACAAAAACTCATGTAACTCAACATGAAACAAACAACCCAATCAAAAAGTGATCAGAAGACCTGAATAGACATTTTTCCAAAGAAGACATACAGATGGCTATTAGGTACATGCAAACATGCTTAACAACACTAATTATTAGTGAAATGCAAATCAAAACTACAGTGCGATATCACCTCACAGCTGTCATAATGGTTATCATCAAAAAGACCAAAATAAAAAATGTTGGTGAGGATGTGGAGAAAAGGGAACCCTTGTGAACCGTTGATGGGAATGTAAATTGGTGCACCACTATGGAAAACAGTATGGAGGTTCCTCAAAAATCTAAAAATAGAACTACCATATGATTCAACAATTCCACTTCTGAGTATATATCTGGAAAAGATGCAGGCAGACTCTCAACCACTGTGCCACCAGGGAAGCCCCTGGAAAAGATGAAAACAGTAATTCAAAAAGATACATGCACCCCAATGTCATAGCAGTACTATTTACAATAGCCAAGATATGGAAGTAAACCAAGTGTCCATCAATAGATAAATGGATAAAGATGTGATATATATGAATATTAATCATTAAAAAGAATGAAATTCTGCCACTGCCAGCAATGTGGATGGACCTAGAGAATATTATGCTTAGTGAAATAAGTCAGAGAAAAACGAAATCCGTATAATATCACTTATATGTGGAATCCGAAAAGTAATACAAACATTCATATATAGCAAAACAGAAACAGACTGACAGATATAGAAAACAAACTAGTGATTAACAGTGGGGAAGGGGAGGGAGCGGGGCAGGATCCCATCCCCCAATGGGATTAAGAGATGTAATCTAATATATATAAAATAGATAATCAACAAGAATATATTTTATATAGCACAAGGAATTATAGTCATTATCTTATAACTTTTAATGTAGTATAATCTGTAAAAATACAACCATTATACTGTACACCTGAAACTAATATAATATTTTAAATCAACTACAATAAAAAAAACTATTTCAAAATAAAAAAGCTTTTTTTTTTTTTTTTTTTTTTTTTTAGCGGTACGCGGGCCTCTCACTGTTGTGACCTTTCCCGTTGCGGAACACAGGCTCCGGACGCGCAGGCTTAGCGGCCATGGCTCACGGGCCTAGCCGCTTCGCGGCATGTGGGATCCTCCCGGACCAGGGCACGAACCCGTGTCCCCTGCATCTGCAGGCGGACTCCCAACCACTGCGCCACCAGGGAAGCCCCAAAAAAGCTTTTTTAAAGAATACTTATAAACAAGATTCTGGTGCACAAAAGGGCTAATCCAAGTAAACAGAATTTCTTACCACATCATTTATTAATAGGTTTTTGAATGAGGAGCATCTGGCATGCTATATGTAATAAAGAGAAACGTATTTTAGTTATATTTTACAGACAGAGAAACTGAAGTTCAGAGAACATTACTTGTCAAAGTTTACCCAACTGTTGATTTCATGAATAGTAAAAGTAAATGATCAGGCATTCCCACTGGAACATTTTCTGGTCCTTAAATGATTTATTATGGTGATTGTCAGGCACAGAAAAAAAGAGGTAAAATGTACAGATATAAAAATCCAGATATAGTCAGTACAAGTAAATGTAAGAATATTTTAAGTGATTAAGATGTTATTTCAAATCAGTGAGTAAAGGATACATTATTTAATAGTGTTCAGACAGTTGATTCTACATTTGGAAAAGAATCAATATGGGGCCCCATATCTCCTAATCCAATCTATAGAAAAATTGATTTAAAAGTGGAAAACAGGGGGGGAGGAGCTTCAAGATGGCAGAAGAGTAAGACGTGGAGATCACCTTACTCCCAACAAATACATCAGAAATACATCTACATGTGGAACAACTCCTACAGAACACTTACTGAATGATGGCAGAAGACCTCAGACCTCCCAAAAGGGAAGAAACTCCCCACATACCTGGGTAGGGCAAAAGAAAAAGCAGAGACAAAAGAATAGGGATGGGACCTGCACCAGTGGGAGGGAGCTGTGAAGGAGGAAAGGTTGCCACACTAGGAAGGTCCTTCGTGGGCGGAGACTGCAGGTGGTGTAGGGGGAAAGCTTCGGAGCCACGGTGGAGAGCACAGCAACAGGGGTGTGGAGGGCAAAGCGGAGAGATTCCTGCACAGAGGATCGGTGCCGACCAGCACTCACCAGCCCGAGAGGCTTGTCTGCTCACCCGCCGGGGTGGGTGGGGGCTGAGGGCTTCGGTCGGATCCCAGGGAGAGGACTGGAGTTGGCTGCGTGAACACAGCATGAAGGGGGCTAGTGCACCACAGCTAGCCGGAAGGGAGTCCGGGAAAAAGTCTGGAGCTGCTGAAGAGGCAAGAGAATTTTGCTTGCCTCTTTGTTTCCTGGTGCGCAAGGAGAGGGAATTAAGAGCACCACTTAAAGGAGCTCCAGAGATGGGTGCAAGCCGCGGCTATCAGCGCGGACCCCAGAGACGGGCATGAGACACTAAGGTTGATGCTGCTGCCACCAAGAAACCTGTGTGCAAGCACAGGTCACTATTCACACCGCCCCTCCCTGGAGCCTGTGCAGCCCGCCACTGCCAGGGTCCCATGATCCAGGGACAACTTCTCCGGGAGAACACACGGCACGTCTCAGGCTGGTGCAACGCCACGCCAGAGCAGGCTGGCCCCACATTCCCTCCCCTCCCTCCCCCTGGCCAGAGACAGCCAGAGCCCCCTAATCAGCTGCTCCTTTAACCCCGTCCTCTCTGAGTGAAAAACAGACATCCTCAGGTGACCTACACACAGAGGCAGGGCCCAATACAAAGCTGAACCCCAGGAGCTGTGCGAACAAAGAAGAGAAATGGAAATTTCTTCCAGCAGCCTCAGGAGCAGTGGATTAAGTCTCCACAATCAACTTGATGTACACTGCAGCTGTGGAATACCTAAATAGACAATGAATCATCCCAAATCAAGGAGGTGGACTTTGGGAGCAACAATATATATATTTTTTCCCTTTTTCTCTTTTTGTGAGTGTGTATGTGTACACTTCTGTGTGTGATTTTGTCGGTATATCTCTGCCTTTACCATTTGTCCTAGGGTTTCTGTTTGTCCATTTTAATTTTTTTTCTTTTAGTATAGTCTTTAGCACTTGTTATCATTGGTGGATCTGTTTTCTGGTTTTGTTGCTCTCCTCTTTCGTTATTTTTATGACTTAAAAATTTTTTAATAATTATTTTTTATTTTAACAACTTTTAATTTGATTTAATTTAATTTTATATTCTTCTTTCTTTCTTTTTTCTCTCTTTTATTCTGAGCCGTGTGGATGACAGGCTCTTCGTGCTCCAGCCAGGCATCAGGGCTATTCCTCTGAGATGGGATAACCAAGTTCAGAGCACTGGTCCACAAGAGACGTCCCAGCTCCATGTAATAACAAATGGTGAAAATCTCCCAGAGATCTCCATCTCAACACCAAGGTCTAGCTCCACTCAATGACCAGCAAGTTACAGTGCAGGACACCCTATGCCAAACAACTAACAAGACAGGAATGCAGCCCCATCCATTAGCACAGAGGCTACCTAAAATCATAATAAGGCCACAGACACCCCAAAACAATCCACCAGACGTGGATCTGCCCACCAGAAAGACAAGATCCAGCCTCATCCACCAGAACACAGGCACTGGTTCCCTCCAACAGGAAGCCAACACAACCCACAGAACCAAAGTTAGCCACTGGAGGAAGACACCAAAAACAATGGGAACTACGAACCTGAAGCCGGGAAGAGGAGACCCCAACACAATAAGTTTGCAAAATAAAAAGACACAGAAACACACAGCAAATGAAGGAGCAAGGTAAAAACGCACCAGGCCTAACAAATGAAGAGGAAATAGGCAGTCTACTGAAAATGAATTCAGAGTAATCATAGGAAAGAGGATCCAAAATCTTGGAAATAGAATAGAGAAAATAAAAGAAACGTTTAACAAGGACCTAGAAGAACTAAAGAGCAAACAAACAGTGATGAACAACATAATAAATGAAATTAAAAATTCTCTAGAAGGAATCAATAGCAGAATAACTGAGGTAGAAGAATGGAGAAGTGACCTGGAAGATAAAATAGTGTAAATAACTACTGCAGAACAGAATAAGGAAAAAAGAATGAAAGGAATTGAGGAGAGTCTCAGAGACATCTGGGACAACATTAAACTCACCAACATTTGAACTATAGGGGTCCCAGAAGATGAAGAGAAAAAGAAAGGGACTGAGAAAATATTTGAAGAGATTATAGTTGAAAACTTCCCTAATATGGGAAAGGAAATAGTTAATCAAGTCCCGGAAGCACAGAGAGCCCCATACAGCATAAATCCAAGGAGAAACATGCCAAGACACATATTAATCAAACAATCAAATATTAAATACAAAGAAAATATTAAAAGCAAGAAGGGAAAAATAACAAATAACACACAAGGGAATCCCCATAAAGTTAACAGCTGAACTTTCAGAAGAAACTCTGCAAGCCAGAAGGGAGTGGCAGGACATATTTAAAGTGATGAAAGGGGAAAAAACTACAACCAAGATTACTCTACCTAGCAAGGATCTCATTCAGATTTGATGGAGCAATTAAAACCTTTACAGAAAAGCAAAAGCTAAGAGAATTGAGCACTACCAAACCAGCTTTACAACAAATGCTAAAGGAACTTCTCTTGGCAGGAAACACAAGAGAAGGAAAAGACCTACAATAACAAACACAAAACAGTTAAGAAAATGGTAATAGGAACATACATATTGAAAATTACCTTAAATGTAAATGGATCAAATGCTCCAACCAAAATACATAGAATTGCTGAATGGATACAGAAACAAGACCCATATATATGCTGTCTACAAGAGACCCACTTCAGACCTAGGGACACACACAAGCTGAAAGTGACAAGATGGAAAAAATATTCCATGCAAATGAAAATAAAAAGAAAACTGCAGTAGTAATTCTCATATCAGACAAAATAGACTTTAAAACAAAGATTATTACAAGAATAAAAGAAGGGCACTATATAATGACCAAGGGATCAATCCAAGAAGAGGATATAACAATTGTATATATTTATGTATCCAACACAGGAGAACCTCAACGCATAAGGCAAATACTAACAGCCATAAAAGCGGAAATTGACAATAGTTGGGGACTTTAACACCCCACTTTCACCAATGGACAGATCATCCAAAATGAAAATAAATAAGGAAACACAAGTTTTAAATGATACATTAAACAAGATGGACTTAATTGATATTTATAGGACAATTCAATCCAAAAAAACAGAATACACTTTCTTCTCAAGTCCTCATAGAACATTCCCCAGATAGATCAAATCTTGGGTCACAAATCATGCCTTGGTAAATTTAAGAAAATTGAAATTGCATGAAGTATCTTTCCCGACCACAATGCTATGATACTAGACATGAATTACAGGAAGAAATCTGAAAAAATACAAACACATGAAGGCTAAACCATACAGTACTTAATAACCAAGATCACTGAAGAAATCCAAGAGGAAATTTAAAAATACCTGGAAACAAATGATAATGAAAACACGATGACCCAAAACCTATGGGATGCAACAAAAGCAGTTCTAAGAGGGAAGTTTATAGCAATACAAGCCTACCTTAAGGAACAAGAAATTTCTCAAATAAACAACCGAACCTTACACGTAAAGCAATTCGAGAAAGAAGAACAAAAAACCCTAAAGTTAGCAGAAGGAAAGAAATCATAAAGATCAGACCAGAAATAAATGAAAACTAAATGAAGAAAACGATAGCAAAGGTCAATAAAACTAAAAGGTGGTTCTTTGAGAAGATAAACAAAAGTGAAAAACCATTAGCCAGACTCATCAAGAAAAAAAGGGAGAAGACTAAAATCAATAGAATTAGAAATGAAAAAGGAGAAGTAACAACTGACACTGCAGAAATACAAAGAATCATGGGAGATTATTACAAGCAACTTTATGCCAAAAAAATGGACAACCTGAAAGAAATGAACACATTCTTAGAAATTCACAACCTTCTGAGACTGAACCAGGAAGAAATAGAAAATATGAACAGACCAATCACAAGCACTGAAATTGAAACTGTGATTAAACATCTTACAACAAACAAAAGCTCAGGACCAGATGGCTTCACAGCGAATGCTATCAAATATTTAGAGAAGAGATAAGACCTATCCTTCTCAAACTCTTCCAAAATATAGCAGAGGGAGGAACACTCCCAAACTCATTCTACGAGGCCAGCATCACCCTGATACCAAAAGCAGACAAATATGTCTCAAAGAAAGAAAACTACAGGCCAAAATCACTGATGAACATAGATGCAAAAATCGTCAACAAAATACTAGCAAACAGAATCCAACAGCACATTGAAAGGATCATACAACATGATCAACTGGGATTTATCCCAGGAATGCAAGGATTCTTCAATATACGCAAATCAATCAATGTGATAAACCATGTTAACAAATTGAAGAAGAAAAACCATATGATCATCTCAATAGATGCCGAGAAAGCTTTCAACAAAATTCAACACCCATTTATCATAAAAACCCTCCAGAAAGTAGGCATAGAGGGAACTTACCTTAACATAATAAAGTCCATATGTGACAAACCTACAGCCAACATTGCCCTCAATGGTGAAAAACTGAAACCATTTCCACTAAGGTCAGGAACAAGACAAGTTTGCCCACTCTCACCACTTTTATTCAACATAGTTTTGGAAGTTTTAGCCACAGCAATCAGAGAAGGAAAATAAATAAAACAATCCAAATGTGAAAAGAAGAAGCAAAGATGTCACTGTTTGCAAATGACATGATATTATACATAGAGAATCCTAAAGATGCTACCAGAAAACTACTAGAGCTAATCAATGAATTTGGTAAAGTAGCAGGATACAATATTAATGCACAGAAATCTCTTGCATTCCTATACACTAATGATGAAAATCTGAAAGTGAAATTAAGATAACACTCGCATTTACCATTGCAACAAAAAGAATAAAATACCTAGGAATAAACTACCTAGGGAGACAAGAGACCTGTAAGCAGAACATTATAAGACACTGATGAAAGAAATTAAAGATGTTACAAACAGATCGAGAGATATACCATGTTCTTGGATTGGAAGAATCAACATTGTGAAAATGACTATACTACTCAAAGCAATCTACAGATTCAATGCAATCCTTATCAAACTACCACTGGCATTTTTCACAGAACTGGAGTCAAAACTTTCACAATTTGCATGGAAACACAAAAGACCCCGAATAGCCAAAGCTATCTTGAGAAAGAAAAATGGAGCTGGAGGAATCAGGCTTCCTGGCTTCAGGCTATACTACAAAGCTACAGTAAACAAGACAGTATGGTACTGGCACAAAAACAGAAATATAGATCAATGGAACAGGATAGAAAGCCCAGAGATAAACCCACGCACATATGGTCACCTTATCTTTGATAAAGGAGGCAGGAATATACAGTGTAGAAAAGACAGCCCCTTCAATAACTGGTGCTGGGACAACTGGACAGCTACATGTAAAAGAATGAAATTAAAACACTCCCTAACACCATACACAAAAATAAACTCAAAATGGACTAAACACCTAAATGTAAGGCTAGACACTATCAAATTCTTAGAGGAAAACATAGGCAGAACACTCTATGACATAAATCACAGAAAGATCCTTTTTTGACCCAACTCCTTGAGAAATGCAAATAAAAACAAAATAAACAAATGGGACCTAAGAAACCTAAAAGCTTTTGCACACAAAAGGAAATCATAAACAAGACAAAAAGACAACCCTCAGAATGGGAGAAAATATCTGCTAATGAAGCAACTGACAAAGGATTAATCTCCAAAATTTACAAGCAGCTCATGCAGCTCAATATCAGAAAAACAAACATCCCAATCCAAAAATAGGCAGAACACCTAAATAGACATTTATCCAGAGAAGATATACGATTGCCAGCAAACACTTGAAAGAATCCTCAACATCATTAATCAGTAGAGAAATGCAAATCAAAACTACAATGAGGTATCATCTCACACCTGTCAAAATGGCCATAATCAAAAAATCTGAAAACAATAAATGCTGGAGAGGGTGTGGAGAAAAGGGAACCCTCTTGCACTGTTGGTGGGAATGTAACTTGATACAGCCACCCTGGAGAACAGTATGGAGGTTCCTTAAAAATCTACAAATAGGACTACCACATGACCCAGCAATCCCACTATGGGGCATATATCCTGAGAAAACCATAATTCGAAAAGAGTCATGTACCACAATGTTCATTGCAGCTCTATTTACAATAGCCAGAACATGGATGCAACCTAAGTGTCCATCAACAGATAAATGGATAAAAATGTGGTACATATATACAATGGAATATTACTCCACCATAAAAAGAAATGAAATTGAGTTATATGTAGTGAGGTGGTGGACCTATAGTTTGTCATACAGAGTGAAGTTAGTCAGATAGAGAAAAACAAATACCGTATGGTAACACATATATATGGAATCTAAATAACAAACAAAAAAATATGGTCATGAAGAACCTATGTGCAAGACGTGAATAAAGATGCAGACCTACTAGAGAATGGACTTGAGGATATGATGAGGGGGAAGGGTAAGCTGGGGACAAAGTGAGAGAATGGCATGGACATATATACACTACCAAATTTAAAATTTATAGCTAGTGGAAATCAGCAACATAGCACAGCGAGATCAGCTCAGTGCTTTGTGATCAGCTAGAAGGGTGGGTTAAGGAGGGTGGGAGGGAGGGAGATGCAAGAGGGAAGAGATATGGGGACATATGTATATGTATAACTGATTCACTTTGTTATAAGCAGAAACTAAGACAATATTGTGAAGCAATTATACTCCAATAAAGATGCTACAAAACAAACAAACCCCCCAAAACAAAAACAAACAAACAAAATTGTGGAAAACAAAACCATAAATGTGTAAGAAGAAAATAAAGTGACTTTTTCTTTATGATCTTGCTGTGTGCAATATTTTTCTAAGAAAGACTCCAAAGGCCTAAACTATAAAAGAAAAGACATGGATTTACCTAAAGTAAAAGCTAATACATTTTTACATCCAGAAAACCTGAACAGTATACAAAACCCCTCAAGTTTCCCCTTTGTAGTCACATCCACTTCCTTTCTGCCCCCATCCCCTACTTAACCCCTGGAAAACACTAGTATTTTATGCCTTATTATAATTTTGTCATTTCAAGATATTTATATACATGGAACTGTACAGTTTGTAATCTTTTTGAATTCGCTGTTTTTGCTCAACATCATTTTCTGGAGATTCACAAAGGCTATTGCACATATCAATAATTCATTTTTATTGCTGAGTAGTATTCCATAGTATGGATATACCATACTTTGTTCAATTATTCACCCATTAAAGACATCTGTATTGTTTTCATTTTTTGGCTATTACAAATAAAGCTACTACAAAGTTTTATGGACAGGTTTTTCTGTAGGCATATGTCTAAATTTCTCTGGAATAAATTCCCAGGAGTGCAATTTCTGGGTTGTATGGTAGTTTCATATTTAGGTTTTAAAGAAAATGCCAAGCTGTTTTCCAGGGTGTCTGTATCATTTTGCTTTCCCAGCAGTAATCCACGAGTGATCTAGTTTCTTTGCAATCTCTCCCGATTTGGTATTATCACTTTTTTTTTTAATGTCAGTCATTCTGATAGGTGTGCAGTTATATCTCATTTTAACTTTGCTTTCCCTCAATGGCTAATGATGTTAACATCTTTTCATGTGCTTATTTGTCATTTGTGTATATTCTTCAGTGAATGTCTTTTACCCATTAGGTCATTGAATTGTTTCTGGTTTTTTCACTGTTTAGTTTTGAGAATCCTTTATATATTCTAGGTACTAGTCCTTTGTTAGTTATGTGCTTTGCAAGTGTTTTCTCTCATTCTAGCTTGCCTTTCATTGTCACACAGTAAATGTTTTAATTTTGATGAAATTCAGTTTATCATTTTTTTCTTTATGGGTCATCCTTTTGGTATCAAGTCAAAGCAATCATTGCCTAGCCCTAGACCCTGAAGATGTTTTCCAAATTTTCTCCTCCACTTTGATTTTGGCATATTTATCTTTGTTTTTTCTGTGCCTTTCTGAACTTATTTATTAGTTCTAGATGATTTCTGTAGATTCCTTGGGATTTTCATATATACAATCATGTCATTTGCAAATAGGGACAGTTTTGTTTTCTTTTTTCTTTTTTTTTAACTTTTAATTTTATATTATAGTTGATTAACAATGTTGTGTTAGTTTCAGGTGTACCGCAAACTGATTCAGTTATACATATACATGTATCTATTCTTTTTCAAATTCTTTTCCCATTTAGGTTGTTACATAATGTCAAGCAGAGTTCCCTGTGCTATACAGTAGGTCCTTGTTGGTTATCCAATTTAAATAGAGCAGTGTGGCTACCAGGCCAGAAGCATGGGGGAAAGGATTAGTTAGGGAGTTTGGGATTGATATGTACACACTGCTTTCTTTTCTGAACTATATGCCTTTTATTTCCTTTTCTTGTCTTGTTGTTCTTTTCTTTTCAATATTGTTAAACTGTGTTTTCTAATATTTTATTAAGGATATTTTAATCTATACTTCTGAGGTAGATTGGTCTATCGTTTTCTTTTTATATCTACTGTTTATGTTTGGTTTTCTTATTAGGATAAGACTAGTTTCATAAGATGAAATGGGAAGTGTTTCCTCTTCTATTTTCTGTAAGAAATTGTGTAGAACTGATGTTAATTCTTTAATTATTTGGTAGAATTCTCCAGTAACATCATCTGTGCTTGAAGATTTTATTTTTGAGAATTTTAAAATTATAAATTCAATTTCCTTAATAGTAACAGAGCTATTCAAATGACCTATTTCATGCTGGGTGAACAATGATAGTTTGTATTTTTTAAGGCATTAGTCCATTTCATCTAAGTTGTCAAATTTATGGGTGTAAAGCTATTCATAATATTACTTTATTATCTTTTCAATGACTACAGAGTCTGTAGTGATATTCTTTGTTTTATTCCTGATAGCAGTAATTTGTGTATTTTTTTTTCTCTTTCATTCTTTCTTTGTTAGGCTTTTTAAAAATAATTTTTACTGGAGTAGAGTTGATTTACAATGTTGTGTTAGCTTCAGGTGTATAGCAAAGTGAATCAATTCTACATATACATATGTTCACTCTTTTTTAGATTCTTTTCTTTTTTAGTCTTGCTAAAGGTTTGTCAACTTCATTGGTATTTTCAAAGAACTAGCACTTTCTTCTCATTGACTTTCTTTACTGTTTCTGTCTTCAATTCCATTGATTTCTGCTCTTCATTATTTCCTTCTGTCTGCATACATTAGGTTTATTTTGTTCTTCTTTTTTCTAGGTTCTTGAGGTGGGGGTTTAGATTGTTAATTTGAGACTTTTTCTCTTTATATGCATTTTAGTGCTATAAATTTTCTCCTTAGCACAGATTTATCTGTTTCCTACAAATTTCAATATAATTTATTTTTATTTATTTTTCTTACTTCTCTTGACACTCCCTTTTGACCTATGAATTATTTAGAAATGTATTGTTTAGTTTCCAAGTGTTTAGATATTTTCTTATTTCCTTCTGTTATTGATTTCTAGTTTGTTTAATTTGTGGACAGAGAATACTCTGATTTTAATTCTATTATATTTGTTGATATTTGTTTTATGGCTCAGGTTATGGTCTACTGTACTGCATATTTCATAGTTTTCAACTACAATTATAGACTTGTCTATTTCTCCTTTCAGTTCTATCAGTTTTGCTTCATATATTTCACAGGTCTGTTGGCTAGTGCACACACATTTTGCTGTGTCTTCTTGGTAGATTGGTAGACCATTTGCATTTAAAGTAAATATCAATATATTGGGCTTAAATCTGTCATTGTATTTTTTCTTTTGTGTTCTATCTTTTTAAAAATTTTTCTATTTTCTTTTTTCTTCCTTTCTGTGGATTTCTTGAATATTTTTATGAATTTTATTTTAATTTATATATAGTATTTTATGATATCTTTATGTATATCTTTTTAGTGGTTGTTACAGTTATTACATTAATATATCAGAGTATACTGTGTTGTCATTTTATCAGTTTGAATGTAGGACAGGAAACTTTCCTTCCCTTAGGTCCCTTTATCCTTCCTAATTTATAATATAATTGTCTTTTTCATTTAGAATTATATCAGATAGTGTTAAAATTTTTGTTTCCATCATCAAACATAACTTATAAAACTCAAGAAGAGAGGGAAAGTCTATTATGTTTACTCATATTTTATCTTACCATGTTTTTTCTTCCTTCCTGATATTCCAAAATTATTTCTTTCATTGTTTCCTTTCTGTTTAGAGAATTTCTCTTAGCCATTCTTTAGGATATATCTGCTGGCAAAAAGTTCTCTTTGATTTCTTTCATCTGAGAATATCTAGACTTCCCCTTCATTCTTTTTTTTTTCCCCTTCATTCTTGAAGGATATTTTTGGTGGAGATTGAATTATGGATTGACAGGTTTTCTGTTTAGCACTTGAAAACATATTTGGTCACTTCCTTCTGGCCTCCATGATTTGTGATGAGAAATCCACTGACATTCAAATTGTCTTCTGTGTTTTTCTGAATGCTTTTGAGGTGTTTTTTTTTTTTTGTCTTTAATTTTTAGAAGTTTAATTATGTGTATTGGTATGGATTTTTTTAGGTTTATCATGTTTGGTGTTTGCTCAGCTTCTTAAATTTGTACACTTATATTTATTTGCCGAATTTGTGGATATTTCAGCCATACCCTCTTTCTCCTTACTTTCTGAGGATTCAGTAACATGAACATTAGATCTTTTATTATAGTCTCATAAGTCCCTGAAGCTCTGTTCACTTTTTTCCAGTCTATTTTCTTTCTGTTGTTCAGATTGGATAATTTCTACTTTTCTATTATATCTTCTAGGTCACTGATTTCTTTTCTCTGTCTCCTCCATTCTAACGTTGAATGCGTCCATTGAACATTTTACTATAGTTATTGTATTTTCCATTTGGTTTTTCTTTATATTTTCTATTACCTTGATGAGACTTTCAGCTTATTTGCTGAGGCCTCCTACTTTTAAAAAATTCTTTCCCAAGAGTGTTCATAATTGCTCATAGAATCATTTTTATAATAGCTTCTTTAAATAGTTCTAAATTCTCTGTCATCTCAGTGTTGATATTTATTGATTGTCTTTTCTCATTAGTTTGAGATATTCTTCGTTCTTGGTATAAGTGATTGAAACCTGGACATTTTCATATTGTGTCATGAGATTATGAATCTTATTTAAACTTTCTGTTTTTGCTGGTTTTCTCTGACACTGCTCTAACAAAAGAAGGTTGGAGGGACACCACCTCATTACTGCTGGGTAGGGGTGGGAATTCCAATTCCCCATGTGTTCTCCACTAACACTGTGATGCAGGTGACCTTGTTATTGCTGGGTAATAATGAAAGTGTTGGCTCCGACTTGACGTTTTCTGGTATCACCCTGGAGGTGTTATTGGGACACCTCATTACAGCCTTACAAGGGTGGAGGTCTAGCCTTCCTACTCACTCTTGTCTGCTATGTGTGGAGATGATGTTTAGCTGGAGTAGTGCAGTTATTCTCAAAAAGTTTTTTTCTTGCTCAGCTGTCTTTTTCCTGGTTCTTTGGTTACAGGGATCAAGCTTTTGTCAGGGCCAGTTGTCTTTGTCTGTTGCCATTTCCCAGTTTCCAGTTTCTTCAACTCCAAATCTGGAGTATATGAGGCAAAAAGAAAGCCCAGGGAACTCACCACTGTGTCTTCCTTTGTATTGCAAGATTCCTAGCTGATCAGCCTTCTTCTCTTTACCTTTTAGAGTGTTATTATGCCTGATTTACACATAATGTCCAGGGATTTTAGTTGTATTTAGTGAGAGGAATATTAAATTGACACCGTATTCCCAGATGTGGAAGTCCCAATATTGTTTTCATTCATATCTATTTTAGAGGGTGACCTTGGAAGTCTTTCAGAAACTTGAGTTGCACATGCGTTATTTCATTTATTCTTACAGTAGAACTATAATGGAGGTAATGTCTTTTAAGTGAGAGATGAAGGCTCAGAGGGATTAAGCAAATTGTCCAAGATTATACAGCTAATAACTGATAGACCAAAATTCTAACCCCGGTCTCTTTAAGAGAGGAACCAACAAAATGTCTGTAGTCTCTGTCCCTGGCACTTTGTTTATCTTTGCTAACTTTTACTAAATACTCAAATATATAATAGGAGGTTAGGTATGGGGTGTGTGTGTGTGTGTGTGTGTGTGTGTGTGTGTGTGTGTAAGTATGTAAAGCAAAGATACCCATCAGTTGGTAACGTGAGGGACAGCATTAGTATGTAAGAGCCTAAGAGATAGAGGTTCCAGGAGAACCTGGTCTCCCAAGAATTTACACAGACCTTGAAATTGGAAGTGGTTGGGGTGGGTTCAAGACATTTTTATTTACCTAAAGCTTAAATACACTCCACTTTACTCAGATGTACTCTGATTCTATAAAATACATGACAATGAGACTGTAAAGCTATATCTGTGGACTAGGGGAGCTAAACAATTTGGTGATCATTTCACACTCTAAAGGACAGAACAACTTGCCCCAGGTCACTCCCAGCAATGTTTAAAGTGAAGAAAAGAACTCACACCTGATTCACAGATGCTTTCACTATAAAGGATAGACTCAGTATTTCTGCTGCTCAAGGGTAAAAGATATAGAAAATATGTGGCCTGCATAAATAGAAGAAAATGTACTGCTTCCTATTAGTCAGCAACATATCTCTTTTTAACTTAAAACAAAATGATTAGGTCTGATGACCTAGACTTCTCTAGAATAGATAAATTCTATATGCTCAGGAAGAAATGTGGGTCAGGATGAATTTATTTAGATTATTCACTCACCATTTCACTGTGTATGATTTCTTCTAGAATCCTTACAACGTTTCAAGTAAGCATGACTTTGGAATCTGTCTAATCCTAGCCCACTGGGAGCAAGTTGCCTTTCTCCATTACTCAACCTACTTTTCCAGTGTGCAAATAAGTCCTATGGACATGAGTCCCATAAGCATTGGTGGTAAGTTGCCAAAGGTCAAAGGCTAAATTTTGCTCAGGAAAGCCACCTTCTGAGGGTCTTTGTCCTTTTTGAACAGAGAGTGACCTTTGGTTTCTTGCTGTTCTCAGACCATTCACAATATCACATTTTATCACTGGCTCTAACACCCCAGTGTTACTTGATAAAGTACATATTGCAAATAACAAATTAATAAGAAGGCAAAAGGAGATTTTGAATTACTGAGTTTCACATTGTAATGTAGTTGTTTTTGATATTTTCATTGAAAAGAAGCATTGGAGCTGACAGACTCAAACTTCTGGAATTTATTTAAAAGTTTTAATGATCTTGCTTTAGGATGAGATATACATTCTGATTTTCAGCTCTTGTCCCTTTCAGAGTGACTGAATTTAAAAGGAAATATCAGATGGCACAGGCCCTGCAGAAGTACTCTGTAGGTAGCACCTGAAACTATCACTCCTGTCTCAAACCTGTAATAAAGGAACAGGACATGTCCTTTTAGGAAGAGACTCAAAGAAAAGGGGGTGTGGCAGAGTCTGTGCTATGCCCAGTGTAGTAGGAAGAAATTTCTCTTTAGTTTTGAATGTGCCTTTAAAATGTCTTTTCACTTATGGCTGATTTCCTTAGCTTCTGGCCCTCAAATCTACTGAAAACCATCAACAGTATACTAGAGTAATTGTGTTCTTCATTTCCAGGCACTCACAGTGAAAAGAAAATGTCTGTTTGACTTAAGAATAATTTTAATGAAGCAGTAAAAATAATTACTTTGTAGATAATAAATTATTAAGAAATCAACTAATTATTTTATAATAAAATTGTGATTTATAAAGTAATAATGCATTGTAAAATACTTTTAATAAGTTAATAAATTATTAAAAATAATTTGACCCTGATTACCCCATCTTTATATTACTCTGTGTTGTGAAATAGGAAGTGTATGTAAAGGAATTTTGATGCACACCAGAGTAAAATAGTTGACTCAAGATAAAATACCTGTGTAATTACTTGCATAGTGAGCAAAACTGGCCTTATTTTCATGAAATACCATTTCCACTTGGAAGAATGACTGATGGACAAACTGTCATTATTCAGACTTGGGTATTTTCTCAAAATGAGCCCAATGAACCTATTATTTCAAGGAAAACAATGGGGAGCAAGCACTGCCAATGATAAAATCTGTAACTTTCAAGCAAAAATTAGAAACTCATTTTTTCTACCACAAGCTTGACAGCTTCCCAATATTTAAAGACTTTTCTCATGAGGTTGTTGATGATATGACCAAATCGAAGTTTTATATATTATATAGTGAAATGTTTTTAACTTTTTGAAGGTCTGCATAGCTCAGTGAACCAATATTATGGAAATGATCAAAGCATGATATTAAAACACGATGGGTGGTAAAAAGTTTATTTAAAATGCAAGACTGGCCAGTAAATATTAACATAACAAGGTAAGGAAATTTCATTGACATGGTTCAGATTCCACACTGCAACCAAGAAGCTACCCCATGTCGAGTGATTCTTTTTCCCACCACATATCTGTGTGAGGCCACTTTTATTCATATTAACATATCACAACCAATTGAATGCAATACCAGATATGGGGGTGGGGAGACCTCCAAAATGGTGGAGAATTAAGACGTGAAGGTCATCTTCTTCCCCCCAGATACATCAGAAAAACATCTACATGTGGAACAACTCCTACAGAACACTTACTGAACGCTGGCAGAAGACTTCAGACTTCCCAAAAGGCAAGAAACTCCTCATGTACCTGGGTAGGGCAAAAGAAAAAAGAAAAAACAGAGACAAAAGAATAGGGATGGGACCTGCACCTCTAGGAGGGAGCTGTGAAGGAGGAAAAGTTTCCACACACTAGGAAGCCCCTTCACTGGTGGAGACAGTGGGTAGTGCTGGGGAAGCTTCAGAGCCACAGAGGAAAAGGCAGGAACAGGGGTGCAGAGGGCAAAGTAGAGAGATTCCTGCACAGAGGATCGGTGCCGGCCGGCACTCACCAGCCTGAGAGGCTTGTCTGCTCACCCGTCAGGGTGGGTGGGGGCTGGAAGATGAGGCTTCAGCTTCGGAGTTCAGCTCTCAGGGAGAGGAGTGGGGTTGGCTGTGTGAACACAGCCTGAAGGGGGCTAGTGAGCCACAGCTAGCCGGGAGGGAGTCCAGGAAAAATTCTGGAACTGCATAAGAGGCAAGACATCGTTTTAGGGTGCATGAACAGAGGTGATTCAGAGCACCACCTAAATGATTTCCAGAGACAGGCGGGAGACGCGGCTATCAGCGTGGACACCAGAGATGGGCATGAAATGCTAAGGCTGCTGCTGCAGCAACCAAGAAGCCTGTGTGCAAGCACAGGTCACTATCCACACCTCCACTACTGGGAACCTGTTCAGCCTGCCACTGCCAGGGTCCTGTGATCCAGGGACAATTTCCCCAGGAGAACACACGGTGCGCCTCAGGCTATTGCAACATCATGCTAGCCTCTGCCGCTGCAGGCTCACCCCATGTTCCGTACCCCTCCCTCCCCCCAGCCTGAGTGAGCCAGAGCCACTTAATCAGCTGCCACTTTAACCCCATCCTGTCTGGGCAAAGCGATGCCCTCAGGTGACCTACATGCAGAGGCAAGGCCAAATCCAAAGCTGAACCCCAGGAGCTGTGTGAAAATAAAAAGGAAATTTTCCCAACAGCCTCAGAAGCAGCAGATTAAACCTCCACAATCAACTTGATGTACCCTGCATCTCTAGAATATCTGAATAGACAGCGAATCATCCTAAAATTGAGGCGGTGGACTTTGGGAGCAACTGTAGACATGGGGTTTGCTTTCTGCATGTAATTTGTTTCTAGTTTTATGTTTATCTTAGTTTAGTATTTAGAGTTTATTATCATCGTTATATTTGTTTATTGATTTGGTTGCTCTCTTCCTTTATATATATATATATTTTTTTTCCTTTTTCTTTTTTTGTGAGGGTGTGTGTGTATGCTTCTTTCTGTGAGTTTGTCTGTATAGCTTTACTTTTACCATTTGTCCTAGGTTCTGTCTGTCCACTTTTTTGGTATATTTTTTAGTATAGTTTTTAGCTCTTGTTATCATTGGTGAATTTGCTTTTTGGTTTGGTTGCTCTCTTCTTTTTTTCTTTTTATTACTTTATAATTTTTATTTTAATATATTTTTTATTTTCTATTTTAATAACTTTAAGTCATTTTATTTATTTATTTTTTCTTTCTTTCTTTTTTCTCCATTTTATTCTTAGCCATGTGGCAGACAGGGTTTTTGTGCTCTGGCTGGGTGTCAGGACTGTGCCTCTGAGGTGGGAGAGCTGAGTTCAGGACATTGGTCAACCAGAGACCTCCTGACTCCATGTAATATAAAATGGTAAAAGCTCTCCCAGAGATCTCCAGCTCAACCCTAAGACCCAGCTCCACTCAGCAACCAGCAAGCTACAGTGCTGGACACCCTATGGCAAGTAACTAGAAAGACAGAAACACAACCCCACCCATTAGCAGAGAGGCTGCCTCAAATCATAATAAGGCCACAGACACCATAAAGCACACCACCAGATGTGGTCCTGCCCACCAGAAAGACAAAATCCAGTCTCATCCACCAGAACACAGATACCAGTCCCCTCAACCAGGATACCTACACACCCACTGAAACAACCTTAGCCACTGAGGGCAGACAACAAATACAACGGGAACTACAAACCTATAGACTGTGAAAAGGAGACCCCAAACACAGTAAGTTAAACAAAATGAGAGGACACAGAAACACACAGCAGATGAAGGGACAAGGCAAACACCCATCAGACTGAACAAATGAAGAAAAAATAGGCAGTCAACCTGAAAAATAATTCAGAGTAATGATAGTAAAGATGATCCAAAATCTAGGAAATAGAATGGAGAAAATACAAGAAACGTTTAACAAGGACCTAGAAGAACTAAAGAGCAAACAAACAGTGATGAACAACACAATAAATGAAATTAAAAATTCTCTAAAAGGGAACAATAGCAGAATAACTGAGGCAGAAGAACAGGTAAGTGACCTGGAAGATAAAATAGTGGAAATAACTACTGCAGAGCAGAATAAGGAAAAAAGAATGAAAAGAATTGAGGACATTCTCAGAGACCTCTGGGACAATATTAAGTCCACCAACATTCAAATTATAGGGGTCCCAGAAGAAGAAGAGAAAAAGAAAGGGACTGAGAAAATATTTGAAGACATTATAGTTGAAAATTTCCCTAATATGGGAAAGGAAATAGTGAATCAAGTCCAAGAAGCACAGAGAGTCCCATACAGCATAAATCCAAGGAGAAACATGCCAAGAAACATATTAATCAAAATATCAAAAATTAAATACAAAGAAAACATTATTAAAAGCAGCAAGGGAAAAACAACAAATAACACACAAGGGAATCCCCATAAGGTTAATAGCTGATCTGTCAGCAGAAATTCTGCAAGCCAGAAGGGAGTGGCAGGACACATATAAAGTGATGAAGTGGAAAAACTGACAACCAAGATTACTCTACCCAGCAAGGATCTCATTTCATATTTGATGGAGAAATTAAAAGCTTTACAGAAAAGCAAAAGCTAAGAGAATTGAGCACCACCAAACCAGCTTTACAACAAATGCTACAGGAACTTCTTTAGGCAGGAAACACAAGAGAAGGAAAAGACCTACAATAACAAACACAAAACAATTAAGAAAATGGTAATAGGAACATACATATCTATAATTACCTAAAATGTAAATGGATTAAATGCTCCAACCAAAAGACATAGACTGGCTGAATGGATACAGAAACAAGACCCATATTTATGCTGTCTACAAGAGACCCACTTCAGACCTGGAGGTACATACAGACTGAAAGTGAGGGTATGGAAAAAGATATTCCATGCAAATGGAAATCAAAATAAAGCTGGAGTAGCAATTCTCATATCAAACAAAATAGACTTTAAAACAGAGACTATTACAAGAGACAAAGAAGGACACGATATAATGACCAAGGGATCAATCCAAGAAGAAGATATAACAATTGTAAATATTTATGCACCCAACATAGGAGCACCTCAATACATAAGGCAAGTACTAACAGCCATAAAAGGGGAAATTGACAGTAACACAATCATAGTAGGGGACTTTAACACTCCACTTTCACCAATGGACAGATCATCCTAAATGAAAATTAATAAGGAAACAAAAGCTTTAAATGACACCATAGGCCAGATTTATTTAACTGAAAGTTATAGGACATTCCATCCAAAAACAACAGAATACACTTTCTTCTAAACTGCATATGGAACATTCTCCAGGATACATCATATCTTGGGTCACAAATCAAGACTTGGTACATTTAAGAAAATTGAAATCATGTCAAGTATCTTTTCTGACCACAACACTACAAGACTAGATATCATTTATAGGAAAAAATCTGTAAAAATGCAAACACATGTAGGCTAAACAATAAACTACTAAATAACCAAGAGATCACTGAAGAAATCCAAGAGGAAATTAAAAAATACCTAGAAACAAATGACAATGAAAACATGACAACCCAAATCCTATGGGATGCAGCAGAAGCAGTTCTAAGAGGGTAGTTTATAGCAATACAATCCTACCTCAAGAAACAAGAAATATCTCAAATAACCTAATCTTACACCTAAAGCAATTAGAGAAAGAAGAACAAAGAAAACCCCCAAAGTTAGCAGAAGGAAAGAAATCATAAAGATCAGATCAGAAATAATTGAAAAAGCAATGAAGGAAACGAGAGCAAAGATCAATAAAACTAAAAGCTGGTTCTTTGAGAAGATAAAAACAATTGATAAACCATTAGCCAGATTCATCAAGAAAAAAAGGGAGAAGACTCAAATTAATAGAATTAGGAATGAAAAAGGAGAAGTAACAACTGACACTACAGATATACAAAGGATCAAGAGAGATTACTACAAGCAACTATATGCCAATAAAATGGACAACTTGGAAGAAATGGGCAAATTCTTAGAAAAGCACAAACTGCTGGGACTGAACCAAGAAGAAATGGAAAATACAAACAGACCAATCACAAGCAGTGAAATTCAGACTGTGATTAAAAATCTCCCAACAAACAAAAGCCCAGGAACAGATGGCTTCACAGGCAAATTCTATCAAATATTAAAAGAAGAGCTAACACTTATCCTTCTCAAACTCTTCCAAAATATAGCAGAGGGAGCAACGTTCCCAAATTCAGTCTACGAGGCCACCATAACCCTGGTACCTAAACCACACAACAATGTCACAAAGAAAGAAAACTACAGGCCAAAATGAACATAGGTGTAAAAATCCTCAACAAAATACTAGCAAACAGAATCCAACAGCACATTAAAAAGATCATATACCGTGATCAAGTGGGGTTTCTCCCAGGTATGAAAGGATTCTTCAATATACACAAATCAATGAATGTGATACACCATATTAACAAACTGAAGGATAAAATTCATATGATCATCTCAGTAGATGCAGAAAAACCTTTCAACAAAATTCAACACGCATTTATGATAAAAACTCTCCAGAAATTAGGCATAGAAGGAAGTTACCTCAACATAATAAAGGCCATATATGACAAACCCACAGCCAACATCATTCTCAATGGTGAAAAACTGAAGCCATTTCCTCTAGGATCAGGAACAAGACAAGGTTTTCCACTTTCACCACTTTATTCAACATAGTTTTGGAAGTTTTAACCACAGCAATTAGAGAAGAAATAGAAATAAAATGAATCCATATTGGAAAAGAAGAAGTAAAACTGTTACTTTTTGTAGATGCCATGATAGTACACATAGAGAATCTGAAAGATGCTACCAGAAAACTACTAGAGCTAATCAATGAATTTGATAAAGTAGCAGGATACAAAATTAATGAACAGAAACCTCTTGCACTCCTATACATGAATGATGAAAAATCTGAAAGAAAAATTAAGGAAACACTCCCATTTACCATTGCAACCAAAATAATAAAATAACTAGGAATAAACCTACCTAAGGAGACAAAAGACCTCTATGCAGAAAAATATGACACTGATGAAAGTAATTAAAGATGACAGAAACAGATGGGGAAATATACCATGTTCTTGGATTGGAAGAATCAACATTGTGAAGATGACTATACTACCCAAAGCAACCTACAGATTCAACACAATCCCTATCAAATTGCCAATAGCTTTTTCCACACAACTAGAACAAAAAACTTCACAATTTGTATGGAAACAAAAAACACCCCTAATATCCAAAGCCATTTTGAGAAGAAAAACGGAGCTGGGGGAATCAGGCTCCCAGATTTTGGACTATACTACAAATCTACAGTAATCAAGTCAGTATGGTACTGGCACAAAAACAGAAATATAGATCAATGAAACAGGATAGAAAGCCCAGAGATAAAAACACGCATATATGGTCACCTTATTTTTCATAAAGGAGGCAGGAATATACAATGAAGAAAAGACAGCCTCTTCAATAAGTGGAAAAAGAAGGAAAACTGGACATCTACAAGTAAAAGAATGAAATTAAAGTACTCCCTAACACCATACACAAAAATAAACTCAAAAAGGATTAAAGACCTAAATGTAAGACCAGAACCTATATAACTTAGAAGAAAACAGACAGAACACTCTATGACATAAATCACAGCAAGATCTTTTTTGACCCAACTCCTAGATAACTGGAAATAAAAACAAACAAATGGGACCTATTGAAACTTAAAAGCTTTTACACAGCAAAGGAAACCATAAACAAGATGAAAAGACAGCCCTCAGAATGGGAGAAAATATTTGCAAATGAAGCAACTGACAAAGGATTAATCTCCAAAATTTACAAGTAGCTCATGCAGGTCAATATCAAAAAAAACAACAACAACAAACAACCCAATCCAAAAATGGGCAGAAGACTTAAATGGACATTTCTCCAAAGAAGATATACAGATCGCCAACAAACACATGAAAAGATGCTCAATATTACTAATCATTAGAGAAATGCAAATCAAAACTGCAATGAGTTATCACCTCACATCAGTCAGAATGGTCATCATCAAAAAATCTACAAACAATAAATGCTGGAGAGGGTGTGGAGAAAAGGGAACCCTCTTGCACTCCTGGTGGGAATGTCAATTGATACAGCCACTATGGAGAACAGTATGGAGGTTCCTTAAAAATCTAAAAATAGAACTACTATACGACCCAGCAATCCCACTACTGGGCATATATCCTGAGAAAACCATAATTTAAAAAGAGTCATGTACCACAATGTTCATTGCAGCTCTATTTACAATAGCCAGGACATGGAAGCAACCTAAGTGTACATCAACAGATGAATGGGTAAAGATGATGTGGCACATATATACAATGGAATATTACTCTGTCATAAAAAGAAAGGAAACTGAGTTATTTTTATTGAGGTGGGTGGACCTAGAGTCTGTCATACAGAATGAAGTAAGTCAGAAAGAGAAAAACAAATACTGTATACACACATATATATGGGTTGTAAAAAAAAAAAAAGGTTATGAAGAACCTAGGGGCAGGACAGGAATAAAGAAGCAGACATAGAAAATGGACTTGAGGATGTGGGGAGGGGGAAGGGTAAGCTGGGACAAACTGAGAGAGTGGCATGGACATGTATACACTACCAATTGTAAAATCGATAGCTAGCGGGAAGCAGCCACATAGCACAGGGAGATCAGCACAGTGGTTTGTGACCACCAATAAGGGTGGGATAGGGAGGATGGGAGGGAGACGCAAGAGGGAGGAGATATGGGGATATACGTATAGCTGATTCACTTTGTTATAAAGCAGAAACTTAACACACTATTGTAATTATACTCCAATAAATTTGTTATATATTAAAAATAAACACAGGTATGGGAATCCAGCTGTTTTCTATGAAACCAGACATTAAAGAGATTTGTAAAAATCAAAAATAAAACTACTTTTCTCGCTAATTTGTTGGTTTGTTTTAGAAAATGTAGTTATTTTCATAATGTATATTACTTATGCTAACACATAGTATATTATTTTTTAAATGTTAATAAATATTAAAAATTTTTCTGTTTTAATTTCTTCTGTAATAAAATATAGCTACATATAACCTACATAAACAAAAGCTTTTGGAAGTCATCAAAAATTTTAAGCATGTAAAGAAATCCCAATTCCAAAAGTTTGAGAACCACTGCTCTAGATCACCTGTTTACAACGTCTTTCCTGTTCAGATTTTAGGGGGAAAAAATAGTATACTTATCATTAGGGGGGCTATTTGGGATTTGTTAATCCCATTTTCTTCTTGGTTGTGAGAGTAAGCAAGCTGGTGTTTGCCTACTTTATGGACAAGGGGAGAAGGAGCAGGGCTGCTTCACCCAGCAACTCTGCCTGGAAGCCTACAGCAGTGGCCTTGAGCCAAACCAAATTTAGGAGGGGGCTCTGCACAGAGACCTAATACATTTGCATTGTTTAGTGTGATTTTCCTGACTTCATATTATGAATCTGCTCAATAAATATCTTAAGGGAAGAAAAATTATTTAGCCCCTACCAGGTGGAAATCACTGTATTTCTGAGAATACACATCAAGTAGGATATGGTCCTAATAGCACAGCCTATTGAGAGAAAGAAAATATCACAGGAAACTTGTATATGCCAGGCACTATTTTAAGACTTTCCTCCTGATAATTTTGTTTTAATCCTCACAACTCCCCTATTTTAGAATAATTCCCATTTATCAGAGGAAAAATTTGAGGTTTGGGAAAAATTAATATCTTGCTTAACGTCACAGTAAGCTGCAGAGCTGGGAGAAAAACACAGGTGTATCTGATGTAAAAGTCTGAAATTTAATTGTCCCTGGAAATCATGATATTAGAAATGCTATAACAGAGTTCAAAGAGAGTGAGAGGAAGAGACTAATTACAAGAGAGGAAAACCTGGCATTGAGCTGTACCTTGAAGGAAATATAGATCTTCCACTGGAGGTTTTCTGCAGGGAAGGAAGTACATTCCAGGCAGAGTTTACTGCTTGAGCGAAGGCCCATAGCTGCTAGGATGTCTGGCACATTTGGGATATTGTGACTTGAGATTGGAAAAGTACATAGAACAAAACTGGGGAAAGCTTGGAAAGTGAAGTTGATGATTTTAGACTTTGTTCAAGGAGGGCGGCAGCCTGAAAGTATTTTGCAAAGGGAAGAAGCACGCTTCTGGCTGTGCCTTAGGGAGATAAGGTGGTACAATCAGACATCTGCACTAGGTTAGCCAGAGAGAGCTGTAATGCTTTCTCCAAGGAATTCCCAATGATTTCGTTTGCAACAGGCTAGAGATTCTGCCCGTTTGGCATTAGGATATTGTGTGTGGCTTTGTTTTGACGAACCTTGGCCGTGACTCCCTAATACAAAGCAGAGACTGGGTCACAACTCCCTCTGCAGCAGGAGGCTCCCTGCCAACTGTCAAACCACATTCTCAAAGATAAACCTTCTTTCTGCCTTGACCTCCTTCTCTCTTGCCTTCTCCTTTCAAGCGGTGGGTGTTAACCTACTGAAATCTCCTTTGAGTGCCTGCGGGAAGTCGGTTTTTAAATGGGGGAAATCTCAAGCAAGCCCTAGGAGGGTGAGACACCAAGAAGCAGGAAGTCGTGTGGCATCCACCTGCACACAGCTGTCACCTACACCTCCCCACGGAGACAAGGTCTCCATGGAAATCTTCTAGGGGGCAGATGACTGAGATGCTATTCCCAAGTGCACATGTGACTTACCGAAAATGACGGGGTGCCTTGCGATCATAAAACTAACATGAAATTATAACATATAAAAATAAAAACAAAATGCAAATGAGGTTCTTCAAAAATCAGAAGCTAAATATATAGGAACACCAGCTAATCGTTGTGCGGGAGTGGCGCGGGAGGAGTGGTGGTGAAGTACGGTTTAAATTGTAAACCACTTATAAAAAATCAGAGTCTTAGGAAGTTCTTGCAGGGGCCACATACACAAGCCAGTTCATAAAAATCCAAATTACATTCAGGGGAAGCACCCATTCTTTGGGGGATTAGGTGGGTGGGGGAAGTCAGTAACTGTACACCTGTTAGACTAAATTTCAACATTGTTTTAATTTTTTTTCTTAACTTTTTTACAAGTTGTGTTTAAAAGTCCCAGGAAGCTAACAAAGAAGTAAAATAATTTCTTACCCAGATGGAGGTAATTTTTTTTTTGCTTCTATTTATATTCCTATTTCTATTGCCTGTGGTCAGATTATATACATTTCTGTGCATTATGTACATTCCTATATATTTCTTATTTCAGACATTTTTTTTACATCATTATTGGAGTATAACTTCTTTACAATGGTGTGTTAGTTTCTGCTTTATAACAAAGTGAATCAGTTATACATATACTTATGTTCCCATAACTCTTCCCTCTGCGTCTCCCTCCCTCCCACCGTCCCTATCCCACCCCTCTAGGTGGTCAAAAAGCACAGAGCTATCACCCTGTGCTATGCGACTGATTCCCACTATCTATTTTGCATTTGGTAGTGTACATATGTCCATGCCACTCTCTCACTTTGTCACAGCTTACCCTTCCCCCTCCCCATATCCTCAAGTCCATTCTCTAGTAGGTCAGTGTCTTTATTCCTGTCTTACCCCTAGGTTCTTCATGACAATTGTTTTTCTTAAATTCCATATATATGTGTTAGTATATGGTATTTGTCTTTTTCTTTATGACTTACTTCACTCTGTATGACAGACTCTAGGTCCATCCACCTCATTACAAATAGCTCAATTTCGTTTCTTTTTATGGCTGAGTAATATTCCATTGTATATATGTGTCACATCTTCTTTATCCATTCATCTGATGATGGACACTTAGGTTGTTTCCATCTCCTGGCTATTGTAAATAGAGCTGCAATGAAAATTTTGGTACATGACTCTTTTTGAATTATGGTTTTCTCGGACTATATTCCCACTAGTGGGATTGCTGGGTCATATGGTAGTTCTACTTGTAGTTTTTTAAGGAACCTCTATACTGTTCTCCATAGTGGCTGTACCAATTCACATTCCCACCAGCAGTGCGAGAGGATTCCCTTTTCTCCACACCCTCTCCAGCATTTATAGTTTCTAGACTTTTTGATGATGGCCATTCTGACCGGTGTGGGATGATATCTCATTGTAGATTTGATTTGCATTTCTCTAATGATTAATGATGTTGAGCATTCTTTCATGTGTTTGTTGGCAGTCTGTATATCTTCTTTGGAGAAATGTCTGTTTAGGTCTTCTGCCCATTTTTGGATTGTATTGTTTGTTTTCTTGTTATTGAGCTACATGAGCTGCTTGTAAATCTTGGAGATTAATCATTTGTCACTTGCTTCATTTGCAAATGTTTTCTCCCATTCTGAGGGTTGTCTTTTGGTCTTGTAAATGGTTTCCTTCACTGTGCAAAAGCTTTTAAGTTTCATTAGGTACCCTTTGTTTATTTTTCTTTTTATTTCCATTTCTCTAGGAGGTGGGTCAAAAAGGATCTTGCTGTGATTTATGTCATAGAGTGTTCTGCCTATGTATTCCTCTAAGAGTCTGATAGTTTCTGGCTTTACATTTAGGTCTGTAATCCATTTTGAGCTTATTTTTGTGTATGGTGTTAGGAAGTAATCTAATCTCATATTTTTACATGTACCTGTCCAGTTTTCCCAGCACCACTTATTGAAGAGGCTCTCCTTTCTCCACTGTACATTCCTGCGTCCTTTAACAAAGATAAGGTGACCATATGTGCATGGGTTTATCTCTGGGCTTTCTATACTGTTCCATTGATCTAAATTTCTGTTTTTGTGCCAGTACCATACTGTCTTGATTACTGTAGCTTTGTAATATTGTCTGAAGTCAGGGAGCCTGATTCCTCCAGCTCCGTTTTTTGTTCTCAAGATTGTTTTGGCTATTCGGGGTCTTTTGTGTTTCCATACAAATTGTGAAATTTTTTGTTCTAGTTCTGTGAAAAATGACAGTGGTAGTTTGATAGGGATTGCATTGAATCTGTAGATTGCTTTGGGTAGTACAGTCATTTTCACAATGTTGATTCTTCCAATCCAAGAACATGGTATATCTCTCCATCTATTTGTATCATCTTTAATTTCTTTCATCAGTGTCTTATAATTTTCTGCATAGAGGTCTTTTGTCTCTTTAGGTAGGTTTATTCCTAGATATTTTATTCTTTTTGTTGCAATGGTAAATGGGAGTGTTTTCTTGATTTTACTTTCAGATTTTTCATCATTAGTGTATAGGGTTGCCAGAGATTTCTGTGCATTAATTTTGTATCCTGCTACTTTACCAAATTCATTGATTAGCTCTAGTAATTTTCTGGTAGCATCATTAGGATTCTCTAATATAGTATCATGTCATCTGCAGACAGTGAAAGTTTTACTTCTAATTTTCCGATTTGGATTCATTTTGTTTCCTTTTCTTCTCTGATTGCTGTGGCTAAAACTTCCAAAACTATGTTGAATAAGAGTGGTGAGAGTGGGCAACCTTGTCTTGTTCCTCATCTTAGTGGAAATGCTTTCAGTTTTTCACCATTGAAAACGATGTTGGCTGTGGGTTTGTCACATATGGCCTTTATTATGGTGAGGAAAGTTCCCTCTATGCCTACTTTCTGCAGGGTTTTTATCATAAATCGGTGTTGAATTTTGTCGAAAGCTTTCTCTGCATCTATTGAGATGATCATATGGTATTTCTCCTTCAGTTTGTAAATATGGTGTATCATGTTGATTGATTTGCATATATTGAAGAATCCTTGCATTCCTGGAATAAACCACTGTTGATCATGGTGTATGATCCCTTTAATGTGTGGTTGGATTCTGTTTGCTAGTATTCTGTGGAGGAATTTTGCATCTATGTTCATCAGTGATATTGGCCTGTAGTTTTCTTTTTTGTGACATCCTTGTCTGGTATTGATATTAGGGTGATGCTGGCCTCGTAGAATGAGTTTGGGAATGTTCCTCCCTCTGCTATATTTTGGAAGAGTTTGAGAAGGATAGGTGTTAGCTCTTCTCTAAATGTTTGATAGAATACGCCTGTGAAGCCATCTGGTCCTGGGCTTTTGTTTGTTGGAAGATTTTTAATCACAGTTTCAATTTCAGTGCTTGTGATTGGTCTGTTCATATTTTCTATTTCTTCCTGATTCAGTCTTGGCAGTTTGTGCATTTCTAAGAATTTGTCCATTTATTCCCGGTTGTCCATATTATTGGCGTAGAGTTGCTTGTAGTATTCTCTCATGAGTTTTTGTATTTCTGCAGTGTCAGTTGTTACTTCTCCTTTTTCATTTCTAATTCTATTGATTTTAGTCTTCTCCCTTTTTTTCTTGATGAGTCTGGCTAATGGTTTATCAATTTTGCTTATCTTCTCAAAGAACCATCATTTACTTTTATTGATCTTTGCTATCATTTCCTTCATTTCTTTTTCATTTATTTCTGATCTGATTCTTATGATTTCTTTCCTTCTGCTAACCTTGGGTTTTTTTTTGTTCTTCTTTCTCTAATTGCTTTAGGTGCAAGGTTAGATTGTTTATTCAAGATGTTTATGTTTATTCGAGATGTTTCCTGTTTCTTAACGTAGGATTGTATTGCTATAAACTTCCCTCTTAGAACTGCTTTTCCTGCATCACGTAAGTTTTGGGTCGTCGTGTCTCCATTGTCATTTGTTTCTAGGTTTTTTTAATTTCTTCTTTGATTTCTTCAGTGATCACTTCGTTATTAAGTTGTGTATTGTTTAGCCTCCATGTGTTTGTATTTTTTACAGATCCTTTCCTGTAATTGATATCTAGTCTCAGCATTGTGGTCAGAAAAGATACTTGATACTATTTCAATTTTCTTAAATTTACTAAGGCTTGATTTGTGACCCAAGATATGATCTATCCTGGAGAATGTTCCATGAGCACTTGAGAAAAATGTGTATTTTGCTGTTTTTGGATGGAATGTCCTATAAATATCCATTAAGTCCATCTTGTTTAATATATCATTTAAAGCTTGTGTTTCCTTATTTATTTTCATTTTGGATGATCTGTCCATTGGTGAAAGTGGGGTGTTAAAGTCCCCTACTATGAATGTGTTATTGTCAATTTCCCTTTTTATGGCCATTAGTATTTGCCTTATGTATTGAGGTGCTCCTATGTTGGGTGCATAAATATTTAAAATTGTTATATCTTCTTCCTGGATCGATCCCTTTATCATTACGTAGTGTCCTTCTTTGTCTCTTCTAATAGTCTTTATTTTAAAGTCTATATTTTCTGATATGAGAATTGCTACTCCAGCTTTCTTTTGGTTTCCATTTGAATGGAATATCTTTTTCCATCCCCTTACTTTCAGTCTGTATGTGTCTATAGGTCTGAAGTGGGTGTCTTGTAGACAGCATATATATGGGTCTTGTTTTTGTATCCATTCAGCCAGTCTGTGTTTTTGGTGACAGCATTTAATCCATTTACATTAAAGGTAATTATTAATATGTATATTCCTATTCCCATTTTCTTAATTGTTTTGTGTTTGTTATTGTAGGTCTTTTCCTTCTCTTGTGTTTCTTGCCTAGATAAGATCCTTTAGCTTTTGTTGTAAAGCTGGTTTGGTGGTGCTGAACTCTCTCAGCTTTTGCCTGTCTGTAAAGGTTTTAATTTCTCCTTCAAATCTGAATGAGATCCTTGCCGGGTAGAGTAATCTTGGTTGTAGGTTTTTTCTCCTTCATCACTTTAAATATGTCCTGCCACTGCCTTCTGGCTTGCAGAATTTCTGCTGAAAGATCAGCTGTTAACCTTATGAGGATCTCCTTGTGTGTTATTTTTTGTTTTTCCCTTGCTGCTTTTAATATGTTTTCTTTGTATTTAATTTTTGACAGTTTGATTAATATGTCTCTTGGCATGTTTCTCCTTGGATTTATCTTGTATGGGACTCCCTGTGCTTCTTGGACTTGATTAACTATTTCCTTTCCCATATTAGGGAAGTTTTCAACTATAATCTCTTCAAATATTTTCTCAGTCCCTTTCTTTTTCTCTTCTTCTTCTGGAACCCCTATAATTCGAATGTTGGTTCGTTTAATGTTGTCCCAGGGGTCTCTGAGACTGTCCTCAGTTCTTTTCATTATTTTTCTTTATTCAGCTCTGCAGTAATTATTTCCATTATTTTACCTTCCAGGTCACTTATCCATTCTTCTGCCTCAGTTATTCTGTTATTGATCCCTTCTAGAGTATTTTAATTTTCATTTATTGTGTTGTTCATTGTTGCTTGTTTCATCTTTAGTTCTTCTAGGTCCTTATTAAATGTTTCTTGCATTTTTTCTATTCTATTTCCAAGATTTTGGATCATCTTTACTATCATTATTCTGAATTCTTTCTCAGGTAGACTGCCGATTTCCTCTTCATTTGTTAGGTCTGGTGTGTTTTTATCTTGCTCCTTCATCTGCTGTGTGTTTTTCTGTCTTCTCATTTTGCTTATCTTACTGTGTTTGGGGGTCTCCTTTCTGCAGGCTGCAGGTTCATAGTTCCTATTGTTTTTGGTGTCTGTCCCCAGGGGCTAAAGTTGGTTCAGTGGGTTGTGTAGGCTTCCTGGTGGAGGGGACTAGTGCCTGCGTTCTGGTGGATGAAGCTGGATCTTTTCTTTCTGGTGAGCAGGTCCACTTCTGGTGGTGTGTTTTGGGGTGTCTGTGGACTTATTATGATTTTAGGCAACCTCTCTACTAATGGTTGGTGTTGTGTTCCTGTCTTGCTAGCTGTTTGGCATAGGGTGTCCAGCACTGTAGCTTGCTGGTTGTTGAGTGAAGCTGGGGATTTTTGTTGAGATGGAGATCTCTGGGGGATTTTTGCCACTTGATATTACATGGAGCTGGGAGGTCTCTTCTGGACCAGTGTCCTGAAGTTGGCTCTCCCACCTCAGAGGCACAGCAATGACTCCTGGCTGTAGCACCAAGAGCCTTTCATCTGCGCGGCTTAGAATAAAAGGGAGAAAAAGTAGAAAGAAAGAAAGAAAGAAAGAAAGAAAGAAAGAAAGAAAGAAAGAAAGAAAGAAAGAAAGAAGATAAAAGAAAATAAAGTAAGGTAAAATAAAATAAAGTTATTAAAATAAAAAAATAATTATTAAGAAAAAAAAATTTTAAAAAGTAAAAAATAGAAAAAAAACGGATGGATAGAACCCTAGGACAAATGGTGGAAGCAAAGCTATACAGACAAAATCTCACACAGAAGCATAGAAATACACACTCACAAAAAGAGGAAAAGGGGAAAAAATAATAAATCTTGCTCTCAAAGTCCACCTCCTCAATTTGGGATGATTCGTTGTCTCTTCAGGTATTCCACAGATGCAGGGTACATCAAGTTGATTGTGGAGATTTAATCCACTGCTCCTGAGGCTGCTGGGAGAGATTTCCCTTTCTCTTCTTTTTTCGCACAGCTCCTGGGGTTCAGCTTTGGATTTGGCCCTGCCTCTGCGTGTCGGTCACCATAGGGTGTCTGTTCTTTGCTCAGACAGGATGGAGTTAAAGGAGCCACTGATTCGGGGGCTCTGGTTCACTCAGGCCGGGGTGAGGGAGGGGTACAGATGCGGGGCGAGCCTGTGGTGGCAGAGGCCGGTGGGACATTGCACCAGCCTGAGGTGTGCCGTGCATTCTCCCGGGGAAGTTGTCCCTGTATCCCGGGACCCTGACAGTGGTGGGCTGCACAGCCTCCCCGGAAGGGAGGTGTGGAGAGTGACCTGTGCTCACAAACAGGTTTCTTGGTGGTGGCAGCAGCAGCCTTAGCGTCTCATGCCCGTCTCTGGGATCTGTGCTGTTAGCTGCGGCTCGCTCCCCTCTCTGGAGCTCCTCTAAGCAGCGCTCTTAATCCCCTCTCCTCATGTACCAGGAGACAAAGAGGGAAGAAAAAGTCTCTTGCCTCTTCGGCAGGTCCAGACTTTTCCCCGGACTCCCTCCCGGCTAGCCGTGGTGCACTAACCCCTTCAGGCTGTGTTCACGCAGCCAGTCCTCTCCCTGCGCTCGGACCGAAGCCTGAGCCACAGCTCCCAGCTCCGCCTGCCCCGGCGGGTGACCAGACAAGTCTCTCGGGCTGGTGAGTGTTGGGCGGCACTGATCCTCTGTGCGGAAATCTCTCCACTTTGCCCTCCATAGCCCTGTTGCTGCGCTCTCCTCGGTGGCTCCGAAGCTTCACCCCTCTGCCACCCGCAGTCTCTGCCTGCGAAGGGGTTTCTAGTGTGTGGAAACCTTTCCTCCTTCACGGCTCCCTCCCACTGGCACAGGTCCCATCCTTATTCTTTTGTCTCTGTTTATTCTTTTTTCTTTTGCCCTACCCAGGTACATGGAGGAGTTTCTTGCCTTTTGGGAGGTCTGAAGTCTTCTGCCAGCATTCAGTATGTGTTCTGTAGGAATTGTTCCACAATACATCAGGAATTGTTCTGATGTATCTGTGGGGAAGAAGGTGATCTCCACGTGTTACTCTTCTACCATCTTCCTCTAGATCTCCAGGTGGAGGTAATTAAAGTAAAGTGACAAGAAGAAAGTTCTCAGCACTCGTATGAGAAGATAAACATCTTTCCTTGGAAGACAAGCCAGGGAGAGTGATAGGAAATTCTGAAGTAAATACAAACCACATGACATGAGCAAAATATCTCCATTTAGGATGAATTTTCTGGGGCGAGACATTTACTTGAACTCTAAAACAACTTGAATCTCTTGAAAGCAATCCTCTTAATTGAAAAGTTTTATTTTTTTTTTTTACAAAGCATCATATCTTTTGTATCCATTTAAAATACGTGTACCCATTTCATGTCCTTCTCAGTAAACAGATTCTGATTAGATTGTCAATTGGAAATGACCGGCTTCCATTTCTTCTTCTTTCTTTTTTTTAATAGACCTTCTTTGGAAAATCATTTCTTCACAATACTGTGTTAGTTTCTGTTTCACAACAAAGCAAATCAGCCATATGCATACACATGTCCCCATATTTGCTCCCTCTTAAGCCTCCCTATCCCACCCCTCTAGGTCAACACAAAGCACCGAGCCAATCTCCCTGTGCTATGCCGCTGCTTCCCACCAACCATTTTACATTTGGTAGTGTATATATGTCGATACTATTCTCACTTTTCTCCAGCTTTGCCCTCCTACCCCATGTCCTCAAGTCCATTCTCTATGTCTACCTCTTTATTCTTGCTCTGCAACTAGGTTCATCAGTACCATTTTTTGTTTTGTTTTGTTTTAGATTCCATATATATACATTAGCATATGATATTTATTTTTCTCTTTCTGACTTACTTCCCTCTGTATGACAGACTCTAGGTCCATCCACCTCACTACAAAAAACTCAATTTCATTTTTTTGGTTGAGTAATATTCCATGGTATATATGTGCCACATCTTCTTTATCCATTCATATTTCGATGGACATTTATGTTGGTTCCATGTCCTGGCTATTGTAAATAGTGCTGCAGTGAACATTGTGGTACATCTCTCTTTTAGAATTATGGTTTTCTCAGGGTATATGCCCAGTAGTGGGATTGCTGGGTCATATGGTAGTTCTACTTTTAGTTTTTTAAGGAACTTCCACACTCTTTTCATAGTGGTTGTATAAATTTACATTCCCACCAAAAGTGCAGGAGGGTTCCCTTTTCTCCACACCCTCTCCAGCATTTACCATTTCTATATTTTTTTTATAATGGCCATTCTGACTGGTGTGAGGTGATACCACACTGTAGTTTTGATTTGCATTTCTCTAATAATTAATGATGTTGCGTATCTTTTCATGTGCTTATTGGCCATCTGTATGTCTTCCTTGGTGAAATGTCTATTTAGGTCTTTTGCCCGTTTTTTAACTGGCTTATTTGTTTTCTTGATATTGAGCTCCATGAGCTGTTTGTGTATATTGGAGATTGATCCTTTGTTGTTTCATTTGCAAATATTTTCTCCCATTCTGAGAGTCGTCTTTTTGTCTTATAAATGGTTTCATTTGGTGTGCAGAAGCTTTTAAGTTTAATTAAATCTCATTTGTTTATTTTTGTTTTTATTTCCATTACTCAAGGAGGTGGGTCAAAAAAGATCTTGCTGTGGTTTATGTCAAAGGGTGTTTTTCCCATGTTTTGCTCAAAGCGTTTTATAGTCTCTGGTCTTACATTTAAGTCTTTAATCAATTTGGAGTTTATTTTTGTGTATGATGTTACAGAGTGTTCTAATTTCTTTCTTTTACATGTAGCTGTCCAGTTTTCCCAGCACCACTTATTGAAGAGGCTGTCTTTTCTCCACTGTATGTTCTTGACTCCTTTGTTGCAAACTAGGTGCTCATATGTACCTGGGTTTATCTCTGGGCATCCTATCCTATACCATTGATCTATAGTTCTGTTTTTTTGCCAGTACCATACTGTCTTGATTACTGTAGCTTTGTGGTATAGTTTGAAATTGGGGAGCCTGATTCCTCCAACTCCATTTTTCTTTCTCAAGATCACTTTCGCTATTTGTCATCTTTTGTGTTTCCATAAATATTGTAAATTTTTTTGTTCTAATTCTGTGAAGAATGCCATTGCTAGTTCGATAGGGATTGCCTTGGATCTGTAGATTGCTTTGTGTAGTATAGTCATTTTCAGAATATTGATTCTTCCATTCCAAGAACATGGTATAGTTCTCCATCTGTTTATGTCATCTTTGATTTCTTCCATCAGTGTTTTATAGTTTTCTGAATACAAGTCTTTCGCCTCTTTAGGCAGGATTATTCCTAGGTATTTTATTCTTTTTGTTGCAGTGGTAAATGGGAGTATTTCTTTAATTTCTCTTTCTGATTTTTCATTGTTGGTGTATAGGAATGCCAGAAATTTCTGTGCATTAATTTTGTATCCTGCAACCTTACCAAATTCATTGATTAGTTCTAGTAGTTTTCTGGTGGCATAATTAGGATCTTCTATGTATAGTATCATGTCATCTGCAAACAGAGACAGTTTTACTTCTTATTTTCCTATTTGGATTCCTTTTATTTCTTTTTCTTCTCTGATTTCCATGGCTAAGACTTCCAAAACTATGTTGAATAAGAGTAGCAAGAGTGGACATACTTGTCTTGTTCCTGATCTTAGTGGAAATGCTTTCAGTTTTTCACTATTGAGTATGATGCTTGCTGTGGGCTTGTCATATATGGCCTTTATTATGTTGAGGCAGGTTCCCTCTTTGTCCATTTTCTGGAGAATTTTTATCATGAATGGGTATTGAATTTTATCAAAAGCTTTCTCTGCATCTTTTGAGGTGATCATATGGTTTTTATTCCTTAATTTGCTAATGTGGTGTATCACATTGATTGACTTGTGTATATTGAAGAATCCTTGCATCCTTAGGGTAAATCCCACTTGATCATGGTGTATGATCCTTTTAATGCACTGCTGGATTTTCTTTGTATTTTGTTGAGAATTTTTGCAGGCATGTTCATCAGTGATATTGGTCTATAATTTTTTTGTGTGTGTGATATTGTTTTCTGATTTTGGTATCAGGGTGATGGTGGCTTCATAGAATGAATTTGGAAGCGTTTCTCCTTCTGAAAATTTTTGGAAGTGTTTAAGAAGGATAGGTGTTAACTCTTCTCTAAATATTTGATAGAATTTGATTGTAAAGCCATGTGGTCCTGGACTTTTATTTGTTGGAAGATTTTTAATTACAGTTTAAATTTCATTACTTGTGATAGGTCTGTTTATATTTTCTAATTCTTCCTGGCTCAGTCTTGGAAAATTGTACCTTTCCAATAATTTGTCCATTTCTTCGTGGTTGTCCATTTTATTGGCATATAGTTTTTTGTAGTAGTCTCTTATAATCCTTTTTATTTCTGCAATGTTAGTTGTGATTTCTCCGTTTTCATTTCTAATTTTATTGATTTGCAACCTCTCCTTTTTTTCTTGATGAGTCTGGCTAACGGTTTATCAATTTTGTTTATCTTCTCAAAGATACACGTTTTAGTTTTATTGGTCTGGACTAGAAAAGATCTATTGATCTTTTATTGTTTTTTTCATTTCTAATTCATTTATTTCTGCTCTGATCTTTATGATTTCTTTCCTTCTACTGACTTTGGATTTTCTTTGTTCTTCTTTCTCTAGTTGTTTTAAATGTAGGGTTAGATTGTTTATTTGAGATTTATCTTGTTTCTTGAGGTGAGATTGACTTGCTATAAACTTCCTTCTTAGAACTCCTTTTGCTGCGTTCCAAACGTTTTGGGTCATTTTGTTTTCATTGTCATTTTTTTCTATGCATTTTTTTATTCTTTGATTTCTTCAGTGATCCCTTGGTTATATAGTAGCACACTGTTTAGTCTCATGTATTTGTGTTTTTTACAGTTTGTTTTCCTGTAATTGATTTCCAATCTCATAGTGAAGTGGTCTGAAAAGATGCTTAATGTGATTTCAATCTTCTTAAATTTACTGAGGCTTGATTTGTGACCCAATATGTGATCTATCCTGGAGAATGTTCTGTGTGCACTTGAGAAGAAAGTGTGTTCTGCCAATTTGGGGTGGAATGTTCTATAAATATCAATTAGATCTATCTGTTCTATTGTTCATTTTAAGCTTCTGTTTCCTTATTTATTTTCTGTTTGGATGATCTCTTCATTGGTGTAAGTTGGGTGTTAAAGTTCCCTAGTATTACTGTGTTACTGTCAATTTCCCCTTTCATCGTTGTTAGCATTTGCCTTATGTATGAGGTGCTTCTATGTCGGGTGTATAAACATTTATAATTGTTATATCTTCTTCTTGGATTGATCCTTTGATCATTATGTAATGTCCCTCCTTATCTCTTGTAACAATCTTTATTTTAAAGTCTATTTTATCTGATACAATTATAGTTACTCCAGCTTTCTTTTGCTTTCCATTTGCATGGAATATCTTTTTCCATCCCTTCACTTTCAGTCTGTATGTGTCCCTAGGTCTGAAGTGTTTCTGTTGTAGACAACATATATATATATGGGTTTTTTTTTTTTTTTTGTATTCATTCAGCCACACTCTGTCTTTTGGTTGGGGCATTTAATCCATGTACATTCAAGTTTATTATAGATACATATGTTCCTACTACCATTTTCTTAATTGTTTTGGGGTTTGCTTTTGTGGGTCTTTTTGTTCTCTTCCGTTTCCCACTTAGAAAAGTTTCTTTAGCATTTATTGTAAAGCTGGTTTAGTGGTGCTGAATTCTCTTAGCTTTTGCTTGTCTGAAAAGCTTTTGACTTCTCCATCGAATTGGAATGAGGTGGGTAGAGTAATCTTGGTTGTAGGTTTTTCTCTTTTATCACTTTAAGTATATCTTGCCACTCCCTTCTGGTCTGCAGAGTTTCCACTGAAAAATCAGCTGATAACCTTATGGGGATTCCTTTGTATGTTATTTTTTGTTTTTCCCTTGCTGTTTTTAATTTTTTTCTTTGAATTTAATTTTTGTTAGTTTGATTAATATGTGTCTTGATGTGTTTTTCCTAGGGTTTATCCTGAATGGGACTCTCTGTGCTTCCAGGACTTGGGTGACTATTTCCTTTGCCATGTTAGGGAAGTTTGCCACTATAATCTCTTCAAATGTTTTCTCAGACCCTTTCTTTTTCTCTCCTTCTTCTGGGACCCCTATAATTTAAATGTTGGTGTGTTTAGTGTTGCCCCAGAGGTCTCTGAGATTGTCTTCAATTCTTTTAATTCTTTTATCTTTATTCTGCTCCTCAGCAGTTATTTCCACCATTTTGTCTTCCAGCTCACTTATTCATTCTTCTGCCTCAGTTATCCTGTTATTGTTTCCTTTTACTGTATTTTTAATTTCAGTTGTTGTGTTGTTCATCTCTGTTTTTTTGCTCTTTAGTTCTTCTAGATCTTTGTTAAACATTTCTTGTATTTTCTCAATGTGTGCCTCCATTCTATTACCAAGATTCTGGATCATCTTTACTATCATTACTCTGAATTCTTTTTCAGGTAGATTGCCTATTACCTCTTCATTTATTTGATCTTGTAAGTTTTTACCTTGCTCCTTCATCTGTGACATATTTTTTTGCCATCTCATTTTATTTTTTTTTAATGAGTGGGATTGTGTTCCTGTCTAACTTGTTGTTTGCCCTGAGGCTTCCAACACTGGAGTTTCTATGCAGTTGGGTAGAGCTGGGTATTGGTGCTGAGATGAGGAACTCTGTGAAACCTCACTCTAATGAATATTTCATGTGATCTGAGGTTTTCTGCTAGTCCAGTGGTTTGGATTCAGACCTCCCCCTGCAGGAGCTTTGGCCCAACCCCAGGCTCATGAACCAAGATCATGCAAGCCATGTGGGGTGGCTAAAAAAAATAAAATAAAATAACAAAATAAAAAATAAAATCAGACTAGGAAGCTAACACATATGTTGGAAAGAATATAAAAATAAAAATATAGATGAATAATCAAGTGGAATGTACATCAGTATCACAATAATAAAAAAAGAGGAGAGAAAAGAAAAAAAAAGGGGGTGAGTCCTTGGCTGTAGAGGGTGGGCCTAAGCCCAGGCAAGGTTTGAGTGGTGAGTGGGACCAATGCTCAGGACCCACAGGGCTGGAAAAGGCTCTGGGGCTGTGGGGGGTGGGACTTAGGCAGAGGGAACAGAAGGAGCCCAGGGGTGCCCCCCACCCCTGGTCTCAGAGGGCAGGGGACCTCACATGGGAGCCCAGCAGTCTTCCTGGGCTAGAATGGGTGGGGAAAGTGCCCTCCTCTCCTCTCTTGCTCCTCCAGTCTGGGAAGTCCCCTCCCACCTGCTTCTCACGATCTCCCTGGTCTCCCTCTTATGCCCCCAGGACCCACATGGCCTGGATGGGGCTTTGGACTGTAGGGTACTGGCCTGGGAGCTCAGCAGGCTCCCCGGCCAAAGTGGGCAGGGCAATCGCCTCCTGCTCCTCTTCTTCTCTTCCAAGAGAGTCCCTCCCGTCTGCATCCCCTGATCCCCCTGGCCTCAGGAGCACCAGTCCTTCCTGGCCTCCACTTCTCCTCTTCCCTCAGTCTCCCTATGTCCTACTGGTTCACTTTGGGTTTCCTCCCATCTCCTTGGGCGTCAGAGTCCTGTGCCAGCAGCCAGCAGGTGTGCTAGTTGTGCGGAGATGCTAACTCTGCATCTTCCCACACTGCCATCTTGATTCTGCCTCCCCAGTTTCCATTTCTCACAGTGTGATATCACTGACTACAAACACAAGGGGTTTTCAAGTTTAAGCTGAACTTTTACAGTGATTTTATTTTTAACTTTCAGCTTTCCTATTTTGCCAATTACAGAAAATCTAAATAAAGATGATATAGACAAACTAGAAAGATCACTTGATTTTTAAAAATTACCATGGCATTGAGTCAACCAACCATCCTCTGATTTTTGTTTTCGGTAGGAAGGTGGTCTTGGCAGATGTCATGAATGTGGCAACCTAAGAAGTCAAAGCTGACACAAGAAGGGCCTGATGATGTAAGGGACACTTCTGTTTGCTTGTCCATCTTGGTGTGTCCAATTGAAGTTTACAGCTGGCCAGCCATGTGGCAAGCAGAACACAGTGTTAGGAATAGTAAATATCAAACTAGAAGGAAAGAATGGGAATATCTGGGATCCATCTCCAGGAAACTTGGAATATGTCCAGGGAATATGTCCAAGAAACTTGGAAGTGATGTCTTTTCCTTATAACTGGATATACAATTATGTGGCTATCAACATTTCCTGGTCCTTGGGACTTTAGTTTGTTCACTAACCACAATTTTGTGTGTACCATCCATCCACTCAGAATCCCACAGTCTCACTGTTTTGGGATGACATTTAACTATCATGGTCTGATATTTAGGGTCCTGCACAGTGGAGTTCCCATTAGCTAGTTCAGCATTACAGATGAATAAAATTGCATTAGGCCAAGATGGTTAAGGATGAAGGGAATCTAGGTGCAAGGCAAAAGGCAAAAAACATGGAAGCTTAGAAGGGCAAGGTGTGTTTGGAGAGTGGTAAATTATACAGTGTGACTGAAATGTAAGATACGTGGAGGGACTTGGGAAAGAAGAACTCTCAGAAAGAGGTAGGATAGTGTAATGTAGGGTCTTGTGAGCCATGCTAGTGAGGTTGAGTTTTATTTCTGTAGTCATTGGAGTAACCAGCAAAGGTGTTTGCAAGGAAAGGTGTTGTAATCAACAATGAATTTTAGAAAGGTGCCTGGCAACAGATAGATGTCCTGACTGATATTGCCAGAAAAGTTCAGATAACCACTAATGGTCCTCTCAAACACTATTTGCACAAAAAAATTTACATTTGTTAGAAATTACGGAGACTACCAAGACATCATAGTGAAAATATTTAGACAGTTGGCAAACTTTTCTTTCTCTATATGTTATTTCCAAAGGAGATAATCTTTAATCTTCTCTCCCATTCAAATTATTCCCTGTCTTGGAAAAAAATGTCAAAAATGTTTGGGAAAATGTACTCCACCCATATTTTTTTGGAAGGTCCGGTTTCTTAGTTCCTACGTCAGCCAAATTTTAATCCACAGGAATTTTCTTAGAAAAGAGATACTGCCAGAGTGTTCTTCCAGTATAATTCTGGTGGGAATATATGGTAGGCGAATGCAAGTTATAGTCATAGAATGTAAGAAGAGGAGAACATTAACCATGCTAAATACTAAAAATGTATTATGAAGTATCTGAGACCTCACAGCTAGTCAAAAAAGCATGAGGACTTAGGAGTTTATGTAATCTACATTTCAATATTACTTCAGGTGCCTATTTATAGACAGAGAGTCTTTAAGAACATTCCACAAATATTTTTGAATACTGTGTTGAGTACTGTGGATTTACTGGTGAACACAGACTCAGTCCCTGCCCTCATGGAACTTACATCTAAAATAAAAATACAAAATGTAAATAAGCAATTATAATAATCTAATATGGCATAATTATAGTGTAGAATGCTTTGATGGAGGAAACACAGGTGTTATGAGACCATACAGGGTAAAATTTGAGGGCAAGATACACATCTTTGAAGAAATTACAACTAAGTTCACATCTAAAACATAAGCAGGACATAGCCCAACAAAACAAGTGGTCAGGGAACAGGGAGAATGTTTACGAGTATGAACAGAGTTCTAAGCAAAGACCCAGAGTCAAGAGAAATAATTGCATTTAGGAAACCGGGTAGTTCACCCCAGCTGGAATTTATACATACATGGTGTGTGCAGATAGAAGGGTGGGGGTGGGGAGCAGGTGGGAGGGTTGGATATATATAGATGAAGCTGGAGACAGATTCTACCAAGCCATGTAATGCTCAGAACAGAATTTGGGATTTATCCTGAAAGCATTAGAAGACATTGACTACTTTTAAGCAGACCAATGATCATAATCATATTTGAATCTCAGAAAGATTACTCTGACCATAAAGTGGAGAATGGGTTGGTGGATGTGGGCAAGTTGGAGGCAGGACACCCAGTGCAGGAGGATGAGATAATCATCAAGAGAAGTCTTGGAAGCCTAAACAAGGAGAGTGGAGATGGTGACAGAAAGATGGGAATGGATTTGACAGGAATATAGACAAGACTTTGTAATTGTTCAGGGTGAGGAAGATGGGGTGGCAAGGATAATTCCCAGATTTCTGGCTGGGCTAGTGGTTACTGGCTCTTTACTGAGAGACGGCACTGAGGTGGAGAGGAGCGTCAGATGAAGGGGTGAAAACAAGGAGTTCAGTTTTGTTCTTGTTGAGTTTAGTGTGTCTGACAGTCAAACAGAAAATCTGATAGGTAACTGAGTATATAGATCTGGGACTCTGAGATTACAGATTCATTAGCATACAGATGGTCATGTGAGACAGAGCATGTAAGAAATGCTTAAGTCTTTTTAGTAGAAGAACTTCTAAAGTCCTTTAGTACTACTTAAAATGAGAAGAGCTGTCCCATTTCTCAATCTTTTTTACCACAACCCTATAATGTACTAAAAGCTATTCTGTCCCATATCTGAGATCCTAAGAGCATTCATGCCTTTCATTATATATAGAATCCTTTGTCTCCTCTAAAAGAAATCACAGATTTTGAATCAATTACTTTAATACCTTTAGAGCTTGCCTTGAGTCCATCATTATTCTTTTTAAATTCTGGTCTAAAATAAGCTGTACAGATTTCATGACATTAAGTCTTGAATATTGAGGAGAATACAAAAAGAATAAAATCAGGTCATTTGGTTTCATGCAAAATAACTGAGTTATGTTTTAAGGGAAATTATTTGGTTCATCTGATATTTAATTTAAACTGTATGCTTTCTACTCTCCTTTTAATTAATTCATCTTTTAGCCTGCCCTGACATGGTTAAAACTTATTAGGATCGCTTGTTCCCAAAGATCAGATTGCTTTTCTAAAGTACATTTGGATCCTAAAACTTGGCATCTCTGAGCTACTGGTGCCAATACAAAGAACACATACATATTCCAACAATCTGTGGATTGTTGTTAGTGAGAAGCATCAGTTCCTGTCCTTTGAGAGGAAGGGCACAGCACATTTCTGCATAGGGGGAAGTGATGGAGCTATTATTACTTTCAAGACATCCCTGGTTTGTCCATTCAGAAAGGCACAAGTCAGGCTCTGTGGCCATTCAAAGGAGGAGGCCGTGAAAGTGGGTCCCCTGGTGACACTTTGACTGCCAGCCCTTCCCTTGCATCTATGCTGCAGCAGAAGGTTCCCAGCACCCGGGTTTGTTAACCCTGAACTCTTTTATCACCATGGAAACACAACACTGCCAAGGGAACTTCCTCTGTGATTATCATTCAGACTATAAAAGAATAGAATAGAAAATAGAATAGGAAAAACACCCAGAAAATTTCGTTGCCCATTTAATCTTTCCATTCAGCCTTTTTATTTAGAACAAAGAAACTCCCAGCAGTTTCTTTGAGAGTTGATATGGAGGTGGGGAATGGGGGTGGGATGGGAAAGAGGAATCAGGCCAAGAACTGCTGCAGCAGCTTAACATGTTGTCAGACTTCTACACTGGAGTGTTGGTGCTTGAGGAGTTAGGATTTACCTGAGGTATATTAAAATACTTGGAATAATCATGATATCCTTAGTACCATTTGACATTATTTAGAGTTTCACTTGCAGGTTGCTAGGCAAAACAATTATCAACATTATTATTTTTCCATCACCCTCTTGAATTAGAACCAGAATTTGCTAGCAATAAAAGAGGCTAGACTTCAATATATAGTGGGATTGATCCCATAGAGTTAGAAGGAATCATAGAGATCTAGCCTAAAATCCATGAACTCTTGAATACTGTGTGTGCATGCCCCTTAAAAAAGGGTCCATAGTTTTCTTCATAAATTTTAACATTCAGAAAAGATTAGGAATTGACTTGGTCTCATACCCTTATTTAATACATCAGCAAAATGAAACTTGAAGAGGTTGTGTCCTTTTACTTTCTCTCTTACTTCTACTCTTTTTTTTTTCTTCTTCTCTTATTATCCTCTCCCCCTCTTCCTCCTCCTTTTTCTCTTCCTAAAGTGACAAAGGTATATACATTGAATTTTGCATTTGTTTGAGTTGAATGCGAGTGGAGGAGTTCCACAGGGGAGACACAAAGGAGACGAGGAGAATGGGAATGCAGATGAAGTGTACTTGGACTCACAGTGGAAATTATCAAGTAGGCAAATTATTTCAGAAACACACTGGGGTTTTGGTCATCCATTAATACAGGGGCCCTGGCAACCAAGCAATGAGGAGGACCTGGTATGTTCTCAATACGTGTTTCCTAGTCCACAAGTTGCCTTGGTGGTTGAGTCTTCCATTCTGTCTCTAGGAATGGAGGAGATCAGCAGCTGCTGAGGCCCAGTGCTCCCAGATTTACTAGGGAAAGAACAAGACCGGAAACTTGTGAGTATTCTAGGAGCTCCTGCTTGAGTTTGACTTGGCCAAAGAAGGGTAGAAAAGATGGACTTTACTTATCTTGATGAGGTGGACATAGTGTGTTTTTATTCATGATATTTTATCATATGCTTCTATTTGTTCTAAAATTTGAAGTTCCCTAGCACACTGATACAGAAAATATACCCCATGGTCTTTGGAGTTAGACTCACATAAGTTTGAGTGGCGGTTCTAACCCTGGTGGCCTTGGACAAGTCCCATAACCTCTTTAGCCCTTGGTTTCCTCATGTGCAAAATGGCAACCACAATAATGCCCATTTCAAGTGACGGTTACAAGAATTAAATAAACTAAGGTATATAATGTGTCTGATACGGATCGAGCAAGGACTAATTGCTTCTTACTGCTCCTCACCTAGCTCCTGGCTCTGTAATGACAGGACAAAGTGGCAGAGAGGGGCTTCCCTGGTGGCGCAGTGGTTGAGAGTTCTCCTGCTGATGCAGGGGACTCGGGTTCATGCCCCAGTCTGGGAAGATCCCACATGCCATGGAGCACCTGGGCCCATGAGCCATGGCCGCTGAGCCTGCACGTCCAGAGTCTGTGCTCTGCAATGGGAGAGGCCACAACAGTGAGAGGCCCACATACCACAAAACAAAACAAACTGGCAGAGTGTAGAGAATGCTGGAGGAAAGTTTTTGTGCTGTTTGCTGTGTAAAAACAATATTTAATACTCATTTACTCTTTGCTTTTTGTTGAGCTTCATAGATGCATATGAATGAGCAGTTCTGGCAAAAAATTTGGTGTCAGATGTCATAGTTAAAAAGGACTTTATGACTTTAGCCAATGATGTAAGAGAATATTTCTCAATGTTTTCTTACTTGTCAACTCCTTTTATAGAAAAATCTTGAAAACACATTTGAAATTTTAACAATTATTTTATCATTTTTACATGGTATATTATATATTAAAGAGTTATTTTAAATTAAAAATAGACATTTTAGATCTATGCTATAAATTCTAAAAGTCTGGTGCAGGAAATTGGTTATTCATTACATTATTATATATTTGTTTTTATTCCTGAAATAGTTAATTATAAGAAAGAAAATATTTTGGCAATATTTTTAATAGTCAAATAATTATTTTAATGAAGAGAAAATTTCAACAATATTTTATTTATCAAATGATATATACTCTGATTTGTTGAACTTAATTCTGTATGAAAAAGAATGATTACAGGCAAATAATTTTTGTGGGTGTGTGTATGTCCATGAGGGACATTGGTGTAGTTTTCTTTTCTTGCGATATATTGTCTGACTTTGCAAATAAATTTTAAAGTGATTTTATATTATATGTGACTTTAGGAGCAAAACTGTTGAATAGATTGGGGTGTCACTATGAGTTCTAGGACCAAGAATTGCTTTCATAATTTGATGCTTGAAACTTTTCTGTTGAACTTAAAAAATTAACTGGAATTATATATGTGTGTTTGTCTCTGTGTATCTGTGTATATGTAGATATTATATATAACATATATTACACATATAATATAGAATGTATTATATTTGTAGGTTAGGTATAATTATATATTTCTACAATATATATTTATAATATTATTATAAACAATAATAATAAATTATAGGGCTTCCCTGGTGGCACAGTGGTTGAGGGTCTGCCTACCGATGCAGGGGACATGGGTTCTGCCTGGGTCTGGGAAGATACCACATGCCGCGGAGTGGCTAGGCCCGTGATCCATGCCTGCTGAGCCTGCGCGTCCGGAGCCAGTGGCTCGCAGCAGGAGAGGCCACAACAGTGAGAGGCCTGTGTACAGCAAAATAATAATAATAATAATAAATTATAATTGATAATTATATATAACAATTAATTATAATCCTATATAATATACTACATATATTATATGTATAATGCATGCATTATATATAAAATACATATTTACAAGACATATCAAGCATATCATAATACATATATGTATATATAATATATATAATATATATGACATATCTATTTAATATATATAAAATAATATATATAATATACATGATATATATCAAATATAACATATAATATATAAAAAATATATTATACATATGATATATATTATATATAATATAATACACATAAAATATAAAATATATTGTATTATATACTATATAATATTATAATATATGATATACAGAATATATATTATATATGCCATATACTAATATTACATATTATATGCTATATAATTAGATATTATGTATGTGTTATTATGTTTACATATTATATATAATTATGCATTATATTATAATTATATATAACCATATATTATAACATTATATTAAAATTATAATCAATTATATTAAAATTATAATTAATATAATCAATTATATTAAGTATAACATATATTATATATTATTAGAATATCTTTCTATTTGATGTAAATATATTTAATATTATATATAATATAGTATACCTTATATATTTATATATAAACTATATATGATATATATTATAAATATGAATATATTATATAATAGCTAATACAATATATTATGATAAGTATCATATAACATATAATTATCATAATATTTTCCATTAGCTAATATATATGATATATATAGTATATATTACATATATAATTATAATTAGAAAAATATACAGTATAATATAAGAGAATAAATATAATATATTATATTTCATTTAGACTGCATTTATATTATATATTTTAAACAAATGCTATGTATAATATATTTCAAATATATTTTATAATATATTTATAACATAATATAATTATTAAATATATTATATTAATTAGTAGTTAATTATTTTAATAAATATGTTTAATCATTAATATACTCTGCATATAATATTTATTTCATATAATATATTGATATGTATATAAATCTATATTTATATATTAATATGTATATAGATTTATATATGAATTATCTATTACATCTAATACATATTATATGTAATATGTATTATATATATCTTATAATATAACATATATATAATATAAAATTATATATAATGATAGATATAATAAATGATATAATAAAATATATAATTAAATATAATAATAATAATATATAATATTATTATAACAATTATATCATATATTATTTTTATGTAATATATATGTATTATATAATATATATTACATATTTATTATATATAATATGTGCTATATATATTAGATACATTATATTATAATATATTATTTATTATATATAATATTTCATTATATAAAATATAGTATATATAATATTATAATATATATTATATATCATATATAACATTTCATGATACAAAATATAATGTTTAATATTATATATAAATTATTTAATATTTATTAATGTTAGTATATTATATATTATAATATATATAATATTTTGCAATATATTCCATATATTTTATCATTATATATTATATTATATATAATTATAATTTATTATATATAATATAATATATAATAATAATTATTAACATAATATAAACTATATTAATAAATATTATTATGTAATATATAACATTATATGTTGTATGTATTATATATTAATATATTTATAGTATTTGTAATATATTTATGAAATATTATAAATATAATATATTAACTATTCTAGGGAATCAAGCGTCATAACCTACGTTTTGTTCTATACATTTTGAGGGTATGTTGTTAAATGCATATATATGTCTATAATTACTGTGTCTTCCTTGTAAATTATTCCATTTGTCATTAGGTCATAACTTTTATTCATCTCTTATAATTATTTTTGCCTTAGAATCTAATTTTTTCTGAAGCTTATGTAGCAGTGGTGCTTCCTTGTGATTCATGAGTCTTTGGTGTAACTTATTCTGTTGTGCTTTCCACCTGTGTCCTCATATTTAAAATATGTTTCTTATAAACATGCTATAGCTGATTTTTTAAAATTCTACTCTGATGTTGTTTTTTTCAGCAAAGGTTTACTTTATCTACATTGACTGTGATTACTGAGAAAGTTGAATTCATCTCTATCATGTTATTCTGTGCTTATATTCATCTTTTTTTGTATATTTTTATTCCCTTCTAATTTCATTTGGATTGATAAACTTTTTTTAGTTAACTTTTTTTCTACCGATTTTGAAGCTATACATTTTATTTCCTTAAAAATTACCCTTAGTTAATGGTCTTTACCCTTTTGCCAGAAAAATACAAAGAACTTAAAAATTCTAATCCCAGTAACTCTCCTCTATTGTATCACTTTTATACCACCAAATTGGGCACTGTCATTTTTATGGTTTTATACAGTCAATATCTGTCTAGATATTTTTATATTTTGACTGGTTCTACTGCTTTCTATTCTTCCTAGTATTTCACTTTTGTCCTTCTTGTTGAAATTTCTTCTTCAGCCTTTAGGAGTTCCTCTAGCAAGAATCTCTCTCATGACGAACTCTGTTTTTTTGTTTGAATGAAAATGTCTCCCTTGTTTTTAAGAGTTTAGCAAAATGTTACTTTTGTCAGCACATTGAAGGTAACATCTCTTTGCCTTTATTATAATGGATTTACGTGTATTGAATTTGATCCCCATGTTCACTATTTGACTACAATACAAAATAAGGATTTTAAAAAATCAATATACAATTGCTTACATGGTAATCGAATTCAAATTAATGTTTAATATAAAAATCAATTAAAATATAATTTATAATCCTCATACTTTAATAAAAGGCTTTGAATTGACTATTCAAATTTGGGAGATTCTTTATGGACACATTTCAAGAATTTATATGAAGATACAGATTTATATACTTTTATGAGGAATGTAGATCTTTCTTTCTACATCTATTGTAACCTCTTCCTTGAAACCTCCAACCTTGGAAAAAAATAGAAGCAGCACAGTGGAAGAACACAATCCCAGTATGTTGACTGTAGGCTTCAAACTGCTTAATATGAGGCAGCTTCATTAATGTAAAATGTGCATGAATAAACAGGTAATATTTTGTGAAAATTTTCAACAAGTGCTTAGGATCAGCAGAAAATTAATTATTTAAGTAAAGACAATTTTAAAATTTGAATAACAATTTTGTACATTCTTGATATACTCTCCATTTTTCATATATATTTACTTTTTTCATTATGCCAGAGGGAAAGAATTTACCCTGACTTTCTCTCTTTGCAAATATTATTTTTGTTAACTGACTGTAATTGCCAAATAACAAATAAAACAGTCAAACATGTACTTGATTTTTTAATCCAAGTGACTTCTTAAAGGGAAATAGTTATGATGCCATTGGCTTATTGAGTACAACCCATTTTAGAGGGTACTTTAAGGTTCATTCTCTTCCTTTTGCTATTCTGACTTCTTTCCTTCTGTCTTTCCTTCTTTCTTTTTTTTTTTTTTTTTGCCGTACGCGGGCCTCTCACTGTTGTGGCCTCTCCTGTTGCGGAGCACAGGCTCCAGACGCGCAGGACCAGTGGCCATGGCTCACGGCCCCCGCTGCTCCGTGGCATGCAGGATCCTCCCGGACTGGGGCATGAACCCGTGTCCCCTGCATTGGCAGGCAGACTCCCAACCACTGCACCACCAGGGAAACCCCCCCTTCTTTCTTTTTCTACTGTTTTTGAGAGAGTAGATGCAATATGTCTTTTGCTTAAAATCCCCAAACTAAAACACTTTTGTGCATATAGCACTGGTTAGCTTTCCATTCTACTGCATTTAATTTAATAAAACTATTTCATACCTGCTAAAATATGAAGTATAATAGCTGATGCAAAGGAAGAATATAGTAATAGGATGTTGAGGTAAAAGCAAAAGCAAAGTAAAAAATGGAGGCAATTTCACAAAGTATTGTCAATCATATAGCAAGTGAGTTGTAGGGTAATTGAGAAAGGAGACCCCTAATCTCTCATTCTCCATATTTAATCCATCCCTGGGATCCCACTGTGAAACCTCATAAACCTGTTTTTTGGTTCTTCCCTCTTTAAGTTCATGATCATTACTTTGGTCAAGGTCATCTTTGTTACTCACTTGAACCCAAGTTTTCTGCCTTCTTACCTACTCTCTACATTGCCCTCAGGGTCACCTAAAGCACACATGACCAAGTCACACTCCTGCTTAAAATCCTTGTTATATTTTTTATTTCTCATCTCTAGATTGTCTGTCCTGTAGTGATTGCTAAAAAAATGTAGTGTTTTTTTTTCAATGAGACAAGGAGGAAAAAGAAAATGAGAAATAATGGGAAGATCAGTATATTAATTTATTTAATAAATATTTGCACTCCCACTATGTATCTAGAATGGTGTTTTGTATTCACAAGGGTGAACAAAATATACAGGATTGGTGTCTGCAGGGAATTTTCAGTCTCATTCATTCAATCTATACAACTAAACAGCTAAATCACCAAGCACTGCCTATGTAACAGGTGTTGTACTAAGCGTTTGCTGAAATGATCTCCTTTGGTGTTCACAATCACCCACCCCAATGAGTGGGGCACTCTTTTTATGACCATTTTATTCAGGAAACAACTGGGGCAGGACAAGGATAAGCCATAAAAAATTAGAACCTAGACAGACAGACAGACTCCAGTGCCCTTTCCTAATTCAAATCTATGATTACATCAGGTTTTAGGAGAACAGACCAATGATTCCTGAAGTGATTGGGGAGCACTATAAGGCAGAGGGATCAACAAGTATCTAGCTGCATAGCACTGACTTCCAGAGTCAGGTGTGGCCAGGAACTGCACTGGATTTTTGGAAGCGTTCAGAATTGCTGGTATATAGAAACAAGGGGATTCTTTTCTGTGCCCCTTAACTTTCTTTTTTTTTTTTTTTTTTTTTTTGCGGTACGTGGGCCTCTTACTGCTGTGGCCTCTCCCGTTGAGGAGCACAGGCTCCGAACGCACAGGCTCAGCAGCCATGGCTCACGGGTGCAGCCGCTCCATGGCATGTGGGATCTTCCCGGACCAGGGCACGAACCCATGTCCCCTGTATCGGCAGGCGGACTCTCAACCACTGCGCCACCAGGGAAGCCCCCCCCTTAGCTTTCTGCCTAAAGCATGTTGGCCAAGTTTGTTCTTATCCCAGGACTTTTATCTCAGGAATTATCTAACTACCTATTTTCCATATTTTTTTATTCCTTTAGTTTCTTATTGTATTTGTTATTAGTTTGTCCCCTTCACAAAAAATAATTTCACATTCGTTAATCTTCTTAATATTTTTAATGCTTTAAAATCATTATCCTTAATACTTCTTACTTATTATTCACTTAAATTTTTTATCTTTTAATTGAAATTTTAAGGATATTTTTACTTTCCACTTCTTAATTTTTCTGAGTTTGCTTTATTTTTACTCTTTCCAACCATGTCTCCAACTTCATTTAATTTGATTCTTTTAATAAAGACAATTAAATATGGTTAAATTTTAGGCCTTTGTAAGACTTTAAACATCGACACTTGAATAAACAAGGAAAAAGGACCTTGTGGAACTTGAGTTCCAGAACATGCTTCAGGCAGTCGTGAACAGTTCAGAAGGCAGAGGTCAGTGTGGGCTAAGCTGGGCAAGCTTTGTATATGAGGTGGGATGTGTTGAGTCCTGAGGGTCTGTGTCAGGAAGCCAGTTCTTGTACAGCTCTTTGACCAACTGCATGAGTGACCTTTGGCTGACCCCTTCCCTACTCTTCTCAGCAGTAGCAGGAAGGGTCTGAAGTAAATAATTTCCAAATGGGAACTTCCAACTCTAGTATTGTGTGTGCCCTATGATTTGGATGGTACAGGATTAACAGAACAATGCAGAACATTTTGATGAGGCCATAAATTAAAATGGCATATCAAATTATCAAAATACTGCTTTTTATTACTTAGTAATGTTCTCAGAAGAAATCCCCAATGTATCCCCTACTTTATGCCTAAACCTAGCCTTGTTCCTTAGCCTATGAGTCCCATCCAAATGTCCCTAGCATCAAAATGGCAATGCCCAAATAGTATGAGCCCTTTGGAGAATCCCAAGACTTTAAAAAATATTTTTATTTTAATTTTAAAAAATTTTTATTGGAGTATAATTGATTTACAATATTGTGTTAGTTTCAGGTGTACAGAAAAGTGATCAGTTATACATATACATATATCCATTCTTTTTCAGATTCTTTTCCCATATAGGTCATTACAGAGTACTGAATAGTTTCCTGTGCTATACAGTAGGTCCTTATTAGTTATCTATTTTATATACAGTATAGATCAATGCCAATCTTACAATTTATGCATCCCCTGCTTACCCCCTGGTAATCAAAATTTGTTTTCTACAGCTGTAACTCTATTTCTGTTTTGTAGATAAGTTTGTTTGTACACTATTTTTTTGTTTCCACAAATAAGCAGTATCATATGATATTTGTCTTTCTGTGTCTGACTTACTTCACTCAGTATGACAATCTCTAGGTCTGTCCATGTTGCTACAAATGGCATTATTTTGTCCTTTTTTATAGCTGAGTAATATTTCATTGTATATATATACCATATCTTTATCCATTCCTCTGTTGATGGATATTTAGGTTGCTTCCATGTCCTGGCTATTGTAAATAGTGCTGCAATGAACACTGCAGTGCATGTGTCTTATCAAATTATGATTTTCTTTGAATATATGCCCAGGAGTGGGATTGCTGGGTCATATGGTAGCTCTATTTTTAGTTTTTTAAGGAGTCTCCATACTGTTCTCCATAGTAGCTGTACCAATTCACATTCCCACCAACAGTGTAGGATGGTTCCCTTTTCTCCACACCCTCTCCAGCATTTATTGTTTGAAGATTTTTGGCCATTTCATGATGGCCATTCTGACCAGTGTGAGGTGATACCTCATTGTAGTTTTGATTTACATATGTCTAATAATTAGTGATGTTGAGAATCTTTTCATGTGCTTTTTAGCCATTTGTATGTCTTCTTTAGAGAAGTGTTTATTAGGACCTTCTGTCCATTTTTTGATTGGGTTTTTGTTTTTTTGAAATTGAGCTGCATGGGCTGTTTGTATATTTGGGGGATTAATCCCTTGTTGCTTGCTTCATTAACAAATATTTTCTCCCATTCTGAGGGCTGTCATTTTGTTTATGGTTTCCTTTGCTGTGCAAAAGCTTTTAAGTTTAATTAGGTCTCATTTATTTATTTTTTATTTTATTTTCCTTACTCTAGAAGGTGGATCAAAAAAGATCTTTTGTGATTTATGTCAGGGAGTATTCTGCCTATGTTTTCCTCTAAGAGCTTTATAGTATCTGGTCTTACATTTAGGTCTTTAATCCATTTTGAGTTTATGTTTTTATATGGTGTTAGGGAATGTTGTAATTTCATTCTTTTACATGTAGCTGTCCAGTTTTCCCAGAATCACTTATTGAAGAGATGATCTTTTCTCCACTGTATAATCTTGCCTCCTTTGTCATAGATTAAATGATCATAGGTGCATGGGTTTATCTCTGGACTTTCTATCTTATTCTATTGATCTATATTTCTGTATTTGTGCCAGTACCATACTGCCTTGATTACTGTAGCTTTGTAGTATACTCTGAAGCCAGGGAGCCTGATTCCTCAGCTCCATTTTTCTTTATCAAGATTGCTTTGGCTATCCATGGTCTTTTATGCTTCCATATAAATTATAAAACTTTTTGTTCTAATTCTGTGAAAAAGGACATTGATAATTTGATAGGGATTTCATTGAATCTGTAGAGTGCTTTCGGTAGTATAATTATTTTCACAATATTGATTCTTCCAATCCAAGAACATGGTATATCTCTCCATCTGTTTATGTCATCTTTGATTTCTTTCATTAGTGTTTTATAGTTTTCTGAGTAAAGTTTTCCCTCGTTAGGTAGGTTTATTCCTAGGTATTTTATTCTTTTTGTTGTAATGGTAAATGTGATTGTTTCCTTAATTTCTCTTTCTGCCCTTTTGTTTTAAGTATATAGGAATGCAAGAGATTTCTGCATATTAATTTACTATCCCACAGATAATACTATTTATTTTCCTGCAGATAATAATATGCAGGATAATTAAAGTATCCTGCAACTTTACCAAATTCATTGATTAGCTCTAGTAGTTTTCTGGTGGCACCCTTAAGATTTTCTATGTATAGAATTGTGTCATCTGCAGACAGTGACAGTTTTACTTCTTCTTTTCTAATTTGTATTCCTTTTATTTCTTTTTCTTCTCTGATTGCCATGGCTAGAACTTTCAAAACTATGTTGAATAATAGTGCTGAGAGTGGACATCCCTGTCTGTTTTCCTGAAATTAGAGAAAATGCTTTCAATTTTTCACCAATGAGATGATGTTTGCTGTGGGTTTGTCATATATGGCCTTTATTATTTGAGGTAGGTTCCCTCTATGCCCACTTTCTGGAGAGTTTTTATCATAAATGGGTGTTTAATTTTGTCAGAATCCTTTTCTGCATCTATTGAAATGATCATTTGGTTTTTATTCTTCAATTTGTTGATGTGGTGTATCACACTGATTGAGTTACAGATACTGAAAAATCTTTGCATCCCTGGGATAAATCTCACTTGATCATGGTGTATGATCCTTTTAATGTGTTGTTGGATTTAGTCTGCTAGTATTTTGTTGAGGATTTTTGTGTCTATGTTCATCAGTGATATTGGCCTGTAATTTTCTTTTTTGTGATATCTGTGTCTGGTTTTGGTATCAGGATGTACCTTGTAGTATGCGCTTGGTAGTGTTCCTTCCTCTGCAATTTTTTGGAAGAGTTTCAAAAGGATAGGTGTCAGCTTTTCTCTAAATATTTGATAGAATTCGTCTGTGAAGCCATCTGGTCCTGGACTTTTTTTTGTTGGAAATTTTTAAATCATAGTTTCAATTTCAGTACTTGTGAATTGCCTGTTCATATTTTCTACTTCTTCCTGGTTCAGTCTTGGAAGTTTGTACCTTTGGTACAGATTTGTCCATTTCTTCTAAGCTGTCCATTTTATTGGCATAAAGTTTCTTGTAATAGTCTCTTATGATCTTCTGTATTTCTGTAATGTCCATTGTAACTTCCTTTTCATTACTAATTTTATTGATTTGAGTCCTCTCCCTTTTTTTTCTTGAGGAGTCTTGCTAAAGGTTTATCAATTTTGTTTATCTTCTCAAAGGACTACCTTTTTGTTTCATTGATCTTTGCTATTATTTTCTTCATCTCTATTTCATATATTTCTGCTCTCATCATTATGATTTCTTTCCTTCTACTAACTTTGGGTTTTGTTTGTTCTTCTTTCTCTAGTTGCTTTAGGTGTCAGGTTAGGTTCTTTATTTGAGATTTTTCTTGTTTCCTAAGGTAAGATTGTATTGCTATAAACTTCCCTCTTAGAACTACTTTTGCTGCGTCCCAAAGCTTTATTTTTTTTTAATTAAAGTATAGTTGATTTACAATATTGTTAGTTTCGTATAGCAAATGATTCAGTAATCATTTACTGAATTATACAGCAAATCCTTGTTGCTTACCGATTTTTGTATAGTAGTTTTTATCTGTTAATCCCATTCTCCTAATTTATCACTTACCATCCTCCCTTTCTCCTTTGGTAACCATAAGTTTTTTTTTTTTTTCCTATGTCTGTGAGTCTGTTTCTGTTTTGCATACAGATTTGATTCATTTGTATTATTTTTTAGATTCCACATATAAGTAATACATATAGTACTTGTCTTTCTCTGTTAGTGTGATATTCTCTTGGTCCATCCATGTTGCTGCAAATGGCAATATTTCATTACTTTTTATCACTGAGTTATATTTCATTGTATATATGTACCATATCTTCTTATGCCAGTCATCTGTTGATGGGCATTTTGGTTGTTTCCATGTCTTGGCTTTTGTAAATAATTCTGCTATGAACATTTGGGTACATATATCTTTCTTAAATTAGAGATTTTGTCTTTTCCAGATATATGCCCAGGAGTGGGATTTCTGGATCATATGGTAGGTCTATTTTTAATTTTTTAAGGAACCTCTATACTGTTCTCCATAGTGACTGCACAAATTTACATTCCCACAAATATTGTAGGAAGGTTCCCTTTTCTCCACACCCTCTCCAGCAAGAATGTCAAGGCTTTTAGTTCTATAGAGCTGGGTTTAGATTCCATGCTCAGTTCCTTACTTATCATTTAGCTGTGTGGCCTTTAAGAATGAGACTTTCCAACCTTAGTTTCCTCATTTGTAAAAATAAATTATAGTACTGATGCTGAAGATGTTAAGTTTAGAAATGAAATGTGTAAAGAGACAATGCATGCTCCATTATATACAGAAAAGTAGTAAAACATAAGGTGGTTTAACACTCCCAAAGGAACTTCCTTAAATAAAATCATCTGTGTTTCACTAAAAAGTTTTAGAATTATGATTTATAGACTAAAAGATTCTTGGGTTTCGGAAGTGCTGTTGGCCTCATGGATTGGGAAGGGTTCAAGGGCTCAGGGGGAGGAAAAGCAGAAATGAGACATTCAGATAGTCTGAACACATCATGAACAACTCATCTGATGTACAAAGAGTAGGGAATGTTTATGAAAAATAAGCTCCCATGTCTCACTCCTATCCCCAGATCAGAGCCCTTGTTTCTGAGTTAGAGCTGAATATCAGCATTTAGAATTATTATTGCTCACCAGGGACACATACCACTATGATGCAGCAACATTACTCTTGAGCTCTGTGGCATCTTGACCTTGTCTGGCTTAGAGAAATCTCAGCAAGACTCATTTGTGGTTTTAAGTAGTGACCACATGAGCTAAAAGGTCCAAAGATGAAGCATTTGTAGCTCTAGCAGGAGGCTTTGGAACACTCAGTAAACTTGAGAATTAAGATAATCTTGTAAAATTGGGCTGTCTAGTGGCTGAATTCCTGAGACAAGGCAAGCAAAGAGAGTACTGGGATATATGTTGGGGAGGGTGGGTTAAATCTATCTGGATGATGATGATAATGGTGATGATAACTTCTTGAGCATCACAGGGAAAGAGAATGCATTCACATTCTAGAAAATATATCCATATTCTTGCTCCAAATTTTGGTATAGTCCTATACTGCCAAGAGAAAGCTTTACCTAGACAATTATCTCACTTTGAATTTTTATTGTTCTGAAAAAAATAAGTGGGCCCCAACGATATAATACAAGCTATTTCAGGTGTGCAAGATACAAAATCAAGTAAGACACAGCTGTTCCTAGATTGAGTTGACAGTCTTATGAGGTTAAAATCTGTAGGCAGACCATGGTACAATCCAATAAGGTTGGTGCCATTACAGAAAGTTGAGCCAGGTGCTGTACATCAAAAATGATGGGTCAGCCTGCTCTGCCTGTGATAATTAAGAAAAATCTTCATAGAAGAGGTAATACTTCAGCCGGTTTCTTAAAATGAAGGTAATTTACAAAGAGAAGAGGGGAGAGATTTTAGTTAGGCACAAAATGTGCAAAGAAGAAATAGTGTCAGAATATGAATATGGCATAGAATCATGGCCCTAATGTGGAGGGAAGTTGACAATAAGACTATGGTGCTGGCATTTGCCTTATGTACTGAGGTGCTCCTATGTTGGGTGCATAAATATTTATAATTGTTATATCTTCTTCTTGGATTGATCTCTTGATCATTATGTAGTGTCTTTCTTTGTCTCTTGTAATAGGCTTTACTTTAAAGTCTATTTTGTCTGATAGGAGAATTGTTACTCCAGCTTTCTTTTGAGTTCCATTTGCAAGGAATGTATTTTTCCATCCCCTCACTTTCAGTCTGAATGTGTCCCTTGGTCTGAAGTAGGTCTCTTGCAGACAGCATATATACAGGGCTTCTTTTTGTATCCATTCAGCCAGTCTGTGTCTTTTGGTTGGAGCATTTAGTCCATTTACATTTAAGGTAATTATTGATATGTATGTTCCCATTACCATTTTCTTAATTGTTTTGGGTTTGTTATTGTAGGTCTTTTCCTTCTCTTGTGTTTCCTGCCTAGAGAAGTTCCTTTAGCATTTGTTGTAAAGCTGGTTTGGTGGTGCTGAATTCTCTTAGATTTGCTTGTCTGTAAAGGTTTTAATTTCTCCACCAAATCTGAATGAGATCCTTGCTGGGTAATGTTTGTTGTCGATTTTTTCCATTATTCACTTTAAATATATCCTGCCACTCCTTTCTGGCTTGCAGAGTTTCTGCTGAAAAATTAGCTATTAACCTGATGGGGATTCCTTTGTATGTTACTTGTTGTTTTTCCCTTGCTGCTTTTAATATTTTTTCTTTGAATTTAATTTTTGTTAGTTTGATTAATATGTGTCTTGGTGTGTGTTTCCTGGACTTGACTGACTATTTCTTTTCCCATATTAGGCAAGTTTTCAACTATAATCTCTTCAAATAATTTCTCAGTCCCTTTCTTTTTTCTTCTTCTGGGACCCCTATAATTCGAATGTTGGTGCATTTAATGTTGTCCCAGAAGTCTCTGAGACTCTCCTCAATTCTTTTCATTCTTTTTTCTTTATTCTGCTCTGTGGCAGTTATTTCCACTATTTTATCTTCCAGGTCACTTCTCCATTCTTCTGCCTCAGTTATTCTGGTATTGATTCATTCTAGGGAATTTTAAATTTCATTTATGGTATTGTTCAACATTGTTTGTTTGCTCTTTAGTTCTAGGTCCTTGTTAAATGTTTCTTGTATTTTCTCCATTCTATTTCAAAGGTTTTGGATCATCTTTACTATTGTTACTCTGAATTCTTTTTCAGGCAGACTGCCTATTTCCTTTTCATTTATTCAGTCTGGTGGGTTTTTACTTTGCTCATTTATCTGGAGTGTATTTCCTGGCTTCTCATTTTGTGTAACATCCTGCATTTGGGGTCTCCTTTATGCAGGCTGCACATTTGTATTTCCCATTGTTTTTGGTGTCTGACTCCAGTGAGTAAGGTTGGTTCAGGGTGTTGTGTAGGCTTCCTGGTGGAGGGGACTGCTGCCTGTGTTCTGGTGGATGAGGCTGGATCTTGTTTTTCTGGTGAGCAGAAGCATATCCAGTGGTGCGTTTTGGGGTGTCTGAAATTATTATGATTTTGGGCAGCCTCTCTGCTACTGGATAATGTTGTGTTCTGTCTTGCTAGTATTTGGCAATTGACAGTAACACAACACTAATAGGGAAATTTAACACCCCACTTTCACCAATGGACAGATCATCCAAAATGAAAATAAAGAAGGAGACACAAGCTTTAAATGATACATTAAACAAGATGGACTTAATTGATATTTCTAGGACATTCCATTCAAAAACAATAGAATACACTTTCTTCTCAAGTGCTCATGGAACATTCTCCAGGATAGATCATATCTTGGGTCACAAATCAAGCATTCGTAAATTTAAGAAAATTGAAATCATATCAAGTATATTTTCTGACCACAATGCTATGAGACTAGATATCATTACAGGAAAAAAAATCTGTTAAAAATACAAATACATGGAGGCTAAACAATACGTTCCTAAATAACCAAGAGATCCCTGAAGAAATCAGAGGAAATTTAAAAAAAATACCTAGAAACAAAAGAAAATGAAAACACAGTGACCCAAAACATATGGAGTGCAGGAAAAGCAGTTCTAAGAGGGAAGTTTATAGCAATACAATCCTACTTTAAGAAACAAGAAACATCTCAAATAAACTACCTAACCTTACACCTAAAGCACTTAGAGAAAGAAGAACAAAAAACCCGCAAGTTAGCAGAAGGAAAGAAATCATAAAGATCAGATCAGAAATAAATGAAAAAGAAATGAAGGAAACGATAGCAAAGATCAATAAAACTAAAAGCTGGTTCTTTGAGAAGATAAACACAATTGATAAACCATTAGCCAGACTCATCAAGAAAAAAAGGAGAAGACTCAAATCAATAGAATTAGAAATGAAAAAGGAAAAGTAACAACTGACACTGCAGAAATACAAAGGATCATGAGAGATTACTACAAGCCACTATATGCCAATAAAATGGACAACCTGGAAGAAATGGATAAACTCTTAGAAATGCACAACCTTCCCAGACTGAACCAGGAAGAAATAGAAAATATAAACAGACCAATCACAAGCACTGAAATTGAGACTGTGATTAAAGATCTTCCAACAAGAAAAGTCCAGGACCAGATGGCTTCACAGGCGAATTTTATCAAACATTTAGAGAAGACCTAACACTTACCTTTCTCAAAGTCTTCCAAAACATAGCAGAGGGGGAAACACTCTCAAAGTCATTCTACAAGACCAGCATCACCCTGATACCACAACCAGAAAAAGATGTCAGAAAAAAAGAATATTACAGGACAATAACTTTGATGAACATAGATGCAAAGATCCTCAGCAAAATACTAGCAAACAGAATCCAACAGTGCATTAAAAGGATCATACAGCATGATCAGGTGGGAGTTATCCCAGGGATGCAATGATTCTTCAATATATGCAAATCAATCAATGTGATACACCACATTAACAAATTAAGGAATAAAAACCATAGGATCATCTCAATAGATGCAGAAAAGCTTTTGACAAAATTCAACACCCATTTATGATTAAAACCCTCCAGAATGTGGGCATAGATGGAACTTACCTCAACATAATAAAGGCTATATATGACAAACCCACAGCCAACATTGTTCTCAATGGTGAAAAACTGAAACTATTTTCATTAAGATCAGGGACAAGACAAGGTTGTCCACTCTCTCCACTATTCTTCAACATAGTTTTGGAAGTTTTAGCCACAGCAATCAGAGAAAAAAAATAAATAAAATGAATACAAATTGGAAAAGGAGAAGTAAAGCTGTCACTGTGTGCAGATGACATGATACTATACATAGAGAATCCTAGATGCTACCAGAAAACTACTAGAGCTAATCAATGAATTTGGTAAAGTAGCAGGATACAAAATTAATTCACAGAAATCTCTTGCATTCCTATACAATAATGATGAAAAATCTGAAAGGGAAATTAAGGTAATACTACCCTTTATCACTGCAACAAAATGATTAAATACCTAGGAATAAACCTTCCTAAGGAGGCAAAAGTCATGTATGCAGAAAACTATAAGATACTAATGAAAGAAATGAAAGATGATACAAACAGATGCAGAGATATACAATGTTTTTGGATTGGAAGGATCAATATTGTGAAAATGACTATACTACCGAAATATATCTACAGATTCAATGCAATCCCTATCAAACTATCACTGACATTTTTCTCAGAACTAGAACAAAATATTTCACAATTTGTATGGAAACACAAAAGAATAGCCAAAGCAATTTTGAGAATGAAAAATAGAGGTGGAGGAATCAGGCTCCCAGACTTCAGACTATACCACAAAGCTACAGTAATCAAGACAGTATGGTACTGGCACAAAAACAGAAATATAGATCAATGGAAAAGGATAGAAAGCCCAGAGATAAACCCACACACATATGGCCACCTTATCTTTGATAAAGTAGGCAAGAATATACAATGGAGAAAAGACAACCTCTTCAATAAGTGGTGCTAGGAAAACTGGACAGCTACATGTAAAAGAATAAAATTAGAACACTCCCTAACACCACATACAAAAATAAACTCTAAAAGGATTCAAGACCTAAATGCAAGGCCAGAAACTATCAAACTCTTAGAGGAAAACATAGGCAGAACACTCTCTTACATAAATCATAGAAAGACCTCTAAGCCCCACCACCTAGAGAAATGGAAATAAAAACAGCAATAAACAAATGGAACCTAATGAAACTTAGAAGCTTTTGTACAGCAAAGGAGACCATAAACAAGATGAAAAGACAACCCTCCAAATGGAAGAATATATTTGCAAATGAAGCAACTGACAAAGAATTAATCTCAAAAATATACAAGTGGCTCAAGCAGCTCAGTATCATAAAAAACAAACAACCCAATCCAAAAATGGGCAGAAGATCTAAATAGACATTTCTTCAGGGAAGATATACAGTTCACCAACAAACACATGAAAGGATGCTCAACATCACTAATCATTAGCTAAATGCAAATCAAAACTACTGTGAGGTATCACCTCACACTGGTCAGAATGGCCATCATCAAAAAATGTACAAACAACAAATGCTGGAGAGAGTGTGGAGAAAAGGGAACCGTTTTATACTTTTGGTAGGAATATAAATTGATACAGCCACTATGGAGAACAGTATGGAATTCCTTATAAAACTAAAAATAGAACAACCATATGACTCAGCAATCCCACTACTGGGCATATACCCTGAGAAAACCATAATTCAAAAAGAGTCATGTACCACAATGTTCATTGCAGCTCTATTTACAATAGCCAGGACATGGAAGTAAGCTAAGTGTCCATCGACAGATGAATGGATAAAGAAGATGTGGCACATATATACAATGGAATATTACTCAGACATAAAAAGAAATGAAATTGACTCATTTGTAGTGAGGTGGATGCACCTAGAGACTGTCATACAGAGTAATTAAGTCAGAAAGAGTAAAACAAATATCATATGCTAACACATATGTATGGAATCTAAAAAAAAAAAGGTTTTGAGGAATCTAGGGGCAGGACAGGAATAAAGACGCAGACATAGAGAATGGACTTGAAGACACAAGGAGAGGGAAGGGTAAGCTGGGACGAAGTGAGAGAGTGGCATGGACATATATACACTACCAAATGTAAAATATTTATCTATTGGGAAGCAGCCGCATAGCACAGGGAGATCAGCTCCATGTTTTGTGTCCAACTAGAGGAGTGGGATATGGAGGGTGGGAGGGAGATGCAGGAGGGAGATGCAAGAGGGAGAAGAGGGAGGAGATATGGGGATATATGTATACGTATTGCTGAGTCTTTTTGTTATACAGCAGAAACTAACACATCATTGAAAAGCAATTATACTCTAATAAAGATGTTAAAAAAAAAAGATTATGGTGGCAGGAGCTTAAGCTATAGGACAGAGTGATAGTAGGGAGTAAGTCTAGAAAGGCACTTACATGACAGTGTTGATGCAGGCAAGATAATTTGATTTTCATCTATAAATTCCAGGAAGGCTAAGAAGAGCTTTGATGTTTTGTTTCTTTTGTTTTATTAACCTAGGATGGGACCCAGTGGCTTTCTTTTAGTAATATAAATTTAATAAAAGAAAGATGTTTAATCAATTGCACTAAGGAGTTGCTGGTGGCAACAAGGCCATTTCATAAGCCATTGCATCTCTTGAAGTTAATGATTTGGTCCTGGAAGAAGAGATAAACAATAGAGTTAAGGAGAAGAAGTTGGATTTAAGTTTTATTGCTGAGGTGGAATAGGATACACTGGGTGACAGATCAGATGTAAGGATGTTGGGATGAGGTAGAGGGAGGTCTTGGTGAAGGGACCAAGGCTTTAGTTTCAAAGGGAGGGTAAACGACAGCACGGTGAATTGATGTGGAAAATAGTCTCATTCCTTGTTTTACATGAGTTCTCTTTCCGTGTTTTTGCTTATACAAGCAGAAGAGAAAGTATACACCTATTTTTTTTTTTTTAATATGGGCAAAGGTATTTTCCTTCAAGAAAGCAAGATGAGGTCTGGTTCCAGCCTGCTCAAAGGTGTAGGACATCATGCGTGACAGAGACTATTTCCAAAATTCATGATCACCTCTTCTTTCTGGGCATACAGCTGGACTACATGTCCTGGCTTCCTCTACAGTAGTCTGTGGCCCTATGGTTGAGTTCTAGCCACTGGGATGTGAGTAGAAGTGACATGCACTGATTTCAAGATTGACCCATAAACTTCATGAGGCATTCCTCAATGCTCTGTTTCCTCCTCTGGCTGCTTGCGATGAAAACAACCTCCAGGGCATTGAACAAAGCTACAAGGTGAAGGTGGCAGAGCCTGCAATAGTCAGGGTCCCTGAGTGACTATGCAAAGGAGGCCTTTTGCCGGCTTAGTATTGTTATATGGTAAAAAATAAGCATCAATTGGGATTTATTTGTTACAGAGGTTACTCTATCCTATTACACCAAGTTTTCCCATTGATTTATTAATTTAATAAATATGTATTGAATATTAATTAAGCCCTTGCCACTATATTAAATGTTGAGGATGTAATACAGAGCAAAATATATAAACATCTTGCTTTCACACAGCACATATCCTAGGAGATATGGACCAATTTTATATGCTTGTGCTCAGTGTGCCTTGATGTACTATTTTATTCCATCACAGTACATTTTTATTTTTAATAATCTCCATTCATATCATATTGGTATTTAAAAACATGATGAGTGTTACTACCAGGTTGAGATAACTTTCATAATAACCAAGGACTAGCAAGGTGTAGCAAGCTGATGCTTGAGCTCTTTCCAAGTTTCTAGTCACCTCAGAAATTTTATATTTGATTAGTGTAATTGCAGGGTTTATACTTATCTACATAATAAAATTTGTATTGTCAATATCACAGGCTTGATGTCGGAGCTTACTTTTCCATTAATAGAAAAAGTATTATTTTGATATTTTAATAATAGTGAAAATTGAGTCATTTTTATGAACTTTTGCTTAGGGGAAAAAGTTTTTTTAATTAAGTATGTCTGCAGGTTAGTAGATGAGTGTATAGCAGTAGAACAGTTTTTTGGGAGGTAGATGTGGGGTGAGGAACAACATCTGGTGAGTAACTTGTCTATTTTGGACAGGTTATATTTGGGTTACCTACAAGGGCATTCAGGAGGATCTGTGTCTAGTAACCTGTTGATTTCCTGAGTTTGGGATCTATTTATAGGTTGGAGACCTATAAATAGTAGCAAGGACCAGATTAAAGACCCAAAGAAAGGGAATTGCTGAACCGAAATGACCCTAGAGGGGATGGGAGAAATAAGAAATAGTCCACCAGAGGAGCAATTAACCAGGGGGAAACAGAGGTGACCTATTCTTTGAGACAGGAAAGAAGGGGGAAGAATTGTGTTATCACTAGTAAGCCTGAAAATGGAGTCAGTAAACCCAAAAGCTTACCCAGTGAGGCTAGAAAACTATAGTACTTCAGAGTTAGGACTCTGAAATCTGACAGATCCAGGCTCAAAACTTATCAACAGATGGGCAATGTTTCGCAGGTCTCATTTTTGATGTCTGCAAAATGGGACTGATACTATTTATCATATGCAGTTGTGAGTATTAAATGACACAATGCAAAGTTCTTAATATAAGGTGTGTTCAATATTAACTATTAAAAGTTCAATATTAGCAAATGTCTAGTAGAAGCTACCAACCAGACCTTTGGAGTTCCACCAGTCCATGCTGCTTGAATTTCACCAGAAACACTTAAATTGGTAGCTTGTTGGGTGGTGCCATAAGACAAGGGGATGAAGGGATTGAAGGTCCCAGTGAGAATGTCGTTAAAGAAATCAATCACTCTGGGGAGGATGCCGAGTAATTCCTTGTGGGAGCTGATGGATTGGGAGATTAGGGAGAGATGTCAGTGAGGATAAAATATTGGTTAAGTGGAGGGAGTAAGGGAGAGAGGCAGAAAGCTCACAGGTTGTGGATAGAGTGAATGATGGCCAAACATACTAAGACACAGACATGCCCAGGGAGCCTCAGAAAGCCTGATGTGATTGCTCTCCATTACACAGTGATCTGGAGATGGGGTGGGGCCGGCAGGCTGGGTTATACTTTTTAGAGAACTTGACAATACATGTAGGGTTCCACGGGGAGCATGAGCATGAGTGGGACAGGGCAGCTTTGAAAGGAAAAGGAAAGGTGAGATGGTGAACAGCCACACACTTCTCAACATAATTCCCTCCTTGTGACCTCCACAAACCTGCTGTAAATCTACCATTATTAGAGCATGTCTAGCAGGCTTGATTTCTTGTAAAGGCCAAAGAAGAGGCAAAACCTAAATGCTAAATCACAGATGCTCTACTTGGATGCACTTTAGAACATCCCAGGGAGCTTTTAATAAAATGTCTATGCATGGACCCCATCATAGACCAATTAACTCAGAATCTCTGGGGAAAAACTTATGCCTCAGTGTTTCTGAATAGTTCCTCAGGGTTCCTACTTTTTAGCTAGGGTTACAAACAGTCATTGTAAGTAGTGCAGGAAAGAGACTGAGGGAATTGAGAAGAAATAAGGTCGAAACTGTCAGGGACCATGGGGAGGGAGGAAGAATCAGTCACGAAGGGATGTTGGAATTCCCACCAAATTTACATACATTTCTGAAGGCAGGAAAACCTTATCATCTGAGCTATCCAAATTTAAATTTTTAGAGGAGGACTATGCTGATGTCCAAGAAAGCTGCAGAGGTGGAGGGGAGATCACGGTTACAGAGGGCCCAGGAAATGTGAGGCTATTAGAGGACATATCAGAGGCCAAGTGGAGGTTTCCTACCAGGAAGAAAAGTCCCATGAGTTGCTTGGTTCCTCCTTACCCTCTTTTCAACATCAGGTGAGTTCAAAGCTGAATGAGTGTTCTATTGCTGAATAAAAAAATTACTACCAATTTAACAGTTCAACATAAATTTATCATCTAGCAGTTCCTGTGGGTCAGGAGTCTGGGCACAGTTTAACTGGGTCACCTACTCAGGGTCTCACAAGGCAGCAGTCAAGGTGGCAGCTGAGGCTGCAGTCTTATTTGAGAGTCCAGCTTCTCTTCTGAGCTCACTGGGTAGAGCAGAATCCAGTTCTTGATTAGGTCAGGCCCATACGGGATAATCTCTTTTGATTATTCTTTTCTTTCTTTTTTTGACTTAAAACAATAGAAATTTATTGTCTCACATTTCTGGAAGCCAGAAGTCCAAGATCAAGGTGGCATGCTCTCTCTGAGATTTTGGGTAGAATCCTCCCTTCACTCTTCCTAACTTCTGGTGACAGCTGTTGATCCTTAGCATTTCTTGGCTTGTGGCTGCATCACTCCAATCTCTGCCTCTGTTGTCACACAGCCTTATTATCTCTGTGTCTGGGTCATTTTTCCTCTTATAAGGACACCAGTGGTATTAGATTAGGACCCATGCTACTTCATCTATTACCCCATCTTACTTGTATCTGCAAAGACCTTATTTCCAAATAACATCATATTCACAGATAGCAGGAGTTAGGACTTCAACATATCTTTCGTGGGGGGGACACAGATAACACACCTGTTGCATGCCTCCTTTCCTCTCCTTTCTTGCATCTTGTTTAGACTAATTTCTTTTTTATTGAATTTTATTTTATTTTTTATACAGCATGTTCTTATTAGTTAACTATTTTATACATATTAGTGTATATATGTCAATCCCAATCTCCTAATTCATCCCACCACCACTACCCCCCACCCCACTTTCTCCCCTTTGTGTCCATACATTTTTTCTCTACATCTGTGTCTCTATTTCTGGCTTGAAAACCAGAAATGGTTCATCTGTACCATTTTTCTGGATTCCACATATAAGCGTTAATATATGATTTATGGTTTCTGACTTACTTCACTCTGTATGACAGACTCAAGGCCCATCCACATCTCTACAAATGAACCAATTTCATTCCTTTTTATGGCTGAGAAATATTCCATTGTATATATGTACCACAAATTCTTTATCCATTCATCTGTTGATGGGCATTTAGATGGCTTCTATGACCTGACTATTGTAAATAGTGATGCAATGAACATTGGGGTGCATGTGTCTTTTTAAATTATGATTTTCTCTGGGTATATGCCCAGTAGTGGGATTGCTGGGTCATATGGTAGTTCTATTTTTAGTTTTTTAAGGAACCTCCATACTGTTCTCCAGAGTGGCTGTATCAGCATACATTCCCACCAACAGTGCAAGAGGGTTCCCTTTTCTCCACACTCTCTCCAGCATTTGTTGTTTGTAGATTTTCTGATGATGCCTATTCTAACTGGGGTGAGGTGATACCTCATTGTAATTTTGATTTGCATTTCTCTAATAATTAGTGATGTTGAGCAGCTTTTCATGTGCCTCTTGGCCATCTGTATATCTTCTTTGGAGAAATGTCTATTCAGGTCTTCTGCCCATTTTTGGATTTTTTTTTTTTTTTTTAATTTTGAGCTGCATGTGCTGTTTATATATTTTGGAGATTAATCCTTTGTCAATTCCTTCATTGGCAAATATTTTCTCCGATTCTGAGGGCTGTCTTTTCATCTTGTTTATAGTTTCCTCTGCTGTGAAAAAGCTTTTAAGTTTCATTAGGTGCCATTTGTTATTTTTGTTTTTATTTCCATTACTCTAGGAGGTGGTTAAAAAAAGTCTTGCTGTGATTTATATCAAACAGTGTTCTTCCTATGTTTTCCTCTAAGAGTTTTATAGGATCTGGCCTTACATTTAGGTCTTTAATCCATTTTGAGTTTATTTTTGTGTATGGTGTTAAGGAGTGTTCTAATTTCATTTTTTTACATGTAGCTGTCCAGTTTTCCCAGCCCCACTTATTGAAGAGAATGTCTTTTCTCCATTGCATAACCTTGCCTCCTTTGTCATAAACTAGTTGACCATAGAAGCATGGGTTTATCTCTGGACTTTCTAAACTTTTCTATTGATCTATATTTCTGTTTGTGCCAGTACCATACTGTCTTGCTTACTGTAGCTTTGTAGTATAGTCTGAAGTCAAGGAGTCTTCTTTGCACCTCCACACAAATTTTAAGATTTTTTGTTCTAGTACTGTAAAAAAATGTCATTGGTAATTTGATAGGGATTGCACTGAATCTGTAAATTACTTCGGGTAGTATAGTCATTTTCAGAATATTGATTCTTCCAATCCAAGAACATGGTATATCTCTCCATCTGTTGGTATCATCTTTAATTTCTTTCATCAGTGTCCTATAGTTTTCTGCATACAGGTCTTTTGTCTTCCTAGGTAGGTTTATTCCTAGGTACTTTATTCTTTTTGTTGCAATGGTAACTTGGAGTGTTTCCTTAATTTCTCTTTCAGAATTTTCATCATTAGTGTATAGGAATGCAAGAGATTTCTGTGCATTAACTTTATATCCTGCAACTTTACCAAATTCACTGATTAGCTCTAGTAGTTTTCTGGTAGCATCTTTAGGATTCTCTATGTATAGTATTATGTCATCTGCAAACAGTGACAGTTTTACTTCTTCTTTTCCAATTTGTATTCCTTTTATTTCTTTTTCTTCTCTAATTGCCGAGGCTAAGCCTTCTAAAACTATGTTGAATAATAGTGGCAAGAGTGGACATCCTTGTCTTGTTCCTGAACTTAGAGGAAATGCATTCAGTTTGTCACCATTGAGAATAATGTTTGCTATGGGTTTGTCGTATATGGCCTTTATTATGTTGAGGTGGGTTCCCTCTATGCTCACTTTCTGGAGCGTTTTTGTCATAAATGGTGTCGAATTTTGTCTAAAGCTTTTTCTGTATCTATTGAGATGATCATATGGTTTTATTCTTTAATTTGTTAATGTGGTGTATCACATTGATTTATTTGCATATATCGAAGAGTCCTTGCATCCCTGGGATAAATCCCACTTGATCATGGCGTATGATCCTTTTAATGTGCTGTTGGATTCTGTTTGCTAGTATTTTGTTGAGGATTTTGGCATCTATATTCATCAGTGATATTGGTCTGTAGTTTTCTTTTTTTTTCAGTATCTTTGTCTGGTTTTGGTATCAGGGTGATGGTGGTGTCATAGAATGAGTTTGGGAGTGTTCCTCCCTTTGCAATTTTTTGGAATAATTTGAGAAGTGTGGGTATTAGCTCTTCTCTAAATGTTTGATAGAATTCACCTGTGAAGCCATCTGGTGCTGATCTTTTGTTTGTTGTAATATTTTTAATCACAGCTTCAATTTCATTACTTGTCATTGGTCTCTTCTTGTTTTCTATTTCTTCCTGGTTCAGGCTTGGAAGGTTATACTTTGTAAGAATTTTTCCATTTCTTCCAGGTTGTCCATTTTATTGGCATAGAGCTGCTTGTAGTAGACTTTTAGGATGCTTTGTATATCTGCAGTGTCCCCTGTAACTTCTCCTTTTTCATTTCTAATTTTATTGGTTTGAGTCCTCTCCCTCTTTTTCTTGATGAGTTTGGCTAAAGGTTTATCAATTTAGTTTATCTCCTGAAAGAACCAGCTTTTAGTTTTATTGATCTTTGCTATTGTTTTCTTTGTTTCTATTTCATTTATTTCTGCTCTGATCATTATGATATCTTTCCTTGTACTAACTTTGGGTTTTGTTTGTTCTTCTTTCTCTAGTTCCTTTAGGTGTAAGATTAGATTGTTTATTTGAAATTTTTCTTCTTTCTTGAAGTAGGATTGTATTGCTATAAACTTCCCTCTTAGAAATGCTTTTGCTGCATCCATAGGTTTTGGATCATTGTGTTTGCACTGTCATTTCTCTCTAGCTATTTTTTTATTTCTTCAGTGATTTCTTGGTTATTTAGTAATGTACTGTTTATCCTCCATGTGTTTGTGTTTTTTATGTTTTTTTCCCTGTAATTGATTTCTAATCTCATAACGTTGTGGTCGGAAAATGTGCTTGATATGATTTCAATTCTGTTAAATGTACTGAGGCTTGATTTGTGACCCAAGATGTGATCTATCCTGGAGAATGTTCCACATGCACTTGTGAAGAAAGTGTAATCTGCTGTTTTCAGATGGAATGTCCTATAACTGTCAAATAAATCACTCTGGTCTACCATGTCATTTAAAACTTGTGTTTCCTTATTAATTTTCTGTCTGGATGATCTGTCCATTGGTGTGAGTTGTTAAAGTCCCCCATATTATTGTGTTACTGTCCATCTCCCCTTTTATAGCTGTTAGCATTTGCCTTATATATTGAGGTGCTCCTATGTTGGGTGCATATATATTTATACTTGTTATATCTTCTTCTTGGATTGATCCCCTGATCATTATGAAGTGCCCTTCCTTGTCTCTTGTAACTTTTTTTTTTTTTTTTTTTTTTTTTTGCGGTACGTGGGCCTCTCAATGTTGTGGCCTCTCCCGTTGTGGAGCACAGGCTCCGGACGTGCAGGCTTAGCAGCCATGGCTCATGGGCCCAGCCACTCCACGGCATGTGGGATCTTCCCAGACCGGGGCACGAACCCATGTCCCCTGCATCGGCAGGCGGACTCTCAATCACTGCACCACCAGGGAAGCCCTCTTGTAACATTCTTTATTTTAAAGTCTATTTTATCTGATATGAGTATTTCTACTCCAGCTTTCTTTTGATTTGCATTTGCATGGAATATCTTTTTCCATCCCCTCACTTTCAGTCTGTATGTGTCCCTAGGTCTGATGTGGGTCTCTTGTAGACAGCATATATATGGGTCTTGTTTTAGTATCCATTCAACAATCCTGTGTCTTTTGGTTGAAGCATTTAATCCATTTACTTTCAAGTTTATTATCAATATGTATGTTCCTATTACCATTTTCTTAATTGTTTTGTGTTTGTTTTTGTAGGTTCTTGTCTTCTCCTGTGTTTTCCACTAGAAAAGTTTCTTTAGCATTTGTTGTAGAGCTGGTTTTATGGTGCTGAATTCTCTCAGCTTTTGCTTGTCTGTAAAGCTTTTTATTTCTCCATCAAATCTGAATAAGATCCTTGCCAGGTAGAGTAATCTTGGTTGTAAGTTCTTCCTTTTCATCACTTTAAATATATTGTGCCACTCTCTTCTGGCTTGTAGAGTTTCTGCTGAGAAATCTGCTGTTAACCTTATGGGAGTTTCCTTGTATGTTATTTGTGGTTTTTCCCTTGTTCATTTTAATAATTTTTCTTTGTCTTTAATTTTTGTCAATTTGATTACTATGTTTCTCGCCATGTTTCTCTCTGGGTTTATCCTGCCTGGGACTCTCTGCACTTCCCGAACTTGGGTGACTATTTCCTTTCCCATGTTAGGGAAGTTTTTGCCTATAATCTCTTCAAATATTTTCTCAGGCCCTTTCTCTCTTCTCCTTTTGGGACCCCTATAATGCAAATGTTGGTTCGTTTAATGTTGTCCCAGAGGTCTCTCATTTCTTTTCATTCTTTTTCTTTATTCTGTTTGGCAGCAGTGAATTCCACCATTCTCTCTTCCAGGTCACTTATCTGTTCTTCTGCCTCCGGTATTCTGCTATTGATTCCTTCTAGTTTAATTTTTATTTCAGTTACTCTATTGTTCATTTCTGTTTGTTTGTTTTTAATTTTTCTAGGTGTTTGTTCTTTAATTCTTCTAAATTTTGTGAAACATTTCTTGCAGCTTCTTGACCTTTGCCTCCATTCTTTTTCCAAGGTCACTATCATTATTCTGAATTCTTTTTCTAGAAGGTTGCCTATCTCGACTTCATTTAGTTGTTTTTCTGGGGTTTTATCTTGTTGCTTCATCTGGTATATAATCCTCTGCTTTTTCATTTTGTCTATCTTCCTGTGAATGTGGTTTTTGTTCCACAGGCTGCAGGATTGTAGTTCTTCTTCCTTCAGCTGTCTCCCCTCTGATGGATGAGGCTATGTAAGAAGCTTGTGCAGCTTCCTAATGGGAGAGATTGGTGGTGGGTAGAGCTGGGTGTTGCTCTGGTGGGAAGAGCTCAGTAAAATTTTAATCTGCTTGTCTGCTGATGGGTGGGGCTGTGTTCCCTCCCTGTTGGTTGTTTGTCCTGAGACGACTCAGCACTGGAGGCTACAGTCTCTTTGTTGGGGATAATGGCCGACTCCAGGAGGGCTCATGTCAAGGAGTATTTCCCAGAACTTCTGCTGCCAGTGTCCTTATCCCCGTGGTGAGGCACAGCCACCCTCGACCTCTCCAGGAGACCCTTCAACACTAGCAGGTAGGTCTGGTTCAGTCTCCTATGGGGTCACTGCTCCTTGCCCTGGGCCCTGATGTGCAGACTACTTGTGTGTGCTCTCCGAGAGTGGAGTCTCTATTTCACCCAGTCCTGTCAAAGTTCTGCAATCAAATCCCACTAGGTTTCAAAGTATGATTCTCTGGGAATTCCTCCTGCCATTGCTGGATCCCCAGATTTGGAAACCTGACATTGGACTCAGAACCTTCACTCCAGTGGGTGGAGTCCTGTGGTATAATTGTTCTCCAGTTTGTGAGTCACCCACCCAGCAGTTATGGGATTTGACTTTATTGTGATTCTGCCTACCATCTCCTTGTGGTTTCTCCTTTGTCTTTGGATGTGAAGTATTTTTTTTTGTTGAGTTCCAGTGTCTTCTTGTTGATGATTATTCAGCAGTTAGTTGTGATTCCCATGCTCTCGCAAGAGGGAATGAGCACAAGTCCTTCTACTTCACCATCTTGATCCAATCTTTTTCTTTTGATTATTTTAGAAACCGTCATCACATCTGTAAAATTCCTTCAACTTTACCATAAAACATAACCTAATCATGAGGGTTGGGAGTGTTGTCCCATCATAGTCACAGGTCCTGCACATACTGAAATGGAGGTGATTATGCAAGATGTGCAATCAGAAAGTGAGAATCTTGGAGTTCACCTTAGAATTCTGTCTGCCACAATAGCTGTGGATATATTCATTTATAGAACAAATATTTTCTGAGCTCCTACTACCTGCTAATCATTATTATGGTATATTTAAAGGCAATAAATACCTTTTAAAATATAGAGCAGAATATGCGGGATTTAAACTGTTTGGATTTGGCATGGATGGTTGCTATTGTAAGTGAGCTGGTGAAGTATTGGCTTCATGGAAAAGGTAACATCTCAGGAAAGACTCCTTATAATAACCACAGCTTTTCCTTTATCTATGCCTAGAGGTCTTCAGATGTTTCCCTCAAATTATTTTCCTTCCTCTTTAATCTTTATTTTTGTAGAAATAGTGAATAAATAAAGTTCTACATTGGATTTTATTACATGTAAATTAAGATTCTGCAAACCAAAGTGAGCCAGAAGGCAAAATCATGTAAGCCAAAGGAAACCCCTGATGTTTCAAGGACGCTCAAAATGCAGAAATATGTTGTTCAAAAAGGAATGCAACATTCTCACATTATGGTCCCATCAATGAATCAGTATGACCCTGGGCCTGTCCAAAGCCCATGGTTCATCGATTGATTCATTAACTCGTATAGCATACTGAGAAGTTGTTATGTGTTAGGCTCTGCACTAAGCATGGAAATTTCAAAGATGAATAAGGTATAGTCTCTGATTTTGAAGAATTTACCCATGATTGGGACAGGTGGACTTATGTATAGGTAATTTAAATTATGGCATTGATCAGGAGCACCAATTGTTATTTTGGAGAATGAACAATTTCTGGAAAAGCTACATGAAATGCAGCCTAAGATGATTTTGACATATGCATAGTATGCTACAGACCCGGGTAGAGGTGATGAAGTAATCATCCATTTAGCAACAAATGGCTCCCAGTGCCCAGCAGGGGAGAGGAAATGATAAAACAATGTTGTGACTTGATCAGAGTACACAGGAGCGAAGTGCAACCAGAGCATTAAATATTCATAGCTTCAGTTTATCTAACTGTGAAAAGCATAGCAGTACAACAAATCCTACTGTTGAAAAGCTAGGAAAACAGCAGCCTCCAGCAGCAGTCTCGAGTGTTATCTGCCAAAGGTACTACATGATAACTGTACTGTTGAAGATCTTCTCTTCTCTGGATCTTAAAGTACCAGTCCCTGAAGATTGACATGGCTGATGATGCTGCATCTATGCCCTCTGTATCGGTTAGCTATTTCCGGGGAACAAGCCATCCTAAAATTCAGTGTCTTGACACAACAGCTATTTGTTTAGCTCACCATTCTGCAGACTGTACTCACTTGGACAGTCTTCTTGTCTAGGCCAGGCTTGGTTGGTAGCAAGTGGGTTTACTTATGGGCTAGCAGTAGGTAGGCTGAAGCTGGCTGATATATGATAGCTTTCCCTGGGACAGCTAGGATGACTGGGAACTCTCTCTATATAGTCTCCCATCCCAGGTTTATTTGAAAGATGGTCAAAGGATTCCAGGAGCAATAAGTAGGAAAGCCCCATTACACAAGCACAAATGTTACAATTGTTAACATCCCATTGGCCAAAAGTAAGTCACACACAAAAGGTAGAGGAGTAGATTCTATTTTTTTATGGGAGGAATGGAACTAAACAACCACGTCCTGGTTATGATTTATTGATTTTATCACCCTAGTGTTATTCTTGACTTCTTTAACTTTTCTTCTTAACATATTGGATAAGTCTATGATATGATCTTATATAGAGAGAAGGCATTACAATGCAGATTTAAGAATTTGTGGAATCAGACATACAGAAATTTGAATAGCTCTGCCATTTACCACCTGTGTGATCTTAGTCAAGTTCCTTCACCACTCTGTGTTTGCTTTCTCATCCATAAAGTGGAGATAAAAATTATAACTATTTCATAGGAATATTATGAGAATTAAATGGCATTGCATATAAAGCTCTTAACATAGTATCTGACATATAGGTGCTCAATAACTGTTAAAAAAATCATCATCATCACTACCACATCCTTGTTATCACCAATATTCTCTCTATTGTTTCTTCTTCTTCTCTTGCTCCTCCTTCTCCATCATGATCATCATCATTATCACCTTTTCTTTCAAGTGCAATCTTCCCAGAGCCCAGAATTTAGAATCAGAAGCTCTTGATTTGATGACTACTATATATCTATGTAGCTTTATAGAAATTATTTATTTTTTTTATAAATTAGATTTTATCCATATACAAACTTTATATTGCTAGATATATAATTAAGTTAATTATGTATATACACATTTATTTGAAAAAAAGAAACAATTCATAGATTAATTGAAAAAGGTGACCAGTAATTAAAAATTAAAAATATTGAACCATATTAGTTATCTCTTGTTCTAATAATGGCTGTGTAACAAATAACCACAAGAGCTCAGTGGTATACATGAATAAACATGTTATTTCTCATGAGCCTATGCATTAACAGGGCATTTGCATGCAGGTCTAGGCTGATCTCAACTGGACTCTCATGAACCTGTGGACAGATGATGGGTTAGCGGGAGGCTGACTAGTCTAGGTTGGCTTCATTTGGGACAACCAATCTCTACTGCTTCATATTGTCCCTCATCCTCCAACAGCTTTATCCAGATTGTTCTTATACCACAGCAGGAGACTGAGAGAGAGAGATGAGAACAAGGCCACTTGAAACCTGGGCTTAGAAAAGGCACAATTTTATTTGTGTTACATTGCATTGACTAAAGCAAGCCACATATTCAAGGAGTAGGAAAATAGATTCTCTCTCTTACTGGGAGCTGATGCAAAGTCATATTATGTAAGGTGTGGATTTGGAGAGTGGATAGAGAATAGGGGCCCCTTGTGTAGTCAATCTATTATAGCACCCAAAATATGGAAACCATCTCACTTGTGTTTCTTCTACACATAACCTTAGCTGGGTGCCTGAAGCAGATAGGAACGTATTCTTTTTGCTGTATTAATGGCATTGATGGCTTTGGTGCCATTTAGCCAATTTTCTATGTAATAGCTCATTGATCTGGGTTAATGCAGAAGTGACATTTCACCTCACTGTTAAGAGCTAAGCACAATCCACTGGCATGCTTATTTTATTTTTCCAAAGATATGAAACATATGAAAGATTAAAAATCCATGCCAAAAAGTGATTTATTTGGCATTCTTTTTGAGCAGCCTGTGGGCAGAAAAGTTTACAAAGCACATTACACTGGACACAGGAGTAAAGCTCTATAGTGCTAGCCCCACAAAGCTGTCAGTTTGAAGGTGGAGGGGTATGGATTCTGTCCAGCTAGGAAGTGGTCTTCCTCATTCACTAGATTTGACCATTACCTTGCCCCAAAAGCTTCAAAAGCCTTCAATAGCTTTCCCTTTGCCTGACTTTTCCCTACCTCACCCACTAGCCCTTGTGAGATTTAATAATATAGATTAAGTGATAATCTCACACAAAAGTAAACCTCCATAAAGTTTCCAAAGTCATTCTTAGACATCAGATGTGGGTCATCCTTATCAACAAATGGGGCACACACAAGCAGGGAGATTCTTATCTGTGTGAATTGGTAGAAACATAGAATTAACTAATACCAACATTGTGGATTAAGTTAATATAGAAACCTCCTCCCATCCCTAGGAGGCTACTGTCTATGGAAGCTAGGAGGGAGAAGCATTTCCTTGAGAAATTGCGTATTAACCAAAGGAATCTAGATTTTAGAGGAGAGAATAATTATCTCTAGAAGAAAAGTTTGCTTGGCTAGAAAATATTCCATGTTTTACTAGAAAACATACTTCATGTTGTACTCTTCCACTAATCCTGTCTGTTGAAAAAATATCCACGAAACAATGGATACTATCAGGTATTGTGAGGTCTGTGGGCATTTTTCTTGGGAACCACCTATTCTTATAGTTACCTCTCTCCCCATCCATGGTCACTTGGCTCCCATTGGCAGAGTACTGAAGAGCTTTGAGCTCAAAAAGGCATTCACTATGGGGTTTCTGTGGGGACATTTCATTTTTGCCTAATTAAAAAAAATTAAAGAAAAAAGTAATCATGTTAATGATAGTTTAGGAAGTAGAGACACACAAAAAATCCAACTTTCCTTCAGACGATAATGATTAATTTATTTGCTTCTGTAGTTTTATATACATATACATCCTCATTCTTTCACTCCATAAGGCTATGGAGATCCTATCTTGGAAGGTTCCAGCTTAGCTGTGGGATTGCTCTAGGACCTGATGGCCTCAGGAGACACAATCCCCTGTGTGGTCTGAGTCAAAGGCCTTCCAAGTAGAAAGGTCCCGCAGTGAGAAGTTTTTGCTTGGAACCAGCATTACAATGGGTCATGTGGGGGAAGCTTGGAGGATACAAAGCCCAGTGCTCTCCAAGCCATCAGATTTTTAGTCAATAAGTTGATTTTACAGACTGTGACTGTTGCAGATTCCTTGCTTCCATAGTCTGCCTTATGCTTTGAATTATTCCAACATCATTTTTACTGAGGCTAGAGGGTAGCAAAGACAAGCAGAGACCTTCCACACCTCTCATGACAGACCATGTGAGTGAACATATGAATCAATGCTTAAACCAATGGATCAATGATTGAACAAAGAGAGGAAACAAAAAGAGTTAGTCAACTGCTTTCTGCCAGTTTATTAAAAATTCTGGTATGAAAGAGTCTTGAGGGGGAAAAGGGGGCTAGAATGATTATAAATAAAATAAAAACAATTATATATAAACAGGGTTACAGTAAGACTATCTGGAGACTTTAACTTCCAATTCCATGATTTATCCTGAGATAAATGAGAATTTGACGTATGGAATTTCTGGTAATTTCACGGAGCTACTAAATGTTATCCCAAATTCCCTATGAAATGAACATATTTACTCACTAGGAAATACCATTCAGATTTTTTTTTAATAGTAATTGGGTCAACAAGTATTTACTGAGTACCTTTGTACCAGGCACTGTGCTGGGAGCTGGGAATACAGACATAGTCCCTGGCCTCTTGGAACTGAGAGTCTCATAGAAGATACATTGAAAAAGCATTAAAATTACCATAATTGCTATTCTAAAAACCCTGTAAGTTGCTATGAGAACAAAAAACAGGCAGATCCCAATTATCCTCAGGGAATCAGGGAAAGTTTCCATGAATAACTGTTGTTTCCTATGAAGCCCAAGGAATAAGCATTTAGGTGAAATAGGAGACCATGTTCCCTGCAGAGGAAGGAACGTGTGCCAACAATTAGAGTCAGGGCATAGTCAAAGGATTAAAAGCAACTTGGCTGGAGCAAAGAGAAGCTAGGAGACCAGCATAGGAACCAATTATACAGAGATGAGTAGGTGACCATAAGCCATATTAAGGTGTTATTTATAGTTAGTATTGCTATTATTAGCGTTTTTAAATCCTTCTTTCATTATTTATAAGTAAACAGGTTCTCAAGAGAGATTTTATTAATGCTCTTTCTAACACCTTTAGGTATGTCGGTCTGTCCTCAGATGCACCTCTTTCTCTGTGCCATCTCTCTGTGTGGCACCACATAGGGGGCTCTTGATAGCACTGCCTTCTCCCCCTTTGTATCTTGAGAGCTGGATCCTGGCAAACCTCAGCCTACACTCAATTTGTCGTCTCTTTTGGCAGCTTTCAATCCCTATGACTACTTTTTCCCCTAAGCTATTTGAATTCATTTTGAATGTAAAATTTCATGAGACACTATATGTGTTTCACTCATATACAAACATTCAGAATTTATGGCATTCTATTAAAAAGCAAAGGAAAACTGAACTGACTTAAACAGACCACTCTGGTTGGTCTGCACTATTCATTCCTGGTAAATGCAAAACGTGTGTTATTCCAGATGGCCGTGCTCACTTCTCCCTGGGTGAGGTATCCATGGATGAAACTAGTCAGATGACTGACTTCCCTGACAGTTTTCATTTTCTGAGGCATTTAGTTGGCTTATTATTATTATTTCTGATGCTGCTAGGTTCTAGTCTCTAGTATTTTCTGAAGAGCATCATGTAGTAGAAACAACTTGGTCTTAGAAAGCTTGGGTTCAAGTTCTGGTGCTGGTTTTAGAAACCTTGGGTTCAAGTTCTGGTTGCTGATTTGTGATCTTTCTATGCTGCAGTGTCCAGATATACTAGATGGTTGCAATGGTTCCTTACAGCCCTAAAATAATTGCTATTCTATAATACTACTCATTGGCTCATGCAGATTTATCATCTTCTATATTGAAGATTCTGTGGTGGCTGTTGAATGGTCTAACTTGCTTTTTGATGAATAATGATAACCAGTTTAATGTCTACATTTCAAGTTGCCTAACAGCTGTCAGCATGAAATATTCATCTCTGTGAGGATTGATTAAAAGTTGTATGTCTAAAGAATGTGCACTTTAGTGCTATGGAACAGGAGAGAGTAGGAACATTGCTTTTCTCTTCAACTTGAATCAAATTTGCCTGTTTTTTATTAAGATGTGAAAGGTGGATGCCAGTCAATTAATTTACCTCAGATGTTGGAGTCCAGCTTGTATCAACAGATGTACTCCACTTGGAAAATACAAGATTTTTTAGAAAATAATATACCAATTGGAAGGAAAAAGAGAAGGGAGGCAAGAAATTTCTCTTTTGCCTTCATAGCATCCAAGTGAATGTTCAGCCAAACTATAAACATTTTTACCACAGAACTATTGTGTTTTTTTTTTTTACTCCAAAATGTTACTTTATTGTCATGATAATTCTACAAGGCGAGGTCCTCCTCCAGTCACAAACCAACCAACTTTGCTTAAAGGAACATATTTGATCAGCCTCTTTTAAAAGCTGAATTTCCTAGAAAGTAGCTACCAAATTCTCAGAAAGTGGCATTTAACATTGGCCAAATAATGTAGTAATGCACTAAAAAATATATACTGAAAATAAAATTTGTCACTTTTGGCTAGATATTTGAACACTTAGTGAATGGTGGAAACCTGAAGGCATAGATGCATTCTCAATATGTATAGGGTGGGTGGGATAAAAGGAAGGGTTAACTATTGAAATACAACCAATTGCTATCAACTACTTTGAGTTACTAGCAAAAACAAATAAGATGCTTTCTGTGATCCTTGCACTATGTTGTAAGTTCACCGTACTGGACATGAGAAACCTAACGTAGTACAGGGTATTCCCCAGTTCTTTCATTTATTTAGCAAACATTTAAGGGAACCCTCTAATGTGGCAGGGACAAGGACTGCTACTCAGTACTGGGGAGGCAAATATGACGAAGAACTCAGTGAGTTCTACAGTGAGCCTGGAAGGTAAAGGAAGGGTCTTAGAACAGAATGAAGTAGGTGATATGATAGTATGTATATATGCCCTCAGCCTGGGGGTCATGGAGGGGTAAAATTTTCCCTCGGAGTGCCAGAAGTAGAGATAATAATAACTATCATAGCTAACTAGAAGATTCTGTTTAAGGGCACGACCCAGAAATTGCAGGAATGGCTTTCTCTCACATCCCATTGGTCTGAACTTACTCTGACCTCACTCTTCACTGCAAAGGTGACTGGGAAATGTAGTCTCTATATGAGTAGCCATTGACCCCCGAAAATTGAGTTTCTAAGAGGAATAAAGGAGAATGATTATTGGAGAACAGTTTAGTTGCTTCTGCGCCTGTCATTTTTTTCTCCAAGTTTTCTTGAGATATAATTGACATATAGCATGTATTAGTTTAAGGTGTACAATACAAGGATTTGTTATATGAAAAAATATATGGCATATTTGGTATATATTGTGAAATGATTAACACAATAAGTTTAGTTAACATCCATCGCCTCACACAGTTACTATTTTTTTCTTGTGATAAGAACTTCCTTGTGATAAGATCTACTTGGCTAGCAACTTTCAAATATACAATACAGTATTGTTAACTGTAGTCACCATGCTGTACATTAATCCTCAGGACTTATTTACCTTATAACTGGAAGTTTGTACCTTTTGATCCCCTTCACCCATCTTACTTACTCCACAACACCCCCTCTGGCAACCACCGATCTGCTCTCTATTTCTATGAGTTCTGTTTTTTAGATTCTATATATATAAGTGAGATCATATAGTATTTGCCTTTCTCTGATTTATTTCTGTTTGATTTATTTCATTTAGCATAATGCTGTCAAAGTCCATCCATTTATAACAAATGGCAGTATTTCCTTCATTTTTATGACGAGTAACTCCATTGTGTGTGTGTGTGTGTGTGTGAGTGTGTGTGTAAAACTTTTTTTATCCATTCCTCCATAGATGGACGTTTAGATTGTTTCCATATGTTGACTATTTTCAATAATGCTGCAATGAACTTGGAAGTGCAGGTATTTCTTCAAGACAGTGATATTCTTCCTTCGAATACATACCCAGAAGGGGAGTTGCTGGATCATATAGTAAGTAGTTCTAGTTTTAAGTTTTTGAGGAAACTCAGTACCATTTTTCATGGTGGCTGTATCAATTTACATTCCCACCAACAGTGCACTAGTGTTCCCTTTTCTCCACATCCTCGCCAACACTTGTTATTTCTTATCTTTTTGAGGGTAGACATTCTGACAGGTGTGACGTGATATCTCATTGCGGTTTTGGTTTGCATCTTCCCGATTATTAGTGATGTTGAGCACCCTTTCATGTAACTGTTGGCCATTTGTATACGTTCTTTGGAAAAATGTCTACTCAGTTCCTCTGCCCATTTTTTAATTGAATTGGTTCTTTTTGGTACTGAGCTGTAGGAGTTCTTTATATATTTTGGATATTAACCCCTTATCAGATATATTATTTGTAAATATTTTCTCCCATTTTGTAGGTTGTCTTTTCATTTTGTGGATGGTTTTCTTTGTTATGATAAAGATTTTTAGCTTGATGTATTCCCATTTGCTTAATTTTGCTTTGGTTGCCTTGTGCTTTTGGTGTCAAATCTAAAAAATCATTGCCAAGACTGATGTCAAGGAGTGTACCCCCTATGTTTTCTTCCATAAGTTTTATGGTTTCAGGTCTTATGTTCAAGTCTTTAATCCATTTTGAGTTGATTTTTGTGTGTGGTGTAAGATCCAGTTACCACAGGACTATTAAGAGCTATTTTGCCTGTTTAGATGCTGGCTCTTTAAGATAAAAAGTTAGTCCTAATGAAGAGTGAGGACTATGTTGTCATGACTGAAGCTGAAAAAAAACCTCTTTGTGTCTTGAGAAAGTGCTGCACAATTGTTCTTATTGAGAGTTTGGTATGAAATATATTCTTGGTTATTTCATTTTTGGCTATGAATAAGTATACATAAACTTCCTATGACAAAAAGGGGAAAAAATGGAAACAACCAAAAAATCTTTATGTTTGAGAATGTCCTTATTCCTTTTAGAAAAGATATCTTGATGTCTGCAACTTGCCATCAAATAGTTCAATAAAAGATGTAAATAAATATACGTGTGTGTGTGTAGAGAGAGAGCACAAATTGGCAAAATGTTAACCACTCATTGAATCTAGGTGGTGCTCATTGTACCCTTCTTTCAACTTTTCTGTACATTTGAAAATTTTCAAGGTAAAATGCCCTGGAATAATTTCAAAGTCCTAAATGTCCTAGGGGAGCTATGCAGAGAGTAGGATTTAAAGAAAGAGCAGAGTCAATCTAGTCTGGGGAGGGATTGAATTCAGTGAAAGACTTCCAGCAGAGATAATGCTTGAGCTGAAACACTTTATATGTGTAACTTATTTAATCCTCAAGGAAACCCCGTGAGGGAGTCAATATTTGTGACCTTTTTATAGATAAGGGTTAAGTTAAGCTAGAAGTTAAGTCGCTTAAGGTCACATGGGGTGGCCATGTCACAGAGTTCTGGGAAGGCCATTCACAAGGCTGTGCCATGCAGTACGAGCCAACCATCCAGTAAGAAGTGGATCTGGGAATCAAATGCAGAAGCTCTGGCAGTAGAACCCATGTCCTCAACCTCTGCAGGGAAGTCCATGTGGCTAGGATACAGGGTGTGAAGCAGTCATGGAGAAGAATGAAATGAGAAGTCACTAGTGGCTGGATCCCAAAGGACCTCTGGGACAAGCTAAATTGTTTGGCTTTGTGTTGAAGACAATGGAAAATCACTGAAGGATTTTTAGCAGAGACAGAACTGATTTGGATGTTGGAGATGACTCCTGTGCATGGGAAAGGTCATAGGAGAGAAAGTAGGAGACTGGGAGACTGTTGCAGAAATTCAGGTAGGAAATAAGAAAGACGTAAACCACAGCAATGGAAGTGGGAGTGAAGAAGGAAGAAGGAGGAACGTTAATAACAAAGAATGGGTAGGATTTAAGGATCTGTTGGTTATGGAGGATGAAGAAAAAGCATCACTGATGTTTTCCATATTTTTGATGGGAAATTGGGTGTGATGATTGAGAAAGACTATGAAGGCAGAACAATTTGGAGGGAAAGGTGGTGAATTCATCTTTGAACATTATTATTGCACATGATTCTTTCACTAGTCTAGGAGTAGGGATTGTGTCTTACTCTATTAATACCCAAAGTGTCTAGCCTTCTTTCTGGCATAGAGTAGATACTCAATAAATTGTTGTTGGATGTGTTGAGTATTTGAAGGAATAACTTAGAGAATCACTTAGAACGTTGGGTTTGGAAGAAATTCAGAGGTCATCTGATAGCTTCTCTGGAGATGCTTGGATTTCCTTTCTGATATTCTCCCTCACCCCTGTCCCCCAGCACTCTCAGGTGGTTACTTAACTTTTAGGGCATTTTCAGGGGTGGGCTTGTTTTCAATTCTTCTGTCCCAGGAATGTTAACAAAAAGGAGATGAGCCCTACTATTAGAAGCTATCATCATCTTGTTTATATCATCAATTCTTAGAATCTGGATCTTAAAAATGAGAAGTTACAGAGTATTGGGATTAATGGATCATCTAACTTAATGGACTCCTTTAGTCAGGCTTTGAACAGAACTAAATATATATTAAAAACTATTTAGTGGAGACATGTAAAAACTTTCCATAGCAAGGAAAATGTTTCCTCTGAGTCCTCAGCAAAATTGAGATTAGAAGGGGAACACTGAGCTTTAGCACACACCCCTTAGAGGTTTCTCTGCAGACAAAAATAAATCAAGCTCTGGAATCAGCTCCTCGATGGGCCCTGGTTTCCTGAACCTTGAGATGAGTACTACAGATAGAAAGCAAAGTGACCGCGGAGCCCTCAGGCACTGACCTTGACCATCCTCAAAGTAGACAAGCAAAGCAGAAGGTACTAGGTGGTTAAGTTCCTTACATCCTTTAGAGCTCTTCCCTCTGCAGAAAAATAACGCCAGAAAGCTTAAAGGTAAGATATGCTCTTTTAAAAAATCTTTGCTGTTTCGCATATACACTGATGTATCTGTAACGTAATTAAATTATTTTGACATTCTAAGGTGTTTTTCTTTATTGGCATAAACAAACTTCAGTATCTGATAGGCTGGAATGTAGGGTACTATCATATGATCTGGCACAACTCTGGGTGGATTGTGTGCATACCTTTAATTGAATTCTCATTTTATTTTTAACTTCTGGAACAGATGGAGTCTGGGTACCAGAATAATCCCACTCTTCAATAAGTGTTTGAAAATGAGTGGTTTTGATTCCATCAGTTATTTGTTCAGAATTTACAGATCACCTACTCTATTCCACATGCCCAGCCTGGGAATAAGAGCTATTTCTGTTAAAACATAATTGCTGTAGGATTACCACTTTAAGGTTGCAGTGGATATCAGTTATGATCACTGCTAAATTGTAAACAGGTAAATTATAAATAGGTACAGATATGGAATGTGATGCTGAAGAAGGAGGTAAAAGTATTCAAGGAGAATAGTGTTGGGAATATGATTGGCTGTGCTGAATAAGATTACTGAGGCTTATTCATGAGCCCAGTAAAGAAAAGCAGCAACATCTTCGAGATCTTGTCAGGGCAGCAGTGGGAAGCAGCTGCCAAAGGATGCCTTTTGACGGCCACCCCTGCTAATGGAATAGAGAGTGGGAGAAAGTGGCAGGCAGAAGATGGGGCTCTGCAGAATATGTGGAAAGGGGAACTAAGATGGTTCCCAAAATTATTTCATATGAACAACAGTTTCTATACCAAAGAGATATAACGAACAAATAGCAATCGACCAGGATTCTCATAGCAGGAACCAGTTATTTGGCAAGTACTCATTGGCACCTATTTGGTTGGCAAAGAAAGTGGCTGCAAAACCAGAGGAATATTTATGGGACTGAAAGAGAATAGAACTTCTCTCCTCTGGAGGCAAAAATGGTGGCTCAATCTTGCTTCAGGAGTACCTCAGGGACCAGGAAGTGACCTGGGAGCTGGAGGGACATATCTGCCTGGGGCTTTCACATCTTCAGTTCTCAGTCCTACAAACTGAGTAATGAGCTGTGTAGCCCTCTAACCACTTACCTACATCACGTTCTGTAGCAAGAGCACACAAATCTTTCATTTGACATCCTCTTCATCATCACACACTGCCCAATGGCTCATTGTATCAGATAGTCCTGGACACGGTCTGGTCTGGGGGTTCTGAACATCCAACTCAGCTTCCCTCTACTGTAGCAGGCAGCTTTGCTTGGGAGTGACCTCAGCCCCTTTGGAACAAACACTCTTGCAGACTCTGGGTGCTGTTTGTTCCAAGCACTTAACAACATTAGCTCATTGCATCCATCTTCTTAAGAACTCTACGAGGTAGGTAATTTTATTATATCCATTTTACCAATGAGGAACTGAAGCTCAGTGAGGTTAAATAGCTTGCCTAAGGTCACACAGCTGCCTGCTAACTTCTACAGGGGGTGCTGTGTCTCAGAGATCCCGGCAGGGCCCTGAGGGCAGCACTACCCCACCCAGGCTTTCAGGGGTGGCAGCAGATTTCCAGGCAAGCGTTTCCCATCAGGAGTCTCCATTAGGTCAGTATTATTTCCCAAGTTTATGTTCTTCTGCACGAGAAGTCTCCTCCCATCTCCTTCTTTGATTATGACCAATGTTCTCTTTCATTCCTCCTCCCTTCCCCTAAAAATGAATTTTTGTTGGTGACTATTACTGGGGGTTGGGGATGCTTTGAAGCAGAAAATTGTCACAAAAGAGACTACCCCAGGAACAGCAAGTGGTTTGTTCTGTGTTTCAGGAGGGAAGGGCAGTGGGTTCTGTTCTGTCTTTGATAACATTTTAGCTCTGGCTCTCAGGGGATGCTGCCAGATGAGCAGAAGAAGCTTGCTGTGGCACTGCTGCTTTTCCTGAAAGTATTCAGTTCAGCTCAGCTTGGAAAGGAGAATCTCTCCTTTCTTTTATCCCTGGGGCCATCCACAGGACAACATAATCGTGAGCAATATGTGTCTCATGGTTTGAGTTATTCATCTGCTAAAAACCTATGGAAATTGGAGTGAGGGTTGTGGAGCCGGGTACCATGTGTTCCAACAGGAAAGTCCTCAGTAGAGACCTCCTGGAGGTCTAACCATCACCTCAAAGGGAAGAGACTCCCTCCCATTCTCCCTGCAGTATTCTGGGTCTCTTGGGTATCTCCAGAGAGAATATGTACATGTTGACACCAGCCACACACACTCACACACACTGACATACTCAGTAATCTGAGTATACTGAGTACACTAATCTCTAGGAAAGAGAAACACATCACCTGGAAGATACTCCTCCCTCGTCCCAGCCCACCTGAAGAGAGCACCCAGAGGAATAGTAACAGGGCTCTGTGTCCTTTCATAAACCATCCACCCACAAGGGCCTCCCAGCCCTTTACAAAGTCCCACCTAGCAATGCACTCCCCACCCCAGTCAACCATCTTTAGCCATGGAAACACCTAGAAGAAATTGAAACTTTAAAACTAAAGTTTTGTTTTGTTGTGTTTATCCTGGGTTAGATCAAATTCTTAGGCACAGCACCCTTCTCATCAATTCCATACACAAGGAAGCCTTCTGGTATAGAATTTATCTACTCTATACAGAGCAAACCCCAGAGAAAGGGGAGGAGGGTTTATTCTTCTATGTAAATTTGTTTGTCTCTATTCTCATTAACCTGTGAGACTACAGGAAAGCAGATGCTGAATTTTCAGTTCCCAGTGCTGAGCAGGCACTTGTTCTATGTTTATTAAAAAGACGATGGCATGATTTTCACAGGATAAACAGGGAGCCCCCAATCTCCCAGTACGACAGTCAGAGGAATTCTCTCCTTTCCCAAGTTCCTTTCAAAAGAATCAGCTCAGAACTACCTGGGCAATCTGCTTGACAGTGGTGTCTCCCAATCTGTGCAGGTGGGATTTCCACTGGGGCCCAGAGAGAAACACAAAGCAAGGAAGGCATCATTGCAACCAATTACCCACCCAGGGTAAGACATACTCAGAAGCTGCAACCACAAATGAATTCCCTGTAATAAAACAATATTCAGAGTTAAGAGGCCAGGCCCAAGTCACAAGCAGGAGACATATAGTCCTTTGAGGTCTGCAAAGTAAGCTTAAAGTGTCCAAAATAATCTTATTATGTTAAACACGTTCAAAACGTAACTTATCCATCCCCGTCTTGAACCTTGCCCTCCTCCACTCTCAGGAGCTCCCAGTTCTGTGACACCTCAGGCATCCAATTACTGGCAGGAGAAGCCAGGGAACGTTTTTGACTCCATGCTAAGTTCCAATGATTTTACCTATTAAATGTTTCTGCCCTTTCTCCTAACCTGTTAATGATTTGGATTCAGCCCTTTCCCTATACTTACTCTGTGTTTATGCCCTAGTTAAGAACAATTTTCTTGCATCTGGGTTAGAGCACCACCTCCTAATAGGTATCCTGTCCTCCAGGCCTGCCCCCTCCCAGTTAGTCTCCCTTCTCCAGGCAGAATGCTCTTCCTGAAACACACTTCTTCCTCAGCCCCTTAAATAGAACCCAATCACACAGAGACACAAATTCAATTAACGTGACCTACAAATGATGCATGCGGTGCTCGCTTCCCCAGCTCCCCCTCAGCGCCTCATACTTTATGCTCTAACAGTGCTGAGGGCTCAGTAGTTGGCTCTTGGCTGTTCACACTTTCATGACTTTGCCCCTGCTGTCTCTCTGCCAACCTTCTCACCTGCTTCCTTTAAAAGTTTCTGTAGATTTAATTTTTTTTTTTATTTAATAAAGTATTAAATGGACAGAGTTGTAAAAAATCAAATAGCAATCTTCTATTTTTGGTTAAATGTTACACTTTGCATCCTCCCAAAACTGGATGATGCAGAACAACTAGGAACACTGAGTGAAAACTAACAATTTATTTTCCATAAAGGGAAAATTTTTATTTGACTGCACAAAATTTAGAAACATTTAAATGATAAAGAATGTCTTAAACAAAATAACAAATGTTACAAGGAAATTACAAAACAAAAACAAATGGTTATAAAGTGTCAACTCCCCTAAAATGATCTATGAGGTTAGGGCTAATCTCACAGAATTTTGCTGAGTTTAGCTTGGGATACTGTTATTGCTGTTTAGGTTTGTGTGTGTGTGTGTGCGTGTATGTGTTACTTTAAAAACCAATCAAATTTTATTGAAGTGAATATTACATTATTTTGACAGATTTCTAATAACAACTCCTAACACATGAAAATGGTCTTAATTGTTTGAAAAGTCTCCATGTGGTCGCGTCAAACTTTAGTGATGGCTTAAGTAACAGTGGACCTATTTTTCAGTCAAAATACTGTACTGATACTATCTAATTCTGTAGAGTCCAATGAGGTGAAAGTAATATATTCATAAGAATTATATCAACACCTTTACGAATATAGTATGAATACATTCTATATTCTAAAACACTATATTAGGAGTTAAAAGTTCTATCAAACTTCAGTAAGAGCAAATGTAGTAACAATTAAGTAATAGCACCCAATTTAAGAGAGATGAATTAAAATCACTTATTAAGAGACAAAAAGAGGAAAATGTCCTGATGATTCAAACCTGTGTATAAGCCTGGATCCTTCCTGAGGACCAGATGATCCAGGGGATGCCCAGACTCTCACGTCCTCTGCCCAAGGCTGCTTGTTAAACAGCAGGGGCAAAAGAACCTCTTGGAGAAAGCTGTCCTAGGGTCCAGCAGAGGTCCAGCGAGACAGGCCAGGAGGAAATGGCTAGCTGACTCTTTCATCCCAATGAACGTGCAGGCCACCCCATTGTAACCATTAAGGCCCCCTACCAAGACAGTCCCTAGACACAGGGCTCCCCAAAGCAGTGAAATGACCGGTGGCCTCAGACACGTTCATGAGATTTAGGTGGTTATGTTTTCCCCCATCTTTTTCAGTTGTAACCTTTCACGGTGACCTTCCTGTCAGCACTCATATCTTCCCAACTGAAATATTTTCCAGGCCTGCTCACGCCTCCAAGCCCTTTCTCACTCCCACCACACCCCCAAATCCCCCTCAGCTCTGGGCCCCGACTCAAGAACATTTTCATCTGCAAGTTAAGCTCCCACTTTCCAACTGGGCTTGTGGTGAGAATTGTGAAAACTTGACAAGGTCAAACAGTTCAGTTTGTTCAATGGCCTTGGACGGCAGAGTGTTCTGCAAATTTTTCCAAACCCCAGAGATTTATCTAAATTATCTAACTTGTGAGAACAAGATCCCTCAGGAGAGAAAAGTGCTTTCTCTTTCAGAATGAGCTTCAGAATCAGGAATTCACTTTCCAAGGGCAAGCTTGTGCTCTGACTTTTGGCTACAGACTCAACCAGAGAATGAAGAGACATTAAAAGTTTTTGGTAAACATTTCCAGTTGGGCTTAATTTAATGGTTAGATGAGTCCTGTAGAGATCACACAACTCAGTAGATGTAGAAATAAGTTTCTTTTTTGAATTGGGCCTGAACTTTCAGTGCACTAGCTCTGCTTTTTCAGGGCCTATTATGTATTGTGGGCAGCACGGTTGGGGTTCGGGGAGAGCTGTCTGGAAACATCTGTATGGGATCTTGTGTTTGGAAATTGCCTGCCTGTCACCTCTTTCTCTGCCATGACACTGGCGATGTGCACTCCAAAGTTTGGATCCACGGGAAGAATTCTCTGTAGAAGTCTGCAGCTGCTCGGCCCTAGCATGGTGCTGCATGGAGTGCAGATTTGGCAGAAATTCCCCAGAACGCTGATCTCAGAATCTAATGGGGCCAATTCTGACTTGTCAGCCTCTGTTCTTTCTCCTTCCCTAGGATCTTCAGGCATTTAAAACACCTGTGAGCCAGATAAAGAGGGGTGTCGTTGAAACCACCTCATTGAAAAGCTAATGGGTGCGGCAGCAGAGAGCAGATTAGGTACAAGGCTCATGGGTAGGTTCTGTGGGAGACACCTCTCTCGAGGCCTCCCAATTATCCCTAGAATCTGCTTTACCACTACGTTTCCCCCTCTTTGGTTAACCTCCAAGCTTCTGCTGAGAACTGAGCCTTTCCACAAAGACTGAGCACCCTGGAAGATGGCAGAACTGTGTGAAATGTTCCAAGTTGTGCTCAGCAGAAAGCTTCCTTTATATCTTTCAGTCTTTATCAGTGAGAACATTCCAAGCTGTTCTCCTCGGGTGCCACTAGCCAGAATGAACAGTGGCAGCAGCCTGCAGCTTGTCTGACACTCTCTGCCTGTTCCTTCCATTGGGATTAGACCTGGGTAGGGGGGTGTTGGGGACGAGCAATGTCACTCCATCCTCACAGAGCCCTTTGCCATGGCAGCAGGAGTGTGGTGTTTCTGCTTCCCCACTCAAAGAAACCTGCCTCAGAGTCCTGTTCATCCATTTGGTCCCAAGGAGGGTCACAGTTTTCGCAAGTGCTACAGATGCAAAAATGCAAAAGCTGGTGCTCTTAATGTTACTTGGATTTAGTCTTGTCCTGTTGTCTCTGAATACATCATTCAGATGCCCGTGGACTCTGTTTCTCATTTAAACCAGAGTGAAAATGTTAATTCGTTTTAGGAATTCCCTGAGCTTTATGCTCGATACACTATCTGGCACTTTACGGGTACTCAAAGAATGTATTTATTGAATGAATAAGTTGCTCAGGACATGAAGCATGGTACGTAGAAGAGGCATGTATGTGGGAGGTGAGAGCATGAGTTCAATTTTAATTTTGGACACAGTGGGTTAGAAATGTCTGAGGGACAGCCCACATAGGTGACCGGTCGTTAGTTGGAAAAGGGAGTCTACAGGTCAAGGAAGACACCAGGGCATCTCGTCCTCTGGGAAGCTCACCTATGGTTCAGCTTCCCCAAGCTCAGGGTGATATGCCTGTGCGTGTCTCTCACAGCGATTATCTGTGATGGTTTTTATTTATCTCCATCTTTAGAGTATGGGCTCCTTGAAGTCAGAGATTATATCTTGCCTAACAATTTTATCCCTGGGACCTAGAATGGTCCATGGGACAAGGCAGATAATAATATTTGTTGACTCAATCATCAAATGAATGGTTATTATTGAAAAAGTAAATTATTCCTCAAATCCTGAGCACTGTTCTTCACCCACCCTCTCTCCCCCCATCCAAGTTGTGACAAGGTCTGTCCATTCTGCTTCTTTCTCCAGGATGTCATAAAGCTCATCTGGACAGTGACAACAGCCCCTGACAAACCCACCTGCTTCCAGTCTTGCCTCTGCTCCCAAATTCATCCTCTACACCTCTCCAAAAATGACCTTGCCAAATGGAGATTTGCCTCAGGTAACTTTTTTGCTTAGAAGCCTGGAACAGTTCCTCATTTCTTTTGAGATAAAACCCAAACCATTTCCTGAGGCATGTAAGGCCCTTTTTAGAATTTCGCTTCTGCTAACCATCCTTCCTGAACTTCTCCATTTTCCAGGCTCCACAAAGAAGCTTAGATTCCCAGCTCAACTGCTTATTCACAAGAGTTCAAGGGCAGGTTTGCTCATCTGCAGCTCAATGTCATCAACTGCAAAATGCGTGAGCTACGACAACCTATTTCTGAGATTATCATGAGGATCAAAAACAAACAATTAGACAAACATGTAAGGTGCTCAGCAGGGTAACTGTACATGGCGAGTGTTAAATAAATGTTAGCTGTTACTTTTATTATTATGGTCACCATTTTTCAAACATTTCTTTCTCACTCTCTCTCTTTTGTGTCCTCCCATAGTGTTCCTCCTGTCTTCCCTTCTTTGTCTAGTTAATTCCTCAAGATTTAAGACTTAGCTCAGATTTCATCTAACCAAGAAAGACTCTTGAGCCTAGCATCCTAGGTAGAAGTTTTATGGATTCCTCAAGACTGTTTGTCTACTTCTATTTATCCCAGTGTTTCATAAATAGTATTTTTTAATAAATAGTTTTTAAATAAATGAAAACAAATTATTGGCTTCGTCTACCTGTTCCACTATACTATGAGATCCTCAAAGGCAAAAGAACATTTCACATGGTATCTCGTGCCTCACAAGTATTCAGTTAATGCTTTAGGAAGGAATAAAGAGAGGAAGGAAGGAAAGAAGAAAGAGAGGGAGGGAGAAAGGAAAGGAGGAAGGAAAGGAGGAAAGAGGCTTTAAGAGACGTAGGGAATGCAAGAGAAAAGGAGGTCTTGGCAGGAAGATAATGTTCAGTTTAAGAGATATTGAGCTGATTAGCAGACACAGGTTTAGGATCTGGAGCTCAAGAGAAAGACCAAGCACAAAGATGTAGACTTGGGAGGTGCAGCATCTGGGTGGTGGATGAAGGCATGGAAGGAGTTGAAACTGCTTTGGGGGAATGTTCAGAGAGAGAAGAAGACAAGGAAGGGTTGATTCCTGGGAAACACTAATACTTAAGGGGCAGGCAAAAGAATGCCCAGCAAAGGAGAACATTTTTCCTTCCTTGAACCTTAGTTTCAAAATCCCTCTCTTGTGACCTGAATAAGATTTCAGGATGCAGAACATTCCATCTCTCCTTCAAGGGGCAAAAAACTAGGTTAAGTAAATGTTATTGAGTCATATGCCAAACAGCTGTGTCCTTCTCCAACCCTATTGCTCACCACTATTCCACAGGAAACTTTGGCTCTGGCCAAGTCTCCCCACCCTCCCCAATTACACACTCTGTTTTCCACCTCCTCTTCACCCCCACCCTTCAATCTTAGAGCCTTTGCTTATGCCGGCCTTCCCATCTGAATTGTCTTCACCCCTCTTTATTTATCCAAAATCTGTTCAGCCTCCAGTGCTTCTCCTAAGACCCGCCCCCTCCACGAAGACTTCTTCAGTCATTCCCGTGCACTCTGACATCCCTCTCAACATCTGTGGATTCATGGGACCCACACTGACATTGTCTTGTTGTCGGTTTTGTTGTTCTCAAAGTGACCCACCAGCTAGACTGAGGCTAAAGCTTCATCCTCAGACATGGTCTCAAGTCTTAATTCCCCAAACTCACAACTAGACTGTGTGTGCACACTCTTGTCTCCCTTACCCTGAGAGCTTCTTCCCTTCTCCCTTTCTAGACACTCTGGTCTGGCCTGGGAGTAGAGCTCTGACTATGGCCTAGGTGGTCTGGCATCGTCTGGATGAGCAATAGAGCTACTGAACACTTAAAGATCTGTGGACTCAAAGAGTTAAAACACCTCTTGGAAGGGTCCAATTTCCACAAAGCCAAAGTTAGCAAATATAATTCACCCTTAAATCAGAAAATTCTGTTAAATTCAGTCAAGTGCAGTGCAAAGAAAGAATGTTGGCAAACAGAAAGTTTTTTAAAAAAATGGGTTGAGTTGGTGACTTAGGGACGCAGACAGGACTCTTAATCCTGATAACTTTTTTTTTTTTTTTAAAGAAGATGTTGGGGGTAGGAGTTTATTAATTTATTTTATTTTTGCTGTGCTGGGTCTTCGTTTCTGTGAGAGAGCTTTCTCTAGTTGTGGCAAGCGGGGGCCACTCTTCATCGCGGTCCGCGGGCCTCTCACTATCGCGGCCTCTCTTGTTGCGGAGCACAGGCTCCAGAAGCACAGGCTCAGTAGTTGTGGCTCACGGGCCTAGTTGCTCCGCGGTATGTGGGATCCTCCCAGACCAGGGCTCGAACCCGTCTCCCCTGCATTAGCAGGCAGATTCTCAACCACTGCGCCACCAGGGAAACCCAATCCTGATAACTTTGAAGTCTGGCATACAGAATCTGACTATTGGGAACAAATGTGCCTGTGGGCTGAGGAAGAGCAGACTGACTGAGGGGTGGGTCCAGGTAAGGCCACTCCGTCTGGTCACAGAGAAGACTGGTGGGTGGTGAGAGAGGCATTTTGGTTGCAGCTCCCTCCTGGGCCCCATTCATACACTGTGTGCTGAGAACAGGCAGGTCCCTAGCTCTAAAACCCAGACCCAAACCCCACACTTGGCCTGAACTCTAATAAGTTTGTAGAATCCTGGGTATTCCCAGAGCTTGATAGAAATCCCATGCTTCCATTTTTTAATGAAAATTATTTTCAGAATGACCTATTTAAGACAGAATCAGTCATTGCCAGTCTTGCTCTACATAAGACTGCATTGCCAGATGGAGCACATGTCCAGAAAAAGGGGACAATAATGACGACCGTCACTTAGTGGGTAATGACAATGTGCCAGGCAGGACATTAGGGCATTTACAGACACCATCACTGCCATGAAAGGTGGGGGTCATTACCTCCATTTTGCAGAGTAACAAACAGTGGAGAAGGACCTTGGAGCAACCAGACTTGTTCTCAAATCTCAACTCCACCATTTCTTTCATTTAAATCTTTCCTGAGGAACTACTGCTGTGCACCAAGCATTGATCTAGGGATGCCACAGCAGCAAACAAGACAGGTAAGATCCCTGCCATCACTGAGTTTACACTCTGTAGTGGAGTAGGAACGGAAGGGAGGGGAGGGACTGATAAAGCAAATGATAAACACCATCATTTTAAATAGAACAAGTATAAATAAAAACAACATGATACGATTGAGGGGTGGCAGGTAGCCAGGAACAATTTTAGATGGTGAGTTGTTCTAGGTCACAAACCATTTATTTGTTGGGAAAAACTACTTAACTTCTCTGGGCCTCAGTGTTCTCATCTATAGCATGGGTACATGAGCAAAGTCCACCTCGCGGTCACTGTGAGGATTAAATGAGCTGTGAAGTCCCCAGCCCGCAGTAAGCACTTGATGAGTGCTGGCTCATGGTTATTATAAGGTTACCCCAGATCACTTCCACTCACAAGTCCCCTCCTTCCTTCAAACACACTTGTCCTTGATTACATATAATTTTGTTCATTTCCAGGTTGTTACTGTGAAGGTTTGGATGTTCACAGAGCTTTCTCCTATTTTTGTAAACTTATCATCTTTCCTTATCCCTCTGCCTCCTGAGTCCCTGGGTTAGCAGGGATAGAACAAAGACCCAGAAAAGTGATACTGGCTCCAAGGGGGGGGAGAGAGAGAGAGAGAGAGAGAGAGAGAGAGAGAGAGAAAGAAAGAGAGAGAGAGAGAGAGAGAGAGAGAGAGTCACTACCATGGTAGGTCAGGTGTGGTGAGTTTTTAAGGTCCCCTGTCCTAGACTCTTTCTTGTCTTCCTCCACCCCAACCTGTCACAGGGTCTGAAATTCCCATTATTATGTCTATTCTGCATGAATTCTCAGTCTCCAGGGGAGAAAGCCTATACAAGTGTTTCACAGTGAGAAAAGTGGGGACATCTATTATTCAGTCAACAGAGGCCAGCCTTTCAGATTACATCTTAGAACGCAGAGTCTGAAGAGCTAGGACACAGAAAGGGTAGCTTTGAGGATGGCTCAGGAGAGCAGGCAAGGAGAAGCAAGTCAGCCTGGCCAAAGGGTACAGGAGAAGGAGCTGAGAGCTTCCAAAGGGAAAGCTGCCTGCCCTCAGGAGTCCCCAGATCCCACTGAGAGGCTCCTGTAGAAAAAATCCAAGGAGTAGCAGAGAGGTTGCTGACGGGTGTCCAGAGCCTCCTACCTCAGCCTCGAGGGCTATTGCAAGCACTGCCTTCTTTTTCTTCAGGCTTGGACAAAGCTCACAGGCTTTGGGGCCGGACAGATCTGAGTTCAAATCTAGCTCTACTGCTTACTACCATTTTGACCGTAGGAGGTTACTAAACTTTTCTGAACCTCTGTCATCTGTAAATGGTATTACCACGATCTACCTCCCAAAACTGGTGTACAGATTATTCATTCATGAGATGAGCATTTACTGAGTTCTCACCAGGTACATGCACATTCAGCACTCAATAAATAAGTTTCCTCCTCCCTTTAGATATGAAGGCCAGGTTTAAATAATTTGGTCTCCCATGAGTTCAGAATTTGATTTTGCTACCTATTGCCTATGAGGAATTTAAACAGAATGATGGTAAGTCCAGGGAATGCCATTGGGCATGATGTTCATTCATTCAACACACACTCTTCAAGCATCCTTTGTGTGTTATGTCTGGGGATGTCAAGGCAATCAGAGCTCCAGTCCCTGCCTTCCAAGTCTCATGGTCTAGTTGATAAAGCAGACTTAAGAACAAATAGTTAGGGCTGTGTTAGAAGTGTAAGTGAGAAAAAACAAAAAGCTTAATTCTGTCTAGAGAGGTCAGGGAAGTCTTTTGGGAGGAAATTACATTTGAGTTTAAAGATGAATAGTTTTCCAGGCTAAGTGGAATGCTGTAGAAAGGAGTTTCTTTGGACAAAATACAGCATATGCTAAGGTAGCAAGGGAGAAAGAGCAAGAGTTCAGCAGGTCAAGGTAGAGGAGTGATAATGAAGGGAGATGGGGCAGAAAATGTAGGTGTGGTCCAAAGAACAGGGACCTCAGACTCCCTACACTGTCGACGGAACCAATGGACTACAAAGGATAAATAAATGAATGAACAATTAATGAATGAATGATCTGCATAACAGTTGACAGTTCACAAAAGTGCTCCTGTACAGACTGTTTCACTTAAAAGGTGGGGGAAATTATTGTGCTTTACAAAGAAGGTTTAAAAAATCTTTACACCATTCAACACTCCTAAATAGTGGTGCTGTGTGGAGAGAGATTTGAGGAGAGTGTGTGAACAAGGGAGTCCCCTGACTTCAGCCCCCTCCAAAGCCAGCAGACTAGGGTACACAGTGGGGTTGGTGCCAAGGTACTTCATGGCCCCTGAATGACTTTCTGTGAAATCCAGCCTCTTTCCATGAAAGACCTGATCTCTACTGATAGCTAGGTGCTAAGAGGTTGGAGATTTCCACATCTAACATTCAACAGAGAGGTCATAAAGCCCAGCCTAGCAGGTCAAGTTCTTGCTCTGGGGTCTAAATCCACACACCACCATTTAGCAGTTATGCGACTTAGGACGTGTTACCCAAACTCTCTGAGTCTTGACTTCCACATGTGTAGGTGTTCACGTGTCCCAGCTTGCTCAGGGACAGCCCAGACTTGTGCCTCTGCCCTGAGGTAATCATTGACAGGGCCTCCTTTTATTCTCAGAAGTGTCTCAGTCTAGACGATAAATTAAATACACAACTTCTTTATTCATCTGGCCCCCCTCTCTTAAGGTTGTTAACTAGGTGAAATGCATTAATGCTATCTTAAGACAGTTTATATAAGTATCAGAAATTGTAACTAGCTAATGTGAACAGTAGAAGAAAAATGCTCAAGACTGACCTGTGGTCTTAATCTTCTATAAGGACTAAAAAGCAAAAACGTGGTTCAGAAATGGTAACAACTGTGGAGGATGATAGGATGTGCCCAGAAGGTGATCCTGAAAGGGGAAGAGAGAAGGTCAGGATTACTAACACAATATACTTGATGACTGTGATGACAAAGAGTTCCCAATCATCAGGTGACTGGCGTGGTAGGAGAGACAGCGGTGAAGGAACACTTAGACTGAGACAGCCTGGATTTGAGGATTCAGTGGGATAATGAATCAGGTGCTTGACGCAATACCTGACATACGGAAAGGGATCAGTTAAGCGAAGGGATTACCATGATTACCGTGTGTCAGGCACACTTCCCTTGAGTGCTTAGTGCCTCAGGAACTGGCTCCTCCTCTTCATTCTTCAGTTGCTGATCTGAACAAGTGAGGATGGCAATTATCTGAGCAACAATTGGTGGAAACAGGTGACTCCATAGAATCCAGGGTTGGATTATTTCCTGGACACAGTGGATTCTCCTCACAAATTGTTCAAATGGAAAAACTTTTGACCAAGATGGGATGTTTTTCTTTGGAATCCCGGGACGTTAGCGGTATGAGGGTACCCAGGTGGAAGGATCAGAAGGAGGAAGTCTGGCTACTTGCAGCACTACCAGAGGTGCTACCCTGGGTTTTTGATATTTGTCTTTTTGTTCACACTATGATGCTCAGTAGACACAATTTGGGAGGTAGTGCTAACTTTTGCCGCTAACTGTATCCTGCAGCCCCGCTGATGGCTGCGCAATACTGCAGGTCATGTCCAGTCGATAAGATGAGTATCAGTAGCTAACCTGAGGCTCTGCTGCAGCTGCCAGCTGTCCTTCCAAAACTGAATCAATCGCACAGGGAGTTCCTTTGTGGAGATGAACAGTTCTGTATGTGTGTGGTGGTGGTTATAGGACTCTTTACACGTGAACATTTGCATAGGGCTAACACACACACACACACACACACACACACACACACACACACACACACACTGGTGATGCCTGAATAATGTCTATAGATTGTACCAATGGTTTTGATATTGTACTAAAGTTTTGTAAAATGCTACCACTGGGGGAAGCCTGGTAGAGGGTACACGGGACCTCTCTGTACTAATTTTGGAACTTTTTGTGAATCTATAATTATTTAAAATTAAAATAATTTTTAAAAATAAATTTATTTATTTATTTGTTTATTTTTTGGCTGTGTTGGGTCTTCGTTGCTGCGGACTTTCTCTGGTTGCGGGGAGCGGGGGTCACTGTTCGTTGTGGTGCGCAGGTTTTTCATTGTGGTGGCTTCTCTTGTTGCGGAGCATGGGCTCTAGGCTCATGGGCTTTAGTAGTTGTGGCTCGTGGGCTCTAGTATGTAGGCTCAGTAGTTGTGGCGCACGGGTTTAGTTGCTCCAAGGCACGTGGGATCTTCCGGGACCAGGGCTCGAAACCGTGTCCCCTGCATTGGCAGGCAGATTCTTAACCACTGCATCATCAGGGAAGCCCCCAAATTAAAAGAATTTTTTAAAAAAATGGGTCAAATTCAAAATGGAGTTATTTCCCTACATGTTCCATTGTTGACGTTTAGGTAGTTGTTAGGAGAATTAACTTAGTTAATACATGTAAAAGTACCTAGAACAATGCCTGGGAGAATAAAAACAAGGCATGTTAATTACTTTTACTACCTACCAATTCACTTAACCTATTTTCTTAGATGTTTCTTTTTAACGACCACCATGGTTGTTCTTTTGAAGTCTTTGGAGGTAGGCCCTATCTCATAAGGACTTATTCAGTCCTGCTCTGCCTAAGAGCAGTATTTCTCAGTCTTTAATCACCTAAGGATCTCATTTAAACATGTAAGTTCTATTGTGGTTGATCAGTTGGTCAATAGATAGAGTTTCTGACCCCAGGAGCTTTAGTTGACAAGAGGTGACATGAGTCTTCTCATGCAGGCCTCTCCACAAATGCTTACACAACCCAGGTAGAGAAGATGTATTTGGGTAGCCCTGTGGAAAGATGGTGGATCCCCAGGCGACTGGTGCAATCCCTGCCTTTCCAAGGGGAAGGAGTACCGGGAAGGTGGGCTCCATTGCTTCACACATGTTATCTCATTAATTCTCATTTACATACTCCATTACTGTGTACTTTCACCCCAATGCTATGCTAGCCTCTGAGAAAACAAAGAGGAATAAGATATGCCCCCTGCCCTCAAGAAACTTCAGAGGAAGGCATATAGTTACAGGTATATAATTATAATAGAGTGTCCTGTGTCCTGGGAGAGAAATGCACAGTATGCCCTGGGAGCCCCAAAAGAGAGGATTTCAGCTAGGGAAGGGAAGACTTCCCAGAGAGGGTGACCCTCACACTGAACGTTACAGAAATGGTGGGAATTAGCAAGGCTGGTGAGAGGATGGAGGGGGAGGGGAGACTCCTACCAAGCGGGGAAGCACTATGAACAACAGCACAAAGTTCAAGAGATGGGAATTTCTTCATGGAATTATCCAGAGTTAAGTGAGGCCAGAACAGGCCGGCTTGTTGCAGAGTGGCAGGAAATGGTTAATAAGAGTTAGTGGCCAAATTTGTTTGGAAAATTCTGGGTTAAATAAAATTGGACCAACTTTTTTGCTGCAGGATATCTCAGAGCCTTTAGTATGTTTTCCCACATGGGAAGTCTCCTCAAAGGGTTATTATATACAGCATTTCTCATCCTCATGATACAGAAACCCTCTGTTTCAAGACATCTTGTGGGGCATGGATTCTCTTGAACACACTTGGGAAATATTGGGCTACTCGGACAGATTCTGACTAAGGTTGATGTTCACCAGACAATCTAAAGATATTTTTCAGGGAATGCAGAGTGATGGGTAGCCCTGACTTTGTCTAGAGTTTCATGGCTAACTGTTGAATCGTGCCATGTTAAACTAAACCAGCTCGCCCGAGTCAGCGTCTGGAAGCACGACTCCAGGGCTTAGCAGTTTGGCATTAGCACAGGGGACTCTGCCTATCTACTGGGTGGGGTTAGTGCTCAGTCTCTTCTTTGTCCACCAACTTACCTTACCAGATTTTTGCAAAATTGCATCTTGCCCTGGGAAGGAAAATGTTGAAGTGGATAATTTTTGCGGTGATTACTCAAAGAGAATGATGAAAAGCCAAAAATTAATCAAACCTTGAAATATAACCAGGGCTGAGGAATTTGTGAAATTGTATTTTGTTTTCATAATAAGAGCAGGGCTGATGATTTTATTATATATATATTTCAAAATGCTGGAGTGGATAGAAAATAATCTGGAGTCAATTCAAGTCCTGAAAATAAGTATCAGAACAAATCATGAGCTCAGTCCTTCCCTCCTCACCCCACTATACTCCTATACTCCCCACCCCTACAGTACTCATAAATTCTTTCAACCAAGAAAAATATTTCTCCTATGCCTTAGGGTAGAATTTACTGCCTCTGTTCTCCACCAGTCCTTCCTCAGTTATCAGCTCACTGCATATTTACAGTGGCTTTTTCAAGGTACAACTGCTCTGAGTTCAGTCCTCAGGGCCACCGCACTGATGAAATGTGTGCCATTCAGGCTCACTCTTGCTTCACTGGGACCATATATGAACCATCTTTGCCCACATAGACTCCAGGCTTTACACTTTAGGGTTTTCATTCCTTCAAACAAATGATTGATACTGGTGGATTCTAACTAAAGAGAAGGCAGTACCTACCTAGAATACGAAAAAAGACAGGATATTCATCTGAAAACACAGAGCATGTTTTGAGGGATAATCTCAGGCGGCAGATTTAAAGAATTGTTAGATGAGAATTAGAAAAGCATGTTTACCAACAAGATGAGTAAAGCAAGGAAGAGCCACCCCTAAAACTGATCTGGCTGAGAGTAGATTGTACCCTCAGATTTCCTTAGCCTGACAATTAAAATAATTTCTGCCCTCTACTCCCTCATAAATTGGGCATTCAGTTGATATGTTGAATACTGACCATCTTTGAAGAATTTGGGGTGTGGGAAAAATAATGGGACACCAGGATGTGATCCTACAGTTCAGGTCTATAAACCTTTTCCATGGTCAGGAGAGCAGAAGTGTCCAGGGCCTCGACACCAAGCATCCTCTCTTGATGATCTGAGAGGAGTCCCTATGCTGTAGTCCCTACCCTTCATCTCCTTCAGTCAGTACAACTAAATAAGCACAATCTGAATTATCTTGAGGGCCACTAGACAGAACCAGACAAGGTTATCTTTCTGTGCTCTGAAAACCCTAGCCTTTCCTTTCACAATTTCAGAATAATTTTCATGGCAGTGGCAGGAGAAAAAGGACACATATATATACTGCTGCTAAGCCTGTTCTTTTCATAGGCTGTAGCACATCTGCTCATTGTAAATCTGCAGAAACCTAAAACCTGAAATGTTGATAGAAACAGATATGTTTTATTCCATGTACTAAAAGAAAAATTAATGAGGCAAATATTGTTTCTATAGCCAACGCAGGATGGAGAATGTGACAAGATCCATCTATATCATTGCAATTGTGAGGCAAGAAATGAGACAGGAGAACAAAGACATCTAATTTTAAATTCCTTTGAGAGGAAAATGGCAGTTCTATTTAGGAAGCAGCTCTTCTGAGGGCTGTGGGAAAGGATTCCAGAAATAAATACGATTGCTCCATGGATGAACATGAGTATAGGTGCTCACCTGAGGTCCAGCCCCTCCCCAGGGTCTGTCCCTAAGTCCTGGATCAGTCAGCAGTGGCACAAGGCACCAGGGAGAGGGTTGGGCCAGGAGACCTGCAGCAAAGTTGTCAGGTTTGTTAGTTTGGAGCCAGGGCAGGAAAAAGTTGGGCTGACGTCCAGATGGGAGCTTGGTAGGATTCAAGTTCCTCTCTTTGCCTGGGATGGCAGTGAACTACAGCCTGGGAATCAGAAGGTTACACAATAGTGTGAAGCTGTGGAGTTTCCTCACACCATGGAAACTTGGCCTTTGACCTCTGACGTACAGACTAAGCCCAGGGATTTGTGATAGGAGAGAGGAAAAACTGAATGGCCTGCAAACCATGGGGTCACAGCAGAAAAGGTAAGACAGTGCAGGTCTTGGTGGACGAAGCACTCAGGGACCTGACTCCAGGTCAGAGGAGCAAGATCAAAATGCAGCTGAGCAGCCAGGACAGGGCTTCCATTCCTGCCTACTTTAGCTCACTGTGGTGTTTGTGTGGCTCACAGAGAACACTGGAACTGGGAGGAAATGGCAGTCAGGGCAACAGTGCTTGGCTGTGGATGTGAGCAGGGAGGGCTGGGCTTGGGTGACTGCACAGTGCCTGTTGGGCCACCAGGGGGATGCTGAGGGTGATGGTGTGGGCACTGGAGACAAATTTAACAGGCTTCAGTATTTTGCATGAGAACACCATGGGAGAGAAGGGGGTCATTTGGTGGAGTTTTTCCTTCATTTATTAACCACGCATTGTGTCACGGGCGCTGCAATCCCAGACCATAGACTCTCTGGAGTGTGCTTCTCTGCCCTCCCCAGCAAGGACTGCCCCTGTCCCCAGAGACACCCTGGGGGTCGGAAACACTCCCCCAACACTTTCAAACAACAGAGGGGGCTATGGGACTTTGTCTGAGGACTGGAATACTCCCACCAAGCAAGCCAGAGGCTCTTCCCCTGCAGCGAGGGAACATCTGTCCCCCTGCGACAAAGGCCAGAACTGAACCGATTAATTTACTAATCCTTTAAAATCAGCTCCAGCTGTCAGAGTGAGAAACCAAAAAATAACAAATTGTTTCTTTTTTTTTTTTTTATTTTTAATGGAAACATGAAGAGAAAAAATAAATGCCCTGAGCACACTACATTTGATCTTCATCTTACTGGGGGTCCTTCCCTTCTTGTATAAACTTTCTCAAATGCTTTGGTACACTTTTGAATTCCACCTGCTCTAAACCTGGGGATCACCTAACTGGCTTATCACTCCTCTGAACACCCACTGGGAGATGACCCAGCGGGTTTAAAAATCCTCCCTGTGCCCAAGTCAAAGCCTACATCTGGTTAGAGACCTGTCGATGACACCGTGAGCCCCTGTGATATCCACATGCCAATGGCTGCAGTGCCAGACTCTGCAGGATGTGCTGGGTTATTACAGCGTTTTCCCCAAGAATAGCCTAATTAAGTAAGAAAGAACCAAATCTATAAAATGCAAAATAGTTCAATGCAAAATTGCTGCCACCACAGGGAGCTGGAGAGAGTACAGCTCCAGGGACAATTTTATAGGGTCTCCTGGCATTGAGGAGCTTATTAAAATCATAGATCATAGAGCTGGGGTCTGGAGGGAATTTCAGCCATCCTGCCATTATTCTCCCTACCCCCCTAAGTAAGAACGTCACTTTAATCTTTGTGTAAAAGACAAAATGGTAAGAGAAGAGGTTGCACGGTCCACATGACACAGCCATTCTGTGCTCTTCCATACCGTTCCTATCCACAGGCCCCCAGGCTTCCAAGTGAGTTTATTTGATGGCTTTTCTGTTCTCACTGAGAGTTCCTGTGCTTTATCAAAACCCTCCGCATATCAGAAAAGCTGCATTAAGTCTTATGCCTCATTCTTCCCTTTTCCACCACCTCTCTCCCCTTCTGGAGGAAAGACAATTCCATTCCCTACATGACTTTCCCAAGCCTCCCAGTCTGCTAATATTACATCACTCCCACCCTGAGCTCAGAATCAGACAGCAGAGGTTAAAACCTGCCTCCACCCTCTATTCGCTCTCTCACCTTGAACAAATTCCCGCTGATCCCTCATCAGTGTGCTTTCAGGGTCTGGGAAGAGCAGTCTCACTCTCATAACAGAGGGAGAGCTGTCCTGAGAATCATGAAGTCTGTGTTCTAGATTAACAGGCTTTATAGGCTTGGGAAAATCTCTAAATTCTGCTAACATTCACCTTCCTCCCTTTTAAGTTGGAATAAATTATACCCATTTCACAGGGTGGTTCGGAGGGTTAAAAATGTTGATGGAAATGCTTCGCTTCTGTAAAGCACTGAAGTCATGCAAGGCATTAGCTTTGTTGTCATGCTACCCTATTGTTGAGGGTAGATTGTCCCTGTACTAGGCAATGCCCACACATAGCTTCCTTCTCTAAGGACTGCTCTCCTTCACAGAGTGGGCCTGTGGAATAATATTTCTCTTGCACAATCCTTCCCTTCTAGTCAAAAGTTATCAGAAAGGTGCAGCTACCTCATCTAAACAGGTGAATCGTGTTCACTCTCCAGAGTGTTTAGAGTTAGGATTCAGAGACCCTAGTTAATATCTGGCTCTCACTTGAATTGAAGATATATACATTTGAAAGATGAGGAGTAATTCTATTTGGTCTGTACACAAAGAAGCAGAAAGAGAGAAAAGTACGAAACAGCCACTGGCATTCACCTCTTTCCCCATCCAATGGGCTGTAGAACTAGGAATGCTGCAACAGGTGATGGACAAGTGGGTCCTGCCTGTGCCACAATGGGTCAAATGCAAGCACAAAACCCCTTGCCTGACACTCACAGCTAGGCTTTGGTGTTCTCCTGACACAAAAATAATTTCAAAAATAATTTCACAGAATGTCAGCATCAGACACGGCCACTCTGTGACCAGGATGGATCAAGACAAAACAAGACTGCTCCCTAAACATGTCTGAACACAGTTAAAACATGAACATTGTCCAGCCAACAGAAATGACCAAATATCCCCCAATCCTGGCCAACGTGGGTGACTGCTGCTTCCTCACCAACCACAGTCTCAGCCAGGGTCTTTTCTTCCTCTCTTTTAAGATAAGATAATCCCATGTATTTCAAGCAGCCTTTAAAATTGTGACAACCTCCCCCCACAGATGACTCTGGGCACTTTCTAGAATGCCACTGCAAAGGATTTGAATGGTTCAGAGGGAGCCACTTATATGCTCTGTACTCTCCTGTCTTTCTCTTCCTCCATAATAGTCTCATAGCTTAATTGTCTAAAAGAGTCCATTCACTTGTCTTGATGCTTCTAAGTGAACCAACAAGGGGAGCCCTGATGCCCTGTTTCTTATCACAAGAGAACAGGGTATCATTTCTCATATTTAAGGAGGCCCAAATACCAGGAAAGGAACAACATTCTTCTCACTGTTATAATATATTCCTTTTTGTATCTCCATAAAAAAAGGTTGTGTATAAAAATCAATATTGAATTCTTTTCTGCATGTCCAAACTTCCCTTGGCAAAAGAAAGAAAAATCAATATTAAAACAAAGGTAAAATTAAACAGTTGATGCCTCTGAATTTTTCAAATTTGGAAGAATTGTCTAGATTCAGAAACTTCTTAATTGAAATCTCTATTCTCTTCAAGTTGTCATTAATCAATTGTGATGATAATAAATGTTTTTTATTTCAGATGAAAGCAAAACTTCTCTGACCCCTTGAGCAAAATAGTGAAACACTCATTTTCAGATTATGGGACATTGATAATTTTAATGAAAAAGAAAAGGTTGCAATTTAAGAAGCAGAAGTTGTTCCTTGCAGGTTGCCTCTTCTCTGTTGGATTCCTAGGGATGGAGCTTCCAACTACAACCAAAAACCATATTTCTTTATGTTTTACTTTTTGGGCTTTTGAGTAAGATTTCTTTGTTTAAAAGATCCTTTCTTGTCAGTAGCAATGAGCATACCCAGTCCTTGGATCTCAGATTTTAAATATCATTTTTCACTAACAGGAATCAGAGCTCATTAAAAAAAAAAAAAAAGACTGATTCAAGGGCTGGGGACGTGAAAGCACAAGTTGACCTGGGAGTGTGTGAAATCTACTTGTACCAGAGAGCAAAAAAGTGCTCACAGTGTAATGGGTTCATGCCAAAGAGATACAGAAACCAGCCTGAAGGGGCTCATATTGGCCAAATCAAAGTCTTTTAAAAAAATCCATGTGTCCGTAGTAATATTCAAAACAAAGGAAAAGAGAGAAAGAGGGTCATGGGATGGGGAAGAAAGCCCTCCTTTACAGAAGAATGCTAGTTAAGAAAGGTGGAATGAATGATAGTTAGAAAATTACTATTTTACAACACTCAATATGATTATTGTTTCAGGCAAAGAACATAGACATTAAAATCGTGGCATAGAAGATTGTTGGACAGCAGAATATTTGGCCATTAACAAGGTATCAACCCAATTTCAATTACTAATTACAAAAAGGAAAATAGGCCTTTACAATGGAATGATCTGGTAGCCACTACCTTAACCAAGGGAACAAGCATGGCATACTTTACAGTAGGCAGCCTGGCAGCATGTGCCCACTGATGGTACCCACTGATGGCATGCAATGAGGAATATAAAACAGCACCTATGAGGCATTCTTGTCAAAAATGGTTGTTCTGAATCTAATCAAGCCTCCAGAAAATGCTCTCATTATAGGAAACATAGGAGATACTCAGCTGAGCTGATCCTCTGGGGGTTTGGAGCTGTAATGGCCCTTGCCAGGGGTCCCTGTTAGAGTGAAGGGGCAGGGCCATATTCCCTTTGCTTCCAACCCTGGGTGTCAAACAGTCATTGGGTGTGGGCTGCCTTGGGAAGGGGGCCTGGCCTTGGCCAAGGTAGTGGTGACAACACCTGGCAGCTGGGAGAATAAACCTTTTAGTTCTGAATGGGGGATCTGGGTGATGCAGCACTACACTCATAAACCTGAGATTTTTGTATTAAAAACTTGGGGCTGGAAGCTGTAAAAAAGAGGTTGCCTGGCCCTAAAAACATTTGATAACTACTAGCCTACACTCATTTCATCCTTATAAAACACTTTAAGTAAAACAATTTATATCTTCATTTTAGAGATGAGGAGATTGGGGCAGAGTTAAGGCAAGTAACCCACCCAAGGTAAGTGGTAGGGCTGGAATTCAGAGCCAGGCTGTCTGACAACAGAAGTGTTGCTTTCAACCACTGAACTACACAGCCCTCTACACCGCTTTCTTCAGAGTCCCCCTATTCCTGCCTGATCTACCTGTCTAATTGCTCCGGGCACATGAGAAGGAGTGGTTCTCATCCAGTGCTCCATTTACAGTGATTTCACATCTTCCCCCACAGAAATAATTTTCTTTCCCATTCCAAGCCTGTTCCACCTCATTTAATGAGGAAGGAACCAAATTGGGCTATTTTAGCCACCATGTGTCCTTCATTTCAGAAAGGCCCTTTGCTTCGACCAAGGAGGGAAGGAGTGAGTGGCCAACAGATGTGTTTTTAAACACTGAGTGTCTCTGACACATAACAGGACTTGAGACATATTTATCAGACAACTGAATACATGAAGCTTTACTTGGATGCAGTTGAGACTCTTGTATTGTAAAGGAGCCCTACAGTGAAAGGTTTTGCTGGTCTCTGCTGGACATCAATGCTCTCACCTTATGGTTCTATGACAGCTCAGTCTTGTGTGTGTGTGCGTTTGTGTGTGTGTGCTCTATGTGAAGTGAGAAGTAGAAAGCTCTCTCCCTCTGTTACAAAAAATTAAGTGGGATCCAAAGCATGGTCACTCGAGCCTTGATGTGTTATGAATTTAGTAGGGCAGCTTGTTCTGTCCACACACATCTTTTTCTCTCCGTGTGCCCACGTCTCCAAAATAACCAGACTGGGACACATTCCCAGGCAGCCGCCTGGAACAACCATTCAGTCCCCTCTGACCTTTAGGGTTATCACAGAGTCTGGTTGGTCATGCCAGGCTCTTTTCCTTCTGGTGACCCCTCTCTCCAGGATCCTATTATTGCTCTGAAATTTAACTTCACAGAAAATCCACCATGTGTGTGGTTTTCCAGACAATCTGTGTCTGAACCCCAGTTGTAGATATACTTGTGGCTTTTATTTTTATTTCTCCCCCAAAGGACTCTATTTCTCATAAGTATTAGTATATGCAGCAGGGGTGAGGAAAAGGGCATCATCCTCACATACGTTGTGTGTGTATGTATATGTGTATATGTATGCATATTTGTACACCTTTACACATACACACATATATGTCATTCCAGGCATGTGAAATGATATGGGTAGCTCTTATGCCACCTTTATGAAGTCTGCCAATTACCCAGGCAGACTGAACAGCTCTTCCTTATAGGTTCCCTCGGAGCATAGTTACATTTCTACCATAACTCAAAATTTTAGTGCAATTTATCTGTATTTAGTCTGAGAGCTTTTACAGGCAAGCAGCCTGATGGCATCTTACTCTTTGTATTTCCAGTGCCTGGTACATAGTAGGTATACAAAGCTGTTGTGTGCATTAATAAAGAAATCAATGTCAGTCAATCAACAGTATTATGAAGGATGGCTCAACCCAGCAGGACATATGAGTGTGGTAAAGATCTCTTATGTATTCCTACCTCCTACCTAGAAAAGCCTAGCCTGTATTTGTCCTTCCCGAAGTCTTTTTGTACTTTTTAAGATGGAAATTCTTAAAATTAAAAATAAAGTCTCTCATCTGTACTACACAGAGACCAGTGGTGCTAAGAACTTCCTAATTGTTTCATGTGAATCAGCAATTTTATTCATGGCCTAATTTTTTATTTTTATTCTTTTTTCATGGCCTAATTTTTAAAAATTGCTTTCTTTTATTATCCTTTAGATGTATCTGTGTGTATCTTTTTATACAATACTTCTAGTTTGTAAGCTCTTCAGAGAAAGAACTGGTCAATCTTTATAACACATTTCTATAATTCCACCATATGGCCATATTCAATCAACACTAAATTATAAGTGCCTGTAGCTGTCAGCTTAGAAAACTGCTTAGGGAACAACCATCAGCTAATGATCAGCCACATGACATTATCTATGGCTGTGTCTCTGAACACCCTGCATTGAAATTATTTGGTGGTGTTGGTCTTTGTAGAAGTAAAAGAGCTCAGTGGTTGGTTCTAAAGTTGTTTCGTCTGATAGCTTTTAATTTCAGCAATATGCACAAGGACTTTTGTTACACATACAGCCCTTTCCCCCTCCCCCACTCCTCCAGGGCTTTGTCACCTTCCCCTAGTATCTTTCTCTCTGGCTGGGGTGCCGTGGTCTCTTGTGGGCTTCTCTCTGTACCTTGCTCCATCGTGGAGCAGGGAGGAGAAGGTGGGGCAGCTTCAACATTAGAGAAGATGGGGATCAAAGGAAGCTTATTCCTAAATAGTGATGGGAGGAAGAGCTAGGGCCACAGGGAGGAGATCAACAAATGGCACTAATACTGTTGAGGGCTTATCATGTGCCAGGTATGATGTCAGGCATTACATACTTTGTTTCACTGAATCCCCTGAATAACCTTAATATTGCCTTCAGCTTCCAGAAGAAAAGATCATGTTTCAGTTTCCAGGGTCCCACAACTAGGTCACGGCAGAACCCAAGCCAGTCATCTCTGATGCTAAGTCCATACTTTTACCATGATACCAGGCTGGGAGCCCTGATTCTTCTGATGGCCTAGTTCCCACTAGAGGTGCTTCCTCAAATAGGTTCACTAAATGGAACATTGTGAGATTTTTACTTTTTCAACTTCATTTATTGCAAACAGATAATCACTAATCTTCACCTAACATTCTGTATTAATAAATAACACAATCTATATCTCTTTCTACACTGGAAGGAAGCAGGTTATCACATCTTCCAGTAAGATAGCTTTGACAGCATTCTTTTAGCTTCAATTTGGTGGGGAGGAATATTTACCCTTAATACCATTCCTGGCCCAAGTCTCAGTTAGGCATCACTTGTTTGCAAGTTAAAAAAAAATCACTATCACTCAAACTTGCTCAGACAGAAGGAACTTATTAGAAGAAAGCAGAGGTGTCTTATGGAACCCAAGGGCAGAAAGTGCAATCAGTCCTCATAAGGGATGGGAGCCAGGAACTGAAGAGTCAGTGGGAAGTAAAGAAGGACGCTGTTCTCTCTCTCTCTCTTCCCCTCACTCTATTGACACATCTGCTTCATCTTTGCCCCCTCCGTGCATTTGACCTTCTCTGTTTTGGCAAGTACTTGGCTCATATATGACCCCTTATCTCAGCTGTACATCACTTCTCAGTTTAAGCATCTCACCATGTCTCTAGGTCCCAGTTCTAAATTCTCAGAGAACAGACTCTGACTGGCCCAGCTTGAATCACATGTTCACTACAATTAAATCAGTGGTGACCATTGAGACAAGTGACTTGCCTCATTGATCTCTGCTTTCTGAGAAAGAGGTATGGGCAGAGGCTGAAAAGGGTGTGGGAACTAGGAAGGCATCGCTGAAAGAGGAAAGGATTGAATCTCTGGTGTAGCATGAAATACAGCAAGTGAGTACCATCGTCAGTGATAACTGAAGAACCCAGAAACCAGAGGGGAACAAGAAGAGAATTAGCTGTGCTAAAAACAAAGCTGCTAACAGTGGAAGGACTACGGACAGAAATGATTGGGCCCAAAGTTATGTTTCTCGTGTCTTTGACTCTTTGATGCCATCTCTTCCTGTCAAAATTCAACATTGTATAAATAACAAAATCCTGGAAACAACCTGAATGTCTATCACTCTGGCAATGGTAGGTGAAATTCTGGAACAGTGATTCTACAGAACACTGTGCATCTATTAAAAAGGAATGAATTGGATCACTATGCATTAGCTGAGAAGATATTCAGGATTTTATTAAATTAAAAATGTTACAAATAATATATCTATGTATTATTCTGTTTTGTAAAAAAAATAATAATAAAAAGCAAGGTTTTAGACAGCTGTCTATCTACGCTTAGATATGTGTAGGTAAGTAAGGATATACCCAACTGTTAACATTGATTACACTGATTACTTCGGGGGCAGAGGAAGTGGGATTCAGGAGGGGAAAGTGTAGACAGTATTTTCTTTACATACCTCTGAATGACTTAACTTCTTAGAAAACCCACACATTTTTGTAATTTTTTAGGTTTGCAAATAAAATAGAAAGATTGAAAAAATTCTACATTTTAAAGGCCATCTCAAATACTACCATTTCTTGCCTTTCCTGATCTCCACATACAGAAAGGCTCCCTCTGCAAACTCCTATAGTACATCTACCTCTCTTATGATTCTGACGTTCTCCCTAGGATGACAGATGTTGACCATTTTTCCCATCCTTACCTTTACAACTCCATAAAGGAGTCAATTTGGGACTCTCTCTCCAACCCCTACAGCATCTAAAATGGTGTCATATGCAGAAGAGACATCTGTTAAATCTTTATTGAATGGGACTAACTCAGTACTCAGCAATTCTTCCAATATGTCCTGTATGTTGTCAAGAAGGTTGATCCTCTCTAGGAATTTGCCTTGGCTTGTACATGCAGCAATCTTTAATGATTTTATTCTTCTAATACAATGGCGTATTATTTTCTAGCTATTTCAAGGTAATTTATATTTTGGTTCATAATTTGAGGGGAAATAAAATAAATAACTCTTTAAATATTATGAGCTGATAACTTAGTGAACTCCAAGCAGCCGTATGTCTTTAAAATTAATTTGGGGCCCCCAGCTGACCTTGGCAGGCACAGTCCAGCAAGCCCAGAGCTTGAAAAACCAGAGTAGTGATTAACCCTGTCAGAGATGAAATGGCTGATGTCAAACTCTTCCAAATTACACCCATGCTTGACCTGCTATTCTCCTTCTGAATGCACCTCTATTACTGGGAAACCATCATTCAAGGGACATAAACTTAAACATTTAATAAATCTGTGATCAGAATCCAGGAGCATAATTAAACCTTTGATGAAAGTAAAAGAGAATGGGAGCAGAACCAAGGTAGGACACAGAGAACAAAGGGAAGGGCAGGGTGGGGAAGATGTTTGTGTCTTAATTCTGTGGTCAGAAATTCTGAGCCTCTCAGTTGTCCTTTAGAATGTGATTTCACTTGGATCTGGTGACAGCAAATTTACAAGGAACTAAAGACCAATCTCCATGGACATTTAAGAAGGTTCCAATGAATTAAACACTTTCAATATGCTGGCAATTGAAGCTGACCTTGAACTCACCCACTGCCATAGAGAAAGAATAATTTGTCTCAGTGCAATATAGACCTAATAAATAAAACACCATACCTCTAAAATTTACTAGAATAGAAAAAACTTGGGAGAATGGGAATTGGATAATGTATACAAATCAGGATGAATAGCTGGTTAATACAGTGAGGGGCAGCAATATATGAGAAAATGATGGAACAGGAGTCAAGAGACCTGTTTCTGGTTCTGTCTCTGCCACTAAAATCCCCATGTAACCTTGAACATATCGTTTCACCTCTTGAAAATCTCAGTTCCTCATTTTAAAAATCATGGGAATGTCATTTTTTTCTCAAGCTGCAGTGTGCAAAAGAATCACCTGGGGATCTTGTTAAAATGCAGATTCTGATTTAGTAGATCTGGAATAAAGCTGGAGATTTTGCATCTCACAAGTGCCTGAGCGATCCACATACCACACTTTGAAAAGCAAGGAATTAGATGATCTCCAAAATTCCCTTCCAGCTCTAAACTTCCAATTCCTAAATCAGAATCTCTACTTTCTCATATAAAATCCTCTGAGTCCCCCATAGCCCCTACCTCTCTGGCCTAGGCTGGCTTCTGATTTACGAGAGTCAGTAGGTCTTCCTTCCCAGTTTAACAATGGAGTAATCCCTGTGATCACTTGGGATTCTCATCCTATATCAAGTGAAGGAGAATGGAAATTGAACAACCTATCCTTCCCAATCTTCTAAGCTTAGAGGTGAACATGTAAGCCCTTTTCCCTTTAAGAGATTTCACTGCTCATCACTTGGAAAACAGATAAGGGGAAGTTACAAAAGCTTCAGCAAACTTGTTAATATTCTAGACATTTTCTTCCAGTACTTTTATTTTTATATATATATATATATATATATATATATATATATATATATATACACACACACACACACAGATACATATTTTATCAAAATGAGCATTGCAGTGAATATATAGCTTTGTACTCAATACAAAATTATATTTGTTCATTTCATACAAATTCTTTGAAATTGTGATTTTAATGACTTCATAATACTCCATCATAGAATGTCCATTATCTATATAGCTATTGTTGGACATTTAAAATGTTGCAACTGTAAACAATACTAGGATAAACATCCTTATTGTTTTCATAGCTATTATTTGTTAAGCATTTACTATATGCTAGATGCTAGGCTAAATGCTTTATACACATCAACTCATTTAATCCTCACACTCACATTTCAAGCTGAGTGTTATTATGATTTCCATTCTATTGAGAGGGAAACTGAGAAAGAAAAGTCGAATGACTTATTTAGGATCACACACCTGGTCAACAATAAAGGTGGAGCCACACTTGGGTCTGTCTGACTCCAAAACCAAGCTCATCATCACCGTGTGACAACATCTCCTTGTACATAAATCCCCAGGTGTCCTTCTAATTATTTCATTAGGATAACTTTTTTGTTTGTGTGTTCATGTAAAAATTTTTATTTAGTTATAAAAGTAATGCAGGTTATTGAAACGATTCAAATAATACATGAAAGTAAAACAAAATCTTTATTCTTTTCCCTCCCTTCTATGATTTTTTGAGGTATATTTCCTTTCCATGTGTTTTCTATGCTAAAATAGCATACAGAAAAGCAGGAGGAATCATATGTTTTTCACCATTATATATCTCCAGTGCCTAGCACAAAGCCAGCTAGGCCTTAAAAATCAGTTGTTGAAAAATAAATAAATAGGTGAATATGGTTTTATTTTAATAAAATGGAGTCTTAACCATACATGCTTCTCTGAACTTGTTATTTATTTTCCCTTAATAAATCTCAAGTAACTTTCCAGATGAAAACATACAGATCTAATTATTTTTTAAATAACTGTATAGATGTCCATTCTAGGTGCAATTGGCAATAAGTGTCTTCTTATATACTTTATCTATTAAAATTCTGTCATTCAGTTGAAGTATAAATATACAATTATTGTTGCAATAATAAATTACTGCAAAATTTTTTAAAAATATAAAATAACTGTGTAAATTCCATAATATTTATATACCATAATTTATTAAGCCATTTCCCACAAACAAACGTGTATGTTTATAGATTTGGGGAGTTGTTATTGATACTGGGCCAATTCGCAAACAAGCAGTAAGTAAATGGCCACTTTTACTTACTACTTGTTTGTAAGTTGGAGTGGCCATATCCCCACAAGTTCACCACCTGATCAAACTTTTACACTTTTACCAATGTGCTGGGTAAAAATATCTTGGTATTTTGATTTACGTTTTCTTTATTCCTCATGAAGTTGAATGCCTTTTTAAATTTCTTCCTTTCTTTTTTTTTTTTTTTTCTGTGAATTGCAGGAAACTTGCTCTAAGCAAATTTTCTGGGTTAAAGGATGTGAACATCTTACAGGTGCTGGACACTTAGCCAAATCATCTTCCAGAAGTGATGGAACAACTTACGCTCCTTCGAGCAGCACATAAAACCTCCTGTCTCACCAACCTAGGTATTGTAATTCTGAAAGGAAAGGAAGGGAATTTGCCAACCTAAGAGCCTCTGTTGATTTCCTTGGCATTTCTCACCTTTCCTTCAGAAAGCCAGGTGGCTTTTCTTCCCCTTCAGAAGCTCTTGGTGAGGAGCTCCATCCCTTCAGGGAAAGCCAAGTTGGAGGGAAGGGCCTCCAGCACACAGAATTTGAAAGGGTAGCCAGGAGCTACAGTGGGAGGTTAAAGGTATTTCTAAGAACACAGTGGAACAGGAGAATGAGCTCTAGTCTGTGTCCAGGAGAACTTCAAGAGCTAGTTCAAAGGGTGAGGGCAAGTTTACACTGGTGTTTGCTGCAGGCCATGCCAGGGTGCTGCGGAGGTGCAGGGCAGGAGGGATGGATGCTGCTTTATGGAATGACCTTGATTTCCCCTGCTACGTTCTAGGAGGAGTTGGTCACAAAGGGGCATAATCCAATTGAATAGAATTTAATTCAAATGAACAAATACTGCTGAACATTTGCTGTAAGCAAAGCCCTGGCCTAGGGAAGATTCCTGCTCTGTGAACTGTGCCATTCAATGGAGTCCATATAGGTGCTATTCCTAAAAATCCTAAAGCACAGTAAGGTGTGAACTGTTTGAGAGGCAGTTCAAGCTCTGGTGAGTTGAAACAGAGAGAGTTTACATCCAGGTAATAGGGTCAAGGAAGGCTTTCTGGACAGAGGTCAGGAGTTCAGAGAGGGGCCTCAGTCCTAAAGAAGGCATTGTGTTCTCCCACACACGTCCCCATGCAAAGCTACAGGCAGCAATCTGGAAGCCCTCACCAATCTACATGAGGCCCTCAGAGATCTCACGGGTGAGTGCTCTTTTATGGTGCTCATGAGAAGCTGACCACCATGGCCGGAAGCTTCTTACATAAATAACGATGGTAAAATATTTTTTAAAATTCTTTTGCTGGAAAACAATTAACTAACATCTTGATTCTAAACTGATGCTGGTAATAATAATTGGGAAATATATTCATTAAAAAGAGCTTATACTTCCTTCCTCTTAAAATGTCCCACCCCACTTGGCTACATAAAGTCACACCTTTATCAAAATGTCCTGCCCACCTTTTTGGGTGGCCTGAATCAGGCAAACATGGCCTTTACAACCTTCTTGCTTGTCCTTTGCAGCTCTGGCTCTGGAATGCTACCCCTCCCCTCCTATGCATCTATCTGCTATCCTCCTGCACCTGGAGACAAGCTTCTCTCTGGTCTCTGTTACTCTCCCTTCTACCCCTTCATCCTTCATTAGGCTCTCTCAGAGCTGCTAGGCCTAGGAGGTCCTGAGGAGGCTCTTCCTGACTTGTTCTGGATGACCACCATCTGGACGGGATCTTTTTCTTATCTCTAGGGAGAATGCCCTACCAGCATGTCTCCTGAAGAAAAGTCCAAGCCCAACCATCATAGGCCTCCCCACCTCCATAGAGGAAGTGCTCCCTTGTTATCCCTGCCTACCTCCACCATCTTGGCTTCCTGTCCCAAGACTGACCTTGACCTCATCCAAGAAAAGATGTCAGCTGTGATGCTCCTTCCCCTCAGGGAAAACTCTACCCCCAATCACAGGGATGTGGTCTTATTTCCTGGTGTCCATCAAGACAAATTAAATAAGAACACAGCAGTTCAGCCTCAGTACATCCAGGTTAATCAGTCTAAAGAAAGAGCAAGGGTTTGTCTTCAAACAGGACATCATACTACAGGAGCTAAAATGTGCAATAATGTGATTTTTATAAACATTATTTTGAATCCTGCTAACAGGACTGCAAGGTAGGTAGCATTAACCTCATTTTACATATGAGGAAAATGAGGTCCAAAAAGGTGAAGTAACAAGCCCTAGTTTCCTCAGCTGCAAAGTGGAGTCAGAATTTGAACTCAACTCTTTCTACTTCTAAAGCCTCTGTTCTTTTCACATGGCTAAGGGCAATGCCAGATGTGATTCAAAATAGTCATTGTCTCTCTCTACTAGTTATCTGCCAGATGCTCTGCTGTGTGAGTCCTTTTGCTGTGGATTCTACATTAACACTTCTCTCTTAGCAATATCTATCTTCCCTCCCTAACATGAATTCTCAGAATCAGAATTCTCCTTCTCTTCTCTCCACCCCCACCTTTGCTCCCTCTTAATCCTCCTTCTCTCTCCTCTTCCTTGTGCTCCTTCATCTCCTAAATTTAGAACAATGGTTGTGTTTTCCTCACCAATTGCAAACCCTACTTATGAGAAGTGACTGGCAGTATGATTAAGGGGTGAGTCCCTTGTCTTTTCCTAAAGGCACTTTTGCTTTCCAAGGAGACCAATGTGGCTGTCACTGATCCCAGATTTCTGGCACAGCTTAATTTCTTTCAAAAATGTCAGAGTTCAAGGGCTGTGTCCATATAAATCCTGAAACTGTGAGCACAAGTTACAGGTCCTTGGGGAAGAAAAGTTGCCTAATTGGGTGGCCAGCTTCCAAAATGCCTCCTGGTAATCCTTCCTCATGACTGTTTCTCTTTTACAAAATAGTTTCCAGAAGAGTTTGGAAATGGCCTTCTGAGGTGTCAGAGAACACCTATCATGAAACACACTCCACTAGCAAAATTATCTGAAACAAATTATTTCTGGAAGCATTGAGTGTAGGGCTTGTATCGAAATGTTGAGAATGTGCTTTCTAATGGTGGCCCTGTATAGCAGTGCAGGAGAATAATAGATTTATGCATCTATTAGAGGTGTTTTTGGGTTTTTTTGTTTTTGTTTTTTTTTAAATCAACTAAAGGACTACTTGTACAAGCAAAGAACTGAGATAAATAGTCTGAATAATGCAGGCAAAAAACCTACTATGGAAATAGAAAAGGAACACCACAGCCTCCACTAGACCAACTCTCAGTATAGATCAAATTCCAATATGATAGTTCAGATCTCCCCTATCCTGTTAAATTGAGCAAATCACTTAACACTTCTGTGTCCTCCATAACTCTTCCCTTTACTCCTCCTATATAGACACCATTTATAACTCAGTGGTTCAAAGAGTGCTTGATAAATTTCCTGAATAAAAAGCCCCCATTTCCTCCTAGGGTTTGCAAGTCCCAGTGCTTCTTTCTTTGACATCCTGGGAAGAGATGGAAGAGAGAGGGTTTCCATCTTGGTTTCAAGTGTATTCACACTGATTTTGGCCCATTGTTGACTTGGCTTCTTTTACTTCAAGTGTGGCCTTGAAAGTTGTAGAAATGAGGAAGCAAGGAAGGTCATACTCAGATAAAGTAAGGGAGTTCAGTGGTTTGTAGAAATTATTACCATTGTTCTCTGAGTATTAGCTCTGGATCAGTGTGTGACTTTGGGTTTTATACAGAAGAATTTCTATATTCCTTGGCCATAAAGAAACTGTAATCCATTTGCCCAGATACCCTCCAGTCTTCCTTCTGGATTTTTATATCTGCAGAGAGCAGTGTTAGTTGCAAAAATGTATGCCTTAGGAGAGAAAAAAAAAAGCCTGGATTATAAAACATTCCCACCATAAACACAAGTAGAACTAAACCTAATTGAAGTTGGTAGAAATGAAAAACTACCTCTAAAAACTGACCCCTAATTAATTAGAGAGATCAACAAGGTTGCCAGATATAAGGTCAACACAAAAAAAATCAATAGCATTTCTCTATAGCAGCAAACTGACTCAAAATACAATCAGAAATCAGATAAGAGTTATAAAATATATAGTACTTAGCAAAGAATGTCTAAAACTATATTTGTTAAAGGATTGAAAAAATTCTGATTAAATGGAGAGATATTTCATTCTCTTGGACAGGATAACTTAGTTTTGTAAAAAGTGGTCAATTCTTGCCAAAATTAATCTATAAATTTGATATAAATTTAATGCAATACCTATTAAAATTCCAGCTAGATTTTTTTTGATGAATGTAATAAAGTTATTTTCCAATGCATGTGGAGTGTTGTTAGAGATGACAGATTAGGAGGTCCCAACCTTTGTCCTCCCTACAAAAACAATGTAACAACTATCCACCAATGAAAATTGCTCTGGGAGGGCTCCAGATTACAATTAAGAAGCTGCAGCAACACAATGGAGTTCAAAAATTGAGGATGACCACATAGAAAAGTGTTGAAAGCATTTTACCTGTTTCATTTCATCCCCCAACCTGGCACAGCTCTGCAAAAGAGGAATCCCCTCAAGAATCCCCTACCACTTTGAGGGAAAAGGAGAGAAGGAGGACATCAGCAGCCCTTGGCATCACCAGGCACACCTCTGATGAGGTGTCTGATACTGAGTCCAGGTAACAGAGCTGCTCCGAGCTCATGCCTCTGCACCCCCTGGAGTAGGAGCCCCACCACCACTCACACACATGCAGCAAGGATGCCCACTCTCATCCCTTCAATTCAACATAGTACTGCAAGTCCTAGCCAGAGCAATTAGACAAGAAAAATAGATAAAAGACATCCAGGTTGGAAAGGAAGAGGTAAAATTATCTCTATTTGAAGATGGTATGCTATTATATATAAAGTCCCCTAAAGACTCCACCAAAGAAACTATTAGAACTAGTAAATAAATTTAGTAAAATTTCAGGATATAAAATCAACATACAGAAGTTAGTTGCATATCTATATATGAATGATGAACTGTTTGAAAAGGAAATTAAGAGAATTCCATTCACAACAGCACTAAAAAGAATAAAATAAGTAGGAATAAATTTAATCAAAGAGGTGAAAGACTTTTACAATGAAAATTATAAAACATTGGTGAAGGAAATTAAAGAAGACAAAGATAAATGGAAAAACATTTTGTGTCCATGGACTGGAAGAATTAATATTGTGAAAATGTCCATACTACCCAAAGTGATCTACAGATACAATGCAATCCTTATCAAATTTCCAATGATATTTTTTTTTCAGAAATAGGGGAAAATATCCTAAAATTTATATGGAACCACAAAATACCCCAAATAGTCAAAGTAATCTTGATCGAGAAGAGCAAAGCTGGAGGCATCACAGTTCCTGATTTCAAATTTTCAAAGCTACAGTAATCAAAACAATATGGTACTGACATAAAAACAGACATATAGACCAACAGAGAACCCAGAAATAAATCCACAAATCTACAGTTAACTGATCTTTGACAAGGGTGCCAAAAACACACGATGGGGAAAATATAGTCTCTTCAGTATATTGTGCTGGGGAAAATGGCAGTCCACATGCAGAAGAATGAAATTGGACCCTTATCTCAACTGTACACAAAAAACAACACAAAATTAATTAAAGATTTAAATGTAAGACCTGAAATTATAAAACTACCAAAAGAAAATATAGGGAAACAGCTTCTTGACATTGGTCTGGCCAATAAATTTTAAAGTTTAAATTTTAAATATAACACTAAAAGAACAGGCAGCAGAAGTAAAAATAAACAAGGGGGATTGCCTCAAATTAAAAGGTTTCTGCATAGCAAAAGGAACAGCAAAAAGAAAAGACAACCTATGAAATAGGAGAAAATATTTTCAAACCATATATCTAATTACAGGTTAATATCCAAAATATATAAGGGACTCCTACAACTCAATAGCAAGAAAACAAACAACCCAATTCAAAAATGGGGAAAAGACTTGAATACATATTTCTTAAAGCAAGACATACAGATGGCCAACAGGTATATGAAAAAGTGCTCAATATCACTAACCATCAGGGAAAAGTAAATCAAAACCTCAATGAGCTATCACCTCACTCCTGTTAGAATGGCTGTTATCAAATAAACCAAAGATAAGTGCTGTCAAGGATGTGGAGAAAAGGAAACCTTTGTACACTGTTAGAAGGGATGTAAACTGGTGCTGTCACTATGGAAGAGAGTATGAAGTTTCCTCCAAAAATTAAAAACAGAACCACCTTTATGATCCAGCAATCCCACTTCTGGGTATATATTTAAAGGAAATGAAATCAGTATCTCAAAGAGATAGCTACACTTCCATGTTCACTGCACCATTATTCATAATAGCAGAGATGGGAACTACCTTAACATCTATATGTCTATAGATGGGTGAATGGGTAAAGAAAATGTGAGATATATATATATATACATACATATATATATATATATATATATATATATATATATATATATATATATATATATATATATCCATCTCTTATTCAGCCATTGAAAAGAAGGAAATTCTGCCATTTTCAACACCGTGGATGAACCCGGAGAACATTATGCTAAGTGAAATAAGCCACAGAAAGACAAACACAGCCTCATCTCATTTAAATGTGAAATCTAAAATAGTCAAACTCAAATAGCAGAGAGTGGAATGGTGGTTACCAGGGTCTGGGGGAAGGGGGAATAGGAAGATGTTGGCCAAGAGGTATAAAGTTTCAATTACACAAGATGAATAAATTCTGGAGATCTAATGTACAACAGTATGAATATAGTTAACAATATTGTATACTTGAAATTCTAAGAGGGTACATCTTATGTGTTTTCACCACACACAGAAAAATGAAAATGGTAAATATGCGAGGTAATGGGTATGTTAATTAGCTTGATTGTGGCAATTATTACACAATTTATATGTATATCAAAACATCAAGTTGTGGGGCTTCCCTGGTGGCGCAGTGGTTGAGAGTTCGCCTGCCGATGCAGTGGACGCAGGTTCGTGCCCCGGTCCGGGAAGATCCCACGTGCCACAGAGTGGCTGGGCCCGTGAGCCATGGCCACTGAGCCTGCGCATCCAGAGCCTGTGCTCCACAACGCGAGAGGCCACAACAGTGAGAGGCCCACAAAAAAAAAAAAAAAAAATCAAGTTGTATAACATAAATATATATAATTTTTATTTGTCAGTAATACCTCAGTAAAGATGGGGGGGAATGCATGTGGAAGAATATATTCTTCCATAAATAGCAAAGTCAACTTGGATAAGAAAGAGGATCAAAGAGAAGAAAAAGAGCTTGTCCTGTTAGCTGTGATCATACTACAAGCCCCAGTAACAAAAATAGTATGGTACTGGTGCAAAAACAAACAAATAAAATAAAGTGCTGAGTGGACTCATGAATTTGTGGGAACCTAATGAAATGATAAAGATGGTACACAAAAAAACAGAGCTAACAGAAACCAATTAGGACATGGTGATGGGAATTAGGAGGTGGTCAGTAGATAAAAACCAATTAGGAGGTGGTCAGTGGATAAAGACCAAAGGGAAAAGGAAAAACTGAATATTATCACATTTGTGCATTTGGCCCCATATCAAATGAGGCGATTATTATTTTTAGAAAGAATGTGACAATTCTTTGAAGAGGAGAAAATGTTGAGCTGTCCTTGATGTGTTTGTAATGGGGGAAGCACTGTGTGGTACCACTGGCTGCTTAAGAGTGTGGATAGAGAAGAAAACACAGGTATGACCACCACATACTGCCATCCCAGTCATCTGTCTTGGATACAAGTTAACAGAGTCTGTGTGGATCACCCCTCCAAGATGGGGACTTCCCAGAACAGAAAGAGTGAATTCCAAGGACAGGAGGAGGGCTGAAAGTTGGAAAGAAAGCTGGACCCTGGCTTTATAGGCATATGCTAGGTGAGTGGGTGGAGCTGGCCTAAAGGCACTGAGTGCCGTGGATCCTCCCAGTTCCAACTCGGTGTTAGGCATTGCTTTTGAGATGAGGCATTTTAGCTGAATTGATTAATCAGTGTGTTTCAAATAAATGAGTGTGGGCCATCTTTGTCCTTGAGTTGACCAAACTCCCAGATGTTTTGGCCCGACCTCTGACGCCATGAATCACATTGCATAGACCCAGTCCATTCTGGCACGAAGAAAGAGGCCTTGAGCCCACCTGCCAGCAGAAGGTGTTCTCCCCAGAAGACTACTGAAACTCTGTCCCCAGTCAGGTAAAGGGCTCAGACTCCCTACTGATGCAGACACAGCACCACTGCTTCCAACTCTTAAGACTGCCAACTTCTGTGGCACTGAAGTGTTGTTAGATTAAACATTCCTTGCAATAAGTGTGTCATCAGTTGTGAGTATTCTGGGGATAAGATATTTATTTTGGTTGGTTGCTTTTTTTTTTTTTTTTTGGAAAGGAAAGTTTGCTTTATTTTGGATGCTGGCAACCGGGGTGCGGGTGGGGGCAGCGGACACCTGTCCAAAGGCCAACTCCTCCCCCATCCCCCTGCTGTGACAGTCAAGGGATAAGAGCTTTTATAGGTGAAGGGAGGGAGCTACATGCAGAAACAGCACAGTCAGCTCTGACAGTCATCTTGAAATTGGTCATCGGTGGTCTGACCAGCGTCATCTTGGTTGTTAGAAGTACAGTTAATCTTCAGTTCCAGGGTTGGTTTGTTTCCATTTTTTTTTCTTTTCTTTTTTGAATTTTATTTTATTTATTTTTTTAAGGAATGTATTTTTGGAACAAAATTTTCACTCATCAGGAAGGTAGTTTTTTCCTTTTCTTTTTTTGAGCTTAAATGGACTAATTTTCTTTACTTTATCAGTTTGCCAACAGAGGCCAAGGATAAGTCTTCCCAAAGTGACTGCTCTTAAAGTATTATGTTTCACATGACCCCCAAATCTCTTGGCCCCTCTGGAGGCAGTGTGATGTAATAAAAAATACATGGGCTTTGGAATCAGACAGGCTTTGGGTCCTGCCTACCTCTGACTCTCTCCAGCTGTGATCTAGAGGGAATCATTTGACTTCTCTGTTCCTCAGTTTCCTCTTTTAAAAACTGTAGGAATAATATCTACCCCATGGTATTGTTATGAGGATTAAATGACATGAGGAAGATAAAAGCGCTTAGAGCCTGGTGTATATTAAGTGCTCAAAGATAGTTCTTGGGGTTTGTTTGTTTGTTTATTCTGTGTTATGTGGCACTGAATAAGAGGTCAAAGTTAAATCCACTTCCATTAAGAGCCAATCAGGAGAAATTGGGCCAAATGGCCAAATCTGGAAAATTCCCCTTTATATAAAAAGCAAATATTTGCAATACAAGAATTTTTTGCTTGTGTTATAGGCTTGTCTGGCTTGGTTTATGTTTCTAAGTGGGACATGAAACTTCAGTGGGCACATTGAGTCTTGCTACCCAAACGAGATGGCCAGGTCACTCCTTGTCCCTTGTACACGTGCTGGCAGGTGTATGGTGCTGGGGCTCTACTTCCGCAAGCCCTCCCATCAGAGACTGGCAGGAGAATGTATGGGCTTCCCCCAGCTGGAAGTTCCCCTACAGCAGCAATGGAAGCACTTAGCACCTTACTCCACTGCCCACATTTAGCAAGGAGTGACTTCACTGCCCAAAAAGGCCTGGAAAACATGTTTCCTCCCCTGACCCCCAGATACATTCTTTCCAGAAAATCAAGAGAGCTAAACTGTTCCTCTTTTACTTTTTTGGATATATGAGGTTCAGACTATCTCTACTGGTTCTAAAAATATACTTTCAGTTCATTTTGACCATCTAAAAGTACTTTCAAGTGCATCTCTCCGCTGTGGGCTAGTAAATTGGTTCAAGCCAATTAGCAAGCCTCAGAACAAGCCTTAAATAGTTGTAGCAGATACTGGTCAGGGTTACCATGGCTTGGTTGGGCTGCAGAGATCTGACACATGCAGAGAGAGCCTTTGTGCCATAGTCACTTTTGACTGATTCTGCCAGGCCCCTCGAAGGGGTTTTGGCCAGCCAGACGTAGCTCGTGGTGGATAATTTTGTAAGTTGAGATCTTTCTTGATTCCATGCCCTAGATGGTGGGCCTTGCCCTCTATGTTAAAAGTCCTTGCCTTGTTTCCAGAACTCATTTTGCTCTCTCTCATCTCTGAGTCTTTACACATGTTTTCCCTTCTTCCTGAAATACTTTCCCCAAAGTCTTTCCTCCACATCCCTTCTCTTTGTCACCTAGTAAAATCCCATTTGTCCCTGAATGCTTAGCTTGGATGTCACATCATCTAGGAAGCCTTCCTTCTACCCTCCACCAGCAGGTCCTCTGGTTCTAGCACACCCTGACCTTCCTCTGGGTGCTCACCATGGTATGCAGTAACCACATGCTCCCGTTTCTCCTTAGGGCTAAGGAGAAACTAGCCTTGAAGTCTGGGCAGTCAGACCCATCTCCTCATGGTTCCCTGAATGCTCAGCACTTTCTCAGAGCCCAACTGATACAAGTGCATTGACATGGGCCAAGTTTTGTTCAGTCTGAGTACAGGTGTTCCCAGCTAATTTTCCATCTCTTCCAACCCAAAAGTTGGGCCCTTGAAAATGGATTAAAATCTTAAAATAGGGGAAGGACCAAAGGAAAAAGAAAACAAAGGATGCTATAGAAAGAGTTTCAGTCTACTCCACTTCTTAGTAGCTTTAGATATACAATTTATTATCCCCGGGCTACAGGAGCCTTGTTTGTTAAATGGGAATAATAATGCCTTAAAATTTCAAAGGTATGAAACTCTTTTGAGCTCCCTTAAGATAGGGGTTTGATTCCATGAAGACGTATCATGATCAGTAGGAAGGAGGAGGAATAGTTGGGAACCACCCCAACCTGGCTCTTTTGTGTCCTAGTATTTCTGATGCCTTGTAAGCATGTGAAGGATAGCAAGCAGGTAACAGTTTTAAATCAGTTCACATCTTTTTGGACTTGGACATCTCTCCTTATTGACAAGTATTTGGGGACTAGGGGAAAACTTTGGCCTGGGATTAAAAAGGCAAAAGGCATCTCAGACCCCAAGTAGTTTCTGGCATGTGATATTTTGATGATTTTAAGGTAAACAGATTAGAGAGGGTTGCAATCCTCATGAATTATGTAAATTTTGAAATTAAAGGGAAAGTTCTCTAAGCAAAATGTATTTTGCATTTGGTTTAATTAAAATTGTGCAAAGAGGCCTACCAAATGGTGATTCTGAAAGCACAGTCATTTCCCTTTGTCCCTATTTAAACTTCTCTGTCTTTTAAAAATTTCTTGGAAAGAGCATAAAGTTTGGAATGACAAAATCCTAGATATAAATGATCTAGCAAAAAATAAGCTATTGATCAAGTTACTTAACTATTGTAAACCTGGGTGTGGTCATTTTCAAAAAAACAATGATAGCCCAAAGACTTTGACAACTCACCAAAGAAGATATAGCGATGGCAAATAAGCATATGAAAAGATGCTCAATATCACATGTCATTGGGGAAATGCAAATTAAAACAACAATGAGACACCACTACACACCTATTAGAATTGCCAAAATCCAAAACACTTGACAACACCAAATGCTGACAAGGATGTGGAGCGACAGGAACTCTCAATTGCTAGTAGGAATGCAAAATGTTATAGCCACTTTGAAAGGCAGTTTGGCAATTTCTTGCAAAATTGAAGATATTCTTATCATATGATCCAGCAATCACACTCTTTGGTATTTACCCAAAGGAGTTAAAAACTTATGTTCACACAAAAACCTGCACACAAACGTTTATAGATTTATTTATAATTGTCAAAACTTGGTCCTTCAGTAGGTGAATAGTTAAACTGTGGTACATCCACACAATGGAATATTACTCAGAGCTAAAAAGAAATGACCTATCAAGTCATGAAAAGACATGAGGGAACCTTAAGGGCACATGAAAGAGGCCAATCTGAAAAGGCTAAATACTGTATGATTCCAACTATATAGCATTCTGGAAAAGGCATAACTATGGAGACAGTAAAATGCATAGTGGTTACCAGACATTGTGGGATGATGGAAGAAGGGATGAATAAGCAGAGCACAGAGGATTTTAGGGCAGTGAAGATACTCTGTATGATACCATAACTATAGATATATGTCATTATACCTTTGCCAAAACCCATAGAATGTGCAACATTGAGAGTGAACTGTAATGTAAACTATGGACTTCGGGTGAACATGATGTGTAACGAGATTGTAACAAACGTACGACTCTAACGGAAGATATTGATAATGAGGGAAGCTATGTATGGATGGGGGCAGGGAGTATATGGGGAAGCTTTGTACCTTCCCATCAATTTGCTGTGAACTTCAAATTGCTCTAAAAGAATTAAGTCTTCTAAAAAAAGACAACGACAAAGTTTACCTGCTAGGGTTATTGTGAAAATTAAATCAGTTAATATTAACACGGTACCTTAGCACAGCACCTGGAGTATATAGTAGCAGATTGGTATTATAGCATTTCTGCTAAGAAGCATTTCTTTTGTAACACAAAAAACAAACAAACAAAATGAAACAATTGATTTTTTCAAACACATGCTAAATTTCAAATCAGACCATGTTCTAGGAGCACAGGCTTCTCCGTAAACTTCTTATCCCTGCTTAACTTCTTAATATTTTTATTGGAGTTTGCTTTAGGAAATATCAGTGACCAATAAACATGGACCAATTTGTTCATAAGAAAGCAAATAATAGCAACCAAATAGCTAAGTGTAAAACGTCTTGGAAAAACATGTTGGTGGTGGTGTGGTGGTAACAGTGGTGGTGAGGACAACTCACAAAATCAAAGGAAAGCAAGAGAACCACATCTTAACAAGGACAAAGAGCAAATCAGCTCTAGCACTGTGGGCAGCAGGAACTACATGTCCTTGGGAAGAAGCTTGTAGCTGATCATCCAAAAAGCTTAAAAACAAACGCTGTAGCTGAGTGTTTGCACTGTTTAGTATCACATATAGTATTCTGATTGAATTACTTCGAGGAAGTAATTATCCTCCCACTGGATGGGAACAGCTTTGAGTAATGATTTTCACATTTTATTTCAAAAACATGATAGTCCAAAAATTGGGGGATGAAAACTGTTAGAGGAAATGCCTATTCATAAAAGTTTAATAATCTGCACTTGGGGCTCACTTGGCTACTTTTGAGTGATTAAGAATAATGAAGTCTAAATGTTATTTGAAAATGATCACTTTTCCTAGTTACTGGCTTGGAAGATGGATTTGTTTTACTTTAAATATTATTGATTATAAACTTGTCATGGAATTTCCTAGAGGCAAAAAATACTAGATGGTATTTTTAAAATTGATTCTGAATAGATGAAGGATATAATCAAATCAGCAATTTAGGGGAAATAATCAATAAATACCAAAAATGTAGAGAGTCAATTATGTATAGCATCACTTGGACAGCAGCCTTTGATTTCCATCCTGTGTTATCCTTGTTAGCACCTGTCTCTGAGATATGCCGGGTGCCTGGGTGTTCTGACACTCAGACCCTGTAATGGTTTCCAAGGAGATGTGATAACAAGTTCTGTCAAAGTCACATGGGAGTCAGGCTTCTTAGTAAGCAATGCTGAATCACCTCCTCTATAAGCTGTGCTGTTGCCTTAGTTTTGGGGGGAAAGGCTTGCTATAACAAACTGAATTCATTAAAAAATCGAAAAGGCTTGGTGTCTGGGCTATATTTGATTGAAGGCCTTTCATAAGATGAGGGCAGTCAGCATGTCAGAAGCCAGGCCCCTCTGTACCATCAGTGCCTTCCCACCCATTGGGAGTGTTAGTGCCAAAGGCAATGTTCCCTAAGTAGAGTTGTCTTTGCCACAGCTTCAGATCTTCTGAGCCCTTCTTCTTCTTCCAGTCCTGATGTGGCAACCACTTTGTGCAGGCTTCAACCAGCTTTGTGTAGGCTCCAGCTGACAGCACCCTTTGGCCCTCCCAACCTTGCTACCTTCCCCAGAGCTTCTCTGGAAGTATAGAGAGACAGGGGATAGAAGCTCATGGACATTTGCTACCCCCTTCCATTTCTTGGGTGATTGTAGTTTCCTCAGAATGTCCCATGGCATGGAGCATAATGGTGACTGACTCAATGTCTATCTTTCTATTGACTTTTCTCCTTCCCTGTTTTGCTCCCTTGTCTCTCCTCCTGCTCCCTGGGGTCCCTTTCTAAGTCAACTACCTGCACATATGTATCTGTCAGGCTTTGTTTTGGAGAGAACCCAGGCTAAGACAACCCCCAGAATTGTCATCTAAAATAAGTCTACCCATCTTTCTCAGGTCCCTAAACATGGTCAGATTTTTTCCTCATTAGGGCTTTAAAGTTCAGGGAAAGGTTAGAATTATTTTGTTTTCTCACAGGTATTCAAACGTTTGCATTTACACACAAAATAATACCACTTTCCTATAAATGGCACTTTTTGCTTTCAGAGCTTATCTTATTAAGTATTTAAAGTTGAGTTCTTATTGTTCTGTAATTTTAATACAACCTTCCACTACAATCTTTGGCCCATCTGGCAGATGTTTTGGACAGTTAAGTTGGCTCATGAACCTCATGAATAAGATGGTAAAGCTAAAGTAAGTCAACAGTAACTAGCTTCTCATTACTAGGACATTGGGATCTCATGATTTAGAAGACCAAGCAGGGAGGAAGCCGTGGTTTTTGGGCCAGGATGAGGAAGAGGATCTTGTTAAAGAGATCAGGGACCCATTTATTAGCAGATTTCACTGTTGGTACATTTTGTCTAAGACTTGTTGTCATTTACATTGCAAGGTCCTAGCATTGCAAGGTACTAACTGATATACCTACTAAGTGAGTGGCACTGTGCTAGGTCCTACAGGGCAGGGGTCCCCAACCCCCAGTCCCCAACCAGGCTGCACAGCAGGAGGTGAGCGGTGGGCAAGCAAACGAAGCTTCATCTGTGTTTACAGCCGCTCCCCATCACTCGCATAACTGCCTGAGCTCTGCCTCCTACCAGATCAGCGGCAGCATTAGATTCTCACAGGAGCATGAACCCTACTGTGAACTGCACCTGCAAAGGATCTAGGTTGCATGCTTCTTATGAGAATCTAATGCCTGATGATCTGAGATGGAGCTGAGGTGGTGATGTTAGCACTGGGGAGCAGCTGCAAATACAGATTATCATTAGCAGAGAGATTTGACTGCACAGAGATCATAATAAATCAATTGCTTGCAAACTCATATCAAAACCCTATCAGTGAATGGCAAGTGAAAACAAGCTTAGGGCTCCCACTGATTCTGAATTATGGTGAGTTGTATAATTATTTCATTATATTTTACAATGTAATCATAGTAGAAATAAAGTGCACAATAAATGTAAGGCACTTGAATCATCCCGAAACCATCCCCCACACCCCACCCCCGGTCCGTGGAAAATTTGTCTTCCATGAAACCGGTGCCTGGTGCCAAAAAGGTTGGGGACCTCTGCTATAGGGGTAGAAACATAATGAAGGTTCTCAGAGAACTTGTGATTGAGTTGAGAAAAAGTAATTAGGAAACAAGTTTTGATAATAAACAGAATCAAATCCTACACTACTTGGTAGAGAGAATGAATTCTTCATGAATTAATAATAAGGATACAATGAGTGAGGGTAGAATTTTGCCCAGGAAAAATTTGCAGAAGACATATGCATTGTCAGGAAATGGCTAAGTTTTCCTGGCAGAAGGGTAAAGGAGGTTATTCTAGGCAGTGAGAAAAGCATGAACAATGATACGAAAAATCATCCATTTGGCCATTTACACTCACTTTGTGCTAAGCGCCCTACCCAGTTCTGGGAATATAATGATAAATGAGACACACTCAGTCCCCACATCCTGGAGCTTGAAGCCTTATGGGATTCATGAATAAGCTTGATCTTCAAAATGAGTGAAAGTATCATGTGGCTCTGAGGAGTCCCTTGAAAGATAGAATAAAAGGGATGTTGATAATTTTATGAGAAAAAAAATTTTTATAAATTTTTATTTCTTAGATATAAAATGTGTCAAAAGAGGATAAAAGTCACCTTTTATCACTAGCTTATATTTCAAACTCTGTAGTATGTATTTCTTTCTCTGAAGAACTAAGAAGTTTAATTAGCAGACAGCTGTCTCTTTGATCAATATTCTTTATTTTTTTCTTTCCAGAAAAATAAATGAGGACAACATTATATTTTGATATTCAAGGTTTCTCATTTATTGTTTTCCTCATCAGGGCTTCAACAGATGCATATTTCTAGCTATTAATAAAAGCCCTTTTCAGTAAAAACCTGGCTTTAGGTTTTAGATAAGTAGCAGTTTAGGAGATTCTCAAGTAAATTTATGCTCAAATTCTCTCAGATTACTATAATTTTTCAACATGTCCTTTCAAATTGGAGATAAAGTAAAGCAATCAGATATAAAGTGATGAAGATTACTTATAGATATCATAGATTTTTAATTTTTTTCTTTTTATGTATTGAACCAGACTTTGAACAAATACTGGAGACCTAATGGGGTATCATTGGAAATAGCATCCAAAAGCAACCTCTTCTCAGTGGAAGACTTAGTGGGAAATCCATCCTGCCTCTTAAAATGCCTGCATTGTTATTGCTCTATATTATATATTTTATATATTTCAAAGATAGGAGAGAAGCACAGAACTGACCTGGTAGTTGTTTTGTTGTGATGAATACTGTTTCTTTTTGAAGAACAGAGAGAAGTAATTCGTGTGGCTTGTGGCTTCCTGACTCCTGATTACAAAACGGAGAGTGCCATCTGTGTGGGAAAGGAAATTGATTTAAAAGCAGTCAGTTGCCATATCTAACATAAGTTGGATGAATAAAATGAAAAGAGGCTCTGACAAGTTCAAAGTACATTTTTAAAAAATTGACGGGATGAAGGTCTTGGAGAAACTTCACTTTGATCTGCTCAGTACAGGAACTGTCACCTCAGTCTTTGTCCTTTCATCAATTAGCCTCATTCTCTGGTTCACAAACTGGTCATAAAAAGGAGTTAGAATTGTTTCCGAGTTCAGTTTAACCTTTACCAAGGGTCTGCTATATTCTAGGCACTCTGCAATTAAAAAAGACATAAATGCATCGATTTATTCATTTGAAAGTGTTTGTTGAGCATAGCTAAGTGGCTGGTCCCTGGAGATGCAGTCATGAAAAAGACAAAGTCCCTTTGGAGCTGAGATTAGTCAGGGGACCCAACTACAAAAGTTTACAGACATGTACATGATAGAGTTTCAGGCATGGTCCTGATTCTTGAGAATCTGATCAGCTAATGGGGGAAGTCAGTACATATAGGAAGAGGGAAAACCAGCCTGAGCTGGTTTAGCGTGAGCCAGAAGGCCAAGAGTCTGTGGTCAGGTGCTATTTCAAATTCACCTTAGCTTACAATTTTATCTCTTTTGGTTTTTGGACTATCTACTTGCAATCCAGTGACATCCTGTATATCCTTTCATTGTACAGGCATTTTACAAGAGGTCTCCTTTTGTGATTTGATTATTATTATATAGTCCAAGTCAAGATTCTTACAATTTCTATACTTTGGTGCTGAGCATTGGTTAGAAATATAGTGAACCAAACAAAGTCTTGGTATGAAGATGTCAAAAGAGCCTCAATTCCTCTAGAGATTTTTCCAGTACTAATAGGTTGATGGCATCTATTCCAAGATGCTAGAAACTCACAAACGCAAAGATAAGATCACCTGATAAGACCTCTGAGTCCCCGCACATCAGAATGAGGGCCACACTTGCAAACTTGCTCTTTCCATCTTCCCAAATAAAGCTATCCTTACCCCTAGCCAACCAACTCTGACTATACTCCTTCCTCTTCTTTTCTGGCAGGGAGCGGGGAAAGAGGTACGGTGAAACAGGCAAGAGAGTCCACTTTGTTATACCTATATCAAAGCTGACTCCTTTGATCTGAGCCAGAGACCTCCCATTGACTCCTTCCACACGTCCATGTGCACCCTGAATTCTGTAAAGCTTCCTCCTAGTCTGCAGGTCAGCTGGGCTCCATCCTACTTCACAAAAAAAAAAAAAAAAAAAAAAAAAAAAAACCTAAAAGGAAAGAAAAAAACAGAAAATTGGGGGAGAGGAGAAGCTACGTTTGAAAGAAAATCTGCAAAATATCTACTAATACAATCCTAAAAGCATGTCTTCTCTAATAAGTCAGTATATAAAAGAGATGATTTGGTTTACTCTGTCTCTTTTTCTTTCTCTTGTACTCTCTCCCCATGATTTTCTGAATGAATGCTCAATTACTTAATTGTGGTACCAGCATGTTTTTTTATCATTTTAAAATCAACTCTCCTGAGAGAACTGCACACTCAACTCAACTGAGAGAGCTAACATGCTGTGTGTCACCAGATAGAGGGAAGACTTTACACACACTAATAAGCTTAACCTCAGTGAGCAGAAGCCTGGTCCGGGCTGGTGGTCCAGCACTAACTTACTCTCACAGCCCATCCCTCGCCCAGTGAAGTGGCCACATGGAGTGTGGTAGCATGTAAAAGAGATATTTGGTTTCTTTTGTTAATGTGAAAATTGTTTATTTTTAGGAAAATAGTAAAATATTTTGCAAGATGCTATTTTGAAAAAGAAAACAGATCCTTTTTAAAGTGAGCAATTATGGACTGGTAACAAAATCAAACATAGAGTTTCCATCTAGATCACAAGGTGCTTTGACAGAGATGCAGCTGGAGCAGGTCTTTTCTCTTCTGAGGGTTGCTGGACAAATCCAAAGTCTGTGTTTGGGTTACTGAGGATAAGTACACAAGAAGGAAGAAGTAGCCTATTTAAGAAAGAAAGTACAAAGCTGGTCTCGTGTACTGATTAATGGCAATTTGAAACACTGCAAACTTTTTGGACTTTTTAATTTATTCGTTTGGCATTTATTTTTGATACCTATTCTGTGCTAGGGAGTATGCTGGCAAATACAGTGATGGAAAAAAAACATGCTCTGTCCCCCCTTATCTTTCAATACAGAAACTAAGTTTAATTAAGACATCTTCTGCCTAGTTACAGCATTAGAAAATATGTCACCAGGCCATCTGCAAAGAGCTGTGCTGAGGATGGCAGGCAGTATACAGCCCTCTCTCCCTCCAAAGCTACAACCCCTCTGCTTGCACTTGTCTTAAAGTAGGGAGGCACAGGCAGGTGTAGTGGTGGATAAGTAAGGTTGATCCTCATCCTAATAATTATGTCTGAACTTTAAATGGTGGAAAAGCTGCTGGGATATATGAACTCACTGAGAAATTCATTATAGATACTAACTGGCAATAGCGTTGAGGGATTGAGCACTGCTGATGCTATGTTGATACCATCTCCATGGCCCATGTCATAAAAGTTAACAAAACTTTACAATGTATAATTTCCTTTCTTAAATGTTATCTATGATACTGAAAAATCACAAATGCCTGAGAAGTTGGTATCACAATCCATTTCCTAAATGAGGAGAATGGACCTTGTTCCAATAAGGCCACTTGTTAATAGAAGAGCTAGACCAAGACTTCGGTGATACCCTTGGGTTCTGTCCACTATAGCATGTGACCCTTTGAGTATTAGTAAATTACTTGCAAATGCAACTGTTTACCTACCTAGGTATCTCCATGGTGCCTGAGCAGTAAGAACATTTTACTGGTAGCCTGAGAATCTCTTGAGAAAGTTTGTAATGAAGATGTGAGAACAATTCTGCTAAGGTGGAAAGTAGATTTCAACAGTGATATTCAAGATTACCATATCATTCACTACTGCAAAGCGATAAAGCATAAAATGAAGTGGCAGGGAAATTATTTTCAAACCTTGCCATTTGCTTAGGCTACAGGAATATTTGCTGATAGTAAATTTAACATATTAAACATAGAATTCATTTTTCCCTTTGAAATGAATGCTTCTTTTTGAGGACAAAATGCTGAGATTTGTGGCTGAAAATAAATGGATTTTCTCATAGTTGTAACTCTTTGGTTACGTCAGCTAGGAGCTGGGGAGGTCCCAAGGTGAATGAAATGTAATTTGCAGAAGCATCAACCATGACATTTCCCATAATTCCCAATGTGATGCTGCCATTCCCCCCTTATTTATGCAGCACCCCTGTGTGTGCAGCCCTCTACTTGTGCTTTAAATACATTCATTCTCTCATATAAGCCATACAATAATCCTGCCAGAGGGGTTAGGTCACAGGCCTGTGGCCACAGAGCTAGTAAGTGGGAGAGTGAGGATTGACACCAGGCACCATGTGTCAACAAATCCTTTAATACCAGCATTTTTAAGACTTTATCCTTTAGAGGTGTCCTGGGGCATTGGAGGGTCTAGTAGGGACAGGGTCAAAGATTTTCATCTCTGTTTCTTACAGATCATTCCCTGTCTTTATTTCTTTTATATAGGATGGGTTTCCTCAGGTTTAGAGCTCACAAAATTTACAGCACAACTCAGATACACCAAGAAAATGCAGTTTCTTTGTTTGGTCTATAGATAATCATGTCACCGTTAACAGGCCTCATCTGATGGCAAAGAAAAGAAAGTTAACTAAGTGTCAAGAGGGTTTTAAGCTTAGTTCAATCTAAACAGTTGAGTGCTTTTTCAAAAGGTGCAGTGTTTCAGAGAGCCACCTTGCCCCCCAACCCCTTTCCATCCTCAGGAGGCTTCTGGGTTCCAGGCAGGGGTGTGACTTTCCTGTCCACGTCCAGTACCATGCTCCTTGCTGCCTGGGTACAAAGTGCCCAGATGCTCTCCAATACTGAAGCAGCTTGGGGTCTATTCTTTTAGTTACAGCACGTTCCTGGCAAAGCTCCCTAGCTGAAATGGCCTCCTTCTCATGTTACAGCTCTTCTGAGATCTGGCTGTAATTCTCATTTGTTACTAGGCCAAGCAGCAAGCTCTGCAGTCTTTATTAACTAGGAGGCACCTCATGCCCAGGAAGTGGACCCCCTCTGGCTAAACAGGCTGCTTCTACCAAGTTAGGAAATAAGAATTTCCCTGCTGGTCTTAACAAATCTATTCTCAGAAAAGTTGTGAACTGAAGATCTAATTATGCATAAAATAGGAATGACTGCTTATTCTCACTCAACGGACAAGTGTTTTAACTGTATTCATAGTTGATATGAATAAAAAATTACAGCATGTTAGTACTGGAAAGTGTCTTAAAGGCCATCCACACTCTTCCTTCCCTTCTCACAGGGTAAAGAACATGAGGCCCAGAGGTGAAATGGTTGGCTAAGCCCCCCACTCCACCTGCCCATTGATTATAAACCCACATCAGTCAGAATGGCTGCATCCTGTCCCCCATACCTGGGCATGAACATTATATGCACATCACACTTTGACAAATTTAACCTGTCAGAGAAAACAGCTGCAATTGTTTTGGCATATACCATTTTTCTGTGAAATCCTTTGAGCCCAAGATCAACTACATTTCTCTTTAAATGATGTGTTCTTAAGTTTCTTAAATATTTGGAGGGAGTCTGAGAGACCAAGGTTAGGAAGGAAGCGGATGTGTACAAAGCAATTCAGAGATTTTTTTCAGTTCTTTATCTCTATTCACTGTAGCTTCAAAATAATGCCACCTTTGGGGAGCACAATGAAAGATTTTCAGCAGAAAATGTATTCAGTAATGAGAAACATAAAAAAAAAAACACTCCATGAATACTAATGTGTTGCCTAAATATTGTATCTTTGATTTTCCACTCAGTGAATTATCCAAAATAGAATGTAAAAGTAATTATTTTGGGAATGAGATGCCATGCCTAAGGGTGGGGAGGATAGAGGGGCTTTAAAAATGACATGAAATGGCTATAAAAAATAGGGAAATGTTCTAGAAAAAGTGCTTTTTCCCCTGCAGTGCAGACGATTGCTCCTGGGTTCCTATGGAACAGAGCCTGAGGCAAATTTGATGAGCTGCCACTTTGTGCAGAAGAGTAACCCACCTGTGGGCGAACAGGAGAGGGAGATGGATCCCAGTGGGGCGAGTGAGGGCACTTTGGGAAGCTTGTGTGTTGTTCTTTTATTCTCCAGATGCGCATACTTGCCTGGCTCTCACAACCATATGATTCTTCAATGACTTGTGTTGGTTCCAAGGCCACAAAGTCAGAGGTCTCTAATTCCATGCTGTCACTCATCAGAAACCACCCCTCCAGGCATCAGCAACCCCTCCTTTTCCTGGGTTGGGTCACCTGCCTTTCCAGGCAGCCCAGGGAAAGCTCTAGCAGCAGCGACCTATTCCAGTGATATTCAGATGGTTCCTGACTTATGATGATTTAACCTATGACTTTTCATCTTGATGATGGTGGGAAAGCAAGACGCACTCAATAGAAACCATACTTTGCATTTTCTTCTTTTCCCGGGGCTAGCAATATGCAGTAGGATCCTTTCTCATGATGCTGGGCAGCGACCTTGAGCCACAGATCCTAGTCAGCCACACAATCAGGAGGCGAAACAACTGATACACTTACAACTATTCTGTTTTTCACTTTCAGTACAATATTCAACAAATTGCATGAGATATTTAATGCTTTATTATAAAATAGGCTTTATGTTAGATGATTTTGCCCAACCGTAAGTTGATGTAAGTGTTCTCAGCATGTTTGAGGTAGGCGAGCCTAAGCTATGGTGTTTGGTAGCTTAAGTGTATTAAATGCAGTTCTGACTTATGATATTTTCAGCAATGGGTTTAGCAGGAAATAACACATTGAGGAAGATCTGTAGAGGTGTGAGGGTCCCTCACTTGAGACTAATATGGGGTGAATTATGTTGCTCTCAAATGTTGAAGTCCTACCCCCAGTACCTCAGAACCTGACCTTATTTGTAAAGAAGGTTGTTGTGGATGTGACTAGTTAAGATGAGGTCATACTAGAGCAGGGTGGGTCCCTAATCCAATATGACTGGTGCCCTTATAAAAAGGGGAAATTTGGACACAGACATGCAAAGGTGGAAGACTATATGAAGAGACACAAAGAGAACACCACCTACAAGCCAAGGAACAAACGTCCGAGGCTCATGGAAACTAGGGAAGAGGCATGGAACAGATTTTTTCCTCACAGCCCTCAGGAGGAACCAACCTTGCTGGCATTTCGATCTCAGACTTCCAGCCCCCAGAATTGTGAGACAATATACTTCTGCTATGTAAGCCACCCCGTCTGTGGTACTTTGTTACTTTGATAGGAAATTGAAATTCTTTCCGCCTCCTACCACTCATCATTCCTCCCGTAGCTTTCCTCCAATCTTCCCTTTAAAAATTGGACTGGCCTCCATAGAGCTTCATTTGTGCTGTACCAAGGCCTTGCCCCTCTCCCAGGGGTATCTGCTTTGAAATCTACGTGATTGTGGAACATAACGTTTTGTTCCTGTTTGGGGAAGCAGTAAATCACAGAAGTCAAAAGCATAGGTTTGGCAGTCAGAAAGAACAGTGTTTAACCTCTCACTCACTGTACAACTTTGAGAAAGTTAAAGAACCAAGAACTTCTGGTCTGTTAAATGGGGGGCTAATGTTCCTCACTTTGTAGGATTAAGTGAGATTGTAAAAGCAAAGCACTTAGGACAATTCCTTACATCTAAGCACCTCAATTCATTAAAGCTATTAATAATAGTAGCTGTTAGGGGAGCTTCAGGCATCAAGGAGCAGGGGTAGGGGAGTGTTCATGGAGCCTTGTCAGTTTTCTGAAATTAGACTAGGCAGTTGCCTACTCAGTTATGTAACACTGGAATCACATGCATAGTCCCCATTAAGCCAAATAGCCACATGACAGCTATGTGTCTCAGAGAGTCTAAGAAAATTTAAGATTTTAACTTTGAAATGAAAGGGTTTGATAAACCACAAGATATAAGTGATACTCAAGAACCAGGTAATGTCCCCTGCATCTTCCAGAAGGAAGGAGAAGTCAACAAATATAGGTCAAGTACTTAGAGTCCCTGATACCCAACACTGAGATCAGAAGACACCACCTCCCTTCTAGTTACCTAGGCAACTAAACCAGTGTCTTAGTCTCTCTGAGCTTCAGATTCCTTACCTGTAAGTTGTCATGAAGTATGACATGGTTTTTCACATATATTTTCCTGACCCTCTCTGGGGATGTTTATAACTCCCCACCCCAACAAATTCAAACTTATTCCCATGACTTGCTTTGACCAACAAAGGGGAGTGGTCATGACAGCTATGCTCTCAGACCTTTCCTCACCTTTATTATCATGAAAACAGGTGTTGTGATGGAGTCTCTGTTGGACTAGTCCTGAGTGTCTATGATAACCAATTTGTATTTGTGGTCTGGGATGTGTATAGACCATAAGCAATAAACTAACATAGCTGCATCAAGACATTGAGGATTGGGCTTGTTGGCTTCCACAGCATAACCTAGCTCCCAGGACTGATGCAGGTGGGAAGTCAGACATCTGCAGCAAGGGATTTGATGAGGAGCTTTGCAAGTACTAAGTGCCCTGCAGTTCCAGGACAATACTTGAGGAAAAAGGCACTTTAATTTCTATGACTTACTCCCTACTCCCACCAAAAAATTAAGTGTGATTAATAACTGAATACTAGTGGAGGGGAAAAAAACCCACTGATCAACCAAACTTCTTTCTCTCAGAGCAGATAGAGGAAAGAAGTAGAGATAAAGCAGAATTATTCACAACTGATTTAAAATGAAGCACCTCGGAAGCTTGCTTAAATTGCTGTCCTCCCACCTTCTGTCTTAAGCCTATACTTTTTGATTTTGCTTTTTCTGCATGTTTGAAATATCTAAAATGGCTCTTGAAAATCATACTTCTCTTTATATTTGAAAGGAAACCCACCAAATATGCACATGAAGTCATAATGTTCTAGGCCAAAAAGGAAAAAAGAGAAGGAAGGATGGAAGGAAGGAAGGAAGGAAGGAAGGAAGGAAGGAAGGAAGGAAGGAAGGAAGGAAGGAAGGAAGAAAGGAGAGAGGGAAGGAAGGAGGGAGGGGGGAGGGAAAAAAATTTTAAAACAGAGGAATCAGTTACAGATCTTCTTAACTTACAATGGGGTTACTTCCTGATAAACCCATCATAAATTGAAAATATCGTAAGTCAAAAATGCATTTACTACATCTAATCCACTGAGTACCATAGCTTGGCCTAGCCTACCTTAAACGTGCTGAGAGCACTTACATTAGCCTACAGTTAAATATCTCGTGTAATTTATTGAGTATTGTACTGAAAGTGAAAAAAACAGCATGGTTGTAGGGATCCAGAATGACTGTAGGTGTATTGGTTGCTTCCCATGGTGATCACATGGCTGACTGGGAGCTGTGGCTCGCTGCTGCTGCTCCCAGCATAAGAGAGGATCACACCACATACCACTAGTCCAGGAAAATTACAAAATTCAAAATTCGAAGCATGGTTTCTACTGAATGTTTATCACTTTCACACCATCATAAAGTGGAAAAATCATGAGTTGAACCATGGTAAGTCAGAGACCACCATCTGTATTTAGAAGGTACTCATTTTTTCACCTCAAAGCTCATTATATGTACCATTTATTGTATAAAAAGAGTAACATGGGCTTTTTTAATCCATGCGGTCAATTCACCAATGATCCTAGAGGAAACTTTCATTTTGTTGTCCTCTATGTATAAAGGGTCAGCATGGGCCATTAAAGGAAAAAACATATATAAGTCCAAAACACAGCTGACCTAGTACTTCACTTTTATTTTTATATTTTAATAGGTGAATGCACAATATTCTGGTAATTCACTTCAACTAGACTAATGAAATAACACAGAAGAGTTCACCCAGAAGTATCTCACTTCCTCATCCTACACACTACTTAGTTCTTCCCTGATCCTCTCTAGAGGAACAATATTAACTCACAGACCTTTTTTTTCTCAAAGTCTCTGAAAGGACAGAATTTCCTTTTATCTTTTGAAAAATGCCTTCTATTTGACTTGTACCTTGCTAAGAACAAGGTACCATTTGTTCTAAAATAGAGGTGACCTCAAGTCTCCTTTCCTTCCAATTTCTGCTAAGTTATAGTTTGAAAGTAAAAGGAAATAAATGGTAATAACGTTAACCAAGAAGGCTGCTATTACAGGGAAACTGAGCAGGAGAGGCCTGGGGTGAAAATGTTGAAGGAATTGTAGCTCAGAGGTGGTCTGTTTTAGGACATCAGTCAGTCCTGGCCAGAGCATTTGGAAAAGTGCTGCTTCCTGAGAGAATATGCAAGGACTTTTGGGGAAATGTGGGGCATTATTTTGATTTGAGTTCCTGGGCCACTGTCATTTGTATCAAATTACTTCTTTTGAGGGGTTACCCTTCCTGACCCAGACATGAAAGGTGTCTCTTCCTTACTTAAATCTGAATGCAAAATTGAGAATTGAAAGAAAAAAAAAATTGAGAATTGGCCTACATCTTACAAGTGGGAAAAGAACACTTGGACACAAGTAAACAACTAACAGGGAGTTTCTCCTCTTGGAAATCCTGAATAAAAAGCAAGGATAACACTTCTCTCAAGCAGCCTCCAGAAAGTACACCTGAAGAACTTGAATAAGGAGGCAAAAAAAAAAAAATGTGCCATCTCAAGAGAATAAGACAAGCCACGGACTGGGAGAAAATATTTGCAAAAGACAAATCTGACAAAAGACTGTTACCCAAAATATACAAAGAACACAAAAAATGCAATAAAAACATGAACAAACCAATTAAAAAATAGGCAAAAGATCTAAACACACACCTTACCAAAGAAGATATAAACATGGCAAACAAGCATATGAAAATATGCTCAATAACATGTGTCACCAGAGAAATGCAAATTAAAACAACAATGAGATACCCCTACACAGCGGTTAGAATAACCAAATTCAAAACACTGACAGCATCAAATGCTGATGAGGATGCGAAGCAACAGGAACACATTAATTGCTATAGGAATGCAAAATTGTACACCCACTTTGAAAGTTTGGTAGTGGCTTACAAAACTAAATATACTCTTACCATATGATCCAGCAATCATGCTCCTTGGTATTTACCCAAAGGAGTTAAAAACTTATGTCCACACAAAAACTTGCACACCAAAGTTTATAGCAGTTTTATTCATAATTGCCAAAAGTTGGAAGCACCCAAAATGACCATTAGCAGATGAATGGACAAACTGTGGTGCATCCACACAATGGAATATTTCTCAGAGTTAAAAAGAGATGAGTTATCAAGCCATGAAAAGACATGCAGGAAACTTAAGTGCATATGACTAAGTCAAAGAGGCCAATCCGAAAAGACTACATACCGTATGATTCCAACTATACATCATTCTGCAAAAGGCAAAATTATGGAGACAGTAAATAGCTTAGTGGTTACCAGAGATTAGGGAGGAGGGAGAAATAAATAGGCAAAACACAGAGAATTTTTAGGGCAGGAAAATTCTTCTGTATGATACTACAAAGGAAGATACATGTTAATATACATTTGTCAAGACCTATAGAATATACAACACCAAGAGTGCACCATAATGTAGGACTTTGGGTGATGATGATGTGTCAATGCAGGTCCATCAATCAAAACAAATGCATCACTCTAGTGGAAGGTGTTATATGCATGTGTGGGAGCAGGGGGTATTTGGAAACTTTCTCTTCTTTCTGCTCAATTGTGTTATGAATATAGAATTGCTCTCAAAAATAAAGTCTATTTTATTTCTTTCTTTATTTAATTTTTTTATCTTTTTGGCTGCGTTGGGTTTTCATTGCTGCGTGTGGGCTTTTCTCTCATTGCGGCGAGCAGGGGGCTACTCTCCGTTGCACTGTACGGACTTCTTATTGTGGTGGCTTCTCTTGTTGCGGAGCACAGGCTCTAGGGTGCGGGCTTCAGTAGTTGTGGCGCACGGGCTTAGTTGCTCCATGGCATGTGGGATCTTCTCGGACTAGTGCTCAAACCCATGTCCCCTGCATTGGCAGGTGGATTCTTAACCACTGTGCCACCAGGGAAGCCCAATAAAGTCTATTTTAAAAATGCAGTCTTGGATTATGAGTTGCCTCTGAGCAATCACTGCATCCAAGAACTAGATTCCCCAAATTTCAAATATTCTTTCCTATTATCTCCATAAACCTTTGAAACATACTAGAAGCTCCACTCCCACGAATTCTTCTTTACTTTTTAAAGAAATATTTAAGTGTCTATTGTGGACTAATCATGGTGTGATGCTCCAATAATATGGTGTTTCATTGACACATTATATTTTTTTACTTTGTAAGATCTAAAATCCGTATTTTACTTAAAATACATGGCCATTTTACATATCAGTGATTTTTCTTTTTTAATAATACATAAAATAATAATGCATCTTATAGCAAGCATCTTAGATTTTACAAAATATGGTAAAAATGACAAACAAAAAAATATGTGAAGTTTCAGCTCGGTAAGGGACATAAATTTAAATGAATAACCATGCAAATAAAGTTAAAATTATAATTGTGATTAGTGCTTTGAAAGGGTGGTACATGGTCTCGTGAGAGATATCTGGGGAGAGAGAAAAGGCTTCCTGGAGGAAGAGGCAATGGCCTGAGAACGAAGAACTGCAGGAATAGTAAGAGTTAGCTAGATAAAGAAGAGTATGAATAGTGCAGGCAGAGGGTACTAAATATACAAAGGCCCTAGAGCAGGAGAAAGTTTGGGGCATGGAAAGATCAGTGTGAATGCAAGGGACAGTGTGATGTGAGGTGAACCTGGGAAGGTGGGCAGGTTCCTTTGAGGCACCCAAATGAAAATGTCAAACAGTAGATTCTATGGGCCAGGGACCCAAAGATGGTTTCTGGGACGGAAATAAATATTGTTGAGTCATCTGAATCAAAGTCATTATTAAAGCCATGGCGGGTGGGGATGAAATAAACCAAGAGATGTGATTCTCAACTCAGGCTTCACTTTAGAATCCTCTGGGAGGCTTTAAAAATTCCCAATAGCCAGGCTGTCCCCAAACTTAATTAAATAAAAATATTAGGGGGTGGACCCTGCAATCAATATTTTAAGGCTCGCCATGTGTTTCCCCAGAGGCAGCCACATTTAAGAGCCACTGGCCTAGACAGAAAACACAGAGCAGAAAATGAGGAAGTGCTAGAATGAAGAGTTGAGAATTTTGATACTTAATGGCCTGATGGAGGAGGAGGAAGCTGCAAAGGAGACAAAGAAGGAGTGACCAGGAGATCCGTGGAAAATCAGGAAAATGTTGAGTTGCAAAAGTGAAGAGGAAAGGGAAGGGGTTGTCAGCAGTGCTGAATGATGCTGAAAGGTAATAGGTAAGGACTGAAAACATCCATTGGGGATAATCACAGAGAGGTCAATAGTGACCTTTATGGGAGCTGTTTGTTGATGTGATGGAGTCAGAAGCCAGATTATGCTGAGGACAGAGGTAGAGTGAGAACACCAAGTATTGAAGATTCTTTTCAGAAATTTGGCTGCAAAATTAAAGTACATTAGGAAGATCATAGGGTAGAGAAAGTTTTATTTTGTTTTTGTAAATGGGAACTATCTGAGCATGTTTAAAAGTTAAAAGAGAATAACAATTTAAGATACGTTATAATAATATGCATTTCTTGAAAAATGAAAACCATAGGTGAAGGAACTGGATTTTGATAGGAAGAGGGGATGACTCCTCTATTGTAACGGGTGGGAATGCAGGTGATATAGGTAGACACACAGGTACATTTTCCTGTACAATGGTAGGAAGAGAAAGTTCTTGTGCAAATTTCATGTGCATATGAAAGCAGCTCAAAAATTCCTGATTAACCCATGTCCCTAGTTTGGCCTCAGAAGTAACATTTCTCTTAAGGATAATCTTATTCATAGGCTATTGTCCATGTGTGCTGAACATGTTATTGGCTGGTATTTCCTTCCAAAGTCCCTGCTCTTATAACTGCCATTAATTCATTAATTCAAGTTAGCAAGAGGTGGTATTCCCTAGCTGACTAATTAGGGATCATACCCCTGATGTCAAAACTCATATACCTATCAACAAAGGTTTGCCTTGTGCCTGCACTGTGCTAAGCATGGCACTGAGAATAGAAAACAGAAAAGTGAACAAGATAGAGAATTTGAAATTCCTTTTCATCCTGCCCTTGTTCCAAGAGACTCATCACCTAGATAGAAGACTAATGACTAGTAAATAACTTATAATGATTAAAAAGTCAAATCATCATTTATACTCTAAACCCTTTAACTTCTTTTTTTTCCCCCCAAGGATACCATTACAATACAAGTTGGCTTTGTAATTGTATCTTTAAGATACAGCAGTTTTGAGGACAAGATACTACTAAGGAAAGTGTTACTCAAGTGCCAAAACCTTTATTATCAATGACTGCTGTAAAGGAGGACAGTAGTTTTAAGCTCCTCTGAAAAATTAAGCAAAAATTACTTATTCATGGAATTAGAAAAATCTCCTGGTTGGGAGGACCCTTAAAGGTCATACTTTCCAGTATCCTATCTAAAGATTGAGTCTCCTTTGGCTTGAACAGAAGATGGTTGGAGGTAGATGGTAGAGGGCTGGGGGTTAGGGACCAGGGCAGGGGGCTGGGGCCAGGGAAGGGACCTCAGGGAGGAATGTTAGATAGAGCATACTCTTAGTGCACAGACCACGTGTGCGCACACACACACACAAAGAGGGTTTTATTCTATTTTTTTTTTTTCTTCTTCAGCCCAATTGAGACTGGAGTCAACAGAAAATGAGTAAAAGGCAGAAAAATAAATGCATTTCCTGTATTGTACTAAGAGCTCTATATACAATAATCACTTAATATTAATAAGTAAGTGAAATGTCAACCTGAATGGCCTTCCCTGCCAACTGATGAGCTAAGTGAACAAATAGCGTGTAAAGATGATATAAATGAACTTCTTCATACCTTCTTCCCTTAGTGACCAGGACTGTTTACAAAATTGTACTTGATCCTCTGCATCATGGATTGTACTAGAAGAATCAAAGATGAATATGGAAGCTCATGGTCTACTAAAAGTGCAGAGAGCAAATATTTACATCACTGTGATAAGTGCTATCCTAGATATGTATGATTATGCTCCCCTGATGGGGTAGGATGGGAGTCGCCTGCCTGGTGTGGGTAACCACAGGGCCCAGGCTAGCTTTGGGAGCATAGCTGAAGTGTTAGGACCAGGAAGAAGAGCAAATATTAGTTGAGGTGGAGGCCCCAGTTTAGGAAGGCAGAAAAGTGAGTCTGTACTCATGATGACAAGAAGGAGGGTATGAAATAGATGCCAGTAACTGGAGTATAGGCCAAAGACCCAAACACTCAGGGAAATGAGACCTGGGAACTACAGTTAAATAGAGAAGCACTGGAACCAGGGGCTTTTGACCAGTCTTGGCTTCCTGGCCCTTCCTTTATACTCTTGAATAGACAGAGGAGAAAAGAGTATTCAGAAGTTGAAGCAAATAAGGGATTCAGATAAAACTTCCTGGTGGACTTAGATGAAGAAGTTTTTAAATTATAGAAGGACCATGGCTGTGCTCTTCAGGAAGATGGACTTAGTCATGGCTACCACTGCAGAAGCCTGAGATACTTTGTAGTTTACTCTGTGTGGAGAGACGTTTTAATGACCTTTGGCTGTGTATCTAGGACTCAGTTATGCACGAAGTTGCATGTATTCACCACACACTATTGGCTATTAATACTCCTGGTGATGATATGCATAATGAAGTTATGCCAATCTACAACCTTGAGACTGATAGATGGAAGGAAAATTCATTTGACAGATCAGATAATTTTTTAGCAGGATAAAAGAAAGATATGCTCTGGTTCCACCTTCTTTCTAACTTATCCATTAAAATTTGATTTTTTGGGGGGAGAGAGCTGGATGCACATACACCTTTAACAAGAAACAGAAAGTTATCAGTTCTCGCAGATGCTGACGAAATGGGTTTGTCATCATGAACTACCAGTTGTGTTCATAGACATCTGAACTAATCTTTGATTGTCACCATTAAGAGAGGCTTTAGATCAAACCAAAGTTATCATTTTAGGAAGATGGCTACAGAACACATAACTTGTATTTAGATGGACGTTTCATTTACTTTGTCTTGAAGAGTATCCCAGGAAGCTAAATTTATCAAATCTACTCTTTTTACGGGTGTTTTTCTCTAGGCTCCAATAACCATAGGCTTGCTTTATGGTAAAGAATTGAGGAGTCTTATCTTTCAATTTTTCTATGAATTGCAGCAGAACAAAATGGCTTTCTGAATGAAATCCTGACCCTGGTTTCATGTACTTTCTCAACTCTCTTCAATCATAACTGGAAATGGCCTTCCATTCTGCCAAATGTTTTATTAGGATGCCTCCATTTTCAGAAGAGGAGGCTGATCCTCTTTCATGCCTACCACCTGAGAACAGGTCCATCCCAGAAACTTATCAGGAGAGCTCATTCTGAAATTGCTGTAAGGAAACATTTCAAAAGCTCATGTAAGAAAGATAATTCTTCTGAAGAATTAATCTAACAACCCCCTCTCTCTAGGTTCTGTGAAATTTTATCTTAACTTAAACCAAACAAACCACTAGCGTATACTTTGGTGTGGAGCCAGCAGAACTGGTATAAGAAGTAGCCTCAAGAAAGAACATGCTGTGTTTAATATGAAGGTGATATTGATGAGTATTTGATATTCATTACACAGTATCTTCTGCAGGAAAATCCACCAAAGATTTCTCTCCCTCAGAACAGGGGTGTATGTGTGTGTGTGTGCCTCCCCCAAATTTTTAATTGGGGAGTATAATATACTGAAAAGTGCATAAAATAGTACAGTTTTACAAATACATAGCCTTGTGAAGCTCCATCCAGGTCAAGCACCCTCCAACTCCTTCCTCCCTTCTTGGTCCTCTCCCTGCCCCCTGGATAGTAGCTGTTATCTTTACTCTTATCGTAATTGCTTCCTTGTTTTCCTTTATAGTTTTAAACATGCCTATGCATTTCTCAGGAATATAGTTCTTAATCTCTCTCTATCTGTGTGTGTGTGTGTGTGTATATACGTAGAATCACAATATATGTTCTTTTGTGTCTGTACATTTTGTTCATTATGTAAGATTCATTCATGTTCCTGAATATAGCTGTAGTTTGTTCATTTTCATTGCTGTATATTATATTCATGTGTCAAAGTAGCACAATTTATTTATCCTTTCTACGAGTCATAGATATGTAATTTCCTTTTAGGAGTTACTGAGAACAACAATGTTTTTGACATTCTAATAATGTATATAAAATACTTTCTCTAGAATATACACTTTAGAATATAAGTTCTGGGTTAAAAATAAACAAATATTTACCTATACACATTATATATGTATATTTACATGCATTTTTCTGTGTATATGTTTGTGTATGTGTGTGTATATATATATATGTATATTTCTAAAGGACTAGTATTCAGAATATTCAGAATAGCCTTCTACTGTGCTTCTCTTGATCAAAGGATTGGTTTTACTCCATTGGTGCTGCTACTGTTGCAAAAAAGTCATGTTTCTCTCTTTGCATTGGTCACTCGAAAATATAAAACCACATTTATTGCCAACTGTGCTCTGCAGAACTCTGGGGGATTTGGGGGATGGGGGTTCTCTAGAGCTGATATAGGAAGAAGGTAGGAGTAAGTGTGCATCCCTTTCACCTTGCTCATCTACGCTTTTACTATTATGAAATATTATGGGCATATAAACAAGTGTAGAGGATAATATCAAAATTGTTTTTATCCATTGCACATATTGGTTTTCTGAATACCTTTTTATTTTAAGAAAAAAATTCATAGATTATTTAAAAAAATGGAAACCTTGGATGTATCTCACAGAGAGAAAAAGTACAGAGCTGGAATCGGAGACCTGACTTTTTTGATTGGAGCTTGGTGTGAGTTACTTCATCTCTCTGACCCTGCTCACTCCTTAGTGTAGTGAGGGTCAGATGACTAGATGATGTGGTTATTCAAAGATATCCAATGAAGAGGCTTTAGTAAAATACTGAAGAGACTTCACAAAACCACAGAGGCAACTATCAGAGAGTCCTATGTCCTAGACTCTGGGGTCTGCACCAATGTAGATATTAATGTATAGAAATTAATCTATTCACATTGTTTAGGATTCTTGACATCAATATTTGACCCAGAGATTTTTGTTCTAATGTTTTGAAACCTCTTGGTCTATGACATAGATGCATTTTTTTTCTGCTTAAATCCATGTTGTTCAAGTAAACTTTAATGTAGTACTTAAGAGTATGGACTTTGAAATCAAATAGACAGAGTTCAAGTTCAATCTGGGAAACCTTGTGCAAGTTACTTAACCCCTCTAAGGCTCAAGTTCCCTGTTAATGAAAGAGGTTAATAGTAACACCTACCACATTCAATGGTTATAAGGACTAAAGGAGATAATGAAGGCAAAATGTTCAGCACCCAATATACGTTGGCTTCTGTCAGATTATTCTGATTCACAGTCTATGCTTCTCCATTGATCCTATCATCACTTTGTATGACATTAATATCTATGCTGCCATCCAACACCCTGACTTCCTAGGTTTTCAATCTCTTCCTTCCAGCGATATTCGTCTCCTCTCCACTTCAGCTAAATGGCTACTCTCTGGACCTTGTTATCAACAGGAACTGTATCACCTCTGAAATATCCTAATTGAGAATCACAATTTTCCCACCATTAAAAAAACCAGCTATATTAGTTAGGAAACACTAGCTGCTGTAACAGATAAAACACAAATTGTCAGTGTTTTACCACAATGTAAATTTATTTCTTACTCTCTTAGAGTCCAAGGTGGGTGCTCCTGATTAATGGGCAGATCTCATTCAAGCAGCAATTTAAAGATGCAGGTTCCTCCCATCCTGTGCCTTCACCATCTTCAACAGGTGATGTACAGGCTGACAAAAGGGAAAGGGCATAGCAGATGGCATGTGGAAATTTTTGTGGATCCGGCCTAGAATTAGAGTACAACATTTCCATCCATAGTCCACTGACTAGAACTCAGACACACGCTCGCAAGAAAGACAGGAAAAAATAATGTACCTTTGGTCTAGAAGGAAAAAGTAATGTGTTTGGTAAAAAGCTAGCCAGTCTCTGCCATTCTATTATCTCATCTAATCTTCAATTTTCAGCCTCATCGAGATATATGTTTTCATTCTTCTACTTCCTCCTGACAGTCCTCTCCCAGTTCCTCTCCTCCTAGTCTAGCCTATTCCCCATAAACAAAGACTTGAACTCTTTTAATGCCATTAACTGCCTTATCCCCTTGTCACTTTCTTATACATAGATTTATCTCAACCACAGATAAATCTAACTACTCTCCTTCTCACCTCCTATAACTAGGTTGCTGGCTACTACTAGGAAAGCACACACACACAGAACATTCCAACATCAACCAGGCTCCCAGTGTTGGTACATTACTTCTAACAATTCTAATATTCTGCATATTTCTAATCAGCTCTCTTCCTCTTTTCCCACAGTGTCTACATCAGTCTCTAGTCTCTCTACTGCTTGCTATATTTCTTCCTACTTAAATGTCAGTATAAAGTTCACTTCAAACATCACAGGGAAAATAGAAGCCAGCATCCTTGGCCTACAGAAAACAGTCTGTCGGTCGCTGCTTTTAAAAGATGCAAGTGCCCCCCTAATCAATGTAGAATGCCTTGGTGAAGGGAGTGTTTTCTGGTCATCTCAGGGGACATGTAGTTAGGGTGTGGGTTTGTAAGCCTTTTTGGATAAATCCATTCTAACCTTGCTGTGTCCTCAGTCTTTGAATTCCTTCTTCCCCATATAACAAGGAACTTCTGGCAACTTATTTTCATGTAGCATGGCCCATTGTTGTGTCTAGGTTTTATGCCACTATGCAAATAGGTAGAATAGGTTGAGCCAACATATTGAATTCAGACTCTCTTGTTGGCTCATGCATATTAACAAATTCAGTCTCATTTAGAATTATGTTCCTCTTTCCTTGATCTTGTTCAGAATTCCTTCCCATTGATCTTTACTAGACTTTGCTGAGATAATTAGCAAGTTCTTCCAATTCCATTTGGTGTGGAAATAATCTCCCCCTGGGTTTAACTTTGTAATTGGCTGATTGATACACTCTGGGATATGTCCCTAGATATAGAACCTCGCAGCGGGTGGAGACATTGGTATGATTGGGAAAGAGGAGAGTTGGCTCCTTTCTAGGTCATTGCAAAGCCTGTTGTAGGGAAAAAAACAGCTTCATCAGAGACAGAGAAAGGGCTGCTTTGCAGAACAAGGAAGGGTCAGAGGAAATTGAGGGCTTAGAGGACTCTACATCATCTATGATAGTTAACTTTATGTGTCAACTTGACTGGGCCACAGGGTGCCGAGTTATTTGGTCAGACATTATTCTGTAGTGTGTCTGTGAGTGTTTCTGGATGACATTAACATTTTAATTGGGAGACTGAGTAAAGCAGATTGCCCTCCCTAATGTGGGTGGGCCTCACCAATCTGTTGAAGACCTGAATAGAATAAAAAGGCTCAGTATGGGAGAATTCATTCTCTCTGCCTGTCTTTGAGCTGGGACATTTGTCTTCTCCTGCCTTAGACTAGAACTTAGCCTGGAACCATTGGCTCTCCTGGACCTCCAGCTTGTTGATTGCAGATCTTAGGACTTCTCAGCCTCGATAATCATGTAAGCCGATTCCTTATAATAAATCAATCTTTTGCTCTCTTTCTCTGTCTCTGTTTCTTTCTGTCTATATATCTATACTTCTATGGAGAACCCAGACTAATGCATCATCCAACTCTTCCCATAGGTCTCTCTTTTGCTGAGAGCTCACCTCTTGCTGATGCATGCCCTCACTTTCACATGAGACCCAGTGTAACAGTGATATCAGTGACCTTGTAATTCAGCAATCTGCAGGATCAAACTTCGTGTTTGGTTTTAGTCTTTCAACCATAAATAATTAGACTTAGATAATTTATGATTTTTGGCCAGCACCTGAATTAGAAATTTGAACTTGACATTCTCCCTTTAAAGTTGTCCAGCTCAAACAGAAACAATAATCCTGGCCTATAGAACATGATTTCTTTTGAGCTTTCTATAAAGTTGTATGCTAGCTGTCACTTGGTTGTCCTAAACCTTGTCTTCAATGACAGTCCCTTTCACGTGACCACAGCTGATAATTTAATTAACTCTTTTGCCACTCTGTGCCATGATCCACTCAAGTCCCACCATCTAACACACCTAGTACACTGCCTTTGGCCCTAGTAACATATCCCACATCCCCCTTTTCTCTGTTGTTATGTACAACCTGTCTTGGTGCCAATTTCTGTATAAATCCAGCTCCTTTGGCTGCAAATGAAAGAAAACTCTCACTTTCTTAGCTTTAAAAATCAAGAAATCCAAGGTAGTATGGCTTCAGGGTTGGATATTTCAGGGGCTTGATTACAACCTTACAGATCCAAGTTTGTTTCATCTTTCCATTCTGCTATTCTCAGCATATCAGCTCTGTCCTTGGGCCAGTTCCCTTGGTGGTCACAAGATGGCTGCTGCAGTTCCAGAGAGCATGTGTAGACATTACAAAGTCTAACAGAAGAACAAGGAAAACCTTTCCCAGCAGTACACCCACCCCTTATCTTATTAGCCAGGACTGGGTTATATATCATACATAAATCAATCACTGACAGGAAGAATGGAACACCAAAATCAGCTTTCCCAACTCAGGAGCTTTCCTTGAGCTGGATAAAGGACACCCTTCCCTGGGCACATGGCTGCCCTGAGGAAGGTGGATATCAAGACAAAATCAGGGCCCTGCCTGAAAAGAAGAAACAGGGACCACAGCCTGAATAGGTAATCAATAGTGTCTGCCCCGATGATAATGATTAAAGATGACACCTGCTTCTTTATTCTTGCCACCCAGTCTCCACCCTGATGGGAGATGAGGTTTTGATTCAGGAAAGTGCTCAATAATGGGGTAGAGAGTTGGATCAGAGAGCACAAAGCATTCATCACCTCCCACAACAAATAACAACCCAGTCTCCAGAGTAAACAGAGAAGGAGAATTTCCCTGTGAGGAAGGACAGTTAGGTCCCAGTGCTGCTCTGGGGAATGCTCTCAAGCTAGCCTAGAGTTCCAGTGGTCCAGACCCAAGAGAATAAGGAGTAGAGGAGACCCTTACTCTAGCTTACAAGAGTATGCCATGTTTCCAAAGGAAACACAGTATACCTTCATATTAAACCACAAAAGACTGACATACATAGCAGAGAACTCCTCTTAACTAGAAGAGATGGGGAAGGGCTGGAAGGAATGAGAACTTATTTCTCTTTGCAAACATCCTTCACATTTCTTCTTGATCTGGTGAGATTTTCACCCACAGGGTGCCTTTGATGTTTGTTAACCTGATCTTACCAGGATATACCTGGAAGTAAAGGAGAAGATTATCAAGTGGAGGTAGAAGTCTAACAAATAATATAACTGGCCCTGAAGGCAGAATGTAAGGGTCCTAGATGTTTGTAGACCATACGGACAACTCACATCCTCATGAAGGAGCTACTGTGAGTCTTCTGTTCTGTGTGGCTGTCAGGGCACAGGGATGGTTTGGCCATGCAGCCTCCCCTGGGCCCACATGTCTGCCACCTTCCCTGTGCACAGCGATGCAGGGCTGAGCCTGCTCTGCTCTGGACCACGCAGGTACTCATGCTGGACAATGCTGGGAACAGGGGGTCAGTCCCTGGAGGCCTCGGCAGGGAGGGCAGCATTTGCTACTTTGCCTCACATCCTCGTGAACTCACCTCCACCCCAGCCCTAACTTCACACTCATCTGGACACTCAACATCCCTCTCTCTCTGGAGTGTTCTTAGCTGAGCTGTTTTGCATTCATTACTTCTTTTGATTTCCGATCCTCACAGCAGTTCTGAGAGGCGGCCAGGGCAGTGGACAATGATTCATTTTGTTCAGGTGGGAAGGCGCAGCTCAGGGAGGTTCATTCTGTCCCCCAAGGTCACAGTCAATACGTAGAGAACACACCAAATCACCTCTCCTTCTAGCATTCCAGAACTCTGCCAGACTTTGGATTGTGGGTGAGTGACAACCTCTGAATAAGGTTGCCACAATTGTATAACATAACTATTTAATGCTAGAATGTGTTTTAAAGATTATCTGTCCTATTTTTAATAGTAAAGAGATGGAGGCGTTGAGGAAGAATTTAGCAGATTGGCAGTCACTGGACCAGGCCTATAAGCCAGGGCCCTGGATGCCCCTTCTCTTCACTCGCTCCCCTCATGTTGCCTCCACCTGAGAGCCCTTCATTTCTGAATGCGTCCTCGTTTACCAGGGGGAAGTAATTACATTTATGAGAGCAACTCCTGATTTTGAAGCCCTTCAATTTAAAGCCATGGGGAGAAAATAATTAAATTGAATCACAGTCACAGCATTTAAAATGCTGATATACACCAGGACCTTTTCTCCTTTTTTCCAGTGTGTTTATGAACAGAATTAATCATGAACACTTCCACCTCAGCGACCCACTGAGCTGGAGTTGGAATGAAACATTTTGTGCAGCGAGAAATCCACTCAAATATACAAATTGAGACTAACAGACTAAAAATATTTCATCTAAAGTCATAGGATATTTGCTTCACGAAGATCACAGATTCTATCATTCTGTAGGTTCTTGGGGGTACTCGGCCTGGTTACCCAGACAGGAGAAACAGCATCTGAAGCAGAGTTTATGAAAATGAGCCAGTTCTACACTTGGGGGTTTTAGAAATGTTTGTGAGACATCACTGTTCACTAGCCAAATGGAGCTTTTTTACCTTGTTTTCTATTTTCAAATGTCTGACCCTCTCCCTTCTGTGGGAGAGGGACCATATATAAGGACCCATAAGCATCTGTGGTTGCCTTGGAGAATAAGCATGTTGCTTTTGGATATCTGACCTACAGGAAAGATATTGGACTGAGGAACTTATTTTGCTGGCCAGGTTTAATCCAATGGCAACTTACTCCTCAGATACCTTCTCTGGTGATGCCTCTTTGACTGACAATCACAGGATATCCGAAAGGCTTCAGAATCTACTTATAGACTGTAAATGGCCACAGAAGGGTGGAAGCAGACAGAATAGAAATACAGCTTTATACATCATGTCATTGAATTCTTCCAACAGTCCTGGGGAGTAGGTAATGTCATCTCCATTTTACAAATGAGGAAACTGTGACTTAGAGACATTAAGTGGTTTGCAAAAGTTCAAAAAGCTAAATAAAGGGGGGCAGAAGCAGGTTCAAATTCTAAGCTCTTTCCACAATGTGAGACCATTTAATATCCTCATTCACTGTTTGAAAGTATGATGATCTACCCTTTTCTGGATGGTGACTGTTGCATTCTGAGGATCAACTGAGGGTGCAAGAGAACTCAAGACCCAGTGGGCTTAAAAGACACAGCTGGACTCTGTTCCAGAATCTAAGATCTCAGCCAAACCTGGGGGCAACTACACCATGGGCACATGCATTTGAAGACTGGGCGAGGGCCCAGCTCTCAGACTTAGTCCTGCAGTTCTGCTCCTTGGATCTAAGAAGCACTTCCAAGCACCTACCCTCAATGCTAATGACCAGATAATTTCTGTTCTGCCAAAATTTTCTATGTATCCCCTCCTCTGTGTCCAAGTTCTCCTCACCTCCTGCTGAGAACGCCCCGCCTCCAGCTTTCTCCATGTGTCTTCTGCTCCTTTTCAAGTCTCAGCTCCAGTGGCCCCTTCTTGGGAAGCATTTCCCTTATTGCCTCAGGCCTCAGGATGACTCTCTTCTCAGTACATTGCTAGATGCCTTCCTGTACCACCTTAATCCTCATACTCACCTTGACAGCATCTAAACAAGATTAAGGAACAGATTTGGATCCTGACATGGCTTTACTTACCACCCTACAATTGCAACCCCTGCCCACCTCTCCAGCCTCATCCCTTACCAGGCTCCAAACATTCTGGCCTTCTCCCAGTCCTTTGAATACACCAAGCTCACTTCTGTGTTAGAGACTGGGAACTTCTGTTCCCTCAGCCTAGATCCTTCCACTACATTCCCCCCATCTTCCCATGCTAGAACCTTTCTTGTCATTAACATCTCTGCTCAAATTCCCCCTCCAGGAAGACCTCTCTGACCACACTAAGTAGTTCCCTTACCCAAACGTCCACTATCACTCTCTAACCAAGATGCCTGTTCTATTTGCTTCAGGGTACCTGTCACCACTTGACATTACCTTGCTCGTGGATTTGGTTGTTTGCTTATCATCTGAAAGCCCCCATTGGATGTGAGTTCCAGGGTCACAGGGGCCTTATGTACTTGTTCCTCACTGGCACCTTAGTGCCGAGGACAGTGGCTGACTCCATCATCATTTTCTTAATGGACATGAAAGAAGGAAACATATGTTCCATATGTTTTATCTTGTTTAATTCTCATAACAGCACTAAGAAATAGGTATGATAAGCCCCAGAAAGAAATTGCAGAAAGAAATTGCTAACACTTATTGAGTACTCTTCAAGCACTTTGTTCTTAAATGGAAATGAACAATAAATGAAGGGCGGGGGGAGTGGCACAGGATCACATAATAAGTTGCAGAGGCAAGATTTCAACTCAAATAAGTCTGACTCCAGAGCCTGTGCTCTTTACTAACACACAAAGGTCACAGATTCAGAGAGATTCAGTCCCTTACATCATAAAGCGTTCAGAGACTTGATCTTTGAGTATTGGACTCCAGCCTTTTGCTGCCCTTGCTTTTCCTTCTACCCCACTCCAAGTCCTAGTGGTAGGAACTGGTAGGAACTGGGTTCCAGAGGAGGGAGGGGAGTTTGTTAAGAAAGGAGGGTCCAGGATGAAACTTCCCCTACTTCCTCATGCACTGGATGGCTTCCCATTGCCCCTCCAAATCCACTCTCCACCCTTCTCTGTGCCCCGGAAGAACACCGGCAAGGATCACACCAAAGAGCACCCTTGCACTCTGGCTTCCCGCTGAATTCAGCCATCAGAGAACATTGGTCAGAGAGTGGACGCTGGCAGGGAAGTTATTTAATCCCTCATCTCCTCCTCGCTGGGAGGGCCCAAGTCATGTCTGCTGCAGGGCAGCCCTCTCCGCCTCTCCTTGAGGCTCCTGGCCCTTCAGTGTGGGGTTCATGACAGCACCTCTTTGTGACTAGCCTTAGGCCACTGCACAGTCCACTCTCTCTAGTGGTTTCCCCACACCCTGAATAGCCTCTAAATATGTGTCCCTCAAGAGATAGGTGTATTCTGGGCACAGACAGGCCCAGTCATATTTATTTGTTTGCAAAGCGGAATATAGCTCTCTAGAGTTTCCTTTGTGACAAGTAATTTCTCCATTAGGAGGCTGGCCTTTCATAAACTCTAGTGTTTGAGGATAGGCCCTTTGCCTGCTATGAACTTCATTTTCAACAGATGTTTTTGTTACTCCTGCAAATTTTATGGTGAATATATATATGAATATATATACAATCTTTATGGGAACTACTATTTACTAGTATGTGCTACAGTTGAATTGTCAAAATAATTTTAATTCAGTGTCAACTTTATTTTGGGTACAAATTCATTTTAATTAAAATTTAGGAAACCAGGATAAGAAACACTCCTAATACAAATCTGTGCTCATTTTTGTATGTCACTTTCCAGTCTTTGTAAACACAGTCATTCTTATTTTTACATGGAATACATGTAATTCTGTATTTTGCATTTTCCCTAATGTTACATCATAATCATGTCTCCATAATTATCATTTATGATGATGACATGATATTTCATGGGAGAGACACACCATAATTTGCACAACCATTTCCATTTCCTGAATGGCATGGTAGAAAACATGCTGGTTTGGAGTCAGACAACCAGACCTGAATCACTAGCTATAAGACTTTCCTGGAGTCACTCAGCTGCACCTCAGCTTCTCATCTCTTAAATGGGGATTATAACACATGTTGTTTCCATGTCATAGAGGGGCTGTGAAGACTGACTGGGATGAGGGCTATGGAAATGTTGCTGATTGCTGTAATCTCATGCCCCTCAGTCACTAGATTACATTACCTCATTTAACTTCCTTCACAGTGCTTATCTCTACCTGAAATTATGTAGTATTAATCATGTCTTCCTGCTTCTCTCCTCCAATTAGACTGTAAGGGCTACAGCAGCTGTACTTTGCCTGTCTTATTCACCCCCGAATCTCTAGAACCTTCAGTCTCCAGAACCTGGCACATACTAGTTTTGAGAAATACTTGTTCATGAATTAAGGGACTTAATTGTGTTTTGATTAAAGAATGCGGGAAAGTACCTGTGGTACAAAGACTCCATTTCTTTAGTCTACTGAAACAGTCATGTAATTTCTACCACTCTGGGAAAATATAGTGAATAAGCATGTAGTGAACCATGAAAATGGTCTATGGGCATTTCCAAAAGCTTTCATTCCTACTAAGCCAGTTGGTGCTCTTCTAAGAACCAACTGTGCTTCTTTTTTTTTTTTTAATTGAAGTACAATTGACATAAAATATCATATTTGTTTCAGGGGCACTTCATAGTGATTCGGTATTTATATTATATATTTTGAAATGGTCACAATAGGTCTGGTTACCATCTGTCACCATCAGAGTTATTAAAATATTATTAACTATTTCCATATGCTGTAACTTACACCCCATGACCTATTTATTTTATTACTCTCTGTGTGTGTATAAATCTTCATTATCCATTCATCTATTGATGGACATGTAGACTACTTCCATATCTTAGCTATTGTAAATAATGTTGCCATGAACATAGGCATGCATATTCCTTTCAAATTAGTGTTTTCATTCTCTTTGGATAGTCAGAAGTTGAATTGCTGGACTGTATGGTAGTCCTGTTTTTAATTTTTTAAGGAAACCCCATACTGTTTTCCATAGTGGCTGCACCAATTTATATTCCCACTAACAGTGTCCTAGGATTCCCTTTACTCCACATCCTCACCAACACTTATCTGTTGTCTTTTTGATAACTGCCATTCTGACAGTTGTGAGATGATATCTCATTTTGGTTGTGGTTTGCATTTTCCTGATTATTAGTGATGTTGAGCAACTTTTCATGTGCCTGTTGGCCAACTGTACATCTTGTTTGGAAAAATGTCTATTCAGGTCCTCTGCTCATCTTTTAATCAATTGTCTGGTTGGTTTTATTTATATTAAGTAATCTAAGATCTTTATATATTTTAGATATTAATCCCTTATCAGATATATGATTTGCAAATATCTTTTCTCATTCAATAGGTTGCCTTTTTTTTTTTTTTGATTGTTTCCTTCACTGTGCAAAAGTTTTTTAGTTCAATGTAGTCCCACTTGTTTATTTTTGCTTTTGTTACCCTTGCCTGAGGAGACAGATCCAAAAAAGCAACACTTAGACTGATGTCAGAAAGCTTACTACTTATATTTTCTTCCAGGAGTTTTATGGTTTCATGTCTCACATTCAGTCTTTAATCCATTTTGAATTTATTTTTGTGTATGGTATAAGATAGTAGTACAGTTTCATTCTTTTGCATGTATCTGTTCAGTTTTCCAAACACCATTTATTAAAGAGACTACCTTTCTTTATTGTATAAACTTGCCTCCTTATTCATAATTTAATTGACCATATATCCATGGTTTATTTCTGGGCTGTCTATTTGTTCCATTTATCTATGTGTCTGCTTTTGTGCCAGTACTATACAGTTTTGATTTCTATAGCTTTGTAGTATAGTTTGAAATTAGGGCATGTGATACTTCCATCTTTGTTCTTTCTCAAGATTGTCTTAGCTACAAGTGTTTTGTAGGGTCTATTGTGGTTCCACACAAATTTTAGGATTATCTATTTTAGTTCTGTGAAAAATGCCATTGGTGTTTTGATAGGGATTACAATGAATCCTTAGATTGCTTTGGAAAATATGGATATTTTAACAATATTAATTCTCCTATTCTATAAGCACAGTATATCTTTCCAATTATTTGTGTCATCTTCAGTTTATTTCATCAATAGCTTATGGTTTTCAGAGTACAGGTCTTTCACCTTCTTGGTTAAAAATTTATGCCTAGGTATTTTATTCTTTTTGATGTGATTGTAAATAGAATTGTTTGCTCAATTTCTCTTTCTGATAGCTTGTTGTTAGTGTACAGAAATACAATTTCTGTATATTAATTTTGTATCCTGCAACTTTATTGAATTCATTTATTCTAATCATTTTTGGTGGTCCTTAGGGATGTTATATATATATATATACATATATGTATATATGTATATATATATATATCATGTTATCTGAAAATAGTGATGATTTTACTTCTTCTTTTTCAACGTGAATGCCTTTTATTTCTTTTTCTTGCCATTTTTCTATAGCTAGGACTTCCAACACTATGTTGAGTAAAAGTGGTGAGAGTGAGCATCCTTGTCTTGTTCCTGATGTTAGAAGAAAAGCTTTCAGCTTTTCACAATTGAGTATGATGTTAGCTGTGTGTTTGTCATATATGGTTTTTAATATATTTCTGCCAAAAACTACACTGATAGTCTTAAGGGGGTTTTGCTTACATGTAACTAGTTATTTCTCCCTTGCTTCTCCCAAACTTTGAGTTTTCATTATAAATGGATGTCAAATTGTGTCACATGATTTTTCTGCATTTACTGAGATGATCATATTATTATCCTTTTTTTGTTAATGTGGAGTGTCACATTGATTTTGCAGACGTTGAACTGTTCTTGCATCCCTGAATAAATCCACCTTATCATGGTGTGTGCCCTTTTTAATGTACTGTTGAATTAGGTTTGTTAATATTTTGTCAATGATATTTGCATCTATGTTTTTCAGAGATATTGGTCTGTTATTCCCTCTTTTCTTGTGGTATCTTTGTCTGGGTTTGGTATCAGGATAATGCTGGCCTGGTAAAATGAGTTTGGAAGAATTTCATTCTCCTCAATTTTTTTTGGAAGAATTTCAGTAGGATAGGTATTAACTCTTCCTTAAGTGTTTGGTAGAATTCAACTGTGATGCCATTTAGTCCCTTTTTGCTGGGAGATTTTAAAATTATAATTGATTCAAATTCATTGCTAGTAATCAGTCTATTCAGATTTTCTATTTCTTTATGATTCAGTCTTGGAAGATTGTGTGTTTCTAGGAATTTATCCATTTCTGCTAGGTTGTCAAATTTGTTGCCATATAATTGTTTATAGTGATCTCTCATGATTCTTTGTATTTCTTTGGTGTTGGTTGTAATTTCTGCTCTTTCATTTCTGTTTATTTATTTGGGCCCTCTTTTTTTTTTTTTTTTCTTCATGAGTCTGGCTAGAGGTTTATCAATTCTGTTAATCTTTTCAAAGAACTAGTTCTTAGTTTCATTGATTTTTTTCTTTCTTTTTTTAATCTCTATTTCATTTCTGATCTTCATTATTTCTAATTCTGATTTTATTATTTTCTTCTTTCTATGAGCTTTGGATTTTGTTTATTTAGTTCCTTTTGATGTAAAGTTAGATTGTTGAAATTTTTCTTGTTTCCTGAGGTAGGCCAGTATCACTATGAACTTTCCTCTCAGAACTGCTTTTGCTGGGTCCCATTCATTTTGAATTATTGTGTTTCCATTTTCATTTGTCTCAAGGTATTTTTAGATTTCCTCTTTGATTTCTTTGTTGACCTATTGATTGTTTAGTAGCATACAGTTTAGTCTCCACATGTTTGTGTTTTTTCCAGTTTTCTTCTTGTAATTAATTTCTAGTTTCATACCATTGTGATCAGAAGAGATGTTTGATATGATTTCAATATTATTAAATTTATTTAAATTATTGAGACTTGTTTTGTGACCTAACAGGTGACCTATGCTGGAGAATTATCCATGTGCATTTGAAAAGAATTCTCTGCTGTTTGGGGATGGAATGTTCTATATATATCTATGAAGTCTCTCCAGTCTAATGTGTCATTTAAAACCAATGATTTCTTACTGATTTTCTCTTTTATTTTTAACATCTTTATAGGAATATAATTGCTTTAAAATGATGTATTAGTTCTGCTTTATAACAAAGTGAATCAGTTATACATATATATATGTTCCCATATCTCTCCCCTCTTGCATCTCTCACCCTCCCACCCTCCATATCCCACCCGTCTAGGTGGTCACAAACCACCTAGCTAATCTCGCTGTGCTATGTGGCTACTTCCCACTAACTATCTATTTTACATTTCGTAGTGTATATATGTCCATGACACTTTCTCATGTTGTCACAGCTTACCCTTACCCCTCCCCATATCTTCAAGTCCATGCTCTAGTAGGTCTGTGTCTTTACTCCCATCTTACCCCTGGGTTCTTCATGACCTTTCTTTATTTTTCTTAGATTCCATATATATGTGTTAGCATACAGTATTTCTTTTTCTCTTTCTGACTTACTTCACTCTGCATGACAGACTCTAGGTCCATCAACCTCACTACAAATAACTCAATTTCTTTTCTTTTTATGGCTGAGTAATATTCCATTGTATATATGTGCTACATCTTCTTTATCCATTCATCTCTTGATGGACACTTAGGTTGCTTCCATGTCCTGGCTATTGTAAAAAGAGCTGCAATGAACATTTTGGTGCATGACTCTTTTTGAGTTATGGTTTTCTCAGGGTATATGCCCAGTAGAGGGATTGCTGGGTCATATGGTAGTTCTATGTTTATTTTTATAAGGAACCTCCATACTATTCTCCAGAGTGACTGTATCAATTTACATTCCCACTGACAGTGCAAGACGGTTCCCTTTTCTCCACACCCTCTCCAGCATTTATTTTTTCTAGACATTTTGATGATGGCCATTTTGACCAGTGTGAGATGATATCTCATTGTAGTTTTGATTTGCATTCCTCTAATGATTAATGATGTTGAGCGTTCTTTCATGTGTTTGTTGCCAATCTGTATATCTTCTTTGGAGAAATGTCTGTTTAGGTCTTCTGCCCATTTTTGGATTGGGTTGTTTGTTTTTCTGTTATTGAGCTGCATGACCTGCTTGTAAATTTTGGAGATAAATCCCTTGTCAGTTGCTTCATTTGCAAATATTTTCTCCCATTCTGAGGGTTGTCTTTTGGTCTTGTTTATGGTTTCCTTTGCTGTACAAAAGCTTTTAAGATACACTAGGTCCTATTTGTTTATTTTTGTTTTTATTTCCATTTCTCTAGGAGGTGGGTCAAAAAGGATCTTGCTGTGATTTATGTCATAGAGTGTTCTTCCTATGTTTTCCTCTAAGAGTTTGACAGTATCTGGCCTTATTTTTAGGTCTTTAATCTATTTTGAGTTTATTTTTGTGTATGGTGTTAGGGAGTGTTCTACTTTCATACTTTTACATAAATCTGTCCAGTTTTCCCAGCACCACTTAATGAAGAGGCTGTCTTTTCTCCACTGTATATTTTTGCCTCCTTTATCAAAGATAAGGTGACCATATGTGCATAGGTTTATCTCTGGGCTTTCTATTCTGTTCCATTGATCTATATTTCTGTTTTTGTGTCAGTACCACACTGTCTTGATTACTGTAGCTTTGCAGTATAGTCTGAAGTCAGGGAGCCAGATTCCTCCAGCTCCATTTTTCATTCTCAAGATTGCCTTGGCTATTCGGGGTCTTTTGTGTAACCATAAAAATTGTGAAATTTTTCTTCTAGTTCTGTGAAAAATGCCAGTGGTAGTTTGATAGGGATTGCATTGAATCTGTAGATTGTGTGGGTAGTAGACACATTTTCACAATGTTGATTCTTCCAATCCAAGAACATGGTATATCTCTCCTCTATTTGTATCATCTTTAATTCCTTTCATCAGTGTCTTATAATTTTCTGCATACAGGTCTTTAGTCTCCTTAGGTAGGTTTATTCCTAGATATTTTATTCTTTTTGTTGCAATGGTAAATGAGAGTGTTTTCTTGATTTCACTTTCAGATTTTTCATCATTAGTGTATAAGAATGCCAGAGATGTCTGTGCATTAATTTTGTATCCTGCTACTTTACCAAATTCATTGATTAGCTCTAGTAGTTTTCTGGTAGCATTTTTAGGATTCTCTATGTATAGTTTCATGTCATCTGCAAACAGTGACAGCTTTACTTCTTCTTTTCTGACTTGGATTCCTTTTATTTCTTTTTCTTCTCTGATTGCTGTGGCTGAAACTTCCAAAACTATGTTGAGTAAGAGTGGTGAGAGTGGGCAACCTTGTCTTGTTCCTGATCTGATTGGAAATGCTTTCAGTTTTTCACCATTGAGGACGATGTTGGCTGTGGGTTTGTCATATATGGCCTTTATTATGTTGAGGTAAGTTCCCTCTATGCCTGCTTTCTGCAGGGTTTTTCTCATTAATGGGTGTTGAATTTTGTCGAAAGCTTTCTCTGCATCTATTGAGATGATCAAATGGTTTTTCTCCTTCAATTTGTGAACATCGTTTATCGCATTGATTGATTTGTGTATATTGAAGAATCCTTGCGTTCCTGGAATAAACCACACTTGATCATGGTGTGTGATCCTTTTAATGTGCTGTTGGATTCTGTTTGCTAGTATTTTGTTGAGGATTTTTGCATCTATGTTCATCAGTGATATTGGCCTGTAGTTTCCTTTCTTTGTGATATCCTTGTCTGGTTTTGGTATCAGGGTGATGGTGGCCTCGTAGAATGAGTTTGGGAGTATTCCTCCCTCTGCTATATTTTGGAAGAGTTTGAGAAGGATAGGTGTTAGCTCTTCTCTAAATGTTTGATAGAATTCACCTGTGAAGCCATCTGGTCCTGGGCTTTTGTTTGTTGGAAGATTTTTAATCACAGTTTCAATTTCAGTGCTTGTGATTTGTCTTTTCATATTTTCTATTTCATCCTGGTTCAGTCTCAGTAGGTTGTGCATTTCTAGAAATTTGTCCATTTCTTCCAGGTTGTCCATTTTATTGTCATAGAGTTGCTTGTAGTAATCTCTCAGGATCCTTTTTATTTCTGCAGTGTCAGTTGTTACTTCTTTTTCATTTCTAATTCTATTGATTTGAGTCTTCTCCCTTTTTTCCTGAGGAGCCTTGCTAATGGTTTATCAATTTTGTTTGTCTTCTCAAAGAACCAGCTTTTTGTTTTATTGATCTTTGCTATTGGTTCCTTCCTTTCTTTTTCATTTATTTCTGATCTGATTTTTATGATTTCTTTCCTTCTGCTAACTTTGAGGTTTTTTGTTCTTCTTTCTCTAATTGTTTTAGGAGCAAGTTTAGGTTGTTTATTTGAGATGTTTCCTGTTTCTTAAGGTAGGATTGTGTTGCTATAAACTTCTCTCTTAGAACTGCTTTTGCTGCATCCCATAGGTTTTCGGTCATCGTGTATCCATTGTCATTTGTTTCTAGGTTTTTTTTGATTTCCTCTTTGATTTCTTCAGTGATCACGTCGTTATTATGTAGTGTATTGTATAGCCTCCATGTGTTTGTATTTTTTACAGATCTTTTCCTGTAATTGATATCTAGTCTCATAGCGTTGTGGTCGGAAAAGATACTTGATACAATTTCAACTTTCTTAAATTTAACAAGGCTTGATTTGTGACCTAAGATATGATCTATCCTGGAGAATGTTCCGTGAGCACTTGAGAAAAATGTGTATTCTGTTGTTTTTGGATGTAATATCCTATGAATATCAATTAAGCCCATCTTATTTAATGTATATTTAAAGCTTGTGTTTCCTTATTTATTTTCATTTTGGATGATCTGTCCATTGGTGAAAGTGAGGTGTTAAAGTCCCCTATTATGACTTATGATTGTGTTACTGTTGATTTCCCCTTTTATGGCTGTTAGTATTTACTTTATGTATTGAGGTGCTCCTATCTTGGGTGCATAAATATTTACAATTGTGGTATCTTCTTCTTAGATTGATCCTTTGATCATTATGTAGTGTTCTCTTTGTCTCTTGTAATAGTCTTTGTTTTAAAGTCTACTTTTTCTGATATGAGAATTGCTACTCCAGCTTCCTTTTGATTTCCATTTGCATGGAATATCTTTTTCTATCCCCTCACTTTCAGTCTGTATGTGTCCCTAGGTCTGAAGTGGGTCTCTTGTAGACAGCATATATATGGGTCTTGTTTTTTATTCATTCAGCCAGTCTGTGCCTTTTGGTGGTAGCATTTAAACCATTTACATTTAAGGTAATTATCGATATGTATGTTCCTATTCCCATTTTCTTAATTGTTTTGGGTTTGTTATTGTAGGTCTTTTCATTTTCTTGTGTTTCTTGCCTAGAGAAGTCCCTTTAGCATTTGTTGCCAAGCTGCTTTTGTGGTGCTGAACCCTCTCAGCTTTTGCTTGTCTGTAAAGGTTTTAATTTCTCCATCAAATCTGAATGAGATCCTTGCTGGATAGAGTAATCTTGGTTGCAGATTTTTCTCCTTTATCACTTTAAATATGTCCTGTCACTGCCTTCTGGCTTGCAGAGTTTCTGCTGAAAGATCAGCTGTTAACCTTATGAGGATTCCCTTGTGTGTTATTTGTTGTTTTTCCCTTGCTGCTTTTAATATGATTTCTTTGCATTTAATTTTTGATAGTTTGATTAATATGTGTTTTGCCGTGTTTCTCCTTGGATTTATCCTGTATGGGACTCTCTGTGCTTCCTGGACTTGATTAACTATTTCCTTTCCCATATTAGGGAAGTTTTCAACTATAATCTCTTCAAATATTTTCTCAGTCCCTTCCTTCTCTCTTCTTCTTCTGGGACCCCTATAATTCGAATGTTGGTGCATTTAATGTTGTCCCAGAGGTCTCTGAGACTGTCCTCAGTTCTTTTCTTTCTTTTTTCTTTATTCTGCTCTGTAGTAGTTATTTCCACTATTTTATCTTCCAGGTCACTTACCCTTTCTTCTACCTCAGTTATTCTGCTATTGATCCCTTCTAGAGTATTTTTAATTTCATTTATTGTGTTGTTCATCATTGCTTGTTTCCTCTTTATTTCTTCTAGGTCCTTGCTAAATATTTCTTGCATTTTCTCTATTCTATTTCCAGAACCCTAGGACAAATGGTGAAAGCAAAGCTACACAGACAAAATCTCACACAGAAGCATACACATACACACTCACAAAAAGAGGAAAAGGGGAAAAAATAGTGTGTCTTGCTCTCAAAGTCCACCTTCTCAATTTGGGATGATTCGATGTCTGTTCATGTATTGCACAGATGCAGGGTACATCAAGTTTTTTGTGGAGTTTCAATCCGCTACTCCTGAGGCTGCTGGGAGAGATTTCCTTTTCTCTTCTTTGTTCGCACTGCTCCCGGGGTTCTGCCTTTGATTTGGACCTGCCCCTGCGTGTAGGTCGCCAGTGGGCATCTGTTCTTTGCTCAGACAGGACGGGGTTAAAGGAGCAGTTGATTCAGGGGCTCTGGCTCAGTTAAGCCATGGGGAAGTAGGTGTACAGGGTACTGGGTGAACGTGTGACGGCAGAGGCTGGCATGATGTTGCACCAACCTGTGGCACACTGTATGTTCTCCTGGTGAAGTTGTCCCTGGATCTCGGGACACTGGCAGCAGCGGGCTGCACAGGCTCCTGGGAGCGGAGGTGTAGAGAGTGACCTGTGCTTGCACACAGGCTTCTTGGTGGTTGCAGCAGCAGCCTTATCGTCTCATGCCCGTCTCTGTGGTTCGCGCTGATAGCCGCGGCTCGTGCCTGTCTCTGGAGCTCCTTTAAGCAGTGCTCTTAATCTCCTCTCCTTGTGCACCAGGAAACAAAGAGGGAAGAAAAAGTCTCTTGCCTCTTTGGAAGCTCCAGAGTTTTTCCCAGACTCCCTCCCGGCTAGCCGTGGTGCACTAACCCCTGCAGGCTGTGTTCACGCTGCCAACTCCAGTCCTCTCCCTGCGATCCAACTGAAGCCGGAGCCTCAGCTCCCAGCCCCCTCCTGCCCCAGCGGGTGAGCAGACAAGCCTCTCAGGCTGGTGAGTGCTGGTCATCATCGATCCTTTGTGCGGGAATCTCCCCGCTTGCCCTCCGCACCCCTGTTGTTGTGCTCTCCTCTGGGGCTCTGAAGCTTCCCCCCTCCACCACCTGCAGTCTCCACCCACAAAGAAGCTTCCTAGTGTGTGGAAACCTTTCCTCCTTCATGGCTCCCTCCCACTGGTGCAGGTCCCATCCCTATTCTTTTCTCTCTGTTTTTTTCTTTTTTCTTTTGCCCTACCCAGGTATGTGGGGAGTTTCTTGCCTTTTGGGGGGTCTGTGGTCTTCTGCCAGCATTCAGTAGGAGTTCTGTAGCAGTTGTTCCACGTGTAGAAGTATTTCTGATGTATCTGTGAGGAGGAAGGTGATCTCCACGTCTTACTCTTCCTCCATCTTCTAAAATCTCTCCCTTACTGATTTTCTGTCTAGATGATCTATCCACTGATATAAGTGGAATATTAAAGTCCCCTCCTATTATTGTATTACTGTCAATCTCTCCCTTTATGTCTGTTAATATTTGCTTTATATTTAGGTGCTCCTATGTTGAGTGCATATTTACAAATGTTGTATTTTCTTTTGCATTGACCTCTTTATCATTATGTAATGTTCTTCTTATTTTTTGTCATAGTCTTTTTCTTAAAGTCTACTTTATTTGACATAAGTATTGCTACCCTAGCTTTCTTTTGGTTTCCATTTGCATGGAATATCTTTTTCCATCATTTGACTTTCAGTCTGTGTGTGTCTCTAGATCTAAAGTGAGTTTCCTGTAGACAGCATGTAGATGGATCTTGTTCTTTTCATTCAGCCACCCTGTGTATTTTGATTGGAGCATTTAGTGCGTGACCTTTAAAGTAATTATTGATATGTATGTACTTATTGCATTTTTTTTAATTGTTTTTTATTGTTTTTGTAATTCTTCTCTGTTCCTTTCTTCTTATCTTGTTCTTTTCCCTTGTGGTTTGATGATTTTCTTTATGGTTATGTTTGGATTTATTTATTGTGTATCTATTATAGGTTTTTGGTTTGTGGTTACCATGAGGTTCACATATAACTATATACAAATCAGTCTATTTTAAGTTGATAGTCACTTAAGCTTGAATGCATTCTAAAATCACTACATTCCCCCACCCCCACTTTTAATGTTTTTGTTGTCATATTTTACATCTTTTTATTTTGTGTATCTCTCAACTACTTACTGTGGTTATAGCTGATTTTACTACTTTTTTCTTTTAATCTTAATACTAGCTTTATAAGTGGTTGATCCACTACCTTTACTATATATTTGGCTTTACCAGTGATATATTTTCTTTCATATATTATTTTATTTCTAGTTATGGCTTCTTCTTTTTTTGCTTAAAGAAATCCCTTTAACATATATTTTAAGGTCAGTTGAGTAGTGATGAACTCCTTTAGGTTTTGCTTGTCTGGGAAACTCTTTACTCTCCTTCAGTTCTTAATGATAACCTCCAGATAGAGAATTCTTACTTGTAAGTTTTTTCCCTTTCAGCACTTTGAATATATCATGCCATCCCTTCTTGTCTACAAAGTTTCTGCTGAAAAATCTGGTGATAGTCTTATACATAACTAAGTTGTTTTTATCTTGCTGCTTTTAAAATTTTCTTTTTATCTTTAACTTTCAACATTTTAATTGTAATGTGTCTTGGTGTGGATCTCTTTGGATTTATCTTCCATGGGATTCTCTGTGCTTTGGACCTGGGTGTATGTTGCCTTCTCCAGGTTAAGGAAGTTTTCAGTTATTATTTCTTCAAATAAGTTTTCTGCCCCTTTCTCTATGTTTTCTTCTTCTATAATGCAAATGTTAGTATGCTTAATGTTGTCCAAGAAGTCCCTTAAACTATTGTAACTTTTAAAAAATCTTTTTTCTTTTTGTAATTCTGACTGTGTGATTTCCACTATCTTGCCTTCCAGATCTCTGATCTGTTCTTCTGTATCTTCTAATCTGCTGTTGATTCCCTCTGGTATATTTTTCATTTCAGTTATTGTATTCTTCAGTTCTCATTTGTTCTTTCTTATATTTTCCAATTCTTTGTTGGAGTTCTCATTGTGTTCATCCATTCTTCTCTCTAGTTTAGTAAGCATCTTTATGACCATTACTTTTAATTCTTTATCAGGTAGATATCTTATCTCTGCATCATTAAGGTCTTTTTCTGAGATTTTGTCTTGTTCTTTAATTTGGAACATATTTCTCTTTCCTCACCTTGCTGGGCTATCTGTGTTTGTTTTTATTTATTAAGAAAAACTGCTTCCTCTTTCACTCTTCAAGGAGTGGCCTCATGCAGGTGATGATTTTTCTTGTTCAACCCTACCATAGCTCTTGGTTGTCTCTAGTATCTAATTTATTCTTAATGTGTCCCTCTTGTTGAGGCTGTGTTGAGACCTGTCAGCGTTCCAGGGCAGGAATCTCATTTAGCACCTAGTTTCAGGATTATTGGAAGCCCGACACTCAGGCAGCAGCTTTTAAAGTATGCAGATATATATTGTCCTCTGGATCTGCAATTGTAATCTCTCCTGGGCTCCTGACCAGATCTGGAGGTGTTTCCTGGGTGACAGTTGCATAAATTGGGGCCCCTGATGAGTAAATAAGCTCTTTTCTGGGGAGCATTATCAAGCTGTAGTGAGGCCAAGAGGGTGTGCTAGGGTGGTGTCTCCCTGCTTTCATTCCCTGGAAGCTCCTCATTAGCTTCCAAGACATGTGGGAAACCTAAAGCCTGTCCCTCAGGATGAAGTTCCAGGTTAAGGAAATAGGTCTTTTTCACAGGATGACTGGGGTTATGTTTCAGTCTGATTTCTGTGCCGTGCCCTGGGGGGGGGGGGGGATGGCCTGCCAAACACTGTCTTTCTGATTGTTACAGTTCTGTGAAGCTAAGGAAAACCAGTCCTTTGGCCACTAGGGCCAAGGGATCCAGGGGTGTCCCTGTGTGGATCACTTGTGTCTGCTGGATTTACCTAGACAGGTGGAGAGTTCAGGGGACAAAACCTGCTCTCTCACTTCAGAAAGGTAGCAAGAAAATGACTTCACTTCTTGTGCCTGCAGACTTCAGCCATACAGCAGGAGAGTACCTCATCTGTGTGTCCATTGGCTTTAGACCAGGAGCAGAAGAATGCTGTGACTGCTCATGCTTGCCAGCCCCAGCCAGGGGACAGGGGAGTGTTGAGTTGCCTTTAGGCTGGGAGAAGGATAGCACCATGACTGCTTGTACTTGCCAGCCCCAGCCAGGTCATGGGTAGTGTCATAATCTCCTCCCCACACTCACAGACTTTAGCTATGAGAATGCTCTGAACATCCATGCATGCCCACCCCAGCTGGGAGTGGGGGAGTGCTGAAACTGCTAGAGCTCTCAGTCTTCAGCAAGACGGTAGGATAGTGCCATGGTTGCTCATCCCCACATCCAAGCTTGCACACTCATGCTGGCAGGTTAGATAGGGAGTACAATAGTGGCATCTGTCAGTCCCTCTGTATCTAGGGAGCACTTCCACCATCCCTCACCCCTCCAGATGATGCTTTTAGATTCTCAAATGGCTCTCCTTCACATATAGTCTTGGCACTTTTCAAACTGCTATTATTTCTCTGGGTCTTAGGGCAAGTGAGATCACAAATGAGACCTTCAAGAGATAAGTCTCAGTTTCCTATGTCACTTTGGGACACTTTGACATCAGCCTCACTGATTTTTCTAAGCCAGGCATCTTGGGGATTCCTCTCTTCAGTGTAGATCTCAGGAGCTGGTGTGCCTGATGTGGGACAACAACCCCTCTTTCCTCTGGGAGAAGTGCCCATCTTATGAGATCCCTATCTATGTGTGTCACCAGGCTGGGGGTGGAGTTTTTGGTGACAGCATTTCTCTGTCTCTCCTACCCATCTTGATGTGGTTTTTTTATCCTTTGTTTTGGGGCAGGTGTTCAGTTAGTTCTCAGATTCTTTTCAGAGGGAATTTATCCATATGTAGCTATATATTTGTTGTGTTCATGGGAGGAAGTAAGCTCAGGCTCTTCCTAAGTCATCATCTTAAACCACCCCCAAGCTGTGCTTCTAAATAAGCTAACATGACCTAGGAATAGGAGAAACAATCAAAAGAAGGTTTTGAGCCCTGGATTTTAGTCTGTTACTCTAGCATGTGCAGATCCCTGAGTGAGCTTATGCTCAAGTCCATTTAAGAGGAAGGATTGAAAATGTCCTAAACTTAGATTGTGGTAATTGTTGTACAATTCTGTGAATATGCCAAAAAACATTGAATGGTACAATTTACATGGATGAATTTTATGTTCTGTGGATTACATTTCAAGAAAGATATTTTTTTTAAGGAAGAAAAAAAGGAACAAATCAACCTGGATACTGAACTACTATGTAGGGTGGCACATCTATTATTAACAAGAGGAAGCAATTCACTCTAAGACTTATACATGAAAATCAGAAGAATATAAGTAGTTTACTGTCAAAGGATAAACATATTAAAGAAACTAAACAAGAAGCACTCAGTGGTTATAGTTCAAACCCCTAATTTTTACAAATGAGTCAAGCAACTTGCTCAAAGTTACACAGCTAGCTAGGAGCAAACCTGATTAAGACTCTGGTTCCTTGGATGCCAGTGCATTGCCCTTCCTCCTACACCAGTGGTAATGGATAGTGTTGAAACTTGGAAAAAATTTATTTCTGAATTTAAAGAGGCAATAAATAAATTCCAGAAACTATAGATCATTAAATATGACATCAGTTTGCATCAACTTCTAGACTTGATTTTAAAATATGTGATATGTGAACCTTTAGAAAAAAAGAAAAGCAAGGATTTTTACATGAAGTCAACATGGATTACCAAGAACGAGTCTCATAAAACTGTTCTATTTGCTTTATGAAAAATATTCTGATATACTAAGGGTGACATAACTGTACTGAAGCATTTGATAAATTCTTTTACATTCTTTGCAAACAAGATGCAAATGTGACCTAGATGATAGTGAGGTTTGGAATATGCATTGCTTATTGAACAACTACATTCAAAGAATGTTTGGATGTGTCTAGTAGTGGGTGAAAGGGTCTATTCATGGCTCTAACATTTCCATTGTTAATAGGATGGTAGAAACCAGGCATGGTAGTTGTCCATGTGAAAATTATATATTGATGTTAATTGAAACATCAGTATAATCTTGGACTGCATTAATATAGGATCACTGTATTTCGTGCTGTTAAACCACATCTGGGGATTTAAAACAGACGGTGACACAATGAAATAGCTTTGCAAAAAGGTAGCTAGTATGGTGGGGATGGGGGTGGTTGTAAAAAACCCACCATGGCTCATATGAAGAACAGTTTAAAGAACCAGTGTCATTTACACAGAAGAAGAGACTTGAGGGACTTCTGAGATCTATCTGCTATGTGAAGATGGATTATACTTAGTCCCTTGAGGCTCTGGAGAGAGAACTAGGTAAGGAGTTGTGTGATGGGGAGGAAATGGAAGCAGTATTAACTGGCATAACTGAAATTACTCTATACACCTGGGTCTAAAGCCTAAGTACTCTAAAATTTATCCCTAGAACAAGAGAGGTAGTTGAAGGCTAATTAATGACACGGTTTTTGACTGCTGCAGAATTATTTTCACAGATATTCATTTTCTATTATATTTTCAAGTTACATGAAGGATAGTTCATTTAAAAAAACTATTTGATTGGAAAAATATGATTGAAGATATGTCCCACACATAACTATTTTTTCCTTACCCGAAGAACACATAGAGGAATTTTCTTTTGCTCTAACTTCCAGGATAAATTTTGCTTCCTCTAAAGAACTTAAGGCCTCATTATCTTACCCCTAGAACTTGATTGTCTCCTAACATCTGTCTCAGTGAATGGTGGCCACATCCATCACTCACCTGACATGCATTCTATTCAGACGGTCCCCATTTCTTCATTGCCAAGTCCTGCCGGCTCTCATGGTATGACACACTCACACGGATTCTCCTAGGTCTACCGTCTTGGTTCCAGCAGAGCAAATGATATCTTGGATAAGAAGATGGTCATCTCCTTTAAGTCTTCACTCAAATTTTCTCTCAATTACCTCAAAAGTGCCTTCTCAATGGACACTACCAAGACCACCATACTTCAAACTCTCCCCACCCCCAACCCTCTTAACATACCTTACCCCGCCCTATTTTTTCTCTTGTTTTTTTCCATATAACTTCCATCTTCTAACACACTATATAATTCATTTTTTTAAAATAATTTTTATCAGAGTATAGTTGATTTACAATGTTGTGATAGTTTCAGGTGTATAGCAAAGTGAATCAGTTATACATATACATATATCCACTCTTTTTAAAGATTCTTTTCCATATAGGCAATTACAGACTATTGAGTAGAGTTCCCTGTGCTATACAGCAGGTCTTTATTAGTTATCTATTTTATATATAGTAGTGTGTATATGTCAATCCCAATCTCCCAATTTATCCCTCCATCTTCCCCCAGTAACCATAAGTTTGTTTTCTACATCTGTGACTCTATATCTGTTTTGTAAATAAGTTCATTTGTACCATATTTTTTTATATTCCACATATAAGCGATATCATATGATATTTGTCTTTCTCTGTCTGACTTACTTCATTCAGTATGACAATCTCTAGGTCCATTATTACTATAATTTCTTAAGTCTCAGTTAAAAGCCACTTAGCATTTTCAATTTATTATGAATTATTTCAATCATACAGAAAATGCAGAGCATATTTTAATAACCATAGGTGTAACCACAACCAAATTTTATTAAATCTTAACATTTTGCCACTTTTGCTTCACATATATAATTTTTTTTTAGAAAAGACCCAAAGCATTAGGGAAGCAGGTAATGCTTCATGTGTTGTCCTTACTGGGCCCAGCCTCCCTTCCTTCCAGAGGTAACCACTTTCTTAATAGGGTGGTTCTCTTCCTCTGCATAATTTTAGTTTACTGGCTATGATGTATCCATAAATAATACTGGGTTACACGTATTTAACCTTATAAAATGGATATTGTACTGTACATATTATTTTGAAGCTTATTTTTTTATACATTTGTGTTTTTGAGATCCATTCATATTAACCTATGTAGTTCTAGTTCATCATATTTCTATTTCCTTCTCTCTGAAAGTAAGATTCATGAGCTCAGGAATTTTCTTCTGATGTTTTTCATTGCTGTATCCTAAGCACCTACAACAGTGCCTGGCACAAACTATACAAGGAAAAAATGTTTGTGGAATGAATGAATAGACAGTACAAATGATACATTAGGAAAACTGGTGAGCAATGTCACCTGCTAAAGATACAGAATGAGGTAGAAAGTGCTATATGAGAGAACGCTCCTCCAGCTACAAATAAATTAAAATATTAGTTAAATATACAAACTCCAGAAAAAAATTTCAAAGAAGCAGCCATGCTTAAAAGAAAAAGAAAGGGAATTCCATGAGCCATTAATAAAGGAGCTCAGATCTGGAGATTTAAGAAGCTCTGACATTGCTCTAGCCTGGGAGTATCAGATGAGTGCACTGGCTTGAGACCCTGAGGTTTAGGGCTTTAATGCCTGTGAAGAGACACAAAACATGATCTGGGCCACCCAAGGTGAGAGGACACTTGAGCAGAAACCCCTGTATAAAACCGGTGCCTCAGAGAGCTGCCCTGACTGTGAAAAGGAAATTGATAAAACTCCACCCACCAGCCTCTGGGAAGAAGAAAGGAAACTTTCTGCCCATCCAAGACAGTATATGGGCAGAAAAGAAGCACCCTTGAGATTAAGAACCCCAACTCTGGCTTCATAAATAGATGCTGCACAAACTTGCCCTTATCTCCACTGTGCAAGAACTCTAAGCAAAGAGGCTAAAATAAAGTCTGGTCCTAGGCTCATGGATCCAATAAAACACTGGAAGAAGCTAACATAAAACCATTTCGAAGAAGCCTCTACAACCTAGTATAGAGTATAGGACTTGCACAGAGAAACGCACTCCTACTGAAGTGTTATTTTGTGTTATTTTGCCCATAACACAAAATTACAAACTAGAGGCTAAAACAAGCTATTCAAGTGAAAGAACATAATAGCATGTTGAAACAGACGAGTTTGGAAAAGAATGAAATAGAACTTTTCAAAACGAAAGGGTACAGGGTCATTTAAATTAGAATTTAAAACAGGTGGAAGGAAGTGGCAAGAGGTGAATCATCTGAAACCAGATAATAACCGATTTTATATAACACCTAAGGAAGTCTGGACTTTATTCAGTAGTTACCAAAAAGCCTGAAGATGGGTTTAAGCAAGGCCATGATATTGTTACATTTATGGTTTAGAAAGAAAACACTGGCAACCTTGTAATAGAAGATGGGCCAGAATATTAAAATCAGGAAGACCATATTAGGTCTCATTCAGTTACAAATGACAAGAATGACATTCAAACTGACTTTGGCCGGGCCAGGGGTGGGGAGGTGGGGAGTGGGCTGTGGGGTGGATGGAGGGATATTATCAGCTCACTTAAATGAGCAATTGCAGGTACTTTATGGTACAGAAAGGTACTTATGATCAGAAAGGATCATAAATACTCCATTTTTGCACTCTTGGCTTGTGGATGACGTATATTCAATGCATGATCTGTGGAATTTTTGAGCAGACAGTGTGACCTGTAACAAGTAGCTGAGACAGAAGGCCAACTCTGAGTGGCTTGTGGGTTTCCAGGCAGAAGATAAATCTCAGGACCTCAGAAGGCATACCTCAGTGACAGACATGAGAGTAAAAGGGCTTTCCAGATCTGCCACCCCCTGATCTTGGCAATAAATCCTCAAAAAGCTGGGGAGTCATACGTAACAGCTGTCAGGTTACTGTTGTTGCTGTTTTGTGATTACCAAACTTATTAATACAACTCTGTGATAAAAATCCCCATCCTATTCCAGATCCTCCCTGAAGTGTTAGGAGACCAAATGGAGTAATATGCCCTTACTTTTTCCTCCATTATTCCCTCCTAGTATTCTTACATGACATGATATGTTCATGGCTTTCCTCCTCTGCAGGACTGTCAGTTCCACAACAGACCTGTTTCCTTATCTATGAGGCCTTGGCTCTCAGTAAATACAGATTCACAGAGTAGAAGCATCCTTACTTCCTTCATCTCATATGTTCTTGTTTTCACAATTCGCCCACCATGCTGGTTGAAAGACTCTCTCCATTTATTAGTCTACTTGAACATGGGAAATATGATAACAGCTAAAACACAGTTGACACTTAATTCCGGCGGCCAGGCACTCTGCTGCTCGGGGCTCACAGTGACAGAACCAGCTGAAGAAACATATGCTAACTCAGAAACCCCAGCCCCGGAATGCCAGGCCCTGCCCTCTAGCATAAAACCTCTCTGAGAATAGGAAATAAAAGCAACCCAAGTTTTGCTGACTTGTGCACATTCTAAAGCATCCAAGAGATAGAAAAAGAAAGAGAGAAGTAACAATTGTCTATTTAAAAATAGCTGCTATTGGAGAAAACAGAATCATCTCTTCTGAATGTCCCAGAAAATGTTTCAAACTTACTGGATACATGTGGAACAAATCACTGAATAGTGGAAACCTTTTTATATTCTGCTTACTCAATGCTTGATAACTAAAATCAAAATATCTAAAGATATTTTTAATCTGCATTATGAATGTAGCACTTAGCACTGTCTAGGATAATTGGAAGGCATTCATTACATATTTGTTGGAAGGACACTAACCCCATTGTAGGGACTCCACCCTCATGACCTCATATAAACCTAATTAGCTTCCAAAGGCCACATCTCCAAATACCATCACATTTAGGGATAGGGCTGAACATAGGAATTTGAGGGGAACACAAACATGCAGTCCATAACACTGTCATTTTCCTTTTCTACATCCTTGGCTGAAGTCATCTTATACCCCAAGAGTATTAGAGTATCAAACTCTTGGAATGGGAAGAAACTCAACTGTCAGGGTGTGCAGGATATGCTGAGCATTTTGGAATAAGATCAGGATGATTTAGGACTAGGGGCTCAGGAGTATCTGAATCCTGCTGTCGACCAGTTGTCCCTCCTGAAGATCCCTAAAGGAAATAGACAGCGCTGGCCCTTTCAGGCAGGACTGGTAGACACCAACCTAGGACATGTCTTGCAGGATTAGAGGAAGCCAAAGTGATAGAGAAATGATGGGAGCTTCTCTAACGAAGAGCTGTCCCAGAACTCTCTCCATTCGGCTTCATAGAAGAAACAGAAGGGCTCTTCCCACTACATCTAACTTTGAACACCCACCAACAATGGCCAGCAAATGTCCCTGGCTTTGAATACCATTTCTCCTCTGTGATGGAGTAGAATGAAATGCTGTGGTCTAACCCTGAAAAGGACTGAGAAAGAGGCCACATTTTAGCAATCTTCGGGGGCGTGTCTGAGCCCAGTATGGTGAAGGACAAAGGCTTTGGAGTCAGAGAGACCTGGATCCATTCCTGACTCCATGTACTAATTGTATGCCCTTGTGAAAATCACTTCAATTCTCTAAGACTGAGGTTCTCCATTTAAACATAGATGATTCCTACCACATAGAGTTGTTATGAACATTAAATGGATAATGTTTATAAAGCCCTTGGTGGAGTGTCTGGCTCAGGGTAAGTGCTAAATCAATGGTAGCTGTTGTTATCTTTATATAAAATCCAGGAGTCACTTTTGCAGCATTACTGACAAATTATTATCTAATTTCTGTTGGAATATCTCTGGAGACCTGTGCTCATTATCTCACAAGGGAACCTATACTATTACTGGGTAGCTGGAGAATATTATTTTTCTTTGTTTGAGATGGACATTGCATGCTCTTGCCTCATTCCCTGGAGTGATATAAAAGAAGCACACTCCTCCTTACATGTGACAGTTCCTTACATATTTGAAGGCAGCTGTCATGTTCCCCTGAGTCTTTTCTTCTCTAACATCAACCCCCCTCATATTCTTAGTCATTTTATATGAATTCGTTTCTGGGCCTTTCACCACTCTGATCGCTGTCCATCATACCAAAGAGATGATACAAAACTCTCTAATCATTAGTCTTCATTTTGTTGTCTCACAAAGATGTCTCCCTAAGATATCTCACACTGGACTTTTCATCACAAACACTGACTAACCATGGGAAGAAAGTCATGCTATTTGAAGTAAGGTGATTTATTAACAAAACTACCTAGCCTTATTCATCCATCCATCCAACAATGTCAGGCACCTTATTAGATGAACAAGACAGATCCTAGGTTGGCCCCCAGGGATCTCACTGTTCCATGTGGGAGACCAATGGCAAGTGCACAGGCAACCAAACTTACACCATGAATGAACATGCTGAGAAGAGAAAGACTGTGACCTCCTGAGGGCAAGGTTACACCTCACTCATTCTCCATTCCCCACATTCCATAATCCTACTCCCATACTGCAGTGGACCAAGTGTTTGTGTCCCCCCAGAATTCACACACTGAAACCTAATTCTCCATGTGGTGGTATTTGGAGATGGGGCCTTTGGGGCATGCTTAGGTCATGAGGTGGGGTCCTCATGAAAGGAATTAATGCCCTTATAACAGAGACCCTAGAGAGCTCCCTCACCCCTCCCGCATATGAGACCACAGTGAGCAGAAGGCCATCTATAAACCAGACACCATGTCTGCCAGCACCTTGCTCTTGAACTTCCCAGTCTCCAGAACTGTGAGAAATAAATATATGTTGCTTAAGCCACCCATCTATTGTATTTTGTTATAGCAGCATGAACAAAGTGGCACATACCATGCTGCCAGAGTCATATTTTTTAAACATAAATCATATTATGTCATTTCCATGCTTAAAAAGCCCCAGTGTGTTATATTTCCAAGGCATATAATTAAGTGAAACAAGCAAGGTGCAGAACGATATCTACAGTAACATATCATACGTGCAACAGAAAACAAAGCAGTTACATTTTCTAAGGAAATGATAGATAGATGAGAGAAAGGTATATAGAAAAGAAAGGGAAGATAGATAGATACTTTTGAAAAAAAATCACCAATGGTTTTCCAATGCACTTAGAAAACTCAAGCATCTTACCCTTGCCTATGAAGCCCAAACATCTCTCTCCACCTCTTCAACCATTCTTATACTGCTCTCCCCTTCATTGTGCTCCAGCTACGAGGACTTGCCTTTTCATGGAACACACCAAAATCATTTCTGATACAGAGCTTTCATACAAGCTGTCCCCCTGTTTGGAATTCTCCTCTCCCTGATCTTCATAGGACTTACTTTTCTTGCCATTCAAATCTCAGCACAAGTCCTCTCCTCCAGCAAGACTTAACTACCACCCAAACTAAAGTAGCCACCATGTTACTATTATATCACCCAATTTTAAATTCTCTGTTTAGCACTTTTCTAAATTACTCACAAATATTCATTGTGGGTGAGCTCATTTTCAGTCCTCTACATCAGCGTGTCAACTCCATGAATGCAGAATCCTTGTCTGTCTTGTTTACCAGTCACCAGGACATTACCTGGCACATAATTGCTATTCAGTAAATCATTGTCAAATGAGTTAATGAACTGTTATTGGTCCAATATCTAGCAGAGAGTTTGGCACCTAGTAGGAGGTCATAATATGCATTTTGAGAGAATGGTGACTTGGGACAGAAGAGAGAGCAGCAGGAGTTCACCCAATTCCTGGAAGGCAGAGACAGACCACAAAAGCAAACTTCCCAGGCAGCATGGTTTTGCTGTGTGTTGACCCTGCCTGCCACTCAACTGTCATTCATTCCATTCTTACCCATGTGGAAGTAAATTTATTATAGGCCTGAAAGTCTCCTAATCTGCTCTGGTGTCATGTCCATACTGTTAGGAGCCAGATAATCAAAGAAGTAATCTCAGGGTTTCATCATTTATGGACCAGGACTCCCCCATGGCCACAGGCTTTGCACCTCCATGGCTGCCTGGCTGCTGCCTGGTGGGGCTGCCACCTGCCTGCTAGTCTCCTTTCAGCTGTCCCAGTGTCTACAATTGGGACAGCTTCTACCACATTCCCAGTCACCAGCACCTTCATGTACAGCAGACTGAAAGCTGAGGCAGTAGTTTTCATAAGTTACAAGGTACTAGAAGATTCTTCCTACATTTGAGAAGTTTATGGGGGAGAAAAAAATGGGGTAGAACCAATAAATTATTAGTTGGCATAGTCAGGAAAGGATTTTTGTTGATAAGAAAGTCCTGGTCATGTTTATAAGGAGCCTTTCTCACACCTGTTTGACTGCAGTTCCCTTGTTAGGCAGGCAGAAGAATGAGGTGGTTGAGAACATGCGATGGATCTGGATTGAATCCTGGCTCTTCCAGTTCTTGTCGGATGAGTAGTTCTTCCAGTCAAAGTTCTGTTCCTTTTCCTCATCTGTGAATGGGACCCACAGCTTTCCTAGTGTGCCTGTCTGTATGACTGAAGCTGCAAAGCCAAACACTGCATTTCCCTGGCTCTCTTTTAGGAGAAGGCAAGGCGTATCTATGACATCTGCTTTGGAGGTGTGGATTTGGCAGCTGGCCTGGTCCCTGGCTCACAGTTAAGGCAGTGTATTCCTAGAGCAACAGCTTCCTGATCTCAGGATGACAGCCGATGAGAAGCATCCTGAAGACAGCAGTTCACAGAGCAGGTCCCTGACTGTGGCAGAGTCAGCAGTTCCTTGGTGGACAGTCAGTTGTGTGTGTTTTCTGGGAGTCATTTCTGAAGGACTAGCTTCGAGCCTGCTCCTCTATCACCCCCATGATTTTGTCATTGCCTAATTTCTCGTTTTAAATCCCTTTTACTTCAAACAATAAGGGTGGTTTATGTTACCCACAACTAAACCTTAACTGATACTCCCAGCCATACAACTTTTTGTGAAAATTAGATAACTTGAGTGAAGCTCATGCTTGGGTCTTAGCAAATTTATTATTTGCATTTAGTAAATGGTAGAGATTTTTGTTGTTTTTACATTGAACATCTCCTGGACATTTTTTCTCCAGGACACTTGAAGTTTATAGCCTTGGTGAGGAGACACTTTTTTTTCTCTGACCCAGCAGGGATGAAGATTATGCAGAGATGGAGCCCTTTTGAGGAAAGGGGAAGGTAGTTAAGAGTATTTGTTTTGAATGGTTTTCATCTGCCCTCAGATACCGAGCATGGGAATTTTGAAATCATAATAGTGCTATGTGTGAGATAATTATTATATTGCAATAAATATTATAATGAGAACAGCAGTTCCTTTGACAGGGACAAAACTTAAGATCAGTTTTTAAGGCTCCAGGTAGAGAGGTGATCCATTGTGTTTCCCAGTGTTGTCCAAGAATATAGCCCTGCTGAGCCCTGCAGCAGACCTAGCAGGCAAGCCCAAGACCAAACGGGAGCCTGAGTGGCCTCAGCCTGGACAGCTGCCTGTCAGGGGCCCTCCTGCTGCTCTGACCTTGGGCACCCGCTTCTTTAGCCCTTCAAAAGCCATTGCTGGCTCTGCCTGTGGCCTCCTTGGCCCAGACCTGGGCTCACACATGGTATCCCTCTGCGTTCCTCCAGCTCTACCTGTTCTCACTGAGCCTGACTTGACCTAACTGAGTACATGACCTGCAGCCCCTAGGGTCTGCCCCATAAAGCCCCGCATCAATGGGGCTCAGAAGACCCAGCCCCGGTTCCCACTGGCCCAGATGCAGAGGTGAGTGAGGTAGGAAGAAGGCAGCCAGAGCACACACTGGCCTCCTTGCTATTTTGCCTAAAGCACTGACGGCAGCTGTAGACAATCATTTCTGGTGTGGAAAGCGAATTCCTGATTCAGGCTGAATTTTTCCCCATGTGGCACAGGGTTGAATTCTTTGAGGTCCTGTCTTATTTTCTATGCTTCCAAACTTAACTATGTCAGGTCAGTTGTTTTAAGTGATCTCAAATTTCCAGTCAAAACAAAATCATTTTGGCAGCATACTATTTTAATATCCCTAGGGCTTCTCATGAAACAAAAGAAAATGGGTAGATAAAGTAGACTAGCAAGTCAAAAATAAAAAGACAGCATCTTCAACAAAATGAGATGACAAGGAATTCCACTGGGCCCCAAAGTGTACGTGGTTAACGTCAAACCACCATCCACAGCAGAATCTGCTCAGGACACGTGTGGGGTTATGGCCTGTGGAGGTGGTGGAAGGGGAGAAAAGAGAGTTCCAATGGCCTTAAGAGACTTGAAGTGCAGAAACTGCATCAAATGCTCACCCCCAACAAGAGAGAACCACACCCTGAGTGGAATCCTCAGCAAGAAAACGTGGAAAAAAGCAGTTGGTAAAACTGGAGGAAAGCTACCCAGACTCTAGGGAGCAGATGAGTCAAAAAAGACATGCTAAGCACCCACGAGAAAATCAGAAGGTCCAAGGCAGCCTACACCCTCAAGAGGCTCAAATATCCAACAAGATCTTTCCCTCTGGAATGAAAGACTTACTCTGAGGGAAAGAAAAAAATGTACTATGGCTATAGAGAAAAGAAATGAGCACTGTAGAAACAATGGTGAAAAATGGAGAGAAGACTCAACTTTGGAAAGAAGAGAGTCCAAAGGAAGCAGGACAGTTGAACTGTTGGGCTGTAATTTTCAATATATCCAGGTAACAGCAGAGGAGGGAGCCTTAGAACCATTCCTCTAGGAAAACTACCCCAACCTGACTCCACAGGAATCTCCTAAAAAAATAAAAGTGGCATCTCAAATTAACAAGAGAAAATGAAAAGGATTTCAATTAAACCCCATATTAGGACATTGTGTGAAGAAAAAAGAGAAAAATAATCATTATTGAAGGCATTCCCTGCCCCGCCCAAAATAAGACCACAAAGCTGATGAAAACTACAGCTTAACATTAAAAGAGAGCTAAGGTAAAAATAAGAAGTACAGGAGCTATGAAAAATTAGCATAACCTAGAAGTAAAATCTCAGAGATTAGATGAGTAAAAGCCGGAAGGATATGAAAAAGTTCTGTCAGGGTTCAGGAAAAAAATTGTTAAAATAAAGAAAAAGAAAACCACTTTAGAATGAAGACTAAACCAAAAGAAACATGAGAAACCAGACAACAGAGACAGCGGAAAATAAGAGAAATAGAGGACAGAAGGGAGAAAATAAAGAAATCAAAAAAGAAAGAAAAATAAGACTATAAAAAAGAAAACAATAGATATAGAATATGAACAAAGAAACTAATATGTGTGGTTAGAATCCCCAAAGGAAAATCCAAAGCAATGGCAGAGAACAATTCCTACAAATTATAAAACAAGATAGCTTTCCTGAAATAAAAGTAGCCTGTGTATTGAAAGAGGACACCACGTATTTGAGAAAATTGACCCAGACATCAACACCAAGGCATATTTTAGTGAAACTAAAGGACTTTTGGCAACATCCTTTAGGCACTAAAAATAGATTAAGCTACTTATAAGTAGGATGGTCATATAACTTATCCAAACAGGGATACTCTTAAGGGGCACCATTAATAATTGTGCTGAGTGAATAGACATAAACTCAGACTGTGCCTGGACAACTGAAATGTAAATTCACCCAGTATTATGGAAAATAAACAATGGACACCTTACTTTTAAGGGAAATAAAGCCTAGAAACAGTGACAACACGAGAGTGAGCATCCCTAACACCCATATCATAGTCTTTTTTTTTAAAAAAAAAAATCTTTATTGGAGTATAATTGCTTCACAATGCTGTGTTTAGTTTCTGTTGTACAACAAAGTGAATCAGCCATATGCCTATATATATCCCCATATCCCCTCCCTCTAGAGCCTCCCTCCCACCCTCCCTATCCCACCCCCTAGGTCATCGCAAAGCACTGAGCTGAACTCCCTGTGCTATGCTGCTGCTTCCCACTAGCCATCCATTTTACATTTGGTAGTGTATATATGTCAGTGCTACTCTCACTTTGCCCCAGCTTCCCCTTCCCCACCATGTCCTCAAGTCCGTTCTCTATGTCTGCATCTTTATTCCTGCCCTGCCACTAGGTTCATCAGTACCGTTTTTTTAGATTCCATATATATGCGTTAGCGTATGGTATTTGTTTTTCTCTTTCTGACTTACTTAACTCTGTATGGCAGACTCTAGGTCCATCCACCTCACTACAAATAACTCAATTTCGTTTCTTTTTATGGCTGAGTAATATCCCATTGTATGTATGTGCTGCATCTTTTTTATCCATTCATGTGTCGTTGCACACCTAGGTTGCTTCCATGTCCTGGCTATTGTAAATACTGCTGCAATGAACATTGTGTTACATGTCTCTTTTTGAATTATGGTTTTCTCAGGGTATATGCCCAGTAGTGAGATTGCTAGATCATATGGTAGTTCTATTTTTAGTTATCATTTCCTCCTAACAGGAACAAGAGTTGCTGGGAGAAATTGTTGATTTCAGAGGTTGGGCAGGAAATGTATAAGATGAGCCTGAGATGTATTGCTCTGGCAGGAGGGAAGAAAGCCATCAAAAGGACACAGGAGCCCACAATGCAGTCACTATGATGATAGTGAGGGATGAAATGCAGCTTTTGGCAACATAAAGTGCCTCTTTGTCTGAATGCTTGTAATACAATCAAGAATTTTCTCTCTTGGAATTGGTGATTCTTTGAAACAGAGGCATAAGGATTTCAAACAAAAAATTTAACATTTTCTCTACTTTTTCTGTTCCAAAAGATATAGAGAAAATGCATCTAGTGCTTCTGTATCTTCCAACTCTTTTGTGCTGCTACAGAATGGATAAGCCATTCTATTATTATATAAAAGTGGTGGGACACCATTGGGATAGGAAATTTACAATAGACGGTAGAAGTGAATCCTTGAAGATGTGACAAGCCAATTCAAGTTCCTGTTATCAATTGGGAGTAAAACCCTTTGATTCATTATTTTATTTTATTTTATTTTATTTATTATTATACTTTTTGCAGTACACGGGCCTCTCACTGTTGTGGCCTCTCCCGTTGCAGAGCACAGGCTCCAGATGCACAGGCTCAGCGGCCATGGCTCACGGGCCTAGCCGCTCTGTGGCATCTTCCCGGACCGGGGCGCGAACCCATGTCTCCTGCATCGGCAGGCGGACTCTCAACCACTGCTCCACCAGGGAAGCCCTATTATTTTATTTCTTAACTCTGATCCTACTTCCTTCTTCCATCCCCCAACAAATACAAATATAGAACCAAAGAGTGGTAGGAAACAAAATAATTGCACTCGTAAACATTTTTTCTTAGGTTGTGGTTATTTATTACCATTGATTTGATATGTTTCTTAGGTCACTAGTAAACTCTTACTATGTTTGTTATTTATATAAAGGAAAATGTCCATCAGTGCTCCTCTATTTGCAACATTTTAGTTTGTAATACATTAAAAACAGTCCTCAAAAACACTGTTTTTTTCTATTAATCGAGCAATCATCACAAAATAAATCACAAAAAGACATTTGAAGTGGGTTGAATGGTAGCCCTCAGAAGTATATGTCCACATCCTAATCCCCAGAACCTGTGAATGTGATATTATTTGGAAAAAGGGTCTTTGCAGATGTAACTAAGTTAAAGATCACATGATGATCTGGGTGGACCCTAAATCCAAAGTCAAGTGTCCATATGACAAGAGACATACAGAGAAGAGACACATAGAGGAGAAGACCTTATAAAGGCAGGGATTAGGGTGACACATCCACCAACCCTAAGAATGCCAAAAGCCACCAGGAGCTGGAAAAGGCAAGGAACAGGATTTCCCTTAGGGTCTCTGGAGAGAGTGCAGCAGTGCCCACATGTTGACTTTTAGCCTTAGAAACTGTAAGAGAATAAATTTTCCATTTCTTTATGCCACACACAAAAAAAGACACAGAAGTTAACATTAAAAAGTGCCCATTTGCCTAAAATGGAGTAATGTAAGGAACACAACGAATGATGTTTGCAATGATTTTATATACTATATATGTGTGTTTTTATTTTAAATTTATGTATTTGTCTATATATTTTAAATACATATAAATATGTATTTTTTAATTTAAAAATAACGTTTTTTAAAAGCTACTGAGGATTGCTGGAACATTAAGTTAAAATTGATAAAGGAAAAGAATCAAGTGTTTATCCTGCATTTCCAATATGCTCTATATTTCAAGGTAACCAAATTGATAAGAGAATGAAAGTCTTTACAGGATAATTCCAACAAATAAATGCAGAAGGAATTATGGAATTAAAATACCACCATTTTATAAATAATGGATATAGAAAATAATTATTAATGGACACTATAAAACAGCAGGCATAAGTTTAATAGAAAATTTAATAATGGAGACATGGCTGATAGCACCTGAATCCACTGATAGTCTTAGCATTAATAGTAGTGGGATAGTCAGAAACATTATATTCCTCATGATGTGATATAATTGGAAGTATATAGTACGAGCTTTGAATTTTTATTTCCTAAAAGTTTGAATCTGAATCAAATTGAGTTTCAAGATTTGACAGTTTATAGGAAATATAGAGGATAAAGAAACACATTGAAAGATACCATAAGAAAACAATCAAATCTTTTGTCTGCAGGAAAAAATGTGTTGTTTAAGAAAAAATCAGTAGTATTTATCAAAAATAGAGGGGAGAGTTTATAAAATAAAGAGACATAGATACTAAATGCAATGTGTGGTTCTTATTAGGATTCTCACTTGAATAAGCCATCTTTGAATATGACTGTGTCTAGATATTTTTCATCTGCTTTTCTAGAACCACTCTATACCCTACTTGACTCTCTCTGTGCTCTAGGAAGCTGGTCTTTATGAACTAAAAGGGTCAGCAAACTATGGCCTGAGGGTCAAATCTAGCCAGAGGCCTGTGTACAGCCTGTGAGCTAAAAATAATTGTTACAGTTTTAAAAGGTTATACATTTTATTTACTTTCTGATCCTTGTTACTTATTTCCTTCTACTAACTTCAAGTTTGTTATTCTTTTTCTATTTCATTGAGATGTAAAGTTAGGTTGTTTCCTTGCCATCTTTCTTTTTTCTCAATGTAGGCATTCATTGCTATAAACTTGCCTCTTAGAACTGCTTTTGCTGAATCCTGTAAGTTTAGTATGTTATGTTTCCATTTTTATTTTTCTCAAGATAGTTTTGATTTCTCTTTTGATTTCAAAAGATCAATGAAACTTAAGAGCATTTTTTAAAGAAAAAAAAGATAAACAAAATTGACAAACATTTAGTTAGATATACCAAGAAAAATGAGAGAGAACTCTAATAAATACAAATTATAAATGAAAGAGGAGGCATTACAATTGATACCACACATATACAAATAATCAAAAGAGACTACTGTGGGCTCCCCTGGTGGCGCAGTGGTTGAGAGTCCGCCTGCCGATGCAGGGGACACGGGTTCATGCCCCGGTCTGGGAAGATCCCACATGCTGCGGAGCGTTTGGGCCCGTGAGCCATGACCGCTGAGCCTGCGCGTCCGCAGCCTGTGCTCCACAATGGGAGAGGCCACAACAGTGAGAGCCCTGCGTACCAAAAAAAAAAAAAAAGACTACTGTGAAAAATTTTAGAGCAACAAATTGGAAAACCTAGAAAAAAAATGGATAAATGCTTAGAAACATACAACCTACCAAGACTGACTCATAAAGAAACAGAAAATCTGAACAGACCAATTACTAGTAAGGAGATTGAATCAGCAATCAAAAACCTCCCAGCAAACAAAAGTCCAGCACCAGATGGCTTCACTGGTGAATACTATCAAACACTTAAATAATTAATACCGATCCTTCTCAAGCTCTTAAATTCTAAGTGAGACAGGAACACTTCCAAACTAATTTTACAAAGCTAACATTACCCTGATACCAAAACCAGAAGACAGACACTATAAGAAAGAAAATCACAGGCCAAGATCCTTGGTGAACATAAATGCAAAAATCCTCAGCAAAATATTAGCAAAATGAATTCAGTACTTTCAGTACATTATAAGGATCATACACCAGGATCAAGTGAGATTTATTCCAAGGATGCAAGTATACTTCAACCTCTGCAAATCAATACATGTAATACACCACACATCAACAAAATGAAGGATAAAAATCATATCATCACAATGGATGCAGAAAAGACATTTGGCAAAATACAACATCATTTTGTAATAAAAATGTTCAACAATTGGGGTATAAAGGGAACATACCTCAACATAATAGCCATATATGACAAGCCCACAGCTCATACCGTACTCAATGGTGAAAAGCTGAGATCTTTTTCTCTAAGATCAGGAGCAAAACAAGGTAGCCACCCTCACTTTTATTCAACATAGTACTGGAAGGCCTAACCATAGTAATTAGGCAAGAAAAAGAAATAAAATATATCTAAACTGAAAAGAAGTAAAATTGTCTCTGTTTTCAAATGACATTATATATAGAGAACCCTAAAGACTCCACACACACAGAAAAAACTGTTAAATCTAAAACATGAATTCAGTAAAGTTGCAGAATGCAAAATCAACATACAAAAGTCAGTTTCATTTCTATACACTAACAACAAATTATCAGAAAGAGAAATTAAGGAAATAATCCCCTTTACAATAGCATCAAAAATAATAAAAAGAAAAAAAAAACTTGGGAATAAATTTAACAAGAAGGTGAAAGATCTACATAATGAAAACTGTAAGACATTGCTAAAAAAAAAACTGAAGAAGAAACAAATAATTGGAAATATATTCTGGGTTAATGGATTGGCAAAATGACTATTGTTAAGATGCACATACTACCCAAAACAATCTACAAATTCAATGCAATCCTTATCAAATATTCCATGAAGTTTTCACAGAAATAGAAGAGACAATCTTAAAATTTCTGTGGAACTGCAAAATACCTCGAATAGCCAAAACAATCTTGAGAAAGAATAAAATTGGAGGCACCACACTTCCTGGTTTCATACTATATTACAAAGCTATAAAAATCAAAACAGCGTGATATTGGCATAGAAACATAGATCAGTGAAAAAGAATAGAGAGCCCAGAAATAAACCCATGCATATATGTTCAATTAATTTATGACAAACAAACCAAGAATGTACAATGGGGCAAGGACAGTCTCTTTAATAAATAGTGTTGGGAAAAACTGGACAGTAACATGCAAAAAAAATGAAACTGGGCCCTGGCCTTACCCCTTACATGAAAATTAACTTAAAATGGATTAAAACGTAAATTTAAGACCTGAAATCATAAAATTTCTAGAAAAAAAACATAGGTGGTGAGCTCCTTGACATTGACCTTGGTGATAATTTTTGGATTTGACACCAAAAGCAAAAAAGAACAAGTGGGGCTACATCAAAGTAAAAAGCTTCTGCAAAGAAAAGAAAACCATTGAGAAAATGAAAAGGCAACCTATGAAATGGGTGAAAATATTTACAAACCACTTATCTGATAAGAGGTTAATGTCCAAAATATATAAGGAACTCGTACAACTCAATAGCAATAGGTAAACCAATCAATCAATCAATAAAATAATCCAATTTAAAAGTGGGCAAAGGACTTGAGTAGACATTTCTCCAAAGAAGACATACAAATGGCCAGTAGGTATATGAAAACAGCACTAATCAACAGGAAAATGCAAATCAAAAGCACAATGAAATATTCCTTCACACCTGTTAGAATAGCTATTAAAGACAAGAGATAATGAATGTTGGTGAGCATGTGGAGAAAAGGGAACCCTTGTACATTGTCACGAAAATAAAAGTATACAGTGTACAATACACAATATTGTTGAGAATGTAATTGGTACAGCCACCATGGAAATGAATATAAAGTTTTCTCAAAAAATTAAAAATAGAACTACCATGTGTTCTAGCAATCTTTCCAGTTATCTATTCAAAAGAAATGAAACCATTGTCTCAAAGAGATATCCGTAACTTCCACGTTTATTGCAGCATTATTCACAGTAGCCAAGGAATGGATCAACCTAGATGTCCATCAATGGATGAATGGATAAATAAAATGTGGTATATATACAGTGGAATACCATTCAGCTTTAAAAAAAAGAAGGAAATCCTGTCCTTTGTGACAACATGGATGAAGCAGGAAGGCATTAGGCTAAGTGAAATAAACCAAACAAATAAAAACAAATACTGTATGGTATCACTTATATGTTGAATCTTTAAAAAAAAAAAAGTTGAACTCGTAGAAACAGAGAGTAGAAAGGTGGTTGCCAGGAGCTGGGGATTGGAGGAAATAAGAAGGGGTTGGTAAAAGGGTATAAACTTTCAGTTATGAGATGACTAAGGTCTGAGGATCTAATGAATAACATGGTGACTATAGCTGATAACACTGTATTTCTACTTGATATTTGCTAAAGAGAGTAGAACTTAAATGTTCTCACACACATGAAAAGAGAAAGATAAATACGTGGGGTGATGGTCACATTGTACACTTTAAATATCTTAAAATTTGACTTATTAACTGTATCTCAACAAACCTGGGGAATAAAGGGTTATATAGAGAAAACAACAATATGGGACAGAGATTGTATGTGGCCCACATACAGCCAAAAATATAAACTTTCTGGCTCTTTACAGAAAAAAAAATTGCCAACCCTGCATTAATTATTTGGGATCTCTTTTCCTCTGAATTCTGATTGGATCTGGCCAATGAGAGGCACCAAGAGGACCCCTGAGGGTGAAAAGATAGTGAGCAAAATGTTTATTCCTCATCTACCTCCCTTCCATCAGGCTTTCTCTCCAAGTTCCAGGATGCTTCTTCCCCTTGTTTCTTCAGCCCTAAAGGTGATAACAGCATTTCATTATTGCTGGCCTTCAGGGATGGCATCCCTTGCTGATTTTCTTTAATTCTGGCTGCAAATTTGTAAATAGTCTCTGTATTAAAACCTCTTCAATTACCTCTTTTGAATATGCCATCTGTTTCCTACCAGGACCCCGACTCATATAGACTCTGTGTTAGATAATAACATTTTTTGGTATGATAATGTCATGGTGACTATGTTAGAAAATGTCTCCAGATAGAGATACATACTGAAATATTCATGGATGACATGATATGACAGCTGGAATTTTCCCTTAATTACTCCTAAGAAATAAGTAGAGAGATAAATTAAATGAGCTATATATATACATGTATGTATATACATATATATGTGTATACACGTATATATATGTATATATACATATATACACGTATATATGTTTATATATACATGTATACATGTGTGTATATACACATATATATGTATATAATACACATATATGTGTATATGTACAGGTATATACGTGTATATATACACGTATATACACATATATATGGGATCATATGCTATTGGGTGTTTATGGGATCCATTATACTATTTCCTCTAGTTTTGTGTATATTTTTTAAAAAATCATAACATGCAAAGTAAGAAGAAAAGAACAATTATACTTTAACCCTACATTAGTTGTTTAATTAACTAAAGAAAAGGACAATCATATTAAATGAGTTTTGTTTAAAGGGCGAGCAAAGATTAGGATAAGCCTTGTGGTTAAGAACATGAACTTTAGTGATGAAGGCCTGGGTTTAAATCTAATTTCAGACACTGATTAAGTAAGTGAAAAAGCTTTCTAATCACTTCTCAGTCTCATTTTCTCATCTGTAAAATGTGGATAATATCTTTATCTATATCATTGGACTCATTAAAATAACTAAAAAATAATAGATGCTTAATAAAGTATTGTTGGCACTACTGTTAATCTTGATTATAATAGTTTATATCCAGAGAATAGATGGAATTGAGTTTGGGAGCATAAGGAGAAAAAAAGGGAAAGTGGGAGTTACCAAGAATATTTTAATAGGTATCTGTGTCCTCTGATATAGATTGGATTTATTGTGAGATTTGTCACTAGAGACCTAAAATTTTTTACAGGCTAATTGAACCATATCATTTGAGATAAGAAGTGAAGTCAAAGCTATTTAAATAGCATGTAGTAATTAGGAAACGAGTTTAATGGAGAAAATCTCAAAGGGGATCAATTTTTTTCCCTATTTGACAGAATGAATGCTTTAACACCCTAATAGGAGCATGATATTGGTTCAAACCTTTTAATTGGGATGATTTCCATTCTAATTGCATAGAAAGCTAAAATCACATTATAATAAGATGATGAAGAAGCACAGATGTTTTGTAATTTGACTTTATGCCTGTCCTTTTGAATGGTTCAAAAGAGAGACATAGTGATGTATTATGGGGCACATTTGTTTTCATATTTGGCTAGAGATACTTGATAAATTATTAACTGATCAAAATAATGTCGTGTGAAAGGGCTATAAAACAAAATTATGTCTCCACTGAGATAAGTGAGTGGCAAAGATGTACTCATTAGTGGTGTCTCCACATGAAAGGAGAATGACAAATTGAAACCATTCTGCTAGTAACCTCAGTCCAAAACCACTCTAACTTGATGTATTCACTTGATTGACGAAGAATTGCTTGAGGCTTTAAAATTTCTAAGTAATTGCTCCTATTTTCTCCCTCACATTAGTTTAGCTGTGCCTGAAAGCACAGATGGCCTGTGCTTTGTTTTACCACAGAAATTTGGCTGTTTAGCTGGCCACTTAAGGGGCAAAACGAGCTTCCTCTAGGTCCTTTGAGCCTCTATCAAGAGATACCCTCTTAGGTGGCTCCAGTGGGCCTTTTCCCAGTATCCAAACACCTTCACCTTTCTACACACTCCTCCAACCTCATCAATCCTGTTTTCAGTGTCACACTAAGGTTGCTAAAGTATAATACATTTTTACCTTTTCCAGGAAGGTCAGAATTTCAACAGGAAATCAAATCTTAAGTGTAAAGAGTATTAAGCTCTAATAGGTACAATTTGGGGCTCAGCGTATTTCGGGGGGTGTTGAGAGAAGGTGGATAATCAGAGGTGAGTTCAGGCTTAGGGACATCAGAAGGCAAAAAGGGAAGTAGCAGAAGGCAGCCTCTAGCTAGCGTGCATCTACCATGATACACAGGCTATAATCGAGCAAGGCCTCTTCACTCTGTCACTGAAGTGGACCTTGAATGCCACACTAAAGAAACAAGTGAAACCTGTGTCCAGCCTAAAGACAGAAGCTCTGCATACAATATTTTTATATAACACCTAGAGAACATCTATCCCTGTGTTACCAGAATGTTTCCATTCACTGTGCTACCTGATTTTCTGATGGACTCTGAGCCATTTGCTCTCTTAGTCTCTGAGGTTTTTATTATAAGAGAGGGAGAAATTTAATAAGAAAATAAGTATAGCCATAAGTGTCACCTGAGAAAAGAAGCTATGCTTTCACATGTCTCATGTTCCTTAGAGGCAAGATGTCCAGGAAGCTATTTCTTCAAGTCCTTCCCTCTGTCAACTCAACACTTTCTCTTAGGAGCCAATCTTGGTAATATCCTCCTGGAGGCAAAAGTCTTACTAGACTTCCTCTCACAGGTTATATGTTTATTTTCAACAGAGATCTTTTGGATATAGTATTTTAACACAAAGCAGTGTTCTTCAGAAAAATGTTCCCAACTGTGCCTACAAAAACGTTCCATGGTTCATGAAGTTAAGTGAATTCTGGAATCTTAGTGATTCAAAAATGCATGTCAGGGCTTCCCTGGTGGCGCAGTGGTTGGGAGTCCGCCTGCCAATGCAGGGGACATGGGTTTGCACCCCGGTCCGGGAGGATCCCACATGCTGCAGAGCGGCTGGGCCCGTGAGCCATGGTTGCTGAGCCTGCGCGTCTGGAGCCTGTGCTCTGCAACGGGAGAGGCCACAACAGTGAGAGGCCCGCATACCACACACACAAAAAAAAAAAAACCCAAAAAATTAAGAAAATGGTAATAGGAAGATACATATCAATAATGACCTTGAATGTAAATGGATTAAGTGCCCCAACCAAAAGACACAGACTGACTGAATGGATGCACAAACAAAAGACCCATATATATATTTTCTACAAGAGACCCACTTCAGACCTGGGTACACATACAGACTAAAAGTGAAGGGATGGAAAAAGATATCATATGCAAATGGAAATCACAAGAAAGCTGGAGTAGCAATACTCATATCAGATAAAACAGACTTTAAAATAAAGACTGTTACAAGAGATAAGGAAGGACACTACATAATGATCAAGGGATCGATCCAAGAGGAAGATATAACAATTATATATATTTATGCACCCAAAATAGGAGCACCTTAATACATAAGGCAAATGCTAACAACCATAAAAGGGGAAATCAACAATAACACAATAATAGTAAGGGACTTTAACACCTCACTTACACCCATGGATAGATCATCCAGACAGAAAATAAATAAGGAAACAAAAGCTTTAAATGGCACAGTAGATCAGATAGATTTAACTGATATTTATAGGACATTCCACCTGAAAGTGGCAGAGTACACTTTGTTCTCACAGAACATTCTCCAGGATAAATCACATCTTGGGTCATAAATCAAGCCTTGGTAAATTTAAGAAAATTGAAATCATATCAAGCATCTTTTCTGACCACAATGCTATGAGACTGGAAATCAATTACAGGAAAAAAACAGTAAAAAACACAAATATACGGAGGCTAAACAGTGTGCTACTAAATAATCAAGAGATCACTGAAGAAACCAAAGAAGAAATTAGAAGATACATAGAAACAAATGACAATGAAAACACGACCACCCAAAACCTATGGGATGCAGCAAAAGCAGATCTAAGCAGGAAGTTTATAGCAATACAATCTCACCTCAAGAAACAAGAAAACAATTTAACCTTACATCTAAAGGAACTAGAGAAAGAAGAACAAAAAAAAAAAACCCAAAATCAGTAGAAGGAAAGAAATCATAAAGATGACAGCAGAAATAAATGAAATAGAAACAAAGAAAACAATAGCAAAGATCAAAAAAGCTAAAAGTTGGTTCTTTGAGAAGATAAACACAATTGATAAGCCATTTGCCAGACTCATCAAAAAAAAAAAAAGGCAGAGGATGTGAATCAATAAAATTAGAAATAAAAAAGAAGAAATCACAACTAACACTGCAGAAATACAAAGGATTATAAGAGACTACTACAAACAACTATATGCCCATAAAATGAACAACCACAAAGAAATGCACAAATTCTTGGAAAGGTACAATTTTCCAAGACTGAACCAGGAAGAATTAGAAAATATAAACAGATCTATCACAAGTAATGAAATTGAAACTGTAATTAAAAATCTTCCAACAAACAAAAGTCCAGCACCAGATGGCTTCACAGGAGAATTCTATCAAACATTTAGAGAAGAGCTAACATGAATCCTTCTCAAATTCTTCCAAAAAATTGCAGAGGGAAGAACACTCCCAAATTTGTTCTATGAAGCCACCACCACACTGATACCAAAACCAGATAAAGATATTACACAAAAAAGAAAAGTACAGACCAATATCACTGATGAACATAGATGCAAAAATCTTCAACAAAATACTACCAAACAGAATTCAACAGCACATTAAAAGGATCATACCCCATGATCAAATGGGCTTTATCCCAGGAATGCAAGGATTCTTCAATATACACAAATCAATCAATGTGATACACCATATTAGCAAACTGAAGAATAAAAACCATATGATCATCTCGATAGATACTAAAAAGCTTTTGACAAAATTCAACACTCATCTATGATAAAAACTCTCCAGAAAATGGGCATAGAGAGAACCTACCTCAACATAATACAGGCCATATATGACAAACCCACAGCAAACATCATACTCAATGGTGAAAAACTGAAAGCATTTCCACTGAGATCAGGAACAAGACAAGGATATCCACTCTTGCCACTCTTATTCAACATAGTTTTGGAAGGCCGAGCCATGGCAATGAGAGAAGAAAAAGAAACAAAAGGAATACAAATTGGAAAAGCAGAAGTAAAACTGTCACTGTTTGCAGATGACACAATACTATACATAGAAAATCCTAAAGATGCCACCAGAAAACCACTAGAAGTAATCAATGAATTTCGTAGGGTTGCAGGATACAAAATGCACAGCAACCTCTGGCATTCCTATATAATAACAACAAAAAGGCAGAAAGAGAAATTAAGGAAACAATCCCATTTACCATTGCAACAAAAATAATAAATAACTAGGAATAAACCTACTTAACAAGGGAAAATACCTGTACTCAGAAAACTATAAAGCACTGATGAAAGAAATCAAAGATGACATAAACAGATGGAGAGATATACCATGTTCTTGGATTGTAAGAATCAATATTGTGAAAATGACTATACTACCCAAAGCAGTCTACAGATTCAGTGCAATCCCTATCAAACTACCAATGGCATTCTTCACAGAATTAGGACAAAAAATTTTACAATTTGTATGGAAACACAAAAGACCCCAAGACTATACTACAAAGCTATAGTAATCAAAACAGCATGGTACTGGCACCAAAACAGAAATATAGATCAATGGAACAGGATAGAAAGTCCAGAGATAAACTCATGCACATATGATCACCTAATCTATGGCAAGGAGGCAGGAATATAGAATGGAGAAAAGACAGTTTCTTCAATAAGTGGTGCTAGGTAACCTGGACAGCTATATGTAAAAAATGAAATTAGAACACTACCTAACACCATACACAAAAATAAACTCCAAATGGATTAAAGGCCTAAATGTAAGACCAGACAATATAAAACTCCTAGAGGAAAACATAAGCAGAACACTCTGACATAAATCACAGCAAGACCTTTTTGACCCACCTCCTAGAGAAATGGAAATGAAAACAAAAATAAACAAATGGGACCTAATGAAACTTAAAAGCTTTTGCACAGCAAAGGAGACCATAAACAAGACAACCCTCAGAATGGGAGAAAATATTTGCAAATGAAGCAAATGACAAAGGATTAATCTCCAAAATTTACAAGCAGCTCATGCAGCTCAATATCAAAAAAACAAACAACCCAATCCAAAAATGGGTAGAAGACCTAAATAGACATTTCTCCAAATAAGATATACAGATTGCCAACAAACACATGAAAGGATGCTCAACATCACTAATCATTAGGGAAATGCAAATCAAAACTATAGTGAGGTATCACCTCACACTGGTCAGAATGACCATCATCAAAAAATCTACAAATAGTAAATGCTGGAGAGGGTGTGGAGAAAAGGGAACCCTTTTGCACTGTTGGTGGGAATGTAAATTGATACCACCACTATGGAAAACAGTATGGAGGTTCCTTATAAAACTAAAAATAGAACTACCATATGACCCAGCAATCCCACTACTGGGCATATACCCTGAGAAAACCATAATTCAAAAGGACACATGTATCCCAATATTTATTGCAGCCCTATTTACAATAGCCAGGACATGGAAGCAACCTAAATGTCCAACACTAGATGAATGGATAAAGAAGATGTGGTACATATATACAATGGAATATTACTCAGCCATAAAAAGGAACAAAATTGGGTCATTTGTAGAGACATGGATGGACCTAAAGTCTGTCATACAGAGTGAAGTAAGTCAGAAAGAGAAAAACAAATATCGTCTATTAACACATATATGTGGAATCTAGAAAAATGGTACAGATGAACCTATTTGCAGGTCAGGAATAGAGACATAGATGTAGAAAACAAACATGTGGACACAGAGGGAGAAGGGGAGGGTGGAATGAATTGGGAGATTAGGTTTGACATAAATACACTACCATGTGTAAAATAGACAGCTAGAGGGAACCTGCTATATAACACAGGGGGCTCAGATCCATGCTCTATGATGACCTAGATGAGTGGGATGGGGGTGGTGGGAGGTCCAAGAGGGAGGGGATATAGGTATATATATAGCTGATTCACTTCATTGTACAGCAGAAATTAACACAACATTGTAAAGCAATTTTACTCCAATTAAAAAAAAAAAGGGTTCTTTGTACTAAAGGAAAAAAAAATAACGAACCACTGCCTTAAGCCAAAGGAGTGACTCTAGTGGTTGGGAATTCAGGCAAAGTGCCAGCAGAAGGGGAGATTCTGGGGGCACAAATGCTGATTCCTCCCAAATAATAACACACAGTGTCACCTGGTCCACCCATGAGCAGCCTGAGAGCGTAGAGTCCAGTGCTGTGGATGGAGCCCTTTACATGTCCTTGAGGCCAGGGCTCTGCGGGGCGCTTGGCACAGCATGCATGGTGAAACTGATGTTTCTGTATCCCAGCTGTATAAATGAGCTGCAATGGCCAGATGTGACCGTCCTGACCCTGTTTGTGTGCAGCATGTACATGCAGCCTCAGTGACCCTCAGGGACCTTGCTGGCTCTGGGATTCTGTGACAGCAGACTTCTGCAAGTTGTGCATCAAAAAGTAAGACAAACTCCCATTTAAAAGAAAATTGTATTCACAGATGCCACTCTCTCCAAATAGAGGGCAAATGCAGGTCTATCCAATGAAAGCTAATTCAACAATGACCTTAATCACACGGATGATCATCCTGATCAGCCCAAAGAGTATGGCTAGCATGGCACAACCTCATCATTACTCTGCAGTCATTACAACCCTGATGGTGAGATGATCATGGTGATTATCATAGCATGTAGTTATGCTAATAGCACATTATGTGACTTGGATCACTTTTTTCCATAGTCCAGCTGATAGACAACATTTAATTTTGTTCTTGGTATAAGAAAACCATCATTGCTCTGAAGTGTTTGGCCTTTTACAAATGCTCTGGATTAACTGAACTTTAAGAAATGTCCACATTTAAATCATATCCCTTTACTCTAAGGTCGAAATGCAAGCTGACCAGGAACACAAGCAGATGCAACCAGATTCTGCTTCTCTGTACTTCAGAGCTGGTGGCCACGCCCTGCAGAGGTGGCTGAGTCAGTGCTGTTGACAAGGGCAACACATTGACTCCATCTGGGGAACAGAGGCCTGTCACAGGCAATCAGGAGCTCTTGGACTCTCGTTTTCCTTAATGACTCAGTAGTGGTTGACATAGAAAAAAATCCAATCCAGAGGAGCAACATTTTATTTAATTTATTTTATCCTTAGCTGCAAGTTTTTGACATTTTCATCCATGTCTCTAGATCCAAATTCATTGATACCTTACTTTGCCAGGTCATTTCTCCCCTGAATGCTTTTAAATTGCTCTTATGACATGGGGTTTACAGTTTCCATCAGATTTTCTGTGCTGCATACTCCAAACCATGGTTTTAGAGTTTTCACTTTCGAATCTTGTTATAGGTTGTCTTGAAAAAGAAACATTATGGCTTAGATGGATAACAGTGAAAAGATCAAGAAAACTAAAACAGTAACTTGCGCTTTTAGCTTCTAAATTCTTTCAGGAAGACCATGGCTATTCCTTCTTGGTTTTGCCTAGTTTCCATTCTACTCATTTGCCAATAAAAAGACACTTAATATTTATAGCTAAAGGTCCCTGGCATGGAGCCAACTAACAATAATAAGATTGTCTACATAATGTAAAGCACTAGATTAGTACAATGTGAACTGGAGGAGTTGTAGAACAGAAAGGAATAAATTAGTCAATGATTCAAAACTCCTGGCTGTATCTACACAATGTTAAGGATTTGGAAGAAAACTGAACATTCTAATTAGAACTTAAGGAGTTTTCAAATATTTAGGTTGATTGTAAGCAAGGTTTTCTCAGTTTTAAGTGCTGGGTATTTGGTGAACAATAGTCTTTCATGAAACTTGTTATTCACACTCGGGAATTACTGATTCTTCACTCATTGGGCCCTTTACCCAGGAGTGATGTCATTTTAGATTTAGACCATGTGTGCATGATATCAAAGGCTTTCTGAAGGAACTGACTGATTCATTTGGCTTTGTCACTATGTGAGGTCCCATGAAAATGTTTGCTCAAGCAGAGAGTTTTGCTGGACTGAGTTGAGGTTTTCAGATGAAAATATGATGGTTGATTCTCTGGAGATCTGAATAAACCATCTGAGCTTTGATCAATCCATGCCTTATTTGTTATTTGTTTCGAAATTTGCAGAAAGGCAGAGGTACTATCCCATTTAGGAAGTCAGATTAAAGTATTCCAAAGAGGGAGAAGCCCTGTGAGAACAAATAAGGAATGGCTAAGGGGAGATAGAATGGCTTTCTATATATCTTCTTCAAGAGGCACTTCAGAGGCAATTGGAAACCAAGTGAAAAGGAAAGGAGAGCTGGCCCTTGGGACATTCAGGGTAGTTAGGAAGCAGCCTGGCAAAGTGCAATGTCTCCTTTGCCTAAGTTCCACAGACCGTGAGCCTCTGAGTGTTAATAGATGTGCTGAGGGAAAAGTGCACCAGGCTCAAGTAAGTTTGGAAACATCTGGGTTGCACAGAAATAAGCAGGTTTCTTCATTGCAGGACTTCTCAGAGCCTTTAGTATGCTTGTATATTGTGAATTTCCAGGAGAAGAATAGACTGTCAAATTTCCAAAGGTAACAATCACAGAACAACCTTTTTGAGACACGCCTATTAATATCTCCTCACTTAATGTTTCTAGAAAACCATTTTAGAAAGTTTTGGTGCAGTGTAAAGAGTTCTGGCTTCAGAAGCAAACACATCAGAGGGTAAATCCCACCTCCATCACCTACTAGTTTTGTGACCTTAGGTAGATCACTTCCTACTATAAGTCAGGTTTCGCAGCAGTAAAATGTAGATTTTTATCTGTACAGTAGAGAATTCTCATAAAAACAGTAATAAACTAAAGTAATAAGCAATGAATTACAAACAAGTGTAGTTTGTATTCTTAGAAATCAGATGATGAATTATAAAAATCATCTTCAGATATTTACATTAACAAATTTTTAGTTTAGAAGTTTTATTTCTGGTTTTAAGGGCATTATCAATAAAAGTGATATTTAACTGAAAAGATACATTCATCTCCTGAAACTAACACATTTTAAATTAACTATACTTCAATTTTAAAAATGGGTAAAAAAAAAAAAAGATGCACTCCTAGTTGATCACATTCTGCAAAACCGTTCCTTTTCGAGGACCCCAAAACAGTTAGCAAAAAGCCCAAAAGGAGTATCCTACTTTTTACTACAAGATACTTGAGGAAAATCTGCCCAATTCTACCCACAAAAATGTTGCAACCAACTCCCTGAGTGTTTGGAAAGGACACAGCTAGTTTAGGATTTATATCTGGTCTTTAAAGTCTGAAATAAGCTGAAATGTGTAAACATTTTGGCACAGTATGCAGGGAGTTAAATACATTACTCTTGGCATTATTAACAGGTGGTGTGGGAATAAGTTGCTATGGAAAGTTCATGCTGCAGTGTCAGCAGAAGAAAATGTATTTCATAGGCTTTCAGGGAGAAAGAGGGGGGCAACAAAGGTTCCATAGGGTCTGATGCATGGAGATGACTGAAAAATCCTTTCCAGCTGTCACAACTGCACATGGGGTTGGACGATTTCTTGTAGTGTTATGAATGTAAACGCTATTCAATTAACTGTTTCAAAAGCAAGAGCCTGTTTCTAAAAGAGCAATTTCTAGGCACCTGAAATGCTTGAAAGCCCCTATTATTTTCCATGTTGCTCAGTCTCTTGAGAGAGATCACCTCCCTTCTAAAGAAGGCTTCCTAGTGCTCCGAGGATATAAAAATAGACATACAAGGAATATATTCTCTTTAATAAGCAGAGCAGCTGTCAACTTCTACAAAGCTGAGCTCGAGTCAGGACTCAGTACAGCCACAAAAAACCTCCATATCCTCCAGCCACCCCCTCTTCCGCGTAGCCAGTTTCCAAATAATAATGCAAGAAGAATTAGAGGGAAAGAGCTTAAATCATAGGAAAACAAACTTAGGTTGGAACTCAGGAAGAATTCCTGTTGACCAGAGCACAGAAGACCAAAGAAAATTATAGAATCTCTTTTACCTGAGTGCAAGGCAAAAGAACTCCATCTAGGATGATTAAAGTGTCCCTGCAAGATCTCTTCTTATATTTTGAGAATGAGCAAAAGGAAATCATTCGTTGTCAGAAAGGGAGAAACAAATATTCTCTATTGTGGTCTAGGTAGGAATAAAATCCAACACTGTGCCTGATGATAGGAAAAGCAGGTGTTGAGAAGGAAAATACATTCGGTCGTAAGTATGAGTGGGGCTGTACAGAGAGTTAGCCTGCGCTGGATACAGGTTTCGATGGTGTTGTGAACCTGTTGAACTCCAAGTCACCTAAGGTTTCATCTGGCTAACTCTGTAGGGATTTTTGCCAAGCAGGTGATGAGTTTTCATAGTCCCTATTATTTCATTATCCCTGTGTGAAGGATGAAAGGCAATCTTTTTATTAAGCTAACCCTGTGACTATAGCTCCATCACTCAGGAAGCCACATGGCCCCATTCCAAGTATCTGTCTTCCAGCACTTCAAAATTCCCAAAGGCCCTGGCATTAGTGGCATCCTCAGTTTTGCAACAGTCCACACTCACTGGGCTTAGGACAATATAGTCCAGTGTTAAGAACGTTGGCTTTGGAATCTGAGAAAACTATACTGAGGTTCAAGTCTCCATTTTGCCACTTAACTTAACCATGTCTTGCTGGGCAAAGTACTTAATGTCTCTTCACCTTTGTTTCCTCATCTGCAACATGGTGATAACCACATCTCTCCTTCCAGGGTTCTTTCAGGATTAGATGAGATAATCCATGTAAATCATAGTGATAGATGATAGCTACAGTTCACGCTGAGAGTGAGAGGGTTTTTGGTCTCTACAAGGAGAGGATTGCTTGGGCACTTGCCATGATTTTGTGAAGACACGCAGGCCCCAACCCATGATAGAATCAAATTATCCAACATCTCTTTTCTCATCACTACAGAAATTTGGAGAGCGATATGAAAAAGTGACAACACTTCGGCCCCAGCTTCCCAATTTTACCCCCAAAACTCCCCTCTCACCTACATCCGAAAAAAATGTGATCCAAGGCCTGGGCCAGGCGCTCTGATCTTGTAAGCATTTACAACAACCAAACTGGGTAAGAACGCATGCTTTTCTCCAGTAATTTAAATAACTATATTTGAGTTTCTAACAGTGTGTTTGGGATAGCACAGGACCTGCCAACATGCATCTGTGTTTTTCAAATGAGAATCATTCAGTTGGCAGAAAAATCACCCAAGCCCTTGTAACCAGGAAATATGATTACAATATTCAAAATTGTCATTTAATTTGTTTTAGTATTCAATCTGTCCTTCTACATCCAGAAATTCTACACCCAAGTGATGAGAAAATGAGGTCAATTTGTATTTACTGCAATTGCACTTGACTGTATAATATGTCTACTGTGGCTCCTCCAGGCATTGAGAGAGGCCATGAAAAGCCTGAACACGAGGGCTTTAACCACAAACATGAATTCAAACCTCTCACAGGTCCCACCTTATGGCCACATGGTAAGCCTCTCTTCTGGTACCCAGATCTCTGCCTGCCACGTGTTATACAAACCCTGGTAACTGGGCTTCTGTCAGAACAAGGGTAACTAAAGTTGGTTCTATGTGATGCCAAAACCACCCATCCAATTTAATGAGGACATTAAATTGCTTTTTTTTTTACAAGATGTTAAACAATTAATTTGCTTCTCATTAAGTTGACAGATTTAGAGGTTATTAGAACTCAAATCCTAACTCTCCTAATCCCTTATTGTACTAACCAAAAAATGTGAGATTTAGTACTCTTACGGCCCCTTCCTTCATTTCTCCCAAAACCACTTAAAATTAATATTAAAACCACTCAGATATGGTGCTGTGGTCAAACAGGTGTTTGACTCAATTTCTCCCATTTAAAACTGTCTGCTGATTATCCCATCTGACATTCCACCATGCTATTAAACTAAGCATTTACAAAACTGTGCTCAGCCTTACTCCTAATCTAGCCCACCAATCCCCTCTCAACATAAAACCATGGCCTTTATCCTTCTGTGCTCCCTAACTTGGGGTTCATCTCAGTTTATCTTTATTCATCACTTATTGTGTGTAGGCATTGTGCTAAGGGTTGGGATCCACGACAATAGTAGGTTAGGTTTAGGAAGAAACTACTTTTCTGGAACCATGTGACAGACATGGAATTGGGGAAGAAGGAAACCAAACTTACTACTAGTGACAAGCACTTCATATGCACTATCTTACTAAGTCTTCACATTAACCCTGTGAGGATATGTATTAGTATTATACTTCTGGAAAAGGAAAAACATGCTAAGAGAAGTTAAACAGTTTCTCCAAGTCATATAGTAAGTTGTGGAACTGGAATTTGCACCCAGCTCTGTCAGATTCTAAAGTCCAGTCATTTTCCTCCACGGGAAAAACTCATCACTCTTCCAGTCCCCCATGCTGAAAGCTTAGAGTCACTTTAAACTTCTCATCTCTCTTACTATATCAAGATGACTTCAGCTTCCAGTCACAGAAAATCCTGACTCCAGTTATCACTAGCAATTAGGAAATGTGTTTCTCATGTGACAAGAATTTCATAGATCAGGTGACGCCGTCCTCACTTCTCTGAATCCCCTTGGCTTTGCCTGGTTACAAGACCGCTACCCACAGATTCCTGTCACAACATCCAGACAGGACAACATCCAGAGAAAGAAAGGGAACATGTCTAATAATATTTCCTTCTTAAGAGTAAATGAAACATTTTCCAAAGCCCCAGGACAGCTTACTTCACATCACTCTGGCTAGAACTGGAAACATGTCCACTTCTAAATCAATCCCTGTCAAAGGGAGTGGGATGAATAGGATTGGGTTACAGGCTAACCAGGATCCACCCACTGGTGCTTGGGATGGAGTCAGTTTCCTTCCCCCTTTAGCCCAGAACAAATGGAGGAGAGGTGCATTCCTGAACAAAATTGGGAATTCATTGGGAAGAAATAAAGAGGAAAGTAAATGCCAGGTCAAATACATTCATTTCACAAGTTCTGCCTGTTGTGTTTCTTAATGTTGCCCACATGTATTCTTTTCTTTCCATTGCTCCAGTTTAAGCCCTTTGTATCTTTTTCCTAGGTTATTATAATAGCAACCTATCTGGGCTCTCTATCTCCAATTTTCTCTTAGGTCTATGCCAAATTAAGCTTCCTAAGGTACACTACAATCAATTGCCCCTTTCTCCAGAACCTGCGATGACTTTTGAGCGGTCCATTGAAGGCCTTCTAAGATTCAGACCCAGTTTAGCTCTCTAGCTTTATCTCATGCAAATTCTGATTCACTAATAAAAAGGAATGCACAACTTAACTACTTTGAACAGGTAAGAGGGTTTCAAAAGGGTAAAATTAGGGCGAAGGGAGCTCAGAAAGGCATTATCGCTAATGATATGTATGTCACGTGTTAAGACACAGGTCCAGAATGGAAGGATGAGGAAGATGATGCCATTGCTAGTATTGCTTTGTATAATGAGCATGCCTATCTGACTTGCCTTTAGAGTAGAACATCTTCAAGGACAACTTCCACCTAGATGTCAGAAGATGAAGCTGACATCCTTTCAGATGTGCGTGAGCCCAGAGCTACCCAGATCGACACTGCCACCCATAGGAAACACCTATTCTTTTATGAATATGAATCACCAAATACCCAATGACTCTTCTGAGGAGCAGGATTTGGAGAGATACATTTCAGAGGCATCACTAGTCTTGACCCTTGTTCTTAGATCATCTCTAATTAGCATCTGCATAAAAACTATGTACTACAAAGGCAAATTAAAGATACCTTGCTTGGTTGAAATGATATTCAAATCCATTCATTTACTATCACAGGACCTTGTATTCTCCCTCCCTGCCCCCCTCTCCCCTACACACACACACACACACACACACACACACACACACACACACACACACACAAGCTGTGAGGGCTATGACTTGGGATTATGGAATAATATAGAGAATACAGGCACCGATCTGGCAAAAAGAATCTTCAAGTTTCTTATTGATCTTATGATTCCCACCAACATTCAGAGACATAATGCAATATCTCTAGCCCAGGTATGTAAGAATTATGTTACTATTTACTTTCTACAGCCCCTCCTAGTTCAGCACCACCACTGCCCTGTCTCACAATCCCTGCAACAACCATTTCTCATGGAAAGCAGCTGAGGGATATCAGGGAAGATAAGATGATTGAGTCTCCATATGTGACCCTCAGCACAAATTAGAAGACTTCATCCTGGGGTGGGTAAGGGGTTTGTCTCAGAGGCCTCTTTTGAGAGTCAAACTAATAAATCATCTCCTACTAAGATCAAGGCACTTTAGCTTCTTGGAAAGAGGGGACAGCATTCAGAATCATTAGTTTCCTCCCTGATGATCAGACTCAGTAGATAAAGCCTACATAGCAAATATGGGAGAGGAAGAGAACAATTCTAATACAATAAATGTTTTAAGGAAAAAGAGCATACAGGTTATGCAGGTACCAATTCTTTCTTTCTTTTTAAAAGAACTCCTCAAACTCAGTGTTGTCAGTTGATGACTGAACTGATTTTCAAACTGACTGAAAGGCTCAGACTGTTTGCTACTGCTATAGTTAATTCTTCGGAGTCTGCCAAATAGATTGGTATTCCTCATGAGCTGTCTGGCTCTCGAACTAACCAGTCCTGCCTGCTACTAGCTGCTTCACTTTTAAATTCTGGTCAAAACTGAGTCTAAAGTTAAGGCTTAAAGAAACAAAAAGCAATTACCTGTAAACTAGGAAATTCTGTCCAAATCTTCAAAGGTTAAGAGTTGAAATTCAGCCATCCATGGAATGGGATCCTCCTTTGTTTGTAGTATGTGAGCTGATGTGTGACAGAAACAAGGTGATGCAGATGTTAAGGTCAAGATTTTGACAGCCAAATAGGACTAAGTTGATTCCTGGCTTTGGTACTTAGTAGTTTCATAGCCTTGAACAAGTCATTTATCCTTAGTCTCCTCATCTATAAAGTGGACATAAGTTAGTACACTGCATAGACAAATGAGATAATGCCTGCAATGCACTTAGTACTATTCCAGACACACAGTGAGTTCTCCATAAACAAAGCTGTTCTCAATAACTGTATTGTAATTATCACATGGTTTTTAAAAATGCACTTGACTTAAAATCAGTCCTAATACGTGATAATTATTCAGCTATCTTTCTTTCTCACTTCCTCTTCAACCAGCAATGGTCCAGATGGTGAGGCTTCATCAGCCTGGGCTGCTGAGCAAGGATGACACAGAGTAGATCTCCAGCTAGCCCCAATGGACACTTCTTTATTTATAAGAATCAAACATTATGTTAAGCCGCTGAACTTTTGAGATTGTCCATAACCACAGCATAACCTGGCCTATCCTGTCCATTGCAGACACTAAGGAATTCTCAAGTAAATGGACAGTGAGACCAAATTCAAGAATTACAAAACTCAATAATCAAAAATCCTTCAATTCTTCTAAAACAGTTTAAATAGAGCTTGATAGTTTCAAAAGATCATGGAAGGCAATTCATTCAAAGGTAAACAAAAGCTGAGGAACTTGTCATCCTAGATATCGAGATGTGTTATAAAGTCACAGTAATTAAGACAGTGTTGAATTGGTACAGAGGAGATAGACAAAGACTGATGGAACACAATCAAGAGCCCAGAATCATACCCACACATGGATACACACTTAACCTATGACAGAGCTCAAAGCAATGACAGGGTGGACTTTTCAACTTTCCAAAGAAAGGTACGGGGGCAATTCGTTCCCCACAGGTGAAAAATAAAACTTGACTCTTCTCATAATCCACAAAAACCAATCTCAAGTGGATTAAAGGTATAACCATGAAAAACAAAACTATAAACTTTTGAGAAGATAACACAGGGAAATATTTTCATGACATCAGGTTTGAAGGATTCCTTAAATAAGATATAAAAGGACAAACAGGATAAGATTAGAAAATTTAGCAACATTAATATTAATATCTTTCTTTAAAAGACACTCTAAAGAGAGTGAAAGGTAAGCTACAAACTGAGAGAAGATATTTGTAACACATATAACAAGCATATTCAAGATGTATAATATTGAATATTATATATTCAATATATAATATTGAATAATATTATATTCTAATATTCAAGATATATGCTAATAGATTGGTATTCAAGATATATAAAAGATATATAAAAAGATTTTCAAGAATATAAAGATATATAAAAAGAAACCCATCAAATCAGTAAGAACAGGGCAAAAAATAACACAATAGAAATATGGGTGATAGACTTGAACACTCAATTAATAAAAGAGAAATTCAAATATCCAATATATTATTTAAAAGATGCTCCATTTTGTTAGCAGCCAGATGAATGAACATTAAAACAAAAATAAGACATAATTACCTATGCATCAGATAGGGTAAAAAATAAGTTTGACAATATCAAGTATTCATGAGGCTGTAGAGCAATGGAGACTCTCACATACTACTGATGGGACAGTAATTGGTATGACCTCTTTGCATTTCTGTTTGGAATCACCTCGTAAAGTTGAACATGAGTTTATGTTATGTCCACTAATTCTACTCCTAGTTATATATGCTAGAGAAACTTGCGTGTGCGTTCAAAAATACATACAAGAATTTATTTTTATTTTTTTTTCTTTTTTGTGGTACGTGGCCCTCTCACTGTTGTGGCCTCTCCCATTGCAGAGCACAGGCTCTGGACGCACAGGCTCAGCGGCCATGGCTCACGGGCCCAGCCGCTCCACAGCATGTGGGACCTTCCCAGACCGGGGCACGAACCCGTGTCCCCTGCATCGGCAGGCGGACTCTCAACCACTGCACCACCAGGGAAGCCCTGATATTATGTTTTTAAATGGGGCAGGCAGACTGTGTTCACAAAGGTGTTCCCTTTAAACCATACATATTCTTTAATATACTCTTCTCTGTGTGTATTTCACAATTGAAAAATTATCTGGAAACAATTAAAGATTTACAGGAAGTTGAAAAAATAATACAGAGGTCCCCTGACTTTCACAATTTTGAAAAATGCCTCTCCCCCAACCCCCAGTAAAAAAAAAAACAAAAGAAATAGTGAGGAAATGAGATTTGCAGAATGTGATTTTTGCTGTACAATAAGTGTGGGGAAAAGCTGATAAAATATAGAGTGATTTTTACTTGTCTTATTTCTCATATTAGAGATGAATATGTTAGGTCAACATTATTCAGGTGAAAAGAAATGAAACAGGACCAAAGGGATTGTATTGAAGTGTCACGTTTAAGTAGTTGAGAAGTGACATAATTCCAAGGTGACCGAAGACCAATTTAAGCATTCTCACCGGAAAGGCAAGAGAACTCTCATGTTGAGGTTATTCGGGAATAATTTCCTCTGAAACCAGAAGACGACATTAAGTTAAATGGAAACACTCAGAATACAACCAAAATACCCTTATATGGTTTTAGAAACATCAAGCATGTTTGGATTTTAGATGTGGGAAATTGGGTTGGCCTTGAGATGAAGCTCCCAATTCCCTCTATCAGTTCTCCCGAAATTGAAGATGTTACTAAAGCTAGGTTTGCTCTTAACCAGAAACGTTTACTTAAGAGCAGAAGCACTTGAGTACTTATGGTCCAGCCTGGGAGAAAATATCGCTGGTGTGCTCCACAAGAGCCAGGCAAGTGACCCTGGAGCCAAATGAACTGGATTAAAACCCTGGCTTGGCCACTTAATAGCTGTGTGAGCTGAGTTAACTTCTCTGAGCCTCTGATTTGTTGTAAAGTGTGAATAAGAAGACCTACCACAAAAAAAGTCCTTGTGACTATTTGACTATTAGAGTACTTAGTATGTAGTGTTCAAAAAGTGTTGGCTGTCATTATAACTCCTGTTAAGAGCTTGCTTTTGTCAATAGAGAAACAAAAATAAGGCTGCCTATTAAGACATCTCTTCTTACTAGCATAACATGATCAACAGAATCCCTTTCCTTAGTGCCTCATCTTTGGGCCTTCCAAAGGCTTGGGCATTCTGTGTGTGTGTGAGGGGTAGGGGTAATAGTCTGGATTATTTTATGTTTTCTAGACATTTTGATAACCCATTAGCTTATGTTGTCCTCTAGCAACAACTAGGGCACCGAGAGACTGAGACTCAGGGCAGTTAGTTACCTTTCAAGGGAGAGAAGAGAGAATGAAGAACAATTCAGAGCTCAGGATAGCATAGTGAGAGGGTACTGACACATCTTCACAAACCATGGGGACCAAGACAGAAAGCGGTAGATCTAGGGTTACAGCAGAAGTCAGTTGCTGAAAGCCTTCTCCCCTTCAGCTGGGCTGACATGTTTCCATGCCTCCTCTTCACCTGACCTGGATTCCACTTTAAAAGGAGGTTATGGATGAATTTTCCCCTAAGCACCTCCCTTCTCTTGTCCCAAATACTGCCAGCTGCTCCATCCTCAGTGTTGCCACTGAACCCTGTGTGTGTGCATTTGTTTTTATTGTGTTCCATAATAATCACTGTAGGTGACTCATGTGTCTGCCTCCCAACGCCACAAAGTCACTTATGACTTACAGCATACACTAAGCAGCATAGCACCTGGCACACATATAAAGCCTGTGATAAATGTTTACCAAACAGTCAAATACATTAATATTTCTGCTCCTTACATCCCTAATTTAGAAAGTTATCTCTGAGGTTTTTCAACACTCTGGGATTGGAAAAGTTCAGTATCTAAGCAATTGTTGCTCCTTGTACTCTATGCTAATTCATCACAACCCTTGCTAAGACTCTGAACCCAGACATCCCAACAGTATTTAACATTTATTGACACTTATAACTTGCCAGGCATTATACTAAACACTTTATGTATGCTCACAATAGCACTATGAGTTAAATATTATAGTCCTATAGTATTGTTGGGAGAATCGAGGCACAGCTTGGTTAATTAACTTGTCCTAAGTCACACAGTGAGTTATAAAAGCAGGATTTCAACTCAAATCTAATTCCAGAGTTTATATGCTTAACCATTCTGCTGTGCTGCTTCCCAGTGTTTACTGAGCACCCAGCAAGTGCAGGGCCCTGTACCGGGCACTGTGTAAAGAGAGGGGCACAGACCTTACGTGATTCTTGCCCTCTTGGTGCATGTGATCTAAATGAGGAGATAGATATTAAACAAGTAGACATACTGTATATTTTAAATTATCCAGTGAGAGAAACACTATGAAGGATAAACAGAGAGAAAATAACAAAGGAGACCATTTGAGATTGTAGTCAGTGAAGACTCTTGTGAGAAGGTGATCTTTGAGTAGTCTCCCATGTGAAAAGTATGAACAAGAGCCCTCCAGGCTGAGAAAACAGCAAGTGAACATGCCCTGGGATATTTGAGGATAGAGTTAGGAAGGGACGAGATTGTAATAATTTGGGGTTTATTCTGTATGATTTTATTCAAGTGGAGTCTTATTTGGGGAGAAAGAAAGTCAGAATGGAAACCGGTGATTCAAATAAGCTTTGACCAAGAGGTCAAAGCAAAGCTCAAGAAGGATCCGCTGATATTTGCCAGCAGGGTTTGGGAGAGGAAGATCAAAGGAGTAAAAGGTCCCTAGGAGGCAAGACATGGTATCAGGAGGATGTTCTCTTGAGTAATGGTGGTGGAAATGTTCTGGCCGGACCTGAGGGGTTAAGAGAAGTGAAGGTTTTGAAATGGCTTTCTGCATCTAATTGGAGAAGTTCCACAGACCTGTCATGGGAGGACTTTGCCCCCAGAAGAACAGAGAGAAGGGAGCAGAGAGATAAGTCATGAAATTCAAGTGGGGCTCTGGCCTTCTTTTACCTTCTCATTACCTAAGGCTGCTCTGGTCCCTGCACCCCCCCGCCCATCTTCTACCTTCACCGCTGCTACCCCCAACATCACCCCAGTCCTGAGAGTCTCAATTCCAATTGCCCTGATGAATCATGATCCTGATGGATACAGGAAGATCTAAGCATCTAAGACCTAGGATGGACAGACAGTATGCCCTTGGAGGCTGTACGGTTAGTGGTATTGGCCTCATCTGTACTTGAAAGTAGAATATGGTAACTGCTGCTCCACACCCAACAGTCCTTTCTCTCACTCTCTTCTCAAAATGCACCTGATTGAATATGGTGGGGATAATTAAGGTAAAGCAAGGTGGGGTAGGAAGGAGGAGAGAAGTCTTTGCCCTATGTGCTGCTGATCAGAAATAATAAATATAAAACCCAGAATAAGTTCTGAGGTTAAGTCTACATCCTCTTTACTGATCATAAAGAGCACAGGAAACAGGTTTAGTTATTAAGGTTAGTGAGATAAATTTGTCAGCAGAAAGATAAGAAATAACAAATGCTGGTAAGAATGTGGAGAAAAGGGAACCCTTGTATGCTGTTGGTGGGAATGTAAACTGGTACATCCATTATGGAAAATGCTATGGAAGTTCCTCCAAAAATTAAAAATAGAACTATCACACAATCCAGCAATTCCACTTCTGGGTATATATCTGAAGGAAACAAAATTACTATCCCAAAGAGATATCTGCATCTCCATATTCTTTGCAGCATTAGTTGAGATATGGAAACAACCTATGTGGCCATCAACAGATGAATGGGTAAAGAAAATGCATATATAAATATATAGAATGTGATTCTATTCAACCATTAAAAAGAAGGAAATACTGCCATTTGCAACAACATGGATGGACCTGGAGGGCATTATGCTAAGTGAAATAAATCAGACAGAGAAAGACAAATACCACATCATCTCACTTATATGTGGAATCTTTAAAAAAAACCCACTGAACTCATAAATACAGAGAACAGCTTGGTGGTTGCCATAGGCAGGGGGTGATGGGTGGGCAAAATAGGAAGGTGTTCAAAAGGTATAAACTTCTAGTTATAAGGTAAGTAAGTTCTGGGCCGTAAGGTACAACAGGGTGACTCCTAGGTAATAATACTGTATTGCATACTTGAAAACTAAGAGTATTCTTTTTTTTTTTTAACATCTTTATTGGAGTATAATTGCTTTACAATGGTGTGTTAGTTTCTGCTTTATAACAAAGTGAATCAGCTATACATATACATATAGCCCCATATCTCCTCCCTCTTGCATCTCCCTGCCACCCTCCATATGCCACCCTTATAGGTGGTCACAAAGCACTGAGCTGATCTCCCTGTGCTATGCGGCTGCTTCCACTAGCTATCTATTTTACATGTGGTAGTATATATAAGTCCATGCCACTCTCTCACTTCGTCCCAAATACCCTTCCCCCTCCCCATGTTTCAAGTCCATTCTCTATGTCAGTGTCTTTATTCCTGTCCTGACCCTAGGTTCTTCAAAACCATTTTCTTTTTCTTTTTTTTCTTAGATTCTATACATATGTGTTAGCATAAGGTATTTGTTTTTCTCTTTCTGACTTACTTCACTCTGTGTGAAAGAGTCTAGGTCCATCCACCTCACTACAAATAACTCAATTTTGTTTCTTTTTATGGCTGAGTAATATTCCATTGTATACATGTGTCACATCTTCTTTATCCATTCATCTGTCGATGAACATTTAGGTTGTTCCATGTCCTGGTTATTGAAAGTAGAGCTGCAATGAACATTGTGCTACATGACTCTTTTTGAATTATGGTTTTCTCAGGGTATAAGCCAAGTGGTGGTATTGCTGGGTTGTATGGTAGTTCTATTTTTAGTTTTTTAAGGAACCTCCATACTGTTCCGCATACTGGTTGTATCAGTTTACATTCCCACCAACAGTGCAAGAGGGTTCCCTTTTCTCCACACCCTCTCTAGCATTTATTGTTTGTAGATTTTTTTGATGATGGCCATTCTGACCGGTATGAGACGATATCTCATTGTAGTTTTGATTTGCATTTCTATAATTATTAATGATGTTGAGCATTGCTTCATGTGTTTGTCAGCAACTTGTATATCTTCTTTAGAGAAATGTCTATTTAGATATTCTGTGCATTTTTGGATTGGGTTGTTTGTTTTTTTCATATTGAGCTACATGAGCTACTTGTAAATTCTGGAGATTAATCCTTTGTCACTTGCTTCATTTGCAAATATTTTATCCCATTCTGATGGCTGTTTTTTCGTCTTGTTTATGGTTTCCTTTGCTGTGGAAAAGCTTTTAACTTTCATTAGGTCCCATTTGTTTATTTTGTTTTTATTTCCATTTCTCTAGGAGGTGGGTCAAAAAGGATCTTGCTGTGATGTATATCATAGAGTGTTCTGCCTATGTTTTCCTCTAAGAGTTTGATAGTGTCTGGCCTTACATTTAGGTCTTTAATCCATTTTGAGTTTATTTTTGTATATGGTGTTAGGGAGTGTTCTAATTTCATTCTTTTACATGTAGCTCTCCAGTTTTCCCAGCACTATTTATTAAAGAGGCTGTCTTTTCTCAACTCCATATTCCTGTCTCCTTTATCAAAGATAAGGTGACCATATGCGCATAGCTTTATCTCTGGGCTTTCTATCCTGTTCCATTGATCTATATTTCTGTTTTTGTGCCAGTATCATACTGCCTTGATTACTGTAGCTTTGTAGTATAGTCTGAAGTCCAGGAGCCTGATTACTCCAGCTCTGTTTTTCTTTCTCAAGATTGCTTTGGCTATCTGGGGTCTTTTGTGTTTCCATACAAATTGTGAAATTTTTTGTTCTAGTTCTGTGAAAAATGCCAGTGGTAGTTTGATAGGAATTGCTTTCAATCTGTAGATTGCTTTGGGTCATATAGTCACTTTCACAATGTTGATTCTTCCAATCCAAGAACCTGGTATATCTCTCCATCTATTTGTATCATCTTTAATTTCTTTCATCAGTGTTTTATAATTTTCTGCATACAGGTCTTTTTTCTCCTTAGGTAGGGTTATTCCTATATATTTTATTCTTTTTGTTGGAATGGTAAATGGGAGTGTTTTCTTAATTTCACTTTCAAATTTTTAATCATTCGTGTGTAGGAATGCCAGAGATTTCTGGGCATTAATTTTGTATCCTGCTACTTTACCAAATTCATTGATTAGCTCTAGTAGTTTTCTGGTAGCATCTTTAGGATTCTCTATGTATAGTATCATGTCATCTGCATGCAAACAGTGACAGTTTTACTTCTTCTTTTCTGATTTGGATTCCTGTTATTTCTTTTTCTTCTCTGATTGCTGTGGCTAAAACTTCCATAATTATGTTGATTAATAGTGGTGAGAGTGGGCAATCTTGTCTTGTTCCTGATCTTATTGGAAATGGTTTCAGTTTTTCAACATTGAGGACGATGTTGGCTGTAGGTTTGTCATATATGGCCATTATTATGTTGAGGAAAGTTCCCTCTATGCCTACTTTCTGCAGGGTTTTTATCATAAATGGGTGTTGAATTTTGTCGAAAGCTTTCTCTGCATTTATTGAGATGATCATATGGTTTTTCTAATTCAGTTTGTTAATATGATGTATCACATTGATTGATTTTCATATATTGAAGAATCCCTGCATTTCTGGGATAAACCCCACTTGATCATGGTGTATGATCCTTTTAATGTGCTGTTGGATTCTATTTGCTAGAATTTTGTTGAGGATTTTGGGATCTATGTTCATCAGTAATACTGGGCTGTAGTTTTGTTTCTTTGTGACATCTTTGTCTGGTTTTGGTATCAGGGTGATGGTGGCCTTGTAGAATGAGTTTGGGAGTGTTCCTCCCTCTGCTATATTTTGGAAGAGTTTGAGAAGGATAGGTGCTAGCTCTTCTCTAAATTGTGGATAGAATTCGCCTGTGAAGCCATCTGGTCCTGGGCTTTTGTTTGTTGGAAGATTTTTAATCACAGTCTCAATTTCAGTGCTTGTGATTGGTCTGTTCATATTTTTTATATCTTCCTGATTCAGTCTCGGAAGGTTGTGCATTTCTAAGAATTTGTCCATTTCGTCCAGGTTTTCCATTTTACTGGCATAGAGTTGCTTGTAGTAATCTCTCATGATCCTTTGTATTTGTGCAGTGTCAGTGGTTACTTCTCCTTTTTCATTACTAATTCTATTGATTTGAGTCTTCTCCCTTTTTTTTTTTTTTTTTTGATGATTCTGGCTAAGGGTTTATCAATTTTATTTATCTTCTCAAAGAACCAGCATTTCATTTTATTTATCTTTTTCCTTATTTCATTTTCATTTATTTCTGATCTGATCTTTATGATTTCTTTCCTTCTGCTAACTTTGGGATTTTTTGTTCTTCTTTCTCTAATTTCTTTAGTTGTAAGGTTAGGTTGTTTATTTGAGATGTTTCTTGTCTCTTAAAGTAGGATTGTGTTGCTATAAACTTCCCTCTTAGAACTGCTTTTGCTGCATGCTATAGGTTTTCGGTCATTGTGTTTTCAGTGTCATTTGTTTCTAGGTATTTCTAATTTCCTCTTGGATTTCTTCAGCGATCTCTTGGTTATTAAGTAGTGTATTGTTTAGCCTCCATGTGTTTGTATTTTTTACAGATTTTTTTCCTGTAATTGATATCTAGTCTCCTAGCGTTGTGATCGGAAAGGATACTTCATACGATTTCAATTTTCTTAAATGTACCAAGGCTTGATTTGTGACTCAAGATATGATCTATCCTGGAGAATGTTCCATGAGCACTTGAGAAGAATGTGTATTCTGTTGTTTTTGGATGGAATGTCCTATAAATATCAATTAAGTCCATCTTGTTTAATGTGTCATTTAAAGCTTGTGTTTCCTTATTTATTTTCATTTTGGATGATCTGTCCATTGGTGAAAGTGGGGTGTTAAAGTCCCTTACTATGATTGTGTTACTGTCGAGTTCCCCTTTTATGGCTGTTCATATTTGCCTTATGTATTGAGGTGCTCCTATATTGAGTGCATAAATATTTACAATTGTTATATCTTCTTGGATTCTTCCCTTGATCATTATGTAGTGTCCTTCTTTGTCTCTTGTAATAGTCTTTGTTTTAAAGTTTATTTTTTTCTGATACGAGAATTGCTACTCCAGCTTTCTTTTGATTTCCATTTGCATGGAATATCTTTTTCCATCCCTTCACTTTCAGCCTGTATGTATCCCTAGGTCTGAAGTGGGTCTCTTGTAGACAGTATATATATGGGTCTTGTGTCTGTATCCATTCAGCCAGTGTACGTCTTTTGGTTGGAGCATTTAATCCATTTACATTTAAGGTAATTATTGATATGTATGTTCCTATTACCTTTTTCTTAATTGTTTTGGGTTTGTTATTGTAGGTCTTTTCCTTCTCTTGTGTTTCCTGCCTAGAGTAGTTCCTTTAGCATTTGTTGTAAAGCTGGTTTGGTGGTGCTGAATTCTCTTAACTTTTGTCTGTAAAGGTTTTAATTTCTCTGTGAAATCTGGATGAGATCCTTGCTGGGTAGGGTAATCTTCGTTGTAGGTTTTTCTCCTTCATCACTTTAAATATGTCCTGCCACTCCCTTCTGACTTGCAGAGTTTTGCTGAAAGATCAGCTGTTAACCTTATGGGGATTCCCTTGTGTGTTATTTGTTGTTTTTCCCTTTCTGCTTTTTTTTTTTTTTTTTTTTTTTTTTGAGTTACGTGGGCCTCACTCTGTTGTGGCCTCTCCCTTTGTGGAGCACAGGCTCTGGACACGCAGGCTCAGCAGCTATGGCTTATGGACCTAGCCTCTCCATGGCATGTGGGATCTTCCCAGACCGGGGCATGACCCCGTGTTCCCTGCATTGGCAGGTGGACTCTCAACCACTGCGCCACCAGGGAAGCCCCCTGGCTGCTTTTAATAGGTTTTCTTTGTATTTAATTATTGAGTTTGATTAAGATGTGTCTTTGGTGTGTTTCTCCTTCGATTTATCCTGTATGGGACTCTGTGCTTCCTGGACTTGATTAACTATTTCCTTTTCCATATTAGGGAAGTTTTCAACTATAATCTCTTCAAATATTTTCTCAGTCCCTTTCTTTTTCTCTTCTTCTTCTGGGACCCCTATAATTCGAATGTTGGTGCATTTAATATTGTCCCAGAGGTCTCTGAGACTGTCCTCAATTCTTTTCATTCTTTTTTCTTTATTCTGCTCTGCAGTAGTTATTTCCAGTATTTTATCTTCCAGGTCACTTATCTGTTCTTCAGCCTCAGTTATTCTGCTATTGATCCCTTCTAGAGAATTTTTAATTTAATTTATTGTGTTGTTCAACACTGTTTGTTTGCTCTTTAGCTCTTCCAGGTCCTTGTTAAATGCTTTTTATATTTTCTCCATTCTGTTTCCAAGATTTTGGATCACACTTACTATCATTACTCTGAATTCTTTTTCAGGTAGACTGCCTATTTCCTCTTCATTTGTTACATCTGGTGGGTTATTGCCTTGCTCCTTCATTGTTTGTGTGTTTCTCTGTCTTCTCATTTTGCTTAACTTACTGTGTTTGGCATCTCCTTTTTGCAGGCTGCAGGTTCGTACTTCCCGTTGTTTTTGATGACTGTCTCCAGTGGCTAAGGTTGGTTCAATGGGTTGTGTATGCTTCCTGGTGGCAGGGACTAGTTCCTGTGTTCTGGTGTATGAGGCTGGATCTTGTCCTTCTGGTGGGCAGGTCCACATCTGGTGGTGTGTTTTGGCGTGTCTGTGGCCTTATTATGATTTTAGGCAGCCTCTCTGCTAATGGATGGAGCTGTGTTCCTGTCTTGCTAGTTGTTTAGCATAGGGTGTCCAGCACTGTAGCTTGCTGGTCGTTGAGTGGAGCTGGGTCTTGGCATTGAGATGGAGATCTCTGGGTGATTCCTGCCATTTGATATTATGTGGAGCTGGGAGTTCTCTTGTGGACCAGTGTCCTGAACTTGGCTCTCCCACCTCAGAGGCACAGCCCTGATGCCTGTCTGGACCACCAAGAGCCTGTCATCCACATGGCTCAGAATAAATGGGAGAAAAAAAAGAAAGAAAGAAAGAAGAAGATAAAATGAAATAAGATAAAGTAAAATAAAGTTATTAAAATAAAAAATAATTATTAAAAAAAATTTTAAGTAATAAAAAAAGAAAGAATGAAAGAAGAGAGCAACCAAACCAAATCCACCAATGATAACAAGTGCAAAAAACTATACTAAAAAAAAAAAAAAAAAAAAAATGGACAGACAGAACCCTAGGACAAATGGTGAAAGCAAAGCTATACTGACAAAATCACACACAGAAGCATACACATACACACTCACAAAAATAGAAAAAGGGGGAAAAAAATATATATATATATTGCTGCTCCCAAAGTCCACCTCAATTTGGGATGATTCATTGTCTATTCAAGTATTCCACAGATGCAGGGTACATCAAGTTGATTGTGGAGATTTAATCCGCTGCTCCTGAGGCTGCTGGGAGAGATTTCCCTTTCTCTTCTTTGTTCGCAGAGCTCCTGGGGTTCAGCTTTGTATTGGGCCCCGCCTCGGTGTGTAGGTCACCTGAGGGTTTCTGTTCTTCCCTCAGACAGGACAGGCTTAAAGGAGCAGCTGATTAGGGGGCTCTCGCTCTCTCTAGCCAGGGGGAGGGAGGGGTATGGAATGCGGGGTGAGCCTGCGGCGGCAGAGGCCAGCATGACGTTGCACCAGCCTGAAGCGTGCCATGCGTTCCCCCGGGGAAGTTGTCCCTGGATCACGGGATCCTGGCAATGGCGGGCTGCACAGGCTCCTGGGAGGGGAGGTGGGATTAGTGACCTGTGCTTGTACACAGGCTTCTTGGGGGCGGCAGCAGCAGCCTTAGCATCTCATGCCTGTCTCTGGGGTCCGCACTGATAGCCATGGCCCGCCCGTCTCTGGAGCTCCTTTAAGCAGCGCTCTTAATCCCCTCTCCTTGTGCACCAGGAAACAAACAGAGAGGCCCGAAAAATTCTCTTGTCTCTTCAGCACTTTTCCTGGACTTCCTCCCAGCTAGCTGTGGTGCATTAGCCCCTTCAGGCTGTGTTCACGCTGCCAACCCCAGTCCTCTCCCTGGGATCCGACCGAAGCTCAAGCCTCAGCTCCCAGCCTCGCCCGCCCCAGCGGGTGAGCATACAAGCCTCTCGGGCTGGTGAGTGCTGGGCGGCCCTGATCCTCTGTGTGGGAATTTCTCCGCTTTGCCGTCTGCACCCCTGTTGCCGTGCTCTCCTCCTGGCTCCGAAGCTTCCCCCCTCCGCCACCCGCAGTTTCCGCCCGCAAAGGGGCTTCCTAGTGTGTGGAAACCTTTCCTCCTTCACAGCTCCCTCCCATAGGTGCAGGTCCCGTCCCTATTCTTTTGTCACTGTTTTTTCTTTTTTCTTTTGCCCAACCCAGGTACGTGGGGAGTTCTGCCAGCGTTTAGTATGTGTTCTGTAGGAGTTGTTCTACATGTAGATGTATTTCTGATGTATTTGTGGGGAGGAAGGTGATCTCCGCATCTTACTCTTCTGCCATCTTGAAGTTCCTCCTCAAGAGTACTCTTAAAAGTTCTCCTCATGAGGAAAAAAGAACTTGTAACTGTGAGGTGATGAATGTGAACTAAATTATGGTAATCACTTCAAAATAAATACATATATCAAATCATTATGCTGTACACCTTAAATTTATGTGATGTTATATGTCAATTATATTTTAATAAAACCGGATGAAAAAAGAAGCATCCAAGTCTGAAAGATCACTATGAAACCTGAAAGTGTTTTGCTAGTTTGCCTCTTGCTCATTGGGCAACTCCCTGCTGCCACCCTCCGGACCCTGGATTGCAGCCTTTGCTCGGGTCTGAGCAGTTCTCCCTGCTTTTACTGAGCACCTTCCAAGACATTCTTTAAGCAGGAAGAGTTCAGGCTCGGGCAAGGTTTGAAATTGGGCCACCAAAGTGCTAGAGAGTAGAGACTGCAGAGTGTAGAACAGAGTTTAAAACCTCTCGTATTCTGTGAACATGCTATTTTGGAATCTGTCCTTTGAATTCATACCTCTTGAAATGCCTCGTGGTTGGTTTGGTGATGGAGTTGTAGGGTCTAAAAGTCTCCTGAAACAGATGCTTAGGCCTCCTAAGCATCTGTCAAAGTCAAAAGCACCTGGTAGCGACTTCCCTGGCGGTCTAGTGGTTGGGACTTTGCCTTTCAATGCAGGGGGTACGGGTTCGATCTCTGGTCGAGGAGCTAAGATCCCACATGCCTCGTGGCCAAAAACCCAAAACATGGAACAGAAGCAATATTGTAACAAATTCAAGAAAAGACTTTAAAAATGGCCCACATCAAAAAAAATAAAAGTACCTGCTAACGGAAAGCCCAAGATGGTAATAGAAAGTATTCCTTGTCCTAGACTCTGTATATTTAACTCCTAAATCCCTGGGGTATATTCAGGGGTAAGAGTAACCTGGGGGTGGGATCTGACCAAAATTCATACTCAGACCCTGGCAGTACTTGCCGTTGCTAACACTGACCCTCTTGGCCCTGGCTATGCCCACCGACTTCTTCCCGCCCACTTTCCTCTATCTTTTGACCCTAGTCCAGCATTTTCGCCTCCCTACCCCCACTCTGGCTCACCCAGTCCCAGGAAGACAAAAAAAGCCTAAAATTTGACTGCTAACCCAAAGGAAGTCCCATGAGAACAAGTACCTACCTCCATGATTTCACATGAAAAGATTATGTGCCCTAGTATTGTTACAAATAAAAATATTTATCATTTGAGAAGTGCTCCTGTGAATCAGATGCTGTTCTGGTAAAATAAGCGTCTTGTCCACAAAGATCTTGTATTTTGGGAAGAGATACAGATAATTTAAGGTAAACACATTTTTTTTAAAGGAAGATAATTGCAGATAATGATAAATGCTATAAAAAAATTAAAGGGTAATGTGATATGTAAAGGTTAATATGTAAGCTTATCCTAGAGACTGACCATGGATGGGGGTTATTTGGACCTGAAGAATAAGACAGAACTATCCAGGGAAGAACAAGGCAGACAGCTCCGCAGACACAGGAAGAGCTAATGCAAATCCCTCAAACCAGAACAAATTTTGCAGGAAGAGAAAGGACTTCTGTATGGCTGGAGGGGAGCCAAGAAGAGACGTGAATACAGGAAAGGCAGGGGTCAACTCATGTAAGGCTTTGTAGGATTTCATTCTGAAACCAATGAAAAGTCTTTGAAGGACTAAGTGTGACATGATCTATGTTTTATGAAACTTCACCTTGGGTGTTGAATGGAGAACAAATTATAAGGAGTAAAAGTCAGGAGGCTATTCAGAAACTGGGCAAGGGATTGTGGTGGCTTATATTAGAAAGAATGATGACAGTGGCAGTGGAGTAAAGTGTAATAATCCTTGAAATTTTAAAGAAAAGGAAACTGACATTCAGAAAGGTTAGGGAAATTGACAAGATTGCACAACCAGCTAGTTGCATGCAGAGCCAGGATTCAAATTTTATCTGTCTAATGTCAAAGGATGTTTTCCGTTCTCTGCATTTCTTTGAGTCTCTGTTTTCTCATCTGTAAAATAGTAGTTTGGATTAAATTACCTATGAGATGTCTTCCAGTTCTAAAATATCAAAACTTCCCAGCTAATTCATCAAAACTTGAGCAAATTCCCTCCAGTTAGATATGGCTGATACTCCTTGGCTGTAGTCTTATCATATGTGCCCCTCGGATTGTTTTTTGTCTCACGTGGTGAGGAAACATGCAAGTGTGTATAGAACACACATGTGGTCTTCAGTTTTCAGGAACTTTCAAGATAAGGGTGAGAAAGAGACCACGTTTACTCACAGCATCAGCAGGGAACCTTGGATTGTCTACAGAGAGCAGTCCAGTCCAGAAAGGGCAGGTGAGAAGGAGCAGCTGAAGGGGAATAGGTTGTCAGATAATCACTGGGAATAAATTCTAAGACATAGATAAACAAACAAACAAATTCATCACTTGTAAAATGAGAGTCCTTTAAAAATCAGGCTATGGCTTTTTACTTTTTTTTTTGTTTTATTTTATATCGGAGCATAGTTGGTTAACAATGAAATGTTGTGTTAGTTTCAGGTGTGCAGCAAAGTGATTCAGTTATACATATACATGTATCTATTCTTTTTCAAATTCTCTTCCCATTTAGGTTATTACAGAATATTGAGCAGCGTTCCTTGTGCTATACAGTAGGTCCTTATTGGTTATCTATTTTAAACATAGCAGTGTGTACATGTCAATCCCAAACTTACAATCTTTACTTTTTGTTTTTAGCACACTTTTATTATTTGAATTTTTGTATACAGTGTGCATTACTTTTGTAGTATAATTTTTTTTTTTTTTTTTAGCCACACCACACAGCATATAGGATCTTAGTTCTCTGACCAGGGATTGAACCCATGCCCTTTGCAGTGGAAGCAAGGAGTCTTAACCACTGGGCCACCAGGGAAGTCCCTGTAGTATAAATCTTTTAAACAAAATAAAGAGCAGCCGATTTATAATAGTAGATAGCTTTAAGTATTTCAGTGATGTGGCAATACACTCCAGATATTCTGGGAGAAGCACAATTTCAAATATTTAGTGGTAGAGCAGAAAGAGGAAGCTTGACATTGATAAATCACTTAATACGGTGGCTACCAGTTCAGATTCTGGAGCCAGATTGTCTCCTTTGAAATCCTGAATCTACCACTTACTGGCTGTGAGATTTGGAGCAAATTACATAATCCACCAGGCCTCTGAATTCTCATACATAAAATGGATTCAGTAATCATCCCACACCACAGAGTAACATGAAAACTATAAAAACTAAATGTTAATTTACATAAGTATAAATGTAACCTACTTTCAGACCTTGTATCCAATTTTTTCAGTTTTAGAAAGCATATTACTCTAGCATGGGGGCTCATTATTAGCGTTTCTTTACTTTTGAGAATTTTCTGTTACATTTGAGGTATTCTAGGGGAAATGGGTAAAATGTGATGCATAAATAGGAAATAAATCATTTCAAATTAATCAATATTTAAAGGTAGAAAAAATTTCTAGGTAAATAAGTTTAATTGTGTAAGCAATGATATCTATCTTGAATTAAAATAAAAATTTTAAGTATGTATGGTGATGAATGCTAACCAGAATTATTGTGGTGATCATTTTGCAATATGTACAAATATTCAATCATCATGTTGTATACCTGAAAGTAATATAATGTTTATGATGTTATACATCAATTACACCTCAATAAAAATAATGAATAAAATTTTAAATTTGCTCTAGAATTAGATTATATTTTTCATTTGTTAATTTCATGGGTATATTCAAAAAATCACATTGTTATAATAGTTCTAATAGCTTTAGGAAACAAAAAAGTAGAAATGAATATACTTAAATAAAACATAAGATTCAAGTTAAATATAGTCTCCTGATGGCTATACTATCATAGATTTCTATTCTAAAAAATCTAGATAATGTGGGAATAGCTGAGACATACAGATACCTGTTAATTATCAAAAAGAAAATATCCCTGAATTAAATATCTTTTAGGATTTTATTATGTCCCTAAATAAAATATTTACAATTTTACTCTATCATGTACAATTTTACTCAATTCTATGTAGTTTGAAATAATTCTAAAATGCTATTGAACTAAAGAGGGGTGTGTGCACTGCACAAAGAAGGAAGCCTAAGTCATTATGAATTATTATTAGCTCTATGCAATTTAAATGAATATAAAATCATTAATTGAATAGAAATACACACATTTAAATTGTATATTAAATACTGTTAGCATGTGAAAAAATACTTTGTTTATTGAAGTATAGTTGATTTATGATGTTATGTTCGTTTCAAGTGTACAGCACAGTGATTCAGTTATATATATATATATATATATAATTAGAGTAGAATATATATCTAGAATTAGACTATTTTAAATTAAATATTATATATGCATTTTAAAGGCGTGCAAGTTTTCATCTCTGTATTTTAGCACTCTGTAGCTCTGGCATGTTATACAGGCAAGACCTTTAATTAAAACGTGATGATTAGTGATTTGAAACGTTGGAAGAGAAGAAGCACATTCTATGGCATTTCCCCCTGATAAAGTTCTTGCACACAGGCCCAGGCTCTTTGAAGTTTGCTTTCCTCTGTATTATAGGCAAAAGCACTACGGGAAAGAGGGCCACCAGCAGAATGCCTTTATTCTCCTAAGTCAAGGGCAGAGTTTGGCAGCCTATTGGTTGCCTAAAACCCTTTCCTTTGGTCAGAGATTTAATATGGATGGATAATTATCAAGCTCTATCAAGGCAGCTTCTTGGAGTCTTCTTGCTCCAGGCCCTTCCAGAGCCCTCTGGATCCTTCTGCTATGAGGTTAGATCTTGGTGTGTATTCCATGTGCTCTCAGAGACTAAACGGGGTCTTTTCTCCTAATCAAAGCTCTCTGAAAGTAAAAAGAAAGCTTGGGGGTTGAGGAGAACCATGGATCTAGAGATAAGGTCCTACATAATCCTTAAGAAGGAATGACTTAAACAAGATAGAAAATAGTCAACTCTTTAAATAGTCAGATGAAGGATGGGGGGAGGGGATAGTTAGGGAGTTTGGGATTGACAAAAATTGTATATCACTATATTGTACACCTGTAACTTATATAATATTATACATCAACTATACATCAATTAAAAAAAAACGGTGGCGATTCTTTCCCATCAGCCCATGGTTTTTATTAAGTGACATTCTGTGAATTTCACCGTGCAGAATTATATATGTATCTAGAGAATTTCATATTCTCTCTGAGCATACTTTCCTAGGTGAATGAAGTGTTCCTTAGTTGATGTAAGTGTAGCCACTTCTAACAGAGTTCAGAGATGGTAAAAATGTATGTGATACCGCCAGCGCAATTAAAGCAAAAGTCAGTAAGTGTTATCCACCATGACTCATCCTAACACATCAAAGCTGAAATGATTAGCTTAAGGGAAAGTCCTAAAAAAAGAAAAGAACTTCCAGAAGTTCTGAATGAAAATGGCAAGTCAGGACTCTCACTGTTTCTAGGACTCTTTCAGAAGCTGCTTTATGGTCTTATCATTTTTGCTCCCTAAGCTCTACTTCTTATCTTGTTACAGCAGGTCTTGGGAGACACTTTCCTTCCTCTGACAAGGAAAAGAGACTGGAAAAATCAGAGCTTGCTCACTCTTCCTCTTCCAGAAAGGGCAAAAAGGAAAATGAAGCAACCAGATCTCATGTGGTTTTCACTTGTCCATCTAAGCTCCGGATGTTGAGTAGTTGGTGCTTTGGCTCCTATGTGCAGTCCCTCTCAAAAGCAGAGGACAACATAACGCTTAAGAGTCTGGGTTCTGGAGGAGACACACATATGGACTTGACTCCAGGACTTGGTAGCTGTGTGACCTTGGGTTGATGACTTAAGCCTGTTCAGCTTCAGTGTCCTCATCTACAAAAGGAAGACTTAGTAGTACTTACTTTAAATAAGATCATGTATTTGGAGGAATCAGCCTAGCCATGATAGCTATTTTTATTCTGCTGCTATGTCCTAACAATAACAACCAAACCAAACTGCTCTTCCTTTGTTTGCTCTGCTCCAGCCACAAAAGCCTTCTTTTCTGTCCCCCAACAAGGCAGCCATTCCTGTCTCAGACTATTTAGTCTGACACCCTATTGAAAGGAGAAAGAGACATCAGAATGCAATGTGCATGATGCCTCCTGAGTTGTCACACAGAGGCCCTATGTCATCCATGATTTTTTGGTGTGGCTGGTGAGTCTTGCAGGAATAGGGAAAGCACAGAGCTGGTCCTTGTTGTGTCACTAACTTCTGCCTGAATGTCTCCTCCTGCCGAGGTCTTCATATGGCTGGATCCTTCTCCGCATTCCATCTCAACTGAAGTGTCACCTCCACAGAGAAGCTTTTCCTGACAACCCCAGCTAAGTGCTTCCCTGGCCTAATATTCTCTATGTCATTTCCCTGCATCATGCACCTCAGAGCAGTTGTCACTATCTGGAATGATCATATCTCCATATGTGTTTATTGTCTGTCTCTCCTCCTGATGGTGTAAACCCCATGAAGAGAGATCCCTTGTCTGTATTATACATGCTGTCTCCTCAGGGCCTGGCACAGAGTGCATAGTCAATAAATGTTTTTGGAATAAATAAATGAACTATAATTCTTGTATATTCCGTGGAGCACAAAGCATCCTCTAGGACCATGGCCTTTGGCGCCAGATCTGAGCATATCCACATGTGCAGTGACAGCCAGTCTTCCCTGACTCCAGCCCTCCCACTCAAACATCTGAGAGGGTCTTATCCCATCCTGGTCACAGCTGCTTAATTTAGGAGGGAAAAATCATGCCCATAGGTTTGCACCTGGAATAATGCAGTGATTAAATGTTTTATCTGAAAAGCATAGAACATGCAGAAGTGGATAAATTAAGATTCAGTTCTGATGAAGGACTACAAAATTAGGAAAAGTGGAACCTTGGAGTGAGTCCCTGTTGTGTCACAAAGCTTTATCGTTTATTCAATACATTTTCCCTGAGCGCTCATTACAAATCAGATCTTATTCTAGATGTTGGGAATACGAGGGTGTATGCCAAAGAAGCCATCCTGGGGCTCACAGCCTTGCTGGGGAGACAGACAAGTAAACAAATCACATTGTCATGTGACTGGTGTTACCAAGGCGTATGGAAACACAGCAAGGAGAGCAGCTGACTGAATCTATCAGAGATAATTTCACAGAGGAGGGGTTGGAGAAGCGGTAATATGTCATCTGGTAAAGGCAGCAAACTTGTGAACCTGTTTTTCCTGCCAAATGAATCAGGCAGCATGAGAACATTAAATTATTGGAGGCGATGTGTGCTGGCACACTCCTGCTTCAGCCTTTGCACGCGCACACATCCCCCTTTCCTCAGGCTCCAAATGTCCCGCCCACACACTAACCCCTTCTTCTGTTGGCTCCCCACCAAGATGTCACTTTCCAAGAGGAACGCTCTCTGCCTCCCGTGTGACAAATACCCTGCTCCTTCTGTGTATTTCCACAACGTTCATTTCTTTCCATCAGACTAACACTTACATGCTCACTCCGTGCCAGGCAGTGTTCAGGGTGCTTTACATGTTTTAACTCATTCATCTTCTTCACCAGCTTATGAGGTATTATTACTATACCACTTCACAGATGAGGATACTGAGGTTCAAAGAGGTTAAGTAACTCACCTTAAAAAGTGAAAAAGCCAAGATACAAACCCAGGAATGTAGTTGAAGGGGTCTGCTTTCTTACTTTTTTTTATCCACGCTGTACCTCCTCTTAAAGAGGTACATATACTCCTATATACAGGTACATATATATATAGGGAGGTACATATACATATAGGGAGGTACGTATACATATAGGGAGGTACATATACATATAGGGAGGTACATATACTCCATATAATCCTGCTCTGTCTGTCTCCTGCTCCAGTCTGCAAGCTCCTCAAAGGTGGAGACCATGTCTCACTCAGTTACGCCCCCAGTGCAAAGCCCAGTGTCTGGTAGGTATTCAGTGATGCTTACTGAACTTTTTTTTAAATGTTGGAATACCACATGGTTTCCACTACTCACAAAGGAGCCACTATCTCTGCCAATATTCTAATGAGTGCTATGAGGACCTCTCCTCCCAAGTGATGGGTCTGCTACTAAACAGATTTCTCCAGACTTAGTAGCTAACTCAAATCCAGAGCATTGGGACTCCTGGAATACAAAACCTGGAGGAATATCTGGTTGCTTTTTGCTGTAGGTAAGTCTTTGTGAAACCCTGCCAAGTATAACTAAGCTCCAGAATGTTTCTTTTTCATTAAATTTCTTTTCCTAAGATAGTCCTGTACTTCAAATGTTAGCCTCCCACCCCCACACCGGAATGGGGTTTCGTGTTTGTCTTTTGTTGGTGCTTGTGGTACAATCCAGGATTTAGAAGTAAATGTGATCCAACATTGTTTTGTATTATTAGCTGCCGTCTGCGCAGTGGCTTCCAGCAGTAATGGTGCAGTGCTTCACTGCGCCCCAGCTGCAGCCTTCTCTCTGCTAGATGTCATGCATCATTTCACTTAGCTGCCTTCTCTTTGCTGCTTGATCTATTAATTCCTGGCCTCACCGGCAGTTCCCATTATACATCCCCATCTGGATCTAGGCATGCTCAGTGTCTTCAGGGGAACCTTGTGGGGATTAGGCTGGGTAGATGAGATATCTCTTGGTTTTTTACTTTTCTGATATGTCAGAGCTGATCACATTTCAAAGGTACTCTGAAAATTATGGTCAGAACATGGCAAAGGTAACAATAACAATAGTAAAGGAATCCTTCAGTGTTACACAAAGCATTTTTGTCCGGGGGTTTGAGAGAGACTTTGTTCTTTTTAAAAATCAGCTAAGACTCATTGACCATTATTTAGACATGTAAGAATTTAAAAGTAAAATGTAAAAAGTGAAATGAGAAGAACTTTAAAGGGTACTGTTGTGAAAATAACAATCAACAGGTACCTATGATCTGGCCTGAAAAGTAAGTGGTATGACTTAGGTACTTCTGATTAATTGTATGTCCATAACTGAATTTTATCCCACGGATTATTAATTCTCAAAGAATTAAAGTGAATTCAATTATCTTAGTTCCCAAACCAGGCATCATTTATTGTTTAACATTTAAAAGTTAATTAATTAATGTTATTTAATCAATCTTTGATACAGTAGGGGCTCTAACGAGTTAAGAAACGAGCATCACTTCTCACTGGGTGGGCTTGGACACACACAGAATAGAACAACTGCCAAAATCTGTCCTCATTTGGCCTGACTTTGCTCATTTAAGGTGAGCTGACCTACCAGTGCCACATGGCTAGCACCAAATAAAAAGGAGTCCTGGATACCCCATTTACAACTTGCCTCAAGCTCCTAGCCTTCCCAAGCTTTCATGTGGCCCCTGAACCCTTGCTCTGCTCTAAGCTTTCAGGTCAAATGCCTGAAATATCTTTTCTGGCTGTCAATCTTCCATTCCTCTCAGAAATAGGCAGAGTTTCACTCAGATCCACTCTGGGTGGCCCCACTGTATTTAAAACCCGCCTTGGCCTCTGGGGCCTCACCTGGTCTAGTCCCCTACAAGGGGAATAGACTTACTGACCCCACTTCCAATACCCCTTAGAAGTTGTAATTTTTGTTCGGTGTGCTTAAATCCAAAACAATTGTGATTATGAAGTCAGAAGACCAGGAATTTTGAAGAGAAGGAAAGGAAGAAGGTAAAGTCTTCTGTTCATGAATCCATTGACACTGAGGAGTCTTAATAGAAGAGACTTGGGCTGATGCAGAAGATTTGTCACAGAGCATTGATATTCAGTCAAAGGAACATTTGAGGTTTTCTAAAGATACATTATTGTAGGGGGAAATGGAATAAATTCCCTTAGGCATTATCTGTGGTTTGTGAGAGGGAGACTGAGGAGGTGTTAGTGATAGACAGTTTCCTAGCTTTCCATTGGGAGTAAGAAATGCTGCACAGAAACAGCGATTCCAAGCCACAGAATGCCTTCATAAAGATGTTCACATGGAATGTGTTTGGGATTTTTTTCCACACAAATGATAAACTGCCAAGTCCACCTGGCCCTAGCTCTTATGGAGCACTATTTTAACACATCCTGCCCTTGAATAGCACTTCCCTGAGTTTTCTGTAGCATTTTTCCACAGATGCTTGATTTGGGCCCCTCACCTCAGGCATTTCTCAGCAATTCCAGCTCTTTTCAGCAAGGCCATTTAGGTCCCAAGCCTATTTATTTTACAACTAAACATATTCAAATAGGTGGCTTAAGCCGCCTTTACCAAAATGACAGGATTGTTATTTCTCCCAACACCTCTGGCAGTGAGGTTTGGTATATTCTCCATTCCCAGCCCCCTTTGCACTATTTTGATACTCTTCTGCTCTGAGAGAATTAGGCTGATTTCTATTTTCCTGTTTGCCCAAACGATTGAGAGAGGCAGTAATGGTCTTTAGTTTCTGGAGCCCTTGAGGAGGTCACACGGTCACTTTTCATGGTCCAAGTTGTTCCAGTACATCTAGCTTCACTGAGGACAATGACCTATAGTGGATTTTCCTCTGGGATTTTTGCAAATGTTGCTTACCCTGCATATTATTTCCCTACAGCTACAAACAAATTACCATAAACTTGGTGGTTCAAAACCACAAAAATTTATTGTCTCAAGTTCTGGAGACCAGAAGTCCAAAATCAAGGTGTCAGCAGGATCCAGTTCCTCTGGAAGCTCTGGGGAAAAATCTTTCTCACCTCTTCCAGCTTTGGGTGGCTGTTGGCATTCTTTGGCTTTCAATCTTTGCCTACGTGCCTCCTCCTCTTTATGTGCTTGTTCTCTTCTCTCTCTTATTAGGACACTTGTCATTGGACTGAGGTAATCCAGAATGATCTCATCTTGAGATCCTTAACATAATTACATCCACAAATATTCTTTTTCCAAATAGGGTAACATGTAGAGTGCCTGGGTATTAGGACATGGACATATCTGTTCGGGATCACCATTCAACTTAATGCACCCTGTATTCTGACAAAAACTCACTGTGGATAACTGACATTCACCCTCACATGTTCACCATGGTCCTCAAATACCCATTTTAAACATAGTGAAGATCTGGTACTAGGTTTCCAAAGTTTGTTTTGCACACTCATGGAGAAAAGTGCATATGATCTTTTCAGATGAAAGCAGTTAGGGATGCTGGTGACTCCAAAACTAGGGCAGGGTAGCTAAGAGGTGTCTATGGTAAGCCCCAGAGTTTCCCTAATGAACCCAAGATTTGGCTAAGGCTAAGGCTTCTCCACAGTCATGTTCGTTTCATCCCAGGCCGCAAGTCAACATTCAGTATTCTTTTCCTTTCCATAACTTCCCCACCATTTAGTTTAAGTTCAAAATGGATCCTTGCAACACTTCTTTCTCAGTAGATTAAAACTTAGTATTGTTGTAGAATACTTGAACAAAATAGATCTTGGTCAGAACCGCTCCCCACTCCATTTTAGGGCCTCTGCTGACTGTGGCTCATACAGGTTGGTCTTCTACTGCAAATCCTTCGTAGGTGGATCCTCTGCTTCCTACACCTCTGGATAGCTGACTCGGAGAAATACATAAAAGATAGTCTTTTCCATCCATTCATCCAACAGGTCTACATGTAGCAGCTCATTTATTAAGTACTTACTACATTGTGAAGGATTAAAAGATGAATCATAACAGCATTAAATCCTGTTCAAAGACATAAAAAGTGCTTTCCTATATACGATCTCATTTGACCCTCAAAACAAACTTTCAAGATTGTTGTTTCACAAACTATGAAACTGGAGGAAAGATTGGGGAAGGGAGTGTCCAATATTCCACACTAGTGAGAGGCAGACCTCAACTTAAAAGTCTCACTCCCTAGCCCTTCCCTGCGCCATGCAAATAATACCTTCCAGACAGATATCTGGTAAGGGAGTTTATCAGTCAGGGTCCCAGTGGAAAACACAACTCATTCTGGATGGTGCATATGAAACTACTTATGAAAGGACTACATACAGAGGTATGAGTATGTACAGAAATAAACAAGGGCTGTTGAGACATCCAGGCAGTGGCGACAGCAGTAAGTCATTACTGGTTCTATGGCTGAAGGAGCAAGGGGAGGAAAGAGTGCAGCTGGAATCTGATGAGTGCTGAGGAGTAGAAGAAAGGCAGCTTGACAGAAGCTGTGATCTTGGAAGGAGGCAGCTACTGGCAGAGATATGGTGCTAAACAGTGTGAAGGAAGGAAAGGCCCTCCTCCTCAACCTGATCTTCCTGCCACTGAGTCCCATTGGCTGACACTAAATGGAAGCTGGCAGACAAAAGAGCCAGCTGACAAAGTGTTTAAGGATAAGCAACCCAGAGCATGGAACAAGACAGAGAGAGGCAGAGAATGCACCTGGTGGAGGTTGGGGTGGTACAAACAGGAATGAGCTCCGAAAGATAACACACTTCCCGTGAGTAACAGACTCCAGATGAGGAAGAGAACTTACAGCTCACACGTGGATGGGTGAGTTAGCGTGAACCTGGGGCTCAGGGAAGGCTTCATGGAGAAGTACTCTGGCTGGGTTTCAAAGAAAAGGTAGGATCTAGAAATACAGAGATAGGAAAGTGGTCATTATCCAGCAGAATGAACAATATGGCAAAGACACACAGACATACGGTGTGTGGGGTGGAAATGTATGGAGGTGATGTGAAGTAGGCAAGGAGTAAGAGCCTTGGGGGAATAATTAGCTGTTCTCTTTGGAATATGAATGTAGGAAGGGGGGAATAAGGCTGGAAGGTAGGTTGAGCCCTGGCAGTGAGGAGCCTGAAACGTTCTGTGAAGGAGCTGGACTTCTATTCTGGGGGCAGTGGAGCACCAGTAGCCAGCCTATTAGTCTTGAAAGAGACTAATCCTCTAGAGCAGAAAGCAGAGAGTGTACACAACATGGGGGAAGGAGAGTGTTGTTTCATGGAAGAAGTGTCTGCTGAAAGGCTTTTTCTTTTTGCTTAAAGCTAAATGAACCAGGTGACCCCAGGAAGGTCTTTACCATGTCCATTCTCCCATTGCCTAGGGAGGAATCCCTAGACATTAAAAGTCAGGTTCAGGCTCAGTAAAAAAATTTAGTCAATTGGATAGCTAGTTTAGTCTACTGGGGCCAAAATTTAAAGGACAATATTGAAAAAGCAGTAAATTCAATGAGAAACCTATTTACAGTAATAGACATCATGACATCACAGCCCAAACTCCTGAGAGCTCTCTGGTTCCACTGTCAGGGCAGGGGATGGAGGGGTGCTTCTCTTCTCTTGGAGTAAGATTTTTTGAATTTGTCTGTTGTCTTTTTTTCTTCAGTATTCACTGGTCTAATTTTTTTGGTAGTCATCAATCTCTCTTAAGCCAGAGTGAACCAACCTTCTATTCAGAGATTGTTTATTTGTTTTGTTTTGTTTTACTTTGGCCTAATAGAAGTTGGAACTTTTACACAGCCATATGGTCCAGATTCCAGGAAGCAAGACTCTCCAGATAATTCTACTAAAGTCCAAACCTCTCTCAATCTGGTTCCAGTGGCTGTTCAAATACTAGCAGAATTCCAAAGGAGGGAAAGTGGATAGAGGGTAGAGATTCCTAGGAAAATTGTCTGATTTCCTGGTTAAGTGCTGTGGGGCACATGGAGATGAGTATACACAGTCCCTGTATGCCTGGGGCTCACAGCAGAGTGAAGAGATATATAGATGACTGATAATAGAAAGATAGATAGATGATAGATAGATAGATAGATAGATAGATAGATAGATAGATAGATAGATAGATAGATGATAGATAGCTAGAAATGACAGAGAGAGAGATGGTGGAGATAATAGATCAATGATAGATATAGAGAGGTGGATAGATGAGAGAGATAGATGATTGATAGAGATGATTGATAAATATATAGATGAGAGAGAGAGAGAGAGAGAGAGAGAGAGAGCTGGGACAGCTAGATACAACATGGGAATGCCTTCCCTTAAACTGATTTTGCTGATGAGTGGCCTTTATAATAAAGCTTTGCTCTCTGCTGTTTCTGATGACAATGGACATGGCTGTGAGATTGGAACGTGAGAAGTTCACCAAAATGAATGGGTAAATTAACGGCCATGTTTGACTAAGTCCCTGTTATATGATTTTCATCATGGAGATTTGGCCTAAGAGTTATAAAAAAAAATTTACTGAAAACAGATAGAAGGTAATTCACTACCTATGGATAAGGGGATCTTTCCCATTTTGTGTCCTGGTTAGTGAGGGCAGAATTATAGAATCTTAGATATAAAAATGATAATCATTTAAAGGACCAGAAAACAGAGTTTAATGATTTTCCTTATGAGCTTCTCCTCAGATAATTTTTTTAAAAATACCAAGAACAATAATAAAAAGGCTAGCTCTTACTTTTTAGGTAGTAGTGTCATTTGCCAGTACAGCCTCAAAACACCCTTTGAAAACACAGACCTGGCTTATGACACTAAAATATGGCTCATTTTTTTAGCAGACTGTACACTCATTAAAAGAAACAAACTCCAATAGAATGAAGTGTGGTCGAGACACCAAGGATTAAGGATCTGTATTCATTAAACCCTCATAAGCTATTTTTTAGACACACACAAACACACACACACACACGCACACAAAGTCAGACAAGAGAAGATTTAGATTTCTGCCTTTTAGCAACACCCAGCACTTTGATTAACTCCACCTGGAGAAGAGAAAGCTTAGGAGGATGCTTAGTCATCCCCAGTGAGACAATACATACAAAATGTAATTTTCGGTTCAAGAGATGAAGTTTCAGTGAATTGTCTGTCATTTGGGCTAAAAAGCATACCAAATGGTAAGAAAAAAAAATCAAAACATTTATCTTTGACTTGGAAATCTTTGGTATGTTTTCTCTGAATAAAACAATATCTACTCTGGGAACTCAGAAAACTCCAAAATAAAATCAAACAGTTAAGGAAGTAAATGGGGCAGAAAGACTGCAAATAAAATATTATGATATATTTAACCATTTGTTTCTTACAGGAACTTTTAAAATTGCAATGGTGATTTCTAAAGAGGAGATAAAGTCAAGAGCAGAATGAGTGAATGAACAAACAAAAACATGGACAAATCAGGGTGAAGAGCACTGAAATAATGACACAAAATTTCAAAATCCATGGACAAATCAGGGTGAAGAGCACTGAAATAATGACACAAAATTTCAACACTGAGAGGAACCTCAGAGATCATCTAGCAAAGGTTTGTAAGTTTTTTAGCTATGGAAACTTTTTTTCAAATGAAACATTGCATGAAGGCTCCACATGTACACGGAATTGAACAAAATGGAGCTTCTCTAGTTGAAGCCGGGACCTGAACCGCCACTCAGGTTCTCCTCACCTCTGCAGACAGCAGGGCACCATGATAACCAGTTTGAAAACCACACATCTCATTTCATTCATGTGACATCATGACAGTTAGAGATCAGAGAGGTGAAGTGATGTGTCCAAGATCTACGATAAGCATGTACCACAGTTAAGACAACTGTCCAATCCTCCTACTTCCTCACTTTTCTTTCTACCGCACCACCTGTGTCAGTCTGATCATTATTACAAAGTCTATTTAAATTTTCTTGTGGAAATATTTCATCTGTCCCAAATAAATTTTAATCAAGCATTTGTGTGTCTGAATCATAATTTTAAAATGTATCCTTCCTTTGAAGACACACCACCTCTTTACAAGCCTTTCTTGGATATGCAGAACTACCATTTTAACAAACATGCATGACATGTATGCCTCCTAAATTGTGACAGCATAGGAATGGGAAGTGATCTTTTTGAGGTGGGGCATGTCCCATTGTTTTTTCTCCAGTAAAAGTCACCAGAATACCCAGGTATAATCTCTAAACCTGGATCTCACTCCCATCAAACCAGAAAGAAGAAAAGCAGTAGAGACAAATCACTTCTACATTCATTCTTTCCCATGTTCCATGGCTCTCTTCAAGTTGAGGTGCTCATTAGTGCTGAAATAACCTGCAAGCAGGTAAGCAGCTAGAGAGGTTAAAGATTCTAAATAATTGGCAAGCTAGACAATCAAACCCAGATGGTCAAGAATTTAAAAGTGCTTTGAAGAACAATTTGTTGGTCATCTGCTCTATACTTTTATTTTCTCTAAACGTTTATAGGGAGCTCCCTGTAAATGAGTTTTCACATCAAACAACCCAAGAAAGATGGGATGAAGGATGGGGGATAATCATGTTACTATGCGATGGCCCCTACCATTTTAACCATCTGAGTGACAGGAGTGAAGCCTCCACTCAGTGCTAGGAAAGAGGATCCCACTGTGAGTGAAACGCTGGGTCACAGGCATGGTTGCAGACACCATGGCTTTGCTAGGATTCCCATCTTTTGTTGCAGCCTGAACATGGGCTGGGAAGGGCATGACAAGAGCCCTGCATCAGTCAGCGTTCTCCAGAGAAACAAAACCAATAGGAGATATTTATTTGTTAACTTACCTATTTGTTTGTTTGTTTGTTTTAAGGAATTGGCTCACATAACCGTGGAGGCTGAGAAGTCCCATAATCTGCAGTCCAAAGGCCTGAGAACAAGGAGAGCCAACGGAATAAGTTCCAGTTTGAGTCAGTCCAAAGGCAGTAGAAGACGATGTTCCAGCTTGAAGGCTTTCAGGCAGAGAGAGTGAATTCTCTCTGGCTCAGCCTTTTGTTCTACTCAGGCCTTCAATGGATTGCATGAGGCCCACCCACATTGAGAAGGGCCATCTGATTACTCAGGCTACTGACTCAAATGTTAATCTCATCCAGAAACACTCTGACAGACATACCTCAGAATAATGTTTAACAAAAAATCTAGGCACCCCATGGCCGAGTCAAGTTGACCCATAAAATTAACCATCACAAGGACAGAAGAAGGAAGAAAGTCCTCTGTGGGTGTGCTCCTAAAAGCTTATTGCTACAGACACAGATGGGGTCTATTTCGCTGGGTGTCCACCTTACAGAGCCCATTCTGGAACCTAACATGTCTGCAGATGAAGCTACTCAGATGACTCCCAGACTGTGACTTGAACACTCTTCTTAAATGAAGCTATTGACCATATGGGAAGAAATAGGGTTTTAGAACACTAATACCTATTAAGGATTAAAAAAAATATTCTGGAGTATTTTTGTCTTCTTTTGGTTAATAACAAATTCGGGGAGATGGGGAAAGGCAAATTTGGAAACATTTGTGTCTCGTGACGATCTGGCAGGAGAAATGGCACGTTGTTGACAGCTTCTTTACTTGACTTATTAAGAGGACATCAGTTTCAGGCATTCATCTGCAAACAAGGTCCCAGGACATAGAAGATACTCAGAGGCTGATTCTTCTTTAGAACAAACTGATTATTTGATATTAATAGAGATTCAAACTGTTCCTCATAAGAAGCTGCTTCAGAATATAAGAACCTGGAGGAATCTATTCCCCTTCAATATTTGGCAAGCAAATATAAGACAAGAGTATTTTAATGACCATTTTTTTAAAAGATTTTTCTATCCTGGTTAGTCTAAGTCAGATTTTTAGGCACATGATTTGTCAAAGATCTATAATTCCCTCATTTTGCTAACTTGCTTCAAGCTTTCATAATTTTCCATTGACCTAGAATTTCTCCAGCCCAGAATAGACCTCAGCTCAACAGAGAATCAGTGAAACTGAATGGCAACCGAATTAAAATACTATCCCTTTAATACTGTATTACAATGTATATTTAGACAAAGATTCTCCCTACTTAATAAACATAAGGTTGTTGGCATAACTCATCCCTAAACCACTTGTCAGAAATCTGTGGCAGATCAAATGTACAACACCAAGAGTGAACCCTAATGTAAACTATGGACTCTGGGTGATAATGATGCACCAATGTAGGTTTATCAATTGCATCAAATGTTGTACATTGTATCTGGTGGGGAATGTTGATAATGGTGGAGGCTATGTATGAATGGGGGCAAGGGTTCTAAGGGAAATCTGTGTACCTTCTGCTTAATACTGCTGTGGCTAAAACTTCTCCAAGAATAAAGTCTACTAAACAAAGAAAAGAAAAAGAAATCTGTGGCAGGCAAATTTACCTCAAAACCAGCTTAAATTGACAATATGAAATAAAAATTGTAAATTCAGTGAAATCTCTTTGGTTTTAAACCTGGTTGTAAGTGAAAAATCAGAATAAAGTTGTCTGAAAGATTATCCTGCCTCTTTTCTCCCTTTTCCTGACCCCACTCATATAGGAAGCGGCATGTTTGGGCTGGATTGGGTGATTGGGGGAACAAATCTGAATTACAAAGTGATATAGGCTTTTGGCAGAAAGAAGATGCTGTCAGAATAGATGTTCTTAACTTTTTCTGTGGCACTTATATCTTAGCCCACAGTTTGTGATCTGCTTTATAGTTGGCTGTCTGCTCTCTCCTTCCCCCAATCCCCACCCTCTTGTTAAACAAAAGACTCTGGGAAGTGTTGGCATCACCCATGTCACTGTCATCCAGACAGTACTGGGCTGTGGTGGGAAGAGCCCCAGGTTGGGACTTTAGGGACACTCTGGCCACCGTGGGGTGTTTGCAGTCGGCTCCACACGTCACCCCAGCTGCTGGGAGAGCAGGAGGCTGCAGCTTCACACCAAAACTAAAACCCCTCTCCCTTCCCTCTCACCAAGACTCCGTGGAGGTTCACTTTCTGCCAGTTATTTCTCACTTACTCCATCTGCAACCAACTTGTCTCTATTTCATCACCTCAGATTCATTTACTCAACAAAGATTTATTAAGTGCTGACTCTTCAAGGTGTTCACTCTTCACGCCAGTCTGCCCTTCATCCTCACTTCTCTCTGAAACTACTCTGGACAATGTCATCCATTTATTGTTAAGCCCATGGTCACGTTTCCAGGGCTCTCTCTGCAGCATCTAAGGGTGTTGATCTCTTTGTAGTTCATGAAACGGTCTCATCCTTTGCTCTCCTTAATAATCTTCTCTCCTAGTTTTACTCCTTCTTCTGATGCCTCCTTCTTGGTCTCTTTTTGTTCCTTGTCCATTTTCTGCTTCTTCAATGTTGATATATCCCAGGGTTACATTCTTAACCCTCTTCTAGTTTAATTGTACACACTCCTCTGGATTACTTCATATCTTCTTAAGGTCTCAGCTATCATCTACCATGTAGAAAACTCCGGGGACTAAATTTCCAGCTCAGATCTCTCTTCTGAGCTCCAGACATGGTTAGTCAACTGCTTGCACAATACAACCAACTACTCCAGTTACTATAGCTACATAACAAGTCATCCCAGAACTGAGTGGCATAAAACAACCATTGTTTGGGTCAGGAACTCAGGACTCTACAAAGAGTTGTTTCCGCTGCACTATGGCTGGGGACTCAGCTGGGTAGACTTAAAGGCTGAAGGGAGTTAACAGCTGGAGATTGGGATCATCTGGAAGCATCTCCACTCATGTCTAGAGGTTGGTGTCTGTGATGATGTCACGAGTCTGTTGGCTGGGGCCTCATCTGAGATTGTCAGCCAGAGTACCTACACATGGCTTGTCCATGTGACCCAGACTTTCTCACAGCATGGTAAGCTCAGGTCCATTGGACTTCTTCCATGGAGCTCAGGACTCCAAAGGCGGAAGTCCCAGCTAACAATGCAGGAGCATTGTTTACCCTTTGTGACCTAGCAACAGAAAGTACTCACTGTCACTTCCATGACTTTATATTGGTTCAAGTGAGGAGATTAGACTCCACCTGGTGATTGGGGAGTGTCAAGGCTGTAGAAGAGCATGTAGGGTAAGAGACATTGTTGCAACCATCCTGGAAAGTACCATGTGTCATGTCACTCCTCTTCACCCTCATTCTCACGTGGTACTCTGTCCATGTGGGTGTATCATAGAGCGCCTTTGCCTGCCTTCCATCTCCCCACCGCCACTTGATTTTTTATCTTTCTATTTGTCCTTCCAGCTTCATCTCAGATGCAACTTCAGAGGCAAGTTTTCCCTTAGGAGAGACACAGTGTCCACCGCCTCATCTTGCTTTCCTCCCTGTTGGTCCCTCTCACTCACTCAAGAACTGGGTGTGGAGCAGGGACCTCCCAGACTTGAACTCAGAGTCACTTCACCTGAGCTCAAAGCCTGATTCTGCCATTTTGCTGACTGTGTGAATTGGAACAATTTGCTTAACTTCATAAAAGTTTAGTTTCCACATCTAAGAAATGAGGAAAGTATTATATATTACCTTAAGGGCTAAGGATTAAATGGTATGGTACAAGGATATTAGCTCACAGGTGCTTTAGTAAAAGCTAGCTATTAGCATATCCTGAGAACAGCTGTATTGGGTCAAAGATTAATTGAAGAACTGGTGTTATTATGTAAATGTTTCCCTTCTAGTTCTAAAGAGCTACATTGTTTTAAAAAATGCAGCAGCAGGAGCTTCCCTGGTGGCACAGTGGTTAAGAGTCCGCCTGCCGATGCAGGGGACACCGGCTCATGTCCCTGTCCGGGAAGATCCCACATGCCGCGGAGCGGCTAGGCCCGTGAGCCATGGCCACTGAGCCTGCGCGTCCGGAGCCTGTGCTCCGCAACGGGAGAGGCCACAACAGTGAGAGACCCGCATGCCGCAAAAAAAAAATAATAAAATAAATAAATAATGCAGCAGAAAAAAATATAATCTTCTTGAACTACATTTAATATATGGGTATCCATTGTCTATATTTCTGTACTTTTTTGTTCTAATGGTTATTATAAATGTACATTCAGCGTTTAGACAACCATTCTTAGGTGCAAATATATAGGATGTTCTGTATTGAGTATAGCTCATTATTTCTCACCAAACATATGCTTTTACCCCTACTAATGTGAGAGAGAACTTGTTTGGTTTTAAAAGACACTGGACCTGGTGTCTCTGTCATGCAGGGTACCTCTCCCTCTGCTTGCACCATCAATCCAAAGGGAGCAGGCAATTCAGCATAATTACTTCCCACACGGGACTTTTCTTTCTCTCCCTGACTTCATTAACCCCTGTGCTTGGTGCTTACCATGCATGGTTTTCGGATTGAATATAGGGTTCCCTGACATTGTCCTTGGGTAGGAAATATGCCCTGCTGAAATATTTGCAGTGAAAGAAACACATTCTTGTGTTGATTTTGAGGTGGTATTTTTGGTTTTGTGGTGTTTTTTTGGTTTGTTTCTGTTTTTGTTTGGCTTCTCGAGGTTTTTGATCTAGCCAGGAAGTTACTATTTACACAATTTGTGTGGACGGGTTGTTTGTTTCATACATCACTATGCAGGAAGAGAAGCTTTCAGTGTTGTTTAAATGCCACATAATAAAATGGGCTAAAATTCCAGCATGCCTGTTTGAGCAGGGTACAGGGAATAAACAGGAGCAATTGAGAAGACATTATAGGGGCATAGATATTGGCTGAGTATATGGATGAAGCCATTCAAAGAACAGAATGAGCTCTCTGTATGGGATTATTCAATTTCTGGCTTACACAATCAGCAAATTGTAAGAAAGTTTAAAAGATCAGTGAACAGTTGGATTAAGATATATTCTTCCAAGATTTCATAGGAAACTATCCAGGAAAAAGTACACTACCACAGTTGGTGGACAGTTCCTCCAAGCTGCATTGTCTCGGCTTCAGAGGAGCAAAGCCCTTGCAGATCCATCTCTGAGGATGAAGATTTTAGTGCCCTCTAGTATGAAGGTGAGTAGTGGTACCGCCACAGAGAAAGAAGAGAACCCAGAAAATGACATCTTTTATAGCTGCTTGAATCTTCACCAAAACATAGACAGAGGCTACATAGTAGAATTCTCTGACTCTATTCTTTCATATTCAAAATACAGGCTCCATGCAACTAGAGATTATCATACAAAGTGGAGTAAGTCAGAAAAAGAAAGATAAATACCATATGAAATCCCTTATATGTGGAATCTAAAATATGACACAAATGAACTTGTCTATGAAACAGAAACAGAATCACAGACATAGAAAACATAGAAAAGTCCATGATGCCCTTGGAATGGTCCTGGTGGTACAGACTGAGGGTATATGGATGAGGTGTTGGTGTCAACTATACTTTCACCTCCAGCTAAAGTCCCAACATCTGAAAATCCAGCTCTGGCTTTCCCTCTTCACCTTCTCTGTACACACCCTTCTCCCCTAGCCATCCCTATAGCCCTAGACAGCTGGACTGGCACCTGATATGAGAATAAAAGGAAAGCCTCTGTCTGGTCCAGGGATTTGCTGTGATCAGTGGGTGAAAAACACTGTGCGAGGTAAGGATGACTTGAGAACAGAATGTGTACAGCCCATTATCCTCATACCCAGTCTTTATACAGCATCATAATGATAAGTCTGAATGTCCTTAAAATGTAGATCAAATCGCTTATTCATCACTCTAAGAATAAATTCTTTTTTTTTAACATCTTTATTGGGGTATAATTGCTTTACAATGGTGTGTTAGTTTCTGATTCATAACAAAGTGAATCAGTTATACATATACATATGTTCCCATATCTCTTCCCTCTTGAGTCTCCCTCCCTCCCACCCTCCCTATCCCACCCCTCCAGGCGGTCACAAAGTACCGAGCTGATCTCCCTGTGTTATGCGGCTGCTTCCCACTAGCTATCTACCTTACGTTTGGTAGTGTATATATGTCCATGCTTCTCTCTCGCTTTGTCACAGCTCTTGAGTTACAAAGCCCTGTATGATCATCTCCAAGCCAACCTCTCTGACTTCATTTCCTGTGACTGTGTCTTTGCTCTCTCTTCCCCATCCTCCCTGGCCTTCTTTATCTTGCTTGAGCAGGCCAAACTTGTTCCTGTCACAAACTCATGCACTGATGATTCCTCTGTCTAGAGCACTGTTCCCAGGTCTTCACGTGGCTGCATACTTCCCCTCATTTACACCAAGGTTGCTCAAGTGTCACCTCTTCAGATAAGATGCCTTAACTATCTCCTAGTCACTACCTATCTAACAACCCTGTTGTATGTTCTCTATAGGATTTACCACTTTCAAAAATTTTCTTCTTTATTTGATTATAGCTTATTACTCACACACACATATACCCAAACAAGACCATAATCACCCTGAAAGCTGGGCCTTACCATCTTGTTCCCTAAATCTTCAGTGCCTAGATTAGCATCTGTTCATCCAGGAATATTTGTCTAATGTGATTGTGGCCTAGGTCACTGTCCCTGTTGGAGCACGAAGGAGGGTGAAAAGCAACCCAAGGGTCTAAGAATATCCCTATGGAAATCCTCTGTCTGACTTTTATCTGCTTCAATATCTTCCTTTGAAATCAGTTTACTATATGCTCTTATTCCCTTTGACATGGATAGTTTTTTATTCAGTAAAAAGGATGCCCAGTTTCACCTCTTCTATTCATCATAGTACTAGAATTTCTAGGCAGAGCAATTAGGCAAGGGAAAAATAAATAAAAGGCATGCAAATTGGAAAGGAAGAAACAAAAGGACCTCTGTTTGGAGATCACATGATCTTATATGTAGAAAACCCAAAAGATTCCACAAAAATAGCATTATAACTAATAAACAGATTGAGCAAATTGCAAGACACAAAATCAACATACAAAAATAAGTTGCATTTCTATACACTAACAATGAGTGATCCAAAAAGAAAACAGTTCAATTTACAATAGCACAAAAAAGAATAAAATACCTGGGAATACATATAACCAAGGGAGCAAAACAATTGTACACTGAAAACTACAAAATATTGCTGAAAGAAATTAAAGAAGACACAAATAAATGGAAAGACAACCCATGTTCATGTTTTCTCTTTCTGACTTACTTCACTCTGTATGACACTCTATAGGTCCACTCACATCTCTACAAATGACCCAGTTTCATTCCTTTTTATGGCTGAGTAATATTCTATTGTATATATGTACCACACCTTCTTTATCCATTCCTCTGTCGATGGACATTTAAGTTGATTCCATATCCTGGCTGTTCTAAGTAGTGCTGCTGTGAACATTAGGGTGCATATGTTTTCCTGAATTATGGTTTTCTCTGGGTATATGGCCATTAGTGGGATTGCTGTGTTATATGGTAGCTCTATTTTTGTTTTTTTAAGGAAACTCCATACTGTTTTCCATAGTGGTTGTATCAATTTACATTCCCATCAACAGTGTATGAGGGTTCCCTTTACTCCACATCCTCTCCAGCATTTATTGTTTGTAGATTTTTTGATGATGGCCATCCTAGCCTGTGTGAGGTGATACCTCATTGTAGTTTTGATTTTCATTTCTCTAATAATTAGTGATGTTGAGCATCTTTTCATGTGCTTCTTGTCCATCAGTATGTCTTCTTTGGAGAAATGTCTATTTAGGTCTTCTGCCCATTTTGGATTGGGCTGTTTGTTTTTTTTTTGATATTGAGCTGTATGAGCTGCTTGTATAGTTTGGAGATTAATCCTTTGTCAGTTGCTTTGTTTGCAAATATTTTCTCCCATTCTGAGGGTTATCTTTTCGTCTTATTTATGGTCTCCTTTGCTGTGCAAAAGCTTTTAAGTTTAGTTAGGTCCCATTTGCTTATTTTTGTTTGAATTTCCATTATTCTAGGAGGTGGGTCAAAAAAGATGTTGCTGTGGTTTATGTCAAAGAGTGTCCTGCCTATGTTTTTCTCAAAGAGTTTTATATTGTCTGGTCTTACATTTAGGTCTTTAATCCATTTTGAGTTTATTTTTGTGTGTGGTGTTAGGCAGTGTTCTAATTTAATTCTTTTACATGTAGCTGTCCAGTTTTCCCAGCACCACTTATAGAAGAGGCTCTCTTTTCTCCACTGTATATTTTGCCTCCTTTGTCATAGATTAGGTGACCATAGGTGCACGGGTTTATCTCTGGGCTTTCTATCCTGTTCTATTGATCTATATTTCTGTTTTTGTGCCAGTACCATACTGTCTTGATTACTGTAGCTTTGTAGTATAGTCTGAAGTCAGGGAGCCTGATTCCTCCAGCTTCATTTTCCCTTCTCAAGATTGCTTTGGCTATTAGGAGTCTTTTGTGTTTCCATACAAATTGTAAAACTTTTTGTTCTAATTCTGTTTAAAATGCCATTGGTAATTTGCTATGGATTGCATTGAATCTTTAGATTGCTTTGGGTAGTATAGTCATTTACACAATATTGATTTTTCCAATCCAAGAACATGGTATATCTCTCCATCTGTTTATGTCATCTTTGATTTCTTTCATCAATGTTTTATAGTTTTCTGAGTACAGGTATTTTCCCTCATTAGGTAGGTTTATTCCTAGGTATTTTATTCTTTTTGTTGCAATGGTAAATGGGATTGTTTCTCTTTCTGCCCTTTTGTTGTTAGTATATAGGAATGCAAGAGATTTTTGCATATTAATTTTGTATCTTGCAACTTTACCAAATCCACTGATTAGCTCTAATAGTTTTCTGGTGGCATCTTTAAGATTTTCTATGTAGAGTACCATGTCATCTGCAAATAGTGACAGTTTTACTTCTTCTTTTCCAATTTGTATTTGTTTTATTTCTTTTTCTTCTCTGATTGCCATGGTAGGACTTCCAAAACTATGTTGAATAGTAGTGGCAAGAGTGGACATCCTTGTCTTGTTCCTGATCTTAGAGAAAATGCTTTCAGTTTTTCACCATTGAGAATAATGTTTGCTGTGGGTTTGTCATATATGACCTTTATTATGTTGAGGTAGTTACCTTCTATGCCCATTTTCTGGAGCGTTTTTATTATAAATGGGTGTTGAATTTTGTCAAAAGCTCTTTCTGCATCTATTGAGATGATCAAATTGTTTTTATTCTTTAATTTATTAATATGTTGTATCACACTGATTGATTTGTATATATTGAAGAATCCTTGCATTCCTGGAATAAATCCCACTTGATCATGTTAATCAGGGTGTTTGACACTTTTAATGTGTAGTTGGGTTCTGTTTGCTGGTCCCCCACTATTATTGTGTTACTGTCAATTTCTCCTTTTATGGCTGTTATCATTTGCCTTATGTATTGAGGTGCTCCTATGTTGGGTGCATAGATATTTACAATTGTTATATCTTCTTCTTGGATTAATCCCTTGATCATTATGTAGTGTCCTTCCTTATCTCTTGTAATAGTCTTTAGTTTAAAGTTTATGTTGTCTGATATGAGTATTGCTACTCCAGCTTTCTTTTGATTCCCATTTACATGGAATATCTTTTTCCATCCTCTCACTTTCAGTCTGTATGTGTCCCTAGGCCTGAAGTGGCTCTCTTGTAGACAGTGTATATACAGGTCTTGTTTTTGTGTCCATTTAGGTAGTCTGTGTCTTTTGGTTGGAGCATTTAGTTCATTTACATTTAAGGTAGTTATAGATATGTATGTTCCTATTACCATTTTCTTAATTGTTTTGGGTTTGTTTTTGTAGGTCTTTTTCTTTTCTTGTGTTTCCCACCTAGAGAGGTTCCTTTAGCATTTGTCGTAATGCTGGTTTGATGATGCTAAATTCTCTTAGCTCTTGCTTGTCTGTAAACCTTTTGATTTCTCCATCAAATCTGAATGAGATCCTCACTGGGTAGAGTAATCTTGGTTGTAAGTTTTTCCCCTTTCATCACTTTAAATATGTCCTGCCATCCCCTTCTGGCCTGCAAAGTTTCTGCTGAAAAATCAGCTTATCACCTTATGGGGTTTCCCTTGTAGGTTACTTGTTGCTTTTTCCTTGCTTCTTTTAATATTTTTTCTTTGTATTTAATTTTTATTAGTTTGATTAATATGTGTCTTGACATGTTTCTCCTTGGGTTTATCCTGTATGGAACTCTCTGTGCTTCCTGGACTTGACTATTTCTTTTCCCATGTTAGGGAAATTTTTGACTATAATCTCTTCAAGTATTTTCTCAGGCCATTTCCCTTTCTCCTCTTCTTCTGGGACTCCTATAATTCAAATGTTGGTGCATTTGATGTTGTCCCAGAGGTCTCTGAGACTGTCCTCAATTCTTTTCATTCTTTTCTCTTTATTCTGTTCCTTGGCAGTTATTTCCAACATTCCATCTTCCAGTTCACTTATTTGTTCTTCTGCCTCAGTCATTCTGCTGTTGATTCCTTCTTGTGTATTTTCCATTTCAGTTATTGTGTTGTTCATCACTGATTGTTTGTTCTTTAGTTCTTCTAGGTCCTTGTTAATCTTTTCTTGTATTTTCCCCATCATATTTCCTAGATCTTAGATCATTTTTATAATCATTACTCTGAATTCTTTTTCAGATACCTTGCCTATTTCCTCCATTTATTTGGTCTTGTGTGATTTTACCTTGCTCCTTTGTTTGCAGTGCATTTCTCTGTCATTTCATTTTGTCTAACCTACTGTGTTTATGGTTTTCTTTCCACAGGCTGCAGTGTCATAATTCCTCTTGTTTTTGTTGACCGTCCCCTGATGAATGAGCTTGGTCCAGGGGCTTTTGTGGCCTTCCTGGTGGGGAGGGCCTGGTGCCTGTGCTCTGTTGGGTGGAGTTGATACTTTTCCCTCTGATGGGCAGGGCTGCATCAAGTGGTGTGTTTTGAGGTGTCTGTGAGTTTAGTATGATTTTAGGCAGCCTGTCTACTGATGGGTGGGGCTGTGTTCCTATTTTCTGGTTGTTTGGTGTGAGGTATTTAGCACTGGAGCCTGCAGGCAGTTGTGTGGGGCTGGGTCTTTGTGTTGATATGGATACCCTTAGGAACACACACTCTGATTAATATTCCCTGGGTCCTGGAATTCTCTGGTGTTCCAGCATCCTGGAGTCTATGTTCCCACCCTGGAGACCCAGGCCCGACCCCTGGTCTGGGAGCCAAGAGCCCACAAGCTACACAGTGTGGCCCAACAATAAATAAAGAAAAGAAAAGAAAAAAGAAAGACAAAACAAAACAAAAGAAAGCAGACAAAGCTCATGGCAAATAGCAAGAACAGCAGCAAACAAATAGCAGCCTCAGCAATACAACACACACACACACACACAAAGAGAGAGAGAAAAAAAAACAAACCAAGGGACCAGACAACCAAACAGGAGAATTCTTTTTTTTTTTTTTTTTTTAGAAACACACTCCACAGAAAGAGTGTGGGCCATCTCAGAAGGTGAGAGAGGCCGAGAATTCTAATATAAGAACAATTGATAAGGATTATACTAATGAAAACAAAGAAAGCATATATGGGGGCACACACACAACATCAACAACAACAACAAAAAAGTGAATAAAACAGAATATACACCTCTACATAGGTCTCTGGACCTGCTGTGGACACCATGGGGTCAGCTCAGACTCTTATCTGACCCAATTCCTGTGTGTATTTGCCCACAAAGTCCAGTGCTGTGAAGGCTAGACTGGTCTCAGATGTTGCAACACTCATTGTGTATTCAGGTATTCGACAAATACAGGGTTTACTCAGCTGATCCTGGGGATTTAATTCACATCTTGTGCTGCTGCATAGAAAGATTTGTGTCTCTCTTCCTTAGTTGCACCATCCTTCAGACTCAGTTTTGGTTTTAACCCCACCTCTGCATGTGTGCTGACCTCAGGTGTCTGATCCTTGCCCAGGTGAGTGGAAGCAAAAGCAGCAGCTGCTTGGAGCACACTTGAGTACTCCCAGTACCTGCAGCAGCAGGAGCTGGTGTATGGGAATACTGTTGGCCCACACCCGTGCATCTCTCAACAATGGTGCCTCACTTTCTAGGCAGACCCTGCTTCCTCTAGGGGCTTTCCTGGCCTCACATCCCTCCACTCCTGTCCCTTCTATTATATCTGCACAGCCAACTGCATTTCTCTCCCTGGTTTTGCTTTTCCAACCACATGCTTTAGCCCTCTGACCCTGCCAGCTTCAGTGGACTCTTGTCTCAGGCAGGGACACCCAGGGCTGATTCTCAAGGGGTTTTAGGGTGGGCAGCGCTCAGGACCCTGGAGCCTACACAGGAGGAGGTGACCCCGGCCCGAAGGGTGGGTGGGCCCGCTCAGGTAGGAGCTCCTCCCAATGCCTGCTGAGGCAGAAGAAGCTGGCAGGTGGGGAAGGGGTGTAATAATGGCCGTTCCGCCCCTTGCACGCCACTCGGCTATGATGCTATGGTGTCTCAGGCTTTTTCCATAGGCCTTCCCAGTTGTGGTGTCCCTTGCTCCTGTCCCTTCAGGCTGTCTTTTCACAGTCAAGAGCTGTCCTATCCCTGGGTCTTCATGCCAAACCCCTCTTTCCAGCACCCAGCTCCCTTTAACAAATTGAAGAATAAAAAACATGATCAGGCCACTAGATACAGAAAAAGCTTTTGACAAAATTCAAAATCTATGTATGATAAAAACTCTCAACAAAGTGGGTATAAAGGGAACATAACATAATAAAGCACATATATGACAAGCCCATAGCAAACATCAAACTCAACGGTGAAAAGCTGAAAGCATTTCCTCTAAGATCAGGAACAAGACAAGGACACCCGCTTGCACCACTTTTATTCAACATAGTATTGGAAGTCCTAGCCACAACAATCACAAAAGAAAAAGAAATAAAAGGAATTCAAATTGGAGGGAAGGAAGTAAAATTGTCACTGCCTGCAGATGACATGATACTATACCAAGAAAATCGTAAAGATGCCACCAAAAAACAACTAGAACTAATCACTGAATTTGGTAAAGTTGCAAGACACAAAATTAACATACAGAGATACCTTGCATTTCTGTACACTAACAATGAACTACCAGAAAAAGAAATTAAGAAAACAATTCCATTTATAATCGCATCAAAAAGAATAAAGTATTTGGAAATAAATCTAACTAAGGATGTAAAAGACCTGAACTTGGAAAACTATAAGACACTGATGAAAGAAACTAGAAATGACACAAGCAGATGGAAAGATATACTGTGCTCATGAATTGGAAGAATTAATAGTGTTAAAATGACCATACTACCCAAGGCAATCTACAGATTCAGTGCAATCCCTATCAAAATACTGATGACATTTTTCACAGAGCTAAAATTTATATGGAACCACAGGCCGACCCCAAATATACAAAGCAATCTTGAGATAAAAGAACAAAGCTGTGAAAAAATAAAATAAAACAAGCAAACAAACAAAAGAACAAAGCTGGAAGTATCACACTTATGGATTTCAACCTATACTATAAAGCTACACTAATCAAAACAGTATGGTATTGACCCCCAAACAGAATCATAGATCAATGAAACTGAATAGAGAGCCCAGAAATAAACCCACACTTACATGGTCAATTAATCTATGACAAAGGAGGCAAGAATGTACAATGAGGAAAAGACAGCCTCTTCAATAAGTGGTATTGGGAAAACTGGACAGTTACATGCAAAAGAATCAAACTGACTGCTTTCTCACACCATATACAAAAAATAAACTCAAAATGGATTAGAGACTTAAATGTAAGACCCCAAACCATAAAATTTCTAGAAGAAAACATAGGCAGTAAGCTCTTTGACATGGACCTTAGCAGTATTTTTTGGATATGTCTCCTTAGGCAAAGGAAACAAAAGAAAAAATAGATAAATGGGACTACGTCAAACTAAAAAGCTTGTGCACAACAAAGGAAACTACCAACAAAATGAAAAGGCTACCTACTGCATGGGAGAAGGTATTTGTAAATGATATATCAATAAGGGGTTAATATCTAAAATATAAAACTAACTCATACAACTCAAATTAGAAAAAACAACCTGATTAAATAATGGCAGAAGACCTGAATAGACATTTTTCCAAAGAAGACATACTAATGGTCAACAGGTACATGAAAAGATGCTCAACATCACTAATCATCAGAGAAATGTGAATTAAAGCCACAATGAGATATCACCTCACACCTGTCAGAATGGTGATTATCAAAAAGACAACAAATAGTAAGTATTGGCAAGGATGTAAAGAAAAGGGACCCTTCGTGCACTGTCGGTGGAAACTGGTAAATTGGTGCAGTCACTGTGGAAAACAGTATGGGATTCCTCAAAAAAATTAAAAATAGAACTACTGTATGATCCAGCAATTCCACTCCTGGGTATTTTTCAAAAGAAAACACAAACACTAATTTGAAAAGATATGTACACCCCATTGTTCATAGAAGCATTATTTTAAATAACCAAGATATGAAAGCAACCTAAATCCCCATCAATAGATAAATGGATAAAGAAAATGTGATATATATTGGAATATTACTCAGCCATATAAAAGAATCAAATTGCCATTTGCAACAACATGGATGGACCTAGAGGGTATTACGCTAAGTGAAGTAAGTCAGACAGAAAGACAAATACTGTATCATTTCACTTATATGTGGAATCTGAAAAATAAGACAAATGAATAAATATAATTAACAGTAACAGAGTCATAGATACAGAGTACAAATAGGTGGTTGCCAGAGGGGAGGAGTTTGGGGGTAGGAAAGAAATAGGTGAGGGAGATTAAGAGGTACAAACTTTCAGTTACAAAATAAGCAATTCACAGGAATGAAATGTACAGTGTGGGGAATATAGTCAATAACTATGTAATATTTTAATTATGTAATATCTTTGTATGGTGACAGATGGTAACTAGACTTACTATGGTGATCATTTTTAAATATATAGAAATATCAAATCTCTATGTAGTGTAAAAGGAGCTAATATAGTATTATAGGTTAATTATACTTCAAAAGCAAACAAACAAACATACTCATAGAAAAATAGATCAGATTTATGGTCACCAGAGGCAGGGGGTGGGGAAAGGGGAAATTGGATTAAGGTGGTCAAAAGGTACAAATTTCCAGTTAAAAGATAAGTACTAGAGATGTCATGTACAACATGATAAATATAATTAATGCTATGTATGAAAGTTGTTCAGAGAGTAAATCCTAAGCGTTCTCATCACAAAGAAAAAACTTTTTTCTATTTCTTTAATTTTTGTATTCATGAGATGATGGATGTTCACTTATTGTGGTCATCATTTCATGATGTGTATAAGTCAAATCATTATGCTGTACACCTTAAACTTATACAGTGCTGTATGTCAATTATATCTCAATAAAATTGGAAGAAAAAAATTGGAAAAAAACACTGCACAGAAAGGACTGAGGAAGAAAATGTGTATTTTTATTTTTCTTTCTGACAAAAAGAAACGTTCATATCATGTTTGAGAGTCTTCAATGAAGTTTTCATATGCTTATCTCATTTAAGTCTCACAAAAACTATAAGTGGTACTTTATCACTTTTTATAGACAGAGAAGCTCAGACTTAGAGGGTTGTGGAGCTTGTCACAAATGACAGAGCACGCAATGGGGCATCCTGACCTGAGGTCACTAATGGGAGTTGAGATCTATCAAGTCCTTGTCTTTTGTCTCTGGGAACATTGCTGCTGGGTCCAGTCAACAGTGTTTCTGAGTGCCTACTGGACATAATAGTAGATGGTTACAAGCTGCTTTGGGTTATCAGAAAGAACTAAGTTTGAATAGCAGCTCTTGCTAATCTTGTAACTTGGTCAAGTTACTCTTTTATTCATTCACTCAACAAAATTTACTCTGTCCTCTGTGCTACATACTGTTCTAGACTCTGGGAGCACAGCCAAGAGCAAAACAGCCATGGACATCGCTCTTGTAGAGTTTACAACCTAGAGGGGGAAACTACAAATAGAGTGCATTAGTAAAATAATTCCAGAGAATGACAAGCTCCATGAAGAAGATGATACAGGGAAAGGAGACAGAGAATGACTCTGAGGAGGAAAATACTAATTTAAATAGGATGGCCAGGAAAGGCCTCTTCCAAGAGATGAGATTTTATCTGCGACCTGATTGATAAAAACTATCTAGACATTAGAGCACCTGGGACCAGGGAGATAGAAAGTCCAGAGGCTCTAAGAAAAGACTAATTTTGGGTTTGAAACAAAAAGAAGGCCCCCAAAACTACAGCATAGTGAAGGAGAGGAAGAAAAAAGAGAAATAAGCTGGGCCATATTATAGAGGACATGAAGGCCTAAGTAAGGAGGTTAAATTATTTAATCTCAATGGGAGGCCACTAAATTTTTAAGCAGGGGAGTAACATTTACTGATTTATATTAACTGCTCATAAGTCAACCACCCTAAGCCTCAATTTCCTCATCTGCAAAATTCTTATAATAATAGTAGCTACTTGATAGTTTTGTTGACAAGACTCAATTAGACTCCATGTACTAGCAATTTATTATTATTATTATCATTAAGAGATTGGTGACATTTGAACATGATGTCATAAGAAATATAATAATCAGAATATACTATAAAGTATGCATAGGTTACACCAGAGGTATAAATTGCATATAGACATACAGATTTCCTGCAGATTTCAGTCTACAAAATCCGCTTGCAAAATGTGGAGGTGTTTGCTGCTTTGTGACTCAGCCTTATTCCCTGGGAGAGGTGGAGAAGGACCTAAACCATCAATAAAGGTTATTATCTTGTTCGTTTCCTTCCAAATTCTTCTTCTTTCTAGGTGGATCTTCAAAAGGCTCTACAGCTTAGTCTGCCAATCCCCATTCATTGTTGTGGTACAAACTATTTGCTGATCACTAAACCATTTCTTCTTCCTGGGCTCACAGCTGGATTGCCTTTCTCAGATGCTCTTGGCCACTTAGTAGTAGCCCAGAGACTAAATGTGACCAGAGGTGATTTTTACCACTTCCTGGTCAGCCTATCCTGTAAAATCCTCTTATATAAGATCCTCCATGCTCTTTCTCCTTACCCTGGCCAGATGTCCATGCCCAAGACAATGTTGGGCACTACGTATTAAAGATGGTGGAATCTCATTAGCCTGGGTCCCTATTTGATTTGCAGAGGGGAGCCATCAGGCTTACCTGGAACTCTCTTAGACTTGGTACATCTTATAGCAGATAGAATAACAGGTCCAAGGTAGTACAATGGTGAATTCCATTTCTACAGTCTTGTTACATCAAAAGTCTTGTCTTATCATTTATGACAAAAGTCTTGTCATACATGTTTGTGACCTAATTTCTGAAAATACATGGTTCTTAATAGAAAGTCTTCAACAGATACTCATAAGACCCTAGAGGGTCTGCTCTGGTTTGATGGCATATTTTTCAATTCCCAGCTACCTCTGTCTATCCATCAACCTCTCTTTTATAGAGCAGCATAAAAATTGCTGTGCTGGAAAACACAGAAATATAGATTAATGGAACAGGATAGAAAGCCCAGAGATAAACCCACACACATAAGGTCACCTTATCTTTGATAAAGGAGGGAAGAATATACAATGGAGAAAAGACAGCCTCTACAATAAGTGGTGCTGGGAAAACTGGACAGCTACATGTAAAAGAATGAAATTAGAGCACACCCTAACACCATACACAAAAATAAACTCAAAATGGATTAAAGACCTAAATGTAAGGCCAGACACTATAAAACTCTTAGAGGAAAACATAGAACACTCTATGACATACATCACAGCAAGATCCTTTCTGACCCACCTCCTAGAGAAATGGAAACAAAAATAAACAAATGGGACCTAATGAAACTTAAAAGCTTTTGCACAGCAAAGGAAACCATAAAAAAGACAACCTTCAGAATTGGAGAAAATATTTGCAAATGAAGCAACTGACAAAGGATTAATCTCCAAAATATACAGGCAGCTCATGCAGCTCAATATCAAGAAAACAAACAACCCAATCCAAAAATGAGCAGAAGATCTAAATAGACATTTCTCCAAAGAAGATATACAGATTGCCAACAAACACATGAAAGGATGCTCAACTTCACCAATCATTAGAGAAATGCAAATCAAAACTATAAGGAGGTATCATCTCACACCAGTCAGAATGGCCATTATCAAAAAATCTACAAACAATAAATGCTGGAGAGTGTGTGGAGAAAAGGGAACCCTCTTGCACTGTTAGTGGGAATGTAAATTGATACAGCCACTATGGAGGACAGTATGGAGGTTCCTTAAAATACTAAAAATAGAACTACCATACAACACAGCAATCCCACTACTGGGCATATACCCTGAGAAAACCATAATTCAAAAAGAGTCGTGTAGCAAAATGTTCATTGCAGCTCTATTTACAATAGCCAGGACATGGAAGCAACCTAAGTGTTCATCGACAGGTGAATGGATAAAGAAGGTGTGGCACGTATATACAATGGAATATTACTCAGCCATAAAAAGAAATGAAACTGAGTTATTTGTAGTGAGGTGGATGGACCTAGAGACTGTCATACAGAGTGAAGTAAGTCAAAAAGAGAAAAACAAATACCATATGCTAAGACATATATATGGAATTAAAAAAAAAAAAAGGTTCTGAAGAACCTAGGGGCAGGACAGGAATAAAGATGCAGATGTAGAGAATGGACTGAGGACACGGGGAGTGGGAAGGGTAAGCTGGGATGAAGTGAGAGAGTGGCATGGACATATATACACTACCAAATGTAACATAGATAGCTAGTGGGAAGCAGCCACATAGCACAGGGAGATCAGCTTGGTGCTTTGTGACCACCTAGAGGGGTGGGATAGGGAGGGTGGGAGGGAGACGCAAGAGGGAGGAGATATGGGGATATATGTATATGTATAGCTGATTCATTTTGTTGTACAGCAGCAACTAACACACAATTGTAAGACAATTATACTCCAATAAAGATGTTAAAAAATAAATAAATAAATCTCAAAAAAATTGCTGTGCTGGTTTACAATCTAGTTCAGTGATGAGTGTCTGGAAAGTGAACTCTAGGCCTCTATTTAGGGACCTTCATCTGTAAGCTTAACTCCTCCTTGAAACTATTGTTGGGCTCAGCCTATTCTGTGCTCTCAGTGCACTGTGCTTCCCTCAGCAGGGTGCTCAGTGCACAGCATGTGTGACATGTCTGTCCCCTCCCCCACAGCTCCTAAGGTCACACTTGATGTCTTGTTCAGCTTCCTGTCCCCAATACCCACCACTCTGACTGGCCCCTAGGAGGCCCCTAGGAGGTGCTCAGGAACTTGAATTAATTTTGGGAAGAGGGGTGTAGTTTTCCAAACTTATTGCTTTGACACAGAGGTTAGACTCCTCTGCAGTAGTAATTATCATTTACCAACATCCACTAGCTTAAACTCACTTTGGTAATGTTTTCAGGGCAATAGTCCTCAGTCACCAACGCACCCACCTATGCTTCACACCAACACTGTGATGTCTGTGTCATGTCCACAACACTTTTTTCTGTATGAATCAGGAGCTCTAACTGGAGACAGGGACAGGGGTGGCTCGCCACCACAGGGAGCCTGAAAAACACCCTCTCAATTCCCTGTCCTCCCCCACAGTGCTAACAGGAATGTGGGCAGTGCCCATCTTTCCTCAGTACAAGGCTGGGTTCCCAACATGCTGGAGAATTAACTAAAATCAAGAATTGGCCTTATTCACTTTCTTTTCAGACTGTTTGGATCTTCAGCAGTTTAATTTTGGCAAGGGGGGAAGGAATCACCATGATCCTGTTCATTATAATTTTTGGTTGTTGTTTCAACTTTGAAAATTTCAGAAAATAGTAGGGACCTAGAAAAGCAGTGGTTTAGTGGATAAGGGCAAAGACTTGGAAGTTTGATAGATCTACATTTGAATTCAGATGCAACACTTACTAGCTTGTGAACCTGGGCACCGAGCCTCAGTTTTCTCATCTGTAAAGTGGGAGTGAAAACAATACCTACTTCAAAGGATTGCTGATAAGAAAGTGAGATAATGTATATGCCTAGCACAGTGCCTGTGGTATAGTAACTAATCAATGCATATTAGCTATGATGATTATTATTAACATCACCTTGCTTTATATGATTATCTTGACACTTAATTTTATAATTGAGTGAATTGAGGCCTGGAGAGATTAAGTGATTTACACAGCTAATTGGGGGTGGAGCCACTGCAATAAATCAGATTATTATGAGACTCAGTCTGGGGTTCTACCCATTACAAAATAGAGTTTATTCCCATGCTCCAGGTTCTGAAAATCAGTGCAGTGTTCCCCTGATTTGGAATATGGTTTCATTTGCCTTCAAGACTTTTACACTGGTTGTCACCAACTGTCAGAAGAGGCAGTTTTCCTATCTTCAAGGAGCTCATAATCTAAGCACAATCTAAAATCTTTGAATATAGATGGAAATAGAGGACACTCAGTTCATATACTAAATTGGACAAATGGATGATCTAATACGATTTCCAAGAAAGTGTCATAGGAAGAAGGTGGGAGTAATTCTAAATCTTTCTAACAGGTCTTAAAAGACGGAGAAAGTAGACACTCAAATATGTAAATAAAATCAAGGGAAGCTGGGATCAGAGAGATTCTCCACCCTCAGGGAGCAGCGTGGAGGCAAGTCTGCAGGAGAATAATATCCATTGATGGTGAGGAAAGTCTAAGAAGTTAAGCAGCACAAAAGTCCCAGACTGAACGCTCAAGAGTTGTCCTTACCTGAGTCCATTATATCACTTCCTCACCAGGCTTCAACCTGCGTCTTCTGTCGCTGACTCTGCTGATGGCATTTCCAATCTCCTGTCTCCCAAGCTTAGAAATCTGTGTTTCTCCCTCAACTGTTCCTCCACCCTCATACCCAGCCATCATCAAATTCTGTTGCTCAGCCAAAAACATGAATCCAGCTTTGGAAACTGGCCCTACCTCTCATCTCCACTGCCACTGCCCTGTCAGAGCATGGGCTTCACCTGTCAGTGATACTCCAACAGCCTCCTAACCAGCTAACAATTATATACACTTGAGCCCTCAGTAGGTTTCTGTCTCACTCCTCTATCTTCTAGGAGTCATCAGAGCGTGGGAATTGATATAGAAAATCAACAATCCTTCAGGGTAGCCTCAGTCTTGCCTTGCATTCTCTTTAGTACTTCTGTTTCAAATGGAAAAATAGACATGAATAAGGCAATTAACACCGCAGAGTGTGAAATCTGTCAGCTAATGAATCAGTGAGAAAATTTTGTTTTTAAGTAATACATATCGATATTTGATTGTAGAAGCTTATTTTTGTTTTTTTAAACTGCAGGAATAACTAAATATTTTGATATTAAGAATTCTCTAGCTCCTTCTAGACCTGCCTCATGACACAATAATGAAGAAATTGCAAGGTTTTAACATGGAATGGGAATGAATTAATGGGATAATTCTTCTGAAAGAGAGATGCAACATTTACATCTTTCAAGTGTTTATTTAGTGCCTACAACATATTGAACTCCCTGTCAGGTACTATAATTGTTGCAAAAGAATCTTAAGTGTTGGTCTCTGCCTTGAAGGACCACACAATCTTGTCTTGCTCATAAAACAAAGACAAATGATCCTGTTAGAGAATAGTACAAGTTTTAATTTATATAACAGAAATTAACTGAGAAATTTTTAAATATTTTATTCATTCATTAAAAATATCAATAATAAACCAATTACATGTTAACATAACATTTTATGAAAAATAACTGTATTTCAAAAAATTTAGTGGGGAGAGTGACATCGTTTTACATTTTTGCAAATGTCTCTAAAATTTCAGTTAAGACAGCTAATTTCCTGTATCTGCTTCTCCATTCAATCTCTTATGATATAACATGTCATATAGCCTCCAGAAAAATCATGAGAAAATGAGAGAATAAAGAACAAATGTTAGTATTATTAAGAAGAGAATTTGATCTTCCACATCCCGTGAAAGTATCTTGAGGACCCCCATAAAGAGACCCTCAGCAATCTCTGGACCATGTTTTGAGAAATGCTGATCTAACCAATGCCCAATTTGTGAACATCTGTACTCTTTATAAGCTGCATCTTGATAACAGCAATACTTTCAAGATGTTTGAGTACATTATTCAATAATCCATCTGAAAGGCTAGAATGTTGCCACTCATTAGCATGCAGCAAAAAATTTCAATAATTAATAAAACAACCATTTATTAACTACTTTGCGCATAGTAGATCCTTCGATAAGAACTTGAGGCATTTTCTTACTAAATTCCTACAACACTGAGTAGTTGAGTTGGAGTAACCCATTTTTTAAAATAAATTTATTTATTTTATTTATTATATTTTTGGCCACGTTGGGTCTTTGCTGCTGCGCGCGGGTTTTCTCTAGCTGTGACAAGTGGGGGCTATTCTTCATTGTGGTGTGTGGGCTTTTTATTGCGGTGGCTTCTCTTGTTGCGGAGCAGGGGTTCTAGGCATGCGGGCTTTAGCAGTTGTGGCACACAGGCTCAGTAGTTGTGGCTCGTGGGCTCTAGAGCACAGGTTCAGTGGCTGTGGTGCACGGGCTTAATTGCTCCGCGGCATGTGGGGTCTTCCCAGACCAGTGCTTGAACCCATGTCCCCTGCATTGGCAGGCGGATTCTTAACCACTGTGCCACCAGGGAAGTCCTGGAATATCCCATTTTAACGAGGAAAAAGATCCAGAAAGTTTAGCAATTGCCTGTGTTTCAACTTTGGTCTCCCTAAAGCCCATACTATCAATATGACATTATATACTGCCTTCCATGAAGCAGAAAGAATAGAATTGGGGGGCGGGGGGAGAGCAGGGGAGAAGTGGGGAACAGTGGTACATAAAATTTATGATGTTAACATAACAATATCATGATTTCTTAGAGCTTAACTAATTTTGAGAATTTGATTTTTCAAATAATTTTCATTTTACCTACTATAGTTGTAGCAATGAGACAAAACTGAAAACATTTACATGTAATCATCTATATGATGCGAGTAGCTTTTGCATAGATGACTGCAACATCTTGTTGTTTTTTACTGTAACTTCTCATTATTTCCATATATTTGCCTTTTCACACCAATGAATAATATCATTGATGCACTGACTGTAATACTAATAACATGTAATAGATTTCCTTACTGAGAGGCCCCTAAGTACTAAATGCTAAATGCTTCATTAGTATTTAATCCTTACAACTCTACAGGGTAGGTATTAATTACAGTCAGCCCTCCTTATCCAGGGTTTTCGCATTTGCAAATTCAACTGAAATTTCCATCCGTGGTTGGTTGAATTGCAGATGCAGAACCCACGGATTCAGAGGGCAGGCAGTACTATACCATTTTAGATAAGGGACTAAAGCATCCATGCATTTTGGTATTCTGCATAGGCTTCTGGAACCATGACAGTAGCACTATTTTACAGGTGAGGAAACTGAGGTTTAAAGAGGAAGGAGGCCTAAAGTGGAGGAAACTAGGACTGAACCAAAGCCTTAACTGCTCTCTACCACCTCTGTGGAAAACATATTTCCTCCATCTTTTCATGCTTTGTAGCACCAAAGGACTGAATAATAAGGATGAGAAGCTGCTACAACTGGCATCCTTAACTACTGTGTCCTCCAGCCTGAGGTCCATGAGCCACTTCGCAAGGAGACAGAAACTCTGTACCCAGGTCCTCTTTGACTCGGTCCCATGTCCAAGATCTGGCCAGTGTCTGTCTTCTGATCCATGGCGGTGACAAACCACGGAGCACAGCATGCACTGTGATTACTTCTTTCTTTTAAAACAGGATAAGTCATTTCAGAAAGGTTGGATTATACAATATGTTAGAAATTCATAACATTTCTTTCTGGTGTTGACACTGACCATTGACTCAGATATCTATATCAGGTTCTGGCACTGGGACATGTTTTTAGAAGGAAAACAATTTCCTGTGAAAACATTGGAAGTGGGTATAATCATAACAACCCTGTGACAATTATAGAACATTAGGATGCAGCTTCTAAAATAGGTTGAAATTTCTAAAATACACTGAAATTTCTAAAATAGCCTGAAAAGCTTCAGAAGAAAAGTTCTGTGTAAAATTTAAGTTAAAAAATTATATATAAAGCCAAAAGTCTATAATGTACATATAAATAACTATTTATTCATATTGACATATGAATGAAATGTAGTGTACTGAGAATTTATTTATTTTAGTAGAAGAACATATATGTGTATAGACCAGATATCATCTTGAGTCCCTTGCCCCTGTGAGATCTGTACCAACATGACCTGAGCCCAAATCCACAGCCTGAGAAGAGTCTGGAACCTTCCCCACATTTTCTGTGACTTCTGGGATATTCTCTGCCTCTCCATTCTACTGCCTCAATTCCATAGCATGTCCATCCAGGCACAAAGCCCAGCCTTTGGACAACATCCCACCTCCACCCCTGTTCCCCCCCCAAATCCACCTGCACCCAAGCATTTTGTGAGTTTAATAACTTTACCAATGATTTGAGGATTATGAGGTTGGGTTAATTTTGCATCTCATGCCTCCAATATCACCTCTTTCCTCCTTTCTTCTTCCTTCTTCCTTCTTCTTCTCCCACTGGGTTAATAAGGAGATTCTTCCCTTTCACATGTGGAGAAGTTTCATTTATACCCATCTGTCTCAGTTCTCTCCCTCTTAAATAAATGCTGTGTCCTTCCTAAGAGGAACTAGAAGACAAAATTATCTCTGTCTTCTTACATGTGTACATGTGATCCATGGACAATGAATGAAGAGTCTATGGCTCTTGCTACTCTGTTATGTATTGATGGGCCAAGACTCTTTGGTTTGCAAGCGAAAAAATCAAGCTCAAACTGATTTAAACACACAAGGGGATCTAAAGGCTTCACCTGTGCTAACCTCAGGTGATGCTTGATACAGTACTTAACTGAGTCATCAGGACCACCCTACATCACTCAATGCTGTTCTCCCTCTAAGGCAGGTCCTCAGTAGGTGGTGGCCCTTAAAACTCCAGTCTTGTGAAAGACTATAACCTACTGATATATCATTAAGAAGTTGATCACACAATGTTTGTTTATGCTTGGTGCCTAGTACATTGCCTGGAACATAATGAAAACCCAACAAGTATTTGCTGAATTCAATTATTTGTTTGATATTTATTAAATTTCTACATGTGTCAACCTTGAGAATACAGTAGCAAACCAGACAAAGTCTCTGCTCTCATTCAGCTTAGATTCTGCTGAAGGAGACAGGTAATAAACAAATTAGATAATTTCACAGAATGAAAAGGGCTCTGAATAAATTAAACTAGGCAATATGATAGATGGTGACTAAGGTGTGGCAAGGGCACTATTAGACAGGGTTAGGGAAGGATCTCTTTCCTCTTTGAAGATTAAATATTTGAGCTTAGATCTGAATGATAAGAAGGACCCAACTGTGTGAAATTAAAGAAGAATGTTCCAAACAAAGAAAAAAGCAGCAAAAGCTTTACAGCAGGAATGAGTTTAGCAGGTTTAATATATGAGATCAGTGACAGTGGAAAATAATGAGCAAGGAGATTGCTATCACATGAGGTCGAGGGGGTAGGCAGTTGACAAACCAGTGGAACCTATAGGTCATGAAAGGTCATTTGGATTTTACTCTGGTGCAATGAAAAGCTACCAGAAGATGGTACACAAGAAAGATGTGATCTGACATTTTTTTTTCATTATGGTAAAATACATATAGCATAAAATTTACCATCTTAATTTTTAAGTGTACAATTCATTAAAGGTAAGTATATTAACACTGTTGTGCAACCAATCTCCAGAACTTTTTCACCTTGCAAAACTGTAATTTTATACCCATTAAACAATTCCTCATTTCCCTCTCCTCCAGCCCCTGGCAACAACTATTCTACTTTCTGTCTCTATGAATTTGACTGCTCTAAATACCTCATATAAGTAGAATTATACAGTATTTGTCTTTTTGTGACTGACATTTCACTTATCATAACGTCCTCAAGTTTCATTCATGTTGTAGCATATGTAAGAACTTTCCTCCTTTTTAAGGCTGAATAATATTCCATTGTATGTATATACCACATTTTGTTTATACATTCATCTGTCTATGGACATCTGAGTTGCTTCCACCTTTTAGGCATTGTGAATAATCCTGCTATGAACACGGATGTATGAATATCTCTTCAAAACCCTGTTTTCAATTCTTTGGGGTATATACTCAGAAGTGGAATTACTGAATCATAGGTAATCCTATTTTTAATTTTTTGAGGTCTGCTGTACTATTTTCCACAGTGGCTGCACCATTTTACATTCCCAACAACAGTGCATAAGGGTTCCAATTTCTCCACAACCTTACCAACAGTTGTTATTTTCTGTTTTATTGTTATATTTTTTACACCTGTCCCAATGGATGTAAGGCAGTATCTCATTGTTGCTTTCATTTGCATTTCCCTAATGATTAGTGAAATTGAGCATCTTCTTATGTGCTTGTTGGCCATTTGTATATCATCCTTAGAGAAATGTCTTTTCAAATCCTTTGTTCATTTTTAATTGGGTTGTTTGTTTAGTTGTTGTTGAGTTTCAGGAGGTCTTTATATATTCTGGATATGGACCCCCTTATCAGATATATGATTTGCAAATATTTTCTCCAATTTTGCAATTGCCTTGTCAGTCTGTTGATTATGTCCTTTGATGCACCATTTTTAACTTAAATGTAGTCTAATTTGTCTATTTATCTTCTTTTGTTGCCTATGTTTTGATGTCATATTCAAGAAATTTTTACCAAATCCAATATCATGAGGCTTTTACCCTATGTTTTCTTTTAGGAGTTTCGTGGTTTTAGCTCTTACATTTAGGTCAACTTACATTTTCAAAAGATCACCTTGACTCCTGGTGAGAAATGGATTATAAAGAGGCAAGAATGGAGGTAGAGAGATCAGTGAGGAGGCTCTCGCTGTAGCAAGAGATGATGGTGACTTGGGCCAGAAAGGCAGTGTGGAGAAGCTTCAGTCCAACAGAGCAAACTTTTATTGAGTGTCTTCTCTTGATACTAGCAACTATTGAGTGTTTATTGTGTGCTGCCTGTTGCAGAGGCTGCTGGCTGCTTACACAATATCTGTGCTCCTTCTCTTTACTATGAGAACCCCAATCTTGCTTCTGATGCCAAAATGCCCAACTGAAATATTTGCCCTCTCAGATTCCCTTACAGTCATAGGAGGCCACAAGAAAAATTCTGGCCTAGGACACATAAAGAGAAGTCTGAAAGATTTCTGGGCGAGTTTTTGATTTCCTGATAAAGGAATTACCCTTTCATTCTTCCTTCCTTCTTTCTTCTTCCTGAATTGGATGTGAGGATGGAGGTGGAGTGGCCATCTTGCAATCATGACTCAACAAACATAAAAAAGAAAACCATGTGCTAAGAAAGGCAGAGTAGAGAGCTCCAGGAGCCTGGGACATTGGCACTGTCCTACACACAGTCCCTACACCAGCCCTGAGCTGCTCCCCTCAGGACATCCCCAGGAAAACAACCCCAGACTTGATTAAGCCATGAGAGTTTGAGTTCTATGACCTGTGACCAAACACAATTCTAACTCACACACAGGAACAGTGCTGAGTATTCAGACACATTATTTCTTTGAATCCTCAAAACAACTCTATTAAGCAGGTAGCATTAGTTCCCACTTTACATATGATAACAAGGACACTAATACCCAAAACTCTGTCCCATATGTGAGATACTGGACTGAACAATAAGAAAACATAGAAAAATCTAAATTCTGTGGCAATGGCATAGAAAATCCAGACATCTCATGAATTGTATATAAGTAGAAAAAATAAATAATTCAAAAGGAAAATGGATAATAATAATTGTCACTTGTCTACTCATTTTTAAGACCCAGCTGAAATGCCAGCTCCTCAGGGAAATCTCAGACTCTCGGAGGTCTGAGTGTCAGCTTTGCGGTCCTCTCTCCTCACATGGCCCCCTGTAGTAACATTTATTGTGTTTTATTATAATAGACATGCTTATATGTCTGTCTAAAGCACAAGTCTGTGAGCTCTTTAAGGGTAGTAACCAGGTCCTATTCATTTAGATCTTTCTAGGGGCAAACACATGCCTGATGTAGAGGGCAAAGTGCATGGAACTGAACTGAATTAGCAGAATCCTCACTGGTAACATTTTTTTTTAAAAAAACCTGCTATTTTCTGACTTTCAGACTGAGATTCACAGCAAATGATGGGGTGCTGTGATGCAGCTCTAAGAAATGAAAACAAATTACAAATATAGGAAATTAATTATTAGGAGGAATGAGAGAAATAAATTGCAGTAAACTAAAAATTGCAGTAATGCAAATTAAGAGCTTCCCTGGATTTATGTGAAGAGACAATGTCTGCAGAATTTACAGCAAAGTGAGTAGCATCTGCCTTGATTTAGTTTGATTGTTAAGTGTCTGAGAACTTTTATTAGCAGCTGCCCTCATTAAGACCAGCGTCCTGAATGCCTTTTTGCCTTTTCTTCTTCTTCTTTTTATTTTGTTGGCAAGGTCTACGAAAATAAATATTTGAAAACTTCAGTTTATGACAGGTATTAAAAGGTAGATCAGGGATCACGCTGACCTTGTAGGAACACATATGTGCTGTTCACTGGAGAAATGTAAAGACACAAATAACAAGATTCCAGTTGGTCAGTAGTACTCCTAGACACAAGGCAAGTGGGATCCTGCCCCGGGCTCCATACTTTAGAGGCTGTATTCTGCCCCCCCCCTCCATTCACTCCTCTCCACTGGGCAAAAGGTCCACAGAGCAAGAGGACATGTCCACCCAGAGCCTGTGTCCCCACCGCCAGACCATGCCTCAGGTTCTTGGAACTCTAGAATTCACTATACAATGGCCTCAATTCTGTTTCTGGGACCAATTGCAGCCTCTTTCTTGCATCAGTCCTCCTGAGAGCAAACTGGGTTAGGCCCAGAGGATGGACAAGAAGTGGCTGCTAGTGTGTGGGAGGTGAACAAAGCTGAAATACACAGGCAAGGTGTCCCACACCTGCTCCTGAGGTTCTTTACTGAGTGGCCTGAGGCAGGGAGGAAGATGTGCCACAGAACCGTGCTCTCTCTCCAAACTGCAGTGTTCCAGTGCAGAACTCCAAGACAACTAACAATTGTAAACTCGAACCTGGACTTCCAAGTGCATAGGGAGTATTCTTGTCAAAGTAGGAAGATAGCACATCTTTTATTTAATAATTTGTTTTCCTGATTTATAACTTAGAAATTAAAACATTTGTAGTAGCCAGACCTCCATTTATACTCCTGCCCCACATCATACGATTAATTTAAGGAGTCAGTAAAGACAGAAGTTAGTAAATAAAATTGAGAGAGAAGATAACACCTAAAAGACTAACCGATTTAACGTTTTTCCCTTCTAAATTCACCATAAATGTGAACACTGGGATGGGGAGGACCTCACAGCCTGCCTAAGAGCCCATGACACAAAATAGATGCTCGTTAAATATTAGTGGAGTGAATTAATAAGCAACAAATACGTTCATTGCAGGCTCAGTTTGACAACCAACACTGCCTGTATTATATCCACCTCCCCACACCCACCCCAGCTCTTCTGGATCCCCCACATGCTGTTAATGGGATCACCATTCTCCTGATATCCCAAGCTTGACATCTCAGCACCATCTTTGACTTTGCCCTTCATTCTACCTCACCCTCAGCCAACACCACTAACTCCCAGGCCCTGCCCATCCACCAAATTCCTATAGCAATCTCCACAAACTTCTCCCCATTATAGGGAAGCCAGTAACTTTTTCTTCCCTATTATATGTGACAACGTCTTATTTTTGCTTTTCCATATCACTTAACACAGGGCTTCATACCCAGCTGGCAGTGAGGAAAGTTTGTTAACTATCCATCGAATAAATTTTGGATGCAGCAGAATCATTTTAAAACAGTTTTATGTTCCTGTATTCGAATCCCTGCTCTGCCACTTCCTACTTGTATCATCTTATACAAATCAGTCTCAGTCTGGAAAATGAAAATCATGATAACACCTACCCCTAGGGTTACCATGAGAATTAAGTGTGCTTATATGTTTAATGTAAAAATAATTAATTGAACAGTATGGAAGTTCCTTATAAAACTAAAAATAGAGCTAACGTATGATCCTGCAATCCCACTCATGGGCATATATCTGGAGAAAACCATAATTTGCAAAGATACATGCACCCCCAATGTTCATTGTAGCACTATTTACAATAAGCAAGACATGGAAGCAACCTAAGTGTCCATTGACAGATGAATGGATAAAGAAGATGTGGTATATTTATACAATGGAATATTACTCAGCCATAAAATAGAATGAAATCAATGCCATTTGCAGCAACATGGATGGACCCAGAGATGATCAGACTAAGTGAAGTAAGCCAGATGGAGAAAGACAAATATCATATGACATTGCTTATATGTGGAATCTTTAAAAAATGATACAAATGAACTTATATACAAAATGGAAACAGACCCACAGACATAGAAAACAAACTTATGGTTACCAAAGGGGAAAGGTGGGGGAGGGATAAGTTAGGAGTTTGAGATTAACATATACACACTACTATATATAAAATAGATAACCAACAAGGACCTACTGTATAGCACAGGGAACTATACTCAATATTTTGTAATAAACTGTAAGGGAACAGAATCTGAAAAATAGTGGATATATATATATGTATCACTTAATCACTTTGCTGTACACCTGAAACCAACCCAACATAGTAAATCAACTATACTTCAATAAAAATTAAAATAAATAAAAACATTTTTAATGAAAAAAACAAGTGTATTAATATACACAGTAATAATAATAATAATTAGTTGTTTTCATATGTGTAATGCAAAAAAGTGCTCAGAACAGTGCCTGGCACATAATAAGCATTTACAGTAAGTCCCCTACATATGAACCTTCAAGTTGTGAACTTTCAAAGATGCGAATATGCATTCGCATATCCAATCACGCAAGTTAGTTCATGTGTCTGTCATGAACTACTGTACTTTTCAAGGTACTGTACTGTAAGATTAAAAATGTTTTCTTTATTTTTAGTGTTTGTTTTTTATGTATTATTTGTGTAAAAAGTATTATAAATCTATTACAGTACAGTACTATATACCCAGCTGTGTTAGTTAGGTACCTAGGCTAACTTTGTTGAACTTAAGAACAAATTGGACTTACAAACATGCTCTCGGAACATAACTCGTTCATACATAGGGGACTTACTGTACTATGTTTAGCTCCTTTAACAATCTTCTTTACTCTTCTCAACAACTTTACTTGATGGTATTATTGTTCCTGTTTTATAGATAAGGAAACTAGTGCTTGGAGGACTCAAGGAGCATATCCAGAGTCATAGAGCCAGCATGGCACAACTGAAATTTGAATGGGAATCAACCCACTCCAGCCCTAGAGCTACTGACCCCTCCCTACACTGTTGCAGCCCACAAGACAGTCACTAATGCCCTGTGACTCAGGGTGACAGGAACAATGGCACAGACACCAGACAGGTTCAAACACATTAGCGCACACTGCCCTGTGGTTTTACTCTCTGGAATAGGGAAGCACAGCTGGGGTAATTCCTTAAATCACACAGCCTTTTTGAGTCAGGCCTGGGAATAAATGTGGACTGAATATTTACTTCCCACAAGGCTTTAGATCAGCCCCGCCACTTCCTCTGGCACCAGAAACACACTGTGTCTGGAGTGTTCAGACTTGGTTACACAACACCGACCACTTGGGCTATATAAAGAGCCACATGGCAGCTACAGGAAAAGAAATTTGAGGTTTTGCAATGCGTACCAAGACAGCATAATATTTAATAGTTTAAGAAGCATGGAACTGGCTAAAAATCTTGCAAGCACTCAATAAATACCTAGGAGCTTACCTACTTGATAGAACACTCCTGAACTTGACAACTAGCCACACCACTGCTTGTAAAAACCACCTCTGTCTTTAATCCATTTTGAGTTTGTTTTTGTGTATGGTGTTAGGGAGTGTTCTAATTTCATTCTTTTATGTGTAGCTGTCCAGTTTTCTCAGCACCACTTATTGAAGAGGCTGTATTTTCTCCACTGTATATTCTTGCCTCCTTTATCAAAAATAAGGTGACCATATGTGCGTGGGTTTATTTCTGGGCTTTCTATCCTTTTCCATTGATCTATATTTCTGCTTCTGTGACAGTACCATACTGTCTTTATTACTGTAACTTTGTAGTATAGTCTGAAGCCTGGGAGCCTGATTCCTCCAACTCTATTTTTCTTTCTAAAGATTGCTTTGGGTATTCGGGGTCTTTTGTGTTTCCATACAAATTGCAAAATTTTTTGTTCTAGTTCTGTGAAAAATGCCATTGGTAGTTTGATAGGGATTAAAGATCTAACTGTAAGGCCAGACACTATAAAACTCTTAAAGGAAAACATAGGGAGAACACTCTATGACATACATCACAGCAATATCCTTTTTGACCCACCTCCTAGAGAAATGGAAACAAAAAGAAAAATTAAAAAATGAGACATAATGAAACTTAATAGCTTTTGCACAGCAAAGGAAACCATAAACAAGACCAAAAGACAACCCTCAGAATGGGAGAAAATATTTACAAATGAAGCAACTGACAGAGGATTAATTTCGAAAATTTACAAGCAGCTCATGCAGCTCAATTTCAAAAAAACAAACAAGCCAATCCAAAAATGGGCAGAAGACCTAAATAGACATTTCTCCAAAGAAGATATGCAGATTGCCAACAAATACATGAAAGGATGCTCAACATCACTAATCATTAGAGAAATGCAAATCAAAACTACAATGAGGTATCACCTCATGCCAGTCAGAATGGTCATCATCAAAAAATCTGCAACAATAATTGCTGGAGAGTGTGTGGAGAAAAGGGAACCCTCTTGCACTGTTGGTGGGAACGTAAATTGATACAGTCACTATGGAGAACAGTATACAGGGTTCCTTAAAAAACTAAAAATAGAACTACCACATGACCCAGCAATCCCACCACTGGGCATATACTCTGAGAAAACCATAATTCAAAAAGAGACATGTACCACAATGTTCATTGCAGCTCTATTTACAAAGCCAGGACATGGAAGCAACCTAAGTGTCCATCAACAGATGAATGGGTAAAGAAGATGTGGTACGTATATACAATGGAATATTACTCAGCCATAAAAAGAAACGTAATTGAGTTATTTGTAGTGAGGTGGATGGACCTAGAGTCTGTCATACAGAGTGAAGTAAGTCAAAAAGAGAAAAACAAATACTGTATGCTAACACATATATATGGAATCTAAAAAAAAAAAAAAAAAAGGTTCTGAAGAACCTAGGGGCAGGACAGGAATAAAGATGCAGATGTAGAGAATGGACTGAGGACACGGGGAGGGGGAAGGGTAAGCTGGGACGAAGTGAGAGAGTGGCATGGACATATATACACTACCAAATGTAAAATAGATAGCTAGTGGGAAGCAGCCACATAGCACAGGGAGATCAGCTCAGTGCTTTGTGACGACCTAGAGGGGTGGGATAGGGAGGGTGGGAGGCAGACGCAAGAGGGAGGAGAGATGGGGATATGTGTATATGTATAGCTGATTCACTTTGTTATAAAGCAGAAACTAACACACCACTGTAAAACAATTATACTACAATAAAGATGTTAAAAAAAAAAAAAACACCTCTGCTCTCCCCACCAGCTTCATCCCCACCCATGACAAATTGAGTTCTTAATCAAAGAGCCTAAGAAAATGGAAGAAGCCATTTTTATCTTCATATGAGGTTTTAATTTCTCCAAAACGTAAGGATCTGACATACTATGTTTCTTCGTGTTAAGAAATTGTTTCAAAGAACATGTACACTGCATACCCCACAGCAAGGAAACATACTAGGATATTACAGAAATAATCCCTGATGTCAATAAAAAGCAAAAATGAGTAAGCCACAGAAGAAAGGATTCTAGAACTTGTTCAAGTTATTCATTGGCTTGATGAGGTGTTTTTTGGATTATTTTTGGATCTTAATTTCATGTAAGGCAATTTAAAGTTATAATTTTGCTACAGTTTTTGAGAATATCTTATTTTTCAAAGGTTTTCATTAATTATCTCACATTTGGATATTTTGGTAAATCAAATTTAGCAATTTATTTAAGGTCAGATCTTCAGGAATAGATGTTGTTTAAGCAACAGGAACCAAAAGCTAATTTATTTAATCCAAATTTAAAAGACAGTGTTAAACAAGAAACTTGGTTCCATTTTTCTAAGGTTAAAGAAAATAACTAGAAAAACTTTTTTTCCTGAGTTCTATATTTTGGTAAATTATGCAAATGACAACAAAACATGTTGATATAAGATACTTGTTTTTCAAAACAGGAGTTTTAATACTATATGCCATAGTCCACTGATAGGTCATGAAATTAATTTAGTAGGTCACAGATAACATTCTTTCTTAAAAAGGAAATAGAATAGAATAGGATAAAAACAATCAATGCATTGCAGCTTAGTTTTGCAAAATTTTTCTTTCAATTATTTATATGGATGTGTGTGTGTGTTTATTGGTAATGGGTTGCAATACAAAATATTTTTTTTTTACTGTGGGTTGCTGTAAAAGTGTTTGAAAGTCCATAGAGCATGTCCTGGAATTAACACATATCCTGGCTGTTCCTCTGTACCCTGTACAGCTACAGTTTAGTACAGTCAACAAACGTTTCTTGAATGCCTACATGAGAATTGACATTCTTGCTTATGACCAAGCACCCCAGATTATCTTAAGAAAGATTCACCTATATTCACCATCTTATAGTGAATTTTTAAATGAATCAAAATGAAAAGGGTATTTGAGTTAATTCTCAAGTAAGCAAAAATTTAATTAACTAGAAAACACCATTGTTCAAACGCACTGGTTGTTATTTATAATAACCCTTTGGAAACTTGAAACTGAAAACTACTTCCTTAGCTTTTTTTTTTTTCCCCATCCTGTGCACACACTGATAAGTTTTTGCAGGGCAAGAAGAGTTTAGGAAGGATATGAGTTAGCACAGAATTTTTCATTTAAGGAAAAGAAATGTTTATTTTGAGAAGAAATGTCATAAAAATTACACAGATTCAAAATTTTTAAGCAGTGTATGCTCTCTGAAGCTTGACCATGTCTCTTTTGGCATAATTTCCCAGTCTATTTAAATATGATAAACTTCTACATTATTTAGAAATTTATTTTCAAGCAATTTCATCTCAATTACACAGATTCACTATCGTGAATGTTTAAGAAAGTTTCTTTAATCTATAACTTAAAGCAATACCAAAACTCACTGATATTATACAATTCTGCATTTGTGAAGAAAGACTTTGATAAAAAAATTTAGCAGTGTAAGTCATATGATTAAAACTTTTAATTTTGAAAAATTTCAATTATTTTGGGGTGCCTTAAATATTGGGTTGGCCAAAAAGTTCGTTCAGTTAATGAATACGTTATTTGATAAAGTTCTTGGTGAAAATAAAAAATGTCTTTTATTTTTATTTAAAACCGAATGAACTTTTTGGCCAATCCAATACCTTAGTAAAATATCTCACACAGAGCAAGCTCTCAATAAATGTTGATTAAATGGCATGATTGGAGAGTTAATAAAGTAATCAAGCAATAGCAATAAAAATCTAGCTAAAATATTTTGAGGACTTGCTAAGTGCCAGGAACTGGGTTAAGCACTTTGCATGAGTTACCTGATTTAATCCTTATAAAAGTGTGGAGGTAAATATTACCAATGTGCCCATTATACAGATGAAATAACTTTCTCAAGGTCTCATAGCTGGTTAAGTGGAAAAATGGGATCTGGGATTTGAAATGGGAAATGAAATTCAACACTGACCTCAAATTCCAAGTCTTTTTTTTTTTTTTTTTTTTTTTGCGGTACGCGGGCCTCTCACTGTTGTGGTCTCGTCCCGTTGCAGAGCACAGGCTCCGAACGCGCAGGCTCAGCGGCCCAGCCGCTCACACGGCATGTGGGATCTTCCCAAACCGGGACACGAACCCGTGTCCCCTGCATCGGCAGGCGGACTCTCAACCACTGCGCCACCAGGGAAGCCCTCTAACACTCTTAAGTGAAATCCTTTGAGATGCTTTGCCCTCAAGGAAAGAGCCTTCCCATCCCGCCCCCAAGACCAGAACTCTTTGCCTACTCCTTTTCGGAGTCTTTGAGAAATTGAATTATATATGTAAAAGAGAGAGAGAGATTTGTGTCTCATCTACAGAACCAATCTTGTTTGAAGTAGAGGTGGGAGGATGAGAGGGGTGTGCAACTTTGAGACTTGGTGGGCGGCGGGGGGAAGCTTCTCAAGCTAAGACAGGGATCCGCTCAAAGCAATTTCCCTCCCTCATGCTCATACAGCCCTGACAAGTGTCCTGAATCTGTCAGTCATGTTTCTCTTCTACTGGAAACCTGCAGACCCTCAGCCCTGCCTAAGGAGTCAGAGCCAGGCTGTTCTCTGCAAAGTACTTGCTGCTGGTTATATCAAGAGTAGGTGGGGTGGACCAGAAGAAACTCACTAGGTGGATTAATTCAAGAGCCTCCCACAGGGTAGTAATGGTGAGCTAAGCCAGGCAAGCTAAGTTCCTCCAGGATTTGACCTGGAAAGAATAGAGAAGGGAATGAAGAAGAATGTAGAAAGAAACTGAGACAATAAGAGAGAATTATAAGAGCGGGTTTTCAGTTCTAGCTCCAATCCATGCATAGTAACCCACATTTAATTTAAAAAAATTTTTTGAACAACATTTTTCCCTTAGGAATTTACTAAGTTTCTTTTCCTAACCAATCCATTTAAATTCTCACTATGGCTATGAAACACGGAATTAAAACCATAAACACTACTCCATGAGCATCTATTAACAATGATCTCATATTAACTGTGTCACCCAGACCTTGTCAAAGGTTGAGAGAGGCCTGTGCTTTTTCCAGAGGTTCCTGTTATACGTAAAAGTGTCAAAACACCTTTGGGCAAGTTGTAGAAAAGTTAAAGCTTCCCAGTGGACCATTTCTTCCTCAGTCTTGTCAGTGATTCTCTGTGACTATATAAACCTCACGCAGAGATCACAGCAAAACTCAGGACTTGGGCTCTTAGTGAACAGGAAGCCAAATAATCTTTTTGTTTCCCATTCTGCTAGACCTTGGTATTATTTTAGGAAGGAGAGGGCAGAGCCAAACCTAAAGGGAGGGACACAGGATGGACATGTAGGGCACAGGGGCATATGGTTCCAGGTCTGGGTACAGGAGACCAGCAGTGGTTGAGCGCAAGTGCTGGGCACCCGTGGGAAAGACAGGGTGAGGAAGGAAGTAGGAACGTCTAATAAAAGGTGAGGGCAACAGGAAGAGGGCAAAATTAAACTTTTCCTTCAATTTTTGTCTAGTTCTCATAACAGATATACACATCTTTGCCTTGGGTTTCAGTCTCATGACAATAGATCTCAGAACTCAGATCTCATAACATCAACATTGTACTTTACAGTTCACAAACGGCTTTCACTCACATTATCATACTTAATTCTTACAACCACCAGAGTGGGACAATATTGTTATTAACTCCACTTTACAGATGATGAAACAGAGGCCAACACTATTAACTTCAAGCAGCACAGGGTCGAACCAACTCCAAATCCAGGGGTCTTTTCCATTATGCTGCCCTGGATCCAGGTGGATGAAGTTTCCCCAGACATCATCACCTCTGCCTTTGCCTGTTGATGTGAGACAAGGATAGAAGAAAAAAAAATTTTAAACCTCATTTCTCTAGAGTATAGAACCTTAATTCAATATAAATGGATGTTTCTGCTACAGTTATTTTATCCAGGACTTTTAAAGGATTTACCCTCAGAAGACTTCATCCCTTCTTAGTGCCCAACTATATATAACACTTCATATTTTGACACAAAAGATGAATATTTCATTTAGGCAGGCTGATTGAAAAGGGTAACACACTATCTTGGTTGCCCTACTTAAAAAGAAGTCTTTATGCTTTCTTGAAGTTAAAAATAGCTTGATTTTGCAGCAAAAACTTGATTGCCCCACATCCAGCATAGGAAGTGTATCAGATTAGGCCCCTGGAACTCAGTTCTCTCATTCTCTCCAGTCTGTTATTTCCTTTCTGGCTTCCTACACAACTGCAGAAATTCTTAATACAGAACAAATAATTTGATCTTGTGTTCATTTTTTTTGAGTCTCCATAAAAATATGTGGGATTTTTTCTATAAGGATTGACAACTAGCATATATTTATCAAGTCAGGGTTTATAAAACATTTGTATAGTGCCCGGAAATTATTACTATTTCCTTTCTATAAATGTTGATACTCAGAATCAGAAAGATTGGGTAACTTGCCCAAAGTTAGTGGCAGATCTGGGATCAGAACACAGAAGAGTGTGCTCCTAATATTCCGTGCTGATTTCTGTATCAGTAGGAAATCCAAACAGGATAATTTACTTAACAAACAAGCAACAAAACCCTATTCATCTATTCATTCATTAATTCATTTATTCAACAAATATTTTCTGAGCCCTTGCAAGATGCTCTTTTCTCGGAACTGGGGATATGGCATTGATAAAATAGAATCTTATATTCCAGTTGTGAATCCAGGTAATTATCAAGATATATGTGTGTGTGCACAATGTTAAATAGTGACAAATATTAAGGAGAAAAATTAAGCATAGTTAGAAGGGGGACAAATTCTTCTTCATGTGCACCAGGAGAATATGTTTCCTCATAAGGCTTGTGTCCGCTTTGATTTTATGGTTTTAATAGTAAAACTACTGCAAACAACCCAAATGTTCATTTTCATAAAAATGGATAATGTGTGGCATATTCACAGAGTGGAATAGTATACAATAGCAAAAATGATTTATCTATCTCTAAGCTACAATATTTATATTATAATTAATATGTAATGTTATTATAATTTACATATAATTTATATTTATATAGTCATATAGTAATAGAAATTATATGTAAATTATAATATAATAATGTTATATTAATTATAATATAAATATATAATTCTATATATTATATTGATATATAAATTATATGTAAAATTAACATATATAAATCTATAAATTGTGTAATTATAACAAAAATTATGTGATTTATATGTTAATATAAAAATTACATGTAATTAATATATAATATTGTGATTAATGTGGTAAGCTAGTAATATTAATATTAATATATTAAAATTATAATTTTAATAATAAAAGTATAATATTAAGTGGGGAAAACAGGAAGTCTCAGATTACATACAGTATGATGTCATTTTTATAAAACCAAAAAACAAGCAAAACTTAACAATATGCTGTTCAGGGATCCATACATATGTGGTAAAAATAGTTTTAAAAGTTAAAAACACAAATTCTAATGAGAAAGCAGAGGGCTGAATCAGAGAAAAACATTGTTTGGTTTCATTTATGTTGAGAATGTTCTAGCACTTAGGCTAGATAGTGGTTTTGCAGATGTTCATTTCTATTATATGCTTCAAATTTTATATATATGTTATATATATATTATTGTGTATTTATCAAAATTTATATAATAATAAATAATTAAAAACTGGTACAAGAAGCATAATGAGAATTATGTCATCCTTGATATTTTATGTTTGAGTAGCCAAGGTCCAAAGATATGTGTACAGTATATTGAAATGTATAAAGGTCTTTCTTATAACCTGTCTTTTAAAAATCCTGTACAGCAGTTATTATTCTTTGTACATTACAAGTGAGTAAGCCAAGGGAGAGCTTAAGAAAATTCTTTAATTTCACATACTAATCAATGGCAGAGATGTCTTAATTGTGTAAAATTAATCTCCCTATAACAAAAAAGCATATGGCTTTCTTGTTGAACAAAAGACCAAATGAATCCTAGAATGTTACAGCTGGAGATCAGACTTTTTAATCTCTTCATTTCACAGATGAAGAAATTAAGACCCACACATATTAAGGATTTGCCCAGCATCTCACAGTTAGTTTAAATGGAAGAAAGGATAGTTGACTCATGTCTTCTGACTCCAAGTTAAGCCACTTGTCACTCCACCAGAACATTTTTTTCATCAGATAGATATTATTACTTTGCAGCCAGTTGGCTATAAGAGAACCCAAAACTTGAACTGTAAGGCATGTACAAGTATCCATTGTTCTGATGAGTGCTAGAGAACTGCGATATACAATAGAAAAGCTGTAATAGGAAGCCTTATTTATAACAAAATTAACTGCTGTATTAAATATTGGGGCATTTTAATTCATGGACATCAGTTTGATACTTGAAAAACATACCTATGATATAAGATAAAAAAGGACCAAACAACTGCTTTCTGGAGAGAGAGAAAAGGACCTTATCACCTTAAGAGGCCCCAACCTTAGATGTTTAACATCTGATGAAACATTAGTAGCACCGTTTCTTCAACTAGCATCAGATTCATGAAAATGTATAAAAATGAGGTGTTGCATTAGTTCTTTAAGAGTACTAATAATCTCAATAGCCTTTCCTCAAACTGCTTACAATCTACAGTTATAAAGATTTAAAATGCATTTAAATAAACCCTGCAGTGAATAAAGAATGAATTACTATAGGAAATAGAATAAAGGAATGGAAAGAGCACTAGAGTTGGAGCCAAAACACCTGAGTTTGAGTGCCAGCTCTGCCATTCACTTGCTATATGTGGTTAAACAAGTTACTTGACTTCTCTGATCTTTGGTTCATTAATTTGTAAGGTGATGATGATAATAACTACCTTAGAGAATTAAGAAAGATAATGTAAGGGAAAGGTCTTGGTAAACTGTTATATACAACACAAATATCCTTGGAGTTTTTGTATAAAAGCCTGTGATTCAATCATTTGATAATTCAGTCATCTATTCAATAAATGTATATAGAGCACTCATTCAATGAATGGATGAAATGGTTCTATATGCCGTGGAGCATCCAAAGATTCAAAAGACCTAATTTTGGCCCTCAGGAACTGAAGGGGACTGTTTTTTGCTCATGTACATAAATAACTACAATATGAACCTGCATGTGATAACTCCCTTAGGATTAGTACAAGGGGAAAAATGATGTAGGACTATAAGGCTGAGAGAGACCAGTTCTGATTTAGAGTAATAAGGAAACACTTCCTACAGATTGCCATTGGGCCAGTTTTTAAAGAATGGGTAGAGTTTCTAAAAGAAGAAGATGGTATTCCAGGTGGATGGAAAAGCATGAGTGAGGGCATAGACGCAGGAAAGCACACCTTGTAACATTTAACATATGCCTCTGTCTAGGCACATGATTTTGCACAAAGTCACTTCATTCATCAGTGTTCTTCCTTATAAATCCACTAACCCCAAATAGACCATGAGTTCTTTGAGTGCCAAGATGTCTCACAGAGCCCATGACAGTGCTGGGTCCACAGTGAGGATTCAGTAAATGAATGGCATATTTGCTGGCTTTTTTTTTTTTTTTTTTTTTTTTTTTTGCTGTACGTGGGCCTCTCACTGTTGTGGCCTCTCCCATTGCGGAGCACAGGCTCTGGATGCGCAGGCCAAGCGGCCATGGCTCACGGGCCTAGCCGCTCCGCGGCATGTGGGATCTTCCCAGACCGGAGCACGAACCTGTGTCCCCTGCATCGGCAGGCGGACTCTCAACCACTGCACCACCAGGGAAGCCCTGCTGGCATATTTTTAAGGAAGGTTCATGTATGCTTTCCAGATGAGAGGGTGGGGAATAGAAAAATCTGCACAGAAAATTGTTTCAAATTAAAAAGACTATGGTATATGGTAACCAGTATGATTTCCCACAAGTTTTGCCATTTTCCCATAAATCCTATGTTTTGTATTTTGCAAAGCAAGAGTGATTAATTTGGAAAGAACACACACACACACACAGAAACACACATCGCCAAGAAGAGGAGAGCAAGACTTAATCTTGAAAGCTGATGTGTGGCTTGTGATTTGGATGCCAGTAATGATAAAACAGAGAACCTTTTAAGCTGAATTCATAGATACTCAGAGAAATAAGCTGAATGCCAATTTCATAGACATTGAAGTTTATGGCAACATCTTTCTCTTGGTTTGGGTTCTTCTTTTTATAATTATATTGCATTGTTATTAAAGGGCTCTTTGTCCTTCCTTGTCCTTCAAGCCAGATAGTCGAGAATGATCCTGATATTAAACCCAGAACACATGGTTTGAATTAGAAGCTGTAGGAAGATTCATCTCCAATATAAAGTCATTTGCAGGAAAAATATTCCAAGATACTGTATGTGTAAATTACTAACAAATGAATTCCCAGTGAATCTTTCTCTCACCCTTTTGGTTCATTGAAACAGCAGGAAAAAAATATATTGCCAATAGAAATATTTTTATAACTTTATTTTTATTCACTTTGAGGTATATCTTAGAGAACAAGTTTTTGAGAAGAACTCCAGCAAAACATGACTATGTATATTATAGATGATAAAAATTATTTTATGGTTTGATTTTGCACAAAATAAGATAAAACCCATATATTAGAGAGTTTGTATTGATATTTTTGTAAAGAAAAAAATGTGAAGCCATCATCCAGTATTACTCTAGGGAAGTTTTCTGGCCTGAGGGTTTAAAAATATTTTTATTTGTGTAAAAGTACAAAGTAAGATCAATTTTGTTTCCTTTTCATTAAATAGCAGTAGGCAATTTGTCTGCATTGCATTTAAGAGATACTTGTCTTCTTGCTTTTGGCAACATATGAAATTGTCTTGAAGAAGACCACAATTGATAGGAAAGAAGACATCTTTTCATATTTGCATCATATTTTGGATTCTAGAAAAAGTTGCTCTTTAAAAAGACTCAAAATTGATTTTTGACTTTTTAAAAAGCAATCTTCAGTGCCAGAGCAGAGTGATATCAGCCTTGGAGATACAGTGGGAACAAGATGGGCACAGCCCTGCCCTCTGGGTGTTAAATGACCCACTGAGGACTCCTGCTCTTCCCAGTCATAAGAAAACCATGTTCTGTGCAAGGATGGAGAGAATGCAAGCAAGAAAGCCAGCCAAAAAAATAATGATAACAATAATAACAGTTCTGTAAGGAGGCTTGTGCTTTGCATTATAAAATCACTTCCATCTTTACATTAGTCAAAAGATGTGCCTGAAAGCTTATTGCTTCTAAATCAGAAGGCTTCAAAGTCAATAAAGCTGATTATTAAGTGATTGTACTAAGTACATTCACCATTAATGTAAGTTCAAGTTTTCAAGGATAGCCTTATTGAATATTTTCCCGTATATAGAATCCTTCCTCTTTGGGGCAGCTGTCTGCATGGCAAGACACAGGAAGCTGAGAAGAGCATCTAACCTGCTTTTTGCTGTTGATAATATATATATAATTTAAAGAAGACTGCCATATAGAGCAAGATCAAGGGAAACTATGGAACGTGTTTATCACTAAACTTCAATTTATGATAAACTGTAGTCTATCTGTATTCAATTCAACCCTGATCTTCTATACTTCAAAAAGGAAACACTGGCCTTAACTTTCTCTCGCGAAGTCAAAAAAATGCTGTTTGTACCCGCTCCCTGGAGGCTGGAATCAAAGGGCTGCTGTTCCCTTTCTTCGAGGCTGGCTCTGACTGCCCCCACAAAAGAAGCTTAACAGTGACTGCTAGCAGATCCTGGAGAGGTCCTAGTCATGATTTCCACTACCCTGATAACCAGCCTATGTCTTTTTGCTTCCAGTGGCAGAAATATAAAAATAAAATTTCCGTATGCCTTGAAGGCCTCATTTAGAAAATGGGATCAATACGGATTCTTACCGCACCATGCATGGCTCTCCTAAACATAGTAAGAACTGCTGAACTAGAGAACTCTTGAGTACTTAGAATAAATGGCTAACACGAGGCTTACACCTCTCCAATAACCTTTCTTTCGGAGATATTTGTTGTGTAATGGCTGAAGTGTTATACAGGAGGTGGAGGAAAAAAAGCATTTAGTTAACACATTTCTCATATTAATATCAGTGATATCAATACACTACCTGTATTGACCTGTCCTAAAGTCAAACACCGTAGAGCAGTGATGATTCAGAAGAGAACAGGATGACTTACTTCAGATAAAGCTGGACAAATCTTTATATAAAGAAATATTTATAGACCCTAAATGTTGACTGCTTTTTAAAAATAATAATAATAGTAATAATAATATAATGTAATGTAACATAATATAATTATAGCAATAACAGCTAACACTCATGAGCAGAAAATGTGGAACTCGCTTTCTGTGCATGAGATCATTTAATCATCACAGCAGCCGTATTGAGAGGAAAATGCTATTATTACCTTCATTTTACATATCAGTAATTGTCCAAAGTTATGTAGCTATAAGTAATGGATTCAGGACTCAAACCCAGGCAGTCTATTCACTATGCAACAAAACTAACATCCAGAAGAATAAAAAATTCTGGTATTATTTATTATAATTGAAAGAGTCAGGGTAAAAACTAAATAAAAGAAAGCTTATAATCTGTGGAAGTGGTGAAGGAACTAAATGTAGCACCTCTCAAACATTTCTTCATAGGAGAAAACAAAACACTTCTGTGATTAAATAGGTTTATGAAATACTGGAGTAAGCCAAGTGAAACAGTGTTTCTTGCTGGAGTGTGTCTCATGGTCTTAGTATGGAGATGTGCACTGTGAGTCTCTGAAATGGAAAGGTGGAAAGGAGCAGTCATTTAACCAAGAACACTTTTTTTTTTTTTAATGGGACATGTCTGAAGAATTGAACTGATGTTTTCCAACGCAGGCTTGAGAAAAACTGACCTAATGCACAAACAAGGGAAGCAGAGGCTGGGTAAGGGGAAGGATGGCAGATGCCAAGTAGAGAGCTTATCAGCAAGTGAGCTTGTTCACAGTCCACTTGTGGTTGGACTAAGTCACCTTATAATGGGCATTACTGAAATAGATAACGTAATCTAACATAACACAACATAATATACTTTCATTATTGAAAGTTCTGTAGGAATCCAGGAGATCAAGGAATCACTCTTCTGGCAGTTTCTTCTCCAAGGGGGAGGAGAGAGGCTGTTTACCCCACTTGAGCGTGATGATGGCCCGAGTCCACCAACTGACAGCCTAAGAGGTAGCAACCTGGTACATCCTATGCTGGAGGGGACAAAGCAGCCACAAAAGAGGACTGCAAAGGCTTGGGCCGCTATCCAGTCAGGCTAATGTGGCTTGCTGTTTCCAAGGATCCATGGGACCAACATCAGAGGAGGAGAGAAGGCTGTGGAGAACACAAGATGGCAGCTTTGCTGGACATTTCTGGTGCATATGAGAGGCACCAACTGGAATGTGAATAATACAGTTCTCCTCAGGGCTTCCTGAACTTGTTGAGAGGAATTTAAGTGTGGCTAGAGTCTTCTCAATTCTGAAGCTGAGCCAGCAAAACAGTAACAATTGCAGATGCCATTCTAGGAACCCTTAACCAGGTGCTGGGCACTCTTGTTAATGATTTTATATTATTATATCCTCAAACAATCCTCTGATGTAGGCACTATTATTATTCTTATTTTACAGTTAAAGAGACCAAGGCAGAGTTCAGTTACTTGTACGAGGCAAAGAACTAGGAAACCAGAAACAAACAACAGTCAAAGGAAGTTTTAAAATGTAGTTCCTACACCTCTTGCTTAAACCCTCCTGTGGTACCTCAACCATCTTAAGCCAAACTCTTTATCTTGGCTAAGGATCAAAGTAACCTGGCTTCAACCTGTGTCTCTGTTCTGGATATCATTTGCTGAGACACAAATTACCCTAAAATTTAGTGGTTTAAAACAACCACCATTGAATTCTATCTCATGATTTAGTATGTCAGGATTGGGCAAGGCTCAGCCAGGTGGTTCTTCTGTCTCATGAGGCATCTACTGGAGTCACTCAGTGATATTCAGCTGGCAACTAATCTGATCTGAGATGGTTTCCCTCATTTGTCTGGCACCTTGGCAGGGACAACAGCTGGAAGGTTTGGCCCTATCCTCTTCATGTATTTATTCTCAGGGCCTCTCCAGGTGGTCTCTCCAGCAGGTGGTCAGCCTTCTCACATGTCAGTTTAGAGCCACAGAATGACTAAAATGGAGGTGTCAGCCATCCTAAAGTCTAGGCTCAGAACTTGCCCAGCATCATTTCTGCCACACGCTGGGGTTCAACACAAACAGTTGGAGCCCACTCCAGATTCAAGGGGAGGGGAAATATACCCACCTCTCTGTGAGAGGTGTCTCAAAGAATGGGCGTTCATCTTTCACCTGCCATACTCTCCAACTTACCTCATCTTCCTCTCCCTCACTCTCAGTGCTCCAGCCTCATGGGATTTCTTGTTTTTCAAATGGGCCAAGGTTATTCCTCTCTCAGGACCTTGTGAGCCTGTGCCAGGAGTGCTCTTATCCTCAAGGGTCCTTCATGTCATTCAGGTCTCAGCTTAAATGTCACTTCTTCATAGGAGCCTCCTCCTCACAATCTTGCATAGGGCTTTCCTCATTGCCCAGTCAAGCTCCCTGATTTACAGTAAGTCCCCTATATACGACCCTTCAAGTTGCAAACTTTCAAAGATTCAAAAGTGTGTTTGCATGTCCAATCATGTTAGTTCACACGTCTGGCATATATTGTCACATGCGTGCATCCTCTACAAGTGGTTGTGCTTTTGTGTACTTTACTGTACAGTACTGTATAGAGTGCAGTAGTGCAGTATCTTTATTTCAAGCCCAGGATGTCTGGAAGCAAGCGTAAAAGCAGCGATGATGTAGCTGGTACTGCTAAGAAGTTCCAAACAATAACGATGGCAACAAAAGTGAAAATAATTGAGAGAATGGAGTGAGGTGAAAAGATGGTAGACATTGCTCATTCTCATAACATGAATCGTTCAACCATCGGCCCAATTCTAAAGAACAAGGACAAGATCATGGAACATGTGAAGTCTGCTGTGCCAATGATGTCGACAATAATATCAAAGAAACGTGGAAATGTGATGGAGGAAACGGAGAAACTTCCCAGTGTGTGATTCAGGATCAGCATCAGCGTCAATCCCCATCAGTTTAATGCTGTTTCAAGAGAAAGCTAACTGCCTTTATGAAGACTTGAAGAAGAAACACGGCGAAGAATCAGAGGGTGCATATTTTAATGCCAGCAATGGCTGTTTTCATCAATTCAAGGCTAGAGCCAACTTTCACAATGTAAAAGTAAGCGGCGAGGTAGCGAGTGCAGATACGGTAGCGGCCCCGGAATTTCCTGAAACACTTCGAGAAATTACTGATGAGGGCACATATTTACCCAAGCAGGTTTTTCATGTGGATGAGACAGGACTGTACTGGAATAGGATGCCAGACCAAAGTTACATCAGAAAGGAGAAAAAGTTGATGCCAGGAGGACGAGGGGAAGATGGTGGAAGAGTAAGACGCAGAGATCACCTTCCTCCCCACAGATACACCAGAAATACATCTAAACGTGGAACAACTCCTACAGAACACCTACTGAATGTTGGCAGAAGACCTCAGACCTCCCAAAAGGCAAGAAACTCCCCACATACGTGGGTAGGGCAAAAGAAAAAAGAATAAACAGAGACAAAAGGATAGGGATGGGACCTGCACTAGTGGGAGGGAGCTGTGAAGGAAGAAAGGTTTCCACACAAAAGAAGCCCCTTCGCGGGCAGAGACTGCAGGTGGAGGAGGGGGAAATCTTCGGAGCCATGGAGGAGAGCACAGAAACAGGGGTGCGGAGGGCAAAGCGGGGAGATTCCTGCACAGAGGATCGGTGCCGACCGGCACTCACCAGCCCGAGAGGCTTGTCTGCTCACCCGCCTGGGCGGGTGGGGCTGGGAGCTGAGGCTCGGGCTTCGGTTGGAGTGCAGGGAGAGGACTGGGGATGGCGGCATGAACACAGCCTGCAGGGGGTTAGTGCACCACGGCTAGCCGGGAGGGAGACCGGGGAAAAGTCTAGACCTCCCGAAGAGTCAAGAGACTTTTTCTTCCCTCTTTCTTTTCCTGGTGCGCGAGGAGAGGGGATTAAGAGTACTGCTTAAAGGAGCTCCAGAGACGGGCGTGAGCCGCGGCTAAAAGCACAGACCCCAGAGACGGGCATGAGACACTAAGGCTGCTGCTGCTGCCACCAAGAAGCTTGTGTGCCAGCACAGGTCACTATCCACACCCGCCTTCCGGGGAGCCTGTGCAGCTCGCCACTGCCAGGGTCCCGGGATCCAGGGACAACTTCCCCAGGAGATCACACTGTGCGCCTCAGGCTGGTGCAATGTCACACTGGCCTCTGCTGCCACAGGCTCACCCTGCATCGTGCCCCTCCCTCCCTCCGGCCTGAGTGAGCCAGAGCCCCTGAATCAGTGGCTCCTTTAACCCTGTCTTGTCTGAGCGAAGAACAGGGAGTCCCATACAGGATAAATCCAAGGAGAAACACTCCAAGACACATATTAATCAAACTGTCAAAAATTAAATACAAAGAAAACATATTAAAGCAGCAAGGGAAAAACAACCAAAAACACACAAGGGAATCCCCATAAGGTTAACAGCTGATCTTTCAGCAGAAACCCTGCAACCCAGAAGGGATTGGCAGGACATATTTAAAGTGATGAAGGAGAAAAACCTGCAAACAAGATTACTCTACCCAGCAAGGATCTCATCCAGATTTGATGGAGAAATTAAAACCTTTACAGAAAAGCAAAAGCTGAGAGAGTTCAGCACCATTAAACCAGCTTGACAACAAATGCTAATGGGACTTCTTTAAGCAAGAAACACAAGAGAAGGAAAAGACCTACAATAACAAACCCAAAACAATTAAGAAAATGGGAATAGGAACATACATATTGATAATTACCTTAAATGTAAATGGACTAAATGCTCCCACCAAAAGACACAGATTGGCTGAATGGATACAAAAACAAGACCCATATATATGCTGTCTACAAGAGACCCACTTCAGACCTAGAGACACATACAGACTGAAAGTGAGGGGATGGAAAAAGATATTCCATGCAAAGGCAAACCAAAAGAAAGCTGGAGTAGCAATTCTCATATCAGACAAAATAGACTTTAAAATAAAGACTATTAAAAGAGATAAAGAAGGACACTACATAATGATCAAGGAATCGATCCAAGAAGAATAAATAATAATTGTAAACATTTATGCACCCAACATAGGAGCACCTCAATACATAAGGCAAATACAAACAGCCATAAAAGGGGAAATCAACAGTAACACATTCATAGTAGGGGACTTTAACACCCCACTTTCACCAATGGACAGATCATCCAAAATGAAAGTAAATAAGGAAACACAAGCTTTAAATGATACATTAAACAAGATGGACTTAATTGATATTTATAGGACATTCCATCCAAAAATAACAGAATACACATTTTTCTCAAGTGCTCATGGAACATTCTCCAGGATAGATCATATCCTGGGTCACAACTCAAGCCTTGGTAAATTTAAGAAAATTGAAATTGTATCAAGTATCTTTTCTGACCACAACGCTATGAGACTAGATATCAATTACAGGAAAAGGTCTGTAAAAAATACAAACACTTGGAGGCTAAACAATACACTACTTTATAACGAAGTGATCACTGAAGAAATCAAAGAGCAAATAAAACAATACCGAGAAACAAAAGACAATGGAGACACAACGACCCAAAACCTATGGGATGCAGCAAAAGCAGTTTTAAGAGGGAAGTTTATAGCAATACAATCCTACCTTAAGAAACAGGAAACATCTCAAAAAAACCACCTCACCTTGCACCTAAAGCGATTAGAGAAAGAAGAACAAAAAACCACCAAATTTAGCAGAAGGAAAGAAATCATAAAAATCAGATCAGAAATAAATGAGAAAGAAATGAAGGAAACGGTAGCAAAGATCACTAAAAGTAAAAGCTGGTTCTTTGAGAAGATAAAAAAAAAATTGATAAACCATTAGCCAGACTCATCAAGAAAAAAAGGGAGAAGACTCAAATCAACAGAATTACAAATGAAAAAGGAGAAGTAACAACTGACACTGCCGGAAAACAAAAGATCATGAGGGAATACTACAAGCAACTCTAGGCCAATAAAATGGAAAACCTGGAAGAAATGGACAAATTTTTAGAAATGCACAACCTGCCAAAACTGAATCAGGAAGAAATAGAAAATATGAACAGACCAATCACAAGCACTGAATTGAAACTGTGATTAAAAATCTTCAAAGAAACAAAAGCCCAGGAGCAGATGGCTTCACAGGCGCATTCTATCAAACATTTAGAGAAGAGCTAACACCTATACTTCTGAAACTCTTTCAAAATATAGCAGAGGGAGGAACACTCCCAAACTCATTATACGAGGCCACCATCACCCTGATACCAAAACCAGACAAGGATGTCACAAAGACAGGAAACTGCAGGCCAATATCACTGATGAACATAGATGCAAAAATCCTCAACAAAATACTAGCAAACAGAATCCAGCAGCACATTAAAAGGATCATACACCATAATCAAGTGGGGTTTATTCCAGGAATGCAAGGATTCTTCAATATACGCAAATCAATCAATGTGATAAACGATGTTCACAAATTGAAGGAGAAAAACCATTTGATCATCTCAATAGATGCAGAGAAAGCTTTCGACAAAATTCAACACCGATTAATGAGAAAAACCCTGCAGAAAGCAGGCATAGAGGGAACTTTCCTCAACATAATAAAGGCCATATATGACAAACCCACAGCCAACATCGTCCTCAATGGTGAAAAACTGAAAGCATTTCCACTAAGATCAGGAACAAGACAAGGTTGCCCACTCTCACCACTCTTATTCAACATAGTTTTGGAAGTTTTAGCCACAGCAATCAGAGAAGAAAAGGAAATAAAAGGAATCCAAATCGGAAAAGAAGAAGTAAAGCTGTCACTGTTTGCATGCAGATGACATGATACTATACATAGAGAATCCTAAAGATGCTACTAGAAAACTACTAGAGCTAATCAATGAATTTGGTAAAGTAGCAGGTTACAAAATTAACGCACAGAAATCTCTGGCATTCCTGTACACTAAGGATGAAAAATCTGAAAGTGAAATCAAGAAAACAGTCCCATTTACCATTGCAACAAAAAGAATAAAATATCTAGGAATAAACCTACCTAAGGAGACTAAAGACCTGTATGCAGAAAATTATAAGACACTGATGAAAGAAATTAAAAATTATACAAATGGAGAGATATGCCATGTTCTTGGATTGGAAGAATCAACATTGTGAAAATGACTCTACTACCCAAAGCAATCTACAGATTCAATGCAATCCCTATCAAACTACCACTGGCATTTTTCACAGAACTAGAACAAAAAATTTCACAATTTGTATGGAAACACAAAAGATCCCGAATACCCAAAGCAATCTTGAGAACGGAAAACAGAGCTGGAAGAATCAGGCTCCCTGACTTCAGACTATACTACAAAGCTACAGTAATCAAGACAGTATGTTGCTGGCACAAAAACAGAAATATAGATCAATGGAACAGGATAAAAGCCTACAGATAAACCCACGCACATATGGTCACCTTATCTTTGATAAAGGTGGCAGGAATGTACAGTGGAGAAAGGACAGCCTCTTCAATAAGTGGTGCTGAGAAAACTGGAGAGGTACATGTAAAAGTATGAGATTAGATCACTCCCTAACACCACACACAAAAATCAGCTCAAATTGATTAAAGACCTAAATGTAAGGCCAGAAACTATCAAACTCTTAGAGGAAAACATAGGCAGAACACTCTATGACATAAATCACAGCAAGATGCTTTTTGACCCATCTCCTAGAGAAATGGAAATAAAAACAAAAATAAACAAATGGGACCTAATGAAACTTCAAAGCTTTTGCACAGCAAAGGAAACCATAAACAAGACCAAAAGACAACCCTCAGAATGGGTGAAAATATTTGCAAATGAAGCAACTTACAAAGGATTAATCTCCAAAATTTATAAGCAGCTCATGCAGCTCAATAATAAAAAAACAAACAACCCAATCCAAAAATGGGCAGAAAATCTAAATAGACATTTCTCCAAATAAGATATACAGACTGTCAACAAACACATAAAAGAATGCTCAACATCATTAATCATTAGAGAAATACAAATCAAAACTACAATGAGATATCATCTCACACCAGTCAGAATGGCCATCATCAAAAAATCTAGAAACAATAGATGCTGGAGAGGGTGTGGAGAAAAGGGAACACTCTTGCACTGCTGGTGGGAATGTGAATTGGTACAGCCACTATGGAGAATAGTATGGAGGTTCCTTAAAAAACTACAAATAGAACTACCATATGACCCAGCAATCCCATTACTGGGTATATACCCTGAGAAAACCATAATTCTAGAAGAGTCATGTACCAAAATATTCATTGAAGCTCTATTTACAATAGCCCAGAGATGGAAACAACCTAAGTGTCCATCATTGGATGAATGGATAAAGAAGATGTGGCACAAATATACAATGAAATATTACTGAGTCATAAAAAGAAACAAAATTGAGCTATTTGTAATGAGGTGGATAGACCTAAGTCTGTCATACAGAGTGAAGTAAGTCAGAAAGAGAAAGACAAATACCATATGCTAACACATATATATGGAATTTAAGAAAATAAAAATGTCATGAAGAACCTAGGGGTAAGACAGGAATAAAGACACAGACCTACTAGAGAATGGACTTGAGGATATGGGGAGGGTAACAGGTAAGCTGTGACAAATTGAGAGAAAGTCATGGACATATATACACTACCAAATGTAAGGTAGATAGCTAGTGGGAAGCAGCCACATAGCACAGGGAGATCAGCTCGGTGCTTTGTAACCGCCTGGAGGGGTGGGATAGGGAAGGTGGGAGACGCAAGAGGGAAGAGATATGGGAACATATGTATATGTATAACTGATTCACTTGGTTATAAAGCAGAAACTAACACACCACTGTAAAGCAATTATACTCTAATAAAGATGTTAAAAAAATTAAAAAAAAAATTTGATGTCAGTCTATAAAGCAGCAGAGGATAGGCTAACTCTGTTGTTTGGTGGCAATGCTTCCAGCGATCTGAAGCTGAAGCCTCTCTTAGTTTATCATTCAGAGAACCCAAAAGCCCTTGAAAACATAGGCAAGGGCTCTTTTCCTGTCGTGTGGAAGAGTACCCCAAAGCCTGGGTTACACAGGCCATTTTCCGGGATTGGTTTTTCCACCACTTTATCCCTGAGGTAAAGAAATACTGCTTGGAGAAGGACGTCCCATTCAAAATTCTTTTGCTCGACAATGCTCGACAATGCTCCAGGCCACCCTCCATTCATGGATGACTTTCACCCCAAAGTCAAAGTAGTGCATCTGCCAATGAATACTATGTCGCTCATCCAACTTATGGACCAGGGAGTCAAGAAATATTATTTTACTTTTCGTCAGGCAGTAAAGGCGAGTGACGAACCAGGAACAATCTTGTGACAATTTTGGAAGGACTATAACATCTACGAGGCCATAAAGAACATTGACTTTGCTTGGTGTGAGGTTATGGCCATCACCACAAATTAGGTTTGAAAGAAGCATTGCCCGCAGTTTGTTCATGATTTTCATGGATTTGAGAAGGTGAATGAGGAGTCCAAAGAAGTCTTCACTAACTTAGTGGCCCTCAGCAAGAAGCTGGAGCTAGATCTGCAAGAGGACGACTTCACTGAACTCCTTGCTGTGCAACACCAGGAGCATACTAATGAAGACCTGATGGAATTGGAGGCCCAGAGAAAGGACAAAGAGAGACAACAGGAAGAAGAAGTAACTGAAGAACCAAAGAGATTCACGACGCAGGAAATGGCAAGGGAATTTTCTTTATTTGAGGAGGCAATGTTAGTGTTTGAGGCACAGGACCTGAATGTAGAATGGTACACGAAGGTTGCAGCAGTTGTTCAGAACGCAATCTATTGCTACCGTGTCATCTATGATGAGAAAAAAAGAGCTACTACCCAGATATCACTGGATCGTTTCTTCAAGAGGGTAGATAGAATCGAATCCAGCAGGGAACCAGAACCTGTGCCATCAACGTCAGGAGTGAGTGAAATTGTAGCTTGCCCTCCATCTCCAACTGCTAACAGTCCTTCAGCTCTACCATCTCCTAGCTCCTCTCCCTCCTCCAGTCAGTAACTCTTCTTGCCTGTTCACACAATGCCAGCCCCTGGATGGCAGCTGTTGTACTGTACTACTGTGTTTTTCAAGGTACTGTACTGTAAGATTAAAAATGTTTTCTTTTTTGTGTGTGTGTTTGTTTTTAATGTATTATCTGTGTGAAAAACATTATAAACCTATTACACTACAGTACTATATAGCTGATTGTGTTAGCTGGGTACCTAGACTAACTTTTTTGGACTTACAAACAAATTGGACTTACGAACACACTTTTGGAAAAGAACTCGTTTGTATGCAGGGGACTTACTGTATTTTCATGACATTACTGCCATCACTGTGAAATAATCTGTGTTCTCGTTTTCTTTTTTTTTTTTTTCCTGTTTACTCCAAGTAGAAGGGAAGACCAGGGAAATAGGGACTTTGTCTATCCTGCTGGCTCACTCATTCTCAGCACTTAAAACCATACTTGGCACAAAATAAGTCTTCGGTAAATATTTTTCAAATGAAAGTATAAAGCAGAGAATTGAGGGTCAAAACTAGATCTGACTGACTTCAGAGATAAACCGAACTATCCTTGCAACCTTTTGAATTCCAGGCAGATATGGTCAGTGTAGGCCCTAGGGCAAAATATTACGTAAAGAACACAGCTCGTGGACACAGTGAAATAGAGATTCACCAGCAAGGAAGCTGCAGCCAGGCTAAACTATACTGAAAATTCAAAGAGAATACGCCATTCCAGCAAAACCCAAACACTTATTTGTCTGACTTAGTTTTAAGCAATTTTTGTTTTGACCTTTGGAGATGAAAGATCTCCAAGGTATGGTGTTGCCTCAAGGCCTCCTGCAGCCCAGGTCTTGTTTCTGGCTAGACTCCTCCAACACTCTGCTTTGCCAGGCCTATACTACTGAGTTTCACCCTGTCCAATCTGGAATTGGGCCACAGCCATGTTTGTGCCGAGGCTTTAGTGAAACACGGTTTATAAACACTTGTTTCCTCTGAGTCACTGCACAGACTTGTCCCTTCAGTACAAACATTCTGTTTGGTTTTATAACTGGGGAAGGAGGAGGTGGGAGCCAAGGCTAACTGGATCATGTTTGAAAGGAAAGGGGAAGTGAGAAAATTTAAATAGATTTTTCTGTATTGGTGAGAGTTACAAAGGAACACTTATCTGGGTTTCAGAGGCATGCAGAGTTTCATCTTTATTTATTTATTTGCCCTACTAAGAAAAAAATGTTCACAGAGTAATTTTTTCCTCTTAAGACTCCATAAAAATGCTGGAAACATGGCAAAAGTTTTACAAAAACAATTTAAGAACAATTGACGCACACATAACCTTTTTTTTTTAAGTTTATATTAAATGCCCTTTACTATAGAAAAAGGAATTTTGCTTCTGATTTCCAGGCATTGTTGACTATATTATCCTTTAAATAACCACATATTAGCTTTTATCATTATAAATTTTCTGTGACTTATGCATTTCAGATCAAAAGAATTAATTCTTTATTTTCTGCCTTTTAAACAAGAAATTCTAACTCATAACTTAGTGCCAGGCTTCTCATCTGTAGAATTTGGCTTATAATAATAATACTTTCTGATAAATAACTCATAAAGTTATTATGAAACCCAGATATAATTAAATAATGAATATAAAAATATGATGCCTAATTTATTCATTTGGGGGAAATGTTTCCCACCATACCAAGCAATTCTCAGACACCAGCTGGGTGGCCTACAACTCAATTCTGACACTATCTCCCAGGAGACAGTCCTTCAAGACTGTCCCCCCAGCCCCACTTCAGACACCAATAGCAAGTCCAGGTGGTTACCTGTGCTTCTGACTGACTGACTATAGATCGAAGGTTCCAATGACCCCCCCTCCTTGAGTTTGATTAATTTAATAGAGCTGTTCATAAAACTCAGAAAATCATTTTACTTACTAGATAACCAGTTTATTATAAGAGTGTATAACTCAGGAACAGCCAGATGGAAGAGATGCACAGGGCAAGATATGTGGGAAGGGGCACACACTCTCCCTGAATATCCAGTGTTCTCCAACCCAGAAGCTCTCCAAAACCCAACCTTTTTAGGTTTTTTATGGGGGCTTCATTACATAGTCATGATTGAATAAATCATCAGCCACTGGCAATTGATTTAAACTTCAGCCCCTCTTCCCTTCCTGGAGGTCAGGGGAGTGGGACTAAAAGTTCCAACCCTCTAATCACACACTTGGCTCCCATGGTGGCCAGTCTCCACCCCTAGGTTACCTAGGTACTTTCCAAAAGTCACCTCATTAACCTAAAAAAAATCTTAAAATTGTCTTACCTTTATCACTCTTGTCATTTAAGAAATTCCAATGGTTTTAGGATTTCTGTGCCAGAAACAGTGACAAAGACCAAATATGTGTTTCTTATTATAGATCACAATATTTTAGCCAGTTATGTGCCTGTGGGTTTTTCCAGAGGGTTGCACTATAGCTCCCACCACCACCCCCAGACGCCTCCACAAGGCAGACTGGAAGTACCAGGAATTAACTTTCTCACCCCCACCAGTCTGCAAGCAATGAGTGATGGGAATGTGTGCATTAATACCCCCAGCTCCTTCACCTCCCGAGTGGGATAATTCCAGGGCATGTGCTTTATAATTTTCCTGGAGTTTTCTCATGGGAATAAGCTTCATTTGTCCACTCTGGTAGCTGGTGAAATAACACACCTCTTCTTCCCTGCCTTCCCTTTTCTATATCAATTCCTTTTTCCCCTGCTGGTGTTTCATGGGATATAGTATTTGCACTTGAATCCTGGTCTTAGGAATTACTTCCAGAGAAAAATCCACATGGAGATAGTTTTCTTTCTTACAAAGTTATGGTTATAATGCCCAGATGAGTCAGTTAGCTTTGTACAAAATAAAATCTCCATTTTATTACCACATCTAACTATCATATTAATCTTGGTTATTGTTATTACCTTATAAGTATCTAAAAATATAGTAAGAAAATGTATATTTTTAAAAGTTTTTTAATACACACTGCCTCAATTAATTTTCACAAACAGCCCTAAGAGATAGAGAAAACGGAGACTGGAAGAGGTTAAATGACTTGCCAGGAGTTATAGGGTCAGTAAGTAAGAGAATTGTATCTCCTACCTGATGTAGGAGGCCTTCAGGGAAGACTATGGCTAGGTGGGCAAGTGACTAGAGCTCCCTCCAGGCATATCAGTCAATGGGTCAATGTAGCACAGTGAATTCTAGAATATAAAACCTGGTTGAGATGGGATGTAGGAGAGTGGGGTAGGAAGCCACCTAAAATACTCTCTACCTTGGCATGGATTATTTCAGGAATCTCCATGGAGATGAGCTGATATGTAGATTATAGTAAAAAAGTGAGGGGAAGGAAAGAGCTTTGTGAGGACAACAGAGGAATACATGCTGTGGTCCCTGCTCTCAAGGAGCTGGCAATCCTGTTAGGGAGCCAAGCTATGTGCCCGCTAAAGAATCAAGAACTCTATAATTGAAGGACAAAATATAAAACCCGATGGCAAGTGATAAAATGATTAGTTTGAGCTGGAGTAACTGAAGTTGGCTTCATGGAGAAGATAGCCTTTTAGACTGGGCAGTCTTGGAAGCAATAGCTACAAAGTACATGATAATTACACTAAATAGCCTTATTTGCAAGGCTTATTGACATGAAGATTTGTGGAAAAGTTATTGATTTTGCTCACTGATGCTTCCTACCGTCACTCCCACCCACAGCTTCCTAAGGTATGCAGAGTGTCATTTAATATGTACCCTGTCTTTCCACCATCTCTCCTCCTGAGATCTGAAGAGAACCACGTGGAATGTGGGCTCTAAGGCCATCTAGACTTGGCCTCAGACAACAGCCTTGGAGTGTGTTGTTGATTGCCCAGGTACAGGAAAAACTCTTAGGATGCACTCTGGAACAGCTCTTTGAGGAGGAAATGACAAGAATGCTATTGCCCTCATCGATCAGAAGACTTGGTACTTGGAATTTGCCAAGTGTCTCTTTGGGTTACTATGGAGACCCAGATCCCATCCACCTGAGTTCTCCTTAGCTTTCTCATATGAACACAATGTAGAGGACCCTTTTCATTGTCATCTGAGCCATCCTGAGACCTGGTAGGCAGCATAGGGAAATGGAAACCCTAGGAGGAAGTGGAAATGCAGAAGCTCTAAAGTGCAGAGATCAGGAATCAAATTTCTGCTCAGCTGAGTGCCCTTAGGCAAATTACATAATGTCTGTAAAGTGAGAAAATTATTTACATCTGAATTTAGTTAGGAGCATTAAGTGAAATAATTCAAGTAAATATTATTGAGCAGGTTTTACATTACAGATTTGAGATTAGACACTGAGGATACAAAGATTAATTCATTTATTCATTCACTCATTCATTCATTCAGAAAATGTTGACTGAGCACCTACTATTAGCCTAATGAATAAAACAAAGCTCCAGCTTATGTTGTACCGAAGGACATAAGCAAAAACCACACTTAACCCAATATTTATGTATATGTTTACAGCACAATTAATCAGTGCTATAAAGAAAAACAGCAGAATAAGGGGGCAGAGACTGATGGGAAGGTAGGGGGAGAGTAAGCTCTAAATAGATTGACTAAGGAAGACCTCTCTGAGAAGGCAACATTTAGCAGAAGTTGGAATGAAGTAAAGGAGAAAGCCAAATGGCTGTCTGGTGGAAGAGCATTCCAGCAGAGTTGTGAGGATTTGTAAAGCCCTGGGGTGGGGGTATGCTTGGCATGTTCAAGGAAAAGCTAGACTGCCCTGTGGTTGAGGCAAAGTGAGCAAGGATGAGTGTGGCAGGAAAAGGGCTCAGACAGGTGGGAAAGGGCCAGAGTGTGTTGGGCCTTGGAGACACTGGAAAGAAGTTCTGAGTGTTGTGGGAAGCCACTAGAGGATTTTGACCAGGGGAGTAATGAGATATGGATTTATGTTTTCAAAGGATCACTCTGACTGTTGCATGGGACTAGACTGGAGGAAGACAGATGAGAATGGAAGAAGGAAAAGTTAGGACAGGTTAGGAGAAGAATGATGACTAAGACTGGGAGGTAGTGATAGAGGTGTTGAGAAGTCACTGGATTTGAGATAAAATTTTTAAAATAAAACTAATAGAATTTTCTGATGCATTGGATGTGGGTATGAGACTTCAGAAAAGTCAGAAAGAACTCCCAAGACTTTTGATCTGAGCAATTGGATGAATATTAGCATCATTCACTATGATTGGTAAGGAAAAGGTTTAAAGGGAAAGGAAGTCAGAAGTTCAGTTTTGTACAGGTTGGGTTTAAGACACCAAGCAGAGATGTCTAGTAGGTGTCTGGATATGTGAGTGTTCAGTGCTGAGGAGAGATCCAGGCTGATGACATAAATTTGGGAGCTATTGGGATACAGAGGGCATTTAAAGCCACGAGCTCATCCAAAAGTTAGTATAGATGGTTAAGGGAAGAAATGTAAAAATCAAGTCCCATGGAATGTCACTGTTTAGAATTTGGGAGAAGAGAAGGAAGAGACAAAGGTAAATAAGTCTCACCCTCAACGAGCTCACCAGTATATAAAGCACCATATCTGGGACATATCAGAGGATCAATATACATTGCTTTTTCTTTCTTTACCCTGGATAGAGTCACCGAACTTTAAGGAGAGGCAGCTAACCATGTGGATTAAAATGACACAACATCTATTTCTCATGGAGCATATCTGTGCTTTGGAGGAAGGAAGCTTGTGTACCCTGTTAAGAATCATGCTCCTTGTCACCCCGGTAACTGACAGCCATAGAACACTCTGCATGGCCATCTTACTGCAGCCTCTGTCCATTGCAGGGCAGGAGAACAAGATGAAGTGAGGGTGGGAAATAAATTGTAGGTGAAAATGTATGTTCACAGAAAACATTTCATTTTAATTTATGCTTCTTTATAATGAGCCACAAAAGTATGTAGGAAAAAGGGGGACATATTTTATATTCTTCTCGTGTTTGCTCCATAAGGACACCGGTATTGGAAAATAAAAAGTGAAAGTGGAGGATAAAACAGAGCACTAGTTTTGGAGGCACAAAGACTAGATTTGGCAAGTCTCTTAAAGTCTCTAAACCTCACTTTCCTACTTTTTAAAATGGGGGTAAGAATAATAATATCTTTTGCAAAGAATTTATGAGGTTCAAGGCATGATGTGGTGGTTTTAAAATATGTCCAAAAATTCTTTAACACTCTTCCTTCAAAAGGTAGAATCTAATCCTCCTCCTCTTGAATGTGTGCCAGACTTAGTGAATCACTTCTAATAAATCACATACAATGGAAGTGATGTTATGTGAGTTCTGAGTCTAGATCATAAAAAAGGAAGGCTTCTACCTGTTCATGATCTGGGGGAAACCTGCCACCATGTTATGAGGATACTCAAGAAGCCCTATGGAGAGACTCACATGGAGAAAACAGAGGCCTCACACCAATAGCCAACACCAACTTCAAGCATGGAAGTGGTTATTCCAGCCCCATTCAGCCACCATCCTGATTGCAACCTGAGAGACCATGAGCCAGAAATGATCAGTCAAGATGCCTCTGAGTTTCTGACTGACAGAAACTATGAGAAATAATCAATGTGTTCTAAGTCACTAGGTTTGGGGTAATTTGTTACACAACAATAGGTAACTAATATACATGATCACATTAGCCAAAATCTTGCTAAAGAATGAAAGGTGATATTTTTCAACAGTGGTTTGAATATATGGATGGTTAAAGTGAAGTGGAGAGGAAAGAACACTGAACTAGGACTAAAACAACTTGGATTCTGGTCCCAGTGCAGCCATGAGGTAATTGTGACAAAGGCCTAACTTCACACTTTAGTCTCTACTGTCTTCATCTCTAATAAAGAGAGTACTTTCTGGGAAGCCTCTAGCTCTCTGATTTCTCATTCTCTGAAGGCTAATTTGACTCCTGGGTTTATGATGAGTTGTTTCCTGATCAGAACATCATGTGTACACATGAACACTTTCTGCCCCTGAGGCGTTTCTGGTAATTCCTTGTCATGCGGCCAACCAGTCTTAAAATCTGTGGATGTATTGGCCAAAACCTACCCCTTCCAACCAGCTTACAGATATACTTGAAATTCCACAATTAAGAATTGATTCCTTGGCTTTGTCTCAGACTAAAATGTACATTCCAGCAAGATCCCTTGTATTAATTTCCTATTGCTACTATAACAAGTTATCATAAACATAGAGACTTAAAACTACACTTTATTACCTTATAGTTCTAGAGATCAAAAGTCCAAAATCAGTCTAGAGGTCAAAAGCCCAAAATCAAGGCGTCAGCCAAGCTGTGTTTCTTCTGGAGGCTTCAGAGAGAATCCATTTCCTTGTGTTTTGCACATTCTAGAATATCCCTGCTTTCCTTGGCTCCTGGCTCCACGTTACTCTAACTTCTGCTTCTGTCATCATATCTCCTTCTCTGACTCTGACCCACCTGCTTCCCCCTTCTAAGGACCCTTGTGATTACATGGGACACACCCCAATTGGAAAATCCAGGATAATCTCCCCATTTCAAGATCATTTACGTCACGTCTGTGAAGTTTCTTCTGCCATGTAAGATAACATATTCATAGGTTCTGAGAATTAGGATGTCAACATCTTTGGGGGCCATTATTCAGCTTACTGCTTTCAAATTCTTACTTTGAAGTTATTTATCTGTCATTCTCAATTATGCAAGCCCTAGCCAAGAACTTGAAATTAGTCAAAGAAAGCCTTTAAGACACCAAAATATATTCATAAAGTCCATACAATTTAATCATAAGAGAGCTCCCTCAGGCTGTCACTCAATTAAGTTCAATGAACATAGATAAGGCATTTACTATGTATAATATCATTAGATGCTCTAAGGAATACCAAGAACTCTAAAAATTAGTTCTGGCCTTTTAAAAGACTTGCTATCTAAGAAGTATAAGACAAGTGCATAAATAACTGCAATACAAGGCAAAATGTGGTCACGCTATCTCATCTATACAATATTCAGTAGAAAAGAGAACATAAGGAAGACTACTATCAGATGAAGATTTTAAGGAAAATGTCAGGGGGATTGAGGGGAAGGAAACAAAGATGACACTAAGTATCCATGCCTAGGTAACTAAATAAAATGAGGAAGTCACCATCAGCTTGATTACGGAAGTCAGAATGGCCACAAGGGTGTGGGGGGCTGGTCTCAGGCATGCGATGGGCACGGTGGTTCAAGAACTATTCTAGAATATCTAGATCAGGATACCCAGCAGGTATTTGGAAATAAGATATGCATTTTGGAGCCAAAAAGAGAAGCTAGTATTGGAGATATAAATGAGAAAGTCGTTTCTACAGAGATAGAAATTGACACTTTGGAAGTAGGTGAAATAAAAAATAAGAGAATTTAAGAGGACCAAAGAAAGAACTTCTAAAAGACAGGAAGAAAGAGAAGAACAAGCAAAGGAAAGAGAAATAGAGAAACAGGGAAATCAGAACAATGAATACCATAACACACAATTGTAAAGCAATTATACTCCAATAAAGATGTTAAAAAAAAAAAAGAAAAGAAAGGGTCAGCACTACAGGCAATTGTAAGATACCAATGTGAAGGCAGAGTTGGAAGAGAAGCTCACTTTTAGAGACTATTTCCACCATTCAGAGGCAATAAACGAAATAAATGCAAGGGCATATGTAATAGTAAAATAATTAAGAAATTATGAATTTTGACAATGTGCTACCTGTGCTTTTAATAGAATGTATTTAATTATATGTTTATAAAATTTAATTTTTAATAATGGTTGTGTTTAACAACAACAGATAATTCCTAAAAATGTAAATGACTGGCAATTGCAAGACAGAAAGGGCCTGTTGCAGGCTGGCTTAAAAATTCACAAATTCATCCAATAATTCATTCATTCACACTGATTTCATCTCTGCACTTTGCTAGAGCCTGAGTTAGTCATTGAGAAGATAAATATAAATAAGAGACAACCTTTACACTTGAGAATCTCAGGTTAATGGAGAAGACATACTTGCAAACAGACCCTAGAAATAAGTATAATGAATGCTGTAATAGAAATATGTACAGGTCTGACAAGAGTACAGAAGAGGGAATAATCAGTCCTGCTGCACTAAAAAAAGAAGCCATACTCTTTAGCAGAAATTATAATCTACCTGGTAGTAAAACATGACAAATAGGGCCTCTGGCTATGCAGTCAGGTGGACCTGGGTTCAGATACACTTCTGCTGTTTATCAGTATTCAGTGACTAAGTAATCTTCATCTGTAAAATGTGGCTAATAATACCTATCTCACAGGTTGCTGTGAAGACTCTTGGAGATGATGTCTACAAAACATTTAGCAAGTACTCAATACCTAGCTTGCAATACATTACATCAGGTGTTCTTATTTTAGTGGTTCCCCCACTGTGTTCAAATGAAAATGAAGTGCTTGTAGTTTTCTGAGTACAACGTTCTTCTTCAGGGTCTGTGCCTTTGTCTGGTGAATTCCTGCTCGTTCTTTAAAATTTAAGGCAGGGCTTCCCTGATGGCGCAGTGGTTGAGTGTCCGTCTGCCGATGCAGGGCACATGGGTTGGTCCCGCGGTCCGGGAAGATCCCACATGCCGCGGAGCAGCTGGGCCCGTGAGCCATGGCCGCTGAGCCTGCGCATCCTGAGCCGGAGCCTGTGCTCCGCAACGGGAGAGGCCACAACAGTGAGAGGTCCGTGTACCGCAAAAAAAAAAAAAAAAAAAAAAATTTAAGGCAAACATCTTGCCTCCTCTGTCAAGTTAGTCATTCTCTCCCTGTGTCACCACCACTTAAATACTTCATTGTGGCACCAATCATGGGATAACTTTGAACTGAGGATCCCTTGAGGGCAGGGACCATGTTTTATTCCTCTTGGTCTCCCTAGTCCCTGACACAAAGTAGACACAAGATAAATGATCAATTAGTGAGCATATTAAATAGGAAAAGATAAAAATTTAAGTGAAGGAAAGATGTAAGAGTCTAGAGACTTTAAGTTTTTTAAAAGTTCTTGCTATTTGATCGGTAATTCTAACTCAAGGAGCTAATTAGGAAATAATCCTAATTAGAGAAAATGTACAAATATTAAAAGGTTTTTGCAGTGTTATTTACAAAGTCACAAACCGTAATAAAGAAGGTAAACATCTAATAATGGAGACATGATTTACATTGAAAATATTTATAACTACTTGACAAAATATTATGCAATCGTTAAATATGATGGGTAGAAAAACTATACAATGACAAGGGAACATGCCAATGATATAAACATATGTGGAAAAAGAAGAATGCAAAATTAAAAGTATTATCTAAATGCACACAAACACACATGCATGTGCACGTATACACACAAAAAATGGTTTGAAGAGAAATACACTGAACTGCCCAATGAAGCTAGTGATTTATTTCCTTTACTGGAGAAGAGACCATCTCAAAATTCATCTTCTACATTTCTATAAATAATGTATTATTTTTACAAAATTTTAAAAATCATAATGTACTATTCAACATGGGCCCCTGAATTTCCCTAGGAATGTTCAGCAGCCTGGGGGCAGGATCAGAGGAACCTGATGGTTGGGCTTGCTCAGAAGTGAAGCAATTGGGGGATCCTAATTAAAGTATTGTGGGGCTTCTCTGGTGGCGTAGTGGTTAAGAATCCGCCTGCCAATGCAGGGGACACGAGTTCAAGCCCTGGTCCGGGAGGATCCCACATGCCGCGGAGCAACCAAGCTCATGCGCCACAACTGCTGAGCAGGCACTCTGGAGCCCACGAGCCACAACTACTGAAGCCCGCACACCTAGAGCCCGTGCCCTGCAACAAGAGAGGCCACCACAATGAGGAGCCCGCACATTGCAACGAGGAGTAGTCCCCGCTCACCGCAACTAGAGAAAAGTCCATGCACAGCAACGAAGACTCAACACAGCCAAAAATAAATAAATAAAATAAAAATTAAAAAAGTAAAGTATTGTGGGCTTGGCTCACAACAAGGTCCAGTCTGGGTATGGAAGCATATTAAAAACCAGAAAAGGGTCATGGTCTGAGAAAATGTGGTCAGAGAGGAGACTTTTAAAGCTTTATATCTTGGAAATAGAGTCATTCTGAAAGCCAAGCTGAAACAAATGGATAGCTTTGTTTGGTCTTACTTTAAGACACTATTTTAATAAGTTAATTCATAGAAGCAGTCAGCTGAAGGAGAAATAGTAAACCAGGATGGATGGTCAAAATTGCTGGATACTGGTTCTCCAGCAATGAGAAATAGGAGCTGACTCTACAGAGGTGGCAAGCACAAAGACCCAGAAAAAACTGCAAAAACACGGGGACCCTGGGAAGGGGCAAATGATATACATTCATGAAAGATATCATTGCATTACATTGCAGTATGAATTATGGTATAGCAACTTGTACTTGAAACAATGATTCGTATATTACAAACATGAACCTAGTATCTTCCTTTAAAAAATGTCAAAATCAATGGGAAAATGTAAGTGAAAACACTTTGTAGTATGTAAAGTGCTACACAATTGGTCAATTATTATTTTTAATACCCTTAGCATATGAAGATAGCGATACACATAATGCATTTTAAAATGTAGCTATCCAAGACAATTAATTTTTAATTGGCACTTAAAAGTTTAATCTTCGTTTATCTGGAAATTTTATTTATGTAGAATGCCTCATTTGCTAATACTGCTGAATAAAAAAGACATTATTGTCCCAAAGTGATGATGTCTCATAACTTAGAACAAATGAGTTATTCTGATTCTTTCCAGAGCAAATTTTGAGAGAGAGAGAGTGAACGTAATAGCTCGAGGCATCTGGGAGAAGGGATGCCATAGATGTGGAAAGAAGGAGCAGAAAGAAGCAGTGGGGTTGTCTAAAATAAACTTTCCTTACTCCTCACTTTTGCTAAGTGTTGGCCAGTGAATGGCTGCCAGGCTGCAAGCCAAATTCCAAAAGGACAAGTAAATAAACAGTTAATGCTAGTTATTCTGCAAATTTGCACATGCCACCCACACAAGCACTAAATTAAACTTTCCCCAACTGAAATCAGGCTGCAGGCAAGTAAGAATTGTTATCTATTCCTTCCTCATTAGGTATCCTTACTGTGACTTTGGCTCTGGGGAACGTTTTGGTTATCAAGCAAGCAAATAGTTAATTTGAGCCCTTTTTCTTGTCAGATCCCTTCCTGACTACAGCAGCTATACTTGCTGTCCTTGAGGAGAAGCTACAGACAGTAGTGTGGTCAGATTTATACTTGTAGAAAAAAACAAGCGCACGTTCTCTGAAATGTCTTAACTTTGACCAGTTTAAACTGGATTTTATTGCTGCTTGATTTCCAGAGGGCCGTGTGCCTGACTGCCCAGGGGAATAGATAGTGTTCAGAATGAATATTGAAATACCGAGTCATTATTTGCTCTGGGGGAGTGCCAGAGCTGCCTGCTGCCTGGGTTTTAGGGGAGCAGAATAAAGCGTTCCTATTTTAAAGACCCAGAATAAAAGTATTCTCCGTAATCCTTTCCAGCAAGAACAAAACGAAGCCACTGCAAACAGTGATGAATCAAAATAATATGTATGATGAGAAAGAGCTTTTTTTTTTTTTTTCGGTATGTGGGCCTCTCACTGTTGTGGCCTCTCCCGTTTGCGGAGCACAGGCTCCGGACGCGCAGGCTCAACGGCCATGGCTCACGGGCCCAGCCGCTCCACGGCATGTGGGATCTTCCCAGACCGGGGGAACGTACCCGTGTCCCCTGCATCGGCAGGCGGACTCTCAACCACCGCGCCACCAGGGAAGCCCAAGAGCATCTTTTTATTGTTACCAAAATGTTGGCGATGGGGCCTAGGACCAGTCATTCTAAGTGGATGCCTCACCTCCCTGCCTAAGACTTGTATGCAGATTAAATTAGTAAAAAATGAATGTCAAGGGCAGTTTGAAAAGGGGACAGGGAGTACATTATCAGCCTTCCCAACAACCTCCAGCCTCCTGTCTGAGTAGCTTAAGCAGAAGGGTAACTGTAGACGTGTAAAGCACATGCTTGTTTTAAATCTCACAGCATCTGAGCTGGCACCCTCTGAATGATTAATTTATCAAAGGCAGAGGCAGCTAGGCATCTGATCGGAAGAACGGGCTAAGGCTTCCCCAGGCACTTTTCTGAAGGCTGGCAGTTATAAAGGTCATCCTGCTATCGGAGGAAGTAATTTCACGGGCCAGTGGCGATTCTGCCTTGGGTGATGATAGACAAAGTTGCAACCAGTCATGATATTGGGGATCCCCCACTATGTAGTGATGAAGGAGAGTAATTCTGTTGAATTCTGATTACTTTGGAGGAGTAATGCAAAGAAAACTAATTTTCCCCGTGGAGGTAAATTGTGTACCATTTGAGGTAAATGGCCCTCACCTGAATTGGATCCCAGGCTCCTATTAGGAAAAAATATCCTGTTTTCCTTTCAGAAGGTAGCATTTCACTTAATTATAAAAGTATATCATAAAACATTTTTTTTAAAAATAAGGCCCCCTTACCTAACCCCCTGCCCTTGAAGACTACAACATGAAGTTATGGGTCCCTGTTTGGATGGGACCAGATTGGAATGCTGGGTCAGAGTGCAACATTCACGATGTATAAAAGATGGGACTTCTGATTTGAGTGAAAGCCAACACTGGAAGTGTCTGTAACCATAGTAACCAAATCAGAAGCACGTATTAACGTTAAGCAAAAACAACTGGCAGTTTGCCTAGGCATCACTTAGAAGCATTAACTTCCTAAGGTGAGCGCTGCAAATAAAAAGTCTATAGAATGATGGTTCTGCAACAGGCACCCAGTTCAGCAGCACTCATTTGTTCTCCCTGAGAAAACCACTTCACGGACCTGCCACAGTGCTGGGGGCTGCAACAGGGGCTGCAGACATAGAAGCATCTCGTGAGAGCAGGGAGCAGAATCCATTCCTGGACTGATTTCTGAGATTCTGTGCCTCTTTCTTATTGAGTGTATTGCAATTATGGATTTATATCTCCCTAATATTGCCTTTATTGTAATCCAGATGCACAAGTCCACCGAAATGTTGTAATTCCCACTGTAAGTAATATCAGGGTAGGCTCAGACCCTTGTAAGGACAAGGCATTGCCTTCCCATGGAATGTATAGGGTTTCAGGGACCCTACGATGGAATTTTACAGGTCCCCAATCTGATCAGGACTGTCAGCAAGATGTGAGGAACAGAATACAAGCTTTTAGCTTCAGAAGACCTGAGTTCAAGTCTAAGTTCACTCATTTACTTCCTGCATAACTTTGGGCAGCCTGTTTCAGGCTCAGTTACTCTATCTCTCAAATGGGGATAGCTTCCACCTTAATGAGTTCACAGGATTAAATGAGATACTATAGCACAGGGTACTTGTCTTGCCCCATTAGAAATAAGCACTTTTTTGTGTGCCCTCATAGCCCATTTTATTACATTTATATCTCTTAAAAGGCACCCTGCAGCTTGGTTCTTAATACTTTTACATGTCTAACTCATTAAATTATGAGCTCTTTGAAAGTAGAAATAGTACCTTATATTCATTTCTTGTATCCCTAATCCTGAACCTAGTTTATTTATATGAATTAGCACATTTATATAATTTGTATTATAAGGAGTTCAATAAATACACATTTAACTGAATTTAATTCAATTAAGTTGAGTTGAATTGAGTTTGCTATCTTATTTGCTCCTCAACTACCACTTCCAAGTGGGAGTATCTTCACTGAGCAGTAGGCAGTGCTGAGCAGCTTGGGCAAGGGGGAATCTGGAATGGATTCAATCAGAGTTTGGGGTGGGGTTGAAGCAGCAAACCATAGCACTGTAGGAGCTGTGTCTGCCATGACTTTCTGTACAGGCTGAGGGAGTAGAGTCAAATCTAAACATTGGAGCCATGCTTATGGTGCCGTTACTATTTTTCTTACCTAGCTGAGATGACCCTTTCAATAGTTTCAGTTTTCCTAATTTGTTTCTCAACTTCTAGATCCAGGATGTTTTCTCTAAGAAAAACTGTATCCATTGGATAAGAGGTGAAAGATTGGAAATGACTTTGGGGATGAGAAGTAAATTTGTATCATCCTCTTAATACTTATTTTTATATTATGAATTTTTTAGAGAAGATATATGCCCTCTATCTTTCACTGGTGAATCACTGAGATTTTGTATTGGAAAGTGTATTTATAAACTTCGAAAGACTTTACTGAGTTAAGATGCTATTACAAGAATAAAAGTGTAGCATGGGTTCAGTTGCCTCTGTTCCATCACTTTTAACTTAGAGAATTTGTAAACTTGGATTCAGGTCCTGGAGCCAGTTCCTGTGTGCAGCTGTCAGGAATGTCATAGCTGAGTCCAGGTGTTCTGTGGAGCCATCCTCCCATCCCCAGGATCTCTTCTCCATTGCCTGGGCCACCCATTAATTGGATCTTTGCCTGCCTCATACCAATTATGCTCTCAAGCATAGGACAAATCTAAACCAAGTTCCTTTTGGTGTTTTTAGGGGTTAGATATTCTTGACTTTGCAATCATGTGGTACTTCATTATCTTGTATGAGCATTGCTTTTGTGGCCAGCATCACTTCAGGAAGTGCAGAGCACCCTGGCTAAAAGTGAGTCCTGGAGTGTTTCCAGTTCTTCTAAAAGGGAAGTTGATGCTGTAGTAGTATCTGGCATTCCAAACTTTGCAATGCAAGAAATTCTATCTTTCAAAAACAGGGGTCATAATAACAGCAAACACTTCTATAGTACTTTCTATGTGCCAAGAACCATTCTAAATTATTTCTGTCATACCTATTTAGTTAATTCATACTAGGACCCTGTGAGGTAAGTTATTTTTAGTAACTCAATACTATACATAATGAGTCTGGGGTACAGAGAAATAAATGCCTTGTGCAAGGTTATATAGCTATGCAGTAGTAGTGGCAGCATCCGAACCCAGATAGGAAGGTTCCAGACTCTTACTTACAAGGCTATTCATTGAAAGGGGGTGTAGAAAAGCAAAAGACACAAATTCCAAAATCTCATTATAGCAAGTAATTTCAACTATTTCCCCTCATTAATACTCTTTCTGCCTCCGAACTTCTCTGGGGCCAGCAACTGGCCAGCCAGGGGCCCAGGACCCCGGGCTCAGCCAACTGCCATGGGCTCTGGGGTCAAACCAGCAGTTTGCAGGTGGTGGCGCCGAGGCGCCTGAGGAGTCGCAGGAGGATGCGGCCAGGGCGCCAGTGGAGCCGCAGCTGATGCACGGAGCCAGCATCTGTAAGTGGTTCAACTTGCACATGGGATTCGGCTTCCTGCCCATGACGGCCTGCGGGGGATGTCTTTGTGCACCCGAGTAAGCTGCACATGGAGGGCTTCCGGAGCCTGAAGGATGGTGAGGCCGTGGAGTTCACCTTTAAGAAGTCCGCCAAGGGCCTGAATCTCTCAGAGTCACCGGCCCTGGTGGGGTGTTCTTTATTGGGAGCAAGAGGTGGCCCAAAGGGAAGAACAGGCAGAAACGCAGATCAAAGGGAGACAGGTGCTACAACCGGGGAGGTCTAGACCATCATGCCAAGGACTCCAAACAGCCACCCAGCCCAAGAAGTGCCACTTCTGCCGGAGCATCAACCATATCGTAGCCTCGTGTCCACTGAAGGCCCAGCAAGCTCCCAGCTCACAGAGAAGGCCAGCCTACTTTCGGGAAGAGGAAGAAGAGATTCACAGCCCTGCCATGTTCCCAGAGGCCCAGAATTGAGCCACAGTGGGTGGGGGCTATCCTTCTGTGATCAGAAAGTTTTGAGGAACAGGCATCAATTGGCAGAGTGGAGAAAGTGGGGACAGGGTGGGTAGGGGCAGCTGGCACTGCCATATAACTCAGGCCAGGGTCCATAGCATCACCCCCTCTTCCCTCTATCCAAATACACCTGAGGGCTTTGGGGGGTAACCCTCCTTACATGCTTTATCTGAGTCTCCAACCCCAGAATCTCCACCTTTTGAAAGTGGCCTGGATAGGGAAGTTGTCTTACTCCTAAAGAAAGATAGGGAATAATATTTCCTATGCTAGAGTGAAAAGATTAAGCATGAGACCAGATTGATGGACCCAACCCACAAGCCACTACCTTCTGTGGGAGGAAATATCTCAGGGGTAAGGCAGGGTTTTCCTCATCTTGTCTCCTCATAACCCCCTCCTGGGATACAGTGCTGAGAACTATCCCAAGCAGTGGGTTGTGACGTTAGGCAAAAGGGGTGGTTGAGGGAACAGCTGCAGACCTGCTGCTTCTAAGCTCAATCCCACTCCATTCTGTGCCAATACAATTTTATTTATTGACTCCCTTGGATGACTGTACCTTGGGTCCCACTTTCTTCAGGATGCCAGCTGTACTAGCTGTGTGCGAATGGCGTATCTTATGCATTTTAACTTTTTTTTCATAATATAAATATTCTGGTTTTGTATTTTTGTGTATTTTAATCTAAGGCCCTCATTCCTGCACTGTGTTCTCAGGTACATGAGCAATCTCAGGGATAAGTCAGCAGCAGCTCCAGGTCTGCACGGCCAGAATACTTTTTGTTGCTGTATCACCAGAGGGAACAACTATTTGGAGCATATAACCTATTGAACTACCTCATTTTTGCCAATTAGAGCTGGATTTTCTTCCATAGTGTCCTCTTTAAACCCCTCCATCTTCAGTGTTTCATGGGAGACTAGGTTTTAACTTGGTTGCCCCATGACTGGTCTTCTTCTATTGAAAGACTGGAAATTGGTCTGAACAGGAAAAGGTGGTGCAGAGAGGTTAGGAGAGGCTGGGCCAGGTAAAAGGTGCAGAGAGGGGAAACCAAGATTAGGTAAAGGTCAGCTGTATGTGTGATAAAGGATTCCTGTTCCAGACCTCTAGTCCCAGGGCACAGGACTCTCTGTATATACCAGATCCATCCTTCACTGGATTGGGCTAGGCCTACCATGCACAACAGGGTGTATTGTGGCCCATGCCCATACCATGCAAAGTTTTGTCACCTAAGTGTTTTCTCCTAACATCTTTCTGGTGATGATCAGTAATCAAATGGCAAAAGGGAAAAAATTCTTCCTCTCTCCCTTTCTTCTTTACTCCTTACCATGTTTGTTTACTGAATCTGAATTTTTACTAGGAATTGAACTCATAGTGGAATATGAGCATAAATAATGTTCACAAACAATTCACAGCCTATACAGGACAATAGACATATAAGTGGTAGGTAATGTATTAGAGTAGAAATACAATATAAAGAAAATTGTTCTTTGCAGAAGCACTGAAGAAGAATGGTTAATTCTGCCTGGAGTTCCAGGAAGACAGAAAGACAAAGAGAAGAAACAAGGATTTGGGAAAAGTTCAGAAGTAGATATGGATTAACTCCCAGTAATTGAAAGTCCTTTCAATTTAATAGGTGTTTACACAGAATCTATTATGAAACCAGCATCATGTTAGCGGCGAAATGAATATGAAGGATAATATGACAAGGTCCCTACCTCAATAAGTGTACAATCTTACTGAGGGGATAAAAGCTGTAAAGTCATCCCTCAGTATCTGCAGGATTGGTTCCAGGACTCCCTTCGAATACCAAAATCCACAGATGCTCAAGCCCCTTTTATAAAATGGCATAGTACAATCAGCACTTTATATCTGTGATTTTTGACCCACAGTTGGTTGAATCCAGGGATGTGGAACTCACAGATAGGGAAAACAGATTATATACATAAAATTATCAAAAGTCTATGATAAAGCGCCAAATGCATCATGTAAACAAGAAATGCAATAGATGAGAGAAGGGAGCTCTAAGGATGGAGTTTGGCAGTCACAAAGAATTTCATGGAAATAGGACCTCACTATGTGTGTTCTCTGTACTAACCTCACTATGACTCCATCTTATTTACCTATCTTAATTTTCCCTTCACTGAAACTTTTCCTTTTTGTTTTCCATTTTGTTACATTTATTTTTATAAACCAATTTAAATCCTTTTTTTTCTTTTATAAAAGTGTAAGGAAGGAAAAGAGAGGGAGGGAGAGAAGAAGAAAGGGAAGAAGCAAAGGAAAAGTGTCTCCATTGGCCTTTGAACCTTATGATGCTCTGAGCCATGCAATCCAATAGCATATTGTTATGTAAACACTATAGTAAAGCAAAGTGGATAAGAACCTAAGCTTAAGAGCTTGACTTCAGGGGTTCAACTCTCAGCTCTGCCACTTATAGGTGTGTCACCTTTGACAAGTTATTTGTGTCTTGAAAAAGTCTTGAAGAGAGAAGTTGGAAACTATTTTCTATATTTAGATTTTGAAAGTTTTTGTGTATTTTGCTTTTCTGTGCCCCTTATTTCATAAACCACATATTGAGGACCCAGTTTCCTCATCTATAAAATGGAAATAGTAATAGTACTTTCCTTAATGGGTATATTGAGAGGATTAAGTGAGTTAATTACATTAACAAGCTTAGAGCAGCCTCTACACAAAATTATTATTCATTAGTCATTTGACAGTTGTTTCCTGAATATTCACTATATTCCAAGAACTGAGCTACATCTTGGGAATATGTAAATAAACAATTTACAAACCCTATACTCAAGGATTTCACAATCTATTGGGAGGAACACTAAACAAATAATTTTAATATAGCTTGATATTTGCTAAATTAGCTGCATGCACAAGCATATCTTCATATTTTACTTTTACTAATGTAGCATAAAATGCATTAACTTTTTACCAGTTAAAACTGAGCTTGCGGTCAACTGAAACTTCCGGATTTTGTCATATGAAGTATTGCTTATTCAAGTCTTTTCCTTCCTGTACTATGCAATCAAAAATTTTATATAATAATTGTTTTCTGTATTACGTTTTATCTGCTTTAAGCCTATTTTTTTGACTTGTTAGGAATGCTTTAAATCTAAGTGTCATCCCTGCCCTAAGTCTTCCTCCCAGATTTGTGTTATCTGTAGATTTGATGAGCATGCCTTCCACATCTTCACTAGGTTTCTGGAAGAGGACAGACATGGACACAGCCCGTTGGCACCATGAAATAATTCCCTTCATGTTAGTACCTAGTTATTAATCATCTTTTTTATATACAACCAACTGAAATTTTAGCTACTGTGTTATCATTCAGTTTATGTTTTTCCCCAACCCACTCCCTTCCTAGCTCCTAAATTGTGAGCTCCTCCAGGTTAGGAACACAAAACTCTGTGTCCATAGGGCCTAGTATAATTCCTGACATATAACAGATGATCAATAAATAGTTATTGAATAAATGAATGAAACCATCTATTCTATTTGGTTTGGGTTCAAGTTTTTTCCAGGATATTCCTTTGCTAAATTGCAATAACTATTCCAGGCCAAGTATGTGATCACCCTTTGGAATCTATTAAGTTATGGGTTATTAATAATAATAATTTTAGACATTAACTTAAGAAAGATAGTGTAATGTTCATGGATAACAAAGAGAAAATAGAGCTTAACTTCTGTGTTACTTCTGCCTTTTCAAGGAAAATTATCTCCATGATGAGAAAGATACATTAAAATGGATGAGGTAGATTCAGAGATTCTAAGAAATCATCTGGCTGCTCCCAATCAGTTCAAGTTCCTCAGCCAGGGATTAAAGCCAGGGAACTCAGAAATCTTGCAAGCAAAATCATTGTGTTCATACAAGTGAGCTCTAAGAGAAGTAGAGAAGGGGTCTTAAAAGACATAGGAAGAAAGGTGAGTAGCATTCTAGTTTTCTAAAGGGGAAAGAAAGTGAATTGGCATTTTGGTTTTTTTTGTTTTTTTGGGGTTTTTTTGCCATATGCGGGCCTCTCACTGTTGTGGTCTCTCCCGTTGTGGAGCACAGGCTCCGGACGTGCAGGCTCATCGGCCATGGCTCACGGGCCCAGCCGCTCCACGGCATGCGGGATCCTCTCGGACCGGGGCACGAACCCTTGTCCCCTGCATCGGCAGGCAGACTCTCAACCACTGCGCCACCAGGGAAGCCCTGTTTATTTTTAATTTATTCTCTTTGTCCAAATTTGACATCAAGGTTATTTAATATTGTAAAATGACTTGGGAATTTTTCTATTGTCTTGAAGACTTTGTATAAAACTAAAATGATCTGTTTTTTAGAGTTTTGTAGAACTAATAAAATCATCTGGTAAGATGTCTTCAATCAAGGGAGGTGGTTGATTACTGATAGAATATTTTTTTAATTACAGGACTATTTAGGTTTTCTATTTCTCCTTGAGGAATATGGTCATTTGGTATATGTTTAAATTTTATGAGCAAAATGTAAATATATTATTCTTTCACTAAGTCTGCTATATTGTATTATAACCACTTTTTATTCCTAAGATTTTGTTTGTTTTACCTTTTTTATGATCAGTTTCAGCAGAGGTATGTTTATTAATTTTTGGTTACATTAATCTAAATTATTATATATTTATGCTCTGTTTTTCTAGTCTCTACTTTTATTATCTTATTACTTTTACTTTCTTTAGATTAGCTCTGTTGTTCCTTTTCTAACACAAGATATACCCTTAGCACATCCAATTTCACTTTTTTTAATGAAGTATTTAAAGCTATAAAATTCTCTATGCCCCCTATTTTAGCTATATCCCACACATTTTAAATTATGTTATTTTTGTTATTATTCAATTCTAAGTGTTTGATAAGTTTTGGGGAGGTAAGATTAGTTTGTACTTTAATTACACTCTAGACACATGATATAATCTGTATGATACTGATCCATTGATAGTTGAGGGTTTTTGTTTTTTGCTTTTGTTTTGCCTAAAGTGTGGTCAATATCTGTAAATGCTCCATATCTGCTTGAAAAAAACATAGTTCATCCTCCTTATTTGCAGATTCCGCAGTTGTGAATTCACCTACTCACTAAAATGTACTCGTAATGCCAAGATCAATACCTATGGTGCTTTCACAGCCATTTGTGAACATGCACAGATCAGTGAAAACTTTGAATTGCACAATGTGTACGTTCCCAATTGACGTCAAACTAGGTGACATTCTGCCTTCTTATTTCAACTCCCATAGTCTGTCTTTTCACTGTCCACTTAGTGTCACGTTTTTGCATTTTAGTGCTTTTTGGTGGTGATTTTTCTATCTAAAACAAGCCTCCAAGCACAGTGCTAAAGGGCTGTCTGGTGTTCCTGAGGGCAAGAAAGCTGTGATGTGCCTTAAGGAGAAAACATGTGTGTAAGATAAGCTTTGTTCAGGTGAAAGTTATAGTGCTTTTGCAATTGAGTTCAAGGTGTATATTAAATAAGGTGTCTTTAAACAGAAACACACATAAAACAAGACTCTGTATTATTGATCAGTAGATGAAAATGTCATGATCAGAGGTTCTCAGAACTTAACCGTGGAAGCCTCATAGATAGATAGCCTCATCCACCAGAGGGCAGACAGCAGAAGCATGAAAAACTATAACCCTGCAGCCTGTGGAATGAAAACTACATTCATAGAAAGATAGACAAGATGAAAAGGCAGAGGGCTATGTCCTAGATGAAGGAACAAGATAAAACCCCAGAAAAACAACTAAATGAAGTAAAGATAGGAAACCTTTCAGGAAAAGAATCAGAATAATGATAGTGAAGATGATCCAGGACCTTGGGAAAAAAATGGAGGCAAAGATCAAGAAGATGCAAGAAATGTTTAACAAAGACCTAGAAGAATTAAAGAACAAACAAACAGAGATGAACAATATAATAACTGAAATGAAAACTACACTACAAAGAATCAATAGCAGAATAACTGAGGCAGAAGAATGGATAAGTTACCTGGAGAAAAAGAATGGTGGAATTCACTGCTGTGGAACAAAAAAAAGAAAAAAGAATGAAAAGAAATGAAGACAGCCTAAGAGACCTCTGGGACAACATTAACTAAAACAACATTTGAATTATAGGGGTCCCAGAAAGAGAAGAGAGAAAGAAACGACCTGAGAAAATATTTGAAGAGATTATAGTCAAAAAATTCCCTAACATGGAAAAGGAAATAGTCACCCAAGACCAGGAAGCGCAGAGAGTCCCATGCAGGAAAAACCCAAGGAGAAACACACCGAGACACATAGTAATCAAACTGGCAAAAATTAAAGACAAAGAAAAATTATTGAAAGCAACAAGAGAAAAAAGACAAATAACATACAAGGGAACTCCCATAAGGTTAACAGCAGATTTCTCAGCAGAAACTCTACAAGCCAGAAGGAAGTGGCATGATATGCTTAAAGTGATGAAAGGGAAGAATCTACAACCAAGATTACTCTACCTGGCAAGGATCTCATTCGTATTCGACGGAGAAATCAAAAGCTTTAGAGACAAGCAAAAGCTAAGAGAATTCAGCACCACCAAACCAGCTCTACAACAAATGCTAAAGGAACTTCTCTAAGTGGGAAACACAAGAGAAGAAAAGGGCCTACAAAAACAAACCCAAAACAATTAAGAAAATGGTAATAAGAATATACATATCGAAAATTACCTTAAACATGAATGGATTAAATGCTCCAACCAAAAGACACAGGCTCGTTGAATGGATACAAAAACAAGAACCATATATATGCTGTCTACAAGAGACCCATTTCAAACCTAAGGACACATACAGACTGAAGGTGAGGGGATGGAAAAAGATATTCCATGCAAATGGAAATCAAAAGAAAGTTGGAGTAGCAATACTCATATCAGATAAAATAGACTTTAAAATAAAGAATGTTACAAGAGATAAGGAAGGACACTACATAGTGATCAAGGGATCAATCCAAGAAGAAGATATAACACTTATAAATATATATGCACCCAACAAGGAGTACCTCAATACATAAGGCAACTGCTAACAGCAATAAAAGAGGAAATTGACATTAACACAGTAATAGTGGGGGACTTTAACACCTCAGTTACACCAATGGACAGATCATCCAAACAGAAAATTAATAAGGAAACACAAGCTTTATATGACACAATAGACCAGGTAGAGTTAATTGATATTTAAAGTACATTCCATCCAAAAACAGCAGATTACACTTTCTTCTCAAGTATGCATGGAACATTCTCTGGGATAGATCACATCCTGGGTCACAAATCAAGCCTCAGTAAATTTAAGAAAATTGAAATCATATCAAGCATCTTTTCTGACCACAATGCTATGAGATTAGAAATGAATTAAAGGGAAAAAAATGTAAAAAACACAAACACATGGAGGCTAAAAAGTACATTACTAAATAACCAAGAGATCACTGAAGAAATCAAACAGGAAATCAAAAAATACCTAGAGATAAATGATAACGAAAAGACGACAATCCAAAACCTATGGGATGCAGCAAAAGCAGTTCTAAAAGGGAAGTTTGTAGCTATAAAATCCTACCTCAAGAAACAAGAAAAATCTCAAATAAACAACCTAACGTTACACCTAAAGGAACTAGAGAAAGAAGAACAAACAAAACCCAAAGTTAGCAGAAGGGAAGAAATCATAAAGATGAGAGCAGAAAAAAATGAAATAGAAACAAAGAAAAAATAGCAAATATCAATAAAACTAAAAGCTGATTCTTTGAGAAGATAAACAAAATTGATAAATCATTAGCCAGACTCATCAAAAAAAAAGAGGAAGAGGACTCAAATCAATAAAATTAGAAATGAAAAAGGAGAAGTTACAGCAGACATCACAGAAATACAAAGCATCCTAAGAGACTACTACATGCAAATCCATGCCAATAAAATGGACAACCTGGAAGAAATGGACAAATTCTTAGAAAGGTATAACCTTCCAAGACTGAACTAGGAAGAAATAGAAAATATGAACAGACCAATCACAAGTAATGTAATTGAAACTGTGATTAAAAATCTTCCAACAAACAAAAGTCCAGGACCAGATGGCTTCACAGGTGAATTTTATCAAACATTTAGAGAAGAGCTAACACCCATCCTTCTCAAATGCTTTCAAAATATTTCAGAGGAAGGAACACTCCCAAACTCATTCTATGAGGCCACAATCACCCTGATACCAAAATCAGACAAAGATACTACAAAAAAAGAAAACTACAGACCAATATCACTGATGAATATAGATGTAAAAAGCCTCAACAAAAGACTAGCAAACAGAAACCAACAACATATTAAAAGGATCATACACCATGATCAAGTGGGATTTATCCCAGGGATGCAAGGATTCTTCAATATACGCAAATCAATCAATGTGATACACCATATTAACAAACTGAAGAATAAAAACCATATGATCATCTCAATAGATGCAGAAAAAGCTTTTGACAAAATTCAACACCCATTTATGATAAAAACTCTCCAGAAAGTGGGCATAGAGGGAACCTACCTCAAATAATAACAGCCATATCGACAAACCCACAGCAAACATCATTCCCAATGGTGAAAAACTGAAAGCATTTCCTCTAAGATCATGAACAAGACAAGGATGTCCACTCTCACCACTATTATTCAACATAGTTTTGGAAGTCCTAGCCATGGCAATCAGAGAAAAAAAAGAAATAAAAGGAATACAAATTGGAAAATAAGAAGTAAAACTGTCACTGTTTGCAGATGACATGATACTATACATAGAGAATCCTAAACTTGTCACAAGAAAACTACTAGAGCTAATCAATGAATTTGGTAACGTAGCAGGATACAAAATTAATGCACAGCAATCTCTTGCATTCCTATATACTAATGATGAAAAATCTGAAAGAGAAATTAAGGAAACATGCTTATTTACCATTGCAACAAAACGAATAAAATACCGAGGAATAAACCTACTTAGGGAGACAAAAGACCTGTATGCAGAAAACTATAAGACACTGATGAAAGAAATTAAAGATGATAACAACAGATGGAGAAATATACCATGTTCTTGGATTGGAAGAATCAATATTGTGAAAATGGCTATACTACCCAAAGCAATCTACAGATTCAATGCAATCCCTATCAAATTACCAATGGCATTTTCCACAGAACTAGAACAAAAAATCTTAAAATTTGTATGGAGACAAAAAAGACCCCGAATACCCAAAGCAGTCTTGAGGGAAAAAACTGGAGCTGGAGGAATCAGACTCCCTGACTTCAGACTATACTACAAAGCTACAGCAATCAAGACAATATGGTACTGGCACAAAAACAGAAATATAGATCAATGGAACAAGATAGAAAGCCCAGAGATAAACCCATGCACCTATGGTCAAATAATCTATAAGAAAGGAGGCAAGGATATACAATGGAGAAAAGACATCTCCTCAATAAGTGGTGCTGGGAAAACTAGACAGCTACATGTAAAAGAATTAAATCAGAACACTCCCTAACACCATACACAAAAATAAACTCAAAATGGATTAGAGATCTAAATGTAAGACCAGACACGATAAAACTCTTAGAGGAAAACATAGGAAGAACACTCTATGACATAAATCACATCTTTTTTGATCCACTTCCTAAAGTAATGGAAATAAAACCAAAAATAAACAAATGGGACCTAATGAAATTTATAAGCTTTTGCACAGCAAAGGAAACCATAAACAACATGAAAAGATAGCCGTCAGAATGGCTCATGCAGCTCAATATTAAAAAAACAAATAACCCTATCCAAAAATGGGCAGAAGACCTAAATAGACATTTCTCCAAAGAAGACATACAGAAGGCCAAGAAGCACATGAAAAGCTGCTCAACATCACTAATTATTAGAACAATGCAAGTCAAAACTACAATGAGGTATTACTTCACACCAGTTAGAATGGGAATCATCAGAAAATCTACAAACAACAAATGCTGGAGAGGGTGTGGAGAAAAGGGAACCCTCTTGCACTGTTGGTGGGAATTTAAATTGATACAGCCACTATGGAGAACAGTATGGAGGTTCCTTAAAAAACTGAAAATAGAATTACCATATGATCCAGCAATCCCACTACTGGCCATAAACCCAGAGAAAACCATAATTCAAAAAGACACATGCACCCCAATGTTCATTGCAGCACTATTTACAATAGCCAGGTCATGGAAACAACCTAAATGCCCATCAACAGACAAATGGATAAAGAAGGAGTGGTACATATATACAATGGAATATTGTATATATTGGGTCATTTGTTGAGACGTGGGTCATTTGTTGAGACGTGGATGGATCTAGAGACTGTCATACAGAGTGAAGTAAGTCAGAAAGAGGAAAACAAACATCGTATATTAATGCATATATGTGGAACCTAGAAAAATTGTGCAGATGAACCGGTTTGCAGGGAGAAATTGAGACACAGATGTAGAGAACAAACGTATGGACACAAAGGGGAGAAAGCGGTGGGAGGTGAGGGTAGTGGTGTGATGAATTGGGCAATTGGGATTGAGATGCATACATTGATGTGTATAAAATTGATAACTATTAAGAACCAACTGTATAAAAAATAAATAAAATAAAATTCAAAAAAAAAGAATGGATAAACAGCAAGGTCTTACTGTATAGCACAGGGAACTATATTCAATATCTTGTGATACACCATAATGGAAAAGAATATGAAAAAAATAATGTATATATAGGTATAACTGAATCACCTTGCTGTATATCTGAAACTAACCCAACTATACATCAATAAAATAAAAAATTTTAAAGTAAAAGAAAAGAACCTTGTATTTCTCCTAGGACCAATGATTCAGTATTCACTAATTAAGTGTTGCTGGAACTTTACAGAACACAAGTACCAAGAGTAATCAGAATCAACCATATATACACTATAATTGTTAGGTAAATATTTCTAAATATACATATTATATTTTCTAAAAGCAAGACATGGCCATAGTGTCAAAAACATGGTGGACCTCAGGCTCACATGATTCTCACTGCAAAGGACCTCAGTATAGTGAGGGAGCAGTCCCGGGGCATTTCTTCAGTGCTATCTCTTGATGTATAGGTGACTAAAATACACACACACCACCTCCACCACCACCACCACCAACAACAACAATTTGTAGGTGACTTGAAATTGGAAGAGAGAGCAAATATATAAAGTGAAAGAGTTAGAATCCAGTTCCCAAAGGTTTCAGGCCTGTGATAGATTTTTTGGAAACTATCATGACATTAAACGCAAGCCCCTTTGTCACCAGGAGATTGCATTTCATAAGGATGGACTAGGGATGGAAGCATATGGGGGCCTGAGATAACAGGCCCCTTGATAAAGTAGATGCCCTTGCTGACTGCAATAAGCCACAGCTGTTAGGTTAATTTTCTTTTCCAAAAATAAAACTTAGGTGGGACCAACCAAAGCCTAATCAGCCATTCCATGGAAGAACTGCTGAAAACAGACTGACTTTTTTTCCCAAAACATCATTAAGTCGTCATGTGCTTTTCCAGTATTTCCTTTCCCATCACTTCTAACAAGCAAGATGCATTTTTAAAAAAAAATGGCTCCATAATCAAATGTTCCTTTCATCTTCTTGTTAATTTAGAACTGTCAAAAGCCAGTGTTCATGACATTTCAGTCCATTACATGGGAGTGATGATCCACACGCTGAAACTGGCTGATATCAAATAGCCAGATATGAATGGAAACTTCTGCCAAAGGATTAAGTAAGCAACATATGGGTAAGTGGTACAAAGGGAGTGTGATGGAAGTTGGTTTAAAGATACCTTGTGAAACTGACTAGTGTTAAGCATTTGAAACTTTCTAGTATCTTTAAATAATCTGGATGACAAAGCACTTGCCTACAGATTCTGACTTTGTAGGATTAGAAGAGGGCTATTTATCATCAGCTGTGGTACAGTCCTGCCCCCTGTGCTCTCCCCTAAACAGTCACACAAACTTTAACATGGGAGAGACTAGAAAGGATTCCAGGACTGTGTTTTGCCTATAAAACTAATTTATAACATTTATCTTGACAAGAGTGGCTGAAGACAGCCCTAATACCTAATAAGAGTTATTTAGCAAGTGTCATAAGACCCGATGGTTAAATAAATCAGTTATACTGAAAATTAACTTTCTACTCCCCCAGGCATCTATTTCAAACCTTCTCTTCTCTCTTCAAATCTCTAATTTCTCCTCCTCTTCCTCCTTATACCTAAGGATCTTACCTCATACTTCATAGAAAAATATAAATCCAGTAGAAAAAGAACCACCTCGTTGCCTAATGATCCTTCTGCCAACCTCCTTACACCTTCAATCTTTTCCCTTCTACATAAATTTCTCCCTTTCTAATGGATCATTCTCATTGACATACAAACATGACTTAATTAACATCTTCTGTCTTAAAAAAACAAACTGGACTCCCTTGATTCCACATTTCTCTAGCTCCACTGTTTCTCAGCTTCCCTTAGCAGCAAAACTACTCAAAAGAGTTATCTATGCTCCTTTCTCTACTTAACCTGACTCTCATTCACTTCTTGACCTCCTCTAATTGTGCTTTTGTTGCTGCTACTCATCAGTGACATAACCTGGTCAGCGTCCCAATTCTCCATTTTCATCTTTTGTGGCTTCTCAGTAGCATTGGATGTGTTACTGAACCTCTTTTTCTACACATCTTTCATACCACAATCACTTGATTTTTCTCTTGGTAAGATCCTCTACTTCTACCAAATTTTAAACATTGAGAATATATGGGGCTGTGTCCTCCACTCCCTAATCCTCTCTGTCTACACTCTCTAGGTGATCCCATCCAGTTCTATCTGTTTTAAGATAAAGACTGAATTTTTAGCTCTAGTCCAGGGATTCTTAAATTTCGGTGCCATGAACATCTCTAGCAGTCTGATAAAGTCTAGGGACCCCTTCACAGGAAAACATTTTTAAATGTATAAGTAAAATACAGACTATTATAAAAGAAATACATTGTGCTGAAACACAGTTAGCAAATACAAGAAAATAGATTTATGATATTATAATAAGAGGTACTACTTCTTTAACTCATTGAGTAATATGATATAGCAGAAAGTGTAATAACCACGATATATAATACCAATGCAGTAGTGAGCATAAACTATATTCAAGATATCTGTATTAATTGTAATGAAATATGAAAACATCTCATTTTTACTGGTGACTAAATCACAAGCATCAATAATATTATTGTGGTTTGTTGTCTACAAACATAATGGATGGGAATACTAAATTTCAATAAAAACCAAACTTAGTAGTAATAAGATAATAAATGATGAAGTGGGATTTATTATTGGAAAACAAGACCAGTTCACTATTGGGAGAACGAATAACTGTAACTTACTACATTAAAGAATAAAGGAGAAAGTTACGTGATCAACTCAAAAGATTTTTTAAAAGGATTTGATAAAATTCAATATCCATTTATGATATAAAAATAAAACTCTCATCAAACTAAGAATAGAAAGACATTTTCTCAATCTGATAAAGGGCATCTTTCAAAAAAACTACAAATAACATCGTACTAAATGGTAAAATACTGAACTCTTTCCCAACCAGAGAGAAGAAAAGAATGTTTACTGTCATCACTTTTATTCAATGTTATTTTGGAGATCTAGCAAGTGAAATAGTCAATAAAATTTTTTAAAAGGCATAAATGTTGGAAATGAATGAATATAACTGTTTTAATTCACAAATGATTGACTTATATAGACAATCCAAAGAAATCTACAAAATAAATACCAAAACTGATAAGTAAGTTTAGGAGGGTCACAGTACACAAGGTAAAAATACAAAAATTAATTGCATTTCTGTTTACTAGCAACAATTTTTTAAAAATTATTCCATTTAAAATAGCACAAAATATGAAACGTTTAGAGATAAATTTAACAAAATATGTACGAGACTTATAAAATAAAAGACACTAAAATGTTCTGAGAAAGTTAAATAAGACCTAAATAAAGGTAAAGGTACCCCATGCTCATGGATTGAAAGAGTTGAGATTATGTATTAAAAGATTAATTCTAGTGTCCTTAATTGATTTATAGGCTCAATGCCATCTGAATTAAAATCCAAGCAGGCCGTTTAAAGTTCTTTATATTTTTAGAAAATGGGAAGCTAATTCTAAAATTTTATGGAAATAAAAAGGACTTAGAAAAGCCAAAACAATCTTGAAAATGAACAAAATTGGAAAGCTTATCTACAGGATTTCAAAGCTTACTATATAAAGGGTAATGAAGACAGTATCCAACTGGCATAAAGATAGACAAACAGATCAATGTAACAAATTAAAGAACCTAAAAATAAGCCTATATATAGATACACATATATATATGTATATAGATATACATATATATGTACATATATACATATGTATATGTATATATATATACATATATATAATCAACTGATTTTTATCAAATATATCAATGCAATTTAAATGTGGAAGGTCTTTGACACAATTGGATAATCATACATTTTTAAAAACCACATGCACAAAACCTCTACTTCTCTCTCTTACATCATACCCAAATTTAATTTGAGAAAGATCAAATTACAGACTACAAAGCTCCTAGAAGAAAACATGGAGATTATCTTTGTGACCTTGATATAGACAGAGTTCTTAGACAAAATGCAAAAGCACTAACCACAACAAAATTCATGAAAATTTAAAACTTTTGCTGGAGGAGTGTGGGCAAGATGGCAGAGTAGGAAGACCCTGAGCTCACCATCTCCCATAGCCACATAAAAATTTCAACTATCTATAATAATGAACTGAAGACTAGCAGAAAAGATTTTCCACAATTAAAGATATAAAGAAAGAACCACAGTGAGATGGGTAGGAGGGGCAGAGATGTAGAATAGTCAAGACCCACACTCCGAGATAGCTAACTCACAAAAGGGAAAATAATCACAATCACAAAGTTTCTCCCCAAGGGGCAAGGAGTCTGAGCTCCACATTAGGCTCCCAGCTTAGAGGTCCTGTACTGGGAAGACAAGCTCCCAAAATGTCTGGTTCTGAAAGCCAGTGGGGCCTAGGTGCGGGAGAGTCAGAGGGCTCTAGAAACAGAAACTCTGCACTTAAAGTGTGCATGCAAAATCTCTCATGTTCCAAGTCTGAGTTCAGAGGCAATAATTGGAAAGGAACCTGGGCCAGACCCACTTGCAGATCTTGGAGAGCCTCCTGGAGAGGCAAGAGGCCACTGGGATACCCCCTGGGAACAGAGATACTGGTGGTAGCAAATTTGGGAAGATTGTTCTACCATGGGGACACTCTAGTGCTGTCAAGCACCATTTTGGAGTTCCTTCTCTAGCCTATTAGCACCAGGAGCTTACCCACCCACCAGTGAACATGCATCAGTCCTGGGACCCCTCCAGGCAGAGTAGGCAGTCATGGAGGGACCCAGCCTTTCACACTAGCAGGCCTGAACCAGGCACTGGAAGCCCCAGACCAAGCAGCCAGCCCCACAGAGACTCACGCCCACCCACCAGCAGGCCAGCAGCCATCGCACAAGGCAAGGCCTAGCAACTAACCAGACCAGGGGCCAGCCCTACCTACCAGCAGGCCCATAGTGGTCAACCACACAACAACAGGGGCCCATGAAGCCCAGAAGTGGGCACCCCTGGAGCATATAGCTCTGGTAACCAGAGAAGAGTGTGCTGCTGAGCTCTATAGAATGTCTTCTACATAAGGCCTCTTCTCCAACATTGGGAAATGTAACTGACCTACCTATTACATAGGTATAAACAGAGAGAATTAGAATAAATGTGGTGAGAGAGAGAAATATGTTTCAAATGAAGGAATAAGACAAAACCCCAGAAGAAGAACTAAGTAAAATGGAGACGAGAAATCTATCTGATAAAGAGTTCAAGGTTATGATTATTAAGATGCTCAATGAACTCATGAGAAGAATGGATGAATACAGAGAGATGTTTAACAAAGAGTTAGAAAATATAAAGAAGAACTTAAAGGAACTGTAGAGTATAACTGAAATAAAAATACACTAGAAAGAATAAAGAGTAGATTGGGTGATACAGAGAAGCATAGAAAACTGGTAGACAGGGTAGTGGAAATCACCTGGGCTGAACAGAAAAAAGAAATAAGAATTTTAAAGAATGATAGTTTAAGAGACCTCTGGGACAACATCGAGCATGCTAACATCCCCATTATAGGGGTCCCAGAAGAAAAACATAGATAGAAAGGGACAGAGAAATTATTTGAAGAAATAATAGCTGAAAACTTCCCAATTGGGCCTCCCTGGTGGCGCCATGGTTGAGAGTCTGCCTGCTGATGCAGGGGACGCGGGTTCGTGCCCCGGTCCGGGAGGATCCCACATGCTGCAGAGTGGCTGGGCCTGTGGGCCATGGCCACTGAGCCTGCACATCCGGAGCCTGTGCTCCGCAATGGGAGAGGCCACAGCGGTGAGAGGCCTGCGTACCACCAAAAAAAAAAAAAAAAAAAAAGTAAAAAATAAAAACCTTCCGAATCTGGGAAAGGAAAGAGAAATTCAGGTTCAGGAAGCACAGAGAGTCCCAAACAAGAGGAAACCAAAGACGTCCACACCAAGACACATTACAATTAAAATGTCAAAAATTAAAAATAAAGAGAGAATCTTAAAACCATCAAGAGAAAAGCAACTAGGTAAGAACAGAGAACTCCCATAAGATAATGAGCTGACTTTCCATCAGAAACTTGGCAGGCCAGAAGTGAGTGGTATGATAAATTTTAAATGATGAAGGGGAAAACCTCCAATCAAGAATACTCTACTTGGCAATGCTTTCATTCAGATTTCAAGGAGAGATAAAGAGTTTCACAGACAAGCAAAAGCTAAGAGTTCAGTACCACTAAACTGGCTTTACAAAAAATGTTAAAGGGACTTCTTTAAGCATTAAAAAAAAAAAAAAAGGCCATGACTACAAATATGAAAATTATGAAAAGAAAAATCTAAGGAGTAAAAGCAAACATATAGTAAAGGTAGTAGATCAACCACTTATAAACCACTTAGAAAGGTTAAAAGACAAAAGTAGTAAAATCATCTATATCCACAATAAGTAGTTAAGGAATGCACAAAAAAAACATAAAATGTGATATCAGAAATATTAAATGTGGTGGGGCGAGTTAAAATGCATTCAAACCTAAGAGATTATCAACTTAAAACAATAATGTATAAAGGTTCGTAATAACAAACCAAAAATGTATAACAGATACAGACAAGAAAAGTAAATGCAAACGTAACACTAAAGGTAGTCATCAAATCACAAGGGAAGAGAGCAAAAGAAGAAAGAAACAAAAAAGAACTACAAAACAACCCCAAAACAATGAACAAAATGGCAGTAAGTACATAACTGTTAATACTTGCTTTAACTTTAAATGGACTAAATGCTCCAACCAAAAGACATAGAGTGGTTAAATGGATTTAAAAATCAAGACTCATATATATGTTGCCTACAAAAGACTCACTTCAGAGCTAAAGAAACACAAAGACTGAAAGTGAGGAGATGGAAAAAGCTATTTCATGCAACTGGAAAAGGCAAGAAAGCTGAGGTAGCAATACTCACATCAGACAAAGTAGACTTTAAAACAAAGTCAACAACAAAACTCAAAGAAGGGCATTATATAATGATAAAGAGATCAATAAAGAAGAGGATATTACTTTCATTAACATATATGCACCCAATACAGGATCACCTAAATATATAAAGCAAATGTTAACAGACATAAAAGGGAGAAATTGACAATAATACAATAATACTAGAGGACTTTAACACTCCACTTACATTAATGTACAGGTCATCTAGACAGAAAATCGATAAGGCAATGTAGTCTTTTTTCTGTGTGGGGGGGGGTGGGTTAAAAATTCTTTATTGTGATTAAATATATATGACATAAAATATGTCATTTTAAGCATTTTCAGTTTACAATTCAGTGTAGTAATTACATTCACACTGTTGTGCAACCATCACTGCTCTGTTTCCAAATCTTTTCCATCACCCCCAAAAGAAACTATAAGCATAAGAATACATCTCCCATCCCCCTCTTCTCCCAGCCACTAGGAAACTCTACTTTACTTTCTGTCTCTATGAATTTGCCTGTCTAGAAATTTCATATAAATAGAATCATACAACTTTTGTCTTTTTGTCACTGCCTTATTTCACATAGCATATTTTCACATTCATCCATGTTGTAGCATATATCACAAGTGTATTCCTTTACATGGGTGAATAATATCCCATTGTATGTATAGACTACATTTTTTTAATCCATTCATTTGCTGATAGACACGAGTTGTTTCTACATTTTGGCTACTAGGAATAATGGTACAATGAACATGGGAATCAAAGTGGCTTTTCTTTTTTTCTTTTTCTGGACGTTTGTTTTTATTTCTCTAGAAGTGAATTACTCGGTCATAGGGAAGGTGTACATGTACTTTTTTTTTTTTTAAACATCTTTATTGGAGTATAATTGCTTCACAATACTGTGTTAGTTTTTTGTTGTGCAACAAAGCGAATCAGCCATATGCATATACATGTCCCCATATACCCGCCCTCTTAAGCATCCCTCCCCTCCTCCCTATCCCACCCCTATAGGTCATCACAAAGCACTGAGCTGATCTCCCTGTGCTATGCTGCTGCTTCCCACCAGCCAACTATTTTACATTCAGTAGTGTATATATGTTGATGCTACTCTCATTTCACCCCACCTTCACACTCCAACCCGTTTTCCTCAAGTCCATTTTCTATGTCTACCTCTTTATTCCTACCCTGCAACTAGGTTCATCAATACAATTTTTTTTTTAGATTCCATATATATGTGTTAGCATACGGTATTTGTTGTTCTCTATCTGACTACTTCACTCTGTATGACAGACTCTACGTCCATCCACCTCACTACAAATAACTCAATTTCATTTCTTTTTATGGCTGAGTAATATTCCATTGTATATATGTGCCATATCTTCTTTATCCATTCATCTGTCAATGGACATTTAGGTTGGTTCCACATTCTGGCTATTGTAAACAGTGCTGCAATGAACATTGTGGTACATGTCTCTTTTTGAATTACGGTTTTCTCAGGATATATGGCCAGTACTGGGATTGCTGGGTCATATGATAGTTCTATTTTTAGTTTTTTAAGGAACCTACATACTGTTTTCCATATTGGTTGTATCAATTTACATTCCCACCAACAGCACAGGAGGGTTCCCTTTTCATCACACCCTTTCCAGCATTTATAGTTTTTAGATTATTTGATAATGGCCATTCTGACTGGCATGAGGTGATACCTCATTGTAGTTTTGATTTGCATTTCTCTAATAATTAGTGATGTTGGGCATCTTTTCATGTGCCTCTTGGCCAACTGTATGTCTTCCTTGGTGAAATGTGTATTTAGATCTTCCATTTTTTTAACTGAATTGTTTGTTTTTTTTTGATATTGAGCTCCATGAGCTGTTTGTATATTTTGGAGATTAATCCTTTGTCTGTTGTTTCATTTGCAAATATCTTCTCCCATTCTGAGAGTTGTCTTTTCATCTTGGTTATGGTTTCCTTTGCTGTGCAAAAGCTTTTAAGTTTAATTAAGTCCCATTTGTTTATTTTTGTCTTTATTTCTGTTACTCTAGGAGGTGCATCAAAAAATATCTTGCTATGGTTTATGGCAAACAGTGTTTTTCCTACGTTTTGCTCTAAGCATTTTTAGTGTCTGGTCTTACATTTAAGTCTTTAATCCATTTGGAATTTATTCTTGTGTGTGGTGTTAGGTAGTGTTCTTTTTTATTTTAACATCTTTATTGGAGCATAATTGCTTTACAGTGGTGTGTCAGTTTCTGCTTTATAACAAATTGAATCAGTTATACATATACATATATCCCCATATCTCTTCCCTCTTGCATCTTCCTCCCTCCCACCCTCCCTATCCCACCCCTTAGGTGGTCACAAAGCACCAAGCTGATCTCCCTGTGCTATGCAGCTGCTTCCCACTAGGTAGTGTTCTAATTTCATTTTTTTACATGTAGCTGTCCACTTTTCCCAGCACCACTTATTGAAGAGGCTGTCTTTTCTCCACCGTATGTTCTTGCCTCCTTTGTCATAAAATAGGTGCCCATATGTGCATGAGTTTATCTCTGGCATTCTATCCTGTACCATTGATCTATATTTCTGTTTTTCTGCCAGTACTGTACTGTCTTGATTACTGTAGCTTTGTGGTATAGTTTGAAGTCAGGGAACCTGATTCCTCCAACTCCATTTTTCTTTCTCAAGACTGCTTTAGCTATTCAGGGTCTTTTGTGTTTCCATGTGAATTGCAAATTTTTTTATTCTAATTCTGTGAAAAATGCCATTGGTAGTTTGATAGGGATTGCGTTGAATCTGTACATGGCTTTGGGTAGTATAGTCATTTTCACAACTTTCGTTCTTCCAATCCAAGAACATGGCATATTTCTCCATCTGCTTATGTCATATTTGATTACTTTCATCAGTGTTTTATAGTTTTCAGAGTACAAGTCTTTCTCCTCCTTAGGTAGTTTTATTCCTAGGCATTGTATTCTTTTTGTTGCATTGGTAAATGGGAGTGTTTCCTTAATTTCTCTTTCTGAGTTTTTGTTGTTGGTGTATAGGAATGCCAGAGATTTCTGTGCTTTAATTTTGTATCCTGAAACCTTACCAAATTCATTGATTAGTTCTAGTAGTTTTCTGGTGGCATCTTTAGGGTTTTCTATGTATAGTATCATGTAATTGGCAAACAGTGACAGTTTTACTTCTGCTTTTCCAATTTGTAGTCCTTTTATTTCTTTTTCTTTTCTGATTACTGTGGCTAGGAATTCCAAAACTATGTTAAATAAGAGTGGCGAGAGTGGACATCCTTGTCTTGTTCCTGATCTTAGGTGAAAATGCTTTCAGTTTTTTCACCATTGAGTATGATGCTTGCTGTGGGTTTGTCATATATGGACTTTATTATGTTGAGGTAGGTTGCCTCTATGCCCATTTTCTGGAGAGTTTTGATCATAAATCGGTGTTGAACTTTGTCAAAAGCTTTTTCTGCATCTATTGAGATGATCATATGGTTTTTATTCCTTAAATTGTTAATGTGGTGTATCACATTGATTGATTTGCCTATATTCAGTAATCCTTGCATCCCTGGGATAAATCCCACTTGATCATGGTGTATGACCCTTTTAATGTGCTGTTGGATTCTGTTTGCTAATATTTTGTTCAGGAGTTTTGCATCTATGTTCATCAGTGATATTGGTCTATAATTTTCTTTTTTTGTGATACCTTTTTCTGGTTTTGGTATCAGGGTGATGGTAGCTTCGCAGAATGAATTAGGGAGTGTTTCTCCATCTGCAATTTTTTGGAAGATTTTGAGAAGGATCAGTTTTAGCTCTTCTCTGAGTCTTTGATAGAATTCGCCTGTGAAGCCACCTTGTCCTGGATTTTTGTTTGTTGGAAAATTTTTAGTTACAGTTTCAATTTCATTACTTGTGATAGGTCTGTTTATATTTTCTAATTCTTCCTCATTCAGTCTTGGAAAATTGTACCTTTCCAAGAATTCGTCCATTTCTTCGTGGTTGTCCATTTTACTGGCATATAGTTGTTTGTAGTAGTCTCTTAAAATCTTTTGTATTTCTGCAGTGTCAGTTGTGATTTCTCCTTTTCATTTCTAATTTTATTGATTTGCATCCTTTCCCTTTTTTACGTGATGAGTCTTGCTAAGGGTTTATCAATTTTGTTTATCTTCTCAAAGAACCAGTTTTTAATTTTATTGATCTTTGCTATTGTTTTCTTCATTTCTATTTCATTTATTTCTGCTCTGATATTTATGATTTCTTTCCTTCTGCTGACTTAGGGCTTTCATTTTTCGTCTTTCTCTAGTGGTTTTAAGTGTAAGGTTAGATTGTTTATTTGAGATTTTTCTTGTTACTTGAGGGGAGATTGTATTGCTAGTAACTTCCATCTTAGAACTGCTTCTGCTGCATCCCATAGGTTTTGGGTCATCATGTTTTCATTGTCATATGTATTTTATTTATTTCTTCATTGATTTCTTTAGTGATCTCTTGGTTATTTAGTAGCACACTATTTAGCCTCCATGTATTTGTGTTTTTTACAGTTTATTTCCTGTAATTGATTTCCAGTCTCATAGTGTTGTGATCAGAAATGATGCTTCATATAATTTCAATTTTCCTAGGCTTGATTTGTAACCCAAGATGTGATCTATCCTGGAGAATAGATTTTCTGTTTGGATGATCTGTCCATTGGTGTAAGTGGGGTGTTAAAGTCCCCTACTATTATTGTGTTACTGTCGATTTCTCCTTTCATGGTTGTTAACATTTGCCTTATGTACTGAGGTGTTCCTATGTTGGGTGCATAAACATTTGTAATTGTTATATCTTCTTCTTGGATTGATCCTTTGATCATTATGTAGTGTCCCTCCTTATCTCTTGTAAAAGTCTTTATTTTAAATTCTATTTTATCTGATACCAGTATTGCTACTCCAGCTTTCTTTAGATTTCCATTTGCATGGAATATCTTTTTCCATCCCTTCACTTTCAGTCTGTATGTGTCCCTAGGTCTGAAGTGGGTCTCTTATAGACAGCATATATATGGCTTTTGTTTTTGTATCCATTCAGTCAGCCTGTGTCTTTTGGTTGGGGCATTTAATCCATCTACATTCAAGTTTATTATCAATATGTATGTTCCTATTACTATTTTCTTAATTGTTTTGGGTTTGTTTTTGTGGGTCTTTTCTTCTCTTGTGTTTCCCACTTAGAGAAGTTTCTTTAGCATTTGTCGTATAGCTGGTTTGGTCGTGCAGAATTCTCTTAGCTTTTGCTTGTCTGAAAAGGTTTTGTCTTCTCCATAGAATATGATTGACATCCTTGCTGGGTAGAGTAATTTTGGTTATAGGTTTTTCTCTTTCATCACTTTAAGTATATCCTGCCACTCCCTTATGGCTTGAAGAGTTTCCACTGAAAAATCAGCTGATAACCTTATGGGGATTCCTTTGTATGTTATTTTTTGTTTTTCCCTTGCTGCTTTTAATATTTTTTTCTCTGAATTTAATTTTTGTTAGCTTGATTAATATGTGTCTTGGTGTGTTTCTTCTGGAGTTTATCCTGTATGGGACTCTCTGTGCTTCCTGGACTTGGGTGACTGTTTCCTTTCCCATGTTAGGGAAGTTTTTGACTGTAATCTCTTCAAGTATTTTGTCAGACTCTTTCTTTGTCTCTTCTTCTTCTGGGACCCCTAAAATTCAGATGTTGGTGTATTTAGTGTTGTTCCAGGGGTCTTTGAGGTTGTCTTCAATTCTTTTCTTTTTTTTTTCTTTATTCTGCTTCTCGGCAGTTATTTCCACCATTTTGTCTTCCAGCTCACTTATTCTTCTGCCTCCGTTATTCTGTTATTGCTTCATTCTAGTGAATTTTTCATTTCAGTTATTGTGTTGTTCATCTCTGTTTGTTCTTTACTTCTTCTAGATGTTTGTTCAACATTTCTTGTATTTGCTCAATCCGTGCCTCCATTCTATTTCCAAGATTCTGCATCATCTTTACTATCATTACTCTGAATTCTTTCTCAGGTTGATTGCCTATTCCCTCATCATTTATTTGGTCTTGTAGGTTTTTACCTTGCTCCTTCATTGGTAAGATATTTTTTTTGCCGTGTAATTTTTTTTTCTTTTTTTATGAGTGGGATTGTGTTCCTGTCTTACTGGTTGTTTGGCCTGAGGCATCCAACATATGAGTTTGTAGCCTATTGAGTAGAGCTGAGTCTTGGTACTGAGATGAGGAACTCTGTGAGACCTAACTCCGATGAATATTTCCTGGGGTCTGAGGTTCTCTGTTAGTCCAGTGGTTCAGACTTGTAGCTCCTACTGCAGGAGCTTCGGCCTGACCCCAGGTTCATGAACCAAGATCCCACAAGCCACCTGGGGCAGCAAAAAAAGAAAAAGAAAAAGAACAATAACAAAGTAAAAAATAAAATTAGACTAGGAAACTTACAGATATGTTAGGAAGAAAATAAAAATAAGATGAATCATCAAGCGGAAGGTACATCAGTACCACAATAGTAAAAAAGAGGAGGAGGGAAAAGAAAAAAAAAAGGGGTTAAAGGCCTTGGCTATGGAGCGTGGGGCCTAAGCAAGGATGATGTTTGGGTGGTGGGTGGGGCCAATGCTCAGGACTCACAGGGCTGGAAAAGGCCCTGGGGGCTGTGGATGGTGGGGCTTAGACTCAAGGAACAGAAGGGGCCCAGGTTTGCTCCCAATACCTGGTCTCAGAGGGCAGGGGACCTCATCTGGGAGCATAGCAGGCTTCCTGGGCTCGAGTGAGTGGGGCAAACGCCCTTCTCTCCTCTCCTGCTCCTCTTAACTGGAAAGTCCCCTCCCACCTGCCTCTTCTGATCTCCCCAAACTACCTCTTATGCCAGCAAGGACCTACGCAGCCTGGAGGGGGCTCTTGAGAGCAGGGGGCCAGCCTGGGAGCTTAGCAGGCTCCTGTATCCAAGTGGTTGGGGCAATCGCCCTCTGCTCCTCTCCTGCTCCTCCTGGATGGCTCCTCCCCCCTGCCTCTCCTGATCTCCCCAGCCTCCCTCCTATTCCTCCAGGACCCACGTGGCCTGGATGGGGCTTTGGAGTGGGGACACTGTCTTGGGAGCTCAGCAGGCTCCCTGGCTCAAGTGGGCCATACAATCGCCCTCCGCTCCTCTCTTGCTCTTCCTGGAGAGTCCCTCCCCCCGCCTCTCCTGATCTCCCTTGGCTCAGGGGTCCTGATCCTGTCTGGCCTCCACTTCTCCCCCCTCAGTCTCCCTATGTCCTACCGGTTCACTTTGGGGTTTCTTCCATCTCCTTGGGCATCAGAGTTCTCCACCAGCGGCTGGCAGGTGCCCCAGTTCTGGGGAGATGCTAACTCCACGTCTTCCCATACCACCATCTTGACTCCACCTCTCAGGCAATGTGGTCTTAAGTGACACATAGGTCAGTGGACTTAATAGATATCTACAGAACATTCCATCCAAAAATAGCAGAATGAACATTCTTTTCAAAAGCACTTGCAACATTCTCCAGGATAGATCACATGTTAGGCCATAAAACAAGTCCCAATAAATTTAAGAAGACTGCAATCATATAAAGCATCTTTTCCAACCACCACAGTATGAGACTACATCAAGGACAAGAAAAGAAACTACCAAAAACACAAACATGTACAGGCTAAGCAATATGCTACTAAACAACGAATGGATCACTGAAAAAGTTGAAGAAGAAATCAAAAAATACTTGGAGACAAAACAAAATGAAAACACAATGATTCAAAAGCTGTGGGATGCAGCAAAAGCTGTCCTGGGAGGAAAGATTATAATGATACAAGCCTACTACAGGAAACAAGAAACATCTCAAATAAACACTCTAACCTTACAACTAAAGTAATTAGAAAACAAAGAACAAACAAAATCCAATGTTAGTAAAAGAAAAGAAATAATAAAGATTGGAACAGAAACAAATGAAATAGAGACAAAAAAATAGAAAAGATCAATGAAACTGGTTCAAGAGTTGGTTCTTTGAAAAGATAATCAAAATTGATGAACCATTAGCCAGACTCATCAAGAAAAAAAAGAGAGAGGGCCCAAGTAAATAAAATAAGAAATGAAAGAGGAGAAGTTACAACACCACAGATATACAAAGGATCACAAGAGATTACTACAAAAGATCACAAGAGATTACTACAAAAAAATTATGTGCTAACAAAGGACAGTCTAGAAGAAATGGATAAATTCCTAGAAATGTACACTCTTCCAAGACAGAATCAGGAAGAAATAGAAAACATAAACAGATCGTTTACTAGTAATGAAATTGAATCAGTATCAAAGAAAATCCTACAAAAACAAAAGTGCAAAATGAGATTAATTCATAGGTGAATTCTACCAAACATTTAAAGAAGAGTTAATGCCTATCTTTCTTAAACGATATCAAAAAGTTGAAGAGGAAGTAATGCTTCTAAATTCATTCTATCATGCCAGCATCATTCTGATACAAACACCAGACAAACACACAATGAAAAAAAATTACAAGCCAATATGACTGATGAACATTGATGCAAAAATTCTCAACAAAATTTTAGCAAATAAATTCAACAATACATTAAAAGGGTCATACACCATGATAAAGTTCGATAAATGTCAGGGATGCAAGAATATTTCAATATTCACAAATAAATCAATGTGATACACCACATTAACAACTGAAGAATAAAAATCATATAATCATCTCAATAAATCCAGAAAAAGGTTTTGATAAAATTCAACATCCATTTATAATAAAAATTCTCAAAAAAGTGGTTATAGAGATATCAACTTTCAATGTAATAAAGGCTATATATGGCAAACCTACAGCCAACATCAAGCTCAATGGTGAAAAGCTGAAAACATTTCCTCTAAGATCTGAAACAAGGCAAGGATGGTAACTCCCACTACTTTTATTCATCATAGTATTGGAAGTCCTAGCCACAGCAATAAGAAAAGAAAAAGAAACAAAAGGAATCCAAATTGGAAAGGAAAAAGTAAAATCATCACTGTTTGTAGATGACATGATACTATACATAGAAAATCCTAAAGACACCACCAAAAAAAATTAGAAGTCATCAATGAGTTCAATAAAGTTGCAGGATACAAAATTAATATACATAAATCTGTTTTTGTTTCTATACACTAACAACAAACTATCAGAAATAGAAATTAAGAAAACAATCCCATTACAATTGCATCAAAAAGAATAAAATACCTACGAATAAATCTAACCAAGGAGGTAATATCTGTACTCAGAAAATTATAAGACACTGATGAAAGAAATTGGAAATGACACAAACAGATGGAAAGATAAAACATGCTCATGCACTGAAGGAACTAATATTGTTAAAATGACCATACTACCCAAGGCAATCTATAGATTCAATGCAATCCCTATCAAAATACTGATGACATTTTTCACAGAACTAGAACAAATAGTCCTAAAATTTATATGGAACCACAGGTAACCCAGAATAGCCAAAGCAATCTTGAGAAAAAAGAACAAAGATCGAAGTATCACACTTGCTGATTTCAATCTATACTATAAAGCTACAGTAATCAAAACAGTATGGTACTGGCCCCCATACAGACACATAGATCAATGAAACTAAACAGAGATCCCAGAAATAAACCCACACTTACATGGTCAATTAATCTAGGACAAAGGAGGCAAGAATTACAGTGGGGGAAAGACAGCCACATCAATAATTGGTGTTGGGAAAACTGGACAGTTACATGCATAAGACTCAAACTGGACTACTTTCTCACACCATATATAAAAATAAATTCAAAATGTATTAGAGACTTAAATGTAAGACCCAAAACCAGAAAATTTTTAGAAAAAAACAGGCAGTAAGCTCTTTGACATGGATCTTAGCAATATTTTTTGGATATGTCTCCTTAGGCAAAGGAAACAAAAGAAAAATAGACAAATGGGACTACATCAAACTAAAAAGCTCATGTACAGCAAAGGAAAGTATCAACAAAACAAAAAACCTGCCAACTGCATGGGGAAGATATTTGAAAATGATGTATCAATAAGGGGTTAATATCCAAAATATAAAAATAACTCATACAACTCGAAAGGTGAGAGTGGGAGGAGACCTTCAAAATGGCAGAGGCATAAAACATGGAGATCATCATCCTCCCCACAAATACGTCAGAAATACATCTTCATGTGGAAAACTCCAACAGAGCACCTACTGAATGCTGGCAGAAGACCTCAGACTTCCCAAAAGGCAAGAAAATCCCCACATACCTGGGTAGGGCAAAAGAAAAAAGAAAAAAACAGAGACAAAAGAATAGAGATAGGACCTGCACCTCGTGGAAGGAGCTGTGAAAGAGGAATAGTTTCCACACACCAGGAAGCCCTTTTACTGGAGGAGATGTTGAGTGGGTGGGAGGTGAAGCTCAGAGCCATGGAGGAGAGCGCAGAAACAGGGGTGCAGAGGGCAAAGCACAGAGATCCCTGCACAGAGGATTGGATCCAACCAGCACTCACCACCCTGAAAGGCTTGTCTGCTCACCCGCTGGGGTGGGCGGGGTTGGGAGCTGAGGCTCAGACATTGGAGAACAGACCGCAGGGAGAAGACTGGGGTTGGCTAAATGAAGACAGCCTGAAGGGGTCCAGTGTGCCACAGCTAGTATTCTCCAGGATAGGTCATATCTTGGGTCACAAATCAAGCCTCGGTACATTTAAGAAAATTGAAATATCAGGTATCTTTTCTGACCACAACGCTATGAAAATAGATATCAATTACAGGAAAAAATCTGCACAAAATACAAACACATGGAGGCTAAGCAACACACTACTAAATAACCAAGAGATCACTAGGAAATCAAACAGGAAATCAAAAAATACCTAGAAACAAATAACAATGAAAACACGACGACCAAAATCTATGGGAGGCAGCAAAAGCAGTTCTAAGAGGGAAGTTTATAGCAATAAAATCCTACCTCAAGAAACAAGAAACATCTCAAATAAACAACCTAAATTTACACCTAAAACAATTAGAAAAAGAAGAACAAAAAAACCCCAAAGTGAGCAACAGAAAAAAATCATAAAGATCAGATTAGAAATAAATGAAAAAGAAATGAAGGAAACAATAGCAAAGATCAAAAAAAGTAAAAATTGGTTCTTTGAGGAGATAAACAATATTGATAAACCAATAGCAAGACTCATCAAGAAAAAAAGGGAGAAGACTCAAATCAATAGAATTAGAAATGAAAAAGGAGAGAAGTAACAACTGACACTGCAGAAATACAAAGGATCATAAGAGATTACTACGAGAAACGCTATGCCAATAAAATGGACAACCACAAAGAAATGGACAAATTCTTAGAAAAGCACAACCCTCCGAGACTGAACCAGGAAGAAATAGAAAATATAAACAGACCAATCACAAGCACTGAAATTGAGACTGTGATTAAAAATCTTCCAACAAACAAAAGTCCAGGACCAGATGGCTTCACAGGCAAATTCTATCAAACATTTAGAGAAGAACTACCACCTATCCTCCTCAAACTCTTCCAAAATATAGCAGAGGGAGGAACACTCCCAAACTCATTCTACCAAGCAACCAGCACCCTGATACCACAACCAGACAAAGATGTCACAAAGAAAGAAAAGTACAGGCCAATATCACTGATGAACATAGATGCAAAAATCCTCAACAAAATACTAGCAAACAGAATCCAACAGCACATTAAAAGGATCATACACCATGATCAAGTGGGGTTTATCCCAGGGGTGCAAGGATTATTCAATATATGCAAATCAATCAATGTGATAAACCATATTAACAAACTGAAGGAGAAAAACCATATGATCCTCTCAATAGATGCAGAAAAATCATTTGAAAAATTCAACACACATTTATGATAAAAACCCTACAGAAAGCAGGCATAGAGGGAACTTCCCTCAACAAAATAAAGGCCATGGGGCTTCCCTGGTGGCGCAGTGGTTGGGGGTCTGCCTGCCAATGCAGGGGGCATGGGTTCGTGCCCACATCCGGGGGGATCCTGCGTGCCGTGGAGCGGCTGGGCCCATGAGCTGTAGCCGCTGGTCCTGTGCGTCCGGAGCCTGTGCTCCACGGTGGGAAAGACCACAGCAGTGAGAGGCCTGCGTACTGAAAAAAAAAAAAAAAATAACAAAAAATAAAAAAATGAAGGCCATATAAGACAAACCCACAGCCAACATCATTCTCAATGGTGAAAAACTGAAAGCATTTCCACTAAGACCAGGAACAAGACAAGGTTGCCAACTCTCACAACTATTATTCAACATAGTTTTGGAAGTTTTAGCCACAGAAATCAGAGAAGAAAAGAAATAAAAGGAATCCAAATCAGAAAAGAAGTAAAGCTGTCACTGTTTGCATGTAGATGACATGACACTATACATAGAGAATCCTAAAGATGCTACCAGAAAACTACTAGAGCTAATCAATGAATTTGGTAAAGTAGCAGGATACAAAATTAATGCACAGAAATCTCTTGCATTCCTATATACAAATGATGAAAAATCTGAAAGAGAAATTAAGGAAACACTCCCATTTACCATTGCAACAAAAAGAATAAAATACCTAGGAAACAAACCTACCTAAGGAAACAAAAGACCTGTATGCAGAAAACTGTAAGACACTGATGAAAGAAATTAAAGATGATACAAACAGATGGAGAGATATACCAAGTTCTTGGATTGGAAGAATCAATATTGTGAAATACTACCAAAGCAATCTACAGATTCAATGTAATCTCTATCAAACCACCAATGCCATTTTTCGCAGAACGAAAACAAAAAATTTCACAATGTGTATGGAAACACAAAAGACCCCGAATAGCCAAAGCAATCTTGAGAAAGAAAAACAGAGCTGGAGGAATCAGGCTCCCTGACTTCAGACTATACTACAAAGCTATGGTAATCAAGACAGTATGGTACTGGCACAAAAACAGAAATATGGATAAATGGAACAGGATAGAAAGCCCAGAGATAAACCCACGCACATATGGTCACCTTATCTTTGATAAAGGAGGCAAGAATATACAATGGAGAAAAGACAGCCTCTTAAATAAGTGGTACTGGGAAAACTGGACAGCTACATGTAAAAGAATGAATTTAGAACACTCCCTAAAACCATACAAAAAACTAAACTCAAAATGGATTAAAGACTTAAATGTAAGGCCAGACACTATAAAAGTCTTAGAGGAAAACATAAGCAGAACACTCTATGACATACATCAAAACAAGATCCTTTTTGTCCCACCTCCTAGAGAAATGGAAATAAAAACGAAAATAAATGGGACCTAATGAAATGGGACCTAATGAAACTTAAAAGCTTTTGCACAGCAAAGGAAACCATAAACAAGATGAACAGACAACCCTCAGAATGGGAGAAAATATTTGCAAATGAAGCAACTGACAAAGGATTAATCTCTAAAATATACAGGCAGCTCAGGCAGCTCAATATCAAAAAACCAAACAACCCAATCAAAAATGGGCAGAACACCTAAATAGACATTTCTCCAAAGAAGACATACAAATTGCCAACAAACACATGAAAAATGCTCAGCATCAATAATCATCAGAGAAATGCAAATCAAAACTACAGTGAGGTATCACCTCACACCAGTCAGAATGGCCATCATCAAAAAATCTACAAACAATAAATGCTGAAAAGAGTGTGGAGAAAAGGGCAACCTCTTGCAGTGTCGGTGAGAATGTAAATTGATACACTCACTATGAAGAACAGTCCCCCGATGCAGGGGACATGGGTTCGTGCCCCGGTCCGGGAAGGTCCCACATGCCACGGAGAGGCTGGACCTGTGAGCCATGGCTGCTGAGCCTGCGCGTCCGGAGCCTGTGCTCCGCAACGGGAGAGGCCACAACAGTGAGAGACCCGTGCACAGAAAAAAAAAAAAAATCTAAAAATAGAACTACCATACGACCCTGCTAACCCAGTATTGGGCATATATCCTGAGAAAACCATATTTCAAAAAGAGTCATGGGGGCTTCCCTGGTGGCGCAGTGGTTGAGAATCTGCCTGCCTGTGCAGGGGACACGGGTTCAAGCCCTGGTCTGGGAAGATCCCACATGGTGCGGAGCAACTGGGCCTGTGGGCCACAACTACTGAGCCTGCGTGTCTGGAGCCTGTGCTCTGCAACAAGAGAGGCCATGATAGTGAGAGGCCCACGCACCGCGATGAAGAGTGGCCCCCACTTGCTGCAACTAGAGGAAGCCCTTGCACAGAAACAAAGAACCAACACAGCCAAAAATAAATAAATAAGTTAATTAAAAAAAAAAAAAGAGTCATGTACCACAATGTTTATTGCAGCTCTATTTACTATAGCCAGGACATGGAACAACTTAAGTGTCCATTGACAGATGAATGCATAAAGAAGATGTGGCACATATATACAATGGAATATTATTCAGCCATAAAAAGAAACGAAATTGAGTTATTTGTAGTGAGGTGGATGGACCTAGAGACTGTCATACAGAGTGAAGTAATTCAGAAAGAGAAAAACAAATACCGTATGCTAACACATATATATGGGATCTAAGAAAAAAAATGGTTCTGAAGAACATAGGGGCAGGACAGGAATAAAGATGCAGATATAGAGAATGGACTTGAGGACATGGCGAGTGGGAAGGGTGAGTTGGGATGAAGTGAGAGAGTGGCATGGACATATATACACTACCAAAGGTAAAATAGATAGCTAGTGGGAAGCAGCCGTATAGCACAGGGAGATCAGCTCAGTGCTTTGTGACCACCTAGAGGGGTGGGATAGGGAGGGTGGGAGGGAGATGCAAGAGGGAGGATATATGGCCATATCTGTATATGTATAGCTGATTCACTTTGTTATAAAGCAGAAACTAACATACCATTGTAAAGCAATTGTATTCCAATAAGAATGTTTAAAAAAAAAAAAAAAAAAACAACTGAGAGTGGATGTCAGAGAGACCTGACTCAAAGAGAGCTAAGGTAATGGTTAATATAATTATTCTCAAATTTGAGCATGCACCAAAATCATCTGGAGAGTTTCTAAAACACAACTTGCTGGACCTCACCCTCCAGATTTCTGATTCAGTAGGTCTGAGGTGGAACTTGATAAACTGCATTGTAAATAAGCTCTCTTTTGATACTGATGCTGGTAGTTTGAAATCACAACTTGAGAACCACTAGGTTAATAGAACATGGCACCCCTATGGGCAATATAAATGGACAGCCAATAAAGATATTGTTAAATTTTGTAAATCAAAAGAAATCATGAATGGATAATCAGGGCTTAGAGCCTGATTACCCATCCTTGACTTGTTTTTTAGAGTGAGGTTTATGGGGTCCAGATAATAAAAAGGTTTGACTCAGAGTGCATCTACTTGATCCATGGTCATCTCCTCAACATTGGTTCCTTGGCCTATGAAGTACAAACTATGACTCTAGAGAAGGCCAAGTGGAAGCGTCTGAAATTTCCCAGTTGAGAATATAAAATTGCTTCCCAGGAATGGAAGAGAAGATTGCCAACTTAAAAAAACCAGAAGGATACAGAAAGGGTGTCCACATTGAGTCTCCATTAATTCACTAGTCTGGGTCCTACAAAAATTAGATAGATCCCACAGAATGAAAGTGGGATAATGCAAAATCAACCAAGTAGTAGGCCCAATTGTTGTGCCAGATGTAGCTAAAACTGTATACCATGGCCTTGAGTACTTGGTATAAGGCTACTAATCTGAGGAATATGTTTTGGGGTTTTTTTTACCCTATCTGGAAGGAGGGCTAGAAGCAATGTACATTCATGTGGGACAAACGTCAGTATAAAGTTATAGTCATGCCCCAGGGATGTTAACTATCCTGCTGTCTGTCTTAATATAATCCAAAGGAACCTAGACCATCTAGACACTCTGCAGAATATCTCAGTGGGCAGAAGAGATCACATTAATTGAACAAAATAAGAAAGAACCTTGGCAAGTACATTGCAGGACTTGGTAAGATATGTGCACTCTAAAGATGGAAGACCTGCCAGATCGGTGCAATGTTCAGGAAGCTAGTGGGGGAGCCTAAGATATCTTATCAAAGTAAAGTACAAATTATTACATCTTGTCCCTCTGACCATGAAAAAAGAAACACAAAACTTCTTTATTGAATTCTGGAGTCAGCATATTCCCCAACTGGAAATACTACTCTGCCCATTTACTGAGTGACCCATAATGCTGCTAGCTTTGAGTGAGACCTGGAGCAAGGACATGCCCTGCACAGGTCCAGGCTGTGGTGTCAATAGCCTTGCCACTCGGGCCATATGACTCATACAACCCAGCAGACCCTACTATACTTCTGGTGGGAAAAGACACTGTGTGGAATTTTTGGAAAGCAGCCATAGAAGAATCACAAGTAGATCCCAGGGTCATGCCATCTACAACACAAAATTATACACCATTTGACAAACATACTACAATATATGTATCCCAATATATACGGGGCCCTAGTAGAGATGGAGATTTGACTGTGAAACGTCAGGTGACTATGAGGCCAGAACAGTCCATCATTCTGTCAGACCTACCAAGATTGGACTTTCCCAGCATCAATCCATCTTAAGATAGAAGGGCTATATCTGGAGTTGAGCATAAGAATAAGAAGAGAATGTAAGCAAGCTAGTGATGGGGAATCTTTGGATAGTGTACTGGTCATCCACTTTGTATGAAAAGAGCAGTAGGCCAGGGAAAGAATATAAACCCATGGCAGTGATGATTGACTTGGCAGGGGCATGAAGGAGAAAGATTGGGACATTGTGTACAAGTTTGGGGAGGAGGCATGTGGACAGACAAATGGGAGAGAGTACAAATGGTAAAGATCTTTGTGTCACATGTTATCGCCACCAGAGAGCACACACACACAGAAGAGGCACTTAACCCCCAAGTAGACAGAACGGCCTAGCCATTTGATGTCAGCCTACCTTTGCCACTGGAAAAATAAGTGCTAGTACAATTGTTTTATATAAAGAAAAGCCATAGAGGATACTCATGGGCCCAATTGCACAGGCTCCCAATCACCAGGGTTGATTCAGTTACTACCACTGCCAAATGTCCCCCCTGCCAAAAACAGAAACCCATGCTGAGTCCCTGTTACAGCACTATCTCTTGAAGAGATCAATTAGCCTCTTAGCAGATTTAGTACAGTGGATTCCCTCCACACTGGAAGGGGCAACAATTCACCTTGACTAGAAGTGCCACATATTCCAGGTAGGGTTTGCCTTTCCTGCCCACAAGGCCTCAAACAGTATCACCAACTGAGAGCTTTCAGAGACAATACCCTGCAAGTGCCATTCTCTGGGCCAGTATGCAGTCTATTTAGGACCCCAGGTGACCAACTGGGGAATTTTTGGTATTCTTATGCACAGTTTTGGTGGTAAATAGACAAATGCTACAGCCATAGCCTGAGGAGGGCATGGTGGCTAAAGAGAGCTACCTTGCCCAAGATTATGCCTACATCTCCATAGGCAGCCCACCTCTAATGACAGCTCTCTGTGGGATTACAAGGACCCAGCCCACTTGCCTCAATTGTGGATCTCTCTGAAAGTCCAGCCCTTCAGAGTTCCCTGTGGAATTGGTTAAGGCCTCTGTTGCAACTACGTTGCAATTTTACATTTCCATCTGCCCAGTCCTGCTTCCTTTATTCCCGCACAGATGTTTCTGTGAGCACTTTCTGATAACCCTCCTACACACAAATCACAGGAACTGTAGGAGGGGTGGACATGAAGAGAATGGAGGTATGAAGACCAGCTTGTAAGAATCCAAGCACTGAGAAGAAGAGGAGTGTGTGTGTGTGTGTGTGTGTGTGTGTGTGTGTGTGTGTGCGCGTGCACGCACGTGCACTCGCTGAGGTTAGAAGAAGATGCATGTTTGAGCATTCCTTACTGATTTAACATGGAGATTGAGGAAAAGGTAGGAGTTACATTTTTACTTTTGGGGGTTGACAGAAAGGTAGTAAAACTGAGAGGAAAGAAGAGGAGCCAACGTAATGGGGGATGAGGAAGCGTCCACCTAAACCTGTTGCATTTGACTGTATATCTGAAGGAAATGCCGTAACTTTAATACATTTAATGGAAACCATTGAGTGAGTAGGGACAGCTCCTCAGCCATCCTTGTGAAAAGATTTTTTCCTACACAAGACCTCGTTAAAAAGAAACTAACGGGGGCTTCCCTGGTGGCGCAGTGGTTGAGAGTCCGCCTGCCGATGCAGGGGACACGGGTTCGTGCCCCGGTCCGGGAAGGTCCCACATGCCGCGGAGCGGCTGGACGTCCCGTGAGCCATGGCTGCTGAGCCTGCGCGTCCGGAGCCTGTGCTCCGCAAGGGGAGAGGCCACAACAGTGAGAGGTCCATGCACAGAAAAAAAAAAAAAAAATCTAAAAATAGAGCTACCATATGACCCTGCTATCCCAGTATTGGGCATATATCCTGAGAAAACCATATTTTAAAAAGAGTCATGGGGGCTTCTCTGGTGGCGCAGTGGTTGAGAATCTGCCTGCCTGTGAAGGGGACACGGGTTCAAGCCCTGGTCTGGGAAGATCCCACATGGTGCGGAGCAACTGGGCCTGTGGGCCACAACTACTGAGCCTGCGTGTCTGGAGCCTGTGCTCTGCAACAAGAGAGGCCATGATAGTGAGAGGCCCACGCACCGCGATGAAGAGTGGCCCCCACTTGCTGCAACTAGAGGAAGCCCTTGCACAGAAACAAAGAACCAACACAGCCAAAAATAAATAAATAAGTTAATTAAAAAAAAAAAAAGAGTCATGTACCACAATGTTTATTGCAGCTCTATTTACTATAGCCAGGACATGGAACAACTTAAGTGTCCATTGACAGATGAATGCATAAAGAAGATGTGGCACATATATACAATGGAATATTACTCAGCCATAAAAAGAAACGAAATTGAGTTATTTGTAGTGAGGTGGATGGACCTAGAGACTGTCATACAGAGTGAAGTAATTCAGAAAGAGAAAAACAAATACCGTATGCTAACACATATATATGGAATCTAAGAAAAAAAATGGTTCTGAAGAACATAGGGGCAGAACAGGAATAAAGATGCAGATATAGAGAATGGACTTGAGGACATGGCGAGTGGGAAGGGTGAGTTGGGATGAAGTGAGAGAGTGGCATGGACATATATACACTACCAAAGGTAAAATAGATAGCTAGTGGGAAGCAGCCGTATAGCACAGGGAGATCAGCTCGGTGCTTTGTGACCACCTAGAGGGGTGGGATAGGGAGGGTGGGAGGGAGATGCAAGAGGGAGGATATATGGCCATATCTGTATATGTATAGCTGATTCACTTTGTTATAAAGCAGAAACTAACATACCATTGTAAAGCAATTGTATTCCAATAAGAATGTTTAAAAAAAAAAAAAAAAACAACTGAGAGTGGATGTCAGAGAGACCTGACTCAAAGAGAGCTAAGGTAATGGTTAATATAATTATTCTCAAATTTGAGCATGCACCAAAATCATCTGGAGAGTTTCTAAAACACAACTTGCTGGACCTCACCCTCCAGATTTCTGATTCAGTAGGTCTGAGGTGGAACTTGATAAACTGCATTGTAAATAAGCTCTCTTTTGATACTGATGCTGGTAGTTTGAAATCACAACTTGAGAACCACTAGGTTAATAGAACATGGCACCCCATGGGCAATATAAATGGACAGCCAATAAAGATATTGTTAAATTTTGTAAATCAAAAGAAATCATGAATGGATAATCAGGGCTTAGAGCCTGGTTACCCATCCTTGACTTGTTTTTTAGAGTGAGGTTTATGGGGTCCAGATAATAAAAAGGTTTGACTCAGAGTGCATCTACTTGATCCATGGTCATCTCCTCAACATTGGTTCCTTGGCCTATGAAGTACAAACTATGACTCTAGAGAAGGCCAAGTGGAAGCCTCTGAAATTTCCCAGTTGAGAATATAAAATTGCTTCCCAGGAATGGAAGAGAAGATTGCCAACTTAAAAAAACCAGAAGGATACAGAAAGGGTGTCCACATTGAATCTCCATTAATTCACTAGTCTGGGTCCTACAAAAATTAGATAGATCCCACAGAATGAAAGTGGGATAATACAAAATCAACCAAGTAGTAGGCCCAATTGTTATGCCAGATGTAGCTAAAACTGTATACCATGGCCTTGGGTACTTGGTATAAGGCTACTAATCTGAGGAATATGTTTTGGGGTTTTTTTACCCTATCTGGAAGGAGGGCTAGAAGCAATGTACATTCATGTGGGACAAACGTCAGTATAAAGTTATAGTCATGCCCCAGGGATGTTAACTATCCTGCTGTCTGTCTTAATATAATCCAAAGGAACCTAGACCATCTAGACACTCTGCAGAATATCTCAGTGGGCAGAAGAGATCACATTAATTGAACAAAATAAGAAAGAACCTTGGCAAGTACATTGCAGGACTTGGTAAGATATGTGCACTCTAAAGATGGAAGACCTGCCAGATCGGTGCAATGTTCAGGAAGCTAGTGGGGGAGCCTAAGATATCTTATCAAAGTAAAGTACAAATTATTACATCTTGTCCCTCTGACCATGAAAAAAGAAACACAAAACTTCTTTATTGAATTCTGGAGTCAGCATATTCCCCAACTGGAAATACTACTCTGCCCATTTACTGAGTGACCCATAATGCTGCTAGCTTTGAGTGAGACCTGGAGCAAGGACATGCCCTGCACAGGTCCAGGCTGTGGTGTCAATAGCCTTGCCACTCGGGCCATATGACTCATACAACCCAGCAGACCCTACTATACTTCTGGTGGGAAAAGACACTGTGTGGAATTTTTGGAAAGCAGCCATAGAAGAATCACAAGTAGATCCCAGGGTCATGCCATCTACAACACAAAATTATACACCATTTGACAAACATACTACAATATATGTATCCCAATATATACGGGGCCCTAGTAGAGATGGAGATTTGACTGTGAAACGTCAGGTGACTATGAGGCCAGAACAGTCCATCATTCTGTCAGACCTACCAAGATTGGACTTTCCCAGCATCAATCCATCTTAAGATAGAAGGGCTATATCTGGAGTTGAGCATAAGAATAAGAAGAGAATGTAAGCAAGCTAGTGATGGGGAATCTTTGGATAGTGTACTGGTCATCCACTTTGTATGAAAAGAGCAGTAGGCCAGGGAAAGAATATAAACCCATGGCAGTGATGATTGACTTGGCAGGGGCATGAAGGAGAAAGATTGGGACATTGTGTACAAGTTTGGGGAGGAGGCATGTGGACAGACAAATGGGAGAGAGTACAAATGGTAAAGATCTTTGTGTCACATGTTATCGCCACCAGAGAGCACACACACACAGAAGAGGCACTTAACCCCCAAGTAGACAGAACGGCCTAGCCATTTGATGTCAGCCTACCTTTGCCACTGGAAAAATAAGTGCTAGTACAATTGTTTTATATAAAGAAAAGCCATAGAGGATACTCATGGGCCCAATTGCACAGGCTCCCAATCACCAGGGTTGATTCAGTTACTACCACTGCCAAATGTCCCCCCTGCCAAAAACAGAAACCCATGCTGAGTCCCTGTTACAGCACTATCTCTTGAAGAGATCAATTAGCCTCTTAGCAGATTTAGTACAGTGGATTCCCTCCACACTGGAAGGGGCAACAATTCACCTTGACTAGAAGTGCCACATATTCCAGGTAGGGTTTGCCTTTCCTGCCCACAAGGCCTCAAACAGTATCACCAACTGAGAGCTTTCAGAGACAATACCCTGCAAGTGCCATTCTCTGGGCCAGTATGCAGTCTATTTAGGACCCCAGGTGACCAACTGGGGAATTTTTGGTATTCTTATGCACAGTTTTGGTGGTAAATAGACAAATGCTACAGCCATAGCCTGAGGAGGGCATGGTGGCTAAAGAGAGCTACCTTGCCCAAGATTATGCCTACATCTCCATAGGCAGCCCACCTCTAATGACAGCTCTCTGTGGGATTACAAGGACCCAGCCCACTTGCCTCAATTGTGGATCTCTCTGAAAGTCCAGCCCTTCAGAGTTCCCTGTGGAATTGGTTAAGGCCTCTGTTGCAACTACGTTGCAATTTTACATTTCCATCTGCCCAGTCCTGCTTCCTTTATTCCCGCACAGATGTTTCTGTGAGCACTTTCTGATAACCCTCCTACACACAAATCACAGGAACTGTAGGAGGGGTGGACATGAAGAGAATGGAGGTATGAAGACCAGCTTGTAAGAATCCAAGCACTGAGAAGAAGAGGAGTGTGTGTGTGTGTGTGTGTGTGTGTGTGTGTGTGTGTGTGTGCGCGTGCACGCACGTGCACTCGCTGAGGTTAGAAGAAGATGCATGTTTGAGCATTCCTTACTGATTTAACATGGAGATTGAGGAAAAGGTAGGAGTTACATTTTTACTTTTGGGGGTTGACAGAAAGGTAGTAAAACTGAGAGGAAAGAAGAGGAGCCAACGTAATGGGGGATGAGGAAGCGTCCACCTAAACCTGTTGCATTTGACTGTATATCTGAAGGAAATGCCGTAACTTTAATACATTTAATGGAAACCATTGAGTGAGTAGGGACAGCTCCTCAGCCATCCTTGTGAAAAGATTTTTTCCTACACAAGACCTCGTTAAAAAGAAACTAACGGGGGCTTCCCTGGTGGCGCAGTGGTTGAGAGTCCGCCTGCCGATGCAGGGGACACGGGTTCGTGCCCCGGTCCGGGAAGGTCCCACATGCCGCGGAGCGGCTGGACGTCCCGTGAGCCATGGCTGCTGAGCCTGCGCGTCCGGAGCCTGTGCTCCGCAAGGGGAGAGGCCACAACAGTGAGAGGTCCATGCACAGAAAAAAAAAAAAAAAATCTAAAAATAGAGCTACCATATGACCCTGCTATCCCAGTATTGGGCATATATCCTGAGAAAACCATATTTTAAAAAGAGTCATGGGGGCTTCTCTGGTGGCGCAGTGGTTGAGAATCTGCCTGCCTGTGAAGGGGACACGGGTTCAAGCCCTGGTCTGGGAAGATCCCACATGGTGCGGAGCAACTGGGCCTGTGGGCCACAACTACTGAGCCTGCGTGTCTGGAGCCTGTGCTCTGCAACAAGAGAGGCCATGATAGTGAGAGGCCCACGCACCGCGATGAAGAGTGGCCCCCACTTGCTGCAACTAGAGGAAGCCCTTGCACAGAAACAAAGAACCAACACAGCCAAAAATAAATAAATAAGTTAATTAAAAAAAAAAAAGAGTCATGTACCACAATGTTTATTGCAGCTCTATTTACTATAGCCAGGACATGGAACAACTTAAGTGTCCATTGACAGATGAATGCATAAAGAAGATGTGGCACATATATACAATGGAATATTACTCAGCCATAAAAAGAAACGAAATTGAGTTATTTGTAGTGAGGTGGATGGACCTAGAGACTGTCATACAGAGTGAAGTAATTCAGAAAGAGAAAAACAAATACCGTATGCTAACACATATATATGGAATCTAAGAAAAAAAATGGTTCTGAAGAACATAGGGGCAGAACAGGAATAAAGATGCAGATATAGAGAATGGACTTGAGGACATGGCGAGTGGGAAGGGTGAGTTGGGATGAAGTGAGAGAGTGGCATGGACATATATACACTACCAAAGGTAAAATAGATAGCTAGTGGGAAGCAGCCGTATAGCACAGGGAGATCAGCTCGGTGCTTTGTGACCACCTAGAGGGGTGGGATAGGGAGGGTGGGAGGGAGATGCAAGAGGGAGGATATATGGCCATATCTGTATATGTATAGCTGATTCACTTTGTTATAAAGCAGAAACTAACATACCATTGTAAAGCAATTGTATTCCAATAAGAATGTTTAAAAAAAAAAAAAAAAACAACTGAGAGTGGATGTCAGAGAGACCTGACTCAAAGAGAGCTAAGGTAATGGTTAATATAATTATTCTCAAATTTGAGCATGCACCAAAATCATCTGGAGAGTTTCTAAAACACAACTTGCTGGACCTCACCCTCCAGATTTCTGATTCAGTAGGTCTGAGGTGGAACTTGATAAACTGCATTGTAAATAAGCTCTCTTTTGATACTGATGCTGGTAGTTTGAAATCACAACTTGAGAACCACTAGGTTAATAGAACATGGCACCCCATGGGCAATATAAATGGACAGCCAATAAAGATATTGTTAAATTTTGTAAATCAAAAGAAATCATGAATGGATAATCAGGGCTTAGAGCCTGGTTACCCATCCTTGACTTGTTTTTTAGAGTGAGGTTTATGGGGTCCAGATAATAAAAAGGTTTGACTCAGAGTGCATCTACTTGATCCATGGTCATCTCCTCAACATTGGTTCCTTGGCCTATGAAGTACAAACTATGACTCTAGAGAAGGCCAAGTGGAAGCCTCTGAAATTTCCCAGTTGAGAATATAAAATTGCTTCCCAGGAATGGAAGAGAAGATTGCCAACTTAAAAAAACCAGAAGGATACAGAAAGGGTGTCCACATTGAATCTCCATTAATTCACTAGTCTGGGTCCTACAAAAATTAGATAGATCCCACAGAATGAAAGTGGGATAATACAAAATCAACCAAGTAGTAGGCCCAATTGTTATGCCAGATGTAGCTAAAACTGTATACCATGGCCTTGGGTACTTGGTATAAGGCTACTAATCTGAGGAATATGTTTTGGGGTTTTTTTACCCTATCTGGAAGGAGGGCTAGAAGCAATGTACATTCATGTGGGACAAACGTCAGTATAAAGTTATAGTCATGCCCCAGGGATGTTAACTATCCTGCTGTCTGTCTTAATATAATCCAAAGGAACCTAGACCATCTAGACACTCTGCAGAATATCTCAGTGGGCAGAAGAGATCACATTAATTGAACAAAATAAGAAAGAACCTTGGCAAGTACATTGCAGGACTTGGTAAGATATGTGCACTCTAAAGATGGAAGACCTGCCAGATCGGTGCAATGTTCAGGAAGCTAGTGGGGGAGCCTAAGATATCTTATCAAAGTAAAGTACAAATTATTACATCTTGTCCCTCTGACCATGAAAAAAGAAACACAAAACTTCTTTATTGAATTCTGGAGTCAGCATATTCCCCAACTGGAAATACTACTCTGCCCATTTACTGAGTGACCCATAATGCTGCTAGCTTTGAGTGAGACCTGGAGCAAGGACATGCCCTGCACAGGTCCAGGCTGTGGTGTCAATAGCCTTGCCACTCGGGCCATATGACTCATACAACCCAGCAGACCCTACTATACTTCTGGTGGGAAAAGACACTGTGTGGAATTTTTGGAAAGCAGCCATAGAAGAATCACAAGTAGATCCCAGGGTCATGCCATCTACAACACAAAATTATACACCATTTGACAAACATACTACAATATATGTATCCCAATATATACGGGGCCCTAGTAGAGATGGAGATTTGACTGTGAAACGTCAGGTGACTATGAGGCCAGAACAGTCCATCATTCTGTCAGACCTACCAAGATTGGACTTTCCCAGCATCAATCCATCTTAAGATAGAAGGGCTATATCTGGAGTTGAGCATAAGAATAAGAAGAGAATGTAAGCAAGCTAGTGATGGGGAATCTTTGGATAGTGTACTGGTCATCCACTTTGTATGAAAAGAGCAGTAGGCCAGGGAAAGAATATAAACCCATGGCAGTGATGATTGACTTGGCAGGGGCATGAAGGAGAAAGATTGGGACATTGTGTACAAGTTTGGGGAGGAGGCATGTGGACAGACAAATGGGAGAGAGTACAAATGGTAAAGATCTTTGTGTCACATGTTATCGCCACCAGAGAGCACACACACACAGAAGAGGCACTTAACCCCCAAGTAGACAGAACGGCCTAGCCATTTGATGTCAGCCTACCTTTGCCACTGGAAAAATAAGTGCTAGTACAATTGTTTTATATAAAGAAAAGCCATAGAGGATACTCATGGGCCCAATTGCACAGGCTCCCAATCACCAGGGTTGATTCAGTTACTACCACTGCCAAATGTCCCCCCTGCCAAAAACAGAAACCCATGCTGAGTCCCTGTTACAGCACTATCTCTTGAAGAGATCAATTAGCCTCTTAGCAGATTTAGTACAGTGGATTCCCTCCACACTGGAAGGGGCAACAATTCACCTTGACTAGAAGTGCCACATATTCCAGGTAGGGTTTGCCTTTCCTGCCCACAAGGCCTCAAACAGTATCACCAACTGAGAGCTTTCAGAGACAATACCCTGCAAGTGCCATTCTCTGGGCCAGTATGCAGTCTATTTAGGACCCCAGGTGACCAACTGGGGAATTTTTGGTATTCTTATGCACAGTTTTGGTGGTAAATAGACAAATGCTACAGCCATAGCCTGAGGAGGGCATGGTGGCTAAAGAGAGCTACCTTGCCCAAGATTATGCCTACATCTCCATAGGCAGCCCACCTCTAATGACAGCTCTCTGTGGGATTACAAGGACCCAGCCCACTTGCCTCAATTGTGGATCTCTCTGAAAGTCCAGCCCTTCAGAGTTCCCTGTGGAATTGGTTAAGGCCTCTGTTGCAACTACGTTGCAATTTTACATTTCCATCTGCCCAGTCCTGCTTCCTTTATTCCCGCACAGATGTTTCTGTGAGCACTTTCTGATAACCCTCCTACACACAAATCACAGGAACTGTAGGAGGGGTGGACATGAAGAGAATGGAGGTATGAAGACCAGCTTGTAAGAATCCAAGCACTGAGAAGAAGAGGAGTGTGTGTGTGTGTGTGTGTGTGTGTGTGTGTGTGTGTGTGTGCGCGTGCACGCACGTGCACTCGCTGAGGTTAGAAGAAGATGCATGTTTGAGCATTCCTTACTGATTTAACATGGAGATTGAGGAAAAGGTAGGAGTTACATTTTTACTTTTGGGGGTTGACAGAAAGGTAGTAAAACTGAGAGGAAAGAAGAGGAGCCAACGTAATGGGGGATGAGGAAGCGTCCACCTAAACCTGTTGCATTTGACTGTATATCTGAAGGAAATGCCGTAACTTTAATACATTTAATGGAAACCATTGAGTGAGTAGGGACAGCTCCTCAGCCATCCTTGTGAAAAGATTTTTTCCTACACAAGACCTCGTTAAAAAGAAACTAACGGGGGCTTCCCTGGTGGCGCAGTGGTTGAGAGTCCGCCTGCCGATGCAGGGGACACGGGTTCGTGCCCCGGTCCGGGAAGGTCCCACATGCCGCGGAGCGGCTGGACGTCCCGTGAGCCATGGCTGCTGAGCCTGCGCGTCCGGAGCCTGTGCTCCGCAAGGGGAGAGGCCACAACAGTGAGAGGTCCATGCACAGAAAAAAAAAAAAAAAATCTAAAAATAGAGCTACCATATGACCCTGCTATCCCAGTATTGGGCATATATCCTGAGAAAACCATATTTTAAAAAGAGTCATGGGGGCTTCTCTGGTGGCGCAGTGGTTGAGAATCTGCCTGCCTGTGAAGGGGACACGGGTTCAAGCCCTGGTCTGGGAAGATCCCACATGGTGCGGAGCAACTGGGCCTGTGGGCCACAACTACTGAGCCTGCGTGTCTGGAGCCTGTGCTCTGCAACAAGAGAGGCCATGATAGTGAGAGGCCCACGCACCGCGATGAAGAGTGGCCCCCACTTGCTGCAACTAGAGGAAGCCCTTGCACAGAAACAAAGAACCAACACAGCCAAAAATAAATAAATAAGTTAATTAAAAAAAAAAAAGAGTCATGTACCACAATGTTTATTGCAGCTCTATTTACTATAGCCAGGACATGGAACAACTTAAGTGTCCATTGACAGATGAATGCATAAAGAAGATGTGGCACATATATACAATGGAATATTACTCAGCCATAAAAAGAAACGAAATTGAGTTATTTGTAGTGAGGTGGATGGACCTAGAGACTGTCATACAGAGTGAAGTAATTCAGAAAGAGAAAAACAAATACCGTATGCTAACACATATATATGGAATCTAAGAAAAAAAATGGTTCTGAAGAACATAGGGGCAGAACAGGAATAAAGATGCAGATATAGAGAATGGACTTGAGGACATGGCGAGTGGGAAGGGTGAGTTGGGATGAAGTGAGAGAGTGGCATGGACATATATACACTACCAAAGGTAAAATAGATAGCTAGTGGGAAGCAGCCGTATAGCACAGGGAGATCAGCTCGGTGCTTTGTGACCACCTAGAGGGGTGGGATAGGGAGGGTGGGAGGGAGATGCAAGAGGGAGGATATATGGCCATATCTGTATATGTATAGCTGATTCACTTTGTTATAAAGCAGAAACTAACATACCATTGTAAAGCAATTGTATTCCAATAAGAATGTTTAAAAAAAAAAAAAAAAACAACTGAGAGTGGATGTCAGAGAGACCTGACTCAAAGAGAGCTAAGGTAATGGTTAATATAATTATTCTCAAATTTGAGCATGCACCAAAATCATCTGGAGAGTTTCTAAAACACAACTTGCTGGACCTCACCCTCCAGATTTCTGATTCAGTAGGTCTGAGGTGGAACTTGATAAACTGCATTGTAAATAAGCTCTCTTTTGATACTGATGCTGGTAGTTTGAAATCACAACTTGAGAACCACTAGGTTAATAGAACATGGCACCCCATGGGCAATATAAATGGACAGCCAATAAAGATATTGTTAAATTTTGTAAATCAAAAGAAATCATGAATGGATAATCAGGGCTTAGAGCCTGGTTACCCATCCTTGACTTGTTTTTTAGAGTGAGGTTTATGGGGTCCAGATAATAAAAAGGTTTGACTCAGAGTGCATCTACTTGATCCATGGTCATCTCCTCAACATTGGTTCCTTGGCCTATGAAGTACAAACTATGACTCTAGAGAAGGCCAAGTGGAAGCCTCTGAAATTTCCCAGTTGAGAATATAAAATTGCTTCCCAGGAATGGAAGAGAAGATTGCCAACTTAAAAAAACCAGAAGGATACAGAAAGGGTGTCCACATTGAATCTCCATTAATTCACTAGTCTGGGTCCTACAAAAATTAGATAGATCCCACAGAATGAAAGTGGGATAATACAAAATCAACCAAGTAGTAGGCCCAATTGTTATGCCAGATGTAGCTAAAACTGTATACCATGGCCTTGGGTACTTGGTATAAGGCTACTAATCTGAGGAATATGTTTTGGGGTTTTTTTACCCTATCTGGAAGGAGGGCTAGAAGCAATGTACATTCATGTGGGACAAACGTCAGTATAAAGTTATAGTCATGCCCCAGGGATGTTAACTATCCTGCTGTCTGTCTTAATATAATCCAAAGGAACCTAGACCATCTAGACACTCTGCAGAATATCTCAGTGGGCAGAAGAGATCACATTAATTGAACAAAATAAGAAAGAACCTTGGCAAGTACATTGCAGGACTTGGTAAGATATGTGCACTCTAAAGATGGAAGACCTGCCAGATCGGTGCAATGTTCAGGAAGCTAGTGGGGGAGCCTAAGATATCTTATCAAAGTAAAGTACAAATTATTACATCTTGTCCCTCTGACCATGAAAAAAGAAACACAAAACTTCTTTATTGAATTCTGGAGTCAGCATATTCCCCAACTGGAAATACTACTCTGCCCATTTACTGAGTGACCCATAATGCTGCTAGCTTTGAGTGAGACCTGGAGCAAGGACATGCCCTGCACAGGTCCAGGCTGTGGTGTCAATAGCCTTGCCACTCGGGCCATATGACTCATACAACCCAGCAGACCCTACTATACTTCTGGTGGGAAAAGACACTGTGTGGAATTTTTGGAAAGCAGCCATAGAAGAATCACAAGTAGATCCCAGGGTCATGCCATCTACAACACAAAATTATACACCATTTGACAAACATACTACAATATATGTATCCCAATATATACGGGGCCCTAGTAGAGATGGAGATTTGACTGTGAAACGTCAGGTGACTATGAGGCCAGAACAGTCCATCATTCTGTCAGACCTACCAAGACTGGCCTTTCCCAGCATCAATCCATCTTAAGATAGAAGGGCTATATCTGGAGTTGAGCATAAGAATAAGAAGAGAATGTAAGCAAGCTAGTGATGGGGAATCTTTGGATAGTGTACTGGTCATCCACTTTGTATGAAAAGAGCAGTAGGCCAGGGAAAGAATATAAACCCATGGCAGTGATGATTGACTTGGCAGGGGCATGAAGGAGAAAGATTGGGACATTGTGTACAAGTTTGGGGAGGAGGCATGTGGACAGACAAATGGGAGAGAGTACAAATGGTAAAGATCTTTGTGTCACATGTTATCGCCACCAGAGAGCACACACACACAGAAGAGGCACTTAACCCCCAAGTAGACAGAACGGCCTAGCCATTTGATGTCAGCCTACCTTTGCCACTGGAAAAATAAGTGCTAGTACAATTGTTTTATATAAAGAAAAGCCATAGAGGATACTCATGGGCCCAATTGCACAGGCTCCCAATCACCAGGGTTGATTCAGTTACTACCACTGCCAAATGTCCCCCCTGCCAAAAACAGAAACCCATGCTGAGTCCCTGTTACAGCACTATCTCTTGAAGAGATCAATTAGCCTCTTAGCAGATTTAGTACAGTGGATTCCCTCCACACTGGAAGGGGCAACAATTCACCTTGACTAGAAGTGCCACATATTCCAGGTAGGGTTTGCCTTTCCTGCCCACAAGGCCTCAAACAGTATCACCAACTGAGAGCTTTCAGAGACAATACCCTGCAAGTGCCATTCTCTGGGCCAGTATGCAGTCTATTTAGGACCCCAGGTGACCAACTGGGGAATTTTTGGTATTCTTATGCACAGTTTTGGTGGTAAATAGACAAATGCTACAGCCATAGCCTGAGGAGGGCATGGTGGCTAAAGAGAGCTACCTTGCCCAAGATTATGCCTACATCTCCATAGGCAGCCCACCTCTAATGACAGCTCTCTGTGGGATTACAAGGACCCAGCCCACTTGCCTCAATTGTGGATCTCTCTGAAGGTCCAGCCCTTCAGAGTTCCCTGTGGAATTGGTTAAGGCCTCTGTTGCAACTACGTTGCAATTTTACATTTCCATCTGCCCAATCCTGCTTCCTTTATTCCCTCACAGATGTTTCTGTGAGCACTTTCTGATAACCCTCCTACACACAAATCACAGGATCTGTAGGATGGGTGGACATGAAGAGAATGGAGGTATGAAGACCAGCTTGTAAGAATCCAAGCACTGAGAAGAAGAGGAGTGTGTGTGTGTGTGTGTGTGTGTGTGTGTGTGCGCGCGTGCACGCACGTGCACTCGCTGAGGTTAGAAGAAGATGCATGCTTGAGCATTCCTTACTGATTTAACATGGAGACTGAGGAAAAGGTAGGAGTTACATTTTTACTTTTGGGGGTTGACAGAAAGGTAGTAAAACTGAGAGGAAAGAAGAGGAGCCAACATAATGGGGGATGAGGAAGCGTCCACCTAAACCTGTTGCATTTGACTGTATATCTGAAGGAAATGCCGTAACTTTAATACATTTAATGGAAACCATTGAGTGAGTAGGGACAGCTCCTCAGCCATCCTTGTGAAAAGATTTTTTCCTACACAAGACCTCGTTAAAAAGAAACTAACGGGGGCTTCCCTGGTGGCGCAGTGGTTGAGAGTCCGCCTGCCGATGCAGGGGACACGGGTTCGTGCCCCGGTCCGGGAAGGTCCCACATGCCGCGGAGCGGCTGGACGTCCCGTGAGCCATGGCTGCTGAGCCTGCGCGTCTGGAACCTGTGCTCCGCAACGGGAGAGGCCACAACAGTGAGAGGTCCATGCACAGAAAAAAAAAAAAAAATCTAAAAATAGAGCTACCATATGACCCTGCTATCCCAGTATTGGGCATATATCCTGAGAACACCATATTTCAAAAAGAGTCATGGGGGCTTCCCTGGTGGCGCAGTGGTTGAGAATCTGCCTGCCTGTGCAGGGGACATGGGTTCAAGCCCTGGTCTGGGAAGATCCCACATGGTGCGGAGCAACTGGGCCTGTGGGCCACAACTACTGAGCCTGCGTGTCTGGAGCCTGTGCTCTGCAACAAGAGAGGCCATGATAGTGAGAGGCCCTTGCACCGCGATGAAGAGTGGCCCCCGCTTGCTGCAACTAGAGGAAGCCCTTGCACAGAAACAAAGACCCAACACAGCCAAAAATAAATAAATAAGTTAATTAAAAAAAAAAAAAAGAGTCATGTACCACAATGTTTATTGCAGCTCTATTTACTATAGCCAGGACATGGAACAACTTAAGTGTCCATTGACAGATGAATGCATAAAGAAGATGTGGCACATATATACAATGGAATATTACTCAGCCATAAAAAGAAACGAAATTGAGTTATTTGTAGTGAGGTGGATGGACCTAGAGACTGTCATACAGAGTGAAGTAATTCAGAAAGAGAAAAACAAATACCGTATGCTAACACATATATATGGGATCTAAGAAAAAAAATGGTTCTGAAGAACATAGGGGCAGGACAGGAATAAAGATGCAGATATAGAGAATGGACTTGAGGACATGGCGAGTGGGAAGGGTGAGTTGGGATGAAGTGAGAGAGTGGCATGGACATATATACACTACCAAAGGTAAAATAGATAGCTAGTGGGAAGCAGCCGTATAGCACAGGGAGATCAGCTCAGTGCTTTGTGACCACCTAGAGGGGTGGGATAGGGAGGGTGGGAGGGAGATGCAAGAGGGAGGATATATGGTGATATCTGTATATGTATAGCTGATTCACTTTGTTATAAAGCAGAAACTAACATACCATTGTAAAGCAATTGTATTCCAATAAGGATGTTTAAAAAAAAAAAAAAAACTGAGAGTGGATGTCAGAGAGACCTGACTCAAAGAGAGCTAAGGTAATGGTTAATATAATTATTCTCAAATTTGAGCATGCACCAAAATCATCTGGAGAGTTTCTAAAACACAACTTGCTGGACCTCACCCTCCAGATTTCTGATTCAGTAGGTCTGAGGTGGAACTTGATAAACTGCATTGTAAATAAGCTCTCTTTTGATACTGATGCTGGTAGTTTGAAATCACAACTTGAGAACCACTAGGTTAATAGAACATGGCACCCCTATGGGCAATATAAATGGACAGCCAATATAGATATTGTTAAATTTTGTAAATCAAAAGAAATCATGAATGGATAATCAGGGCTTAGAGCCTGATTACCCATCTTTGACTTGTTTTTTAGAGTGAGGTTTATGGGGTCCAGATAATAAAAAGGTTTGACTCAGAGTGCATCTACTTGATCCATGGTCATCTCCTCAACATTGGTTCCTTGGCCTATGAAGTACAAACTATGACTCTAGAGAAGGCCAAGTGGAAGCCTCTGAAATTTCCCAGTTGAGAATATAAAATTGCTTCCCAGGAATGGAAGAGAAGATTGCCAACTTAAAAAACCTGAAGGATACAGAAATGGTGTCCACATTGAATCTCCATTAATTCACTAGTCTGGGTCCTACAAAAATTAGATAGATCCCACAGAATGAAAGTGGGATAATGCAAAATCAACCAAGTAGTAGGCCCAATTGTTGTGCCAGATGTAGCTAAAACTGTATACCATGGCCTTGAGTACTTGGTATAAGGCTACTAATCTGAGGAATATGTTTTGGGGTTTTTTTTACCCTATCTGGAAGGAGGGCTAGAAGCAATGTACATTCATGTGGGACAAACGTCCGTATAAAGTTATAGTCATGCCCCAGGGATGTTAACTATCCTGCTGTCTGTCTTAATATAATCCAAAGGAACCTAGACCATCTAGACACTCTGCAGAATATCTCAGTGGGCAGAAGAGATCACATTAATTGAACAAAATAAGAAAGAACCTTGGCAAGTACATTGCAGGACTTGGTAAGATATGTGCACTCTAAAGATGGAAGACCTGCCAGATCGGTGCAATGTTCAGGAAGCTAGTGGGGGAGCCTAAGATATCTTATCAAAGTAAAGTACAAATTATTACATCTTGTCCCTCTGACCATGAAAAAAGAAACACAAAACTTCTTTATTGAATTCTGGAGTCAGCATATTCCCCAACTGGAAATACTACTCTGCCCATTTACTGAGTGACCCATAATGCTGCTAGCTTTGAGTGAGACCTGGAGCAAGGACATGCCCTGCACAGGTCCAGGCTGTGGTGTCAATAGCCTTGCCACTCGGGCCATATGACTCATACAACCCAGCAGACCCTACTATACTTCTGGTGGGAAAAGACACTGTGTGGAATTTTTGGAAAGCAGCCATAGAAGAATCACAAGTAGATCCCAGGGTCATGCCATCTATAACACAAAATTATACACCATTTGACAAACATACTACAATATATGTATCCCAATATATACGGGGCCCTAGTAGAGATGGAGATTTGACTGTGAAACGTCAGGTGACTATGAGGCCAGAACAGTCCATCATTCTGTCAGACCTACCAAGACTGGCCTTTCCCAGCATCAATCCATCTTAAGATAGAAGGGCTATATCTGGAGTTGAGCATAAGAATAAGAAGAGAATGTAAGCAAGCTAGTGATGGGGAATCTTTGGATAGTGTACTGGTCATCCACTTTGTATGAAAAGAGCAGTAGGCCAGGGAAAGAATATAAACCCATGGCAGTGATGATTGACTTGGCAGGGGCATGAAGGAGAAAGATTGGGACATTGTGTACAAGTTTGGGGAGGAGGCATGTGGACAGACAAATGGGAGAGAGTACAAATGGTAAAGATCTTTGTGTCACATGTTATCGCCACCAGAGAGCACACACACACAGAAGAGGCACTTAACCCCCAAGTAGACAGAACGGCCTAGCCATTTGATGTCAGCCTACCTTTGCCACTGGAAAAATAAGTGCTAGTACAATTGTTTTATATAAAGAAAAGCCATAGAGGATACTCATGGGCCCAATTGCACAGGCTCCCAATCACCAGGGTTGATTCAGTTACTACCACTGCCAAATGTCCCCCCTGCCAAAAACAGAAACCCATGCTGAGTCCCTGTTACAGCACTATCTCTTGAAGAGATCAATTAGCCTCTTAGCAGATTTAGTACAGTGGATTCCCTCCACACTGGAAGGGGCAACAATTCACCTTGACTAGAAGTGCCACATATTCCAGGTAGGGTTTGCCTTTCCTGCCCACAAGGCCTCAAACAGTATCACCAACTGAGAGCTTTCAGAGACAATACCCTGCAAGTGCCATTCTCTGGGCCAGTATGCAGTCTATTTAGGACCCCAGGTGACCAACTGGGGAATTTTTGGTATTCTTATGCACAGTTTTGGTGGTAAATAGACAAATGCTACAGCCATAGCCTGAGGAGGGCATGGTGGCTAAAGAGAGCTACCTTGCCCAAGATTATGCCTACATCTCCATAGGCAGCCCACCTCTAATGACAGCTCTCTGTGGGATTACAAGGACCCAGCCCACTTGCCTCAATTGTGGATCTCTCTGAAGGTCCAGCCCTTCAGAGTTCCCTGTGGAATTGGTTAAGGCCTCTGTTGCAACTACGTTGCAATTTTACATTTCCATCTGCCCAATCCTGCTTCCTTTATTCCCTCACAGATGTTTCTGTGAGCACTTTCTGATAACCCTCCTACACACAAATCACAGGATCTGTAGGATGGGTGGACATGAAGAGAATGGAGGTATGAAGACCAGCTTGTAAGAATCCAAGCACTGAGAAGAAGAGGAGTGTGTGTGTGTGTGTGTGTGTGTGTGTGTGTGTGCGCGCGTGCACGCACGTGCACTCGCTGAGGTTAGAAGAAGATGCATGCTTGAGCATTCCTTACTGATTTAACATGGAGACTGAGGAAAAGGTAGGAGTTACATTTTTACTTTTGGGGGTTGACAGAAAGGTAGTAAAACTGAGAGGAAAGAAGAGGAGCCAACGTAATGGGGGATGAGGAAGCGTCCACCTAAACCTGTTGCATTTGACTGTATATCTGAAGGAAATGCCGTAACTTTAATACATTTAATGGAAACCATTGAGTGAGTAGGGACAGCTCCTCAGCCATCCTTGTGAAAAGATTTTTTCCTACACAAGACCTCGTTAAAAAGAAACTAACGGGGGCTTCCCTGGTGGCGCAGTGGTTGAGAGTCCGCCTGCCGATGCAGGGGACACTGGTTCCTGCTCCGGTCCGGGAAGATACCACACGCCGTGGAGCAGCTGGGCCCGTGAGCCATGGCTGCTGAGCCAGCGCGTCCGGAGCCTGTGCCCCGCAACGGGAGAGGCCACAGCAGTGAGAGACCCGTGTACCACAAAAAAGAAAAAAAAAGAAGTTAATGGGGCTTTCCTGGTGGCACAGTTGTTAAGAATCTGCCTGCCATTGCAGGGGACATGGGTTCGAGTCCTGGTCCGGGAAGATCCCACATGCCGTGGAGCAACTAAGTCATCTTAACTGAGTGCCACAACTACTGAAGCCCACGTGCCTCGAGCCCGGGCTCCCCCAGAGAGATGCCTCCGCAATGAGAAGTCCGCGCACTGCAAGGAAGACCCAATGCAACCAAAAATAAATAAATAAATAAAATAAATTTTTTTTTAAAAAAAAATGAACACCCAAAATGAAGTCATTTGCTCCCTACCCACAGCAAGTCAAGATTTAATTGCAGTTTCAACCCTTCCCAGAAATGTGACCTTTAAAACTATCGACCTGAAACTTCCTGCTCCACACTAGGTAAACTGCATGATAAAACACTTGTTCCCTTCCCCCACAAAAGAAGATGACCTGACCCCCAAATAACCCTTTCTTTTCTTTTGCTAAGTCTTCCTTGGCCCATCCTCCTTTCTGTAAAAGCCTTCCTTCTTATAGCGCCTTCCTCAGAGTGCCCTGCTAGTTGCTAGATGGGATGCTGCCTGGTTCATGAATAGTTGAATAAAGCCAAGTAGATCTTCAAATTTACTCTGTTGAATTTTGTTCTTTTAACAGCCTGTAGGTGATGAGGGTGAACTTCACTAGACCACAACTGGAAGGACAGCACAATGCTAGAGGTTTCTCCTCTTCATTGTTCCTACCTCCAGACTTGAGGTATGGAATTCCTCCGGCAGGAACGCTTTAAGAAATATCAATCTTTATAACATTTTTTCTTTCAAAAAATAAAACGGGATGGAATATAATTGTATCTACGAGGTGGAGAGATTCATAAAATAAATAGGAAAATATTTGACATACGAGACTGTATCTTCAATGGAGAGATACATAAAAATATTTCCCTGAAGTCAAAGTAGAATGTCTTTATTTTGCAGAGAAGTTTTGCAGAGAACTATCAGAGGCATACAAACCATATCAGTCTATGAGAAAAAGACTCTATAAGAAAACTTGATCAAGTCAGCCTATCCTGCTATAAATTACTTTCCTGGTTTGAGAAAACACTGTTTTTTAAATTTAATTATGCAGAGCTCCTCTCTCACATTATCTTTTAAGTCACTAAGCTATTCATCTGCAATAGATTTCCTTCCTTAGGCAAGGCAGCAGCAGTAGTTAGGAAGGATATTCTAATCAATTTGCAGTGTACTGCAGAGGAGGATGTAAAGCTCTTGGGTGTGTTTCTTCTCCACGTAGGCTATTTCTGATGAATGCAGTTAGGCCTAATCTTTTTCTACCTTCCAATCATAGGTCAGTCCTTCACATACTTCTTAGAGATTTGGCAAACTAATGCTTGTTTGCACACAATATCTTTTCTTTTCTTTTTCCTTTCCTTTCCTTCTTTTCCTCTCCTTCCCTCCTTTTCTTTCTCCTTCCCTTCCTCCCTCCCCATTCCTCCTTTCCTCCTCTCTCTCTCCACCCCCCAGTCCTTCTTTCCTAAACATAGATCTGGATACTTGAAGGACAGTAAGATGACTATGACAATTCAGGGAATGTGATTGTGTAGGTGGGGGGACATGTGTCTCCAATTCTTTGTTGGTGCCTGTGTAAACAAGACACATGATACATGTGTAAAGCACCAGCCAATAAAATACTTAAATTGGGAATCCCCCCAATTTTTCTACTTGTATTTCATTAGCATTTGGGAAGAGTGTTAACATTTGGTTAAGCTAAGTCCTGCTGCTGTTCTTGTCAAGATAACAAAAAAGTGCAGTATCTGCTGTAATTTTATCTTGTCCCCTCTTAATATCTCCCTACAGAGCAACAGTATGCCTATAGCAACACATTCTGTGATACAATGAAGCTTTCTTCACTTGGTCTTTTCTTTCTAGAAAGCATTATTTTCTGACCTTGTCCAGGGATTCAGTGTAGATGGTGCCTAATGTTCCTAACCAAAAGACTTAGCAGAAGATATATTACTGCTCTAACTCACACATCCTACGTTCCTTGAAAATGAATGTGTATTTCTCTGTCTTCCTTGCCATGCAGGGTATGCAAACAAAAGACTGTCTCACCTGACCTGATGGGGCTAGCCCTTAGCAATGCCACATGTTTAAGCATATTTCTGCAAAATTTAATTTGCTAAAACCCCATTAAACATTCATGTATACTTTATTTCATTCCATTCCTTGCTGATTACTAAAGGATTGCTATATGTCAACATAAGCATTTTCTTTTCTCATTGCTCTCCTATTCCCGCTCTGTTCTTTGAGTTATGGTGTCATTCAGTAATTTAACATTGAAGTATTTTATCACTGGAACTATGGACAAAGCTTTCAGTGTCTTAATGATTAGCTCACAGAAGAGAGAAAAGTCCTCTCAAGTTTAATTTACAGGAGAGTGAATTCCCATTGTTTCACTCTGATTTGCATACTCTCTTATTTTGTAAGGCCTTTTTTCATGGCTTAGGAAAGATGAAAAGATCATTTCTCTCCTTTCCACCCCACCCTCTCCTCTCAGACCATAGCCCGTGCCTATCACAAGACTTAGTCAAGAAACTGCAAAATTAACTTGAGGCTCCCACCCTAGAGCTAAGGTTCAGGGGAATTCATGTCTGTATTAAACCGAAGATAACAGTAAATACCACCTGTGTCGTGCTCTACATTATTCAACATGGTTTTACCTACATCTCATATATGCCAAGCCAGCAAACCCTTGAGGTAAGTGTTAAATATATCTGAATTGAAGTGCAGAGCAGTTAAGTAATTTGCCTGTGTTTACTCAGTTGGGAAGTAGAGCCAGGAAGCAAACTTAGATCCTTGATTCCAAGTGGAGTTTCTCTGCTTAATTCCATGCTTTGTGCTAATGGTTCTTAAAGGAAAGTACCAGCAGCAAATTCATAAACTTTTAAAATTGAGATATAGTTAATATCTGTTTATTTTAATTGAGATATAATTGAGATATAATATTATATTACTTTCAGGTGTACAACATGATTCGATATATGTGTATACTGCAAAATGATCACCACAGTAAGTTCAGTTAACATCCATCACCACACACAGTTACAGTTTTTTTCTTATGATGAGATATTTAAGATCTAATCTCTTAGCAACTTTTAAATATACATTACAGTACTATTAACTATAGTCGCCATGTTGTACATTACATCCCCTGGACTTATTTATTTTATAACTAGAACTTTGTACATTTGATGACCTTCACCCATCTTAGATGTCTTTTTAATTTCTATTTTTAAGGATAAATAAGCTTTCAGTTTAAATAAAATGCTAGGTGGTCAAGTTATTGGGTATCAATAATGTACATGAGAATGCCAGGAACATACAATGACTACAAAAAATAATGTAAATATGCTTGTGGAGATTTAAAATTATTTGTATGCACTAGCTATTTGTTCTTCCCTGGAATAAACATTGCAGGTCTTCTTGATTGTTTTCAAACAGTTTTTAGGATTCATACTTAAAATCAGCTATAAAATCTTCCTTCAAATGGCCATTTCATAAAATGGTTTTGCTATCCCAACCCAGGTATAAAAAGAATGAAGTGGACAGATTCAAGGTTGATTGCTATTTAAGTGATCCTTACCCAGGAACAACAAATAGTTGCAAAGTTATAATCCCAGACAGGAACAACAAATAGTTGAAAAGCTATAATCCCAGACCAGTTTTCTCCCTGAATCAACCAGTCAACATTTACTATTCTAGGTAATCAAATCAATTTTAACATTAGCCTAAATATGGTACAATTAACACCGACCACCAAAAAACCTCTACTAGTATTTCCAAACAAAATGAATACATTCTTTTTGGCTCATTGTGGTTTGGGATTAGCTACACTCGGGTCCATTAGTAATGTAATCTAAAATTAACTATTTGCCTGAAGAAGAACTTTTTTAAAAAAAAGTCTTGTTTTTAAAATTTCAGAAGAGCATCTAAGAATTTTTTTCATCTATGACTTTAAAATTCTCACAGGGCATATTATGCCCTCCAAGAAACTAAAGACTCAGTTCAAATCATGGTGGGAATTTCTTTCCATGGCCCATTACCTCAGAATGTGGGTTCATAACAGTAAAATAAAATCAGAGCATAGTCGTAACTGATATGTTGGTCTCTTATACAAAAATAAAATCTACATTCATTGATTTGCTCATCCCTGAAGCAATTTGACTGTCTGTATTATATACTTCTGTACATATAACCAGTCCCAAAGTAATCACTCCTCCAAAGTTTTCTATTTTCTAATTCACAAACACAAGGATTTGGCTATTGCTTCATAGAATCATACTATAAAATATCTCCTGATCTGGCCAGTAACTGGAAATCTTTTATTCTAAATCTTAAAATATATATATTTTTCTCAAAAACAAAAGAAAGGACAAATAAAGAGGTATCTGAACAGGCAGAGAAACCAGAGCTTATTAGGTTTGTTTTGTTTTCCACAGGAAAAATTGCTAAGGAAGTAAGTAGAATAGCAGTGTTTAGTTATCTTGTGAGAATATCACCACTCTCTGCCCTTCTCCAATTTCTTTCGTTTCTGAAGCACACCTAGAACCAAAGCTCTCTTGTCACAAAGTTCAATTCTGATCTTGAATGAAAATTGACTAGGGCATGTTTACTAGATCATAAAATAGGGTTGTTAAGTGAAAGCCTTAGGAATCAATCATGCTATCTCTTTCTGTATAGCATGTTTTCCAAGAAAAGGTGAATAGGGGAGGAGAATGGATGGAAATCAAATCAAATTATTATTAACACACACACACACACACACACACACACACACACAATATTAAAGGTTGATCCACTGGAAAGTCCATGATTGATGGAATCGTATAGGTCTGAATTGAATCCCAGCCCTATCATAAGTTGGGAAAATTATTTCACCTTTTAATACTTCAGTTTTCTTATCTGAGGGGAAAACATCATCCACAGAATCATTATAATTAAATGAAAGAATGAATATAAAGGGTTTTGAAGTTATACACCTGGGTTAGATTCCTGGCTCACACAATCCTGGCAAGTGATTTAATGTTGTAGGACCTCAAACTCCTCATTTTTAAAAACAGGTATAATAATAGTGCATTTCTCATAGGTTTATTGTAAAGACTGAATGAGATCATGTATAAAGGACTTAGTCCAGTACCAAGCATATAGTACACATTCATGAAATGATCATTCTCTTTTTCCCTTCCCTTTAGTTCCCAAATGTAACTTTCTTTCTTGCAATTATTCTTATTAAACATTCTAATAACTTCTATCAAACTCCCCACTATTAAAATTTAGAAATCTAGGGAAAAATTCATCTTAAATTTCATTCTGAAAGTGAAACTTAGTAAATGTTCCTGTTTGCCAATGTTCTGTTGATTAAACAAATTTCTAAAGATGTTTTATTTTAAAAATATGTTGTTTATGCTTTTTAGAAACAAAATATATATATATATAGTAAAAGAAAAAAATGAAAAGATTCCTGCACCCAGAATTAATTACTGTTAACATCTTAGCAAATTAGCTTCTAAATATTTTTTGTTTTAAACAAAAGTTGCTCTATTGTTTTTGTAAAAATAATACGTGCTAATTAAAAAGGATCAAGAACTCCAGAAAACTAAAGTTTTAAAATCACTTTAAACCACACTATGCATAAATTACTGTTATTAATATTAGAAGAAAATAATTCAAGGTATTTCCTACTAAAGATAGCTGGATGTATTCATGAATGTGTTTATGGATGGATGGATGGATGGATAGAAAAATAATTAAATTCTATTTCCCTTGAAGTTTATTTTAAAAACATTTAAATAAATTGAAGGAATTGTAGGGATTGAGGGAGACAAAGAGAGACTATAAAATATTAATGACCTGTCATTTTTTAAAAACATATAATTATCAATTTTAGTTAATATTCATTGATGCCATGCTTTAAAAGATGTTAATGGTCTTCTTTCCTAGTCTATTCCTTTGATCTCTCAAAAAACTTTCATTTTTTTTATCTTTCCATTGTCAATATTTAACCATGCTCATTTCTTGTCCTGTTTCCATACCCCATAATTAATTTATATTGGTTTTATACTTAAATTGACTCAGTGCTTACCCACCAGTCTTTTACTATGATTTCTATATTCCTGAATTCTTTATTTTGATTCATTTCTTAAATGGCTAGATTTATGTCAAAATATTCTTTCAGTAATGCTGTGTTCTCCAAACTGTTTGAGAATGTCTGTTTGCTGCCTTTATATCATAATGCCATTTTGGCTAGATACAGTTCTTGACGCTCTGTGGAGAAGTATGAAGCCAGCCTCAATCAACCCTTTCCCCTTGTAGGTAATTTGCTTTTTATTAAGATGACTTTTTGGAGCAGTTTTAGGTTTGCAATAAAACTGAGAGGAAGGTATACAGATTTCCCATATACCCTCTGCCCCAATAAATGTATAGCCTCCCCTTTTATCAACATCACTCACCAGAATGGTACATTTTTTTTTACCAAGGATGAACCTACATTGACAATTGTAATCACACAAAATCCATAGTTACTTAAGGGTTCACTCTTGGTGTTGTACATTTAAAAAGCTTGGACAAATGTATAATGACATATATTCATCTTTATAATATCACACAGAGTATTTTCACTGCCCTGAAAGTCCTCTGTGCTTTGCCTATTCATCTCCTCTCCTCCCCCACCACTGGTAATCACTGATCTTTCTATTGTCTCCATAGTTTTGCCTTTTCCAGAATGTCATATAGTTGGTATCATACGGTATGTAGCCTTCTCAGTGTGGCTTCTTTCATGTAGTAATATGCATTTAAGTTCCTCCATGTCTTTTCATGGCTTGATAGCTCATTTCTTTTTAGTACTGAATGCTATTCCATTGTCTGATATACTACAGTTTAGTTATCCATTCACCTACTGAAGGACATCCTGGTTGCTTCCAAGGTTTGGCAATTATGAATAAAGCTGCTGTAAACATCAATGTACAGGTTTTTGTGTGGACATAAGTTTTCAACTCCTTTGGGTAAATACCAAAGAGCGCAATTACTGGATCATATGGTAAAAGTATGTTTAGTTTTGTAAGAAACAGCCAAACTGTCTTCCAAAGTGGATGTACCACCAGCAATGAATGAGAGTTGCTGTTGTTGCACAGCCTCACCAGCATTTGATGTTGTCACTGTTCTGGATTTTGGCCATTCTAATAGGTGTGTAGTGGTATCTCGCTGTTGTTGTTTTAATTTATATTTCACTGATGACATATCACGTGGAGCATCTTTTCTTATGCTTTTCTTATGCTTATTTGCCATCTGTATATCTTCCTTAGTGAGGTGTCTATTAAGTGCTTTGGCCCAATTTTCAATCAGGTTGTCTGTTTTCTTATTGTTGAGTTTTGAGTTTTCTTTATTTTGGATGACATTTCTTTATCAGATGTGTCTTTTGTGAATATTTTCTACCAATCTGTGGCTTGTTTTTCTAATTCTCTTGATACTGTTTTTTGCACTGCAGAAGTTTTTAATTTATTAATTATTTCTTTTATCAATTATGCCTTTGGTGTTGTATCTAAAAAGACATCACCACCTAGGTTTTCTCCTTATAGTTTTGCATTTTACATTTAGGTCTATAATCCACTTTGAGCTAATATTTGTGAAAGGTGTAAGGTCTGTGTTTAGGTTTCTTTTTGTTTTTTTGCATAATGGATGTTCAGTTGTTCCAGTACCATTTGTTGAAGAGACTAACTTTGCTCCACCATATGTCTTTGCCCCTTTTCCAAAGACAATTTAGCTATATTTATGGGGGGCCTATTTCTGGGCTCTCTATTCTGTTTCACTGATCTACTTGTATATTCTTTCACCAATACCACACTGTCTTAATTACTATATTTTCACGGTAAGTCCTGAAGTCGAGTAGCATCAGTCCTCCAACTTTGTTCTTCTTCAAATATTGTGTTGGCTATTCTGGGTTTTAGCCTCTCCATATAAACTTTATAAGTTTATTGATATCTATAAAATAAATTGCTGGGATTTTGATTGGTATTACATTGAATCCATAGATCAAGCTGGGGGATAATTTATATCTTAACAATATTGTCTTCCTATCCATGATCATGGAAATCCTTCCATTTATTTAGTTCTTTTTTAATATCATTCATCAAAGTTTTACAGTTTTCCTCATATGGATCTTGCATATATTTTGTTAGATTTATACCTAAGTATTTCATTTGTGGGTTGCTAATGTAAATGTTATTCTGTTTTTAATTTCAAATTCCACTTGTTCATTATTGGTACATAGGAAAGCAACTGACTTTTGTATATTAACTTTGTATTCTGCAACCTTGCTATGTCACTTATTAGGTCAAGGAGTTATTTTACTGATTCTTTTGATGTTCTACATAGATGATTAGGTCATCTGCAAATAAGACAATTTTCTGTCTTCCTTCCCAATCTGTATACTTTTAATTTCCTTTTCTTGCCTTATTGAATTAGCAAGAAATTCCAGTATGACGTTGAAAAGGAGTGGTGAGAAGGGACAAAAGGTGCCTTATAACTGATCTTAGTGGAAAAGCTTTGGGTTTCTCATCACTAAGTATGAAGTTAGCTGTAGGTTTTTTATAGATAGTCTTTATCAAATGAAGAAATTCCCTGTCTATTCTTAGTTTGTTAAGGTGTGTTTTATAGCCAAGAATGTGGTCTGTCTTGGTGATTATTCCATGTGAGCTTGAGAAAAATGTGTAATGTGCTGTTGTTGGCTAAAGTAGTCTATAGAAGAAAATTATATCCAGTTGAGGTCATCTATGTCTATACTGATTTTCTGCATGCTGGATCTATCCCTTTCTGAGACAGAAAGGGAGAGAGGAGTATTGAAGTCTCTAACTATGAATAATGAATTCATCTGTTTCTCCTTGCAGGTTTTGCCTCACATAGTCTGACACTCTGTTGTTCGGCACTTACATGTTAATAATTGTAATGTCTTCTTGGGGAATTGAGTCTTTTATCGTATGTAATGCCCTCTTTATCCACAATAACTGTCCTTACTTTGAAGTCTGCTCTGTCTGAAATTAATATAGCTACTCTTACTTTATTTTGATTAGTGTTAGCATGGTATATTTTTCTCCATCCCTTTACTTTTAATCTATATGTATCTTTATATTTAAAGTAGGTTTCTTGCAAATAATGTATAGTTGGGTCATGTTTTTTGATCCATTCTGAAAATCTGTTTTTTAATTGGTGCATTTAGACCACTGACATCCAAAGTGATTGCTGATATAGTTGGATTAATCTCTACCATCATTGTTACTGTGTTGCATATGTTGCCCTTATTCTTTGTTCCTATTTTTATCTTCCATTCTTTTTCTGCCTCTTGTAGTTTTAATTGACCATTTTTTATGTTCACATTTTCTCCTCTTAGCACATCAGTTATACTTTTTTAAAAACTATTCTTAGTGCTTGCCCTAGAATTTGCAATATACTTTTATAACTAAGCCAAATCCACATTCAAATAACACTACACCACTTCACAGGTAGTGAGTACCTTATAGTAACAAAATATTCTTAATTTCTTTCTCCTATCATTTATTTATCTTATATATAAGCATACATAAGCATATGTATGACATATTCATAAGCATACATAACCAAATACATTATTGCTATTATTATTTTTAATAAACTGTTATCTGTTAGACCAATAAAGAATAAGAAAAAAGTTTTTATTTTATCTTCACTTATTCCTTCTTTGATGTTCTTTCTTTTTTAAAATGTAGAACTGAATTTCTGATCTATATTATTTTCCCTGTCTCTAAAGAACTTCTTTTAACTTTTCATACATGGCAGGTCTACTGGCAACACATTCCCTCAATTTTTGTTTCTCTGAGAAAGTTTTTATTTCTCCTTTACTTTTGAATGATAATGTTTTTCAGGGTACAGGATTCTAGGTTGTCGGCTTTTTTTTTTCTCTCAACACTTTAAATATTTCCCTCCACTCTCTTATTAGCATAGTTTCTGAGAAGTCAGACGTAATTGTTCTCTTTGCTCGTCTATAAGTAAGTTTTCTTCCTCTGGCTTCTTCCAGGATTTTTTTCTTCATCATTCTTTTTCTATAATTTGAAAATAATATGTGTAGGTGTCATTTGTTGGCATTTATTCTGCTTGGTCTTCTCAAGCTTCTTGGATTCCTGGTTTGGTGTCTGACATTAATTTGGGGAAATTTCAGTTATTATTGTTTCAAATATTTCTTCTATTCCTCTCCTTCTGGTACTCCCATTATGTGTTTGTTACACCTTTTGTAGTTGTCCCACAGTCCTTGGATATTCTGTTCTTTTTTTTTCAGCCTTTGTTTTCCTTCCTTTTCAGTTTTTAAGGATTCTATTGATATATAACCTAGTGTAGAGGGTTTTTCCCCAGCATTATCCAACCTACTAATGAGCTGTTATGGTGGGTTTTCTTTATCTCTAGCATTTCTTTTTGGTTCTTTCTGGGATTACCTACCTCTCTGCTTACATTGCCCATCTGTTCTTACATGCTGTCTACTTTATCATTAGAGCCCTTACTATATTAGTCATAGTTGTTTCAAGTTCCTGGTCTGATAATTCAAACATCCCTGCCTTGTCTGGATCTGATGCTTGCTCTGGCTCTTCCAGTTGGGTTTTTTGCCTTTTGTTATGCCTGGTAACTTTATCTTGATAGCCAGATATGGTGTACTGGGTAAAAGGAACTGCTGTAAGTAGGCCTTTAGTAATGTGATGGTGAGGTGTGTGGGAGGGGAAGTGTCCTATAGTCCTATGATCAGGTCTTACTGTTTTGGTGAGCCTATCCTTCTGGACTGTGAACTTCACAAGCATTCCTCAGGTTTTTTTTTTTTTTTCTCCCAACTTACGTAGAATAGGATGGCTAGAGTTGGCTGGAATTGCGTATTTCCTTTCCCAGGTCACTTAAGCTGTGATAATACTCCAGGAGGCTAGGCTCTGGTTAACTAGTTTTCCCTGAGGGCAGGCCTTATTAAGAAGAACAGAATGCTCTGGCATATTTCAAAATGATTCCTTTTCCCTTCTCCCTGGTGGAAACCCTCAGGGATTTCACTCCAATACTTAGTATGGGAACCTGATTGAGCTCCTGGAAGTAAATATCACAATATGTGGGACACCTCCTATGTCTGAGATCCCTAGAGTTTTTAATTTTCAGAGTTATCCACATTGAGCCTCCAGCAATTAATCAATTACAGTTCAGGTTTTCCTACACTGGCACTGGTTCCAGTGGCAAGTTTCTGCTTGTGAGTCTTTGCTCCAGTAAGCTGTGGCTCCCTGCCTGTATTTGCCTGCCTGCCTCTCAATCTTGGGGGCAGCCATTTGCCTTGTGTCCTCCCTTCTTATGGATCTAAGAAGGGTGGTTTACTTTTCAGTCCATTCAGCTTTTTACTTGTTAAGAGCTAGTGGTGACTCCTAAGCGCCTTATAAGCAAAACCAGAAATTCAATAATTTGCTTTTTATTCCTGAATAAGTGAAGAAATTTTTCTTCATCCTTTCATTCATTCAACAAATATTTACTGGGCACCTACAACTTCCCAGACTGGGTTCCAAGCACTGGTATTATAAGAGTGAACAAAACATCATGCCTTCATGGAACTTGCATGATAGTGGAAACTTGAAGTTGAGTACTTTAATAAGAATATATCTTTGTGTTAAGCATTTTATTTTAAATTTACCAAGAACAGAGTGTGCTCTTTTGATCTTAAAATTAAATTTTTGTGCCAAATTTATTTAATTTTTCTGTAATGACATTGGTTTTGGTCATTTTATTTTCTTAGGCACGCAACCTCTCTTTTCATCTTTGAGCTCTTGTTCATTGAATATGGGTTCATATTAAGTTGTTCTATAGAATGCAGAATTTATGAATTTTCTGTTCCTTTACTTTATATTTTCATTTAGGTTGGACTCTATCTTTTGCATCTAATTCATGATTTCATGTTGTGCTGTAGTATTTTTGCATTGTTGTCAAGCCATTTGTTTCATCTTGTTCATTCTCTTATCTCTTTTGAGATTTTGTTATATATTCTGTATTAGGATTCTCTGCTTCTAGTTGGGGTGGAGGCCATTCCAGTAAGGGAAAACCTTTAAGCTTAGATCATTTCTTGAACTGCAGTTATGGAGCCTCTCTGCCCATAAGGAAGAGGTATTATCACCTGTTTCTCTCCAGCAATAGTTCCTGTTAATCAACGGTCAGAAGGAAGGGAGAAAAAATAAGGATACTTACCCATTTTGTTTCTTTCTAGATTTAGTGATACTAGGGAGAGTTCTATTTGGCCAGTTTAGAAGTTCATCCTCTAGGATTTGTAGTGAGGTAAGAAATACAGCCCTACTACTCTTTTTTACTACTCTCCAGAATCTTTTTCACCCCCTCAACAACCAGGTTTTGAAATGTTTTACTTAGGTCAGTGTTTTCTAACCTTGGAGGCAGCTATGGAGTTTTAAAAAATTCTGACATTCAGGCTGCACCCCAGACCAGTTAAATTAGACTCTTTGGATACGAAATCCAAATACAATTATCAAAAGCTCCCAAGGTGGTTTCAGTGCTTGAGACCCAAGCTTAAGAACCACAAGCTTAGGTTATGCTCTTTTCCTTCTTTGGTGACAGTTGGTAATTTTTTTAAACACCCTTTTTGCTCATTTTGTGATATGCTTTGGGAGAGAAGTTCTATGGTAAAATTTTAACCTGCCATCTTCCTAATAACTTCTTAACAGGAAATTGAATAGTTCTCAATAACTATTTGCTAATTGCTTACATTGTCTTTTTCCTATGTATGATACAGTCCTCTGAAATCCACTTCTGCCTTTCCCTCACTCAACACAGAACTATTTATCATGGGGGCAAAAAACCTCCTCCTCATTCCATTTGTGGGTAATATAACAATCTATATTTTGAATAAAAATAACAGTATAAGTGCTATAATTATATCCAGTATTAGGAAAATCATAAATTCACTTATTTGACAAACATTTGTGGGATCAAAAGTCATTTGTGGGATCAAAAGTCATGACACTTCAACGGGGGGGCAGGCGGGGAGAGAAAGAGTAAGAGAGACTGCATGTGAAAGTGTATGTTGGAAAAAGAGAAATGGTAGGGGCTTGGGAGATGCATATATTAAACATATGAGTAGGAAAAGAGGATCCAGTGAAGGTGACTTAGAGAATTCAGAGGAATAGGAGAGCAACTGGAATGTAAGCTTCAGGAGAGTAGAAAGCATGTCTAAATTGTTCATTTTGTACCATCAGTGCTTAAGATGGTAGCAAGCACAACTGGGTAATTGATATAGATTTGTGAAATGAATGAATGAGAAGTACAGTGTCATAGCTGCCAAGAGAAGAGTGGCCGATCATATGCTACAAAGAGTTGTCATTGAATTGATTATAGAAGCTATTTGCATTTGATCTTTGGGAAATCATGGAAGGTATCTCATATTTACAAGGAAGGCAATGAAAAAGTGGAGGCAGTTCATATGGATTCCCTTCTCCAAAAGCTGGCAGTGAAGAAAAAAAAAGTTGGGGGCAAGGGACCATAGTAAGTGCTAATACACGTTAGCAGTATTTCCAATGAAACCCTTCACTATGGAACCCTTTTTTCCCTAAAAGCATCTTAAGGGACTAGTGTTGCACATAAGATGCTTTGAAAAATATGCTTTAAAGTAAAAATTCTTTCAGAATGTTCATCTCTAAGTTCTTTTTATTTGACATAAGCACTATTAAAAAATAAGCCATATTTTTGTTTAATTACCAGTACCATTTTCTGTTATTTTATATTGCAAGTATGCAACAGGTGATTTTCATTTATAATTTAAATAGGATTTAAGGTTAAGAATTTAAGTCTCACAGTTTTGAGAGTAACAAGTGGACTAGAATGCTGTTCCACCACTTATTAGTCGAGCAATCTTGCACAGATTCCTGAATCTACTGAGCTCCCTAACTCTACCGTATCAGCAAGATAATAATCAACTGTGCAGCAGATCTAGCAGAGAAACAGGAGTATAATTAAAAGAGCTAGTTTCCACAAATCTCTGGAGAGGATTATAACATAAACATGTAGACAGAGCTAAAAAACATTCAGTCAATTGAAATGCCTAGGAAAAACAAAGAGAAAAAAATTTTTAAACCCAAAGTGATTTGTGGGGGAGAGAAGTGTCACAGATTGTGCTTACCTCTGAAGGACAGGCAGGAGCACGAGGCATGTGGTAGACTTAGCCTGGCTTACAGAGCAACCTAAACTTCGATGGAAAACACCTTTTTCTTCCTTTTTTTTGCTATTTATTAAAATATCAAGTTGCTTTGTAAAATACATTTTTTTAAATGATTAAGTTAAGCCTCTGACCAGCAAGCAAGCTTACCATGGACTAAGCAGAAGGGTTTAGGGTCATATCTAGTTTTATCTCACATGAAATGGATGCAACACAATGTATGATGCTCTTCATTCATAAGGAAAAAAACTAAGACAATACCATTAAGTGTAGCAGTTAAGAACATAGGTTTGGGGGCCCTGGGTTTGATTCTGGCTCTTGGACTCAATAGCTATATAATCTTTGACAAGTAGCTTGATATCTCTGAGTATCAGGCTCTTCATTTGTAGGGTGGGCATAAAGCCCTTAGTTTTGTTTCAAATATTTTGATAGTGCGTAAAACGCTTAGCAAAGTGTTTGGCTACCTAATCCATATTTCTACAAAGCTAACTCTCAATGAATGGTATTTATTGTTAATAATATTATAATACTGTTCACATCATAAGCATATGGCCTTTGGATTCAATCAGACCTGGGTTCAAATCCTGACTCCATCACTTTTTGGTTGTGTGACTTCAGAAAATTGCTTAACAATTCTCTGAGCCTCATCTTCATATTTAAAGTGAGTATAATAATACCCACATCTTTGGTGATGGTCAAGGTTAAATGAGATAGTGTATGTAAGGTATACCTAACACATGGCAGGCATTCAACAGATGCCAGTTCCCTTTCTACCACTTTCCCTAGGAAATAACCAAATATTTACCATAGAATCTAAGGTCCTTCACGGTCTGGTCCCTAGCTCTTTTTCTAGCCTGAACTCCTAACATCCTCTATCTCTTCCTTCCTCCCTTCCCTAACTCCCACGTCTTCCACTTCATAAGCTTCCACTCTTAGAACTGGGATTATGTTCTGTAAGGAAACAGCCCCTTCTGAGATTCTAAACAAGGATGATAAAGAAAGCCCCACATCTGATCTTGATAATTAAGTAAAGTCAAAAGCTCTCTTCTATCAAGGCTCCTAGTTACCTCGGAGAGGGCTTGATCTCTTACAACATTAGACACTGTCAATCTTCTCTCTTGTTGAAAACCTCTTATTACTTTGGCTTTAAACACACACACACACACACACACACACACACACACAAACGGTGTTTCTCATTTTACTCTGCCCTATTCTCTCCCTCTCTTGCCAGTTTTTCATTTTCCATTGCCTTACCTATTAGTGGTCCCCCAGCATTAGGGACAGTGGTGAGAGGACAATCATAGGGTTGTTGTGAGCATGAAATGTAATAACAGCTACAACTCAGTTTTAGCTGATTGTTGCCTTGCAGAAACTGAGCTGAGTGTTGACAATATTTTCTGATTTTTTTCAAGACGACAAGAGATTTTTATGTAAACTATCTTGATTTTAAAGGTTGGCAACAAGTTTGAAAAAAAAGAGTGTATACGTTGAAAAACATGCCTGAATTCACTCTGTGGGCTATCTGTTTGCAGCTTGGCTCTAGGATATTTGGATAGCACTGCCAATGATTCTTGTGTGCATTTTGGGGCTTGCAAGGACTATACCTGTGGACTCAACCATATTCCAAGCGCCTGGCACGGTGTCTGGCACATAGCAGGTGCACAATAAATATACACTGAATGAACACCTTGCATAGACATCTCACTTTACAGCTAAACTTATTCACTGTTATTCAATCTAATGGTTGGCAAAACATTTTGGATTCATTCTTAGATTGGTTCCTGTTAAAGGTCTGCTATTGGTATTTCCCAGCTGTTAAATGTTGCTATTCTTAGTACTTTGCTTAATGGTTTGTTTCAAAATCTTCTGGATATATCCTGCTTGTGTCAGACATGGTCATCACACTCCTTCAACTGCCTTGTCATCACTTTTGTTTTTTGGCATCACCCTTTTCTACAACATAACATTCCCAGTGAAGGGAAAATAGTTTTTACTATCTAAGGGATGACAGGACTAGCCTAGGACTGTTTCTTCGCTATCAGAGCATCTTCCTTATTACTGTGCAGCAAAATGAAGATGGTTGTTTCTAATACTTTATTCATTCATTCCTTCAAAGGTAAGTCATTGAAAAAAAAATCATTGAAAGCATACTTCTGTGCCTGGCACAAAGAAGACAAATAAATATAACCTTCAATTTCAAGGAGCTTACAGGCAGGTAAAACAGATAATAATAGTATAGTGTAATACATGCTATAAAGAGAAGAAACCACACACAGGAGAGACAGTACATCCAAGTGGTTAAGAGCACTGGTTCTGGAGCAGACTCCCCAGGTTCCAAGCTTGGCTTCACTTCTTAACAGCTGTTTAACAAGTTATTTAACATCTCTGTGGCTTGGTTTTCCAATTTGGAAAGTAAAGTGTGAGGAAATCTACCCTGCAAGATTATTATGAAGATTTAAGTAAATTAGTATGTGTAAAATGCTTAGAATAGTGTCTGATATGAAGTAAGCACTCAATAAACAAGTAAGCACTCAATAAATGTTATCTGTTACTACTACAGAAGGTGCACTTAACCCTTTGTGTGTGATTGGTGTGTGGAGGTAGCTAGGTAAAGAGTAATAAAGTCAGGAAGATTTCCCTGATTTAATTATTAACGTAACTGTTGAAGATTTATTTCCTCAACAAATATTTATTGGGTATTTACTATGCACCCTGCACTAGATAAGTAAGTATAAAGCAGTAGGTTGGAAAATATAGAAGGAAAATTTCCCAGGCAATGGAAACAGCAGGTTCAAAGCCATGAAGATGTGAGAGGTCAATACAAGTTCTTGAAGTGCAAATAGTTCAATGAGAGGGAGAAAAGGGTGAGAGGTGAAAAGGGGTAAGAAATGAGAAAAGAAAGAAGTGATGGCAAGGGTGTCAGATTGTACTGACATTTGTACTATAGCATTTGAAATTTATTCCATAGACATAAGGAGCCAAAGAAGGTTTTAAGCAGAGGAGTGATGTGATCTGATTTGTGCTCTTAAATCATTACACTGGTAATCATATTAATCTGAGCAAACTCAGTTTTATTTAGGAAGTGAGACCTCCCTCAAAACTCCTTATAGGAGAGGGGTAGGACAGTTTTCTAAGCAAATCAGAACTAACGGATTTTGAAATAAAAGTGCTTAGAAATTAAGAAGTGAAAGTGGGTTTTCCATATATGCAGTCTAAGTAATACTTTGATTTGGAGCACGAGGTATTTATCTCAAAAAGAAACAGCTGTTAATACACGAGGCTCTGAAATAACCAACTCCAGCCTGGCCCTTCTGGATCTATCTCATATCCTTTTTGCGTGTCATTCATTCATTGAGTCAACAAATATTTATTGTGCCAGACACTGGTCTAGGCACTTGGGATGAACAACAATAAGGAGTCTTGCTCTCTGGAAGACAAAGATAATAAACCTTAATCATAATAAGTAAATTACATGAAATATTCTTAAAAAATTATTGAAATTAAAAAATGAAGCAGAGCAAGAGAACTGAAATCATCCATTCATGATAGGAATCACAATAGCATGATTTCAACAAGGAATGAAAAGAGCTGCAAAGCCCTCTGCAGTGTAAAATTCATGAAAAACTCTAGGGTGAGTGCAAACTCCTGTCTCTGGACATGGATCTAAGCACAGAGAGTCAACCTGAAAACGTGTGTGTGTGTGTGTGTATATGATTTATAAAATTATATATATATATATGTGCATGCATGATTTACAAAGCCTGTGTAAGCCTACTTTAAACAATGTGATATGGACGAGGCTTAAATTGGGCTGGAATATTTTCTCCCCACTACTTCCACAATAAACAATTCCGGGGTTTGGTGGTGGTGGTATTGTGTTGGTAGGTTTTGGACAGCAACTTCTGCTTGGAACAGAGCTGGCCAGAACCCTATTCTTCTACAACCTGACCTGATAACAGCCCAACCCAGCAGGGGCCTCAATCTGTTATTTCTTACAGAAAAACAAACAAACCTCTTCCACAAGCTAGTATCATAGAGCGGTGTCCTTCATCACTAATCAGCCCTATGGAGTCCTGACTCCAAGGGAAGAATGCCACCTACCGAATCATCCGCCCCAGTCAGCCAGTCCTGCAAAGTGAGGCAATACTCAACTCAGCCCAGGTCGGCTCCAAATCCTCTCCCTCTGATTATTCTTTAGCCTTTAAAAAATTTGCCACTATTTGGGCTGACAGGAAGTTATGCTCTCAGCGCAGATATCTGATAAACACTTCCACATATTGTAGCCTTCTCAATAGCTAAGCCAAATTTCAGAGTCCTCTCTCTGCCGCATTTTCCTTAATTGCGCTTGCACGTCTGGAATGCCCGGGTCTCTGCAGCTCGCAGAGAAACCGCCGGTGCAAATTGCGCAGGGCTTGCTGCCGGGCGGCTGCAGAGCCACCGCGGGCAGGCTAACGTGCGGAACCGCACGACAGGTCAGGCGGCGCCGCGGGCTTCCCATGTGCGCGGCCGCGGCCCTCTGCAACGTGCGACTCCGTCCCCGGCCTCCCGGGCGGGGAAGGGGCGGGGGCGGGGGACCCCTCGGCGGTCGGCCGAGAGCTAGGCAGGAATCGCTGCCACTCCTCTGTTCAGGCTGAGGTCGCCACAGCTGCGCCGCTCCACGCGCTAACGGGGCGCCTTCCCCACGGGCGCGGCGCGGGAAGGGATGGGGTCGCGTGCGAGTGGGCTGGGCAGCTGGAGAGGCGCGCATCCACGCTAGAGGCCTGCGTTCGTGACACCGGCCGGTGAGCTCCTTCGGGCTGGCCCCACTCGGAGGCGCAGACTGAGAAGGTCGGTCGGGCGCCCGTGCCCTAATATATATCTAGAAGGGCGCGCCTCAGGCCGGACCGGCGCGGGGAGGGCCGCGGCCGGAGGAGGGCGGCCTGGGGAGGGCCCAGCGCGGGGCGCCTGGCGCCGAGGGGCGGGCCCGAGGCGGGGCGGCCGCGGCGCTGACGGGCGGTCGCCGCCGCAATCGCCTGCAGCTGCGGTGCCGAGCGCGGGCGGCTGTACATGGCCCCGACGGGAGGCGCGCGGCTCGCACTCGGAGCCCGGCTCGCTGCTTGAGCTCGGCGCCCGCCTCGGCCTCGCGCGTCCTCGCCCGTCCGGCCAACGTCCCACGGACATGCCCGCGTAGCCTCCTCCTGGGCTGGGATTTGCTTGAAAGTCCTCTTCATGGAAGCGATGTCCCCTCAGCAGGAGACTCTAGGGGGGCAGCCGGCGCGCTCCTCTTCCCTGACAGGAGTGTCTCGGATCGCGGGCGCCCCCGGAACCAAGAAGGTGAGGACGCCGAGCGGGGCCCGGCGCCCGCCGCCGCCGCGCGGGCCGAACGCCGCAGGGATTTAACGCTCGAGGCCCGCGTCATTCGTCTGAGGCCATTCTCGCCTTCCCGTCTCCCAAGTTACCCCGTCACCCCCGGGTTTTTCGCGTCTAGAGTCTCAGTCGCTCTCGGAGCGGACCCGGCAGCCTCCCTCCCCGTCTCCATCCGCCGCGGGACCCGCCCCCCCTCCCTCAGGCGGGGCGCGCGGCCCGGGTTTGGGGCATCGCCCTTCCCGGCCCCTCTGGGTGCCCAGCCCCGGGGTTCCCTGAGGTACCCCGGGAGCTCACCGTCCCTTGACGGGGTCAGCTCTGAGGTCGTCAGGGCAGCGGCGTCCGCCCGTGTGCGGCTACCGCGCTGAGGAAGGTAGGCGGCCGGGCTGCGGCGCCTGCGGGGCTCAGCCCCTCACCTGGACGCGGCCTCTCCGCGATATTTTGCTGGGGGTGGCCGGGAAGAGGTACCTGCGCCCCACAGAACGACTCCCGGTCGACGCCCGGGGACGCGGAGGGCCGGTTCGGCTTGGAATTGGGCTGGGTGGGGCGGGTGGGCTGCGGCTTAGGGGCCTTCACCCTACGCTTGTCCCCTGGCCCTCGGGGCTTGGCGGGTCTGGAGAGGGGTTGGGTGTCGGTGTGGGCGTGCGGGCGGCGCGCGTGGCCCCTGACAAAGCTGGGAGGAGGGATGCGGGCAACAACTTGTAGCGTTCCTTTCGGATAAACACGGTCGCCGAGCGGCGTGCCGATTCCGATGGGGTCAGGTTTCTTTGGAACGGTTCCCTCAGCAAGTGCACGTGGCCGCGAGCTGCCGGCCTCTGCTGCTTGGCTCTCGGAGGAATTGATTCGGGTGTTTTTAGCCGTGTCTGCCCTCGCTCCTCCCCTCCCCCAAAACCTGATATTTGGCTTTTTTTCTCTGTGTCCTGGTGGTTCCCTTCCAGCTTCTGTGGAGAAAAATTGGGATTAGAGGGATAACCTAACTCATCCTTAAGAAATGTCTTGAGGCATTGCATTTGCATCATTGGAACCTTAAGGGGCTACGCAGGCTCCCCTGATTGTCCGGATCTTACTGCCTTTCATGACTCTTCCCAACAGGATCCTGGGTTGGCTAGAGGTCAGTGGAAGAGTGGTGAGATCGGTGCAGAGTAAAAGTGTGTGTGAGCTCCCAAGGACCTTGACCGTGTCGCGGAGCCATGTAGGAGTGTCAGTGAACTTGATGTTGTATCGGCTGTAGTGCTGGTTCAAGCCTTTGATGTATGGAGGCTGCGGTTTGTCCTTGTCGCTTTTCCCCTTCAGAGATGCAGGGAGGAAGGGAGAGAATTTACTAGGTTAGTGCTATATGAATTTTCAGTAATTAACATAGGTTTTAAAGCAGTTTTTATTCCTGTAAACTTAAGGAATTGGGGGAAGTAAAGTATTTGTATTCCAGAACAGATCTCATCCTTTTTTTACTGACGGTAATTAAGCGAGAAAGCATGAGAGTAGCTTGATCAATCAAGAAGTATTTGTCCTGGGCTTCCCTGGTGGCGCAGTGGTTGAGAGTCCGCCTGCCGATGCGGGGGACACGGGTTCGTGCCCCGGTCCGGGAAGATTCCACGTGTCGCGGAGCGGCTGGGCCCGTGAGCCATGGCCGTTGAGCCTGCGCGTCCGGAGCCTGTACTCTGCAATGGGAGAGGCCACAACAGTGAGAGGCCCGAGTACCGCAAAGTACTTGTCCAACAAATGAAGGGTTGCTGGGTATCTTAAGCCATTGTCCTTAAGATGCTGTCCTTCATTATAAAACGTAATGATTTGTCACATTACCAATCTAGTCTTTTCCTTTTAAAATTTTGCCAGTCTGGTCTTTCTACAGCTTTTTACTCCCTTTAGGGCGAGAGTGCGGTTGAAGAATTATTTTATTTTGCTTTTAATATTTTTTTTCCAGAAAAGTGCATCTCTGCCTGTTTTAAATGTTCGTAGGCATATCTGTTTGATTTCAGACCTCCATAGCAATAGAAAATAATAATAATAAAAGAATATTTCCAAATTGTAGCTCACAGAATCATTGCCATTACACTCTCATGGACCACAATCTTTTTGTATCCCCAATACTCAACAGATTGATCTTTTATGTTTCATCTTGCCTTTTTAGTGTTTGGTAGTCCTAGTGAGTCATGAGACTTATTTCTTAAAAAGTCTACTATATGGTTGTACTGTTAATTACTAAGATTTGGATCAGTGTTGTTTAAACTGCCAGTTACAATCAACATTTTAAAAAATGAAATAGAACAGAAAATATTGGCACAGTGGTAAGGGTAAAGATTGCTTTGTGTAACCTTTTTCTCTGTTTCATTTATATATATGTGCATTTTGGGCAGCGATGTAAAATGTGTTTCTTACTGAACAGTCAGAATTTTTTTTTAACATCTTTATTGGAGCATAATTGCTTTACAATGGTGTGTTAGTTTCTGCTTTATAACAAAGTGAATCAGCTATACATATACATATATCTCCATATCTCCTCCCTCTTGTGTCTCCCTCCCACCCTCCCTATCCCACCCCAGAATTTTTACAGTTTCCTATTTGTGAAATGAAAAATAACGATAGTACCTAAGTCCTCAAGATAGTTAGGAAAATTAAATGTGAAGGAGAGTGAATATTAATATATAATAGCACTCAATAAGTGATGGCTCTTATTTGTACTTCCCTATCATGTCTGTAATTCACACTACTATGTCCCAATTGTTCAAGCTAAAAATCTAGAATTTGTTTTCAACTACTGGCATTTATTTCCTCAGTCTACAACAACCATCAGAAAAGCCAGTCGAATATCACTTCAAAACATATCTTGAATTTCTCCACTTTCATCTCTACTGCTGCCATTGTAGTCGAAGCCAAACCACCACCATCTCTCACTTGAACATTTGCAGAAGTTCCCTAACTTGTCTAACACATTTTTTGCTTTTCCCTGACCTAGTCTCCATTTAGAAGCACTAGAATGATCTTTAAAAATTTAAATTGATCGCGTTCCTCACTGCTTAAAATCTTGTGGTGGCTTTCCATCATATTTAGAATAAAATTCAGACTCCTGTACTTAGCCCTCCCTACTTCATTCCCCTCATCTGCCTTTTCTGCTTTGCTTGTGTATTCTCCAGCCACATGGGCCTTCCTTTTCACACATTGAGTCATCACATTCATTCTGTTCTGAGGCTTTGGTGTTGCTATTCCCTTTTTGTCTTTTTTTTTTTTGCCACACATCTTTGCAGTGTTGAGTCTTTCTAATTGTTCTGATCTTAGGTTCTCCCAGAGGCCTGTCCTGACTACCTAAATGGAAGTTGCCTCTCAGTCATGTTCTGTACCTTCTGTTTTATTCTCATTTTAACATTCAGCCTTGCCTTACATATTATTATTTACTTCCTTGTTGTGTTACCTGAACTTCTCACCAGATTGTGAAAACCATGAGAATAGGGACATTATCTGTATTGTTCAAGGCAGCTGCCTCAGTGCCAAGGACAGTGCTACATGTTAGATACTCATTAAATATAAGCTGGGTTACATACGGCAGTGAACAGGGACAGATATGCCCCTGTGTTCAGAGTTTATGATTTAGAGCAAGATCAGCAAACCTTTTCTTAGAGAGCCAGCTAGTGAATAATTTAGGTTTGTAGACTGTAAGGTGTGTCTGTTGCAGCTACCCACTATGCAATTATAGTACTAAAGCAGCCATAGACAATATGTAAATGAATGGGCACAGCTGTGTTCCAATAAAACTTTATTTAGAAAAACAGGAGGTGAATCCCTGGTGTTGTTTGCTGACCTCTAGAGCATGACTGTTGACTAGAACTTTCTGCAGTGAGAGAACTGCTCTTTTTTTTGCTTGATTTTTTGTGTTTTTTTGCAGTACGCGGGCCTCTCACTGTTGTGGCCTCTCCTGCTGCGGAGCACAGGCTCCGGCTCAGCGGCCATGGCTCATGGGCCCAGTGGCTCCGCAGCATGTGGGATCTTCCCAGACCGGGGCACGAACCCGTGTCCCCTGCATCGGCAAGTGGACTCTCAACCACTGTGCCACCAGGGAAGCCCGAGAACTGCTCTTTATTTACAGTGTACAATTTGTTTCTTTGGATAATGCATTATGGATAGAATTCTGGATAATTCTTCTGGATAACATATCCTTGAGCATATCCACGTTTGGGCAGAACAGTTTTTGTGAAATGAAATGGCAGCACATATTAGAATAATTTCAGTTAGGGATGATTTGTGTCATTTTCAAGCCCCTTACCCTTTGGTTTCACATACTAATTGAAAAGTCTTTAAATAAGGTAGGTTTTGGGGAGGGAAGAGAGACTTACAAGCACAGAAAATCAGTCAAAGCAAAAGGATTTTAAAATAGCTCCAACATTTAAAAATGTAACAGCTACTATTATACACTTCATTCTGGCTTTTCTTTCTACATTCTCTGGGTCCAAATCTGTTTATAGCAGTTTATGGTACAACACCCCTGAGAGCCAACTTTAAGCCATGTGTGTGTCTTGCAATTGGGGTTTGAATGAAGCAACTTTGTGTGTAAGACTTGGTTTTATTCTTTAATACTGAGAAAAATATTATGCTCATGGTTAAGCCAGTATCCTACCGAATACTTTTCTGATGTTATTCACAAAATGAGTGGCATAAAATCAGGTCCATGAGATTGTTTTGGCTGGGAGCAGTCTGGAATTATCAAAAACTGAATTAGATCAGAAAGAGCCTGTTATCACCGGTGTGACCTCTGAACTTCTGGCTGTACTTCGTTTCTTTGTTTGTAAAATAGGGGTAATAATCCATATCCTGTATATCTCACAAAGTTGTTTTTTATGGGTCAAAAGAATATAAAAACACTTCCGAAAAAAGTGCAGAGGCCATTAGTAATTTTTACCAGGTGATATCTGTAAAGCAATAAAAAAAGTTTTATTTCATTGGATTTAATACAAGAACATTTACATGCAAATGAGTGAATGCTATTTGTCTTATTCAGCTCGGGTTGCTGTAACAAAATACCATAACCTGGTGGCTTAAACAAAGGACATTTATTTCCTGCAGTTGTAGAGGCTATGAATTCCCATGATCCGGGTGCCAGCCAATTCAGTTCCTGCTGAGAACCCTCTTCTTGGCTTCCAGTTCTTTCTGTGTCCTCACATGGGAGACAGAGTGAGAAGAAAGAGTGAGGAAGGTGAGGGGGAAGAAGGGGAGGGAGAGGTAGTGAGAGAGATGGAGGTGGAGTTAGATATCTTTGGTTTCTTCTCATAAAGGCACTAACCTTGTCATAGGGGCCCCATTCTCATGACCTCATCTAAGCCTAATCACCTCCCATAGACCCCACCTCTTAATACCATTACATTGGAGGTTAGGGCTTCAACATATGAATTTGGGGGGGGGGCGAACAAGTATTTGGCCCATAACACTAACCATCAAAGCAGTCACCCTTGAATGTCATAAATATCAAATATTGTAAGGTAGAAACTGGAGGAAAAAGATAAGAGTTTACTGTTTATAATATACGGAAAAGTAAAGGAAATTTTTCAAAAAACTTCTTTAACTAAATGCCTAACTATACATAATACACATTGATTATAATATATGGAGTAGGCATTATTAATGTACTCTTAGAGAGGAAGGAACTGAGCCCTGCCAAGGCTGCATGTAGTAAGCAACAGAGCTGGAATTTGAACCCAGATCTTCTAACTCTATTTCTCTTTCCAACTAGATTATAGATGCATTTTTTATTGTTTATAACATAAGATGTAGGGGAGAGTAGATGTGAATTTTATATAAGCAGTTGAACAAGCCATATTTGAGAAGTTTTTCTCCTGAGAGATAATTTCGTTCTTTAGGGAGGAGAGTCTCTACATTCTCCGTGTACCACAGAATATTATGTTCACTGCTGCCATTAGGTAAATGTTAGGTAAATGTATTAGTCAGGGTTCTCCAGAAAAACAGACCAGTAGGAGTCCCATGATTGCCATCTGCGGAAAAGTCGGTGGTGTAATTCACCACCATCTTTTCCTGAGGACAGGAAGAAATGAAATGTTCCAGCTGGACAGTGAGGGAGGAAAAAGGGGCAAATTCCTCCTTCCTCCACTTTTTGTTCTGTAAAAGTCCTCAAGGGATTGAATGATGCCCACCCGCATTGGGGAGGACAACCTACTTTACTGAGTCCACCAATTCAAATGCTGATTTCATCTGGAAATGCCTTCACAGACACATCCAGAAATAATGTGTAATCTGAGCATGCCATGGACAGTCAAGCTGACACATAAAATTAACCATCATAGTAAATATTGACTAATAGTGACAATCAGTGACACAATCATTGCTATAATTTCTTTGGAAGTTTGTGATCTTTATCCCTTGGTATCTGTCATTTGTCATTTTCAGATGTTTTATATAAGGCACTCATATTTCAGGAGCTCTTTAGCCAGGCCTGCTTTCCACATTAATGCTGTTGGAAAACTTGGCATATTCTCCAAACTCATAGAAATATATTTCAAAGTTATGTGTGGATGCACAGAATCCTATGCCTCAGTTGTTTCCACCGTGGAAAATTGTGTGTGGGAAACCCAGCTGAAACTCTCAATTCAGTAAGCATTTTGATATCATGAATCTTGAGTGTAGGAAAAAACTTGCTTCCATAGTCATCTTCACTTAAAATGTGAACACAGCAGTGCATTTTAACATAGCAAAAAGAAAAATTAATTTTCATGACTTTGACATTCATATATTAGAACAGAATATGTTGTTTTTTATGAAATGAAAGTTAAAGATACTTTATTTTTACACATTCTTTACACATTTGTGTAAAAAGTAATTATTAATTTTGAATATTGAGTCCTCAAAGTTAAACAGAGAGTTGTAACTTATAGACTGAAAATTCACAAGTCACAGATATCTAAATGGTGCAGTTGCTTTTTGGTTCTGAAATGAAGTTTGTTGTGAAGCAATTTATAACTCTTTCCCTTCACCATTCTTCTGATTTAGGGTTTGGTGAAAGGTCTGCGGGATAAGAGGTGGAACATATTCAGTAGACTGGGAGAAGTGAGACAGCTGATAGCATCTTCAGAAAGTGAAAACTTGAACTTCAATAATTTGGGTGTCTGAATTCTTTCACTGTTCTTATCCTGCCATCCAGGACTTGGTGGTTCTTCTTTTCAAAGTAAAGATGTCTTGTGCCTTATAGGACCACATACAACTTAACAAACATCTGTGATTATAAAACTTGCCTTCTTAGAAGGTATCAGTAGCTGAAAATACACTGGACTTCAATTTAAATTGCTGCTAAAACATGTTATAAACTATACAGTGTCACAAAAATAAATAGGTATATAATATCAAGGTTAGATATGTGTGTGTTTACAAACTTATATATACATACACTCATATAAACAGTGCTTTGAGGACATATATGTACATTTTATTATTGTGATTTGATGGAGTTTCATGACTCATACCCCTCAGTCTCCAGGGTATTTGGCAAAAACCTCTGTTACAGGCTGAATGTTTGTGTCCTCCCGAAACTCGGATTTTGAGGCTGTAACCCCCAGTATGATAATACAATTGACCCTTGAACAATGTGGGAGTTAGGGGTGCTGACCCTCCACACAGTCAAAAATCCACTTAGAACTTTATAGTGGGCACTCTTTATCCATGGTTCTGCATCCACATGTTCAACCAACCTCATATGGTTTAGTACTATAGTATGTATTTATTGAAAAAAATTTCATATGTAAGTGGACCTGCACAGTTCAGATCTGTGTCCTTCAAGGGTCAACTGTATTTGGAGATAGGGGAAATAATTAGCTTATAAGAGGTCATGAAGGCAGAATCCCCATGATGGGATTACGGCCCTTATAAGAGACCAGAAAGCTTGCTCTCTGTGTACCCCATGTGAGGGTACAACAAAAAGGCAGCTGTCTGCAAAGCAGGAAGAGGGCCATCACCAAGAACTAAATCTGCTGACACCTTGACCTTGGACTTCCTAGCCTCCAGAACCATGAGAAATAAGTTTGTGTCATTTAAATCATCCAGTCTGTGTTATTTTGGTATAGTAAGTAGCCTGAGCTTGCTGACTACCTTTATTATTATTTTTTAAGATTTATTTATTATTTATTTATTTATTTACTTTTTGCTGCGTCGGGTCTTAGTTGCGGCACACGGGATCTTCGTTGAGACATGCAGGATCTTTTGTTGCAGCGTGCGGTCTTCTCTCTAGTTGTGACATGCGGACTCCAGAGCACATGGGCTCTGTAGTTTGCGGCATGCGGGCTCTAGTTGAGGCATATGGGCTTAGTTGCCCTGTGGCATGTGGGATCTTTGTTCCCTGACCAGGGATGGACCCCATGGCCCCTGCACTGTAAGGTGGATTCCTTACCACTGGCCACCAGGGAAGTCCCCAGACTACCTTTAAAATAAACTTTCATTGAGGTGAAAGTTTGCTTTCCTGTTCTGTTGGTATAGCAAGTTTTCTAGATCACAGGGACTCTAAGGTTCTAATGTGTGCAGAAAGCCTTCAAGGTGAATGCTCAATTCGTTAGTAGCCACAGCAGCAGTTTTTTGAAGCAGCCTAGGATGGGGTGATGTTTATCTTTTGTTTGCTTATGGAAGACTTAGCCACAATGTGGGAGACTGGAAAGGGATCAGAGGAAACTGCCTTTTGTCAGCCACCAGTAATGGGGCTTGAAGGCAACATAGCCAGTTTATTTTATAATTTTGTTTCAGTCTGATTTTCTTTATCCAGGACAAGTTTAGATTAGAAACATCCAACTGACAGCAGAAATAGCTCTATCAGTATGTCACTGCTGTGCTGAACAGCCTTGACCTAATTTTGACAGACAGCTGTCACATGACACAACTGAAAGGTAAGGCCTGTTTCTGGATGTCTTGTCACTTGTGTGTGGACTCTGAAAATGGAATGTATGTGTGCCCACATCAGCTCATATTTCAAAGATCTGGAAAACCCAACTGCTTTGTGGCCTTTTGCTTTCCCTGTTTACCTTCATCCTAATTTATACCAAGGAGAGTGTCTGTATTTCCTCTTCTACCCCTACATTCACCATCTGGAACCTCAGCTTCCACAGGAGGCATTATGAGGTTACAGTATATCTGAATCTGATCGGATCTTGGCCTGTTTTTTGTTTGTTTTCTTTTTTGTTTTTTGCGGTACGCGGGCCTCTCACTGTTGTGGCCTCTCCCTTTGCGGAGCACAGGCTCCGGATGCCCAGGCTCAGCGGCCATGGCTCACGGGCCCAGCCACTCCACGGCACGTAGGATCTTCCCGGACCGGGGCACGAACCCATGTCCCCTGCATCGGCAGGCGGACTCTCAACCACTGCGCCACCAGGGAAGCCCTTGGCCTGTTTTTTATTGTTATTTGATACACTCTGGTTTTTACCATTATGGTTTTTGGATTTGATCACTGTACTCTTCCCCTCTGCAGGAGGAAGTGAGAGGTTGCCGAGTTTTCCAACAATGTCTGATACATTCAAGCCTCTTAGCCTTCATGCAGGTGGATGGGCACTGGGGAACCAGAGAACCCCTTTGTCACAGTGTGCCATGGATGTAGAAATAATAGCACTTCGTATGGACTGTGATGTGAAAAATTTAGTGAAGCCCTGCCCTGTAAGGGAATATTAGGGATAGACCATTGGTGATCAACCTTGCCTACTCCAGGGTGTTACTAAAGGGAATCATGACAGGAGGTTGAAACTGGTAGCTTTGCCAAAGAAGAAAGTCCAGCCAACTTGAAGGCACATAGTGGTACTCCAGAAGTCTGCATGGGTAGGGTAGAGACAGAGGAACAAATAATAATGTAGAAGGGGAGTTCTACTATTCTCATATTTATTACATACAGTACTTATGCACTCCAAAGCATTACTCTGTATGTTATACTATCATGGTGCTTTCCCTGTCAAAGGACTTCCACATATATAATCTTTTTGGTTCTTTGTGGTAGGTCAAACAGTCATGTCATTTTACAGAGAAGACTCTGAGAAGTGATAGAAGCAGGATCCAGAATTTAGGTCCAATGTCTTCTAGCCCAGTGCCGATTCTTCTACATTACATAGATTCTTAGGTTTGTTATTTTATTTCAAAGTTCTTGTCTCACAGAAAGAGGAAAGATAGCCCAAAGTAGAAACATTTCTTTCTTAATTTCAGAAAGAAATTATATCCCTTTATGATAGTCAGGGCTGGGATGACATTTGTTTTAATTAAATGCTCAAACTGATTTTGGCTGGGATGATTATGAGTAAATAGAAGATCATACTCATCACAGACAAAAGTGACAATAGTGGGAAGCTTCAGCTCATCCAGTGGTCAAAACCTTGTGGTAATAGGACATAGAAGCAAGGGGCAGGGGTAAAAATAAATTCCTTGTTCCCTTGCAGGGCCGATGTCTTTGAGATATGTCTCTGCAAATAAGTGCAGCAGACATGTACGGAAGACAAGAAAGAAATAGTTCATTGCTCACTAAATTGTACAGATTAGCCACAAAGGATTAAGAGTCAAATTTGAGTAAGGTAATTTGTAAATTTGATTAAACATTTTTTTCTATCTTTGAAAGTTTAGAGTTCTTAAAAGCTTTCCTCAAAGTCCTTATTTTAACGTTATGCTAATTTTAAATGTTTGAAAGTGACTTTAGTACATTTGACTTAAATTCAACTGAAATGCTTGAATTTTTTTCTTCATAAAGTGACTGGAACAAAGCAAAGTATGAAAAATTGTAGTCCATCTGACTTAACTCTTTCATCCTGGTCCTTTCTTTTGCTAGGCTTTTTTTCCTTTAAATCTCTATGAGAACTGAGAATGACCAGATTCAGAGTGATCTAGAGGTTCCAAAAATAGCTCTGTATCTCCTGGTTGACACGAAGTTAAAATTCCAGTGAGAGACTACATACAGGTTTCTTTTTTAAAAATTTTTTTAATTAACTAGTTTATTTTTGGCTGTGTTGGGTCTTCGTTGCTGCACGCGGGCTTTCTCTAGTTGTGGCGAGCGGGGGCTACTCTTTGTTGTGGTCTGCGGGCTTCTCACTGTGGTGGCTTCTCTTGTTGCAGAGCACGGGCTCTAGGTGCATGGGCTTCAGTAGTTGTGGCACGCGGGCTCTAGAGCACAGGCTCAGTAGTTGTGGCGCACAGGCTTAGTTGCTCCGCGGCATGTGGGATCTTCCCAGACCAGGGCTGGAACCCGTGTCCCCTGCATTGGCAGGCGGATTCTTAACCACTGCATCACCAGAGAAGTCCTACATATAGGTTTTTAATATAAACAGTGTTGTATGCGTTGTTGAAAATAAAAGAACAAAACTTTTTTCTTCGATAACCTGCTTACAATCTTATTTTCCTACATAGGCACACTTGCATTACCACCTTAAACCCTCAGGTATTGGTAGCATTAATTCATTGATTTAACACACAGCTATTGAGAATTTACTATGTGGAAATACTGAGTAGGGCACTGGAGGAATAGGGAAGAAATAGTGGCAAACCACAATAAGCAGGTGGGCATATTCCTCAGATCTCTGAGGAATTCAAATGGAGAGCCACTCAGATATTTTGTACAAAAACATGTTGAACAAAAAACAAATAAATAATTTCCATTTTAATGTAAATATGCTTCAGGTGATTATTATATGAGTAAGGAAAATTATAGCTTCTGGCTATGAACCAGTTTGCTGGGCTGGAGCCCAGTAGTTTAGTAGTTTGGTAGTTAATTTTTGTTGCTGTTATTTTTGTTTTTTTCATTTTAACAGCCTTGTTGAGATATAATTTATATACTATTTATCCACTTAAAAGTGGATTCAGTGGTTTTTAGTATATTCCTAGAATTGTGCATTCATTTCCACAATTTTAGAACATTTTCATTACCACAAAAAGAAACACTGCACCCGTTAGCCATTACATCCCAATTCCCTCATCCCCCAACCCCCAGCCAAGCACTAATCTAAGTTCCTATAGATTTGTTTATTCTGGATATTTCATTTAAGTGGAGTCATATAGTATGTGGTCCTTTGGGACTGACTTCTTTTAATTAGCATGATGTTTTCAAGATTCATCCATGTTGTTGTACATTTCATGGCTTCTTTTCTTTTATTGGCTAGTAATATTCTATTTTATGGATGTACCACATTTTGTTTATGCATTCATCAGTTGATGGACATTGGGGTTGTTTCCACTTTTTGACTATTATGAATAATGTTTCTGTGAACATTCACGTACATGTTTTTGTGTGGACATATATTTTCCTTTCTCTTGGTTATATACCCAAGAGGAATTTCAGGATCATATGGTAACTCTATGTTTAGCCATTTGCAGAACTTACAAACTGTTTTGCAAAGTGACAGCGCCATTTTATATTCCCACTAGCAGTGAATAACAGTTCAATTTATCCACATTCTCACACTTGTTATTTATTTGTCTTTTTTATTGTACCCATCCTGATGAGTATAAAGTGGTATTTCAGAGTTTTGATTTGCATTTCCCTGATGGCTAATGATGTTGAGCACCTTTTCATGTGCTTATTGGCCATTTATATATCTCCTTAGGAAAACTGTCTATTCATATCCTTTGCCCATTTTTAAACTAGCTTACTTGTCTTTATTGAATTGTAACAGTTCCTTAAATTTAAATATGCTGGATACAAATCCCTTATCAGATACATGATTTGCAAAAATGTTCTCCCATTCTGTAGGTTTTCTTTTCACTTCCTTAATAGTGTCCATTGAAGCACAGAAGTTTTAACCTTGATGATGTCCAATTTATCTGTGTTTTTTTGTTGTTGTTTGTGCTTTTGGTCATATCTAAGAAACCATTGCCTAATCCACGGTCACAGATATTTATGCCTATATTTTCTTCTAAAATTTTTATAGTTTCAGCTCTTTTAGATCGTTGATCCATTTTGAGTTAATTTTTGTATATGGTGTGAGATAGGAGTCCAACTTCATTCTTTTGCATGTGGATATCCACTCCCAGCACCATTTGTTGGCAAGGAATTAAGTTGCCAACAAGTTAAAAGAATCATCAGACAAATGTTTACCATGAAACTCAATGGTAATGTAAATGTCAACACTATGTCAAAAGATGTAGTTTGCAATGTACAAGGATGATTCTACCATCCAGTTCCATAGCAAATGCTTATATTTCCTTAGTGACAGCATTCCAGCAGAACCCCTTTCAGAAAGTTTGTTTATGTTTCTGTGTGTGTGTTTGGGCGCAGTAGTGTAGATGGGGACAATGAGTGGATTTTTAAATTCACTTAAAACCTTCATCTATTGAGTATATAGTTTGTATCAGGTATTGTACTAGGCTCTAGGAATGCAAAGATAGGTCTGCTACAGAGTAGAATTTCAGTAGTTGTTGAAGGACGGGAGAAAGTTTGGAAATAAGATGTAGTCCTTGCTCTCTAGAAAGGGGCAGAAAGATAATTATAATATAATCTGAAATGCTGTAACTGAGGCATAGCTGTGAAGCAAGTTAGGAACACAGAGAATTCAACATTTAGTTCATCCAACTGATTAAAAAAAGAATTGAAGTGGAAAGCACCTTGCACGTTAGCAGGTAAAGTTGCTACAGTTTTGTGTTATTATTGAAACATGAAAGAAAAATGAAGTGTAGGCATTTGGGTCTCATCTTCACTTATGATCTCCATTCATTTACTCTTTGGTAGAATAGTTTTTTTGCCTCTGATACTGAATATAGCTGCAGAGGAGACAGCTTAGAAAACCAAAAATCTAATTGCTCTCTAGTGCTTAAACCTTGGCAAATGGTACAAAATCAAGAAAATCATTTCTAAAAGATTAATGCAGTTGATTTTTTCCCTAATGTTTAGTTTAACAATTTAGAAGATTACCTTTTAAAAATTGCTCAGTTTCAGAATGGCATCCAATGTTTATGAGGTAATCTCAATATAGACATCAAGCACTTGGGCATTCTGAAAAACCACTGTGGATTACAATTTTTAAGCTAACAAAGAAACCTACACTGTTTTAAACCTATTTTCTGTTTCCTGTGAGGCAAACGATCATAGTTTTCCCTGTCACTGAACAACTGGGAAATTTGTTGGTGCTAGTACAATATAAGTATAGCCTCAGTCTGTCCTGACAAGTTTGTAGTATTGTACATTTAGAAAGGAATCGATAGTCTCCTTCTATTTCCATGTATTGTATTTCACACAGTTGTTATAAACAAAAAGAAAATCCAAGTCTTTATTGCCTGAAAACAGATTCTTTGATAGATACGTGAAGTTTTTTGAAGTCACCATTGGTTCTTTGTTTTGCTATACTTTTGAGCAAAAGAAAGAGATATGTATTTTGAATGAATTAATACCTAGGCTCCCATTATATTGACAACTCTTAAGACTTTTTATTACTTACAAGAGAAATGAATCCTACAAATTCTAAATTCATTTTGTATATAATGTTTATTTTCTAGCATATCCAGGGTGAATCTTTGGTAGACACTTAACATGAGAATATCAGAAGTAGAAGGAACCTAAGAGACTATGTAGTCCAAATTTTCTCATTTTCTAGATACAGAAATGGAGGCCCAGAGGGGTGTCTGAATTGCCTTAGGCTGCATGTCTCATTAGTAGTGGTGTAAGTCTCAGTACAAACAATAGGACCTCAAATAAAAATAATATTTTGCCTGTAGTTTGATTGCATTCTCTGAATATGAGTCTACTAGATGATGTAGATACACTCAGCATTTGACTTCTCACACATCTGCCAATTTTATAACTAAGAAAACACAATCTAATTACTATATACAAATATATATAAATGGTACACTACATTAGGTCTCCCTGAAAAACTCCTATTTTAAAAGAACCTTTACAGAAGAAAATTTGTCACTCTTCTTTAATTATCCATTCTCATGTTTAACAGCCGTCAGTCTCAGAAAGATTTCCTTGTATGGGAAGGTTTCAAATTTGGAGTCCATGGATCCCTCAAGAATCCTTGTTGGGTGTTTCTGAACCCCTTGAAATTATGTTCATAATTTCATTCACAGCTTTTATAAATATCTTGAAGGATTAACCTGGATTCTCAGTCTATAGTATAGCTGCATTTCTTTTCGCCTTATCTTCTTTGGAAGACCCTTGCTATCCTCTGTATAATAACTGCATTACTTTGGAGATTTACTGTTTCCAAATGAAGAATTTAAGATCATTTTAACTTGTCTTAGGGTTCTTTCTTTTTTTCACATTTTAAAATCATTTTTATGGCTGTCTTTTGAGCCCTTTCCAAATTCTTTGTAAACCCGAAAACCAGGGAGCTCAGAATTAGAAATCATATGTTAATGAAGATCTTGTTTAGGCACTTGGATCTGCTGAGAGTGGTGTCAGAGGATTAGGAGCAGCAGAAGTAAGACTGCTGAGACAGGTCCAGCAATGTGGCCCCTGCTCAGGTAGGCTAGGCAGACCCTCAAGGTCAAAACAGATCGAGGGTAAGGGGCCCAGGTCAAGCTTAAAGGATTGGGAGCATTTCAAAGTTCAAAGCGTAGTAAATAGATCCTGAGTAAAGGGATTCAGGATAAGGAGTAGGAATCAAACCTAGACCTGAAGGTGAAACAGAATCCTGCAGAAAATCTGCATAGGAACAAACTGCCACCTTTCTAAGTAAAATCAACCTAATCTTTCAGAATTGAGACTCTTCATATGGGGACAGGCCGCTGGACTTTGCAATACAAATACTTGTCTCCTAGATTTCCCTTCACCCTGCAACCTCTACATTCACACTGGCCTCAGGATGTTAGATTCCTGAGAGTTGGGTTCCCAGGAGATGTGACTAATGGAAAACAGTAGGATAGGGCTTACGAGCTATAATATATAAAGTAGTTTATCAAAATCACTGGGGTTCGGAGGGATTAGAGATTCTTCTGGGAATCTGATGAAAACTGTGGGCTTTCTCTTCAGAAGGAAGGCACCAAATACTATCATGTAAAAAATTTTATACAATTTAACCTGCCCTGAAACTGATTCATGGTTAATAACTCCTGATTGAGAAGTATGGTGTTCTATATTTCTTACCCATTTGTTTCCTGTTCTTTATTAATGTTTTATGTAATTGTTTCTGTTGCTGTCTGAGGTATACTGAGGAGGTTTGGGCATTTAGTTTTCATGTGTGAGCCAAAAGATTAATGGAGGGAACAGCAACACTGAGGCCATGGCACTGAATATGAGTCTACTAGATGACATAGATACACTCAGCATTTGACTTCTCACACATCTGCCAACAATAATGGGAGAGATCCATGGGGGCATGGTGAAACTGGGGGAAAAGAATTGTGCCAAAGTCTAGTATCCCCTTCTCACTAGATGATTTTTCTTCTCTTCCTTAGGATGATCTAGGTTTTATTAAGAAGCAATTCCTTTATGAATCATGTAATGAGAAACTGATACTGAGCCACTTGGTTTTATGTGGGGTTTTTTTAGAGCATCCAGTCCCAAGCATGGCTGGCTTAGGCCCTCAGGCAGTGGGTGAGACTTCTGGCCAGGAAAGGGTGAGAGAGTAGAGCAGGAAGAATGCTTTGGTGACACAACCTGAACTTCACTCATGGCTATTTGTGACTGTATTGTAAATTTTCACATTTATATCCAGTGGCAGTTCCTCTGACTCTATCTAGAGGTGTTAAATCTGTAAGATTGAAAATTTAGAGAGTAATTGTCGGGTTAATTCAAGTTGAATAAAACCTCACCACAAATTTTAGGTCCTGTAGAACAAAGTACCTGAATTATCCAATTAATTCTATATTTATATACCACTTAGAAAAGAAAAAAAAATCTTTTTTTTCTTTAAAGTTACAGCAAAAAAAAAAAACCTCCTTTGAAAACCAGATTCCCCAATGTGTAAATATTTAAATTTAAATGTCTATTAAATGTGTAAGAAATCTAGTCTCCATCTTGTGCTTTAACTACTTATCTTCTCCATTTACTTGATCTCTTCAAATTCTGTCTGTCCCTGAAGCCCAGTTTGGGGCCTACCCTACCAGTGAAATAGATCTAGTAGAACCTACTCTGATGACGTTTTAGAGTATAAATTAGATAATCCAGTCCTGCCTTTGGCATAGGGCCTGGCACATAATAAGCAGTAAAGCTGCAGTTGATGATAATGGTTATGAGCTGTTTTCCCAAATACTCTAGTCACCATTTAACCACCTTGTTCTCTGACCATAAAAAATACTTACTGCCTGTACCACTTTTTGATGCTTACTATCTTAGTTTAGATGTTATTATTTATTTCCAGAATAAGATTGCAAACTCCTTGATAGGTAAGGATAGGCAATACAAAACTTGCTGAGTTGGATTGAAAATAGGCATTTACTTGCTTTATAAGCCATGTGGTCTTCATTGTGATCTTTTTTCCTCTACAGAAAATGAAAACACTAGCAGAAAGGAGGAGGAGTGCTCCATCTCTTATCCTGGATAAAGCTCTACAAAAACGACCTAGTACCAAGTAAGTGAAAAGCTTTGTGTTAAACATTTGGTATGTGCTTCATTTCTTTAACCTGTAGGGTTTGTTTGCTTTTTATCAAGACCAGAATTCTCTGTTAAATAATAGAAAATATGACTTCTGAGTTTATTTAATAAGGCCTATTCTTTATGTGACACTTAAAGCCTTTTAAGAGCTGGTGATCAATTGCTTTAAAACTGATTCAGAAGTGAATCTTACATCACATGGTACACAAACATGCATGTTCCACACATTGTTAAAGTTTATTTATGGAAACAATTAGAAATCAGTATACTAAAGATAAGTTATTTTAACCACTATACATGTTTGGTTATGCACAAACTTTTGCTTACTTTTTATCATAAGGTGATGCCTGTGTATGGGGAAAAGGCAAGTTTTTACCAATTTTAGGTATGAAGAAAGATAGCCAGATTAAGATTATTAAAAAATTGAGTGTTGGGCTTCCCTGGTGGCGCAGTGGTTGAGAGTCCACCTGCCGATGCAGGGGTCACGAGTTCGTGCCCTGGTCCGGGAAGATCCCACATGCCGTGGAGCGGCTGGGCCCGTGAGCCATGGCCGCTGAGCCTGCGCGTCCGGAGCCTGCGCTCCGCAATGGGAGAGGCCACGACAGTGAGAGGCCCGTGTACCGGGAAAAGAAAAAAAAAAAAAATGAGTGTTGATTTCTTTTAGGCATTACTGGTTAGATTAATTAGTGATTAATTAGTGAAATTTAAAGTGGAAAAACAGGCTGTGGACATCTTAAGAGAGTCTTTCATAATACTTAGAAATTGAATGGCTATTCAATCATTAATTTATTCAATAATTTTTAATGGCATTTTAACTCAGAGGCATTTTATGTTCAAAGGAAACCTGTGATGATTTTCCTCTAATATGTGAATCCTTTCATGTAAAGTGAAGTCCTTATCACTTTTTAAAAAGTGAGGGTATATCTGATATTTCTATGAATGGTGTGCTAATTTAACATAAAATCTATGTGAAGGCATGGAATTTTTTTTCAGTGTCCAAAATAAATTATATAGCCAAATCCCAAAGAGTGAAACTTTCAAAATACTTAAGTCCCTCCCCTCTTAGTACTAAGCAAGTTCTCAGACTCAAGTAGCTCCCCCAGCTGCCCACAAATGACACACGCTTTAGTCATTGGGTTGATCAGAAAATGTAAATTACTTTTAATAGATGCCTAATCAAAATTTAATTAGGAAGATATTCTTCTGCCAAATGAATAATACAGTAATATACTTCAGTGCCATATATAAATGACTTTTAGATTGTTTACATTAGTATATCTTTGCATTCATGTGGATGAGAAAAGAATGGTTATATCTTCACAGTTTGACCTTGCTTACCTAGAAAACTCAGGAGAAATTATTTTTTAGGGGAGATAGAGGAGGCAGAATTGTCTTTAATTCTACTGTATATGTAAAAATAGCTTTATTATTCACTTTTTTAAAAACAGGTAAACAGTTTTAGGTAAAATTTTTTATTGGAAGTTCCTGGGATGAACATGTGTTAAGCTTTTTAATTAAAAGTAGCCCTTGGGGAGGGGGAAGGGTAAGCTGTGACAAAGTGAGAGAGTGGCATGGACATATATACACTACCAAACGTAAAATAGATAGCTAGTGGGAAGCAGCTGCATAACACAGGGAGATCAGCTCGGTGCTTTGTGACCTCCTAGATGGGTGGGATAGGGAGGGAGGGAGACGCAAGAGGGAAGAGATATGGGAACATATGTATATGTATAACTTTGTTATAAAGCAGAAAGTAACACACCATTGTAAAGCAATTATACTCTAATAAAGATGTAAAAAAAAAAACAAAACAAAAACGTAGCCCTTATTCGTATCAGAGAAGCTTTAGCCCCAAATCAGGGGTCAAATAGTGGCCCACTTACCCGCTAACCCAGGGTGAGGATTTACAACAGTATGCATGTAGGTACTGAAAGTTCATATAGACCATTGGTTCTCAACAGGGTGGTACTAACCTCCAGGGGGCATTCTGGAATTTTGTGAAGCAAAATGATTTAGGGAGCAGTCTCCAGAGATACTAGACATCACATAATGCACAGGACATCCAACACAACAGTTTTGTGGCCCCTGCATAGTTTTTGAATGTACCATGTATGGAATACTTGTGAAGAGGGGGAAAAAAAATTTATATAATTATCTATGCCTATAACTATGTTTTATATACAAAGTATTTTATATCCTTTTATGTAGATATAATAAACACTAAAGTTTCCAGAAATGTAGGTACCTTGCATACCAAGAGATAATTGCACTTTGTATTGTTTGGAATCATTTCAGAAAATCACTTGGCTTTACTTCACTTTCTTGTACTTGTTGCATGGAATAGTTTCTTATCATCCTACTTATCTTAAATCTAAATATATTCATTATAAGTAGGTGTAAACATATCTGACTACTTCATTGTCTTTTAATATAGTCATGAATGAGCATATACATATTGAAATACATAATTTATTATTAATTACTTTCATTTCCCTTTATGTTACTATCAGGGTATTTTATTGACACTTTTGAAATTCTGTTAAATATCTGTGAATTTTGTTTCAAGATAGAAAAGGAGGAATTGGAATAAATGTATATGCATTTGTCCTTTATATAACAAAGGGACATTGGATCTAGGATTGAGAATGACTGATAGAGATTAAGTGCCAGGTTAGGGAAAAGCTAACACTTACCTGACTTACTGGGGTTGTTTTGAGTTAGAGAACCAATATGATAATATACAACCATGTCCTTCCCCACTCCTGCCTCCCCATCACCTCTGCAATAATTGGTGCTTACATTAGAGTCAGTTCCCAAATTCCTGCCTCAGAAATAGGGAAATATGATGGTTTTTTGGCAAAATAAAAAAGGATATTTAAGTTGAAGATGGATATGTTTTAATCTTCAGTTTATTTCCTGTGAGTTTCTCCAGGTCAGTAGTGTGAGTGCATAGTGCAGGGGAACAGGACCTTCACCTATCTTTTAGAAATAATGCTTTTATGCTATGTAGTATTGGGTGGTTAACGTGTGTACCAAAAAACCCAAAAAGCTATTGGGTGTTGAATGTGTACAAAATAGTTGTAAGCAGTGTAATCTCAGGATTGGAATGAACCTTAAAGGTCATCTAGTCTGGTGGTTTCCGAAGCTTTTAAAGTCAGTATTCTGCAGAGGGACCCAGGCATCTACATATTTTTCAAAAACTCTTCATAGTTGATTCTGATACACTCTTGGTAGAGAACCACTATGACAGGCTGCTACAAAAGAATCCTTTTATAAAAGAATGCTTTTAAAAAGGGAATACTGAACCAAAATTTTAAGGAAGTACAGGATTATAATATGTATTTCTTATAAAACAGTGTGGACATTATAAAACCAAAAGCAAAGTCCCCTCTCCATCCCCAAGGGTAACCATGATTAATCATTTGTATGTCCTTCTAAACCTTGTCTATGCAAGTGTGATTAGAATTTTTATTTGCTTTCTGTAATGTTTAAATTCTCACTTTAATATAGATAAATTAGTTCTTTGCATTTTCAAGTCTTGCAGTTTTTTTAAAACAGTAGAGATCAAATCCTATTACAACAACCATTCAAGAAAGCCTTTGAATTTTGACCATCTTTATATACTGTACACTCCTGAAAAGTTATATCAACCAGTTAATGAACTTGCTATTTTAAAGAAACTTTGTAGTGAATTGTTTTATAAAGTAAATCACATCTTTTTTCAAAGTTGTTAAAAATAACTCAAATTTTCATAATTTGAATTTTGCTTTTCCATAATTTATACCCAGGAAACAAGGAAAATTTCTGAAGTCTAAGCTGAGCACACCTATCTGAAGTAGAGCTTTATGCAACAAAATTCGAGTACCTAAAAAGAATCTTACTATCTCTTTGCACGTAATATCATGGGAGCTAACCTATAAAAGATTTGTACACAGTGTGTGGACAGACAGCAAAGGAATTGAGTGTTTTATTTATTAGCATTGCATATTCCTTGAGTTAAACAAAGCCATCATAGCATTTCATATTTCTTGAGTTAAACCTATATTTGATTTTGGCTTTGCAGTAGAACGTTATTTCTACTGTTGTCCCCTAGTTAAGGTGTAATTTAGTAATTAATGACTTGTAGGTGATAAAGCTTTTGTCCAAAGTTTAGCAAACATCCACAGAGGATTTAATGGAATCCTTTCACTTAACACCTGTTGCATCTCAATTTTTATTGAATTTAATTAACAAGAGTTAGGTTTAAAAGAGGAGGAAATAGGTTAAGTGGTGACTTAAATGTGTTTGTGTGTTAAACACAGTTTTATCTCCAAAATTCTTTGTTTAACCCATCGAGTTCATAAGGAAGGGGCAATTTAGAGATTTTAACTTTTTGGGGGGTTATCTGGACACCATTGATCAGCTGGAGGTGATTCCTCTAAGTAATTATTGTATTAGCTGGTATAGCAGATGACACGTATCTTTCACACTAAGAAGGTTAGTGGTTTTCCAACATGGCTGCACTCAGCTGTTTTTACTCTCAAACACAATAGTGTTCAGTACTGTGTTTAAGGATGACCTCACCTCATGTAATAGCCATCCTCCTGGTAAGACTCTGGGCACCTATATTAGAGGGCTTAGTTTCCTTAAAAGTAAAATGAGAGTATTGAAGTTATTATCTGTTAAACCCTTCTACTTCTAGCTCTATTGCTATATAATTATGATTTGTTGAAATTCAATACTTCCTACACTTACTCTGAATTCTAAATCATTCTTAATTACTTGCAGTTTCCTAAACACAGTATACTGTTTAGCATTGTCTCAAATGTCACTTTCTTCAGGAACTCCTAAGCCTTTGTAAATAACATTCGTGCCCCTATAGCACCTTGTATTATCTTGAACCACAGCACTCATCCCACTGCACTGGCATTACAGTTTATGTCATGTTCCCTTTAATGTCCCTGACATTTGTTAATAAAATAATGCCTTATAAATAATATCTGGTGTTCAATTATTATTTGTTGGATGAATCGGTGAATGAGCAAGTGACTCCAGTTCCAAACTACAATAGGAATTTAATAAGTTAGCACAGTAGTTCCTGACTCTCCTGCCCTCCTTTGAGTAGCCAATACGTAAAAGACCTTCCTTGTTCATTGGTATTATTTGTGAAATTCTGGCTAGGGAAAAAGGAAGATTACTTTTAACGAAATGATTCTGACTTATTGTGAGGAAGTTATTTCATGCAGCAGAATACCACAAGAACTCATGTATGTGGTCTGTAAATACCACATATAGTGGCATTCTTGTGGTACTTCTTCATCGTTTACTTAGGGATAAATTCAAGTCATAAAAACTTTTCTTCCAGAAATTCACTTGTTTTGATGTGGTATTCAGCCCACCTTGTAGAAAAATACACAAAAATATACCCATTTTTGTTTTAAGTTACAATGTTAGCACTTTCAAGTTAGTATTCACGCATCTCCATCCTTACTTCCAAATCAATTTATTGTGTGTGTGCTGCTTGAAAGACTTTGTAGTAGGTACTTTACGTATATTACGTTTTAAATCTCTGCTTATTGCTGCTGAGAGGAGAGAAAGGCAATGCCAAGGAAGTGTTGTGGTGCAGCAGGAAGTGCTTGGGCTTTGGCTGCATTCAAATGCTGGCTCTCCATCCTGATTTTCTGTGTGACCTCAGATAAATTACCTAATCTCTGAGTCTCAGGGTCTTCCTCTGTAAAATATGAATCTAATGCTTTCATAGAATATGAAATGAGAAAATAAGTGAAGATGTTTAAAAGATTGACTTAGTTATTTTTAGTTGCCTCTTTCCTTCCCTTAGATATATTTCATTTTCAAGCTTTAAACCTCCTGAATTATCCAGTACCATTTGTTAATGAAAAGCACCTACTTTATTATCACAGCATTGTATGACTAGAAACAAATCATTGAGCCTGGATCATTATATAGTAGAAATGGAGTCAAAGACTTGCCCTAGGTCACACAACTGATTAACATTAGAGATAGGAATGGAAATCCAGGTCTCTGATCTTGATGGAATATTCTTTGCATTACACAAACAAAAGGAATATGATATAGTATCTAAGAGCATGGATTCTGGAGCCAAACTGCCAGGTTTGAATCCCAATACTGCCCCTTACCAGTCATGTGATCTTGGGTAGGTTTTTAAACCAGGGATAATAATAAACCCTACCTCATAATGTTGTAAGAAAGACTAAATGGGTATTGTATATGTAAAGCTTTTAATGTAGTCTCTAGTGCATAATCAATGCTTTTATATTTGAAGGCTATGTTGTCGTTGTAGTGGTAATAGTAGTAGTAGTCGTAGTAGTAGTAGTAGTGGAAGCATTAATAAAGAAATAGAAGTTCATATTATCCTGGTAAAGAGACTCTTTGAGGACCATAATAGATGGAAAATTTTAAAAGATGAAAGATGCAATCTGGAAGCCAGCTAGACTCTAGTATTAAATTCATTTTAGCAAGATAATTATATATCTAGGCCTGGCCTGAAGCAAGATTAGCTCAGAATATTTGGGATTTATTCCTGGTAGACCCTGACAATTCTTGAGGTCTCCCTAGGCAAAAATTCAAAGTACACCTAGGATGATTCTGGGAAATAAGGGCTTGAGACATGGAGGATTGACCTGCTTTGCTTGGCCACTTGAGATGAAGGGGCTCCAGGAGCGTCATATGTGCCAAAGCTATGAATCAAGATTAGACACATATAGAATTAGCTAGTTTGGGGTAAGGATACTAGGGTGAGAGAGCCAAAGCAGAAGCCATTCGAGACTAGGAAAGCAGCTGTTTGCTAACTGACTTCTTCCT